>NC_142344.1:24603213-27003213 GCF_054954075.1 Amborella trichopoda
TGCCTCAGCCTAGCTGTGGGTCCATCCTCTCCTTTTCTCTTTTTCTCACAATCTCTCTCTCTTTTACTTGGGCCCTCATGGCCTAGGTGTGGGCCCAACCTCCTCTCCTCTCTCTCTTCTCCGCTCTTTATATATATATATATATATATATATATATATATATATATATATATATATATATATATTTATCAGGGCTCGCGACCTAGCCGCTGCCCTGATTTTCTCTCTCTCTCTTTCTCTTCTCTCTTATTATCCCTCTCTAGGCCTTCCCCCTTCCCCTTTTTCTTTTCTCTCTTCTCTTCTCCTTTCCTCTCTCTCTCTCTCTCTCTCTCTCTCTCTTACAAAGGGCAATGGCTTAGTCGCTGCCCCAGTCTCTTCTGTCTCTCTTTCTCTTCTCTCTTCTTACCACCCTCTCTCACTCAAGGGCAAGCGGCCTAACCGCTGCCTTGAACCTCTTCTCCTCTCTTTTCGTCTCTTTTCTCTCCCTCCTCTTCTTTCCACTCCTCTTTTCTCTTTCACGTCCCCCTTTTTTCTCTTTTTCTCATCTTTCATCTCTCTCTCATCTTCTCATCTCTTCCCTTTTGATTCTCTCACCTTTTATTTTCTTTTTCTCCCCCCTTTTGATATCTCGGAATCCACTTCCAATCGCATTGAGTCCTCTGACCAAAGGGCAATATTGGAGGGCAGCACAAGAATTAAGAGGTTTCTTTTTCTTACCTCTTCCCTTTTCTACTCACCTCATCAATGTATCTCGCCTTACCCCCGGTTGATTGTGAGTCCTCTGGATCAGGGGCAATTACTAGGTGATGGCTTGAGGATTGAGAGATACTCCCATTTTTCTTCATCATCTCCTCTGACTTTCTTTTCCTCCTCCTTACCTCTGAAATGCTTCAGACCGTTGTGAGTTATCTGGATAGGAGCATTCGAAAGAAGGCAATCTGAGGTGGGAAAGGTTTTCCCTTGGCCTTTTCTATCTTTACCTCTTCTCTTTCTCTCTTAACACTCTCGTTCTCTCATCCATCACTTTTCATTGTTCTTAGGAGGTTCTTTTGAGATTCATCGTCCTTCCAGTATAATTTCTTGTGAATCCCCGGGGGTACTTAGGCTTCAGGCTTGATACCTTCTTTGTCATCCGATAAACACCTCTTTCCGAAAGTGACATCAGAGGGCCGCCCAAATTTCAGGTGATTTTCTTCTCTCTTTTTCCTGTTCTTCTCTTTCTATAATCTAAGCCAAACCGAGCCTCAGAGGCCGGAGGGCTTTCTAATGATCTAAGAGGGCTCAATACCCGAATGCGTCCTAATCCCAATAAGTGAGATAATCCTTACATCGTACCCCTTTCTTTCATTGGTTCAAACCGCACACACACCGTGCAATTTGACTCTTATCCTAGCGGGCATGAGAGTTATCCTCATGTGCATACACCCGTGAACCCAAAAGAAGGGAGGGGGGGCTTGGCATACACACACTCTTTTCTCTTCCTCTCTCTAAAAATAAGAAAAAGAAAACCGTGATTTTAAAGAAGAGGGTTTCTCTCATGAAAGTGAAAATCCAAGGCCGACCACTAATGATGGAGTACCAATCAACATCTAAATAATCACCACAACTATTCCCCAAATTTTTTTAAATCTCTATATTCCAAGCATAAAGAGGAACACCCCAAAAATGAAACCACTGCAGCCATTTGGAGATAATTGAAATATGATAAGCAGGCTTCCAAGAATTTTAGGTTAACAACTTACTTCTTACACTCAAATGCCTCTTTCTTAAAATGCTATGAATCTCTTATGAAGTTCGACAAAAAAAAACACAACGATTGTCTCCAATCGTTTCACCCCGGTTCAATGGGGTAAGAGGAGAGAGAGAGAGAGAAACGAGAGGGACTGGGAATTTAGCCCCCGGTCAGAGAGAGAGAGAGAGAGAAAAGAAAGAACGAGAGAAGGAGAAGAGAGAAAGAGAGAGAGAGAGAGAGATAGAGAGCAAAAAAAGAGAGAAAAGAGAAAGAGAAGAGAGAAAGATAAGGAGAGAGAGAAGAGAGAAAATGAAGAGGAGAGAAAGAAAGAGGGACCAAGGGTGAGAGAAGAGAGAAAAACAGAGGGAAGGGAGAAAAAAAAGGAGAGAGGAATGAGAGAAAGAGAAAGAGAGAGGAAAGAGAGAAATATAGAGAGAAGAGAAAAAGAGAGAGGGACTGAGGGCTTAGGCCCCAGTTCGAGGCCGTAAGAGAGAGAGAGAGAGAAGAAGAAGACGAAGAAGAGAAAAGAGAGAGGGTGCCCCCAATCCGATGGGGTGAAAGGAGAGAGAGAAATTGAGGGGAGAGAGAGAGAAAAGAAGAAGGGGGAAAGAAGGAAAGAGAGAAGACAGAAGAGAGAGGGAAGAGAGAGGAAAGAGAGGAGGGAGAAAGAAGAGAGGAGAGAGAAAGGGTTATGGTTAATTACCTAGTATGGACCGTAGGTTCGGATCGAGGGATAGGTTGATCCTAACCTTCATGAGATGCTCCTTTAGATGGGTTGGGTCCTTGGTGTAGAAGGCTAGGTGCAGGATTAGAGCTTATGGGCGAGGGAGTAACTTAGGGTGTATGGAGAAAGAGACTATGGAAGTTGGGTCTGGTGTATTGAATTGGGGACTATGGAATATGGAAGTGAAAGGTTCTAGGTTGGAAGTGAGGGATTCTAAGGGTAATCCTGACTAGTGAAAGTTTTCTCTCTCATCTCTATGGGGTAGGGAAGATAGAATAAAAAAATAAAAACCAAAAGTGGCAAGCTCAATGATTTTCTTTAATTTCTATCCAATGTTTCCAACATTCAAAACCTTACTCCCAACCTTCAAAACTTTCGGTTACAAATGCCTTAAAATGCTTATATATCATCTCCTTGAAACATGGGTGGATAACCAAAAATAAAGAAAATTGTCAAATATTACAAATTTCTTGAATTAAAAGTGAATCCCGTTTTTGAAAAAAATGACAATTTTGACCCTACCCAGAATCATGAAAATGACCAAATGGTCCCTAAAAAGGTTCCATATGCCTGGTTAGGTGCCTCGATCTCGTCCTCTGAGTCGAGATGACCTGGTGGTGTGGCTCTGGGTTCGTGTCGAACCTGGGACCTGAGATCTCTCTCTCGAGCACCGCATAAGGAGGACGTGGGCAGGAATACCAATTGGTGAGAGAGGAATTTGGTCATGGGGACAGACCTACCTCACGTGGGTTCGTGACACGCTCGGCCTAGCTCGCATGCACACTCTCTTAGTTCACGTGGAATGCCCCCTAACCTGTGGCCAGTTTGGAATCGCCTCCCTTGAGCTGTTTCTTCTCTCCTGTAGACATACACACATATTAAGGTACAAATAAGTGAGTCGAAAGACCCCACCTTGTCTTAAGGTGTGCACACACATATGCGTGTACTCAAAGGGAAAAACGGGGAAGACATGTCATAGAGTTGTGTCAATTGGACAGCCTTCCGACGTCTTTTTAATAGGGGACTTCACGGCACATTTTCTTTTTAGTAGAGAATGAGAGAAAAGGGGTGAAATGGAGAGATGAAAGCTGGTTTGGCTTTCACCCAGTCCTTCAGAAAGAGAGAAGAGAAATAAGAAAGAGAAGAGAAGAAAGAGAAAAGAGAGACGAAGGTTGGTTGGGCTTTCACCCTGCTCTTCAGAGATAAAATGATATTTTTAAAAGAGAGAGTAAAGATAAACGAAGGCTAGTAAGGCTTTCATCTAGCGCTTCAGAGATAAAGTGTATCTTTGAAAAAGAGAGAAAAGAGGGACGAAAGCTAGTTTGACTTTCACCTAGTCCTTCAGAGATGAAGTATATTTTTGAAAAAAAGAGAGAAAAGAGAGACGGATGCTAGTTTGGCTTTCACCTAGCTTTTTAGAGATAAAATGTATTTTTTTTGGAAAAAAGATAGAAAAGAAAGATTTTTAGTAGAAAGAAGAGAGAAAGGATTTTCGAAGAGGGATGAAAGAGTTTTTAGAAGAGAGATGAGAGATTTTAGAGGATTTTTTATCCTAAATGTGAACTAAAATAAAAGAGGTAAATAGAATAAAATAAAATAAAGTAAATTAGAATAAATGAAGTAAATAAAATAAGATAAGGTAAAGTAAGCTAAAATGAAATAAGTAATGGAATAAAATAAACTAAGGTAAAATCAATGAAATGAGGGAGGTAAAATAAGATAAAAGAAAAGGAGTAAAGTAGAACAAAATGAAAGGAAAGGAGTGGAAGAGATAAAATAAGATAAGATGATGTAAAAATAATATGATAAAATGAAATAAAAGAAAATGAGTGAAAGAAGATAAAATGAAATAAATAAAAAGGAAGGGAATTTGATCAAGAGAGAGAGAGGCTTGAAGTTGGGTTTCATGTGAGAGAGGTTGACCAAAACGAAATGAAGGGAACGAAAGGGGGAAACGGAACGAAAAGGAGAAGGGATGAGAGGACGGAAAAATGGTGAGACGAGGAAGGAAGAGGGAGATGGTGGAGATGGGTGAAACGAGAGAAGGAAAGAAAAGACGTGGCGGAGATGAGCGGCAGAGAGCAGGTGGAGAGAGAGGGGGAGGCGAGAGCAGGTGGAGAGGGAGGGACCGGCAACAGATGCTACCGCCTGGTTGCAGGGAGTTAGAGAGAGAGAGAGCAGCAGAGTGGGGCAGAGATGGCCGAGGATTAGAGAGAGAGCAGCAGCAGAGTGGGACGGAGATTGCAGAGGGTTGCAGAGGAGGCCTGGTTACGGGTGGCAGCTGAGGCTGAGCGGGGATGACTTGGTTGCGGACGGCTGAAGAAGAGGGCTCGGCAGCGAAAGTGGACAGCAGAGAAAGAGGGCTCGGCAGGCTGAAAAAGGGCTCGGTGGGCTGAGGAGAGGGCACGACAGGCTGAGGTAAAGGCAGGGCAAGCTGAGGTGGCTCGGTAGGCTGAGGTGGCTCTACAGAGTGCGAGTGAGGTTGCTGTTGTGGGTTGTGCACGGCGGACGTGAGGGAAATGGATCAGCAGGATGGAGGCCGTGGCTAGTGTGGGTTGTGCACGTCAGGGAGAAGTTTGTGGGTGCGTGGGAGCACAGGAGAGAAGGAAAGGGTGGACCTGAGGGAGCACAGCAGAGGGAACGTGAGGGGGCATGACAGAAGTAGGTGGTTGTGAGGGAGTTTGGACGTGCAGAGAGAGAGAAGGAAGGAGAGAGAAGGAAAGTAAAAGAAACGAGAGAAGAGAAAAAAAGAAACGAGAGAAGGAAAAGAGGGAAAGGAGAGAGAGAGAGGAACGGTGAAGGCTAGCTAGACTTTTGTTCGACCTTCCAAAAGGGAGAGGAGAGAAATGAAGGATGGCGGGGAGACGAGGAAAGAAAGAGAGAAAGGAAAGAGGAAGAAAGAGAGGATAAAAAACGAAAAAAAAAAAAAAGGAAAGATAAAAAAAGGCCAGGAGGAAAGAAGAAGAGAAAAAAAAAAGAAAAAAGAAGAGAGCGAAAGAGAGAAGAAAGGAGAGAGAAGAGATGAAAGAAAACAAAGTTAAGAGAGACAAAGTTAAGAGAGAGAAAGGAGAGGAGAAAAAGTTATCTTGATGGCCCAAAAGTATCTACCTAAAATCTTCTCTCTCCTCTCCCTCCTTTTCAAAGAAGAAAATTGTGATCAAAAGTAAAAGCCCAAATTTTTAATTCATCAATAGGGGTCTTTTACAAGAGTACATCACGTTCTTATATATTGAATCCAAACATGGGTGGATATTTAATTTTTAACCTAATTGATGAAAAATAGTAATTAATTGAATTAAATAAAAAAAAAAGAAAAAAATGATGATTTTATCTTTCTTACAAATTCTGAAATTCCAATTCAGTCTCTATCATGGGCATGCAACCCTTGCGATCTTTCGACGTCCGTTCTAGGTCATTTCGGCCTTTATCCGGTCATAATATTATTGCTTTCTTAATCAGCTTGGGGAGACGATCGTTTTGATACTCATTTCGAGCCATGGATTGGGTTTTTGGGCCACGATCACAAGGTGTGAAAATGATGAGAAATATACGATCTTTGATTCAATATCATATATATTTTTCGTTGTTTTTCCATGATTTATTTTGACGAGCATGCCATCATGAACGTTTGGCAATGAACGTGACTCGATTTGGTAGCCGGACGGCCATTTTTCAGATTAAGTATTTTAGTAGGAATTTAGTTTCCGGTGGCCGAAAATTATAGTGACTTCGTCACCTTTTTATGGTAAATTTAACTGTTCATCATGCGTGATGTTTGCCTCGGATGAAGCCTACGATGCTATGGTCGTAACGAATCTGGTTTGAGGATGATCCGATATGCGAGCGTTGTGATGTAGCAGTTCAATGGAAGATACCTCTTGCTGTAAAATTTTGTAACCATGCTTTCGATCGTGATCTTCTCCCAATTTTTTCTCCCGGCTCGAGCCATGACATGAGTCGTGCCATATATCGAAATGCTAGAGCCGAAGATACAAATATGCTCCTAAAATTTGGGTTTGATCCGACTTGGGACGAGAGAGATATGACCCTCCAAAGTTCAGCCCGAAATCACAAAACTCAGTTTCCATTAATGGAAACTGGTTCATTGAGGGTGCACCGTAATAGCTTGTGGCCCACCCGTTTTGGGTAATTTGGCCATAACTTTGTCTAAAAACGTCGGATCAAGCCGAAAGTTGGTTCTCAGGGGTTTTCGAATGCTCTGGATCTGATGGACATGATTCCATGGTTATTTGATGCTATGATGAAATGGCTATAGTTATACGGTAAATTTTCAGCGTGCTAGGGCCGATTTTGCAAAACCGTTTCTGCATTTACACTGCCTTAAACTTGTCGGATTATGACGAAAACTTGGCAGGTGTTATTAGGAGACCCTTGATTATGCTTTTGAACCTTCTTGGGCCATTTTGAAACTGTCAGAAATTTCACTTCTGGATCAGGGCTTATTGACGGCTTGCGTAGTCCACAAGCATTTTGGAACTTACGGACCTAGGTCGCAAATTGCTCTCTCCTTATTAATATCGGGGATACAAGTGTAGGAATATACCCTCAAACAGCTTGCCTCGTCGATTGTTTGTGCTTCGAGAGAAGCGAGAAGGACTGGTCTTTCAGCCTTAAAAAAGAACTTCCTGACCACTGGATCAACATGATCGCCTAAGGGGTACTCATGCGAAGCTGCTTCTCGGAGGGGTGACCAAGGTGGTCGGACATTTGGGGGCCTTGTTTAAGGGCTTGTAGACCCAGGCGTGGAAATTTTTGGGGGAGAAGAGACATTGAGGGATGTGTAGAAAGTCCTCACCCTTGTTGGACGTTGATGGATGATTTTAAAGTCTATACCTTGTTAGATGTATTGAGGGATGATTTTAAAGTCTATACCCTTTTGGACGTTGAGGGATGATTTTAAAGTCTATACCCTGTTGGACGTATTGAGGGATGTTTTTAAAGTCTACACCCTATTGGACGTACTGCTACTGGTGGGGGATATCTCATGGAACACCCATCATCCATGTCAAGAGCTCTTCTTTGGTTCCAACAACTGAGGGCCTTGCTTAAGGGATTGTAGACCTACTCGGTCAGAATCCAGGCTTACCTGGCAGTCGAAGGCTGTCACGACCACTCCCCTTGATCTCCGCTTGAAGGTGATAGAGCGTAAGATCGCGACTGGAGGTCGTGATCGTCATTCAGGTGGGAGTGGCTTAACGCATAAAAATACGAAATCAAGAGCGAACCATGAAAAAAAACTAGAATAAATCTATTCAACAGACAAATATCAATTCAAAAGTACAACCATATCATTCATCCAATATTCAAAAGTTCTTACAATTCCTTCAAGGCACTACTGGCCCAAAGAATATACAAACTAAAATATACATTATATTGTTGAGACCACCAAAACATACTATGAAAGTTTTCAGAGAAAGACTCTTCAAACTTCTCAACTTCGAGCTTCAATCGGCCACTTTCCTTTAGCACAGATGTCAACACCCTTCACTCTACAGTTATGTAAATAAGATGGAATGAGCTAAAAGCCCAGCAAGCAGATCTACACCATTACTAGTATAACAGTGATAACAATATGTAGTGTACATATATCCACAAAGTACCAAATGGAGTCATTTAATATGCTTTCCAATATTCCAACAATATTATGATGAAGCAGTCTAATATACAACACATGAGTCATAAATCACTTCATTATCAACAATATAGTAGGGGCAACGTAACATAGTTACAGAACTAATAAAGCTTACTTTTGAAGTAGAAGTTCCATTGCTCAGGTTGAGTCAATCCTGCCGCTTGAAACCTCTACCCTCATTCAGGAGGGAGGACAATGACAAGTGGGTGTCCCACTTTGTAATGCCCCCACGCACACACACATCCCTAGTGTGCTTTGGGGTTTTCGATAGGCAGTGGCCTTGCAATATACGACCCTCTCCTTATGCCCTTCCGCCGAGAGAGCGTTAGACTACCATTGGGTGACCCAATTTGTAGTGTCCATGTAGATCTGGGGGGTCCCAAATATTGACACCGTGACTCCCATCCTATTATGGGGAGTTAGGGAAAGATCTTAGCTGCTAGCACCATCATTCACACAGTAGGTGCCCAATCACATATGTCACATAAGCAGCACGGTACCATCATTCACACAGTAGGTACCCATTCACATAATACATAAGCAGCATGGCACCTGTCACAACCCCCCCCGCCCCCCCTCGACCCCTGCTGGAAGGTGACAAAGCGCAGGATCGTAACCGAAGTTCGCGAATGTCACTCAGGTGGGAGTGACTCAACACATAAAAACACGGAATTAAGAGCAAACATGTCACACCTCAAGAATTTACAATACTGTTATTCTTGAGATGTGACAATCAAAACATATATACATCTCTTGATAGGACAAATTTACAGTGGCGAATTCTTACAAGGTAAAAAAAGAAAGTTAAGCTAGCACAACAACAATATCTTCCAGAGTTGATCCCGACGAGCACTCAAAATGAAACCGCAGTTATCCTGAAAAATGTTTACCATAGTTTGATGAATTTGGCTACTCAGTAAGTGATCATCATAAGCCTAAAAATAATCATGGTTGAAAGCTATCAATATTTTCAAAAAGGAGATCTATTAACAGAAATGCATCAACAGTTTCACTTTCAATAAATGCATCACTAAGTATAATCCGAATAATTGAAATGCCTGTAACACTTTAATGGCAGTGCATAATTCAAAGGATTTCACAAAATACCCTACTGGCGTCCCAAGTAGGTCACCTATACAGCGTCCTGATGGGTCCACTTAATCCCTATCGGCATCCCAAATAGGTCTACTTAATCCCTGCAGGTCCACTTATACCTCACCGGCGTACTAGATGAGTCCACTTAATCCCTACCAGCGTCCCGGATAGGTCCACTTATACCTCACCGGCGAATCGGATGAGTCCACTTGCATACTTAAATTATTTCTAAATCTCTTTAAACATTCGAAAGCAGCAAATATCATGTACTCAACATATCACTGAAATCATTAATATGAATTTCACTGAAACCATTAATAACAGTCACTTTCAATAACATTTCAAAAATAACCAATCAAATATTTTGGGCTGAAATTTAGAAAGGTAGCAGTTTGTAAAGACATTCTAGCATAATTGCCAATTTAATATGTATAGAAAAACTCTATAGAAATTCAAGAATACGAAATTATCACAACAATGTTATAATCAATTGCAAAAATATCAGTTTTTAAGTAATAAGGCAGTCATTTACACATGAAATTTACAATGTCTAAATATTCAAAAACAGTAGAAAGAAATCTTACAATTTTACTAACAGCAGAAATATCATATTTATTTCTAATAATTTTACAGCATTTAAAATTTCTAACATAGTTAAAATATTAAAATTTTATTAAACGGATTATTTTTTAAAATTAATGAGGTCACTTGCGCATAAAATTTTTCGTGCCTAAAACTCATGATAATAAGCAGAAATAATTATTTTATTTTATTTTTAAAAAGAACGGATTATTTTTCAAGATAATGAAATCACTTACACACAAAACTTATAAAATAAAGATCCTGGAGGGAAATATCACTATTTATTAAAAAATGACTATTTTTCAGAAAGATGATGTCACTTACCTTAACTCCGAAACTGGGGAAGCAGATAGAACTAAGAAAACCAGTCTTCTGTTTTTTTTTTTTGAATGGGGCGTTTCTACGATCGATCATATTTCAAATTCAGAGAAAAAGGAAAGAACCCAAATGATTTTCTATCCACTGATTTTCTATTAACGCTATTCACAGGTTCTTGCCGCCATCAATCACTATTGATCCCAGCCACTTTTTGTATTTAGGGAGAGGGTGCGAACAAATTTGTTAAAAGAGATGTGCAGAAGAGAGAGAGAAAAAGACGTATAAAAAAGAAACACCTCAATACAAGGCGTCGTTTAAATGAGTGTTCTTATAAACCTTTAAGGTGGTGGACCTATGGTCCACCCAAGTAAAATTGGACCCTCAAGTATATTAGCAATGATATCTTTTATTTATTGTTAATATAAAAGCAACAATATCCTAACGTTATAGTATTATTATCCTTATTATTATTATCATTACTAATATATGATTATTAATTTATTTATTTTTGTATTTATTTTAATTAATGTTGTTACAAAACCATGAAAGATAACTAAAAAAAATCCATTCAGCTGACAAATATCAATTCAAAAGTACAAAATCTCATTCATCCAATATCAAAAAGTTCTTAAAATTCCTTCAAGGTACTACTGGCCAAAAAATACACAAAATAAAATATACATCATACTGCTGAGACCACCAAAACATACCACGAAAGTCTGCAGAGAATGGCTTTTCAAACTTCTCAACTTCGAGCTTCAAACCCCCAAACGGCCACCCACCTTTAGCACAGATGCCAACACCCTTCACTCTACAATTATGTAAATAAGATGGAATGAGCTAAAAGTCCAGCAAGCAGATCTACACCATTGCAGTCCAACTAGTATAACAGTGATAACAATATGCAGTGTATATATATTCACGAAGTACCAAGTGAAGTCCTCTAACTTGCTTTCCAATAATCTAACCATATTATGATGAAACAGTCTGATATATTGCACATGAGCCATAAATCACTTCATTATCGACAATATATTAGGGGCAATGTAACATAGTTACAAAAGTAGTAAGGTCTACTCGCGAAGTAGAAGTTCCATTGCTCAGGTTAAGCCAATCATGCCGCTTGAAACCTCTACCCTCATTCAGGAGGGAGGACAATGACCAGTGGGTGCCCCACTTCGTAATTCCCTCACACACACATACATCCCTAGCGCGCTTTGGGGTTTTCGATAGGCAGTGGCCTTGCAATACATGCCCTCTCCTTATGCCCTTCCGATGAGAGAGCGTTACACTATCATTGATAGACCCATTGTATAGTACCCGTATAGATCTGGGGGGCGCGACCCTCCCAAATATTTACATCCTAACTCTCGTCCTATCATGAGGAGTTAGAGAAAGATCTTAGCTGTCAGCACCATCATTCACACAGTAGGTGCCCAATCACATTTGTCACATAAGCAGCATAATACCATCATTCACATAGTAGGTGCGCCCATTCATATAACACATAAGTAGCACGGTACCATCATTCACATAGTAGGTACGAATTCACATAACACATAAGCAGCACGATGCCAACATTCACACAGTAGGTACCCATTCAAATAACACATAAGCAGCACGACATCATCATTCATACAGTAGGTACCCATTCACATAACACACAAGCAGCACAGTACCATCATTCTGATTATGACGATAGCAATATCTCATCATGAAAGTAGTAATATCACATTTTAACAGTATCACAATGATAGTACCATGGTGACAGTAATATTTTTTCAGTTAAGCCTTACTGCTCAATTTCTTGCCATCAAGGGAAATGACGTGAGCTTACCATTAGGGTCTTAACCTTTGGACCATTTAGGGTTGAAGATAGTTCCAAAAACAATTTTGTATTAAACACACCTATCCTTCAAATGGGGGTGTTTTGAATATAATTGGACTCCGTTTGACCTCTTAAAGGTTCAAAAAGGTGAGGGTTTACTAGTTGCACCTTGCGGTGCACAGGGGACAGCGACATACCTTGCTTCATATTGCTATAACTCTCAAAGAATAAAGAAACATGAGATGGTTTCAAAGTAAACTTTTAAGCCATTGCATGTATCTTTCTAACAAGGTAAATTTTAAAGTATTTGGACTCCATTTGGTAATTCAAAGATTCACGCCAAACAAAGTGATAGTTCTGAAATTTATCAATACTGTCCATAGTGACATATCTTCATAAAATGGCGTATAACTTCTAATCTAAGAAGAATTTTTGAATAATTTCCCATGAAAATTTAAGCCCACTCAAATACCCTTCAAATGGCGGTGGTTTGATTGAAAATGGACCACGTTTGTCGAATTAAAACCAGTGACCACAACAGCGTTAGTGAAAATTCTGGAAAACAATCAATAGTGACCTATTCATACATTTTGAATCAAGACTTCATTTTTATAAAAAATTTGGACATTGGGTGAAAACAAACATTTTACTAGAGTCGCATATATTTCCCATGGAGGTCATTTGAGGTCAATCGGACCTCATTTGACTTTTCAAAAACCTTTTTAAGAAACACACATATTTATGGAATTTCACAGTGGCATATAACATGTCTCAAGAACACATTCCATGACCTTCATTCCATGGTGAAGAACATGATAACAACTATTCTCTCACAATGTACACACATAACATGCATTTCTTACATAATCTAAGAATCATACATTCACTCTCAATATTCACCATTATCATAGAACGAAAGCCTCAATTTTCAGTGAACATGACATAAGGATTTTCTACATCACATACACTTTTATTTCTCATTTCACATGCATAAATTCCCATGCATCCTTATGTCTACAATGCAATGGTGATGGATCTACTTACATGAACAACAATAGTGCCTTCTCCAATCTTCTTCTCACAGCTCTCACCCGCTCAACAATGGCTGCTCTTCAACAATCACTTCTTCAAACCTTGTGCCTTAGAGAGAGAGAGAGATAGGGATGAAGTAAGAATGAGTGGCGTGGGTGAGAGAAAAGGCTTAAGTACTCTTGTGTTTAAGGTGGCTGATCAAGTGTCACCAAGAGGCCAAAAAATCTGGACAAGTGGCTCTCAAATCAGCATGCATTTAACAAGTGGTACTCATAACCCATGCATGTCAGAAACATAGCCGGTGCTACGTACACGGTGAAACACAGTCAGCACTAGTCCATCTCTTCTTTGATCTCTTCATAGTCGACGTTACGCTGCACACAACACAGCTGACACTACATCCAACACAGCCGGCTTTAGTCCATCTCTTCTTCACAGCCGGTGCTGCACACAACACACCCGGCGCTGCATACAACACAGCCGGTGCTACTCACATGGTGAAACACAACCGGCACTAGTACATCTCTTCTTCACAGCTAGTGCTGGAACGCAACACTCGCGACGATGTGCTCTTTAATGCCGCATGATCTATTGTCGCACTGTCTCAACCATCCTTCCTTCCTCCTTATCCCGCTATGCACTCTAGCTGGCCAAAAATAATCTGGGTCGTCACAGTACCATCATTCGCACTGTAGGTACCCATTCACATAACACATAAGCAGCACAATACCATTATTCACACAGTAGGTACCCATTCACATAACATATATGCAGCACGGTACCATAGTAACAGTAGCATTATTTCAGTTAAGCCTTACCGCTCAATTTGCTTTCATCAAGGGAAATGACGTGCGCTTACCATTAGGGTCGTAACCTTTGGACCACTTAGAGTTGAAGACGGTTTTGAAACCAATTTTTTACTAAATGCACCTATCCTTCAAATGGGGGTAGTTTGAAGACAATTGGACCCCGTTTAACCTCTTAAAGGTTCAAAGAGGATAGGGTTTACTAGCTGCACCCTGTGCTTCATAGGGGACAGCGACATACCCTGTTTCATATCAATATAACTCTCAAACAGTAAATCAACTTGAGATGGTTTCAAAATAAAAGTTTAATTGAAGATATGTATCTTTCTAACAAGGAAAATTTGAAAGTATTTGGACTCCAATTGGTGGTTCAAAGATTCGCGTCAAACAAGATGATAGTTCTGAAATTTATCAATACTGTCCAAAGTGACATATCTTCATAAAATAGTATATAACTTCCAATCTAAGAAGAATTTCAAAATAATTTATACATGTAAGTTTTATCCCACTCAAAGAACATTCAAATGGTGGTAGTTTTACTGAAAAGGGACCTCGTTTGTCTAGGTAAAACCAGTGACCAGAGCAGTGTTTGTGAAAATTCATGAAAACAGTCAACAATGACCTATTCATACATTTTGAATCATGATCTCATTTTTACAAAGAATTTGGACATTGGGTAAAGATGAAAATTTTACTAGACTCGTATATTTTTCCAATGGATGTAATTTGAGGTCAATCGGATCCCAATTGGATTTTCAAAAGCTTCTTTCAAGAACATACATATTTCTGGAATTTCACAGTGACATATAACATGTCTCAAGAACACATTCCATGACCTTTATTCCATGGTGAAGAACATGACAGAAACTATTCTCTAACAATGTATACACATAACATGCATTTCATACATAATCTAAGAATCATACATTCATTCTCAACATCCACCATTATCATGGAACAAAAGCCTCAATTTTCAGTGAACAAGACATAAGGATTTTCTACATAATATACACTTTCATTTCTTATTTCACATGCATAAATTCCCATGCATCCTTATGACTACAATGCAATGGTGATGGATCTATTTACATGAACAACAATGGTGCGCCCAACAATGGCTGCTCTCCAACAGTCACTTCTTCAGACCTTGTGTCTTAGAGAATGAGAGAGAGAGAGAGAGAGAGAGAGAGAGAGAGAGAGATATGAAGTAAGAATGATTGGCGTGGGTGAGAGAACAGGCTTAAGTACTCTTGTGTTTGAAGTGGCTGACCAAGTGTCACAAAGAGGCTTAAAAATCTAGACAAGTGGCTTTCAAATCAGCACGCATTTAACAAGTGGCACTCATAATCCATGCATGTCAGAAACACAGCCCACGCTACACAGTAGGTGGTACCCACACGGCAAAACACAGCCGGCGCTAGTTCATCTATTCTTCGCAGCCGGCGCTGGTCTCTTCATTGTCGGAGCTGCACATAACACAGCCTGCACTGCACAAAACACAACCGACGCTACGCACACGGTGAAACATAGCCGGCGTTAGTCCATCTCTTCTTCGCAGCAGTCACTAGTCTCTTCACAACCGGCACACTGCACACAACACAACCGGCACTACACACATGGCGAAACACAGCCAGCGCTAGTCCATCTCTTCTTCATAGCAGGCGCTGGAACACAACACTCACGACGATACGCTTTTTACTGTGCATGCTCTATCACTGCACACTCTCTACTATCCTTCCTTCCTCCTTATCCCGCCATGCGTTCTTATTGGCCGGGAAAAATCTGGATTGTCACATCATCCCCCCCTTAGAAAAGATTTTGTCCTCAAAATCATTTATCAAATAAATGGTAAATGGGGGTACAAGGCCTGGATTTCATCTTCTCGCTCCCATGGTGATTTCCCTCAAATGATACTACCATAAAACCAGGGCTAGAGTTATGTCTTTATGATGCAATTTTTGAATTCTTCTATCCAGTATCTCAATAGGCCGTTCTAAATAAGTTAAATCCTCCTTGATCGGGATTGGCTCATACTCCAAAATGTGGGACCTATCGGGCTGATACCTTCTCAATAACGATAACTTGGGCGATAGGGCCAATCGATATGCCACACCTCCAATCCTTTCCAAAATTTCAATGGGTCTAATAAATCGTGGACCCAGTTTCCCCTTCTTGCCAAATCTTATTATGCCCTTAGTTGGTGATACTTTTAGAAAAACCCAATCACCCTCTTCAAATTCAACGTCCCTTCTTCGATTGTCGGCAAAACTCTTCTGTCGACTTTGGGCTATCTTGAGTCGCTCTTGAATTAAGGCAATCTTTTATGAGGTTACTTGAACAATCTTTGGCCCTAAAATTTTTGTTTCACCAACCTCATCCCAACATATAGGTGATATGCCTTTCCTCCCATACAGTGCCTCAAAAGATGCCATCTAATTACTGGCCTGAAAACTATTGCTATAAGAAAATTCTATTAAAGGCATATGATTATTCCAGTTCCCATTAAAATCTGTAACACAGGTCCTCAACATATCTTCCAGGGTATGTATGGTCCTTTCTGATTGTCCTTCTGTTTAAGGGTGGAATGTACTAAAAATGAGTTTGGTCCTCATAGGCGGTTCCAAAACCTTGAAGTAAATCTAGAGTCTTTGTCGGACACAACACTAATAGGCACCCCATGCAGTCTTACTATCTCCTTAATGTATAATTGGGCCAAGTTATCCTTGGTATAAGTAGTACGGACAAGCAAGAAATGAGCGGCTTTAGTGATTCGGTCCACAATGACCCAAATACTATCATGCCCCAAACATGATCTAGGCAGGCCAGTCATGAAATCCATAGTTAGGTGCTCCCACTTTCATTCTGGCACAGGTAAGGGTTGTAACTTCCCAACAGGTTTATGATATTTATCCTTTACTTGTTGACAGGTCAAGTACTTGGAAACAAATTATGCTACTTCTTTCTACATGTTATTCCACCCAAAGAATCTTTTTAGATCCTGATATATTTTGGTGCTCCCTGAATGCACTGTATAACGGGTGATGTGCCACTTCCAAAATAACCCTTTTTATTTTTTCATTGTCAGGGGGACAAACTCGATCTTTGAACCTTAAGATATCATCACTGGCCAGAGGAAAATCCTCCTTACCTTCCGTCTTTATTTCCTCGAAAATTTTCATAAATTGAGGATCCTCCTTTTGCGCTACTCAGATTGCTGAAAGAGATGGGGCTCTATTCTTATAAATTATTCCTTTCCCTTAAGGGGTAGAGTTGAGTGCCATTGTATCACATCTTCTAGTAGCTTCATCTCTCGGACTATCATGTGAGTCATTGATATCACAATCTTCATCTTAAAGCATCTGCCACAACATTGGTCTTGCCCGAGTGGAAGTTGATGATACAATCATATTCATTGACCAAGTCCATCCATCTTCTTTGTCTTATATTCAATTCTTTCTGAGAAAACAAGTACTTGAGGCTCTTATGGTCGCTGAACACTTTAAATTGAGTTCCATATAGATAATGTCTCCAAGTTTTTAGGGCAAAAACCACTACTGCCAATTCCAAATCATGAATGGGATAGTTCTACTTGTACGACTTTAATTGCATGGAGGCATAGGCTATAACATTTCCCCTTTATGCGAGGCATCAGTTAAAACCACAAAATCTTCATTCCCCTCAGGCAAGGTCAATACCGAGGCTGTAGTTAGTTTTTCCTGAAAACTTCTCTCGCAGTTATCAGACCACACAAACTTGACTTCCTTTTGGGTTAGGCAGGTTAGGGAAAGTGTTATGTTCGAGAACTCCTCTACAAAATGTCTATAATACCCTGGCAGTCCTAGGAAACTATAGACTTCAAATACATTCATTGGTCTTTCCCACTTAAGTACCGCCTCAATCTTACAAGGATCAACTGTAACCCCTTCTTTGGAAATAATGTACCCGAGGAACGCCATGCATAGGAGCCAAAACTCATTCTTATTGAGCTGAGCATACAATTTCGCGATCCTTAGAGTCTGGAGGACCACTCTTAAATGTTGCTCATGATTTGTCTGATTCCTGGAAAACACCAAAATATCATCAATAAAGACCACTACAAAGTTATCCAGATAGGGCTTAAAGACTCTGTTCATTAGATCCACAAACACAGCCGGGGCGTTCGTCAATCCAAAAGGCATGACTAAGACCTCGTAGTGGCCATAACGAGTCCTGAATGCAGTCTTGGAGATATCCTCTTCCTTAACACGCAATTGGTGGTACCCAGACCGGAGGTCAATATTAGAAAATACTTAGGCTCCTTGCAGTTGATCAAATAAGTCATCAATTCTGGGCAACGGGGTATTTATTCTTCACTGTAACTACCTGATTCAGTTGTCTATAATCAATGCATAGCGTCAAAGACCCATCTTTCTTCTTCATAAATAAAATTGGTGCACCCCATGGTGACACACTAGGCCGGATGAACCCCTTATCCAATAATTCTTGTAATTTCTCCTTCAATTATTTTAACTCAGCTGGGGCCATCCTATATGGGGCTTTAGAAATAGGAGTAACACCAGGGGCCACCTTTATTTCAAATTCAATCTATCTAATTGAGGGCAAAGAAGTTAACTCTTTAAGGAAGACCTCTGGATATTCTCTCACCACCAGTATCTCTTCTAATTTAGACTGATCACCCTGGTTTTCTACTACATAAGCTAAGCATAAAACACATGTTTTGGCCAACAGGTGAGTGGCTTGAATGGTTGAGATGATGTGTAAAGGAGAAACATCCTTAATGTCCTTAAAATATAGTTCAGGTTGACCTGGGGGTCTAAAAGTTACAATCTTATCGAAACAGTTCACTGTAGCATAGTGCGTAGACAACCAATCCATATCCAAAATAACATCAAAGTCTTGAACATCTAAAAGTATCAATCACAACCATAGACTTCTTATACATTATATCAGTTTCTATTGATTCTCCCATAGGCGTTCATACTACTAGAGTCTAAACAAGTTGTACAGACTTAACATTCAAGTGACATGCAAAGTGTGGTGCAACAAATGAATGGGATGATCCAGGATCAATTAATACTCTTGCTTCAATTCGACATACAAAAAACGTACCTCGAATCACAGAGGTTGACCCCTTAAGCTCCTGCTCAGTCAGGGCGAACACCCGCCCTTGAGCCCTCGATCAGTCCTTTAATCCCCTGACGGAAGAGTCTTTCACTAGATGGCCCAATTTGTCGTACTGAAAGCAAGTCTTGGTCTTTTTGAAGCACTCCGCCATCGTATGATTTCTCAAACCACAGAGAGGGCAAACTGGGCGTCGGTTTCCCCTTACATCATTTGGAGCAACCCCAGGATCCAAACACCACCTTGATTGCTTCTCCCCTTCAACTCTCTCCTTGGAGGAGGTCGTGCCTTCTTCTTAAAACTCCCAGACTGGGCGACACCCAACTTTCCATCTCTTCTTACCCGAAAATTGTCACAATCTCTTTCTATCTTTAGGGCCAGGTCCACCAGTGGGGAGAAGGTCTTGAGGTTTGCTGTGATAATCCTTCCCCTTGTGTGAGCCCAAGGCCCCTCTCAAGTTTATTAGCCTTTCGCGCCCCAGAATATGCGGCATATATCTGGAGAGTTCAGCAAACTTCGTTGCATATTGCTCAACTAACATATTTCCCTATTGTAGCTCTATGCATTCTACCTCTTTCCTATCCTTTATAGAGTCGGGAAAATATTTCTCATAAAAGACTTCTAGAAAATTTTCCCAAGTAGTCACAACTCCTGACCTTTCCCGCGGCTGTTTTACTGAGCTCCACCAGTGCTCAACTTCTCCTTCGAGCATAAAAGTACCCAGGCAAACTTTCTGCCCGTCTGTGCAATTTAGAACTTCAAAGATCTTTTCTATCTGCCTTTTCCATCTCTTAGCCTTTTCTACTCGCCCATGCCCTACAAAGTTTCGAGGTGCCAGCCTCCTGAACCTTTCTATCAGATTACTATCCTTCATATCAGAGGCGAGGGTAGATGGGACTGGCATAACTTCTCTCATCATTTGTGTCATGGCGCCCAAAGTTCTGACGAATTCAACGAAGGCCTTGGTGTTCCCATTACTTGAACTCACATTGTTAGTACGAGTCCTCGGCATCTCCAACCTAAAACATAAACATCCAGTTACTAGCCTATCAAAGAACTATTTTACAGACACTCCTAAGACTCCCTAGGCCAAGAATCCTATCCTGGCTGCTCTGATACCATAGCTGTCACGACCCCTCCCCTGACCCCTGCTGGAAGGTGACAGCGTGGGATCGCGGCCAGAGGTCACGAACGTCACTCAGGTGGGAGTGCCTCAACTCGTAAAAATACGGAATCAAGAGAAAACCATGAAAGAAGACTACAATAAATACATTCAACAGACAAATGTCAATTGAAAACTACAGCCATCTCATTCATCCAATATCCAAAAATTATTACAATTCCTTCAAGGCACTACTAACCCAAAAAGTACACAAAATAAAATATACATCATACTGCTGAGATCAACATACTATGAAATTCTTCAGAGAATGGCTCTTCAAACTTATCAACTTCGAACTTCAAAGCCCCAAATGGCCACCCACCTTTAGCATAGATGCCAACATCCTTCACTCTACAGTTATGTAAATAAGATGGAATGAGCTAAAACCTCAGCAAGTAGATCTACACCATTACATTCCAACTAGTATAACAGTGATAACAATATGCAATGTACATATATTCACAAAGTACCAAGTGGAGTCCTCTAATATACTTTCCAATATTCTAACAATATTATGATGAAGCAGTCTAATATATAGCACATGAGTCATAAATCACTTCATTATCGATAATATGGTAGGGGCAACTTAACATAATTACATAACTAGTAAAGCTTACTCCCAAAGTAGAAGTTCCATTGCTCAGATTTAGTCAATCCTTCCACTTAAAACCTCTACCCTCATTCAAGAGGGAGGACAATGACAAGTGGGTGCCCCACTTCGTAATGCCCTCACACACACACACATCCCCAACACGCTTTGGGGTTTTCGATAAGTAGTGGTTTTACAAGACACGACTCTCTCCTTATACCCTTACGGCAAGAGAGCATTATACTACCTTTAGGTGACCCAATGCGTAGTGCCCATATAGATCTGGGGGGTGCGACCCTCCCAAATATTCACATCTTGACTCCCATCCTTTCATGGGGAGTTAGGAAAATATCTTAGCTACCAGCACCATCATGCACACAGTGGGTGCTCAATCACATATGTCAAATAAGCAGTACGATACCATCATTCACACAGTAGGTACCCATTCACATAACACATAAGCAGCATTGTACAATCATTCACACAGTAGGTACCCATTCACATAACACACAGCAACACGGTACTATCATTCACACAGTAGGTACCCATTCACTTAACACATAAACGACATGGTACCATTTTACTAGACTCGCATATCTTTCTAATGGTGGTGATTTAAGGTCAATGGGCCCCATTTGGCTGTTCACAAGCCTCTTTCAAGAACACACATATTTATGAAATTTCACAGTGGCATATAACATGTCTCAAGTACACATTCCATGACCTTCATTCCATGGTGAAGAACATGATAACAACCATTCTCTCACAATGTACACATTTCTTACATAATCTAAGAAGCATACATTCATTCTCAATAACCACCATTATCATAGAACAAAAGCCCCAATTTTCAGTGAACAAGACATAAGGATTTTCTACATCACATACACTTTCATTTCTCATTTCACATGCATAAATTCCCATGCATCCATATGACTACAATGCAATGGTGATGGATCTAGTTATATGAACAACAATGGTGCCTTGTCCAATCCTCTTCTCACAGCTCTCACTCGCTCAACAATGGCTGCCCTCCAACAGTCACTTCTTCAAACCTTGTGTCTTAAAGAGAGAGAGAGAAAGAGAGAGAGAAAGAGAGAGAGAAGGAGAGAGATAGAGAGAGAGATGAAGTAAGAATGAGTGGTGTAGATGAGAGAAGACACTTATGTACTCTTATTTTTGCGGTGGCTAACCAAGGGTCACCAAGTGGCTCAAAAATCTGGACAAGTGGCTCTCAAATCAGCATGTATTTAACAAGTGGCACTCATAATCCATGTACGTCAGAAACACAGCCGGTGCTATGCGCACAACGAAACACAACCACCGCTACGCACATGGCGAAACACAGCCAGTGCTAGTCCATCTCTTCTTCACTGCCTGCGCTGGTCTCTTCACAGTCGGCGGCGCTGCACACAACACAGCCGGCACTGCACACAGAACGAAACATAGTCAGCGCTAGTCCATCTCTTCTTCACAGTCGACGCTGGTCTCTTCATAGCTGGCACTGCACACAACACAGCCGGCGCTGCACACAACATAGCTGGCACAACACACGTGACGAAACACAACCGGCACTAGTCCATCTCTTCTTCACAATCAGCACTGGAACACAACACTCGTGGCGATGCGCTCTTTACTGCCACGTGCTCTATCACCGTGCGCTCTCTACCATCCTTCTTCCTCCTTATCCCACCATGCACTCTAACTAGCTGGGAAAAATCTGGGTCATCACAGGGGCCTTGGTTAAGGGCTTTCTTCCCATTTAGTCAGGTTTTTTTGTATCTTCTGGTGGGGGACATCTCATGGAATGCCCATCATCCACGTCAGAGACTTTTGTTTTATTGCCAGTGGGGGACATCGAATGGAATGCCTATCATCCACACCAAGAGCTTGTGCTTGGCTGCTGCTGGGGGACATCTCATGGCATGCCCATCATCAACATGAAGAGCTTGTTCTTTGGATAGACAGCCAAGGAGCCATTGTTGGGTGTGTGCTGCTACACCAGGTTACCTTTGACAAGCAGGGCACCTCTTTGGTGTGGCGGCCTCTTGGGCTCTACCCTAGTTGCTATGGGAAGGTACTGACCTAGTTTGACAGTTACCTTCAAGTGCGTCTATGGCTTGTTGAAATGAACTTCTTGTTTTTGGGTTGACTTTTTGGGAATGGGGTTCTTTAACATGGAACCCCGACTTATCGTCTCAGTGATTCTTCTGACTCTTGGGTCTTGGGTCCTTTCATGAACAAATTTTGATGGTTGGAGTTTTCTTGAAGCTCTTGTCTTTCGGTCTTGATTATAAGGTATTTTGGTACCAATGATATTTCTTGTACTGCTGGCTAAAGCTGCTTGTGGAGGCGAGCGCTGCATCAACCTGCTTATTGGTCCGAGTACCCTTTCAGGTTTTCACTAGACTGGGGGAAACTGTGACGTAAAGACGGTTTTCACCAACCTCATTTTTATTGGGCTCTTTTACTCATAGCCTAACGGCCATGTCTGCCCTTTTCCTTTTTTTACTCACGGTGCCCTTTTGGGTTTTCACTGTGCCTGTTTTTATTTTATGTAATGCTTTTACTCATAGTTTCATGACCATGCCCGTCTGTCATGTTTACTCATGGTGCCCTTTCGGGTTCTTACCATGCCCATTTTTTTGTGGGGGCATGTTTAAAGTCATGCCTCCGGGACCTGGGCTATGATTTAAGGTCATATATATAGACTTGACCATTATGCGAAGCAGTTTAAAGTCATACGGTCAAGACATGTGCTATAGCTTTAAGGTCATATAACTTGGATCGTGGCTATGCAGTTTAAGGTCTTGTAGCACAAATCGAAATGGCAGTGGATGACAGTATGTGGAGGCCATGGAACGAGTATGGTGGTGGATTGACTCATTTGGGGGAGATGGCACGAGACCGTCTATGCATGATGGGTGGTGTTTGTGTGAAAGATGGATAATGGGTGACCCACTAGCTGACAGTGAGTATGGATGACGGAATAGCTCACCGTGGTTTTATGAGCGTGGGTACGACTCACTGGGGAAGGTTGTGATTTTGTGAAGGCAATGGGGATGGACTCACTGGGGATAAAGTGAAGGTGGTATGTAAATGCACAAACGGAAGGGCAGGCTAGGGGAGGCATGCATGGAAGGGCATGCAGAGGGCGTGCACCCAACGGAGGGGACACACGTATGTGGAGGCATGTTTAAGGTCATGCCACCAGGGCCTGGGCTACGCTTTTGAAGTCGTATGGCTTAGATCATTATGCGAAGCAGTTTAACATCTTGTGGCCAGGACATGCGCTATAGTTTACGGTCGTGCAGTTGGATCGTGTGGTTAGGTGCCTCGATCTTGCCCTCTAGATCTATATTATCGGGCGACTCATGTCTCGAGTTTCGGGGAGACCCGGGACTTTTGAGATCGCTCTCTTAGGAATCTCGTTCGAAAACAAGGGCAGGTACTACCAACCGATGAGAGAGGAACTTAAGGTGGGTTTCAGACTTACTCAGGCTGGCTCGTGTGGGCGCCCTCTTAGATTAAGAAGAAAGCCCCCCAGTAATAAAACTGGTTTGGAATAGCCTCTCTTGGCTTGTATTTTCCTATTTTCTGCAATCACACACATATGACAAATATTATAAAATAGGTAGGTCAACAGACCTCACCTTGCCTCTTTGGTTAACGTACACAAGCACGCACATTCAAAAGACGAAGGGAAAAATGAGAGAAGAAAGATGGGGGGGGGAGAAGAATTTGATCAGGCGGGGAGATAAACACAATAACTAAGTGGATGAGTAATTGGCCTGATGTGGTAGTAAAAAGGGCTCAATAACTCAGACCCGCTCAATAGGATTACTACTAGACGTCAATACCGATACTGACTAGCTAGAAATGATGGTTAGTATGTCGTCGTAATAAAGTAGGCACAGTAATTCTGGCACAACAACATTACGGCTAGACTACAAGACTACCATGATAGGCTAATCTCAACCCCTCTTTAATCAAACGAAAGAATAACATAAATAACAGATATCATAAAGGAAAAAACATAAGAAGAGTAAGATAAGAGAAGAAGAGAAAAGAAAGGAGTGGGAAGAGAAAGAAAGAAAAAGAAGAATATGAAGGAAGAGAGCAAAACACAAAAGGTGCTAGGCGTCGCTGACTGTATTAAGCAAAGACGAGGAAGATGACTCAGTCGGCACTGAGTGTCGCCGGCTGGGTTAGATAAAGATGAGAGAGGTAATGCAGTCGACGCTGTGTGTCACCAACGGTGTTAGATAGAGAAGAGAGAGAAGATGCAGCCGATGCTAGGCTTTATCGACTGCATTAGACGAGTAGAGAGAGGATGCAATCGGTGCTAGGCTTCGTCGATTGTGTTAGATGAGAAGAGAGAGAGGATGCAATCGACACTAAGTTTTACTGAATGTGTTAGACGAGAAGAGAGAGAAGATGCAGTTGGTGATAGGCTTCATCGATTGTGTTAGACAAGAAGAGAGAGAGGATGCAGTCAACACTGAGTTTCACCTATTGTGTTAGATGAGAAGAGACAAGATGCAATCAATGCTAGGCTTCACCAACTGCGTTAGACGAGAAGAGATAGAAGATGCAGTCGACGTTAGGCTTCACTAACTGTGTTAGATAAATAACAGAAAGAGAGATAAAGATAAGAAGAAGAGAGAAAGATAAAGATGAGAAGAAGGGAGAGAAAGAGAGCTAGATATGAGACGAAGAGAGAGAAAGAGAGATGGGATGAGAAGAAAAAAAGAGAGATAGGGACCAGAAGAGAAGAGAGAGAAAGAGAGGAGGAGAGAGAAAAAAAGAAGAGGAGAGATAAAGGGGGAGGAGAGAAAAGAGGGGAGGAGAGAGAAGGAGGGAAGAGAGAGAAAGAGAGGAGGAGAGAGAAAAGAGGGAGGAGAGAAAGAGGGGAGGAGAGAAAGAGGGGAGGAGAGAGAAAGGAGGGAAGAGAGAGAAAGAGAGGAGGAGAGAGAAAGGAGGGAGGAGAGAAAGAGGGGAGGAGAGAGAAAGTTACCTTATCGAAAGGTACCAACCCTTTTCTTCTTCTCCTCTCTCTCTCTCCAAGATGCACCCATGAGTTCAAGAGGAAATTTAAATTTTATTGATCGTTGTGTAAAATGAACTGAAGGTCCTTTACAATTTGCCTTTGCATGCTTATATAGAATTGGGCTAAAACATGGGTGTATACCCAAAAAATACCTAGAATTGAAGATAATTACAATTTAATTGAATTAAAATAAATTCTAATGATGGGTGCAAAATACTGTTTTCCCTCTGCCTAAAAATGTGTGGAATTCCATAACAGTCCCTACTGCTGCCCGAGAATTTGTGTGATCTTTTGTGACTGATCCGGGGTTGTTCTGATGCTTGTTTGATCGAAAGATGATTATTTTCTTGTGAGGCTCGGCATGACGATCGATTTGATACCAACTTCGAGCCACGAATCATGTTTTTAAGCCATGATCATGAAACTTGAAATTTGCTTGAATCTTGAGAACTTTGGATCGATTGTTTGTTCATTCCTTGATGTTTCTTCGTGATTTATTTTCTGAATCACATTGAGCATGCCGTCATGGTCATGTTGCAACAAATGCAGCTCGATTTCATATCCAGATGAAGATTTGGTCGTCTTGAGTTTTTGGCTACAATGTTGAAATTCGATGGCCAAAATTTACGGCAGCTTTGATGCCTCTGTGCATGAAATCCAACCATTCATTGTACTCAAAGATCGGAACAGAGATGGCCACGGATGTTACGCACATAATGCAATTTGTTTCGTGCCGATCTGGTATGCGAGCGTCATGATTTAGCAGCCGGAGTGCGGCGTGCTATTGCTAAATTTTCTGCGACTTTCTTCATGGATCAACAACATTTTTCTAGTTTTTCTCCCTGCTTCGGCAATGTCACGGGGCATACCACTAATCGTAACGCTCCTCTCGATGAGACGAACATACTCACCAAATTTGAGTACGATCCGACTTGGATCGAGTGAGATATAGACCCCGAAAGTTACTGTATGTGGCTGTGAAAACAACCACCTTTAATGGTGTTTCAGTGCAGGGTTGCCACATGTGAATAGTATGCAGCTTACCTCTTATCTGTATTTTACCCATAACCCGATTAAGCTGATACTTGACCCATATGGGTTTTCAATTGTGTTAGATATAATGGCAGTGGTTCCACAGCTATTT
Source organism: Amborella trichopoda (assembly GCF_054954075.1). Classification (NCBI taxonomy): domain Eukaryota; kingdom Viridiplantae; phylum Streptophyta; class Magnoliopsida; order Amborellales; family Amborellaceae; genus Amborella; species Amborella trichopoda. The sequence goes on from NC_142344.1 coordinate 24,630,050, forward strand.
GACTTATCAAAAATATTTTTCTACTTACAGGGTCTATTTCAGGGTGCTAGAGGCCAAATTTTTCGAAATGTTTTTGTCGTGTTCATTGCCTTAAACATATCTGATCGTGATAAAAATTGGCAGTTGGCCTTCTGGAGTAATGATGAAGATCTTGACCAATTTTGGGGCATTTATGAGACTGTCAAAATTTCCTCTTATTATCTAGGCTTTATTGACCTGCTTCCTTCTTTACTCCGCATCAGGGGCCAAGGTGCTGAAAAATGCATTCAAACAACTTTCCCCACCGAATATTGCGCTTCGAGAGAAGGGAGAAGGAAAGCATTCAAAAAATTTCTTTCGTCTTTATTACTTTTTTCTTCCTAGCCACAGGACCAAGTGAACGTCGAGGAGATTCACACAATGGTGCAACTAGGATGCTCATATGTAGGGATGCATTGTTTGTGAGTCCGTCTGTGGAGACTTTAGGGGGAAAAGAAAATTTTTTGAGGGATCTTATCGAAGTCCTCCCCCTCGTGTGGACTATTTGTGATTCTGAATTTGAGGATTTTATACGGGCCTCGTTAGTCAGAATCTGGCCCATCTGGCAATTGAGTCCATGATGAAGGGCATTGATCCCATGTGGTTTGGGTTTCTCTGTCTTGGATAGACAACAAAAGAGCCTTTGGTTGGCGCTTGTCTGCATCGTGCACCAGTTGTCCTTGGCAGGGAGGGTACCTCAGTTTATCAAGATAACCAGCATTTGATATAACCACCCCTACCCATTGCTTTGCAACTACAACTATCATTTGATTACCGCTCAAAATTCATGGCTGACTTAGCCTTCTTGAGGCATCTTTGGTTCGTCGGAGTGACTTTCTTGTTTGTTTATTCAGTTGGAGAGCCTTTTGTCAGCTTTCGTCTCTGTCGTGCACTAGTTGTCCTTTACAGGTACGGTACCTCAGTTTATCGAGATAACCAGCTTTGGGTATAACCACCCCTACCCACTACTTTGCAGCTACAACAATCATTTGATTGTTGCTCCAAAGTCATGGTTTACTTAGCCTTCATGAGGTGTCTCCGGCATCTTAGAGTGTATTTGTAACCTCCTAGGAATGATGCTCTTCTTCATGAGACTTGTCTTATCGTCTTGACGAGTATTTTATCTTTCAAGTCCTTTTTGCAACTGGATCAGGTTGTCAGAAGCTTTTCCTTAGAGCTCGTATTTTTGGATCCTGGTATTATAATACCAAGGATTTATCTTCTTTTTTTGAGTGCTGCTTGTTGAGACGAGTGCTGCATCAACCTGTTTATTAATCCAAGCGGCCTTTGTGGATTTTCACTTGAACTTGGAAAGCGATGCCGTAGAGATGGTTTTCACCAATTTATTCTTATTTGGGGCTCTTTTACCTATGACCTTATGGCCATGTCCACCTTATTCTTCAATTTTTACTCACGATGGCCTTTCAAGTTTTCACCATGCTCGATATTTTTATTCACGGAACTGCTTTTACTTATGGTTTCATACTCATGACCGTCCGTCATTTTTACTTATGGCGTTCCCTTATTAAGGTATACAACATGCCTGTTATTTCCCTCTTTTTTTTTGTGAAGGCATGTTTAGGGTCATGCCTTCAGGACCTATGCAAAGCAGTTTATCATCATGCAGTCAAGACGTGCACTATGGTTTAAGGTCATTAAGCTGGACCATAATGGAGATGGATGGTAGTTTGTAGAGGCCATGGAGTGAGCATGGTAGTGGTTTTAGCTCGCTTTTGAGGAGATGGCACGAGGCTACCGATGAAAGATGGATGATGTATGGATGGAATGTGGAATGTGGAAAGTGGTGACCCAATAGTTTACGACGAGTATAGGTGGCAGGATGGTTCACCGTTTTGTGAGTGCAAGTGAGACTCACTGAGGAATGATGTAGGATGATGAAAGGAATGGACTCACTAGGGAGGTAGTGAAGGTGGTGTGAGTACACGAATAGATCAGTTAGGGAAGACGTACTTGAAGATGCACGCAAAAGGTGTGTGCACGAATGTAGGGGGAGTTTTAAGGTCATACCTCCGGCACCCGTGCAAAGCAGATTATCGTCATGCGGCCGAGACGTGCATTACAATTTAGGGTCATACATCTGGACCGTGGTTATGCAGTTTAAAGTCATGCAACTAGGACCGTGCAGTTTAAGGTCGTGCAACTAGACCTTAGCTACAGTTTAAGGTCATATAGTTTGGACCATGCAGTTTAGGGTCGTGCATCTAGACTAGAGCTGTGCAGTTTAGGGTCATGCATCACGGACTGTGGTTATACAGTTTTAGAGTCATGCAACTAGACCAGGGCTGTGCAGTTTAGGGTCTTGTAGCATGTACCGCGGTTATGTAGTTTTAGATTCATGCAAATAGGACCGTGCAGTTTAAGGTTGTGCAACTAGACCTCCGCTACAGTTTAAGGTTAAATAGTTTGGACCATGGTTATGCAGTTTAGAGTCATACAACAAGGACTGTGCAGTTTAAGGTCATGCAACTAAACCTCAGCTACAGTTTAAGGTCACATAGTTTGGACCATGCAGTTTAGGATTGTGCATTTAGACCACCGCTACAGTTTAAGGTCATATAGTTTGGACCATGGTTATGCAGTTTAGAGTCATGCAACTAGGATCGTTCAGTTTGAGGTCGTGCAACTAGACCTCCGCTATACTTTAAGGTCTTATAGTTTGGATCATGCAGTTTAGGGTCATGGATCTAGACCAGGGCTATGCAGTTTAGGGTCATGCAGGACGGATCGTGGTTATGCAGTTTAGAGTCTTGAAACTAGGACCGTGCAGTTTAAGGTTGTGCAACTAGAACTCTGTGGTTAGGTGCCTCAATCTCGCCTTCCAGATCCTTTTGGGGATCGGGCGGCACGAGTCTCAGGTTTCGTGGGAAGACCTAGGATGTTTTTGAGATCTCTCTTTCATCATTTGAGAACGGGGGCAGGTGTTACCAATTGGTGAGAGAGGAACTTAAGGTGGGTTAGAGATTTACTTGAGCTGGCTCACGTGGGCCCCCTCTTAGATCACGAAGAAAGCCCCGCAGTAATAAAACTAGTTCGAAATCGCCTCTCTTAGCTTGTATTCTTCTTTTTTACTGCAATCACACACACATGGCAAAGGTTATAAGACAAGTGGGTCAGACCTCACCCTTTTCCTCTTTCGTGAAAGTACATAAGCATGCGCATTCAAAAAGAAAAAAAAGAGAAGAAAGATAGGGGAGAGAAGAATTCGACTGAGCAGGAAGATCAGAGTGGTTACTAAGTTGATGAATAATTGGCCTGAAGTGGTAATAAAATGGGCTCGGTAACTAAGACTGGCTCACAGATTACTACAAGACGTCCTTACCAGTAGCAACTAGTTAGGCACGATGGTTAGTCTATCATGGTCATAAAGCAGGCCAAGTAATCCTGACACAACAACATTACAGCTAGACGATAGGACTACCATGAGAGGCTAACCTCAATCCCTCTTAGTCAAACGAAAGAGTAACCGGATGATGGTTATGATGAAAGAATAAGAAATGAAGTAAGAGAAGTAGGGAACAGAAGGAGGGAGGAAGAATAAAGGAAGAGAAGAGTATGAAAGACGGGAGAATAAAAGAGAGAGAGGGAAGGAAGACGCAGTCAGGCATTACCCGCTATTTTAGAAGGAAGAGAAAGAAAATGCAGTCGGTGTTAAGCTTCACTGAATGTGTTATATAGAGAAGAGGAGAGAGAGGATGCAGTTGATGCTAAGCTTCACTGATTGTGCCTGAAGAAGAGAAAGAACATGCAGTCGGCACTAGGCTTCACCAATTGTGTCAGAAGAAGAGAGAAAATACAGTCAGTGTTAGGCTTCATCGATTGTGTCAAAAGAAGAGAGAGAAGACACAGTCAGTGCTAGGCTTCACCGATTGTGTCAAAAGAAGAGAGAGAAAATACAGTCAGTATTAGGTTTCGATGATTGTGTCAGAAGAAGAGAGAGAAAACATAGTCAGTGTTAAGCTTCACCGATTGTGCCAGAAGAAGAGAGATAAAATACAGTCAGCACTAGGCTTCAACGACTGTGTTAAAAGAAGAGAGAAAATGTAATTGACGCTATGCTTCACTGACTGTGTCAGAAGAAAAGAAAGAAAACACAGTCGACGCTAGGCTTCACCGACTGTGTCAGAAGAAGAGTGAGAAAATACAGTCGACAGTAGACTTCGCCGACTGTTTTAGAAGAAGAGAAAAGGAGAGATCTAGTCGGCACTAGGCTTGCGTCCGTTGTGATGGAAGAGAAGCAAGAAAGAGAGATCGAGCTAGCGCTAAGCTTCGTTGAATGTGACAGAAAAGGAGAGAGAGAAATTCAACCGACGCTAGGCTTCACTGTTTGCAATAGAGGAGAAGGAGAGAGGGAAATCTAGTCGGTGTTAGGCTTCGTTGATTGACTTCAAAAGAGAAGGAGAGAGAGAAATCAAGCTGGCATTAGGCTTTGCAGACTGACTTTAAAAGAAGAGAAGAAGATAAAGACGAGAAAAAGAGAGATAAAATAAAAATAAAAAATAAGGGAGGAGAGAGAAAGAGATAGAGATGAGACAGAGGGGGAGGAGATAGAAAGAGAGGAGTAGAAAGAAAGAGGCGAGGAGAGAGAAAGAGATAGAGATGAGATAAGGGGAGGAGAGAGAAAGTGATAGAGATGAGAAAGAGATAGAGATGAGAAAGAGGAGAGGAGAGAGATAGTTACCAGCTTAAAGGGTACCGATCCTTTTCTTCTCTCTCCTCTCTCTCTCTCTAAGACGTATCAAAGAACTTCAACAAGAATGGAAATTTTATTGAATCAATGAGAAATGCACCGAAGGGGTCCTTATAATCTAGCTTTGCATGTTTATATAGAGTTGGGCTAAACAGTGGGTGTATGCCAAAAAACTAACTAGAATTTAAATTCTAAAAATGAGTGCAAAAGGACTGTTTTGCCCCTGCCTAATAATGTTAAGAATTCCAGAATAGTCCCTGCTGCTGCTCGAGAACTGGCGTGATCTTCCGTGGTTGACCCGGGGTCGTTCTGATGCTCGTTTGATCGAAAGATTATTGTTTTCTTGTAGGGCTCGGCATGGTGATCATTTTGATACCAACTTCGAGCCATGATTTAAGCCAAGATCATGAGACTTGAATTTTGGATGAATCTTGAAAACTTCGGATTGATTGTGTGTCGTTCCTTGATGTTTCTTCATGATTTCTTTATTGAATCACATTGAGCATGCCATTATAATCATGTTGCAACAAACGTACCTTGATTTCATGCCTATATGAAGATTTTTTCGTATTGAGTTTTGACCGGAATCTTGAAATTTGACGGCTAGAATTTATTGCAGCTTTGACACCTTTGTGTGTGAAATCCAACCATTGATCGTATACGAGGTTCGGATCAGAGATAGCCTTGGACCTCATGCACATAATGCAATTGGTTTCATGTCTATCGGAAGTACAAGCATCGTGATCTGGCTGCTTGAACGAGGCAGGCTGCTGCTGAATTTTCTGCAACTTCCTTCATGGATCAACGAATTTCATTTAGTTTTTCTCTCTGCTCGGGCATCATCACGAGATGTACCACATAGATGAACAAGCTCACCAAATTTGGGAGCGATCGGACTTGGAATGAGTGAGATATAGGCCCTGATGGTGACTGCCCGTGATTGTAAAGATAGCCACCTTTAATGGTGTTTTGATGCAGTGAGGCCACATAAGAACATTGTGCGGCCTATCTCTTTATGGTATTTCACCCATAACTTTATCTTGGAGTGCCCGATTAAGCCGAAACTTGACTCATAGGGGTTTTAATTAATAATTTCTTGAACTTAGTTGCACTCGTAAAGCGAGCGATAGCTTAAGAGAGCAGCAAGTGGAACTATTCTGCCCAAGCTTTGAACTTCCTGTATGTATTTGAATTGAACCACTTGAAAAACTCCTAGTGTGTAGGAGACAACCCTCCCTGCCGGTCCGTAAGGCCGATCTATGAGGGTAGGTAAATTCCATCTCTATTTCCCTCTTTCAACCATGCCTAATATAATGGCGGTGGTCCCACTATTGTTTGACGCGCCAAAAGTATGGCTCTAGTTATGGGGTCTATTTCAAAGTGTTAGAGACCAATTTTGTTGAAATGTTTTCTTTGTGTTCACTACCTTAGACATGTCTGATTGCTATGAAACTTGGCAGGTGGTCTTTTGAAGTGCTGATGAAGATCTTGACCAATTCTAGGGCCATTATGTGACTGTCGAGAAATTTCACTGTTTTCTAAGCTTTATTGACCTGCTTCCTATCAAGGACCAAGGTGCTAAAAAATATATTCAAACAGCTTGCCCGCCGAATGTTGTGCTTCAAGAGAAGAGAAAAGGACAATAATTTTGGAAAATTTCCTTCGACTTTTACTTTGTTTCTTTCTAGCCATAGAACCATGTGAACGCTAGGGAAATATTCATGCAATGCTGCGACTAGGCAGCTCAGACGTAAGGATGCATTGTTGTAGACCCCCCATTTTAGGATCACACTTAATCTAGTAAACCCAAATAAATAGTTCACGTAGCCCACCTTGTGATCTGGAACCAGTTTGCTTCCCCGGAACCCTACAGAAACCCTGTTTTGATCAAGATTTTTGTAAATGCCCTGTTTTACTAAAACAATTATTAAAATTAGTAAAAAAATTCTTTTTGACCTAAATTTTCACTGAGAACTTCACAAGAGGCTGAGAATACAATGAAAAAGAAAAAAAATTAATTTGGATAAGTTTTAGTTTGGGCGACGAGGGGCGTGCCACCCAGGCGACCGACCTATGCTGCCTGGGTGACATGACCCGTGCCGCCCAGATCTGGGACTCTCAAAAACGTGTTTTTGACTGAGTTTGCTGGTTGGTTATTGGAAGATATTCTATCTAACAAATTTTCCCACCCCTTTTAGCATTTTTAAAGACCATTTAGAGGGGGATGGAGAGAGAAACAGGGGGACTTCCGAAAAGAAAAGGCTAGAGAGAGAAAAACCCTAGCAGAGGGAAGAAAAAATAGAAGAGATAGACATGGTAAACCTGAGGGAGTTACAAGAGAGAAAACTCTGAAAAATATGTCAAGAAGCCTTAGCCCCCAAAGAGAAACCCTAGATCTACCCTTAGGACACAAACCATATTTATCCGTAGGACACAAAACCCTAAACCCAAAGCCTTCACTACCAGAGACTTGCTGATTGACATACGAGCGAGCCCTCAATAGCTTGGGACGCTCAGGCCATTCGGCTTGGTTTGGTATTCTCTTCACCTTCATTTCCTCTTTTCTTTCGTTGTATTTATTTTATTTTGATCTAGCTTTGATTTTTTTGGATTCAAAATCGTGTTTTGAAATTCTTTGGATCATGTTGGCTCATCCCCATATCAGAGAGCAGATCTGCTCATTTCTAGGAAAATCTGGTCTCAGATCTGAATTCGATTGTTCCCGCTTTCTCTACCACTTTTTTTCCATTTCATTTTGATCATTTTAAAACGTTAGAGTTGAGTGATCTACATCCGCAGATCTCTCTGATTTTTCATAGTAAACAATTTGGCGCCCACCATGGGGCATATAAAAAATATCAAAATCTTTTGAAACTTTACAGGTATGTTCTAAGTACCATTTTGTACTGTTTTCAATGTTTCAGGTCAATATAAAATATTGAAAAATACAAAAAAAATAATTTGTTAGATCAGTAGTCCCCTCCTGTTGCTTTATTTTAATTTATTTTCATCAATAAATATTTTATTTTCTGTTTCTAATAGTTTATATTAAGCTTATTTTATCAAGATATACAAGAAAAAAATATATAAAAAAAAAAAAAAAATAATGATTTTGGTCCACACTAGGTGTGCTGCCCAGGCGACACGGACCGTGCCGCCCAGGTCCAAGGCGATAGGTTCTCTGGTTCCCCTCATTGCCCAATTAATAATTTTTTGAAATTTCACAGGAGGGGTCTTGGGTCTCTGTTGTGTCTGTTCTAAAACTTTCAGAGAAAAATAAAATTTTTGAAAATTACTAAAAAAATATTTTGGTTGATACAGGTTTGTCCTATCTGCTGTTCTTCTGTTTCACTTTGTTTTAATTTTTTTTGTCAAAAAATCTGATTTTTCTGCTTCTAAAAGGTTCGTTAGCCTTATTTCATCAAGATCAACAAAATAATAATAAAAAAAAAGTATATATTTTTTTTGGGCGACACGACCTTTGCCACCCAACCTCAGGTGCGACCCGACCAGTGCCGCCTAGGCGACATGGTCCATGTCGGCCTATCACAGAGGTCCCAGGAAAATTCTGGGACCCCATAGGCCTGTTCCAGAGCCTTTTTTGTGCTTGTTCATTAATTTTTGGTTTAAAATAATTTTTTTAAAAATATAAAAAAAATATTCTGCTTCAGATAAGTCTGTCTTGCTCTTGACTTTTTCTTTTTTATTTTAGTTTGTTAAGTTTGACTGAATTCCTATTTTTCATGCTTTCATCATGCTTAGTTTAGTTGTTTTTCATCAAATTTAAAAGAAACACATACACACACACACACACACACACACACACACACACACACACACACACACACACATATATATATATATGTACAAAAAAAAAAAAAAAAAACTGATTGAGGGTTGCTTGCACCCTCCCTAAACCGTGTCCCGTTCGAGTCATCCCCGACTCGGGTCGCGCTCGACTTAGCCCAAACTATGCCTGGTTTCACTGCTTTGGCCATGCATTCTTAGGGGTTCCTCACCCCTCCATCTATACTATCCCTCGAGCGAGTTTCGCCTCGAAGCGCACATCATTAGGCACGATCATCGTCGAGCGCTCACTTGTTTTCTTTCTTATCGTGTGCTATGTGGTTGACTTTACTTTCATTTTCGTGCTTCTTTACACACTCTAGCATATATTGACCGGGAATCCCTAAAAAACCGACTTTTTTTTTTTAGAAAACCCCCAAAACCGTGTTAACGGCGTGAGGGGAACCTAGCATTGAGAGCCGAGGCAGTTGGGATTCGCGTAAGTTTAACTGTGCGTGGCCCTCCATAATCTTTTGCCTCAAAGCAACTTCCTGTATAACAGGACCTGGTAAAATCTTATAACAGGAGGCCAGGACCTATGCAGGGACCTATATCAGCCTAGCGGCATTTCAGTACTTTACTAGGTCAAACATTTTCATGTGCTTGCTTGCTTATTTATGATTGGTTAATCTTAGATCTTAGCCCGGACGCCCCTTTGGTCCAAGCTGAACTCTGGGTCCAAGTTTAGGCTTTTATCCAGCCTAGCCCAGGTCAAAATCAGGTTCACACACGAGTCTGAACCTAGGTCCCATCTTGGTCCCAGCCCAGGGCTCATTCCTAGCTCTCTTTGATCCAATCCAGGTCCATACTTAGTTTGATGATTAAAAACTTCTGGGTCCAAGTCCAGGCTTATACACAGCCTAGCCCAGGTCCGAACCAAGTCCACACCCAGGTACGAACCTAGGCCCGCTTTTGGGTCCGAGTTAGAGCTCGCGCCTAAACCAATTTTGATCCAGTCTGGGTCTACACCCATTATGAGTTTCACAACCCTTTAGGTCCAAGCTCAGGCTTGCACCCAGCTCAGTCCAAGTCCGAGCCAGGCTCACACCCATGTCCTAACTTAGACCCATTATTGGTCCGAGCCGAGACTCTCACCCATCTTGTCTAGATGTTAGTCTAGGTTCTAGCATAGGTCTCAGCTTAGAGTTGCCTCTAGAGCTAGACTAGGCTTACCCTAGTTTAGGGTCTTAACCAAAAGCCATTAAGTCTAACATGTCTAGCATCCGGGCGAGTCTTAGCTTTGGTCTTAATTAAGGTTTTGCCCCTAGAGTCAGGCTGAGTGTACCCTAGGTCATCTAGTTTCGATCTTACCTAAGCCTAGACTCTAGAACCCGGCCAAAGAAAGTCATCATGTTGGTTACCCAAGGCGATTTTGATGACCACTCCACGGCTGACTCTAAACCGAACCTTCCCAAACCTAAGGACCAGTATGTCGCAATCCCTTGGGATTACGGTTAGAACTCAGGCCAATCCATTATCCATCGTCCAGGTCAAATAGAAGCCGAGTCCCAGGGGTCCACTCCTAACCTTGAGCTCTGTATGATTCGAAAAGTTAGCTTTGCCCAAAAAACATTGATAGCCAGGGGGTCAGGCTGGGCATTGTTCTACATGGAAGCTTACGTAGCCACAGAAGAGCCGTCTGACCCTAGGTAACCAAAGTAGGAGCCGTGCGAGGGAAGAAGTTTATGCGGCATCTAACGCCAATTCCCACAACTTGAACCAATATAACCCCGAGATGCAGCAGTCTCAGAACCAACACCCACTTAGGTCTAGGATATCCAATCCAACCTCGAGCCACCATAGTATCGCTCACGATGTTCTTAACACTATACGGAGCAGAGGCGTCAATTTAGATCAACCCTTAGGTGAGATGGGCGTCCTAGCTGCCCTTAAAAGTCTAGTTGACTGAGGTTACATTGTTCATGCCCCAGCTCACGGGTCAAACCCAAACCAACCTAATAGCGTAGGTCAACCCATAGCACAGCCGAGTCAGCTGATTCTTCAATCGGTACGTCCTGTGTATCTGGTCCAACCAACCGTGCAATTGTTGCAATCAGTGGCGATGGGTATGGGTCAGTACGCCCCTCAGGCGCAAGTGTATCAAACTTACCCGGTAACCACGACTCATTCATCACAGGCCCAAGCAGGCCAACATCTACCCCAAGTTTCAACTCATCAGTCTATGCTTGGGAACCCATCGATCAGTGGGCTTACTCTCATGCCGAATACCCAACAAGAAGGCACCTTAAAAGCGATACAAGATATGCTTGTAAGGATGGGTATGCATGAAATCCTACCCTTAAAGGCCTATGTTCATGAGACCCTTGGAGGCATAGAAGACCATCCCCTTGGGTTTTTCATCTCAGAGTTTAGAAACAAATTCAATGGGAAGAATGACCCAGATATTCATGTCAACATGTACCTCCTCTCTATCAGAGCCTTGCGAGACCGGCCTAATCAGTTGAAGGCCTTGTTTTCACGAACTTTGACTGACGAGGCTTTAAACTAGCATCGGAGAATAATCACTGCTCAACCACATATAAATCTAGACAAAATGTTCAACTAGTTCGTCTCTCGTTACCGTGGGTCGACACTAAGATCTCTTTCCCTGGGCGAAATCAGTACATCCAAACAAAACCAAAGAGAATCATTTGAGAACTTTATCGGTCGATTCCGCGAGGCGGGTCATCGAATGTCTACCCAGCTAAAATCTCCATGGCCTTAGAAAATGCAGCTCCTTCATACAGGACCTTCTTTAGCCAGGGACTTATCCCCCACTCTTTCGACTCCATGATCGAGTGGGTGGCATGACATGAAAGGGCGAGAGGGACACCCTTCAGTACTAGGCCCGATAACAAACCCATCACGACTCTCCAGAATAAAAATAATAGCAACGACAAGGGGAAAGCTTCCAGTCAGGTTAACCAAATTGTCATTAACGGACCGGCTCAGGGTTCAGCCACTCAGCACAATAATAGGAATCAAAATCAAAGGGGTCAGCTTAGAGTTAACGCTCAAAATAAAAATCAAAGGCGAGAGGACAACTTCACTCCTCTCAAGGATCCATTAAAAAAAGTGTTGGAGTTACTCTTAAAGAAAAGCATGGTCCAACTCCAGCTACAATCTGAATCACCATTTGAGGTTAAGGATAAGAACTGATGGCGCAAGTGACATAGAAACCATGCCCATGATACCCAAAACTGTTTCAACTTGAAGCGGGGGATGATTAATAGGGGCGACATCACTGTCGGACCTAGAAATCAACCTAATGACGAACCTAATCAAAAGGGTATCTTCACAAACCCTCTCCCCAAAACTATAGCCACAACGATCGAAGAAACGCGAGCTTCGAGTAACTGAAAGGAGGATGTTATCATTTACATGATTGAAAACGGAGACGAAAAAGATGATCCCAGCCAATTCATATTTGCTAATGATCATCATCTCCAAGAAGTTGAAGAAGATCTTTTGAGTCTGCTTAGAGGAAACTCTTTGTCCCTGAACTCTGATGATCTTCCTAAGTGGGACCAGTATGGTGAAGATGATGCCCTTGAGATTGACATGGTCAAGGCTAACGAAAAGGGATCATCTTCCAAACAAAGGGCCAACACCACAAGGTCTCCTATTACGCTCGTTAGGGCTGACCTTATCGAGCTCCAGGATGGCAAAGTTGATTCCTTAACCTGAAGAGGTCGAGTTCTCAAACCCATCCAATTGATGGCGGACACTCTTGATGAAAGAATGAGAGCCACTTCCACAGCCAAACCACCAGCAGGGGTTGAGGATTATGAACCTTATAAAAAAACTCAAGGATCCGCAACTACCTATGATTTACCGACTCATCTCGGGAAGATCCAGGCTCAAATCTCCATCTTGGAGCTACTTGCGAATTCACCAAGACATAGAGTGCAAATTGAAAAGGTTATTGCTAAGACCCACATCCCGAGCAACACAGAACCGGATGAATTGTGGGGGATGATCAACCAACTAATGGCACCAACGTCAATCATATTCATGGACGATGACATCCCGGTTAATGTCAATCGCCTTCACGACCAGCCTCTTCATATCACTATTTTCATGAAAGGATATGAGATAAGGAGAGTGCTGGTTGATAATGGGGCATCCCTGAATATATGCCCTATGAAAATGGTGAAGCAGATAGGAAAAATTCTAGATGACTTCGAATTATGTTAGTTAACCATCGCTACATATGATGGGAACAAGAGCAGGCTGAGGGCATATTGCCTCTCACACTCAAGATTGGCCCCACCATTCAGCCGGTAAAGTTTTATGTCTTGGACATAAAACCTTCTTTTAGATGCTGCTAGAAAGACCTTGGCTCCACGAAAAACTTGTGGTCGCCTCCACCCTACATCAATGCCTAAAATTTCCAGCTAAAAATGGCATTGTAAAGGTTTGTGCCGACCCCCTTCTTTTCTTAATCCTAACACACATAGCGGAAAGCTAGCCATAAGGGTTGAGCTCGGGGAAATCCCCCTCGCTTCCTTCGAGGAAGCTGATTGTGCCACTTTACGCCTAGAGGCCGGCGACCCTGCTCCTCAAATTTTACAAACTTTTGCATCGATGGAGGAGATTATCCAATGCCAACATTGATGCGGCTTCGGGTCCCTCTAAGCCTGACACGTACTCTTCTCCCAAGGCTTCCAACCTGGTTATGGTTTAGGAAGTCAGGAGTAAGGCGTAAAGGAAGCGATTTTGGCGCCACCTAAAGCCAAAACTGGAAAAGGGGAGTGAAGAGGGCTCGGGTGTACTCTCACCCTATTTCAAAGCTGAATAAAGCCTTCAAGCCCTCCGTGCTTTATATCAGGGGGCATTCAAAGGCTTGATCCTCACGATGCCTGTCCTCTAAAATGGTCGAAAGTGATCATCGAATCCCCAATAGGGGATAGTCCCTCTTCCACATCTCAGCACACACAAGGACTAGGAATTGAAGACCTGTTTGCTGACTTGGATCTGTAGGAGGTGTGCACAGTTGGCTCTAACACAACTACAGGTGCTCATCCAGCAACACCAACCTAGGGATGGAATTGGTCGATCATTCCTTTATCTCGAGAATCACTGGAAGCATACTAGCGTCACCTTCAAGTCCCGGTACCAAAAAACGGATAGACGCAGGGTGGCCATCTAGCCACCTTGCTCGTCCAGTCCCCAACATTTCTCTTACAAGTCCCATAAGGGACACCTTTTGAGATATTTCAAAAACAGATGGAAATTCAAAACATGATAAAGTAGATAATGATGAAAAAGAATTTTCTAAAAAGGCAAACGCTTAAGAAAGCCCAATAATGGTGCATAATACCCAAGATGATGAATTGGACGACCAAAATGAAGATCAAGAGAGTCAAGAGTCTGAAGAAATCTCTCAACCTGAGGAACTTACTTTCCATGTAGAGAAATTCAAGAAGAGGTTCGATGGTGACCCAACGGCAATAATCGAAGAGACGATTTACGTAAACCTAGGAACTGAGAAGGTTAACCAAGATTGAAACCTCCTTATCTTCTGAGGAGTGAGAAAATGTGATTTTCTTTCTCAAGGAATATCACGATGTCTTCGCCTGGTCATATGATGATATGCCAGGGCTAGATCCCACATTAGTGTAACATCACCTAATATTCAATGAAGGGGCGAAGCCTGTAAGGCAAAAACTCTGATGTCAAAAGACCCACCTCGAGCTCAAAATCAAAGAAGAAATCAATAAAAAGCTCAAGGCGAGGTTCATTACTCTCGTCGACTATTCAAAATGGTTGGCCAACATAGTTGTCGTACCTAAGAAAGACGGGAGGATTCGAGTGTGTGTCGATTACAGAGACCTTAATAAGGCATATCCCAAAGACAATTTTCTATTATCAAACATAGATGCCTTGGTCAACAACACTGCGGGTCACGAGATGCTGTCATTCATGGGCGACTTCTCGAGTTACAACCAAATCCTCATGGTAGAAGAAGATCAAACCAGGACATCATTCATATCGCAATGGGGAACCTACTGTTACGAAGTCATGCCCTTCGGTCTCAAAAATGCAGGAGCAACTTATCAACTAGCAATGACTGGCATCTTCCATAACCTAATGCATACCATTATGGAAGACTATGTCGATGATATTCTGATCAAGTCGAAGACTAGGTCTGATCATTTCACCAACCTGAGAACCATTTTCGAAAGATTTTGGAAACATCAACTCAAACTCAATCCAAAAAAATGTGCTTTTAGAGTTGAATCCGGCAAATTACTAGGCTTTATAGTAAGCCAAAGAGGCATTAAGGTGGACCTATCCAAAATACAAGCCATCACTGAAATGCCTCCTCCTCGAAACATCAGAGAAATCCGTGGGCTTCAAGGTCGCATCCAAGCCATAAGGCATTTCATTTCACAACTGGCAGATAAGTGCGCACCATTCAACATACTCCTTAAGAAGGACATCCCACTCATATGGGATAATGAATGCCAAGAAGTGTTCGATCAAATCAAGGAGTACCTCACCAATCCTCCTGTCCTTGGTCCTTCTAGCCCAGATAAACCTATGTTCTTATACATGTTAGTGAAAGACAAGACCATGGGGGCAATGTTGAGACAATATAACGACCATGGAAAAGAACAAACAATATACTATATCTGCAAAACCATGGTTGACTATGAGACAAGATACACGGATGTGGAGAAACATTGCTTAACACTTGTGTGGGCCATGTAAAAACTAAGACAGTATGCCTTATATCATTCAATCAAGCTCATATAAAAAATTAACCCACTCAAGTACCTATTGGAGAGGCCAGTCCTCAACGGACATTTGGCAAAGTGGAGAATGCTATTGAGCAAGTTTGAGATCGAGTATGTCATTAAAAAATTGGTCAAAGGACAAGCCATTGCTGACCACTTAGCTGAACATGCACTGCTAGACAATATTCCCATTAACATGGATCTTCCTAATGAGAAACTCTTCACAATTGATGACTCGATTTGGGAGCTATACTTCGACGATGCAAAGAACAACTACGAGTCAGGTATAGGAGTTATACTATGTTCACCTGAGAAGATTTTAATGCCAACAGCCGTCAGGTTGAATTTCCCATGTACAAATAACGTTGCTGAATACGACGCCTTGATAGCAGGGCTTGAGAATGCCATGAGAAAGAAAATCCAGGAAATACGAGTGATTGGTGACTCTTGACTCATCATAAACCAAGTTCAAGGGATTTGAAAGGTGAAGGAAGAAAAGCTCAAACCCTATTAAGCAAAGGTGGAAAAGATGATTCCATACTTTAAGAAAATCACCTTTGAGCACGTAACTAGGGAAAATAATCGGTTCACTGATACCCTTGCAACTCTTGCTTCAATGGTTGATATTCCTCTAGAAATCACCACGCTGCCATTCTACAGCAATAACAAACATGTCCCTTCCCCACTAAGGATCGAAAAAGAAATGGAGTAAGAAAAGGAGAACAATGGGGAAGTGTCTCTTGTGGCTTCAGATGCACTAGTTATAACAAAATCATGGTTCCACGACGTTCTGTCCCTGCTGAAAGACCCGAAGGAGCCATATAAAAGGATAAATAAACCCTTCGAAGGTTTTCTGTGGGATTCTTAGTAAGAGGTGATCTCCTATTCAAAAAGTCCTTCGATGGTGTCATTCCACGGTGCCTCGATCAGCCAAAAATTGACCAAGTACAAACAGAGTTGCATAATGAAGGAGGTCATTTTAGGGCAGCCACCTTAGCTCAGAAAATCAGGTGCCAAGGCTATTACTTGACCACCATGGTTGAAGATTGCTGGAAGTTCGTTAAGAGGTGTCCCAAATGTCAATTATATGGAGACCTCATGCATGCACCGTCTGTATCACTCAACTCAACACTGCCCATATGGCCCTTCTTCATGTGGGGCCTTGATACCATTAGAATGATTTCACTAAAAGCCTCAAACAGCCACCGTTTTATATTAACGGCAACAGAATACTTCACCAAATGGGTAAAGGCCGCGTCATTTTTTAAAATTGAAGGCCAACATGTTGCCCGTTTCATAAAGAATAACATTGTATTCAGATTTGGAGTTCTTGAGTCAATCATCACTGACAACGGATCCAATCTCAATAATGAAAAGGTCACTTAGGATTGCAAAAGGTTTGGGATAACACAGAAATTCTCTACACCTTACTACCTTCAAGGAAATGGACAAGCAGGATCCAGAAATAAAGGACTTCTCAGAATCATAGACAAAATAATAGAAGGCGAGAAAGGTTGGCACTAAAAGCTAAATGACGTCCTATGAGCCTATCGGACAACTGAGAAGACTCCCACTAATATGACCCCATACTCATTGGTGTATGGTATGGAAGCTGTGCTACCCATCGAAGTTGAGATACCATCTCTCAAAATCCTTATTCATAAAAATTCAGATGAGGAACAAAAGGTCGAAGCACGAATCGCTGTCCTCATTAATTTGGATGAAAAAAGACTATGAGCAACACAAAATATCGTTGCTTTCCAACGTAGAACCGAAAGGACATACCAAAGAAAAGTTGTTCCTCGACAATTTAAAGAAGGAGTCATGGTACTCAAGAAAATCTTCCACACTCCTGCAAATCCACACCCTTTAGGCAAGTTCAAACCTAATTGGGAGGGTCTATTCGTGGTTACCCGAGTGCATGCAAGCAATTCTTATAAAATAAAAAATCAGCAGGGGTATGAACTCAACAACCCCATTAATGCAATGTATCTCAGAATATACTACCCGTAATTGGCAAAAACAACGTGGTGAAAACCTGAAAAGGCATCACAAAGAAAATAAAAATAAAAATAATAAAAAAAACAAAATGGATGTGGTGAAAACCTAAAAGGCACCACGGGTAAAAGGAATAAAAAGATCTCCAAGAAGGAGCTTTCGATGCAAAGCACTCAAGTACAAACAAGTACTTGCAAGTTCCAATAATACTGCACAAGCAGACCTTGACGATGAAGACTTCTCTTAAACCCTACAAGTTCCCAACAAAACCAACTCAAAAAGATGTAGGAGGGTGACATGAATGAAAAACCGAAGTGATTTCGACGAACCCTAAAAAAAATCTAGACCCTCCAAGATGGAAGCCTGGAAAGAATCAAGAGGACTCTTCATGGATCCATGAAGCAGAGGATGAACGCTTCAAGGTAAAAAGACAACTTCATGATTTCTGAGTTCTCACGATCTCGCAAGGGAATCCTTTCATCATTTTTGGGTAGAATATAACAAAGAAAACCACCGCCAAAGGGGCCATAAGTGGGAAAACTGTAAGGCCCATCACTTTTGAAAATGTTGTTTCAATTTGATTGTTAAAATGATCCATTTTCAAGAGCTTTCTCCTTTTATAAGGGACTTTCCTCATCACTACAAGAGGCTAAACTATTAGTCACGCTGGCCTCGCTCTCGAAGACAACTTCGTATGCCTGTTATGAAGGCTTGAAACTAGTCAGGCACTCCATGATTGAATGAGTATAATTACCAACTACCACATATCAGAGATGCGTGAACCTCGCCAATGACGATATTGGCTAGTCTGGGAGCGTTTTTCTCTCGACTGGATCCCTTGAGGCAAAATGGGGCAAGCTCATCCCTTTGTGTGCGTTCGAGACAAAATATAAAATTCTGATCCTGATTTCATTAATTGAAATGGGCTTATTACAAGCTTTCATGCCATCAAATTTGGTATTGTGATTAAAGTTCCTATTGTCCCAATGAACTTGAAAAAAACTACTGAAAATAATGGTGATCGTGAGATCAACCCATTTTAAAAATAAAAATAAAAAAAAAGAAAAAAAAAAAGCGATTTTATTTTTAGGGGGCGACACACCTAGTGTCGCCCAACCCTCTTTCTCCCTTATGTGGGGCAAATAAAAGAACAAGCAAAAGTTTGTTTTTTGTTAACACACTTAGTGTCGTCTGGATTACACCACTGGTGTCACCCATGATCTTTTTCTTCTTTGTTTTCTTTTGATAAAAAAAAACATTTTTGTTTGCTTGGCGGCACGCCTCGTGCAGTCCGGGCGGCATATATACATACATATATATATATATATATATATATATATATATATATATATATATATATATATACCTGGGCAGCACACCTCGTGCCTCTCGGGTGACACAGTCCGTGTCGCCCAACTTTGGGCGGCACGAGATTTGCCACCCAAAAACCTCATTTAAAAAAAAAAAAAATTTTTTGGCGGCATGCCTCATTTCACTATGGCGACACGGTCCGTGTTGCCCAACCCTAGGCGGCACAAGACGTGCCGCCTAAAAACCTCAAAAAAAAAAAAAAAAAAAATTGCATATGGGTGGCACATCTCGTGCCGCCCAAATGTTATTCGTAAATTTTGTCCCAGTCTTATCTGAGGACATTTTAATAATAAAAAATCATCTTTTTTATAAAATGACTTTTAGAAATAAACTGTCTTCAAATGATTTTGAAGCACATTGGTTTCGGACATCCTGTCAAATGCTCCATGGTGGCATGAGCCTAAACTACCAACCAATTTTCAAAAATAACAATTTAAAAAAAAAATAAATAAAAAATAAACGCTCCTCTGTGACATGAGCCTAAACTTCCAACCAACTTTCTAGAAAATTTTTTTTTTTTAAAAAAAGAAAATCAAAGAAATAAAATCGCTCCATGGTGGCATGAGCCTAAACTGCCGACCAAGTTTCCAAAATTTTAAAAAAACTAAAATAAAAAAGAGAGCACGCTCCTCGGTGGCATGAGCCTAAACTGCCAGCCAAAGTCCAATCCAGGGCACAACCACCCTGTTTCAATGGAAAAACGTTAAACTCATGCAATGTTAAAGAGCCGAGATAGGAAAAACGTCAAACTTGTGTGACATTAAAGAGCCTTGACTGGAAAAACGTCAACCTCGTGCGACGTTAAAGAGCCAAGACAAGAAAAACGTCAAACTCATGCGATGTTAAAGAGCTGAGACAGGTAACGTCTAGCCCTGTATGACGTAAAATGTCGGATGTGTTTAGGGCACAACCACTCTGTTCAAAGTGTTCAAGGCACAACCACCTTATTCAATGTGTTCAGGGCACAACTACCCTGTTGAAACGTCTAACCCCGTATGACGCTAAACGTTGGGTATATCCAATTCAACGTCAAACTTGTGTGACATAAAAGAGCCAAAACAGGTAACGTCTAGCCCCGTATGACATAAAAGGGTCGAGTGTATGGTCCATCGTTGCATGACACTAAACTGCTTAGAGGGCATTGTGGTTACAGGAGTTAAAACTGCTACCCAACTTTGTTTTTCAAAATATCTTCTCTTTTCAAAATTTTCACTCTATGTCTGTGATTTTAAAATCTTTAATTTCTTTGTTAAAATCGTAACCTGTCCCTGCTCTGGTTTCTATTTCAAATCTCCCCTATTTTCAAAATTTCTAAAAAACTTTTAAAAACAAAGGAGCTTGGACACCCGTAGATGATGAACACCACTTTGCCACAATTACAGGGTTGCTGCCTCACCTCTCTATTTAGAATTTCTCAAACAAGTCTCTTCCTATAGAAAGCCTTTTCTTATAGATAGAGAAATTACCAGGGTTAAAAAATTTCAAATTGAGAATCCCCTGATGTTAAGTGGCATGGCTGTAAAATCCACCTCGAGTTTCAAACTTGTGTAGCTCGCCGACACCTCACTCCAAAAACCCTAGGATGAAAATTCCCTAGGTGGGTGAGCATAGGAGTGTAATGGATTGAAGGGATAATTGGTATGCCATCAGCCCACGTGACGTCGGGATGACATCCATCTTTGACATTCTCCTGCCCCTCGAAGGACAGGGAGCGTCAAAGAGTCTATTGTTTTTCTACTCACCTGTCCCTCGAAGGATAGAGAGTGCACATTTTCCTGCCCCTCGAAGGATAGGGAACACCAGAGTGTCTACTTCTTTGCCACTCAACTGTCCCACGAAGGACAGGGAGTGCCAAAGAGGGAAAACTGTAGACAACCCATTTTAAATCTAGAAAATTTTGTGGTTTTCTGAATCCTTAAGACCACACTTAACCTAGTAAACCCAAATCCATAGTTCACATAACCCACCTTGTGATTCGAAACCAGTTTGCCTGCTCGGAACCCTGTAGAAACCCTGTTTTGACCCTGATTTCTGTAAATGCCTTGTTTTACCAAAAAAATCATTAAAAATAGTAAACAAATCCATGATCCAAATTTTCTTTGAGAACTTCACAAGAGGCTAAGGAACACACCTAAAAAGAAAAAATTCAATTTCGACAAGTTTTGGTTTGGGTGACACGGGGCATGCCGCCCAGGCGACACGACCCATGCCGCCAAAATCCAGGACCCTCAAAAACACGTTTTTGACTTAGTTTGCTAGTTGGTTATGGGAATATATTCTCCCCAACCAATTCCCCCCCCCCCCCCCCCCCCCCCCCCCCCCCCCTTTTAGCAATTTTTGAGACCATTTAGAGGGGGACGGAGAGAGAAATAGGGGGACTTCAGAAAAGGAAAGGCTAGAGAGAGAAAAACCCTAGCAAAGAGAAAAGAAATAGAAGAGATAAACATGGAAAACCTGAGGGAGTTACAGGAGAGAAAAGTCTGAAAATTGCATCAGGAAGCCTTAGCCCCCTGAGAGAATCCCCATATATACCCTTAAGACACAGACCAGATCTACCCTTTAGACACAAAACCCTGAACCAAACCCTTCACTACGAGAGAATTGCAGATCGACATCTGGACCAGAAGGGCAAAAGGAACTGGTTCTGACATGGGCGAGCCCTCGAACGCTCGGGAAGCCCGGGCCATCCGGCCCGGTCTGGTATTCTCTTGACCTTTATTTCCTCTTTTCTTTCATTGTATTTATTTTATTTTGATCTTGCTTTGATTTGTTTTGATTGAAAATAGTGTTTTGAAATGCTTCGGATCACGCTAGCTTCGCCACAAATCTGAGAGCAGATCTGCTCATTTATGGGCAGATCAAGCCTTAGATCTGAATTCAATTGTTCCCACTTTCTCTTCCACTTGTTTTCCATTTCATTTGTAAAAATCAAAGAGATCTGTGGATGTAGATCACTCTGATTTGACACTTTAAACTATTGTTCACGGGTCCGTCCGTGGAGACTTTAGGGGGAAAAGAGACTTTTTTGAGGGATCTTGTCAAAATCCTCACCCTCATGCGGATTGTTTGTGATTCTGAAGTTGAGTATTTTGTACGGATCTCATCAGTCAAAATCAGGATCATCTGGCAATTGAGTGCCATGTTGAAGGGCATTGTTCCCATATAGGGTTCGTTTGTTTGCTTTTGGTCCGCGTTATTTTCTGCTACACCAGGTTTACTTTTGACGATCAGAGTACCATTATTGTCTCATCTATTGGGTCCAGTCAGGGTCAGTTTTATTAGTCGATCTTGAAGGTCTGGGCCTGTCGGCTAGGCGGGCTGAAGTCTCTGGCAGGTTTCGCCCCGGCTTTGTCAGTTTCTTGCCTTTATAGTGTTTGTTTCTAGAGTGTGTTTGTGACCTTGTGGGAATAAATTTCTTCCTCATCAGACTTGGCTTGCATCTTGGCGAGTCTTCTATCTTTCGAGTCCTTTTGCAACTGGACTCAGGTTGTCGGAATCTTTTCCTTGAAGCTCGTAATTTTGGATTCCTGGCATTGTGTCACTAGGGATTTTCTATTTTTGGAGTGAGGACTGAATCTACATGTTGAGATGAGTGTTTCATCAACATGTTTATTGATTCAAGCCTCCTTTGCAGATTTTCAGTTGAACTCGGGAAGCGGCACTGTAGAGACGGTTTTCACCCACTTCTTTTATATTTTGGGGCTCTTTTACCCATGACCTTTTGGCCATGTCCATCATTTTCATCCATTATTACTCATGATGCCCTTTTGGGTTTTCATAATGCCCGGTTTTTACTCACGGAACTCTTTTACTCATGGTTTCATGATCATGCCCGTCCGTCATTTTTACTCATAGCGTTCCCTTGTTAAGGTATACACCATACCTGTTATTTCATTATTTTTTTTGTAAAGGGGTGTTTAAGGTCATGCTTTTGGGACCTGTGCAAAATAGTTTAACATCATGCGGTCAGGACGTGCACTATGGTTTAAGGTCATATAGCTGAACCATAGTGGTGATGGATAGAAGTTTGTTGAGGCCATGGAGTGAGTATGGTGGTGGTTTGACTCACTTGGGGAAATGGCTCGAGGCTACCAATGAAAGATGGATGATGTATGAAATGTGGGTAAACAATGGTGACCCACTAACTTACAACGAGTTTGGATGGCAGAATGATTCGCCGTTTTGTGAGTACGGGTGAGACTCACTGGGGAATGATGTAGGATGATGAAAGGAATGAACGCATTGGGGAGGTAACAAAGGTGGCGCGTGCAGACTAACAGGTAGGTTGAGGAAGGAATGCTTGAAAGTGCCAATAAAGGCATGTGCCCGTGTGCGGGGACGCGTTTACGGTTATACCTCCAGGACCTGTGCA
This sequence comes from Amborella trichopoda, assembly GCF_054954075.1. NCBI lineage: Eukaryota > Viridiplantae > Streptophyta > Magnoliopsida > Amborellales > Amborellaceae > Amborella > Amborella trichopoda. The sequence goes on from NC_142344.1 coordinate 24,653,106, forward strand.
AGGAAGTTTATCGTCATGCGGCTAGGACGTGCACTATGGTTTAAGGTCATACAGCTGGACCGTGGTTATGCAGTTTAAAGTCATACGACTAGGACTGTGCAGTTTAAGGTCGTACAGTTAGACCTTTGTTATAGATTAAGGTCATATTGTTTGGACTATGGTTATGACATTTAAAGTCATAAAACTGGGATCTTGCAGTTTAAGGTCGTACAATTGGACCTCCACTACTGTTTAAGGTCATATAGTTCAGACCTGGGCTGCGCAGTTTAAGGTCGTGCAGCACGGATCTAGGTTGAAAAGTTTAGGGTCGTGCAGCTAGACCTGGGCTTTGCAGTTTAGGGTCGTGCAGCTAGACCTGGGTTGTGCAGTTTAGGGTCGTGCAGCATGGACCCAGGTTGTGCAATTTAAGGTCGTGCAGCTCGGACCGAGGTTGTGCAGTTTAGGGTCGTGCAACACAGTCCTGAGCGGTGCAGTTTAGGGTCGTGCAACTAGACCTGAGCTGTGTAGTTTAGGATTGTGCAGCAAGGACCGTGGTTGTGCAGTTTAGGATCGTGTAGCTCGGAATGAGGTTGTATAGTTTAGGGTCATGCAGCTAGACCTGGGCTGTGTAGTTTAGGGTCATGCAGCTAGACATGGGCTATGCAGTTTAGGGTCGTGGAGCACGGACCGAGGCTGGGTCGCAATGTAGGTGGAGCTCCGTGGGGAATAGGTCTTGGGATGGCGATCCAACTCCCTAAGGATAAAATGGTTTGGACCATTCACAAACTGAGCGCTCAGATGGAAATGGTGACCCGATGAAGCATGGCCATTAGAAGCGGACTTCACTAGGTGTTAGTGGGGGCAAGCATGGCTCCCTAGGGTGAAAGATGAGACTCTATGGAGAATTGGCTTATGACAGATAACCCGACTCCCTGAGGATAAGATAGCTTGGTGTGAAAAAGACCCACCGAGAATTGAAGAGGTAAGAATGACCCTAACTCCACTGGGGATAATGGGCTACAATATGGGCGTGACTTTTACGAGGATGAGAAATAATGGCCTACTCTTGACTTCATTGGGGATGATAGGTCACAACTTGGGTGCAACGGCCTGGGTCCAACTCCACTAGGGATGACAAGTCACGACTTGGGTGCAACGATCTGAGTGAAACTCCACTAGGGATAGTGGTGGGACATACACGGCTTCAGCTATAAATGGTCGACAATAGTCGGCTTGAAATACAGTCGGCGTTCAGGTATATCAATAATTGTTTGTTGCGAGTGATCAATTAACGACGAGTTCTCAAAACACACAACTCATCTAGCGCTGTGAACAAGCTGTGACATTGTTTGAACACAACCGGCGCCAAGTAAACCGACACTAAGGTCATTTCAAATTCACTGGATGCCAAGTAAATCGGCGCTAAGGTTGATTGGAGTTCACCCGTTGCTAAGTCAATCGGCGTTGAGCATGGATTGATACTTGAGTCGTGGCCCAAGTTTGACCCGTTCCTGTCCATTGTCGTTTGGCTTCCCTTGGATGTGATTGGGATTCCCAGTTTTTGAGGTGTGTTCGACGGTAGTGCAGGCTACATAAATCAGGCAAGACCCCGTTTTCTTCACTTTTCACGAAGGGTATAAAAAAACTTAAACAAAATTTTTCTTTAACAGTGAGGAGAGGGTGCCCGGTTGAAGTTTCGAAAAGCAGTGGGATTCCTGGTGGTTTTTATCGAGAAGGCCTTCGGTGAGTAGACTTTACAAAAAATTTGGTGAAGTTGTAGAGGAAGTTTTTAGCACAGAGGACTTTCCGGTGGAGGGAAGAGTTCCAGCCTTGCTATTTTTTTTGAAAGTGGAAAAGGCGGGAAGTGCAATGGTAGGCATTTCCACAAGTCTTGGGAATTTTTCGAGGAGTTTTAAGGGGTTTCCCTGGGGTTGTAGTGATTTTTCAGAGGTTTTTCAGGAACGGCAGGGGAGTTTCGGCAGAAACTGAAAGGTTGAGGAAAACGAATGGTTTACTGAAGGCAGACTGTCACAAGGAAGTTCTACAGTTGTAGAAGGAGAACCGTCACATGGAAGGCGTACGGTTGTGGGAGGTGAATCGTCGGCCTTGAAGATCGTGCGACCATTAAGGGGGTGTGGAAACTTAGGCCCTGAAAAGAGGAGTTTCAAGAAGCGAACAGTTGCGACAGGTCCGGCGATAACAGAAGTGCAGTCGGCATTGGGACAACTGGCACTGATGGTTTAGAAGCGTAACCAGTGCTAAGACAACCGGTGTTGATCCTCATGAATGGCAACCGGTGTTAGGAGTTCAGCCAACGTTAGCCTGGTGAGACACAGCCAACGCTGACTTCAGATGGCGCTCATCAGCAGTGTGGCCTGTCATGATGCAGAGAGTAATGCTCGCATGTGGTAGTAAGTCACGTGTGGGATTTACGATGTTCGACAATGAGCTATGCATGGCGATGTTCATAGGTCGATAAAACGTGGTCAATGATGGTAAGGCAGGGCTTATGGTACCCGTTGGAAGCCAAATTATCTAGCACAACAGTGAGGTCCATGTTGTTATGTGAAATGGCATCCACTATGAACAGGGTATGCTCTCCATCATAGAAACGTTCCTTGCCAAGTCTAGCCCGCTTTGTATGTTTGATATACATGTCGAATGAATCCTACATTGTATGTTTGATGTACAGGTCAGGTGAGACATTTGACTTATGTTTGATATACACGTCAGATGGATTGAAGCTAACTTCTTGGAGTGGCTTCGCTTCGTCTTCTGGCTTGTAACTATCCTCTTACTCGTCAGATGAATTGAAGATAACCCTCCAAGTGGTTTTGCTTCTTCTTCATGAGGAGGACTTTTCTTTGGGCCCGTAACCATGCTCTTATCCTCAGATGTAAAGGACATGTAACCTCCCTAGTAATGGGCTTCTTTAGCTTGTAACTCGTAAATCATTTTTATTACAATAAAAAGAGTTAGAACTTGTTTGAACTTTCTTGCTTATTTTCATGTCGAGTCTCTTTTTCTTGAATATGCATTATGGGTAGTACTTCTTTAAGTATCGTCCATTGATAGGGGGCATTGCTTCCTCTCCTTCAGGATGTGCCAGTATGTGGGCTCCATTGGGTGAGACCTTTTTGACTATAAAGGGACCTTTCCACTTAGGCTCAAACTTCCCTTTGCGCCGGCCATGCATAACAATAGGCCTCTTAACATCTAAGACTAGGTCGCCACGGGTGAATGAGCAGATCTTGACAGACCATTCAAAAGCCCTCTTCATTCTCCCTTGGTTGAGTTCAAGGTTCTGCTGAGCCTCTAGCCTCTTTCAATCGAGTGCATCCAATTCTTGATATCGGATCTTGACTCTCTCATCTTCGATTATTCCTTGGTGAATAGCGACTCGCAGTGAAGGGATTTGTATTTCGAGAGGTAAAACTGCTTCACCCCCATAGGCCGGAGAATAAGGAGTGGAATTAGTAGCATTTCACATAATAGCACGATAAGCCCATAGTGTTTCGGGAATCTTTTCATGCCATTTCTTCCTTGTTTTTGATACAGACTTTCCTAAAATGTTGCATAGAGTCTTATTGAAAGCCTCAGCTAATCCATTCGCTCGAGGGTGGTACATAGTCGCGTACCTCCATTTGAAACCGAATTGGCTAACTAAGCGATCGATGTGATGACTCCTAAATTGAGGACCGTTGTCAGATATAACTCGGTCAGGAAATCGAAAGCAACATATGATATGATGTCGAACAAAGTAGGCCACCGCTGTCCTAAGAACCTACTTGAGGGGGACCACTTCAGCCCACTTAGAGAAATAATATGTTGTGGCTAGGATAAAAACATGGCCCGTTGCCGAAGAAGGGTCAATAGGCCCAACGATGTTCATACCCCATTGTGAGAAGGGCCATGATGCAATCGTAAGATATAAGGGCTGTGGAGGCCGGTGAACTAGGCTGGAGTGTATTTGGCATACATGGCACTTTTTAGCGTAGCTTAAGGAATCAGAGATCACGGAAGGCCAATAGTATCCCAACCTGCGTATTCATTCATAGAGCTTAGGATTGGACTGGTGTAGTCCACAAATGCGTGATTGGACTTCTTTTAATGCACTATTTGCTTCTTGGATGTCCACACATCTGAGAAGAATGCCATCAAATGACCATATGAAGAGAGCATCTCCGTCAAGGAGGGTATACTTGGTGGACATTTGAAGTATGCTGTTGCGTTCGGCATGATCTTCCGGGAGCCTGCCATGTTTTAGGAAACTAGTGATGGGCTCTCTCCAATCTTCTACCTGCTTAATTTCTGCGCATATTGGATCAAAGAATTCTAATTCTTAATTTTGACTCTTAGCTCCTTGACTCTGTGCTATTCCTTTTTCAGTCTTGATTACTTCTTTTGCTGATAGAAGTGCTCCAAATGGATAAGGAGGGCACTCGAGGAAGATATTTCTCTCTTTATCCGCATCGACCTCGGTTCTTACTTTGATGTGTCTCCATTCTGTGACCCAAACAAGCATGGGTTCTAATGAGGACAACTAAATTGTAGCGCCAAGTTTCGCAAGTGAATCATCCTACGAGTTTAGACTCTTGGGGATGTGACTCAGGGATACGTCAGATGGATTGAAGCTAACTTCTTGGAGTGGCTTCGCTTCGTCTTCTGGCTTGTAACTATCCTCTTACTCGTCAGATGAATTGAAGATAACCCTCCAAGTGGTTTTGCTTCTTCTTCATGAGGAGGACTTTTCTTTGGGCCCGTAACCATGCTCTTATCCTCAGATGTAAAGGACATGTAACCTCCCTAGTAATGGGCTTCTTTAGCTTGTAACTCGTAAATCATTTTTATTACAATAAAAAGAGTTAGAACTTGTTTGAACTTTCTTGCTTATTTTCATGTCGAGTCTCTTTTTCTTGAATATGCATTATGGGTAGTACTTCTTTAAGTATCGTCCATTGATAGGGGGCATTGCTTCCTCTCCTTCAGGATGTGCCAGTATGTGGGCTCCATTGGGTGAGACCTTTTTGACTATAAAGGGACCTTTCCACTTAGGCTCAAACTTCCCTTTGCGCCGGCCATGCATAACAATAGGCCTCTTAACATCTAAGACTAGGTCGCCACGGGTGAATGAGCAGATCTTGACAGACCATTCAAAAGCCCTCTTCATTCTCCCTTGGTTGAGTTCAAGGTTCTGCTGAGCCTCTAGCCTCTTTCAATCGAGTGCATCCAATTCTTGATATCGGATCTTGACTCTCTCATCTTCGATTATTCCTTGGTGAATAGCGACTCGCAGTGAAGGGATTTGTATTTCGAGAGGTAAAACTGCTTCACCCCCATAGGCCGGAGAATAAGGAGTGGAATTAGTAGCATTTCACATAATAGCACGATAAGCCCATAGTGTTTCGGGAATCTTTTCATGCCATTTCTTCCTTGTTTTTGATACAGACTTTCCTAAAATGTTGCATAGAGTCTTATTGAAAGCCTCAGCTAATCCATTCGCTCGAGGGTGGTACATAGTCGCGTACCTCCATTTGAAACCGAATTGGCTAACTAAGCGATCGATGTGATGACTCCTAAATTGAGGACCGTTGTCAGATATAACTCGGTCAGGAAATCGAAAGCAACATATGATATGATGTCGAACAAAGTAGGCCACCGCTGTCCTAAGAACCTACTTGAGGGGGACCACTTCAGCCCACTTAGAGAAATAATATGTTGTGGCTAGGATAAAAACATGGCCCGTTGCCGAAGAAGGGTCAATAGGCCCAACGATGTTCATACCCCATTGTGAGAAGGGCCATGATGCAATCGTAAGATATAAGGGCTGTGGAGGCCGGTGAACTAGGCTGGAGTGTATTTGGCATACATGGCACTTTTTAGCGTAGCTTAAGGAATCAGAGATCACGGAAGGCCAATAGTATCCCAACCTGCGTATTCATTCATAGAGCTTAGGATTGGACTGGTGTAGTCCACAAATGCGTGATTGGACTTCTTTTAATGCACTATTTGCTTCTTGGATGTCCACACATCTGAGAAGAATGCCATCAAATGACCATATGAAGAGAGCATCTCCGTCAAGGAGGGTATACTTGGTGGACATTTGAAGTATGCTGTTGCGTTCGGCATGATCTTCCGGGAGCCTGCCATGTTTTAGGAAACTAGTGATGGGCTCTCTCCAATCTTCTACCTGCTTAATTTCTGCGCATATTGGATCAAAGAATTCTAATTCTTAATTTTGACTCTTAGCTCCTTGACTCTGTGCTATTCCTTTTTCAGTCTTGATTACTTCTTTTGCTGATAGAAGTGCTCCAAATGGATAAGGAGGGCACTCGAGGAAGATATTTCTCTCTTTATCCGCATCGACCTCGGTTCTTACTTTGATGTGTCTCCATTCTGTGACCCAAACAAGCATGGGTTCTAATGAGGACAACTAAATTGTAGCGCCAAGTTTCGCAAGTGAATCATCCTACGAGTTTAGACTCTTGGGGATGTGACTCAGGGATACGTCAGATGGATTGAAGCTAACTTCTTGGAGTGGCTTCGCTTCGTCTTCTGGCTTGTAACTATCCTCTTACTCGTCAGATGAATTGAAGATAACCCTCCAAGTGGTTTTGCTTCTTCTTCATGAGGAGGACTTTTCTTTGGGCCCGTAACCATGCTCTTATCCTCAGATGTAAAGGACATGTAACCTCCCTAGTAATGGGCTTCTTTAGCTTGTAACTCGTAAATCATTTTTATTACAATAAAAAGAGTTAGAACTTGTTTGAACTTTCTTGCTTATTTTCATGTCGAGTCTCTTTTTCTTGAATATGCATTATGGGTAGTACTTCTTTAAGTATCGTCCATTGATAGGGGGCATTGCTTCCTCTCCTTCAGGATGTGCCAGTATGTGGGCTCCATTGGGTGAGACCTTTTTGACTATAAAGGGACCTTTCCACTTAGGCTCAAACTTCCCTTTGCGCCGGCCATGCATAACAATAGGCCTCTTAACATCTAAGACTAGGTCGCCACGGGTGAATGAGCAGATCTTGACAGACCATTCAAAAGCCCTCTTCATTCTCCCTTGGTTGAGTTCAAGGTTCTGCTGAGCCTCTAGCCTCTTTCAATCGAGTGCATCCAATTCTTGATATCGGATCTTGACTCTCTCATCTTCGATTATTCCTTGGTGAATAGCGACTCGCAGTGAAGGGATTTGTATTTCGAGAGGTAAAACTGCTTCACCCCCATAGGCCGGAGAATAAGGAGTGGAATTAGTAGCATTTCACATAATAGCACGATAAGCCCATAGTGTTTCGGGAATCTTTTCATGCCATTTCTTCCTTGTTTTTGATACAGACTTTCCTAAAATGTTGCATAGAGTCTTATTGAAAGCCTCAGCTAATCCATTCGCTCGAGGGTGGTACATAGTCGCGTACCTCCATTTGAAACCGAATTGGCTAACTAAGCGATCGATGTGATGACTCCTAAATTGAGGACCGTTGTCAGATATAACTCGGTCAGGAAATCGAAAGCAACATATGATATGATGTCGAACAAAGTAGGCCACCGCTGTCCTAAGAACCTACTTGAGGGGGACCACTTCAGCCCACTTAGAGAAATAATATGTTGTGGCTAGGATAAAAACATGGCCCGTTGCCGAAGAAGGGTCAATAGGCCCAACGATGTTCATACCCCATTGTGAGAAGGGCCATGATGCAATCGTAAGATATAAGGGCTGTGGAGGCCGGTGAACTAGGCTGGAGTGTATTTGGCATACATGGCACTTTTTAGCGTAGCTTAAGGAATCAGAGATCACGGAAGGCCAATAGTATCCCAACCTGCGTATTCATTCATAGAGCTTAGGATTGGACTGGTGTAGTCCACAAATGCGTGATTGGACTTCTTTTAATGCACTATTTGCTTCTTGGATGTCCACACATCTGAGAAGAATGCCATCAAATGACCATATGAAGAGAGCATCTCCGTCAAGGAGGGTATACTTGGTGGACATTTGAAGTATGCTGTTGCGTTCGGCATGATCTTCCGGGAGCCTGCCATGTTTTAGGAAACTAGTGATGGGCTCTCTCCAATCTTCTACCTGCTTAATTTCTGCGCATATTGGATCAAAGAATTCTAATTCTTAATTTTGACTCTTAGCTCCTTGACTCTGTGCTATTCCTTTTTCAGTCTTGATTACTTCTTTTGCTGATAGAAGTGCTCCAAATGGATAAGGAGGGCACTCGAGGAAGATATTTCTCTCTTTATCCGCATCGACCTCGGTTCTTACTTTGATGTGTCTCCATTCTGTGACCCAAACAAGCATGGGTTCTAATGAGGACAACTAAATTGTAGCGCCAAGTTTCGCAAGTGAATCATCCTACGAGTTTAGACTCTTGGGGATGTGACTCAGGGATACGTCAGATGGATTGAAGCTAACTTCTTGGAGTGGCTTCGCTTCGTCTTCTGGCTTGTAACTATCCTCTTACTCGTCAGATGAATTGAAGATAACCCTCCAAGTGGTTTTGCTTCTTCTTCATGAGGAGGACTTTTCTTTGGGCCCGTAACCATGCTCTTATCCTCAGATGTAAAGGACATGTAACCTCCCTAGTAATGGGCTTCTTTAGCTTGTAACTCGTAAATCATTTTTATTACAATAAAAAGAGTTAGAACTTGTTTGAACTTTCTTGCTTATTTTCATGTCGAGTCTCTTTTTCTTGAATATGCATTATGGGTAGTACTTCTTTAAGTATCGTCCATTGATAGGGGGCATTGCTTCCTCTCCTTCAGGATGTGCCAGTATGTGGGCTCCATTGGGTGAGACCTTTTTGACTATAAAGGGACCTTTCCACTTAGGCTCAAACTTCCCTTTGCGCCGGCCATGCATAACAATAGGCCTCTTAACATCTAAGACTAGGTCGCCACGGGTGAATGAGCAGATCTTGACAGACCATTCAAAAGCCCTCTTCATTCTCCCTTGGTTGAGTTCAAGGTTCTGCTGAGCCTCTAGCCTCTTTCAATCGAGTGCATCCAATTCTTGATATCGGATCTTGACTCTCTCATCTTCGATTATTCCTTGGTGAATAGCGACTCGCAGTGAAGGGATTTGTATTTCGAGAGGTAAAACTGCTTCACCCCCATAGGCCGGAGAATAAGGAGTGGAATTAGTAGCATTTCACATAATAGCACGATAAGCCCATAGTGTTTCGGGAATCTTTTCATGCCATTTCTTCCTTGTTTTTGATACAGACTTTCCTAAAATGTTGCATAGAGTCTTATTGAAAGCCTCAGCTAATCCATTCGCTCGAGGGTGGTACATAGTCGCGTACCTCCATTTGAAACCGAATTGGCTAACTAAGCGATCGATGTGATGACTCCTAAATTGAGGACCGTTGTCAGATATAACTCGGTCAGGAAATCGAAAGCAACATATGATATGATGTCGAACAAAGTAGGCCACCGCTGTCCTAAGAACCTACTTGAGGGGGACCACTTCAGCCCACTTAGAGAAATAATATGTTGTGGCTAGGATAAAAACATGGCCCGTTGCCGAAGAAGGGTCAATAGGCCCAACGATGTTCATACCCCATTGTGAGAAGGGCCATGATGCAATCGTAAGATATAAGGGCTGTGGAGGCCGGTGAACTAGGCTGGAGTGTATTTGGCATACATGGCACTTTTTAGCGTAGCTTAAGGAATCAGAGATCACGGAAGGCCAATAGTATCCCAACCTGCGTATTCATTCATAGAGCTTAGGATTGGACTGGTGTAGTCCACAAATGCGTGATTGGACTTCTTTTAATGCACTATTTGCTTCTTGGATGTCCACACATCTGAGAAGAATGCCATCAAATGACCATATGAAGAGAGCATCTCCGTCAAGGAGGGTATACTTGGTGGACATTTGAAGTATGCTGTTGCGTTCGGCATGATCTTCCGGGAGCCTGCCATGTTTTAGGAAACTAGTGATGGGCTCTCTCCAATCTTCTACCTGCTTAATTTCTGCGCATATTGGATCAAAGAATTCTAATTCTTAATTTTGACTCTTAGCTCCTTGACTCTGTGCTATTCCTTTTTCAGTCTTGATTACTTCTTTTGCTGATAGAAGTGCTCCAAATGGATAAGGAGGGCACTCGAGGAAGATATTTCTCTCTTTATCCGCATCGACCTTGGTTCTTACTTTGATGTGTCTCCATTCTGTGACCCAAACAAGCATGGGTTCTAATGAGGACAACTAAATTGTAGCGCCAAGTTTCGCAAGTGAATCATCCTACGAGTTTAGACTCTTGGGGATGTGACTCAGGGATACGTCAGATGGATTGAAGCTAACTTCTTGGAGTGGCTTCGCTTCGTCTTCTGGCTTGTAACTATCCTCTTACTCGTCAGATGAATTGAAGATAACCCTCCAAGTGGTTTTGCTTCTTCTTCATGAGGAGGACTTTTCTTTGGGCCCGTAACCATGCTCTTATCCTCAGATGTAAAGGACATGTAACCTCCCTAGTAATGGGCTTCTTTAGCTTGTAACTCGTAAATCATTTTTATTACAATAAAAAGAGTTAGAACTTGTTTGAACTTTCTTGCTTATTTTCATGTCGAGTCTCTTTTTCTTGAATATGCATTATGGGTAGTACTTCTTTAAGTATCGTCCATTGATAGGGGGCATTGCTTCCTCTCCTTCAGGATGTGCCAGTATGTGGGCTCCATTGGGTGAGACCTTTTTGACTATAAAGGGACCTTTCCACTTAGGCTCAAACTTCCCTTTGCGCCGGCCATGCATAACAATAGGCCTCTTAACATCTAAGACTAGGTCGCCACGGGTGAATGAGCAGATCTTGACAGACCATTCAAAAGCCCTCTTCATTCTCCCTTGGTTGAGTTCAAGGTTCTGCTGAGCCTCTAGCCTCTTTCAATCGAGTGCATCCAATTCTTGATATCGGATCTTGACTCTCTCATCTTCGATTATTCCTTGGTGAATAGCGACTCGCAGTGAAGGGATTTGTATTTCGAGAGGTAAAACTGCTTCACCCCCATAGGCCGGAGAATAAGGAGTGGAATTAGTAGCATTTCACATAATAGCACGATAAGCCCATAGTGTTTCGGGAATCTTTTCATGCCATTTCTTCCTTGTTTTTGATACAGACTTTCCTAAAATGTTGCATAGAGTCTTATTGAAAGCCTCAGCTAATCCATTCGCTCGAGGGTGGTACATAGTCGCGTACCTCCATTTGAAACCGAATTGGCTAACTAAGCGATCGATGTGATGACTCCTAAATTGAGGACCGTTGTCAGATATAACTCGGTCAGGAAATCGAAAGCAACATATGATATGATGTCGAACAAAGTAGGCCACCGCTGTCCTAAGAACCTACTTGAGGGGGACCACTTCAGCCCACTTAGAGAAATAATATGTTGTGGCTAGGATAAAAACATGGCCCGTTGCCGAAGAAGGGTCAATAGGCCCAACGATGTTCATACCCCATTGTGAGAAGGGCCATGATGCAATCGTAAGATATAAGGGCTGTGGAGGCCGGTGAACTAGGCTGGAGTGTATTTGGCATACATGGCACTTTTTAGCGTAGCTTAAGGAATCAGAGATCACGGAAGGCCAATAGTATCCCAACCTGCGTATTCATTCATAGAGCTTAGGATTGGACTGGTGTAGTCCACAAATGCGTGATTGGACTTCTTTTAATGCACTATTTGCTTCTTGGATGTCCACACATCTGAGAAGAATGCCATCAAATGACCATATGAAGAGAGCATCTCCGTCAAGGAGGGTATACTTGGTGGACATTTGAAGTATGCTGTTGCGTTCGGCATGATCTTCCGGGAGCCTGCCATGTTTTAGGAAACTAGTGATGGGCTCTCTCCAATCTTCTACCTGCTTAATTTCTGCGCATATTGGATCAAAGAATTCTAATTCTTAATTTTGACTCTTAGCTCCTTGACTCTGTGCTATTCCTTTTTCAGTCTTGATTACTTCTTTTGCTGATAGAAGTGCTCCAAATGGATAAGGAGGGCACTCGAGGAAGATATTTCTCTCTTTATCCGCATCGACCTCGGTTCTTACTTTGATGTGTCTCCATTCTGTGACCCAAACAAGCATGGGTTCTAATGAGGACAACTAAATTGTAGCGCCAAGTTTCGCAAGTGAATCATCCTACGAGTTTAGACTCTTGGGGATGTGACTCAGGGATACGTCAGATGGATTGAAGCTAACTTCTTGGAGTGGCTTCGCTTCGTCTTCTGGCTTGTAACTATCCTCTTACTCGTCAGATGAATTGAAGATAACCCTCCAAGTGGTTTTGCTTCTTCTTCATGAGGAGGACTTTTCTTTGGGCCCGTAACCATGCTCTTATCCTCAGATGTAAAGGACATGTAACCTCCCTAGTAATGGGCTTCTTTAGCTTGTAACTCGTAAATCATTTTTATTACAATAAAAAGAGTTAGAACTTGTTTGAACTTTCTTGCTTATTTTCATGTCGAGTCTCTTTTTCTTGAATATGCATTATGGGTAGTACTTCTTTAAGTATCGTCCATTGATAGGGGGCATTGCTTCCTCTCCTTCAGGATGTGCCAGTATGTGGGCTCCATTGGGTGAGACCTTTTTGACTATAAAGGGACCTTTCCACTTAGGCTCAAACTTCCCTTTGCGCCGGCCATGCATAACAATAGGCCTCTTAACATCTAAGACTAGGTCGCCACGGGTGAATGAGCAGATCTTGACAGACCATTCAAAAGCCCTCTTCATTCTCCCTTGGTTGAGTTCAAGGTTCTGCTGAGCCTCTAGCCTCTTTCAATCGAGTGCATCCAATTCTTGATATCGGATCTTGACTCTCTCATCTTCGATTATTCCTTGGTGAATAGCGACTCGCAGTGAAGGGATTTGTATTTCGAGAGGTAAAACTGCTTCACCCCCATAGGCCGGAGAATAAGGAGTGGAATTAGTAGCATTTCACATAATAGCACGATAAGCCCATAGTGTTTCGGGAATCTTTTCATGCCATTTCTTCCTTGTTTTTGATACAGACTTTCCTAAAATGTTGCATAGAGTCTTATTGAAAGCCTCAGCTAATCCATTCGCTCGAGGGTGGTACATAGTCGCGTACCTCCATTTGAAACCGAATTGGCTAACTAAGCGATCGATGTGATGACTCCTAAATTGAGGACCGTTGTCAGATATAACTCGGTCAGGAAATCGAAAGCAACATATGATATGATGTCGAACAAAGTAGGCCACCGCTGTCCTAAGAACCTACTTGAGGGGGACCACTTCAGCCCACTTAGAGAAATAATATGTTGTGGCTAGGATAAAAACATGGCCCGTTGCCGAAGAAGGGTCAATAGGCCCAACGATGTTCATACCCCATTGTGAGAAGGGCCATGATGCAATCGTAAGATATAAGGGCTGTGGAGGCCGGTGAACTAGGCTGGAGTGTATTTGGCATACATGGCACTTTTTAGCGTAGCTTAAGGAATCAGAGATCACGGAAGGCCAATAGTATCCCAACCTGCGTATTCATTCATAGAGCTTAGGATTGGACTGGTGTAGTCCACAAATGCGTGATTGGACTTCTTTTAATGCACTATTTGCTTCTTGGATGTCCACACATCTGAGAAGAATGCCATCAAATGACCATATGAAGAGAGCATCTCCGTCAAGGAGGGTATACTTGGTGGACATTTGAAGTATGCTGTTGCGTTCGGCATGATCTTCCGGGAGCCTGCCATGTTTTAGGAAACTAGTGATGGGCTCTCTCCAATCTTCTACCTGCTTAATTTCTGCGCATATTGGATCAAAGAATTCTAATTCTTAATTTTGACTCTTAGCTCCTTGACTCTGTGCTATTCCTTTTTCAGTCTTGATTACTTCTTTTGCTGATAGAAGTGCTCCAAATGGATAAGGAGGGCACTCGAGGAAGATATTTCTCTCTTTATCCGCATCGACCTCGGTTCTTACTTTGATGTGTCTCCATTCTGTGACCCAAACAAGCATGGGTTCTAATGAGGACAACTAAATTGTAGCGCCAAGTTTCGCAAGTGAATCATCCTACGAGTTTAGACTCTTGGGGATGTGACTCAGGGATACGTCAGATGGATTGAAGCTAACTTCTTGGAGTGGCTTCGCTTCGTCTTCTGGCTTGTAACTATCCTCTTACTCGTCAGATGAATTGAAGATAACCCTCCAAGTGGTTTTGCTTCTTCTTCATGAGGAGGACTTTTCTTTGGGCCCGTAACCATGCTCTTATCCTCAGATGTAAAGGACATGTAACCTCCCTAGTAATGGGCTTCTTTAGCTTGTAACTCGTAAATCATTTTTATTACAATAAAAAGAGTTAGAACTTGTTTGAACTTTCTTGCTTATTTTCATGTCGAGTCTCTTTTTCTTGAATATGCATTATGGGTAGTACTTCTTTAAGTATCGTCCATTGATAGGGGGCATTGCTTCCTCTCCTTCAGGATGTGCCAGTATGTGGGCTCCATTGGGTGAGACCTTTTTGACTATAAAGGGACCTTTCCACTTAGGCTCAAACTTCCCTTTGCGCCGGCCATGCATAACAATAGGCCTCTTAACATCTAAGACTAGGTCGCCACGGGTGAATGAGCAGATCTTGACAGACCATTCAAAAGCCCTCTTCATTCTCCCTTGGTTGAGTTCAAGGTTCTGCTGAGCCTCTAGCCTCTTTCAATCGAGTGCATCCAATTCTTGATATCGGATCTTGACTCTCTCATCTTCGATTATTCCTTGGTGAATAGCGACTCGCAGTGAAGGGATTTGTATTTCGAGAGGTAAAACTGCTTCACCCCCATAGGCCGGAGAATAAGGAGTGGAATTAGTAGCATTTCACATAATAGCACGATAAGCCCATAGTGTTTCGGGAATCTTTTCATGCCATTTCTTCCTTGTTTTTGATACAGACTTTCCTAAAATGTTGCATAGAGTCTTATTGAAAGCCTCAGCTAATCCATTCGCTCGAGGGTGGTACATAGTCGCGTACCTCCATTTGAAACCGAATTGGCTAACTAAGCGATCGATGTGATGACTCCTAAATTGAGGACCGTTGTCAGATATAACTCGGTCAGGAAATCGAAAGCAACATATGATATGATGTCGAACAAAGTAGGCCACCGCTGTCCTAAGAACCTACTTGAGGGGGACCACTTCAGCCCACTTAGAGAAATAATATGTTGTGGCTAGGATAAAAACATGGCCCGTTGCCGAAGAAGGGTCAATAGGCCCAACGATGTTCATACCCCATTGTGAGAAGGGCCATGATGCAATCGTAAGATATAAGGGCTGTGGAGGCCGGTGAACTAGGCTGGAGTGTATTTGGCATACATGGCACTTTTTAGCGTAGCTTAAGGAATCAGAGATCACGGAAGGCCAATAGTATCCCAACCTGCGTATTCATTCATAGAGCTTAGGATTGGACTGGTGTAGTCCACAAATGCGTGATTGGACTTCTTTTAATGCACTATTTGCTTCTTGGATGTCCACACATCTGAGAAGAATGCCATCAAATGACCATATGAAGAGAGCATCTCCGTCAAGGAGGGTATACTTGGTGGACATTTGAAGTATGCTGTTGCGTTCGGCATGATCTTCCGGGAGCCTGCCATGTTTTAGGAAACTAGTGATGGGCTCTCTCCAATCTTCTACCTGCTTAATTTCTGCGCATATTGGATCAAAGAATTCTAATTCTTAATTTTGACTCTTAGCTCCTTGACTCTGTGCTATTCCTTTTTCAGTCTTGATTACTTCTTTTGCTGATAGAAGTGCTCCAAATGGATAAGGAGGGCACTCGAGGAAGATATTTCTCTCTTTATCCGCATCGACCTCGGTTCTTACTTTGATGTGTCTCCATTCTGTGACCCAAACAAGCATGGGTTCTAATGAGGACAACTAAATTGTAGCGCCAAGTTTCGCAAGTGAATCATCCTACGAGTTTAGACTCTTGGGGATGTGACTCAGGGATATGTCTTCAAATTGGGCCATATACGATTTTGTAGTTTCATGATAAGGCTTGATAATGTCTTTCCTTACATCATAGATCCCTTTGAGTTGCCGGATAACCAACTCGGAGTCACCATAGATCTTGAGCTGCCCCAAATCTAGCTCGAAGGTTATCTCTAGCCCAATTATAATGGTCTGATATTCTGCCTCATTAAGACAACCGGCTTGAGCGAGAGAGAAAGAAAGTGGCAATATTCCTCCTTTCGTGGTTAAGAAGACTACTCCGGTGCCTCCTCGGTACAAAAGGTATTCGAGCATCAGGGACAACCTCGGTACATAATATTTCTTCATCGAGGAGGACGCTTGATAATGGAGATTCTGTCAGCACGGGGTGTGCTGCGATAAAGTCAGCCAAGGCCTAACCCTTGATGGCTTTCTGTGGGACATACGTGATGTCGAACTCCATCAGCAATACTTCCTACTTAACAAGGCGTCCCGACAAGCATGGGCGTGTCATGAGAAACTTTACAGGATCAACTTTCAGGATGAGTTTAACTTCATGACCAAGCAAGTAATGGTGGAATTTTTGTACTGTGAAGATCAGAGCCAAGCACATCTTCTCAATGGGGGGATAATTCTTCTCGGCCCCTTGCATACTATGATTGAGGTAATATAACATAGTCTCTTTTCCCCCTTCATTGTTTTGTGCCAACATTACCCTGAGTGGCCTGTTTAAAGCAGTCATGTATAGAATGAGGGGTTTTCCTGATACTGGTGTAGAGAGTACTATAGGGTTGAGTAAATAATGCTTGATGTCATCAAGGGCGACCTGACATGCTTCATCCCAGATGCATGGTGTTTCTTTCTTTAGCAGATGTGTAAAGGGTTTATAGTGACCTGAGAGGTTCGAGATGAACCTACAAATGTATGTCAGTTTCCCTTGGAAGGTGTGCAGTTCTCAAAGTGTAGTCAATGCCGGCATTTATTGGATTGCCTTGATCTTGACTAGCTCAACTTCAAGCCCTTGATGTCTGACGATGAACCCCAATAATTTTTCAGAGCGCACGTCGAAAGGGCATTTTAGTGGGTTCATTTTAAGTTGATGAAGACGTAAATGCTCGAATACCTTTTCAAGGTCTCTCATGTGAGCATCCGTCTCTCCATATTTTACCACCAAATCATCTACATATCAGTCCACTTCTTTGCGAATCATGTCTTTGAAGATGGTTGTCATTGCTCTCTGGTATATGACACCAGCGTTCTTTAATCCAAAAGGCATCATCATGTAACAGAAGACCCCGTTTGGAGTTAAGAACGCAATGACTTCTTCATCTTGAGGAACCATCCTTATCTGGTTATACCCGGAGTAGCTGTCCATGAAGGAAAAGATTTGATAGTGAGCTGTTGAGTCGATGAGCATCTCGGTGAATGGCAGTGGGAAGTCATCCTTGGGACAGATGGTATTGAGGTCACGGAAGTCAATGCAAACCCTGATTTGACCATTTTTCTTCTTTACTAGAACAACATTTGCTAGCCATTTCGAGTACTTGACTTCAATAATAAAGCTTGCTTGTTTGAGTTTGGTCACCTCGGCCTCTATCTGCATCTCGAGGTTAAGGCCTGAACCTTCTTGATTTCTGTTTGACAGGTTTGATAATCAAATCGATGTCGAGTAGGTGAACAACTTCTTGAGGGTGTAAGCTGGGCATCTCATGATAATGTGAAGAAAAGACATCACTGTTTGCTCATAAGAAAGTACTGAAATTCTCTTTCTCTTTTGGAGACATATTCGCTAAAATGAAAGTGAGGCTGGGATATGACTCGTCTCCAAGATTTATTTCAAGGTCTTGGTCAGCTATGACTTGACCACCTTCTTCCCATTCTTCCGGGCCTTCTTGCAACTCTTCCTCATTGTTCTCAGAGGCCTCTTCACCAACTTCATGCTTAAAGACCTGTGACCCTGACATCTCTGTCTCTGATAGGGCTCTAGGGTTGGTCATGCTTCTTACGTTTTTCTCGAATCGAGTGACGGAGAGGTCAACTCCAAATGTAGAAAACACATCAGGTTGGAGAAGATTTTATGGACAGTTAGGAGGAAACTGCGGTTGAGTGATGATGAAATGAAGAGTGTCTTCGTATGTATCACATGGTATTTGTACGGGTGCCTGGAGTGTTTGCTCCGAGCCAGCTGGTTCTTCACAGACTTGTATCATATGATAATGAGAATAGAAGCTTTGTCCTTTTGATTCTCTCAGTCTCTGCTTGAAGTCAGGCTCAGGGGGCCACTAGGGTTTCTTTGGCTTTGACTTCTTGTGCTTCTTTGAAGAAGGTGGCTCTGCCTTGGCTTTAGCTGCCAAGGCATCAACAACTGCTAGGAATCCTACTTTCTCAATCGTTTTCGTTGCATCCTGCTTATATTGATTCCTTCGACTTCTCAGTCGAGAGCCTCGAAGTCTGGGCATATCATGGTTGTACCTCTAGGGAACGTAGAAGAGGGATAATGAAAAGCAAGAGGAGAAGAAGGAGAAGGGTTAGAAGGTTGGGGAATTTTAAGGTCGTTCTTCTCATCAAACCGATCTGGGCATCTTTTTACATCATCAGTAGGGCTGGATGGGTTCTTTCCCTTGCTATCCCTCAATAGGACTTTTAGGTCTCTCCCTTTCTTAGACCATTGGAGAGTGCTTTTAACATCGTCACCCTCATTGGACATATGTTAGGTGGGAGATGGCACGGGAACGTCTTCTTGACAGGATGACGAGAAAGGAAGGATCGTGCTAGGGATGAAGTCCAATAAAGTTGGCAGTGGCGAAAGGGGCCTGAGAAATTCCTGCTCGACTGTGGGTTGAGCGGTATTGTTTTATCAGTGAGTATCCCTTGGTGGCCTTCTCTTTTTGGTTTTCTGAGGTGATGTTTGATTTGTCTCGCTGGGCTTGCGAACATATCTAGCTTGGCAAACTCGTTCTCGCCTTAAGGACTTGAGTCTGCTTCGGCCATGGCAGACTATCCACGGATGAGAAGTCGAGGATTCGGCAGAGTCCGCGTCATTGATAGAAAGGTCCTGCTTGGTGAGATCTTCTTGCCCCGATAGAGGAATGACTTGGGGATCACTTACGGGAAGATTGTAAAACTCGTGACGCTCGCATTTTCTTTACAAATATATTAAGGAAGCTTGTGCATTCCGATAGGTAATGGCCTCTTATCGAATGGTACGGGCACCAATGATCTTTAGTCCCCTTAGCAAGGTGACAGGGTTGCCTTGCCTGCTTCAGTGTGATTATGCCTTTCTGAAGCATTATAATGAAGAAGGCGTAAAGGACGGTAGAGATTTCGTCTTCCTCTTTAATGGTTACTCCATGGGAGGCCTCGACTTCCCCAAAGGCCTTCTTTAAGTCTTCAAGCTTTATCTAACCCTTCTGAATCAAGGCCTCGATAATATCTTTTAACGTGTAGCAGTCATCTGTGGGAGATTAATCCTCCGATGGTAGGCACAATAATTCATCTGAGTGTCAAGGCCAGGTTGCTCGGGGGACTTGGCTTCTCAAAGCTAGATCATATTATGTTCCAATACTAGCCGAAACAATGAAAGGACCCATTCCTTCTCGAAGGGATAGACCTTGTTCCTATGCCTAGTGAAATAATCACTCTGATCAAGGTTGGCTGGTGGGGGTACCCGATTGTACGACTCTTATAGCTTTCCACCCTACGGTGTTACCTTTACTGTGCTTACCCCTTTAGAGAGGTTCAAAGTTTGGGAGGGAGCCTCCTTTGAATTAGTGACCATGATGGATGCCCTGATTACCCCATTATGTTGGCTGCCCTATGTGTTATTCCGAGAGCTACCATTGCCTTGATTGTTTGCTGAGCTTGTAGATGATTGTCATGTCCCATCATGGTGGCATGATAAACTTTCCATGCGAACTGATTTAGAGATCAACTTTGACATGGAGGTCGGATTAGAGGCCTCGATATGTAGAGCGATCTCGGGTCGCATGTTCCTCATGCAAGTTTGGACTGCTTCCTTCTCAGGCATAAAATTAGGATGGCAGGAAGGCAAATTTCTCCATCTTAATATGAACTGATCCATGGGCTCATCGGGGTCCTGAGTCAGGGTGAGAAGTTTGATGGTTTGACCTCATAGAAGTGTTGATAGAACAGTTTCTCCATCTCCTCCCATGTATGCTCTGAGTTTGGAGGAAGTCGGGCATACCATTGAAATGCTGGGCCATCGAGGGTCTCAACGAATTGTCGGAGAAGAAGTCTCCCGTCAGCTGCTTTTTCTCGACATCCTGCCTAGAAGTGGGCAATATGCTGGTTTGGGGACATGGTTCCATTGAATAAAGGAAACTTCCCTTTCTTATAATCTGAGGGAAACGGGACCTGATCAATATACAAGGGGTATGACTTTGATAAGGAGTCTCACCCTGTATCCTCGGGATTTGTTTGTTCTTTAGGCTATGGGTGACCATAGCATCAATGTCTGTCTGAGAGATGAGATGAGGGACAGAATTGTCTTGTGAAGTAGAAGGAGGGGCATGCCGTGGAGGTGCATCATCAAAGTGATGGGAATTGACCTAATTGGTTAGCTGACTTGCTTTCAACGTCGATACAATCGATCTTTTCCATCATCGTGCGCACCATATCCTTAAAATTATTCATGCAATCTTCTAACGCATCACTGAGCTCGCTTACAACCATTATGCTGACCG
This sequence comes from Amborella trichopoda, assembly GCF_054954075.1. Lineage (NCBI taxonomy): Eukaryota > Viridiplantae > Streptophyta > Magnoliopsida > Amborellales > Amborellaceae > Amborella > Amborella trichopoda. The sequence continues at coordinate 24,673,725 of NC_142344.1, forward strand.
TTTCTCTATGGAGGTCAACATTAGTGGCAATTGAGGGCTTGCAAACTTGACAGGTCGTACGTGGTAAGTCAATCAGTAGGGGGACCAACATGCCCTGACTGAACTCGACTCTTGTATGCTGATCATGTTTGGACCGGTTCTTGACGGTCTTGGCACCGTGGCTACTGAGTGGTTGGGTATTCTTCTACGACAGTAACCACAACACAGGGCTCATGGATCTCTTCTTCAGGCTTCATCTTGAAGGGGGTAGAAGGGATTCAGGTGAAGATGGTCGTCAGAATTGGTTGTTTAGACTGCCTTGGTAACCTCCCTAGTCAAAATTTGCAGACCTCTATCGCATTTAGCCTTGAGGTTTTGATGGACCTTGAGCCAAAACGGCAATCTAGGTTGCGGCTGGTCAGCTCTTCTTGCATGGCAGAGAGCTGTCTTCATCAGGTGCGACAATGGATGAAGGCTAGGAACTAGAGTCGTCTTGGGCCGGAGAGGGTGAAGGACTCGATCTTCCATCAGGTCAATGCCTTGAGCTCTATTGTGAGCTCCAGAGACACGACCAAAGTGGATGCATGAACAATGTAAAGGTGTGCTCAAGGCAGACGACGATATTAGCACATGTGCGCCCCTTGAAGAAGGTCGTCAGGTGACCTGAGGGTCAACCCGGACTCTAGTAGCATGTCTGACCTTAAGAGGCCCAGTGTCGTGAGCATGTGTGCATGATGGAATGCCCGTGTCGCCATCCCTCACAGAGTGTGCAGATATGTGCTGAAAGAGGTGACTAGGAGGTTGCCTCTCGTGTGCTCAGGCAGGCGCAACAACAAGCCTGCGCCGAGAAGTGCAATATGCAAATGATGTGCAAGGTCAAGTCCAAGAAGACCCGAATCCTGACAGTGTCTCGAGGTAACCTGAGGGTTGCCCCGAGTGGTACGATGCATATGCAAAGGATGTGCAGGGCTAGGTTTGAGAAGACCCAGACCTTAACAGTGTCCTGAGGTAACCTGAGGTTTGCCCCAAGCAGTAGCTCGACTAGGTGGACCACAAGCTCTGGTGGGTTTTTGGGAGGTGGCAAAGAGTGGGGGGTAGCCTAACGGCGATCTGCAGGGGCGACGATAGAAGAACTGCTAGCCACAAGAGAGGGACGAGCAGCCTCCTAGCTCCGTTAAGCAATGGAACCAGCAAGTGACTTGCCGGTAACAGGGTGCATGCGGTATCGGGTAGCTATTGTACCACCCAAGTAAGGTGCTTTGACGAAAGGTCCACCAACGTTAGGAGGTAGGAAGTGAGGGACTTCTAGTTCCCTCATCACCTCTATCTATGGGAAGACCTGAGAACATGACACAGGTTCGATGCTCAAGAGAAAGGTCGAAAATGAGGTTCGTGGAACCTGTTCCCAAGGAAAACTCAAGAGTGCGAGGATTATAAAAAATCCTCGACTCGGATGAAGGGGTCCCCGATGACTTGTGTGTGTATTAGTGAGCAGGAAACAGAAGACAAGAAAGGCCAAACAAGAACGATTCAATAATGGCGTAGTGTGTCTCCAATGGAGTAGCCAAGATGGTTAGGTGCCTCGATCTCGCCCTCCGAGTCGGGATGACCTGATGGCATAGCTTTGGATTCGCATCGGACCCGGGACTTGAGATCGCACTATCGGGAATCACACGAGGACGACATGGGCAGGAATACCAACCTGTGAGAGAGGAATTTCGTCGTGAGGCGGGACTTACCTCACGTGGGTTCGTGACACGCACGAGCTGACTCGCATGAGCACCCTCTTAGATCTCGTGGAATGCCCCCTAGCCTGTGGCTGACTTGAAATCGCCTCCCTTGACCTGTTTCTTCTTTTCAGCAGACATAAACATACATTAAAGGTACAGACAAGTGGGTCAGAAGACCCCACCTTTTCTTAGGGTGAGCACACACATACGTGTGTACTCAAAGGGGAAAATGAGGAAAACATGTCATAGAGTTGTGTCAATTGGACAGCTTTTGACATCTTCTTTAACAGGGGACCTCACGACACAGTTTCCTTTCAGTAGAGAATGAGAGAAAATGGGTGAAATGGAGAGATAAAAGCTAGTTTGGCTTTCACCCAGTCCTTCAGAAAGATAGAAGAGAAAGAAGAAAGAGAAGAGAAGAAAGAGAAAAGAGAGATGAAGGCTGGTTTGGCTCTCAGTTCTTCAAAGATAAAAAGGTTACTTTTAAAAGAGAGATAAAAGAGAAACGAAGGCTAGTATGGCTTTCACATAGCTCTTCAGAGATAAAGCGTATCTCTGAAAAAAGAGAAAAAGAGGGATGAAGGCTAGTATGGATTTCACCTAGTCCTTCAGAGATTAAGTATATTTTTAGAAAAAAGAGAGAAAATAGGGACGAAGGCTAGTTTGGTTCTCACCTAACTCTTCAAAGATAAAATGTATTTTTTGGAAAAAAGAGAGAAAATGGATATTTTTAGAAGAAGGAAGAGAAAGGATTTTCGAAGAGGGATGAAAGAGTTTTTAGAAGAGAGATGAGAGATTTTAGAGGAGTTTTGATTCTAAATGTGAAATAAAATAAAAGATGTAAATAAAATAAAAGATGTAAATAAAATAAAATAAAGTAAGGTAAAGTGGAATAAATGAAGTAAATAAAATAAGATAAAGTAAAGTAAGCTAAACTGAATGAAGTAATGGAATAAAATAAACTAAGGTAAAATGAATGAAATGAGGGAGGTAAAATACGATAAAAGTAAAGGAGTGAAGTAGAACCAAATGAAAGGAAAAGAGTGGAAGGGATAAAATAAGATAAGATGATGTAAAAATAATATGGTAAAATGAAATAAAAGAAAATGAATGAAAGAAGATAAAATAAAATAAATAAAAAGGAAGGGAATTTGGTTAAGAGAGAGAGAGGCTTGAAGTTGGGTTTATGTGAGAGAGTTGGACGAAAACGAAATGAAGGGAACAAAAGGGGAAACGAAAAAAAAAGAAGGGAAGAACAAAAAGCAAAGAAGAAGGGGCGATGGCTTATGGCCGAGCGACGAGAGAGGGACGGAAAAATGGTGAGACGAGAGAAGGGAGAGGGAGATGGCGGGGATGAGTGAAACTAGAGAAGGGTAGAAGAGAGGTGGCGGAGACGGACGACAAAGAATAGGTGGAGAGAGAGGGGTAGGTGAATGCAGGTGGAGAGAGAGGGGCCGATAGCAGAGGCTGCCGCCTGGTTGCAGGGAGTTAAAGAGAGAGCAGCAGAGTGGGAGAAGATGACAGAGGGTTAGAGAGAGAGCGAGCAGCATAGTGGGGCAGAGATGCCAGAGGGTTGCAGAGGACGCCTAGTTATGGGCGATAGCTGAGGCTAAGCAGGGATGACTTGGTTGCGGACGGTTGAAGAAGAGAGCTCGGTAGGGAAGGTGGACAACAGAGAAAGAGATCTTGGCAGATTGAAAAAGGGCTCAACGGGTTGAGGAGAGGGCACAACAGGCTGAGGTGGCTCAACAGAGTAGGTTTGAGGTTGCAGGTGTGCGTTGTGCACGATGGATGTGAGGGAAGTGGCTCGACAGGAAGGAGGTCATGGCTAGTGTGGGTTGTGCACGACAGGGAGAAGTTTGTGGGCGTGAGGAAGCACAAGGAGAGTGAAGGAAAGAGTGGATGTGAGGGAGCACATCAGAGGTGACGTGAGGGAGCACAGCGGAAGTAGCTGGTTGTGAGGGAGTTTAGACATATAGAGAGAGAAGGAAGGAGAGAGAAAGAAGAGAGAGAAGGAAAGAAAAAGAATAGAGAAAAAGAAGAGAGAAAAAGAAAAGAGAGAAGGAAGAGCGAGAAAGACGAGAGAGAAGGAGAAGAGAGAGAAAGAGAGGAAGGGTGAAGGCTAGCTTGACTTTCGCTAGAACTTTCAAAAGGGAGTGGAGAGAGAAGAAGGATGCCAGAGATGAGGAAAGAAAGAGAGAAAAAGTAAATAGGAAGAAAGAAAAAGGAAAAAAAGAAGAAAGAGAAAGGAAACATAGAAGAGAAAGAGAAAGGAAAGAGAGAAGAGAAAAAGAAAAGAAGAAGAGACAGAAAGGAAAGAAGAAGAGAAAGAAAAAGAGAAGACGAGATAAAAAGAGAGAAGAAGAGAGAAAGAGAGAAGAAAGGAGAGAAATATGAGAGGAGAGAGAAAGGAGAGAGGAGAGAGAAAGGAGAGAGGAGAGAGAAAGGAGAGAGGAGAGAGAAAGATGAGAGGAGAGAGAAAGAAGAGACGAGAGAGAAACTTACCTTGATGGCCTAAGGGTACCAGCTTAAAATCTTCTCTCCCCTCTCCCTCTCTCTCCAAGGAAGAAAATTGTGACTCAAAAGTTAAGCAAAAGCCCAAACATTTAATTCATCAAGTGGGGTCTTTTACAAGAGCACATCATGTGCTTATATAGAAATTGAATATTAACATGGGTGGATGCCCAATTCTTAATCTAATTTTTGAAAGTAGTAATTAATTGAATTAAATAAAAATAAGAAAATAGGGGAAAAATGAAGATTTTGCCCCTCTCACAAATCTTAAAATTCCAATTCAGTCCCTATCATGGACATGCAACCCTTGCGATCTTTCGAGGTTTGTTCAGGGTCTTTCTAGCCTTTATCTTGCCAAAATATTATTGCTTTCTTGATCAGCTAGAGGAGACGGTCGTTTTGATACCCATTTCGAGCTATGGATCGGATATTTGGGTCACGATCATGAGGTGCGAAAATTATAAGAAACGTTCGATCTTTGATTCAAGATCACACCCGTTTCTCATTTGTTTTCCATGATTTCTTCACTGTATTTTGATGAGCATGCCGTCATAAACATTTGGCAACAAACGTGGCTGGATTTGATACCCGAACGACCATTTTCCATGTTAAGTCTTTTGGTCGAAATTTGTTTTTAGTGGCAAGAAATTGTAGTGACTTTGTCACCTTTTTACAGTGAATCCAAATGTGCATCATGCATGATGCTTTGCCCGGATGAAGCCTCTGATGCTATGCTCATAACAAATCTTGTTTGAGGTCAATCCGATATGCGAGCATCGTGATGTAGCCATTCGAACGACGATATCACTTGCTGTAAATTTCTGCAACCGTGCTTTCAATCGCGATTTTCTCTCTAGTTTTTCTCTAGGCTCAGGCCACAACATGAGTCGTACCATATATGGAAATGCTCGGGCCGACGAGACAAACATGCTCCCAAAATTTGGGCTTGATCCGACATGGGATGAGAGAGATATGACCCTCTAGAGTTCAGACCGAAATCACAAAACGCAGTTTCCATTAATGGAAACTAGTTCACTGAGGGTGCACCGTAATAGCGTGTGACCTACCTGTTTTGGGTAATTAGACCATAACTTGGTTTAGAGACATCTGATCAAGCTGAAACTTGTTCCATGGGGGTTTTCCAACGTTCCAGATCCAATGACGGTAGTCCCATGGTCATTTGATGCTTCAGTGATAGGCTGTAGTTATAAGCTCAATTTTTAGCATGCTAGAGGCCGATTTTTTGAAACTTATTCTGCATCTGCACTGCCTTAAACTTGTCAAATTGCAAAGAAAACTTGGCAGGTTCTCTTTGGAGACTCTCGACTACCCTTTTGAACCTTCTTGGGCCATTCTGAGACTGTCAAAAATTTCACTACTGGATCGGGGCTTATGACCTACGGCTTCTGTAGTCCACAAGAATTTTGGAACTTGCAGACCTAGGTCAAAAATTTCTCTCTCCTTATTCGCATTGGGGATACAAGTGTTGAAAAATACCCTCAAACAATGCCATAGCCATGGTTCGGGCCCATTTTTAAGCTCTTCTGATGACCTTTTAATGAAAATAATATCGTAGAAATGACAGGCTAAATGAGACGATCATTTTGAAATATAATTTTGATCTTGAATCGAGGTTTCAAACCCTCTTTTAAAATATGGCGAAAGATGATAAACTTGAAATCTTCAATGCTCGATCTTGTCCTTTTCGCGATGTTTCGAGTCATTGCTTTCAATGTAAGTTTATGAGGATGCCGCTATGGTCATTTTTGTGATAAAGATTGCTCAATTTGGTTGTTGAATCGTCACTTGTCAAATTAGAGAAGTTGTTGAAAAATGGGATTCCAGTCACCAGAAAATGTACTTTTGTGTAACTTCAAAATGCAGTGTCTTTTGGTCATGCAACATGCACGGTCTTTACCTTGAATAAAAGACCTCGATGTCGTGGTAGCAACGGACCCATTTTCAAGATGATCCAATGTCGGGGCTTCATGATACGACCATTTGTTCTAAGGGGTCTCTCTCTTATAAAAAATCTGCAATACATGAGTTTTTTTGTGTAATTTCTCTTTAGGATTTCTCCCTTCATGGACCTCATCTTGAGTCATGCCATATATCAAAACGTGCTCGTTGACGAGACAAAGAACCCTCTGGAATTTGGTCTTGATCGGACTTAAATAGAGAAGTTATATCCCTTGAAGGATAATCCCAAGTTCACAAAGCATAGTTTCCAGTAATGGTAAGTGGATCACCGAGGTTGCACCATAATAGTGTAAAACCTATTCTTTTTAAGTAAGTTTGCTTTAAAATGGTCTAGAAGCATCCAAAGGAGATAAAATTTGATATTTTGGGGTTTTAAACTTTTTGAATCAAACATAAGCGATATGGTACTCATAGGAGAACCCTATAATAGAGAGGTAGTTATGAGGCACGTTTTTAGCATGTTAGGAACTGGAATTGAGAACTCAGATTTCGTCTAATATTCTTTAACTTTGTGATATCATGAAGAAACTTGGCGGGTGTCCTTAGGGCGTCTAATGCCACATGCTTTTTGGGACTAATCTAGCACCTTTCAAAATTTAAAAACAATAAGTGTTTATTCGATCAGTGCATCCATAATCCATAAGTGCTTTGGTACCTGTAGGCTTAGGTTGCGACTGGCTTCCTCCTTATTATCTCTAGGGATGCAAGTTTCAAAAAATACCCCACAAAAACTTGATATCTTTGCCTTTGTGTCTCGTATATGGTCTAGGGTGCTACTAGCTGCTAGAAAGTAATCTACATATAAAGTTATGAAAGTAATACCACTCCTACTGATTTTATGGTATATACAATGGTCATCCTCATTTGGATTGAATCCATAACTAATCAGGGTTTGGTGGAACTTGAGGAACCATCTTCTTGAAGCTTGTTTGAGACCACAAAGTGATTTGTTAAGTTTGTGAACAAATGTTTCATTTCCTTTCACAACAAATCCCTCGGGTTGATTCATGTATATATCCTCTTCTAGGTCACCATTTACGAAAGTGGTTTTCGTATCCATTTGATGCAGTTCTAAGTCAAGTTTGGCTGCTATAAATATCATCATCGTAATTGAAGGCATGTTGGCAATTTGTGAATAGGTGTCAAAATAATATACCCCTTCCATTTGAGTAAACCCCTTTGATACAAGCCTTGCCTAGTATTTTTCAATACGTACTTCAGCGTTATGTTTCTTTTTGAATATCCACTTACATCCAATGGATCTATGGTTGATGCTACGCGGACTCACTCTCATACATGATTTTTTATGATCGAATTTATCTCATCTTGCATGGCTTCCTTCCATAATTTGTGATCCGAACAAGACATGGAATGTATGTAAGAATAAGGTTCACCATCGGGTTGCTTACTATACCTCTCATAATCCTCCCCAAGATAAGTGAAATAATCGGGTGGTCTCCCTATTCTCTCACTTTGCCTAGTGGGATGGTTTCAACATCTTTGTTAGGCTCAGGCTCATGGAAGTCTACTCTCTTTTGGGTTGATTCTCGCTCAAGGAATTCAGCTTTAAGGAAGTGGGCATAAAGAATTTCAATTATATTCCGATTCAGGATGTTATAAAACCTAAATTCCTTCCCATGACTTGGTTGTCTAATGAAGACACATTTTATGGGTTTCTGATCAAATTTGGACCTATTTTGAGATGGTAAAAGAACATGGGGTGAACATCCCCAAAATTTGAGGTGTTTTATTGAAGGGGGTCAACCCATGAAGAGTTGGTAAGGAGTTGATGCAACTACAATGATGAGAGTCTATTAAAGGACATATGTGGTGGCTAGAATCACCTGGTTGGACTTGATTTTTCCTCATGTGGACGATGGGATAAAATCCTCTCTCAAACAACCTCGGAGGGTCCACATGCGATGCACGCTTGTTGGTGTATGCATGCGTGCTCTCCTTTGGGCGGATAGGAACCAACAATAAGAAAGATTTTACAACAAGGGTGCGTGTAGGTGCCTATCACGTCGTTTGGTGGTTAGGGGACATGTCTGAACAGTTTTCCCTCTTAGAACAGTTACGAAGCCTTTTGGTTGTCTGTCAATGGATTTTGGACACAAAATCTTCTCAAGCTTTAGCATGTCGCCTTGTTCTCTTGTGTTGGAAACTACATTGTGAATTCAATGATGCTCCTCTATATCGGTTCACTCAAATGGTGGCTGGCTGGCAAAAGAAAGAGCGAGGGGAAAAATAGTGATAAGAGTCCTCCTATCTATGCAAATGCTATGTTCTCAGGCGATTAAAGGAACTGAAGAGTTAGAAGCCTCTCGACTATCGACTCAGGAAGACTCCACCCGAGTGAGTGAGGGAGAGAACGTATATGTTTCTTGTGGCTCAACTCGACTATACGGAGAGGAAGTTAGAGCGAACTACCTAGGTTTCTAAGAGGGCGAAGTGCCTGGGTGTGTCCTGAACCCCAAAACTATGAGGTAAGCACCTAAAATGCACCCCCATCATAAAATCTCTCTCTTTATTGGTTCCTATCTACGCATAGGAGAGTATGCGTACGCACAATCACAAACATGCAGTGCGTGTGGACCCTCCGCGATTGTTTGAGAGAGGATTTTCTCCCGTCGTACTCGCGAGGAAAAATCAGGCCTTACCAACTGACGACTCCATTGGGGACACACCACCCTATAGTTAGGTTGGACTGTTCTCAGACAAACATCTCTATTCTTACTCTCTCTAAGACTGCAATGGACTCTCATTTCTCCTCTTTTGTCCAAGTTGGGGACTTCATCCTCCCCATATTTGTCACCTCGCCTATGGAGAGTAGAATGGCTAATCCTGCTTCTCCCTTATCCTCCTCAAGCGGCCTGGCAGGCCCTACCATCCTAGTTTAGGCTAGGAAAACTATGGGAAAGGGAACTCAAATCCCTTCTCCCTCCTCCTTCGATATCAATGGGAAATCCATTAATGTTAGCTGCATGGGTGGATCTGTGATCGTCCCCCTCTCATACGCACTTGGTTACTAATAGGCACCCTATCAGTCGCAAGTCTAAAAGTGCTCCTGACGCCCCTTCTCCTTTTCATGCAGTGAGTCCTGATAAGGCCACCGTCTCAATACGTAACCGAAAGGTAACATCACCCACCATTCACAAAGGCATTGCTAGAACTAGATAATCGCCATACACACCACACTCTGGTGCTTCCTACACCAGCTCGAGGGGTCACAAAGTCTCCCCATGCACATTCACACATGTAACAGTAGATGGTTTAACCATCTCCTTGACGAGATAGGAAACGAAACACCTTACTCCAGTCTCTTCACCTACTTTGGGGCTCTTCAGGCCCGGACTCATCACAAGTGGTCTTCAAGTCGCTAATACACCACATGATAATCTCGCAACTCGGGGCAGCCCAAAGGCTAGAACCAAACGAGCACACGACTTTTGAGGCAATCGAAAGTCTTTCAAAAAAATGCACATGCATGCTGAAGGCCCTAAGGCCACCCAAATAAGAAGGCAGGTATTTCGAATGCTCAGCCTTCCACTTCATGAGGGTCGGGTCACAAACCTCCCCGAACACTAATGTGGGCTATGCACACACCTGTAAGTCTAGTGACTCTGTCAGCGAAAAGAGGTAAGGAGAGTCAAACACTCCCCTCACTACCCTGAAGTGACTTAGCAGGTGGTACTTGAAGAAATTCCTTGCAAGCACCATCCTTACTACTCCTTAATCTCTATACACACGAGCTAGCCCTTAAGGCAGGGCTCGGGGCAAGATACTCTCAAAGACGGCCAGTCAGCACCCCCCTTCTCCTGGCAAGCCTATTCCTCCAAAGTTGACCATGAGCTCCCTTCTTCCAAGATGTCATATGTTGCAAGACTTTATCAATTTGGCACTCAACTCAGTTGGACAAGCCAGCCGGGAAGGAAATCGAGATTGGTTTCGATTCTGGGAATAGATCTATCGAAACTTCAAAATTAAACAGACGAAATAGATGATGGTGCCACTCCAAAAAATAAAAACAGAGTCTTCAGTCTCAGAAGACTTACTAGAACAAAAAAGGTTTTACCCATTGCAAGTCGCGGAAAAACAAGAAATGAGCGATATTATTCATTACTCTGCCGTCGAGGTATAGGAAGATGGACTCACTCCATCCAATCCGCGGCCCCAAGGTCGTCATGAGCAAGTAAAGGAGATATGGCCCTAAGGCCCTCTCGAGCCCATTCAAGTTGAACAATGGCCTCAAGGCCTTCAAGCATCAGAATGGACAGTAATCCATCCCCAAGGCCGCTCAAAGCCACTGTTTACTCGCACTATAAGGCAATCTCAAGCTCAATCTGGGAAAGCTCAGCCCCTATTGCCCGGATTGCCATATTGAGGTGTGAAGAGGACCTGAATCACCTCTGCTGTTGAATTATCCGACCAGGGTGAACAAGTCAAGGTAATGGTAGTAAACCATGATGAGGATGAGCTTAAAAATCAAATGGCCCATTTTGAGGACATGTTGAATAGCATTCTAGATAGGCTCAAAGGACTCGAAGACACTAGACCTGCAGTGTGTTCTCGTCAAGAAGAAAACTCCCCTCTTAAGCTTCCATGTGATACGGAAGAGAGACCTAAGCCTCCTTCTGTGGCCCGAACCCCATGGACTCTAAACCCTCATGTCTCCTTTGATGACCAGTCTCCTTTAATGACTAGCCCAATGTAGCCTCTCAAGCTATGCCATTAATGTTCATTGAAGAGGATGATCAATAAAAGCATCCAAGGCTTACAAACATCGAAGACACATGAAAGTATCCAATTTTTAAGTCTTACTCGCCTTTATTGATTGAATCCCTTCCCCATCGGATATCATAAAGGAAGGTTACCAGTCTTCAATGGCACGGGCTCGCTCTAACAGCACGTGACTCATTTCTTGTCGGCAAGCTAGGAATATGCTTCGGACTCTAGACTACTTCTTCGACAATTTGTAGAAACTTTGGTTGGGCACATGCTCTTGTCCCTAGACTCAGTTCATTCCTGGCAAGAGATGGAGTAGTTGTTCTACACGCGCTTTTACGAAGAAGAACTAGATGTTGACTCAAGAGATGGATGAGTCTGTAGCTGAGTGCATCCAGAGATGGAGAGACCTCGCCATGTGCCACAGCAATCCTATGACTGAGATTCATGCTGTACAAACGTGCGTAAGGAACATAAAGAAGGAAATCTCCTTGCACATTGAAGCTTCTAATCATATCACATTCTCCGATATGATCACAAAGGAATATATAATCGAAAGTTTGCTAAGGCATCATGGAGGAAATTGAGCGCAGACCTCGCAAGCGGGGGGAGGGGGGGGAACTGGTTTCTCGTCGTCCCGGGTCAGCCCAAATTTGGGTACCTAAATAGAAGGAATCCTCCCTCAAACAACCTTGCTGCCCATGCAAGTGTGTAAATATCTCTTGCAACTCAACTCGGCTGTATGGAATGGAGGTTAGAGCTGCGGTCTGAGAGTTAAAATCCTTAAAATAGCTCTAAGTGTAGCACCAAGTCGAACACACAAATAGTAGAAGAAGCTACTGATGTCGATGGGGTCCTAGTTTCCCTCTAGGTAGGAGGTGGAAACCTATCGAACAACTGTAGAGGTTCGACGGGTGGTGCGCGGGCCCTCCTACTTACGGATAAGCGCCGACAGTGAGAGAGATTTTACGACTGGAGCGCGGATGCTCTTTACGCCGCTTGGGGGGTTCACGGACACGCTGGGGCGGATAGCCCTCTTAAAGTAATTACAAAGCCCTTCAGCTGCTTGTCAGCATGGTTTGGATGGGGGCACTTTTCAAGCTCGTAACCTCTCTCTTCTCTCTCTAAGCTATTAGAATGGGATCCGAATGTCCCTCCACCTTGGTCGTCCTCCCAAGGGGACTGGCTGGGCGCTAAAGGGGGCATGAGGAAACTCAAGGGATGAGACCCATGGCTTTACTCACATTCGTGGGCTCGCAGGTGGACGCAGGCTGTCGCACGGATGAGGTCGTGGGCAAAGGTGAGAGTGAGTGAGAGAGAGAAAAGGGGTGACTCAGCTTATGAGAGAGGGAAGATGACCCGAGTGATTGGGGAAACCACAGGACTATGCACTCAGGGGTATCTACTCTCTCTCAAAGTTTACTCTCTCCCTCTCTCCTCTCCCTCGAGGATTGAGGAATCACAAGGGAAAACAAGCTAATGAGGCAAGAACAATCTAGCCTTGATTCTTCCCAACCTTTGGGGGTATTGGGGCTTGAAAAGAGAGGCCCATTTACAAATGGGTTAGGCTTGCTTATATAGAGGATTCACCAAAAAGAGGTGAATGCTCAAAAGCTAAGCTTAATTAAAATTTAAGAAATTAGAAATAAATCCTGAAATTAGGCGCAAATGGCCAAAATGTCCTTGAGACCTATTACACGAATGACGAAAATGTCCCCACATGCAGGTTACTCCACCATGACGAGACCTTAAAAGCTTGTTCTGCAACTTTTGACAATAGTTCAACTATTTCAACAACATATCTTCAATGTTCTCTCGATTGTGAGAATTTTTATGCCCTTTAATTCTGCTGTGATGGCCTTGTCCCCTGGGTGAAAGTCTGACCAGATTTGTGAACTTCCTTTGCCAATGCTTCTTCGAGCTGCACTGTTTTGGTTCTTAGCTCTGCTTGCAAGTCAAAGAGGAGGCTGTCATAGTCATTTCGCACTAAGTTTAGGCTGTTCTGGTCTTGGTTCGTGTATTTGCCTCATTTGGAAGGTTACCTAAAAAAAGGATTCCGGCAACTGATAGGATTCACTTCTCTGGTGACCTGGGGACTTGCATTCATTGGACCTTGGACTGAATGCAAGAGTTGTACTAGTGTGTAGGTCTTCGCGAGGTGGTTGCATTGAACTCATCTTTGCGATGATCCAAAGTTGGGATGTTGAGCTATGCTTCACGGAATCTGAGGCTTCTTCTCATTAAATCATGGTTCTCCCTCTAGTTCTGCGGGCACCTTCTTCGTCGGAGCACTGCGGTTCTCGATAACATCATAGTGTGTGCTGTAGGTCAAAATAATGGGGCTGGCATGATCTAGAACATATCAAATTTTTAGCTTTCTACGGTTTCAGAGGAAGGTGTCGTGGGTTGGCAAAGCTGCTGTTGGAAGGCATTGTCGCAGTCCCCATTTCTGAGAACTGATTTGGTGAAGTCGCACAACGCTAATGTGAAACCTGCCAGTTGTGAGGCCGCATGGGCGTAGTCCCCTTTCGGGAGTTGTTAGGTGCCTCGATTTCACCCTCCGAATCCAGGTGATCTGACGGCACACTTCTCGGGTTTCGGGGGAACCCAGGACTTGAGATTGCTCTCTCGGAAACCTTGCTCAGGAGCAAGTTTAGGTAGACCAATCGATGAGAGAGGAATTTATGTTGGGCTCCGGACTTACTCAGGCTGACTAGCATGGGCGCCCTCTAAGAACATGAAGAAAGCCTCCCAATCATAAAACTGGTTTGGAATTGCCTCCCTTGGCCTGTATTCTCTTGTTTATGTAATCACACACATATGGAAAATGTTATAAGACAAGTGGGTCAAGGGAAGCCACCTTGCCTTTAAGTGAACGTACACAGGGGTGCACATTCAAAAAGAAGAAAAGAAGAATGAGAGAATTAAGATTGGGATGAGAAGAATTTGACTAGGCGGTGAGAGTGACTAAATTAGTAGGTAATTAACCTAGCATGATAGTAAAACGTGCTCGGTAACTATGACCTGCTCAACAGAATTACTACTAGACCAAAGATCAATACTAACCAGCTTGACACAATAGCTAGTTTGTCGTGATAGTAAAGCGGGCACAGTAACTATGACTGGCACAACAGCATTACTGCTAGACGATATAATACCATGAAATGCTGGTGTCAACCCCTCTTAATCAAACGAATGAGTAGAAGAAAGAAAATAGAATAAAAGGGGAAAGAAGAGCAAGAAAGAGGATCTAGGGGAAAGAAAGAGGAAGAGGAAGAAGAGGGGTGAAAAGCAAGGATAAGAAGTAAGAAAGAGAAGGAAGAGGAAGAAAGGCGCAGATGGCAATGAGATGGGGAGAGAGAAGACTCAGGTGATGATGACTTCTACCGGCTACGACGTGAGTGAGGAAGAAACATAACCAGCAACGTGCTTATGCCTGTGGTGACAGAAGAAAGAGGGGTATGAGACTCAGGTGGCGATGGTCCTCCACTGGCTGTGACCCAAAGAGAGAAGAGAGGAGAGAGAAAAGAACACAAGCGGCAATGTGCTTCTACCGTCTGTGATAGAAAAGAGAAAGAGAAGGAACACATGCAGCAATAGGCTTACACTAACTGTGTCAGATGAAAGGGGAGAGAAGACAGGCGGTGCTAAGTCTTTGCCGACTGTGGTAAAAGAAGAGGAAAAAGAAAACGTAAACGCCGATGAGCCTTTGCCAGTTATGTTAGAAGGAGACAAGAAGTGAAGCACAAATGGCACTAGACTTCACCTTCTGAGACACAAGAGAGACGAAAGAAAGTACATTCGACAATGGACTTCACCATCTGGGACACAAGGGAGACGAGAGATTTTTGATAGAGGCCTGACCCCCCATCCAGGTTAAGGGTCGGCTCATTGTTTGTATCTCAGAGACAATAAGACATTAGCCCCTGCAAGAAGCCTGCCATGGGTGAATAAAGACAAGAAACAAGAGCTGGGAAAGAGAGATATGATAGACTAGAGGAGCAAGAGATATAAAGAGATAAAGATGAAACTAGGAAAGAGAAAGGGAGAGAAAATAAGAGAGAGAAAAAGAGATAGAGATGAGAAAAGATGAGAGACAAAGAGAGATAGAGATGAGAGGGAAAGAGAGATAGAGATGAGAAAAGAGGAGAGAGAATGAGGGATAGATATGAGAGGAAAAGAGAGATAAAGATGAGAAAAGAGGAGAGAGAAAGAGGGGAGGAGAGAGAAAATTAGCTTACCGAGTGGTACCGACCCTTTTCTTCTTTCTCCTCTCTCTCTCTCTCTCTCCAAAATGTACCCACGAGTTTAAGCAAGAATTGAAATATTTATTGAATGATTGAAGAATAAAACCCAAGGTTTTTTTACAATTAAGCTTTGCATGTTTATATAGAAATTGGCCCAAACATGGGTGGATGCCCAAAAGCTTCCTAAAACTGAAGATAATTACAATTTAATTGAAATAAAAGAAATGGGTGCAAAAGGATTGTTTTGCTCCTGCCTAACAATGTGTGGAATTCTAAAACAGTCCCTGCTGCTTCTTGAGAACTTGTGTGATCTTCCATGACTGATCCGGAATTGCTTTGATGCCTGTTTGATCGAAAGATGATTATTTTCTTGTAGGGCTTCGCATGGCGATCGATTTAATACCAACTTCGATCCATGGATCATGTTTTTAATCCATGATCACGAGACTTGAATTTTAGATGAATCTTGAAAACTTCGGATCGATAGTGTGCTCGTTCCTTGAAATTTTCCTTTGGTTTCTTCGCTGAATCACATTAAGCATGCCGTCGTAAATACGTGGAAACAAACACAGCTCAATTTTGTGTTCGGATGAAGTTTTTGTTGTCTTGAGTTTTTGGTTAGAATCTTGAAATCCAACGGCTGAAATTTAACACAACTTTGTCTCCTTTTTGCATGAAATCCAACCATTCATCGAAGGCAGGGCTCGGATCAGAGATGTCCTCGAACCTTATGCACATAATGCAATTGGTTTTGCATTGATCGGGTATGCAATCATTATGTTTTGGCCGTTCGAATGAGCCGTGCTGCTGCTGTTGATTTTTCTTCAATTTTCTTCACGAATCAGCAACTTCTTTGTATTTTTTCTCCCTGCTTGGGCATCGTCACGGGGCGTACCAAGTATTGAAATGTTTGTCTTGATGAGAAGAACATGTTCATAAAATTTAAGCTCGATCCGACTTTGAATGAGTGAGATATGAGCCCCGAAAGTCACTGTTAGTGACTATGAAAAAGGCCACACAGGAAAAGTGTGTGATTTACCCCTTTTCAGTATTTTACCTAGAAATTTGTCCTGGAGTGTCCAATTAAGCCAAAACTTGACCATCAGGGTTTTCAACCATGTCGGATCCAATGGCGGTGGTCCCACTATAGTTTGATGTACTCAAAATATATTTCTAGTTACGGGGTCCATTTCAAGGTGCGAGAGACTGATTTTACCGAAATTGTTTCTTTGTGTTAGCTGCCTTAGATACGTCTAATTGTGACGAAACCTAACAGGTGCCCTTTTGAAGTGCTTATGAAAATATTGACCAGTTCTGGGGTCATTCCGAGACTGTTGAAATTTCCATTGTATGTTGAGGCTTTCTTAACCTGCTTCCTCTTTATTCCGCATCAGGGACCAAGGTGCTGAAAAATGTGTTCAAACAGCTTGCCCCACTGAATGTTGTGCTTTTAGAGAAGCGAGAAGGACAACATTTAGAAAATTTCCTTCAGCTTTATTACTTTTTTCTTCTTAACCACAAGATCACATGAACGTCGAGGAGATTCACACAATGCTGCAACTAGGATGCTCAGACATTTTGATGCAATGTATAGGTCCATCCGTGGAGACTTTAGGGGGAGAAGAATCTTTTTTGAGGGATCCTGTCGAAGTCCTCACTCTGAAGGGGCTGTTTGTGACTTTGAAGCTAAGGAATTTGTACGAACGTTGTTAATCAGAATCAGGTCCATCTGGCAATTGAGTGCCTTAGTGAAGGGCATTGTTTGGTCTGGGTTTATTTGTTTTTGGATTGACAGCCAAAGAGCCTTTGGTTGGCTTTGTTTGCTGCTACACCAGGTTTTCTTTGACAAGCATGGTAGCTCAGTTTATCGAGGCAGCCATGGTCGGCATCACCTTGTTGTTGTGGGTAGGTTTTGGCCCGGCTTTGTCAGTTTCTTGCCATGTCGAGTAGAGTTCCTCAGTTTATCAAGGAGCCATGGTTGGCATCACCATGCTTTAGAGAAGCTTATTTGGCTTATCTTTCTTACTTTTGTTGTTCTTGTTCTGGATGGTCTGCTGACGAGCCTTTTGTCGGCGCTCATTTGTGTCATGCACCAGTTATTTCTTGGCGGGCAGGGTACCTTAGTTTATCGAGGTGACTGGCTTTGGGTATAACCCCTACCCACTGTTACCAGTCTCGCGTAACAGGCCCGAAGTCATGGCTGAATTAGCCTTCTTGGGACGTCTTCGGCATCTTTGGAGTGCATTTAGTAACCTCCTAGGAATGATGCTCTTCTTCACGAGGCTTGTCTTGCCTTCTTGGCGAGTCTTCTGTCTTTCAAGTCCTTTTTGTAAATTGACTCAGGCTGTTGGAATATTTTTCTTGAAGCTCATATTTTTGGATCTTGGTATTGTGACACTAGGGATTTTTTTCTTTGAATGTGGGCTGAAGCCGCCTGTTGAGGTGAGCGCTGCATCAACTAGTTCATTAATCCAAGATTACTTTGTGGATTTTCACTTGAACTTGGGAAGCGACGCCGTAGAGATGGTTTTCACCAACTTCCTTTTTATTTGAGGCTCTTTTAACCCCGACCTTTCGGCCATGTCCACCCTTATTCTTCCATTTTTGCTCACGATGCCCTTTCAAGTTTTCACTGTGCCCAGGTTTTTATTCCTACGGAACTCTTTTGCTCATGGTTTCGTGTCCATGCCCGTCCGTCATTTTTACTCATGGCGTTCCCTTGACCACATATACACCATGTCCATTATTATTTTTTTTCTCTTTTTTTCTTCGTGAAGGCATGTTTAGGGTCATGCCTTTGGGACCTGCAAGCAGCCTTTTAATGTCATTTGACCAGGACGTGTACTACAGTTTAAGGTCTTATTGTTGGACCGTAATGGAGATGGAAGGTAGTCTATTGAGGCCATGGAGTGAGTATTGTGATGGTTTTAGCTCAATTTGGGGAGATGGCAGGAGGCTAACTGTGAAAGATGGATGATGTATGAAAGGTGGGTGAAAAATGGTGCCCCACTAGGTGGTGGAATGGTTTGTCATTTTGTGAACACAGGTGAGACTCACTGGGGAATGATGAACGAAAATGAAATGAATAGATTCACTGGGGAGGTAGTGAAGATGATGCGCGCACAAAAACGGATCGGTTTGGGAAGACATACGTGAAAATGCATGTAAAGGGTGTGTGCGCATGTTGTGGGGACACGTTTCAGGTCATGCCTCCGTGACCTGTGAAAAGTAGTTCAACGTCATGCGACCAAGACATGCACTGTCGTTTAAGGTCATACAGTTGGACCATGGTTATGAAGCTTAGAGTCATGCAACTAAGACCGTGCAATTTAAGGTAATGCAACCAGACCTCCGCGACAATTTTAAGGTCGTATAGTTTGGACCGTGGTGTTAAGCCTTTTATCATCATGTAACCAGGACGTGCATTATGGTTTAAGGTCATATAGTTCGGACTGTGCAATTTACGGTCGTGCAGTTAGACCTCTGCTGTAGTTTAAGGTCGTATAATTTGGACCATGCAGTTTAGTGTCTGCACCTGGATCAAAGCTGTGCAGTTTAAGGTCATACAGCCAGGACCAAAGCTATGCACTTTAAGGTCATGGAGTCAGGACCAAGGTGTCGATCGTCATGTGGATGAAACTGCATGGGGAATAAGTCTGTAGATGGGAATCTGACTCCTTGAGGATAAAATGGTTAAGGCCAACAAGGGGTTCAGATGGGAAGACCGACTTCATTGGGGGTAATGGGAACAGGTGTGGGTCCCTCATAGGTGAAAAATGGTCTCGACGCCTAGGTGTGAGGCAGACCCACTGGGGGTTGTAGTGGTAAAAATGATCCTAACTCCATAGGGATAATGAGCTACAGACGACTATGACTCCTACTGGGGATGAGAAGTCATGGCTTGTGTAGAATGACCTAAGTACCACTCCGATGGGGATAACAGGTCACAATCAATGTAAAACTTCACTAGGGATAACAATAATGAGACACGCATGGCTTTTAGCATGGGGCATGTGACAATAGATTATTTAGAACACAACTGGTGCTAGACACAACAACATTATTTCTTGAATACTCAGTCGGCGATGAGGTTTAAAAACGTAGCCAGTGTTGAGGGCAGTCCGTGCTATCTTTTGAACACAGCTGACGCTAAGTCGTAGAGAACATAGCTAGCACTAGGGTTACCAAAAACATAGTCAGCGTCAGGTAGTTTTGACAACATAGCCGGTGCTGGGTGTGGGTTAGTGTTCGGGCCCTGACCCGAGCCCAACCCGATCCTGGACTCTGTTGCATAGGGTTCCATAGGTGGTGAAAAAACTTGCCTCAGGCCTCCGGTCAAAACCCGACCCGATCCGGCTCATTAACATTTGGCCTTCTTGGACATGGCTAGGATTCCCAGTTTTGCGAAGGGCACTTGAGGGAAGCATCGACTATAAAAGGGGGTAAGCCCCATTTTTACTATTTTCATCAAAAGAAAACTTAAGGTAAAAATTTAATGGTGAGGGTGAGGTTTCCAGTAAGAGCTTTGATGAGAACTCCGGGGATTGCGGTGAATTTAGCAGAAGTTCGTTGACAAGCAGCAACAGGTTCCAGTAGGAACGGCCAAGATTGTGTCGGAGCTGCAAGAGTTTGCAAGGAGTTCGTTAGAGAAACAGAGAACTCCGGCCGTTGTTTTGAGGGCCCTGATGAAGGAAATAGGAGGCGGGAGTTGTAGCAGCGGGTTGCACAGGGATTTCCATGGGTTTTTGCAGTGTTCCCAAGGGTGCACAGTGGTTTCCCAGTGACTTAGGAAAAGGTCGCAAAGATTTTCCAGTTGCAAAAGGGAATCTCCAGTGGGAATCCGAAGGATGCGAGGAAACAAACCGTCGCTAAAGGTGGACGGTTGCACGAAGGCGAACGGTTACCATTAGAAATCGTAGGATCATTGGGGAGGCAAAACATCTCAGGCCAAAAATCAAGGAGCCTCGTGAACAAAGGAGATGTGGAAAACAAAGGGTTACCAAGAGGTGAACAGTCGTGGTGACTAACACGCCCGGCGCTGATTTTGGATACGTAGCCGGCGATTTTTTTTAAAAGCACAGCCGGTGCGCTGATCCTCAAGAATAAGCAACTAGCACTAGGAGTTTGAAGCACAGGGCGCTGACCTTCCCAAGACACAGCCGACGCTAGCCTTCGAAAGATACAATCGACGTTGACCTCAAACGACACTTATCATTGCATGGTGGGCATCAAGACGCGCATGGTGTTGCTCGCATGTGGCAGTGAGTTGCATGTGGGAATTGTTGCGCACGGCAATGAGCCATGTGCTGCGATGTTCATCCACGACACTGACTTGGGTGGGCGAAGGGTGGCGACCAATGGTAAAGCCTAGCTTATGATGCCCGTTGGAAGCTAAGTCCTTCAGCACAATAGTGATGTCCATGTTGTTCTGTGTTGCGTGTCCACTATGAACAGGGTAGGCTTTCCATCATAGGTCAGTTCCTTGCCAGAGAAGTTTGCTTTGTATGTTTGATGTACTTGTCGAATAAATTGAAGCTGACTTTGAAATGGTTTGCTTCTTCTTTTGGCTTGTAACCATCCTCTTTGGTGATGCTTGTCAGATGAATTGAAGACGATTCTCCAACTGGTTTTGCTTCTTCATGATGAGAGCATTTCTTTAGTGGTTTTCCTTCTTCTTCACTAGGTTAGCATTTCTTTGGTGGTTTTTCTTCTTCTTCATGAGGAGAGCATTTCCTTTTGGCCTCTAACCATCCTCTTATCCTCATATGCAAGAGTTTTGTAACTTCCCTAATAATGGGTTTTTTGTATTGTAACATGTAACTCCTTTTAATGAGTCAGATTACCATCCACAGGCCTCTTCCTCATGGAGCTCCACCTACATGGCAATCCACACAACGGTCCATGTTGCATGACCCTATACTGTATAGCCCTTGCTAGATGCATGACCCTAAACTTTGCAGTCCATGTTGCATGACCCTAAACTGCACAGCCCTTGTCTAGACGAATGACCCTAAACTTTGCGGTCCATACTATACGACCTTAAACTGTAACGGAGGTCTAGATGCATGACCTTAAACTGCATGGTCCTGAGTTGTATGACTTTATACTACATAACTATGGTCCAAACTGTATTATCATAAACCATAGTCTACATCTCGGTCGCACGACGTTAAGCTACACAACACCATGATGCAAACTATATGACTTTAAACTGTAGTGGAGATCAAGTTGCACGACCATAAACTGCATGGTTCTAGTTGTATGACTTTAAAACTGCACATCCTGACCGCTTGATGATAAACTGCTTTGCCCAGGTTAAGGAGGCATGACCATAAACTTGCTCCCACGTACCCGCACACGCCTTTACGTGCACTTTCACTCATGCCTTTCCTAACCTACCAGTTAGTATGCACGCATCACCTTTATTACCTCCCCATGAGTTCATCACCCTACATCATTTCCCAGTGAGTCTCACCCATGCTCACAAAACGGCAAACCATCCCATCATTCATACTCGTTGTAAGTTAGTGGGTGACCATCATCCACTAACATTTCATACATCGTCCATCTCTCATATGTAGCCTTGCGACCCCCACCCACACATATCGCTTACAACTAATACACCTGCCTGCGATTTTCAACTCACTGAGTTGCCTGCGCATTTCGATCTTATAGCGTAAAGTTCGCCCGCTGGATTTTCTGGTTGATTGAATTGTTGATACACTCGATGTGTGCACTCCAACTTACCTCACGCACTCTTGATTATCACACTTGATCTCTCGACTGACACGCTCGACTAGGAAGCACACTACTTTGATGAAGGGGAAAAGCAACCAACACGAGGGCAAGATATGAGTATGGTGTATCAGTAACGAGCAGCTCTTGCAATACAAGCGCAACAATGCGAGGGCATAAGAGAAAAAGACGTCTCGCTTAGTCAGGAGCGAAAGATTCCGAAGTGAGCCAAACCACCATTATACTCACTCCATGGCCTTCATAGACTGCCATCCATCATCATTACAGTCAAATTGTATGACCTTAAACCATAGCGCATGTCGAAGCTACATGCCATTAAACCGTTTCGCACGGGTCCCAGAGGCATGACCTTAAACACACTCTCACAAAAAGAAAGAAGGGAAAAGAAAATAAATAACGGGCATGGTGTATACCTGAACAAGGGAACGCTACGAGTAAAAATGAAAGATGGGCATGGTCACGAAACCATGAGTAAAGGAGTTCCGTGAATAAAAACCAGGCATGGTGAAAACCCGAAAGGGCATCGTGAGTAAAAATGATCAAAGAGAGTGGACATGGCTGAAAGGTCATGGGTAAAAGAACCCCCGAATAAAAAAACATTGATGAAAACTGTCTCAACGACGCCGCTTCCAAAGTTCAAGCGCAAATCTGCGAAGGATGCTTAGACCAATAAACAGGTTGATTCAACATTCGCTTCCATCAGTAACTTCAGCAAGCACTCCTTTTATCGTCAACAAGTCCAACAAGGTGTAGATGTTAAAATCATCCCTAGACATTCCTTCTTCAGTCCTGGGTAAATAGGTAGCCCAGTGGATGTCCTTCTCCAGTTCTTGGTGAGCAGGTAGCCCAGTCGACGTCCTTCTCTAATCCAGGGTGAGCAGGTAGCCCAAGCAATGTCCTCCTCTAGTCCTGGGTGAATAACTGGCTCAGTCGACATCCTTCTTTAGTCCTGGGTGAACAGGTAACCCAAATGATGTCCCTCTTCAGTCTTGGGTCAACATGTAGCCCAGCCGACATCCTTCTTCAGTCCTGGGTGACTAGGTAGCCCAGTCTACTCTTCTTTAGTCTTGGGTGAATAGGTAGGCCAGCCGACATCCCTCCTTAGTCCTAGGTGAATAGGTAGCCCTGCCGACATCCTTCTTCAATCCTGGGTGAATAGGTAGCCAAGTCAACATCCTTCTTTAGTCTTGGGTGAATAGGTAGCCCAGTCGACATCCTTCTTTAGTCTTGGGTGAAGAGGTAGCCCAGTCGACATCCTTCTTCAGTCCTGAGTGAACAGGTAGCCCAGTCGACATCCTTCTTAAGGACTGGGTAACAATGTAGCCCAGTCATTATCCCTTCTTCAAGGACCTGCTCCCCATGCATGGAATATGCGTGCCTTCTCCTTCTCTTACAGACCTCCTCCCCATGCACGGAGTGTGCATGCCTTCTCCTTCTCTTACAAGACCTCCTCCCCATGCATGGAGTGTGCATGCCTTCTCCTTCTCTTATAAACCTCTCCCCATGCATGCTCTATGCATGCCTTCTCCTTCTCTTATAGACCTTCTCCCCATGCATGGAGTATGCATGCCTTCTCCTTCTCTTATAGACCCCTCTCTCCATGAGGCTAGGTGACAAAGTAGCCCAATAATCATCCCTCCAAGGCAGAAACTAATAAAGGCAGGGCAAAACCTTCCAGAGACTTTTGCTCACCAAGCCAGCTAACTTGACCTTCAGAATCGGCTAATAGAACTTGCCCCCGACTGGACTCGATAGACGAGACCTTTAGGGCGAGAAGAGGCTTGGAGGGATGTGTCAAAGTTTTCACTACCCCGCCCCCTAACCCCTGCTGGAGGGCGACAAAGAGCGGGATCGCGACTGGAGGAGAATGACAAGTGGGTGACCCACTTCGTAATGCCTTCACACACGCTCACATCCCCAGTGTACTTTGGGGTTTTCGATAGGCAGTGGCCTTACAAGACACGACTCTCTCCTTATATGCTTCTAGCGAGAGAGTGTTACACTACCATGGGTGACCTAATATGTAGTGCCTATATAAATCTGGGGGGCACGCCCACCCAATTATTCACATCTCAAGTCCTGTCCTATCAAGTGGAGCCGGGGAAAGATCACAGTTATCGGCACCATCATTCACACAGTAGGTGCCCATTCTCATAGTACATAAGCATCGGGATACCATCACTCATACATTAGGTATCTGTTCACATATCACATAAGTAGCATGATACCATCATTCACACAGTAGGTATCCATTCACATATTACATAAGCAGCATGATACCATCATTCACATAATAGGTATCTATTCACATATCACATAAGCAGCATGATACCATCATTCACACAATAGGTATCCATCCATTCACATATTACATAAGCAGCATGAGACCATCATTCACACAGTTGGTATCCATTCACATATTACATAAGCAGCATGATACCATCATTGACATAATAGGTATCTATTCACATATCACATAAGCAGCATGATACCATCATTCACACAATAGGTATCCATCCATTCACATATCACATAAGCAGCATGATACCATCATTCACATAGTAGGTATGCACTCACATAACACATAAGCAGCATCATACCATCATTCACAAAGTAGGTATGCATTCACATATCACATAAGCAACATGATACCATCATTCACACAATAGGTATCCATTCACATATCACATAAGCGGCATGATACAATGATTCTAATGATGTCAGTATCATATCATGAAAGCAGCAATATCACCATTGATGAGGGCATAACATTTAAGCAATATCATAATAACATTACCATAGTAATAACGACATTATTCCATGACATACACTTCGTTGCTCATTTCCCATGCATAAATTCCCACGCATCCTTACGACTACCATGTAATGGTGATGAATCCACTTACCTGAATAACAACGGTGTCCTGTCCACTTCTCTTTTCACAACTCTCACCCGCCCAACAATCGCTGCCCACCAACAGCCACTTCTTTCAACATTTGAGTCCTGGAGAGAGAAAGAGATGAAATAAGAATGAGTGGCGTGGGTGAGAGAAGAGGAATAAGTGCTCTTGGGTTTGAGGTGGCTAGCCAAGTGTCACCAAGAGGCTCAAAGTCTGGACATGTGGCTCGTAAATCAGCATGCATTTAACAAGTGGCACTCACAACTCATGCATGTCAGAGACACAGCCGACGCTGGCCCTCTACATAGTCGGCGCTGCTTATCTACACAGCTGGCGTTGGGCTCTACACAGCTGCCGCTGGGCTCTCTACTCAGCCGGCGTTGGGCTCTTCACAGCTGGCGTTGGGCTCTCTACTTAGCCGGTGTTGGGCTCTCTACTCAGCCATTGCTGGTCTATACATAGCTGGCGCTGGGCTCTACAGAGTCGACGCTGGGCTCTCAACTCAACCGACACTAGGCTCTGTACTCAGCCGGGATTGCACACCACCCAACAGGCACTGCACACAACCAGCCAGTGCTGCACACCACCCAGTCGACACTGCACACCATCCAGCTAGGAAAAGTTTGGTCATCACAGAAGTCCTCACCCTCAAGGGACTATTTGTGATTCTGACAACTGAGGATTTTGTATGGATCTTGTTTGTCAAATTCGAGCCTATCTGGCGGGCAAGTGCTATGAGTGTTTGGTCAACATTGGTTGCTACTACATAAGGTTTACTTTTGACAATATGGGTACCTCTGTGGGTCCCATCCTGTCAGGTCCAATTAAGCACTTTTTGTTGGCCTATTCCGAAGGTCGGAGCCTATCGGCTAGGGGGATTTTGGTGAGGCGGCCTCATGGTGAGGCAGCACCATGAAGTCTCTGGCAGGTTCGCCTTAGCTTTGTCAGTTTCTTGCCTTCATGGAGGTCTTTAGAATTTTGGAGGGATCTTTTGTTCATTGTCCTCTTAGGGACTCTTTTTTTTATTTTAGTGTTGAAGTTTGGGAGATCTTGTGAGGCTCTCACTCTCGGGTGAGCCATTTTGTGTTGTGATTGGATGTTGGCCGCTGATGATTTTGTGTGGACCTTCTTAGCTAGAATTATTCCTATTTGGAAATTGGGTGCCTGCTGAGGCTGTGATGCTACATCAACCTGCTTTATTGGTCCCAACGCCCTTTGCAGGTTTTCACCTGGACTAGGGAAGTGGCACCGACCTCCTTTATTTTTGGGCTCTTTTACCCTTGACCTTGCGACCATGCCCACCATTTTCATCTGTTTTTGCTCACGATGCCCTTTTTCATTGTGCCTAGTTTTTTTTTTCGTGAAACTCTTTTATTCATGGTTTCGTGACCATGCCCATCCTTCATTTTTACTCATGGCGTTTCCTTATCCAGGTATACACCATGCTCGTTATCTTCTTTTTTTTGTGAAGGCATGTGTAAGGTCATGCCTTCGAGACCTGTGAGAAGCGTTTTAATGTCATGCGGTCAGGACATGCACTATAGTTTAGGGTCATACAGCTGGACCATGGTGGGGATGGATGGCAATCAGTAGAGGCAATGGAGTGAGTGTGGTGGTGTTTTTGAGTCACTTTGGGGAGATGGCATGAGGCTACCTATGAAAAGTGGAAGATGTAGGAATGAAAGATGAAAGTGGTGACCCACTAGCTTACGACGAGTATGGATGGGATAGATCGCTATTTTGTGAGTATAGGTGAGACTCACTGGCGAATGATGAATAGAAATGATGAGTTGAATGGATTCACTGGGGAAATGATGAATAGTAATGATGAGGTGAATGGATTCATTGGGGAAATGATGAAGGTGGTGCATGCACATGAACGGGTCGGTTAGGGAAGGCATGTGTGAAGATGCATGTAAAGGGCATGTGCGCATGTGTGGGGGCGTCTTTAAGGTCATGCCTCCTGGATCTGGGCAAAGCAGTTTAACGTCATGCAGTCCGGACATGTACTATGGTTAAGGTCATATAGCTTGGATTGTGGTTATACAGTTTAAAGTCATGCAACTAGGACCATGCAGTTTAAGGTTGTGCAAGTAGACCTCTGTTATTGCTTAAGGTTATACAGTTTAGACCATGGTGCTAAGCCTTTTAAGTCATGCGGCAAGGGCGTGCACTATAGTTTAGGGTCATACGACTATACCATGGTGGGTTACTATTTAGGTGATTCTCCATGAGGAATAGGTCTATGGATAGCGATCCGACTCCCTTGAGGATTAAAATGGCTAAAACTAACAAGAGGTTTAGATGGAGAGGCAGACTTCATTGGGGATTAGGGGACAAGTATGACTCCTTGAGGTGAAAGATGGAACTCCATGGCTCATGGGAAAGTTACCCAACTCTTGGGAATAGGATAGCTTGGTGTGCGACTGACCCAAGGGGATGAAAGGGGTAAGCATGACTCCACGGGGATAATGGGAAATAATATTCATGTAACTTCACTAAGAACGATAGGTCGGAGCATAGATGCAACCTCATAGGGATTGAAAAGGTAAGAGTGACCGTAACTCCGTGAGGATAATGGAATGGAATACGGATGTGACTCCTACTGGGGATGAGACACAGTGGCTCGCATGTAGCTCCACTAGAATGACAGTCCGAAATACTGGTGTAACCCCATTGGGGATGGTGGTAAGATACACCTGGTGAAGAGTTCCGTTTCACAGTTTAAAGTCCTGCGCATGGACTATTTGTCATTTAACATCTTGCTACAGGGACGTGTGTAACAGTTCTAAGGTCTTGTAGCTTGGACCATAGCTATGCAGTTGAAATTCCTACAGCTAGGACCTTGCAGTTTAAGGTCGTGCAATTAGACCTTCGCTACAGTTTAAGGTCATGTAGTTTGGACCATGGTGCTAAGCCTTTTAACATCATGCGGCCAAGATGTGCACTATAGTTTAAGGTCATACCGCTAGACCATGGTTATGCAGTTTAGATTCATGCAAGGAGGGCTGTGTAGTTTAAGGTTGTGGGACTAGACCTCGGCTACAGTTTAAGGTCATATAGTTTGGACCAAGCAGTTTAGGGTCGTGCACTTAAACTGTTGCAATGGCAAGGGAATGTAACTCCATGGGGAATAGAACCGTAATTGGAGACTCGACTCCCTAAGGAGTGAGGACTGTGCTGCAGGGAATGAACACCCTGGGGATGCAGAATGGTGGTCCAGATGGGAGCGCCATAGTATGCGTACGGCTCTAAGTATTGGATGATGCACACGGTGTTAGGCCTACATGATGCACGCACGACGTTAGGCCTGTGGATAATGCATGCAATGTTAGCCTCTTGTGAAGCGCACGACAATAGTTATTTGTGATGGCGTGGCGATAGCCTCCATGTGAAGCACACGACAATAGCTTCTAGTGAACCCATGGCGATAACTTCTGGTGAAGTGCGCAACAATAGATTATGGTGAAGCGCATGATGATAGCTTATGGTGAAGCATGCGACGTTAGCTCTTGGTGAAGCGCCCGGCCATAGCTTCTGGTAAAGCACATGGCAATAGCTTCTAGTGAAGCACACGATGATAGCTTATTCTGAAGCACACAGTGATAAGGCACATCGATAGCAACAGATGGCAGTAGGTTCATTGTGACCCTCCCCGGCCTGAACTTATCGCTATCTGAGGATGCGGACTGGGGCTTCATTGTGAACTTGTGAGGGGCACTATGTGGCACTACTGAGTATAAAAAGGGGGTACAACCCCATTGTACTATTTTAGTGAAAGGTAAATAGTGAAGAGATTTTTTAGAGAGAGCCAGAGCTTCCGTCAAGACACTTTCGGCAAGATTTTCCCGGCCAAAACTCATAGTGTGCAGGCACTCAAGAGTTCTCGAGAAAAATTCAACGAGTCATGAGCCTTTGCAATGTGCTATACGAACTTATTCAGAGAGTGCTGAGACCTTCTGAGCAGGGAACAAGGAGCTTTCCAGGGCTACACTGAGACTCTTACAAAACTGCAAGGGTCGCAGTGGTAGTTTGCCAGTGTTCCAGTGATCTTCTGGTCGTTCTGTTGTTGTTGGGAGGTTGCAGAGAGGTCAAGGGATCCTGACAGTCTTCTAGCTATCGAAAAAGAAGAAGGAGGAGCAATAGTGGGCTCATCGGAAACACAGTGAAATTTCGGTGGGTTGTGGATAACTGTAGAAGAACGAGGAAGGGTAAAATGTAACAGAGGGCATTCGGGGAACTTCGAGAATTTTTCCGCTACCTTCGGTCTAGAGTGGAAGAGAGGGAAAAAATGGGGAAGGGTTTCCTGGAGAGTAGGAGTGAGTTCTCGGTGAGGAGAGGAAACGCCAGTGAGAACTCGAGGCGTCGTGAGGCTGTAACGGTCAGGGAGGTGTAGGGCCGTGGGATGGCAAACGGTCACCCTCCACACACGTGTTGACAGGCCACGCCATGAGTGTTAGGCGGCGTGCCAAGATTTCGAGGGACATGGTGTGCCGCACATGTTATGCGTGCAAACAATTATAGCGCAGGTGTTTGACGCAGATGGTGTTACCCAATGCTTCGTCTTGGTCTTTGTGCGGTGCTTCTAAATTACTTCGGCAGATGGTGATAGCCCCTTGTTCGTGAGACAGCAATAGCCCCTCAGTCACGAGACGACAATAGCCCCTTAGTCATGAGACAGTGATAGCTCTGTCTTCTGCGCCCGGTGATACTATCCCAGTAGGCAGACGGTGATAGTCTTCATAAGAGCAGCCGATGTTAAGTCTTAAGTGAGCAGCCAGCGATACGCCTTTGTGAACGTAGTCGGACCTATGCCTTAGCATTTTTGTGGAAGCCTTACACAGCCGATGGTAGCCCTACCTTCCACGCACGGCGATAAGGCTACCCCTTAGTGACTTGCCCGTGGTAGTGAAACCTTGGTTCTAGCTTCATGGCCCTTCAGACGTCATTCCTGATGTGAAGGACCTCCCACAAGTAGGGGAGCTTGACAGTAATAATATTACTGGCAAAAGCCTGGTGAGGGGTGAGCAAATCTGGCTCACCGAGGGTTTGTGTGAACCGCGGTGGCCTTTGAGCGCCACCTTTTCTAGTGATACCATTCGCTTTGAGGTTAGAGAAGACGGCGGCGGGAATGTAAGAGCAGAAGAAGGGGTAGGCCTCCTCCACTGCTTGCATAGAAATATAGCCTCAGGTGGGGATTTTCCATCCAGAGGCAAAAGAATGGTGAAGACCCTGGGCCTGAAGTGGTCTTCTGCTAGTCTCCGAGTGGAAGGGGAGCACCAGTATTTGAAAGGGTATTCATCCTAGATTGTTGAGTCGATACAAGGACACTCTGTACCGTGCTTCTCTGCTGGCCACCATTCAGTGCTCGATGGGATACTTTGATCGTTGTTCAAACACGGTCAAGGTGCTTTTAGAAACTTGGAGCCATGTTAGTAATACATGGCTGCTTGGTCATGGGGAAGTAGGGATGCCTCTGTTAGACCTGTACTTCATCGGTGGGTTCTCGCTCATCGGTGCTATGTATGACGAGTTCGTGACCCTGAACTCGGTCATTTTTGGAGGTGAACGGGCCGAGAAAGAAGACCACCAAGAAGAGCAAATGAACAAGTTCGAGGTGATGATGCAGTCCATCCTCAAAAAGATGGATCGTCGGCCTCCATGTCCCCTTCCTTCCTCTCCTCACCATGAGGCCAACTCTCAGCCTGGAGAGGACACAGCTCCCGGGAAAACTCCGGCCTCGCATGGTTTCGCAAACCGACAAAGATTCCATTGTGACGCACAGTCTCAAGAATAAGGTCCTGGGCATGCAAGAGAAACCACTTTACCAAAAGCTGTATCCCTTTTACATCGACCAGGTGTCGTTTCCTCTGAACTTTCAAAAGGGAAACTCCCTTCATTCAATAGTACTACGTCCCAGCACCAGCATACTGCTCACTTCCAAGCTACTTGTCGAGAGACGGCAACTAACGAGTGATTCCTCCTTCGTTAGTTCGTCGAAACTCTCGAAGGGCCAGCTTTCCAGTGGTATGCTCGGCAGCCGCCAAACACGGTACACACATGGCAGAAAATGGAGCAGTTGTTTTACCAGTGTTTCTATGAAGTCCAGAGAAACATGGAAACCATCGAACTCCTCACTTTGATTCGAGACCCTGGTGAACCAGTTGATAAGTTCATCACCCGATGGAGAGACCTGGCAACATATCATGCTACTCCCATGATTAAAGGAGAATCAGTTCAGACTTGCATACAAAATATGTTGCTCGAGATTGCCCAACATGTTGAGGCTTCCAATCCACCCTCCATGTTAAAGCTCATCTCTAAAGCAGTTCATATAGAAGGTATGTCCAAGCACCATGGAGGATCTCATCAGCAACCCTCTAGCTTGGGACACAACCGGGGCAATGGCAATTCTAGTTTCAACAATCGGGGCAACTAGCAAAAAGCAATGATTAATGGGGCCCTCACTGTGACTGACACCAAGAAAGCCGCCCCTCAAACCTGGGACCTCTCTAAGACACAGACACCTTATGCTGAAGGCAAGCAACAGAAGTCCTATAACAAGGTCCTGCCTCTGTAAAATGTAAATTGAAGGGATTACTGGATCCATCACCATAACAAGGTGTACCCCTTCGAGAAGGAGTGGGCTCCTGTGCTTTTTCGATTACTACTAGAGCAAAACATGATCCAACTGCCAGAGGTCAACACCCCAGAGAAAGATGGACAGGAGACACACGAGAGGTACTGCACCTATCATAGGAGAATAGGCCATCCCACTCAAGAGTGATTTATGCTCAAAGACATTATCGTAGCCCTTATTAACAAGGGCTAGATAAAGCTCGAAGAGCTAAAGAAAGAATTCGGGGCAACTGAAGCTTCCCACATAGTGACAATTCAGAAGGATGACAAGGCACCCTATGTCCTCTGTGCACTATTCTCGACGATGCTTGAAGAAGGTCTTATCACAAGGAAGCCGACATGGTAGCCCATGTTCCTGCCTCCAAGAACTGAAAATCTTTAGTGTCCGTATCATCTGATATGATGCCCTGACCTGAGTGAATACACTAGCTTCCACGATCTCTTAGTAAAGAAGATGAAGCAGCACGAAGAAGTTCATGGTAACCCAGAAAGATGTCCTCAGGTCCCTAATCCACCAGTGTAAGAAGACATTCTGACAAAAGATTAGGGAAATGCTGAGCTAGACCCTCTGCAAGCCCTCTTCGAGGCGATGCTCCAACAGGGTCTCGTCACTCCCTAGCCCGCTAGACAACCTAAGCGTCTTGCCCAGGGTAAAAAAAATCTTTGTTACCCATCTCACCGAGTATGGGGCCATGAGCTCGCGGAATGCTCTTGGTTCAAAGCTATAGTTGTTGAGAAGGTACAAAAAGGCCACATTATCAATGTTGTTGTCGCTAAACACTCCCTAGCTATCACCGTCCAAAAGGAAATCCTACTGCAGGTCCCCCGTGATCCTGCACTAGACCCTTTGGAGTCCTCAACTTCTAATCCCTTGAAAGTCAACTATGGACGAAGTAAGCTCAAGTCCCTAAAACATTGAGGCAATCCATCAAGCTAGGGCTACTCATCAACTCGATAGGATGGTCCAAACACCCTCGAAGGAATCTAAAAGGAGAGGAGCACCTAGATCGGCTCATCGAAGGTATCATATTTTGTAAGGACCCGGACTATCCCGACCGGTTGAATGCACGATAGGATAATAGAGTGTGGGCCGGGTGGTGATAGAAGGGGAGATGAGTCACGTGGTGATATGGCGTGTGATAGTGTCAGTCACGCGATGATAGGTCCCTTAACGGTGGTGTTCGTGGCAGGTAAGTGCAGGAAAGGCACAAGGCAGTAGGCATGCGGTGATGGGAGCACGCGGCAGAGCAAGCGAGCTAGTGGCAAATAGGCACAGTGAAGGCACACGGTGATAGACGTGAAGGAGAGAACGTGCACATTACGATAGAAGGGGGGGTAACATCGCGTGCGCATGTGAGCTGATGGATGGGCAACATCGTGTGGGCGTCACCGGCTGAAGAAGGGACAAGGCGCAATGCATGGCTCTTGCGTGCATGAAGAGTGTTCGCCATTTGTCATGCTTTGGGTGCCACATGGCCACTGCCCCATCTCATGAGTACTTAAGCCACCGTCTCACCCATGCCACTCATCCTTCCTTCTTCTCTCTCTCTCTCTCTCTCTATAAGGCAAGGATGGGAAAGATTTGTGAGCAGCCATTGTTGGGTGGGTGTGAGCTGTGCAAGAAGAGTTTGTGAGAAGGCACCATTACTGATTAGGTAAGTGGATCCATCACCATTGCATTGTAGTCATAAGGATGCGTGAGTGACGTTCACGTCCTCCAGTCACGATTCGGCACCGTATCGCCCTTCGACAGGGGTCAAGGGGAGGGGTCGTGACATATTCCTCAACCCCCAGTCGAGGAAGAATTTCTACAGCCCCTTCCTCCATTATCGACCTTATGAGACTTCATCGCAAGTGCAGCTTGCCGTATCCCTTCATCCGGTCAAGTGGACATCTCTGAGTCATCAGCTGCTCAAGACTCGTCCAATACAGGTGATGATGCTAAAAGCACCCCCCAATGGTTGGAGCCAGGGAAAGACCTAAAACACCCCCTGCACATGTCCAATTCTAGTGACGATGTAAAAAGCAGCACAGGGCATTCTAACTCCACTTCTTCCTCCTCTCTTCCTTCCTCCTCTATTTCTTTTACAGGTGCAGGTCAGAAGTGCCTGGACTTCGACACTCTAAATAGAGAGCTCGAAGGCACCAACATCAGCAGATTGCAGTGGAAGCACCTAAGAAAGATGTGAGCCCAGGCAGCTGGATTCTTGTCAATCACTGAAGCCCTAACAGCCCAAGCTAAGTCTGAGCCATCTTCAAATTCCTATTCCCACGAGGCCTATCACATGGTTCAAGTTCATGAAGTGCCATCCATCTCGGGGCTAATGTTGAATGACCACAGTCACGATGTTGGGACCCTCCTAGAAGCTGAGATTTCAAGATCATGAGTCTCTGCACTCGAGATTGATAAGAATAATCCTAATTCCTTGACAAAGAATTGATGGAAGCTCCGAAAGAGTGGGAAGAAGGTGGTCAAGCCACTGTTAACGAGCATGAAGAGATAAACTTAGGGGATGAGGCCGACCTAAGGCCAACCTTCATCTCGGCAAAAATGTCCCCAGAAGAGAAACAAAGTTCTGTTTCCCTCCTCCGAGCAAACCAGGACGTCTTCGCCTGTCATTATCATGAGATGCCTGGTCTAGACCCTCAAATCGTTGTCCATTGTCTCAGCATTGATCCATCCATTAAATGCACGAAGAAGAAATCGATAAGGTTTAGACCTGACCTCGAGATGCAGATCGATGCTGAGGTGAACAAGCTCAAGTAGGCTAGATTCATACGTGAAGTCAAATAGCCCAAATGGCTGGTAAATGTAATCCCAATCAAGAAGAAAAATGGCCAAATTAGGGTCTGTATTGACTTTCTCATCTTGAACACTACCTGCCCTAAGGATGACTCCCCCCCGCCATTCACCAAGATGCTTGTTGATTCCATGACTCATTGCCAAATCTTCTCCCTCATGGATGGGTTTTCTTGTAACGACTAAATCAAGATGGCACTAGAAGATGAAGAGGCCACTGCATTCTTGACTTCAAAAGGTATCCATTACTACACAGTGATGCCTTTCAGGTTAAAGAATGTTGGTGCCATGACAACCATCTTCAGGGACATGATGTACAAGGAGGTCGAGCGCTATGTGGATGACTTAGTGGTGAAGTCTGAAGAAAAAGACGCTCACATGGAGGACCTTAAAAAGGTATTTGAGCGGCTGCGGCATCACCCACTCAAGATGAACCCCTTGAAATGCGCCTTTGGCGTACGCTCAGGAAAGTTCTTAGGGTTCATTATGAAGTATCGCCAGCTGGAGATCTAGCCAGTCAAAATCAAGGCGATTCAGGACGTGCTATCTCTTACAACTCTGTGCGAACATCGGTCTCTCCAAGGTCAGTTAGCCTACATTCGAAGGTTCATGTCGAACCTCTGAGGACGATGCATGCCCTTTTCGCACCTTCGCATATTGGATGAGGCGTGACAAGTAGTAATTGACGATATCAAGCAGTACTTGTTGAATCCTCCGATACTCTCCACGTCGGTAATAGGAATACCTCTCCTCCTATACGTGACCGCTCTTGATGAGTCACTTGGGGCACTCCTAGTACAGAACAATGATGGTGGAAAAGAAACAACACTCTATTATCTCAGTCGTAGGATGTAGGAGGACGAAAGAAATTGCCCTCCCATCGAAAAGATGTGTCTAGCTTTGATCCTTTTAGTACAGAAGCTCCACCATTATATGCTTGGTCATAAGGTCAAGCTAATCTCAAAGGCAGACGCGGTCAAGTTCTTTATGACCTGGCCATGCCTGTCAGGACGCTTGGCCAAGTGGGCATTATTGCTAATGGAGTTTGACATCACGTATGTACCATAGAGGGTTATCAAAGGTCAAGCCTTAGCAGACTTTGTCATGGTTCACCTGATCCCTTCAAGATCTTCCCTGTCAAGTGACCTCCAGGATGAAGAAGTCTTCTATACGATGCTAACTCGGCCGTGGGAAATGTACTTTGATGGAGCATTATAGTTTGATAGAGGGGGTGCCGAAGTCGTGCTCCTAACCCCCGATGGTGGAGTGATTCCTTTGTCCTCCTCACTCGCAGAGGCATTTTCTCATAATGAAGTGGAATATCAGGCCCTCATAATCAGATTAGAGATCGCGTAGGAGCTAGACCTAGAGCAGTTGAACATCTTCGACGACTCATAGCTCGCCGTCCAGAAGCTTAAGGGAATTTACTACGTCAGGAAATATACTCTCAAACCTTATCATGACACAGCCAAATCTTTTATGGACCAATTCAAAGATTTCTCCTTGAGTCATATCCTAGAAGGCTAAACTCGCAGGCCGATGCACTCTCAAAGCTTGGTGCTACCATTCGATTGTCTTCATCAGGGCCCATTCCTGTTTGAGTAATAGAATGGAGACATGTCAACTTGAGAACCAAAGATGATGCAGATGATGCGAGAGATGTCTTCCCCGAATGCTCGCCTTATCCATTCGGAGCACTCTTTATAGCCAAGGATGTTATTAAGGCAGAACAGGAAATGTCCCAAGGTAAACAGTTCAAGGCTGAGAAGCAGGAGCCTAAATTCTTCGACCCAATATGTGCAGAGGTTGAACTAGTGGAAGACTAGAGGGAACCCATCATGAACATCATAAAGCACGAAAGGCTGCCTGAGGATTGGATAGAACGCAACGATATATGACATATGTCTACCAAGTACACCCTTCTTGATGGGGACGTTCTCTTTCACCGATCATTTGATGGAATTATCCTCAAATGTATCGATACGCAAGAAGCAAATAAAGTATTGGAGGAAGTGCATTTAGGTATCTGTGGGTTGATCAGTCCGGCCCTAAGCTCTATGAATGTGTACGTAGACTCGGTTATCATTGCCCTTTGATGGTGGTTGATGCCCAAAATTATGCTAAAAGATGCTAGGTGTCATGACCCGCCCCTAAACCCCTGTCGAAGGGTGATAGGGAGCGGGATCACAACTGGAGGTCATGAACGTCACTCAGGTGGGAGTGGCTCAACGCATAAAAACACTGAATCAAGAGCAAACCATGAAAGAAAACTAAAATAAATCCATTCACAGGCAAATATCACTTCAAAAGTATAGTCGTCTCATCCATTCAATCTCAAAAGTCTTTACAATTCTTTCAAGGCACTAATGGCCTAAAAAACGTAAAATAAAGTACATATTACATTGGCGAAACAACCAAATCATAATGTGAAGGTCTTCGGAAGACGCCTTTTCAAACTTCTTAATTTTGAACTTTAACCCCCAAACTACCACCCACCTTTAGCATATAAGTCAACGGTCTTCACTCTACAGTTATGTAAATAAGATGGAATGAGCTAACAGCCCAGTAAGCAGATCTACACCATTGCATACCAACTAGTATAAATAGCGATAGCACTATGCAGTGCACAAATATATACATTCACAAAGTACCAACTGGAGTCCTCCAATATGCTTTCCAATATTCTAACAATACTACGAAGAAGCAGTCTAATATGCAGCACATGAGTCATAAATCATTTCACTACCAACAATACAGTAAGGGCAACATAACATAATTACAAAATTAACAATTAATAAATCCTACTCTCGAAGTAGAAGTTCTATTGCTCAGGTTAAGCTAATCCTACCGCTTAAAACCTCTACCCTCATTCAGGAGGAAGGATAATGACAAGTGGGTGCCCCACTTCATAATGCCCTCACACACACACACATCCCCAGTGCGCTTTGGGGTTTCGATAGGCAGTGGCCTTGCAAGACACGACCCTCTCCTTATGCCCTTCTAGTGAGAGAGTGTTACACTACCCTTGGGTGACCTAATGCGTAGTGCTTCTATAGATCTGGGGGGTATGACCCTCCCTATTATTCACATACTGACTCCCGTCCTATCATGGGGAGTGAGGAAAAGATCACAGCTGTCAGCACCATCATTCGCACAGTAGGTGCCCTTCCCATCAGGCAGGTGTTAGCACCATCATTCACACAGTAGGTGCCCATTCACACGTCACATAAGCAGCACGGTACTATCATTCACACAGTAGGTATCGCTTTCTCATATCATGTAAGCAGGATGATACCATCATTCACACAAAAGGTATCTATTTACATATCGCATAAGCAGCATGATATCATCGTCCACATAGTAGGTTTCACATATCACATAAGCAGCATGATACCATCATTCACACCGTAGGTATCTATTCACATATCATATTAGCAGCATGATACCATCGTTCACATATCACATTTGATAGTGGTACATCATATTAAGCAATATCATAATGGCAGTATCATGGTTATAATGACATTACTCTATTTAAGCTTTACTGCTCAATTTCTTGCCATGAAGGGCAATGACATGCACTCACCATGACGGACGTAACTTTTAGATCGTTTAGAGTTTCAAGGTAATTCCAAAACCAATTTTGTACTAAACACACCTATCCTTCAAACGGGATTGATTTCAAGACCATTAGACTTCTTTTGGCCTATTCAAGGTCCAAAGAGGTGAGGGTTTACTGTCTACACCCTACGTTGCACAGAAGACAGCGACATACCCTGCTTCATGTCACTATCACTCCCAAACCATGAAGCAACTTGCGACGGTTTCAAAATCAAAGTTTATCCAAGACATACATCTTTTTACAAAAGCTAATTTCAAATCATTTGGATTTTATTTGGTCGTTCAAAATTCGTACCGAACAAGGTGAAACTGCCCACAGCGACATACCTTCATAAAACGAAGTATAACTTTCAATCTAAAAAGAGATTCAAAATAGTTCCTACATGAAAATTTTAGCTCATTCAAGGATCTTTCAAATGGCTATTGTACGGCAGAAAATGAACTTCGTTTGGTTGGTTAAAATTAGTGACCACAGTAACATTAGTGAAAAATCCAAGAAAAATAGTCAACAGTGATGTACCTTCTCATTTTGAAATATAACTTTATTTTTTTAAAGAATTTCATCAGTGGGAAAAAAAGAAAATTTTACTAGACTCATACATCCTTCCAACTGCGGTGATTTGATGCCAATCAGACCTCATTTGGCTATTCAAAATCCTCTTCCAAGCACACACATAATTCTAGAATTTCACAGTGGCATACAACATGTCTCAAAAGCACATTCCATGTCCTTCATTTCATGGTGAGGAACATGATAACAACCATTCTCTCACAATGCACACACATAACATGCATTTCTTACATAATCAAAGAGCCATACATTCATTCACAACATCCACCATTATCATAGAACAAAAGCCCCAATTTTCTAAATCACTATTTGAACGTATTTTTCAGTACCTTGGTCCCTGGTAGGAAGCAAGTCATTAAAGCCTACAAAACAGTGGAAATTCTAGACAATCTCAGCCCCAAAATTGGTCAAGATCTTCATAAGAACTTCAAAAGGCCACCTGTCAAGTTTCATCGCAATCATACATGTCTAAGGTAGTGAACACAAGGAAATAATTTCAGCAAAATCAGTATCTAGCACCTTGAAATGGACCCCCATAAATAGAGTTATATTTTTGGTGTTCAACTAGCTGTTGGACCATTGCCATTAAATCCGGCACGATCGAAAACCTCATTGGGTCAAGTTTAGGCTAAATCAGGCACTCCACGATAAAGTTATGGGTAAAAGACTAAAAAGGGGTAGACCGCACACTATTCCCTTGCGGCCTCACTGCACCAAAACACAATTGAAGGTAACTTTTTTTACAGTCACGGGCAGTCACTTTCGGAGCCCATAACTCACTCATTCCAAGGTGGATCATGCTCAAATTTTGTGAGCGTGTTCATCTCGTTGAGACGAGCATTTTGATATGTGGTACGACCTGAGACGATGTCCAAGCAAGGAGAAAAGCTAGAGGAAATTGCTGATCCATGAAGAAGTTGCAGATAATTCGACAGCAAAACGCCTCGCTCGATGGACCAAATCATGACGCTCGCACAATAGATCTATGCGAAACCAATTCCATTGTGTGTGTAAGGTCTAGGGCTATCATTGGACTGAACCCCGTATATGATGGACGGTCAAATTTCATGCACCAAGCTGACAAAGTAACTAAAATTTCAGCCGTCGGATTCCAAATTACGGCCAAAACTCAAAAATTGTGAAATCTTGTTCGGGATCCAAATCGCATTTCGTTTTTTGCCACGTGATCGTGGCGGCATGCTCAGTGTGATTCAATGAGGAAATCATAAAGAAACATAAAAGACGATCACACTATCGATCCAAAGTTTTCATGATTCATCCAAGATTCTAGTCTCATGATCATGCCTCAAAAACATAATTCATGGCTCGAAGTTGTTATCAAAATGATCGTCAGGCTGAGCCCGACCGATAAAAAACAAATAATCCTTTGATCAAATGGGTATCAGAACAACCTCGGGTCAGTCACAGAAGATCATGCAAGATATCGGGCAGCAACAGGGACTGTTTTGGAATTCCACACATTGTTAGGGAGGGGCTGGTCCTTTTGCACCCATTTTTCGAATTATTTGAAATTCAATTAAATTGTAATTATAATCCATTTTAGCTAGTTTTTGGGCATGCACCCATGTTTGGGCCTAATTCTATATAAGCTTGCAAACCTAAATTGTAAAAGGCTCTCGGTTCATTCGTGAGATCATTTAATAAAAATTTCCATTCTTGCTTGAGCATGTGAGTACGTCTACGAGAGAGAGAGGAAAGAGAAGAAAAGGACTAGTACCCTTTGAGCAGGTAACGTTTCTCTCCTCCCCTCTTTCTCTCTCTTCCCCTCTTTCTCTCCTCTCATTTCTCTCTCTTTCCCCCATCACAACTGGCATAAGCCTAGTGCCGGATGGTTCTCCTCTCTCTCATTCTCAGCACCGGTTAATTCTCTCCTCTCTCATTCCCAATGTTGGGTGGGGTTCTCTCTCCTCTTCCTTCATACCCAGTACTGAGTGGGGTTCTCTCTTCTCTTCCTTCATTCCCAATGCTATGTGGGGTTTTCTCTCTCCTCTTCTTCTTTCATCCTAAAATCAGGTGGGGTTTTCTCTCTCCTCTTCCTTCATCCCAACACCGGGTGGGGTTCTCTCTCCTCTTCCTTCATCTCAATGCCAAGTGCGGTTTTCTCTCTCCTCTTCCTCTTTTATCCTAATGTTCGATGGGGTTTTCTCTCCCCTATTTTCCTTCACAGTTGGCGAATCTTGTGCCGATTGGATTTCCCTCTTTTATCTCATCATATTTAGTGAAGCCTAGCGCCGGTTGGATTTGTCTCTCCTCTATAGCAGTCGGTGAAACCTATTCTTTCGTTCAACTAAGAGGGATTGAGGTTAGCCTCTCATGAAAGTCTTGTAGTCTAGCCGTAATGTTGGAATTCCAAGATTACTTAGCTAATTGGTATTGGTGATGACGTCTAGTAGTGATCCCATGTGTCGTTCTTGGTATCAAGCCCATTTTGCTACCATGTCAAGCCAATTACTCGCTAGCTTGATCCTCTCGCTCAGTCGAACTCTTTTCTCCCCCGTCTTTCTTCTCTTCTTCTTTTTGAATGCATATGCTTGTGTACTTTCATCAAAGAGGAAAAGGGTGAGGTCTGACCCACCCATCTTACAACCTTTGCCATCTATGTGTGTGATTACAAAAAGCAAGAACAATACGACCCAAGGGAGGCGATTCCGAACCAGTTTCATTACTGAGGTGCTCTCTTCATGATCTAAGAAACGCCGTTCTTGAAAGAGGTTCTTGACAGAGCGATCTCAGAAGCATCTCGGGTCTTCCCTCGAAGCCCGAGACGCGTGCCGCCTGATCATCCAGGATCCAGAGGGCAAGATCGAGGAACCTAATCAGCTTGGGGTGTCCACCAGAGACTTACTACCCCTTAGTCAGATCGTTATTGTTTTGCTAGTTTCTATGTTATTTTCTGCTTTCATTATCTTTTCACATTCACTGATGGCTGCTGGTTTCTGTAACTCATATATCCGGATCAAGGATTTCATATCCCCGTATTCGAGAGTGTCCCTAGGGAACAAGTTCCTTCTACTTCATTTCCGACCATCCTCTTGAGCAAAGACCGTTTGTGTAGCTCCTAGGTCTTAACCTGGACCAGTGTGGAAAGGGACTTGAAGGTCCCTCACTCCCCAGCTCTTTGCTCTGATGGAAACTCCACCAAGGTGCCCTACATGGGCAACACTTATGTTGCCCCGCACAACATGCACCCAGCCACTGACAAGGCACTTGCTAATTGTGTTCCTGAGGTATGTTAGAAGGCTACCCAATCCCTTTCTGCAAAAGGCAAGAAAGTTGTCATTGCTTCTGTGGGTTGCCATAAGGCTACCCCCCACATTTCTGCACTATTGGTCTCTATCCCTAGAGGCTCAACACTTTGAGGCGAAAACCCCATGGTCTCCGCCCCCCACACACACCACAAGGCTCATGGGTCACCCACTCTAGCAACACCTCGAGGCAACCCTTCTATTACCTCAAGTCCTTATCCAAGATTGAACCTTCCAAGGCCAGGTCCTACGCGCTCTACTCATATGCATCTCACTGCTTGGGGTAAATCCATTATAACGCCAACCTGAGTACACAAGTGATGACTTCCTTGTCCTCCTATTATGCACATACCAACACACCCTATAAGAGGCAGACCTACACATGTTCGCTTACAGACAGTTGCTCATAATTCTTGGCCTCCTAAGGCCAGATCACCTGCAAGAGCTCGGGTGAACCCCCAGGTCCCCCGAAATCTTCTTCAAGGGGCGCACACGCATCGCCATCTCAGGCATCCCCTCGCCCTCGACTCAGGCCTTCTCATGACTCAACCCTACTCTTGCCTACTCCTTCTTCATCGAGCAAGCACCTTCAGCCTTTGTACTCAAAGGCTTTCCCCAAGTGTACCATCCTGAACTAGCCCCGTCACTTAGGTCATGTCTCTGGAGCTCATAAGATAGCTCGACCCATTGACCTCATGGAAGATCAAGTCCTTCATCCTCCTTGGCCCAAGATGACTCCAGTTCCTAGCCCTCATCCATTACCACACTTGATGGAGACAACTCTCTCCTATGTAAGAAGAGCTGACTAGCATCGACTTAGATCACAGTTTTTCCACGAGGTCCATCAAAAACCTCAAAGTTAAATGCAATAGAGGTCTGCCAATTTTGATTGAGGAGGACACCAGGGTGGTCGAAACAGCCAATTTTGACGACCCACTACACTTGAATCCCTTTTACCCCCTTCAGACAATGAAGCCTGAAGAAGAGCTCCATGAGCCCTGTGCTGTGGTTACTGTCGCAAAAGAAGACCCAGCCACGGTCCCAAGATCATCGTTAACCGACTCAACAGCCACGATCCCAAGACTGTCGAGAACAGATCCAAACGCGATTAGCATATAGGAGTCGAGTTCAGTTAGTGCATGCTGACTAACCTACCATGTACGACCCATCAAGCTCGCAAGCCTTCAGTTGAGCTCGGTGATACGCAGGACGATCGCATGAACGAGTTTGAGGATATGGTACACACAATGATGGAAAAGATCGATCGTATTGACACTACATGCCAGTCGACTAACCATGAGGTCAATTCCCATCAATCTGATGGTGTACCTCCATGGCAGCTCCCTCCGTCGACCTCACAGGACAATTCTGTCCCTCATCCGGTCTCTCAGTCAGATATTGACGCTATGGTCACCCATAGCATAAAGAACAGACAAATTTCAGGCATACAAGGTGTGATGCCTTATCAAAGACCATACCCCTCCTGTATTGATCAGATCTCGTTCCCCTTAGACTATAAGGAAGGGAAGTTTCCTCTATTCAGTGGAATCACCTCCCCAAACCAGCATATTGCCCACTTCCAGGCAACATGTTAGAAAATAGCAACAGATGAGAGACTTCTTCTTTGCCAGTTCGTTGAGACCCTCGATCACCCAGCATTCCAATGGTATGCTCGACTTACTGCAAACTCGGTGTATACATGGGAGGAGATGGAGAAACTGTTCTATCAACGCTTCTTGAGGCCAAGAGAGAGGTTCAAACCATCAAACTTCTCACCCTGACTCTAGACTCTGATGAGCCTGTGGATCAGTTCATGTCAAGATGGAGAAATTTGGCTTCTCACCATCCTAATCTTATGCCTGGGAAGGAAGCAGTCCAAACTTGCATGCGGAACATGCGACTTGAAAATCACTCTACATGTCGAGGCCTCCAATCCAACCTCCATGTCAGAGTGGATCTCTAAATCAGTTCACATAGAAAGTTTGTCACATCACCATGGTGGGACACGACAGCCATCTACAAGTTCACCAAACAATCGGGGCAATGGTAACTCTTGAAATAAAACACGGGGCAACCAACAGAAAGAGGTAATCAGTGCAACCGTCATGATCACTGATTCAAAGAAGGCTCCCTCCCAAACCATGGACCTCTCTAAAGGGGTAAGCATGGCAAAGGTAACATCCCAGGTTGACAAGCAACAATAGTTGTACAATCGGGTACCTCCACCAGCCAACCTTGATTGGGGTTATTATTTTGTCAGGCATAGGAAGAAGGTCTATCCCTTCGAGAAGGAGTGGGTACTTGCACTGTTTCGGTTATTATTGGAACAAACTATGATCCAGCATCTAGAAATCAAGTTCCTTGAGAAATTGGACCTTGACACTTAGGCAAATTATTGTGCTTACCACCGGAGGATCAATTATCCCACGGATGACTGCTACACGCTGAAGGATAGTATTGAGGCTCTGATTTAAAGAAGGCCTTCGGGGCAGCTGAGGCCTCCCATGCTGTAACCATCCAAGAGGAGGACAAAATGTCTGGTATCCTCTACACCTTCTGCATTATAATGCTTCAGGAAGGCATAACCTCACTGAAGAAGGCAATGTAACGCCTTCGCCATGTTAAGGGGACCGAAGATTGTTGGTGTCCATACTATCAGATAAGAGGTCATTACTTGTCATAATGCACAATTTTCCTTGATATATTAGCAAAAAAGATGCGGGAGTGTCAAGAATTTTACATTCTCTCCATGAGTGATCCCCGAAACGCTTCCCCATCGGGGCAAAAGGATCTCACAAAGCAGGGTCTTCCTATCAATGATTCAGACTCTGGGGAACCCTCGGCTTCCCAGCCATGGATAATCTACCATGGTCGAAGCAGACTCAAGTCCTTAAGGCAAGAAGTGGTTCATCAAGATAGAGCGGTTTGCCACCCTAGCAAGACCAATCAAACATCAACTCACAAAACCAGAAAGAGACGGGCACCAAGGCTACTCGTCCGAGAAAGAAGGCCGCTCCACCCATAGTCGAGCAGAAATTTCTCAGGCCCCTTCCCCCATTGCGGTTGTTACTAGACTTCATCCCTCGCATGATCCTCTTTCCTTATTTGTCTTGTTAAAAAGACATTCATGTGCTGTCTCTCGCTCTGCACA
Organism: Amborella trichopoda; assembly: GCF_054954075.1. Lineage (NCBI taxonomy): Eukaryota > Viridiplantae > Streptophyta > Magnoliopsida > Amborellales > Amborellaceae > Amborella > Amborella trichopoda. The sequence goes on from NC_142344.1 coordinate 24,718,604, forward strand.
CATCCGATGAGGGTGGCGGCGTTAAAAGCACTCCCCAACGGTCTAAGCAAGAGAAAAACCTAAAATACCCCTGCACCTATCCAACCCTTACATTGACGTAAAAAGTTGCTTAGATCGGTCTGATGAGGGGAACGACCTTAAAATTCCCCCACCTTCTAACCCTACTCCTTCTTCTCCTGCTTCTAATTCTTCCTCGTCTATGTCTCTTGCAAGTACAACCTTGATATGTCCAGACTTCGAGACTCTCGATAGAGAACTTAAGGGATCGAACATAACCAAGATGAAAATGGAAGTGATTGTGAAGGCACAGGCTGTAGGATTCTTAACAGTTGCTGACGCCCTGGCAACTAAAGCCAAGGTAGAGCCACCTTCTTTAAAGAAGCACAAGAGGTCGAAGCCAAAGAAACCCCAATGGACACCATAGTCTAACTTTGAGAAGAGATTGAGAGAGTTGTGGGGGGAAAGCTTCTATTCTCAGGGAGCTTGCCACAAGGTGCAAATTTCAGGAGCAATACCCACCACAGGGCAGATAAATCACAGATCAGGGAAAATGTTGCACCCTCCACCACAAAAGTCGGGCACCTTGAAGTTCCTCAGTCTGCCACTGTCCCCTAATCCAAAGACTAGTCTACCTATCCTAAAGCTCCCTGCGCTCCTTCCTAATCCCAAAAATCCAAACAATACACCTATTCTTCAATTCCATCGGACCCCTTTGAGCCCATGAACTCATTATCTTCATAAATCTCAAACTTCCATCACTCAAACCAAGCTTGTTGTCCAATCAAGTATGCCAACCAACCAAAATAAACCCTCTTTACCCAAACCTACTCCTCAACCCAATATACCCACCGAATCAGTGGCAGGACCTGGAGCACAAGGCCTTGATCAAGAAAAGGTAAAATATGATGTGGTAGGGCATCTATGGAGGCTTCCAGCCCTTCTCAGTGTCTACAACGCCCTCATGTTCTTGAAGGATTACAGGACGGCTTTTGTTCAAGCTCTCTCTAATCGAGAAATATATGAGAGTAGAACCTACTGAGGTAGACCCGGCAATCCTACAAGGATGTATGTCAATCACCTTTTTGGAATACGATCTACAATTAGGGGAAAAGTTTCATAATCGCCCCCTCTTTGTTGCTGGTGAATTACATGCGTGCCCATCAACCGATTCATGTTTTATGGAGGGTCAGTAGTCGATTTCATTCCAAGAAGAATCCTTACTCAATTAGGTTTGGGATCCAAAGATCTTACCCCGACCCACGTCACAGTTCATGGGTTCAACAAATCAGGAGAGAAGCCGACCAGTAAGATACACAATCTTTTTAAGATCGGTGAGCTTAACGACTACGCCCAGTTTCATGAAGATGTTGAGGATGTTGGGAGAACACTGATGAACATGTTCAAAGAGGAAGGAAGGCAGGGAAAAACCTTACCAAAACCACTCTTCATTTTAACATCCTAACCATCATCCCTCAGGAAACTCCTTCTTCTCTTAAAAAGGAGTCTTTGCCCTCTGCCCCCAGTTCTGAGCCACCTTGGCTGGAAGATGATCCAGAGGTCATTCCTATGATTAAGCAAGCCATGATGATAGAATTTCTAACTCCAAGGATCACCTATATGCCGGACCATCAGAAAGTCTAGCATATCCCCATTACACTCCTAAAATCCGAAGCGGAGCGACAACCGCCACAGAGTTTTTCAAAATTCGGTTGCTGTAAGTATGGACAAGGATCCTCAAACCAGTGACCAGCTGAAAGTTTTACTTTTCCCCGACCTCTCAGGAGGAGAGTAGTTTTATCGAGAGAAAAGTTCTTCCCCTCAGGGGCACGATCCCCTAGCAAACCTAAAAACGGAAGTTCACAGTCTCCAGAGTCTGCTGGAGGTCATGCGTATCGCTTCAAAGCATCTCAAGGAGTTCGTGCCGGAAACTAACAGTTATGATGAGCTTGAAGTAAATGCACCATTAATGGAGGCCAAAGTCCCTCATGACTAGACTATCTATAGCAACTAGGCTCACCAAATCGTGAGGAAAGTGAACTATGAGTCTTTGGCCAATCAGACATTGAGAGGAGAAAAAGCAATGACTCCCTATTTCGAAGCTATCAAAGCCGCGACAGTCCACCATAGGGCTAAATAAGACCTAGGGTATTAGTCTCTTGGGGCAATAAAAGTATCGAGAGGCATTAAAAAAAAAATCACACGAAGTGCAGCAAAAGTAAAAGGACAATGAAATCATGCAGTAAAGTCAATCAAAAGAGAAAAGCGCTTTATTCATCAGTCAAAACTTTTACAAGTACTAAAAAAAGGGGAATGACATGCTCAGAAACGATCATTCATCTTATTGATCTCTGTGTTGCGTTCTTCGGGGGAAGTCTCGATGCCTTGAACACGTGCCTTCAACACCACCACTGTTTGAGTTGCCTCTGAAACAAGGGCAAAGCTTGCAGCTTCTGACACTTCGGGCTCATAGGTAGCCCCAGCCTCAACTGGTCTGAGTTCTTCAATGCTAGCCTCGCTGTCTCGACCCTTTCTCAGTAGACCTCTACTTTTCTCCCAACAGGCTGTGGCGAAACTTGTTCTCCTTGCCCTTCATCCTCCTGAACTGTCACCTCAGCATCATCAAGTTTGGGAACTGCCTCTTCTCTTTGGCCTTCGCCAGCCAGTTAATCCTTAGCAATGGCTTCCTCCATTCGGCGTTCACCTTCAACAGCAAGAACCTAGGTCACAAAGATCTCTGTCCCCTTATCTTCATGACTTGGGACCATGGGGGCAGCAACATTTTGGTGCTCAGGCACGTCATCAACTTCAGGATCTTCTTCTTGAGCCATGGCCCCTGCGTCGGTCGAGGCACTAAACTCCTCATGTACGGAGGCAACATCAACATCAGAGCCCCTATCTGGAGCATTTGCCTCAAAACCTTCATCCTCATCAGTCTCCATCCGAGCCAACTCTGACTCATGAACTACCCCTGGACTCAAGGGCACCTTCCTAAGATTCGGAGTCACCTCTCGATATGAAGAAATGCCAGTAGGCTCAGAGCAGCCAAAGTAGTCTTCCTCAGTTTTTGAAGAAAAAGAAAATAATTCAGCAAAAGCAATCAATGGTCCAGAGACCACAGAGGGTGATACTCGAGGAGTTCTAAAAGAGAAAAAGAGGAAGGGCTACCTCCTGGTTCTGACGTCATCGAAAGCTTGTCGCTCTTGTGTCTTCGAGTACGCCCATTGACTGAAGACGGTGCACGAATGTCGGCAGCAGTCGAGCGCTTTCTTTTCTTTCCCCCTCCTGGAGAAGGAGCTGCTACATCGATCCACCTCCCTGAGAATGTCCTCCAGCCAATTTTCTATGGGGACCGCTCCCGATTAGGGCATTCAAGTCCTATGGTGGATGCTTCTCATAACCAAGGACTTGTCACCCCTCATCCCATTCGAAGATCGAGCTAAGATTATCAAAGACACTTCCAGTCGTTGTCTTCATTGCAAGAAATTTGGCAAGGCTTCATCAGCTGCTATCTCGCGTGGAAGCCCTAAAGCCCGTCAGTTGGAGGGATAGTTTAAGACAAATACCGCATCGGGAGTAGGAGCATCTGCCAACCTCCTTTGCCGGGTGTCCTAGTGTCAGATACCATTCACCCCTTTCCAAGGGTGATCCTTATCCCAATACCCCTTACTGGTGATTCTCCACCAGTTCACATATGCCTTGGTTGTTGGAACTCTCCTACTAAAGTGAGGTAACACATATTTGCTGGTCTCTTTCATCCCAAGACATATAGACCCAGCGGTCCGTAAATGCTCCAAAATCCATCACTCTTGGAATGTTCCAAGCTCTTCTGCCCTCCCCTTATACACCTTACTCCGATGCTTTTCAAAAAACATTGAGAAGGGGCAGCCTTAATCAAGCCCATGCTGATTAGCAAAGCGGTGGGGGAAATACCCCTCTAAATGGGCACTGTGTGGAGTCTGATAAGGTAAGACCGCCCCTCTGATGCTCAGCATGAACATGAGTTCCTCTATTGTTGTGGGAGCATCATCCAGTTCCTTCCCCAACTCATCAAAGAAGGCACGGTCAGTGAAGCTCCCGATAGGAACGGTGACACACCTCATGTTCAAGGAATCATTCCAAAGAGGCCCCCCTCGCCTCCCCTGGGGTATGAAATATAGCCCACTAATTCGCGATGCTCATCAAGAAGGGCCACCGTTTATTTCTTGAGAACTGACGTTTGACATAAGTGTCAAGGAAATAGGTCCTTAGCCACCTATACATGTGACGCACAGGGAATGGGGTCTTAAAATCCCCAAGAAAATATTCTCCTCTTGTAGACACCCGCTTTAAATCTAGCAAGTTCTGTGCTTTTCTTAGACCTTTAGGATCAAATTGGCCTAGTAAACCCAAAATCCATAGGTCACACAACTTACCCTGTGAGCCGGAACCATTATGTCAGCCCAGAACCCAGCAGAAGCCTGTTTGAACCTAGATTTTTGTAAACGCGTTGTTTTACGGAAAAAATAATTAAAAATACTAAAATACTTCGTTTTGACCCAAGGGTTTTTTGATATATTCACAAGAGGCTAACGAAGACACCCAAATTGAAAAACATCAATTTAGACAAGTTTTGATTTGGGTGACAAGGGGCATGCCGCCCAGGCGACACAAGGCGTGTCGCCCAAGTCATCTTGCAAATGCGTTGTTTTATAGAACAAATAATTAAAAATAGTAAAAAAATCTATTTTTACCCAAATATTTTTTGAAAGCTTCACAAGAGGCTGAGGATGATACCCAAATTGAAAAACATCAATTTGGATAGGTTTAGGTTTGGGCGACACAGGGCAGGTAGCCCAAGTCATCTAGCAAATGCACTATTTTACAGAAAAAATCATTAAAAATAGTAAAAAATTCGTCTTTACCCACATTTTTTCCGATAGCTTCAAAAGACTTATGGGACACACCTGAAAAGAAAATTTTCAATTTGGATCATTTTTGGTTTGTGCGACACAGGGAATGCTGTCCAGACGACACGACCCGTGCAGCCTAGACCCGTTTTTCCTCAAACGCGTTTTTATCATTTTTCATGTTTTTATGGGAGACAAGACCCGTGCCGCCTGGGCGACATGGTCCATGCCACCCGAGGGATGTGGTCCATGCCACCCTGTCACAGAGGTCCCAGAACAATTTTGGAACCCCACAGCCCTATTCCAGAGCCTTTTTTGTGCTTGTTCACTAATATTTGGCTTAAAATAAATTTGTTAAAAGTATGTCCTGCTCCTGACCTTGTTTTCTATTATTTTAGTTTATTAATTTTGATTGAATTCCTCTTTCATCATGCTTAGTTTAATTTTTTTTCACCAAATTTAAAATAAATAATATGTATAAATATACAAAAAAAAAACACACACTGATTGAGGGATGCTTGCACCCTCCTGAACCGTGTCCTATTCGAGTTACTCTCGACCCCGGCGATGCTCGACTTAGCACCGACTATGCCTGGTCTCAGTTTTTCTTACTTTATCTTCTTAGGGGTTGCTTACCCCTCCATCTATATTGTGGTTCGAGCGAGTTTCATCTCAAAGCCGCATCTCTAGGCACGATCAGTGCCAAGCAAGCAACTCCGCGTATAGTAGGACCTGATGAACATCCTATAACATGAGGTCAGGACTTATGTGGGTACCTATATCATCCTAGTCGTATTTCAATAGTTAGGAACCCACTCCAGACCTAGCCTACCTAGAGTCTTATATTCTAGGTCAAACTTTTTCGTGTGCTTGTTTGCTTACTTTTGGTAGATTAACTTAGATCTTAGCCCGGACCTACTTTGGGTCCGAGTTGTGCCTTCTGGGTCCGTGTCCAAACTGGTACCCAGTTTAGTCTAGGTCCGAACCAAGTTTTGCCTTGGTCTGAAGCCCGGCTGCTCCTTTGTCCTGGCTGAATGCTTGTTTATTACTCGTCTTTGATCCAATCCAGGTCTACACCTGGTCTGGTCATCAAAAATCTCCGGGTCCATAGTCTAGGCTTTTACCCACCCTATCCCAGGTCCAAACCAGGTTCACACTTAGGTCCGAACCTAGGTCCCATCTTAGTCCGAGCCAAAGGCTCATTCCTAGCTCTCTTTGATTCAGTCCAGGTCCATACCTGATCTGATCTTTAAAACTCTCTGGGTCCAAGTTCAGTCTTATACCCAGCCTAGCCCAAATCTGAACCAGGTTCACACATAGGTTTGAACCTAAGCCTCTTTTTGGTCCAAGCCAAGGGCTCATGCGTAATCCAACTTTGATCCATTCCGGGTCTACACTCGTTCTGAGTTTCATAACCCTCTAGGTCCAAACCTAGGCTTGCACCCAACTCGGTCCAAGTCCGGACCAGGTTTGCACCCAGGTCCGAACTGAGACCCACTCTTGGCTTGAGCGGAGACTCGGACTTACCTTATCTAGATCTTTGTCTAAATTCTAGTATAGGTCTAAGCTTAGAGTTACCTCTAGGGTTGGATTAGGCTTACCCTAGTTCAGAGTCTAAACCAAAACCCCTTGAGTCTAGATTCCAGGCTAATTTTAGCCTAGTTGTTGCTCAAGGTTTGCTCCTAGAGTCAGGTTACGTCTACCCTAGGCAATCGAATCTAGATCTTACCCAAGTCTAATACTAGAACCTTGCCATGGACGATCACCATGTCAGTCACCCAAGGCGATTATGATGACCGCTCCACGGCTGACTCTAAATCGAACCTTCCCAAACCTTGGGACCAGTACGCTGCAATCCCTAGGGATTATAGCCAAAACTCGGGCCAATCAATTATCTGTCATCCAGGTCTTCAATTAGAAGCCGAGTCCCAGGGATCCACTCCTAACCCTGAGCTCTGTATGGTCCAAAACATTGCCTCCGCCTTAAAAACATTGAACAGTCAGAGTGTTCGACCGAGCATTGTCCTATAGGGAACCTTACGAAGCCACAGTAGGAGCGGTCTTACCTTCGACAACCAAAGCAGGAGCCATGAGAGGGAAGATGTTCATGTAGCATCTAACGCCAATTCCCACAACTCGAACCAAGATAACCCCAAGATGCAACGGTCTTAGAACCAAGACCCACCTAGGTTTAGGAGATCCAATCCAACCTCGAGCCACCGTAGTACAGCCCATGATGTCTTGAACACTATACGCAGCCGAGGCGTCAATCTAAACCAACCCTTGGGCGAGACAGGAATCCAAGTTGCCATAGAAAGTCTAGTTAACTTAGGTTACACAGTTCATGCCCCAATTGATGGGTCGGTCCAACACCAAGCTAATAGAATAGGTCAACCCATAGCACAGCCGAGTCAACCGATTCTTCAATCGGTCCCTCATGTGTATCCGGTCCAACCAACCATGTCGTTTCTGCAATTGGTGGTAATGTCTATGGGTCAGTACGCCCCTCAACGACAAATGTGTCAAACTGCCCTGGTAACTGCATCTCATCCATCACAGGCCCAAGCAGGCCAACATCTACCCAATGTCTCGACTCATCAGTCTATGTTTAGGAACCTACTGATTGATGGGCCTACTCTCATGCCAAATACACACCAAGAAGGCACTTTAAAAGTGATGAATGATATGCTTGTAAGGATGGGTATGCATGAAATCCTACCTCCAAAGGCCTATGTTCATGAGACCCTTAGAGGCATGGAAGACCATCCCTCTGGGTTTTTCATCCCAGAGTTTAAAAACAAATTCAATGGGAAGAATGAACCAGATAGTCAGGTCAACGCGTACCTCCTCTCCATCCGAGCCTTATGAGATAAGCATAACCGGTTGAAGGCCTTGTTTTCACAAACTTTGATCAGTAAGGCTTTAAACTGGCATCGGAGAATAATGACTGCTCAACCACACATAACTTCAGATGAAATGTTCAACCTGTTCGTCTCTCATTATCGTGGGTTGGCACTAAGATCCCTTTCCCTAGGCAAACTCAGTGCAACCAAACAAAGCTTAAGAGAATCCTTCGAGGATTTTATCGGTCGATTCCGCAAGGCGGCGATGTGGGTCATCGATGTCCACTTACGGACCCGGCTAAAATCTCCATTGCCTTAGAAAATGCAGCTCCTTAATACATGAGCTTCTTTAGCCAGGGACTTATCCCCACTCATTCGACTCCATGATCAAGCGGGTGGCCAGACATGAAAGGGCGAGAGGGACACCCCTTAGCATAGCCCGAAAACAAATTCATCACGACTCCCCAGACTAAAAATAAGGCCAACGACTCTGGTCAGGTTAACAAAAATGTTGTTAACGGACCGGCTCAGGATTTAGCTACATAGCATAGTAATAGGAATCAAAATCGAAGGGTCAGTCTAGAGCTAACGCACAAAATAACAATCAAAGGTGAGAGGAAAAATTCACTCCTCTCAAAGACCCGTTAGAAAACGTGCTAGAGTTACTTTTGAAGAAAAACATGGTTCAACTCCCACCATCATCTGAATCACCATTTGAGGTTAAGGATAAGAACAGATGGTGCAAGTGGCATAGAAACCATGTCCATGGTACCCAAAATTGTTTCTACTTGAAGGGGGTGATTAATAGGGGCGACATCATTGTCGGACCTAGAAATCAACCTGGTGAAGAACCCAATCAAAAGATGGGTATCTTCACAAACCCTCTCCCCAAATACAGCCACAACAACTGAAGAAACCAGAGCTCCGAGTAACTCAAAGGAGGATGTTATCATTCACATGATGGAAAACAAAGACGAAGAAGATGATCCCAACCAATTCATATTTTCTTATGATCATCATCTCCAAGAAGTTGAAGAAGATCTTTTGAGTCTTCTTAGAGGAAACTCTTCGTCCTCGAACTTCGATGATCCTCCTAAGTGGTACCAATATGACAAAGATGATGCCTTCGAGATTGACATGGCCAAAGCTGATGAAAAGGGATCATCTTCCAAATAAGGGGCCAACACCCCGAAGTCTCCCATTACTCTTGCTAGGGCTGACCCGATCGAGCTCGAGGCTGGCGAAGTTGATTCCTTAACCCGAAGAGGTCGAGTGTTCAAACCCATCCAATTGATGGCGGATACTCTTGATGAAAAAATGGGAGCCACTTCAACAGTCAAACCCCCAGCAGGGGTTGCAGATCATGAATCTAATAATGGAACTCAAGGATCCGCAACCACCTATGATCTACCGACTCATCTCGGGAAGATCCAGGCTCAAATCTCCATCTTGAAGCTGCTTGCGAATTCACCGGCACAAAGAGCGCAAATTGAAAAGGTTCTTGCTAAGATCCACATCCCGAGCAACACATAGCCGAATGAGTTGTGCGGTATGATCAACCAACTAATGGCACCAACACCAATCGTGTTCACGGACGATGACCTCCAAGCCAACTTCAACCGCTTTCATGTCCAACCCCTGCACATCACTGTTTTCATGCAAGGATATGAAATACGGAGAGTGCTTGTTGATAATGGGCCATCCCTAAACAACTGCCCTATGAAAATGGTGAAGCAGATAGGCAAAAGCCCCGATGATTTCAAGCCGTCCCATCTAACTATTGCCGCATACGATGAGACCAAGAGGTAAGCTTAAGGCATATTGCCTCTCACACTCAAGATTAATCCTACTATCCAGGTGATAAAGTTTTATATCTTTGACATAAAACCTTCATTCAACATGCTGCTAGGTAGACAATGGCTACATGAGAACCTCGTGGTAGCCTCAGCACTCCATCAATGCCTCAAGTATCCGATTAAAAATGGCGTCGCAGAGGTATGCACTAAACCCCCTTCCTATTCCAATTCCAGCATACATAAGCGTAGGGTGGCCATGTAACCGCCCTCCGCGTCCAGTCCCCAACATTTCTCTTGTGAGTCCCATAAGGGACACTTTTCCAATATTTCAAAAACCAGTGAAAATTTAAAACATGATAAAGTTAATAATAATGAAAAAAAAAATTTCAAAATGGCAAATGCTTAAGATAGCTCAATAACGGTGCATAATACCCAAGACGATGAATTGAATGACCAAGATGAAGATCAAGAGAGTCAAGAGTCTAAAGAAATCTCTCAACCTGAGAAACTTACTTCCCACATTGAGCAATTGAAGAAGAGATTCGATGGTGACCCAACGGTTATCATCGAAGAGACGATTGACGTAAACCTAGGAATTGAGAAGGACCTAAGGTTAACCAAGATTGGAACCTCCTTATCTTCTGAGCAGCGAGAAAATGTGATTTTTTTTCTCAAGGAATATCGTGATGTCTTCTCCTGGTCATGCAATGATATGTCAGTGCTAGATCCCACATTGGAGCAACATCACCTAATATTCAATGAAGGGGCAAAGCTTGTAAGGCAGAAATTGTGACATCAAAAGACCCACCTTGAGGCCAAAATTAAAGAAGAAATTGACAAACTGCTCAAGGCGAAGTTCATTACCCCCATCGATTACTCAAAATGGTTGGCCAACGTAGTGGTCGTATCTAATAAAGACGGGACGATCCGTGTGTGTGTCGATTACAGAGACCGCAATAAGGCATGTCCCAAAGACAATTTTCCATTGCCAAACATAGATGCCTTGGTCCACAACACTGCAGGTCATGAGATGTTGTCATTCATGGATGGCTTCTCAGGTTACAACCAAATCCTCATGGCAGAAGAAGATCAAACCAAGACATCATTCATAACGCAATGGGGAACCTACTGTTACAAAGTCATGCCCTTCCGTCTCAAAAACACAAGAGCAACTTATCAACGGGCAATGACTAGCATCTTCCATGATCTAATGCATACCATTATGGAAGACTATGTCGACGATATTCTGGTCAAGTCAAAGACCAGGACTGATCATCTCACCAACCAGAGAACCATTTTCGAAATACTCTGGAAACATCAACTAAAATGCAATCCACAGAACTGTGCCTTTAGAGTTGAATCTGGCAAATTACTAGGCCCTATAGTAAGTAAAAGAGGCATTGAGGTAGGCCCGTTTAAAATACGAGCCATCACTGAAATGCCTCCTCCCTTGAGAAATTTGTGGGCTTCAAGGTTGCATACAAGCCATAAGGCGTTTCATTTCACAACTGGCGGATAAGTGCACACCATTCAATATACTCCTTAAGAAGGACACCCCATTCATATGGGACAATGAATGCCAAGAAGCATTCGATGAAATCTAGGAGTACCTCACAAAACCTCCCATCCTTAGTCCTCCTAATCTAGATAAACCCCTGTTCTTATACATGTCAGTGAAAGACAAGACCATGGGGGCAATGACAGGACAATATAATGACCATGGAAAAGAACAAATGATATACTATACCAGCAAAACCATGGTCGACTACGAGACAAGATGCACAGATGTGGAGAAACACTGCTTAATAGTTGTGTGGGCCATGCGAAAACAAAGACATTATGTCTTATCGCATTCAGTCAAGCTCATATCAAAAATTGACCCACTCAAGTACCTATTGGAGAGGTCAGTCCTCAATGGAATGTGAGCATAGGAATGAAAATCCTGGGCTTGAGAATGCCATGGGAATGAAAATCTAGCAAATACGAGTGATTGGTGACTCCTTACGCATCATAAACCAACTTCAAGGGATATGGAAGGTGAAAGAAGAAAAGCTTAAACCCTATCAAGAAAAGGTGGAAATGATGATTCCATACTTTAAGAAAATCACCTTTCGGCACATAACTAGGGAAACTAATCGGTTAGCTGATACCCTTGCAACCCTTGCCTCAATAGTCGATATTCCCCAGAAATCACCACGCTCCCATTCTACATGGGGAACAAACATGACCCTTCTACACTAAGGATCGAAAAAAAAATGGAGCAAGAAAAGGAGAACAATGGGGAAGTATCTCTCGTGGCTTCGCGCTAGTTACAGTAAAACCATGGTTCCACGATGTTCTGTCCCTGCTAAAAGATGGGTTATACCCTGAAGGAGCCTTCAAAAAGGATAAATAATCCCTTCAAAGGTTTTATATGAGATTCATAGTGAGAGGTGATCTCCTATTCAAAAATTCATTTGATGGCATCATTCTATGGTGCCTCGATCAGCCGAAAATTGACCAAGTACTAACAGAGTTGCACAATGAACGAGGTCATTCTGGGGTAGCCACCTTAGCTCAAAAAATCAGGTGGCAAGGCTATTACTAGACCACCATGGCTGAAGATTGCTGAAAGTTCGTTAAGAGATGTCCCAAATGTCAACTCTATGGAGACCTCATCCATGCACCATCGGTATCACTCAACTCAACACTTCCCGTGTGGCCTTCTGCCATGTGGGGTCTTGATATCATCAGAATAAAATCACCAAAAGCCTAAAACGACCACCATTTTATATTAACGACTACAGAATACTTCTCCAAATGAGTAGAGACCGCATCATTTGTTAAAATTGAAGGCCAACATGTTGCCTGTTTCATAAAGAACAATATTGTATTCAGATTCAGTGTTCCTGAGTCAATCATCACTCCAATCTCAAAATTGAAAAGGTCACTAAGGTGTGCAAAAAGTTTAGGATAACATAGAAATTCTCCACACCTTATTACCCCCAAGGAAACAGACAAGCAGAAGCGACAAATAAAGGACTTCTCATAATTATAGACAAAATAATAAAAGGCGAGAAAGATTGGCATGAAAAGCTAAATGATGCCTTATGGACCTACCGGACAACTATGAAGACTCCTACTAGCATGACCCCATACTCATTGGTGTATGGTATGGAAGCAGTGCTACCTATTGAGGTTGAGATACCATCTCTTCAAGTCCTTATTCATAAAAATTTAGATGATGAACAAAAGATCAAAGCATGAATCGCTGCCCTCATTAACTTAGATGAAAAAAGACTGCGGGCAACACATAATATCGTTGCTTACCAGCGTAGAATCGAGAGGGCATACCAAAGGAAAGTTGTTCCTCGACAATTCAGAGAAGGAGACATGGCACTCAAGAAAATCTTCCACCCTTCTGTAAATCCATACCCTTTAGGCAAGCTCAAACTTAATTGGGAGGGGCCATTCGTGGTTACCCGACTGCATGTAGCAATTCTTATAACATCAAAAATCAAGAGGGGTATGAACTCAATGACCCCATTAATGCAATGTATCTCAGAAAATACTACCCATTACGGGCTCCAAAACGTGGTGAAAACCTGAAAAGGCATCACAAAGAAAAATAACAATAATAAAAACTTACAAAAATAAGAAAATAAAAAATAAAGAAAATGAATGTGGTGAAAACCTGAAAAGAAACCACGGGTAAAAGAGATAATAAAATCTCTAAGAAGGAGCTTTCGATGCAAAACACTCAAGTACAAAGAAGTAATTACAAGTTCCAATAATACTGCACAAACAAACCATGTGGATGAAGACTCCTCCTAAACCCTGTAGGTTCCCAATAGAACCAACTCAGAAAGATGAATGGAAAATCGAAGTGATTTCAATGAACCCTGGAAAACGTTGAGACCCTCCAAGAGGAAAGCCCGGCAAGAATCTAGATGACTCTTCGTGGATCGGCGAAGCAGATGATGAAAGCACCAAAGGAAACTTTGTGATTTCTGAGTTCTCACGATCCTGCAAGGGAAGCCATTCATCATCTCTGGGTAGAATATAAAAAAGAAAATCACCACCGAAGGGGCCACAAATGGAAAAACTGTAAGGCCCATCTTTTTCAAAAATGTTGTTTCAATTTAACTGTTAAAATCATCCATTATAAAAAAGCTTTCTCCTTTCATGAGGGACTTCCTCTGTCACTACAAGAGGTTAAACTGTTAGTCATTTGGCCTCATTCTGAAAGCCAACTTCCTATGCCTATTATGAAGGCTTGAAACTAGCCAGGAACTCCATGGTTGTATGAGTATAACTACCAACTACCACATATAAGAGATGGGTGAACCTTGCCAATGTCGAAATTGGCTAGTTTGGGAGCGTTTTTCTCTCAACTGGATCCCCTGAGGCAAAATGGGGCAAGCTCATCCCTGTGTGTGCATACAACGATCCAATAGTCAGAAATTCGAGACAAAAACCCTACAACTAAGGTGCTGAGTTTGTAAATATTCTATTTGAAAAGTATGTGCAAAGAAAGTGCTCTATTATGCTTTGATGAACACTTACAAGGGCAAGCTTAGCAAATACCCCCCAATAAGGGAAAAATATATATATATATTTCAAACTCCCCACAACGTGGGCAAAATTGAAAAAGACCCACAACAGAGGCACCAACACATAATAAATAAAAAAATAAAATAATAGTATTAATAATAATAAAACATTTTTATGGTCGCCCAGCCAAAACGTAATTAAAAAAAAACAAGTTGAAATGGACGACATGCCTAGTGTCACCCAGCCTGTGAGGGCGACACGCCTCGTGTCCCCCAAATATTTTTTCTAAAAACCTTTTTTTTTTCTTGTCAATTAAACCAATCTTTCAAATTAAAGAAACAATTTTCGAAAACTTCCATATGCTCCTCGGTGGCATGAGTCTAAACTGCTGACCAATTTTCCAAAATTTTCAAAAAATTAATAAAACAAGAATAAGAATTTTTTTTTTCACACTCCTTTGTGGCATGAGCCTAAACTGCCAACCAATCTTTTCAAATACAAAAAAAAAAAAAATTCAAAATCTTCTGGTTCTTCGTGGCATGAGCTTAAACTGCCAACCGATTCCAAAATGTTTTGCTCCTTGGTGGCACGAGCCTCAACTGCCAACTGGCTTCAAAATCATTTGCTCCTCGGTGTCATGAGTCTAAACTGTCAACCAATTTCAGAAAAATATTTTGCTCCATGGTGGCATGAGCCTAAACTGTCAATCAGGATTTAGATCGTCAAACTTGTGTGACATTAAAAAGTCGAGCTAACACGTCAAACTCGTGCTATGTTGAAAAACTGAGCTAACACGTCAAACTCGTGTGATGTTAAAAAATCAAACTAACAAGCCAAACTCGTGCGACGTTAAAAAACCGAGCTAACACGTAAACTCGTGCGACGTTAAGAAACAAAGCTAACACGTCAAACTCGTGCGACGTTAAAAAATCGAGCTAACACGTCAAATTCATGCGAAGTTAAAAAACTAAGCTAACACGTCAAACTCTTGCGACGTTAAGAAACCAAGCTAACACGCCAAACTAGTGCGACGTTAAAAAATCGAGCTCATACGTCAAACTCGTGTGATGTTAAAAAAACGAACTAACAGGTCAAAACCGTGAGACATTAAACAAATGAGCTAACAAGTTAAACTTGTGCGACATTAAAAAACCGAGCTAATACGTCAAACGCATCTGACGTAAAGAGCCAAGATAGGTAATGTCTAGTCCCGTAAGATGTAAAAGGTCAGGTTATCCAGTTCAACGTCAAACTCGTGTGACGTAAAAGAGCTGAGACAGGTACTATCTATCCCCATATGATGTAAAATGTCTGATGTATGGTCCATCGTTGCATGACGCTAAACTGCTTGAAAGCTCTTTGGTTGCAGGAGTGGAAATTGCTGATCAACATTGTTTTTCGAATTATCTTTCTCGTTTCAAAATTTTCATTATATGTCTTGTGTTTTCAAAAACTTTAATTTCTTTGTTAAATTCGTAACTTGTCCCTGCTCCGGGTTCTTTTTCAAATATTCCCCTGCTTTCGAAATTTCTAAAACATTTTATAAAACGAAGGATCTTGGACACCCGTATATGATGAACACTGCGTTGCCACGATTACCGTGTTGCTACCTCGCCTCTCTATTTC
Organism: Amborella trichopoda; assembly: GCF_054954075.1. NCBI lineage: Eukaryota > Viridiplantae > Streptophyta > Magnoliopsida > Amborellales > Amborellaceae > Amborella > Amborella trichopoda. Next base: position 24,734,288 of record NC_142344.1, read on the forward strand.
GAATTGATCAGACAAGTCTCATCTTATAAAAAGTCTTTCCCTATAAACAACCTTTGGAAACCCCTAAGGAAATCAATGAAGTTTCCAGGGTTAACATTTTCAAACTGAGAAAACCCTAAGGTCAAGTGGCATGGCTAAAAAATCCACCTCGAGTTTCATGCTTGCGTAACTCACAGATAACTCATGACGAACGCCTTAGGATGAAAATTCCCTAGGTGGGTGAGCATGGGAGTGCAATGACTTGGAGGGATAGTTGGTGTGCCATCTGCCAACGTGACGTCGGGATGACATTCATCTTTGACATTCTCTTACACCTCGAAGGACAGGGAGCGTCAGAGAGTCTATTACTGCAACTCACCTGTCCCTCGAAGGAGAGGGAGTGCGCGCTCGCCTGCCCCTCGAAGGACAGGGAACGACAGCGAGTCTACTTCTTTGCCACTCTCCTGTCCCTCGAAGGACAGGGAGTGCTAAAGAGGGGCAACTGTAGACACTCGCTTTAAATATGGCAAGTTATGTGGTTTTCTTAAACCTTTAGGATCAAATTGGCCTGGTAAACCAAAAATCCAAAGGTCACACAACTTACCCTATGAGACGGAACTATTCTGCCATCCCAGAACCCAGCAGATGCCTGCTTTAACCCAAATTTTTGTAAACGTGCTATGTACAGAGCAAATCATTAAAAATAGTAAAAAACTCCGTTTTGACCCAACATTTCTCTTAGAGCTTCACAAGAGGCTTAAGAAGACCCCCAAATTGAAAAGCATCAATTTGGACAAGTTTTGGTTTGAGGGACATGGGGCATGCCTCCCAGGAGACAGAAGGGGTGTCTCCCACGTTATCCTGCAAATGCATTGTTTTATGCAAAAAATCATTAAAAATAGTAAAAAAGTCCGTTTTGACCCAAATATTTTCTGAGAGATTCACTAGAGGCTAAGGAAAACACCCAAATTCAAAAACATCAATTTGGATAAGTTTTGGTTTGGGTGACATGGGGCATACCGCCCAGGGGACATGGGGCATGCCGCCCAGGGGACACAGAGCGTGTCACCCAAGTCATTCTGCAAATGTGCTCTTTTACATAAAAAATCATTAAAAATAGTAAAAAAATATGTTTTGACCCAAATTTTTTCTAGTAGCTTCATAAGAGGATATGGAACACATCGCAAAAGAAAATTTTCAATTTGGAGCATTTTTGTTTTATGCGACATGGGGCAAGCCGCCCAGGCGACACGACTCGTGTCGCCCAGACCTGTTTTTCCCCAAATGCATTTTTATCATTTTTAGTGTTTTTATTGTCATATTTTGGGTGGTTTGGCCACTTGGTGTTATCCATGTAGTTCAAATCCGAAGTTTAAAAAATAAAATACTGGTTTGACAAAGGGATTTGTTGGTTACAGGATAGGTCTACCCCAACAAATCCCTCCTTCAGATGAACTCACTTTGGGTGACCATTAAAGGATGAAAAACAAGAGGGTTGGAGAGGGACGAGACTTTTAGAACTTTAGGCTGGAAGAGAAACTCTAGGAGAGTAGAGAGACCTTCCCTGAGAAAACCCTAACCCCCATCTTAAGCCTGAGTAAACCTAAACCTAGTTTACAACAACCCTAGATTGAAACCATTTCTAGGGCACAATCACCTTATTACTACCAGATACTATTGTTCGACATCTGGACCATAAGAACAAAAGGAACTGGTTCCCTCAACGGCTCGGGAAGCCTAGGCTATCCGGCCCGGTTTGGAATTTTCTTCTCCTTCATTTCCTATTTTCTTTTATTGTATTTATTTTATTTTGATTTGGCTTTGATTCATTCTGATTGAAATTTGGGTTTTGAAATGCTTCGGATCACGTTGGCTCCACCACAGATCTGAGAGCAGATCTGCTCGTTTCTGGGCAGATCTGATCTCAGATCTGAATTCGATTGTTCCCACTTTCTCTACCATTGCTTCTTCATTTATTTTTTATCAGTTGAAAGTGTCAGATCTGAGAGATCTACATCGTTAGATCGCTCAATTTTGTGCTATGAACACCTCCTACGATGCCATTTCCTCCCTCTTTTCCCTTGCAGGCCTTTCCACTGGAGATTGTCCCCCAAGCCATGATATGTATTGCACAAGACTAGCTGAGCAAGGGCATACTCACGCCCTCTAGCCATGTTGCATGCAACATATAGTATGCATGGATGAATGTCATCTGCCCAGCCAGGAAATAAGAATTTGCACAGGAATAAGGCCATGTATGCAGCCAAGAAGGCATGGTAATCATCCGTCTCAAGTTGATATATGGGAGGCGTTTCCTTTGCGATAACCTTCCCTTTCCCCTTCAGAGTACCTTGACCGCCCTCAGGATAATCCCCACAGAAGAAGTTCACCCATTTTGTAAAGGTGACCTTGCCATTGCTAGATCGGCCAACAATCAATTAGTAGGCCTCAAAGATCTTTTGAAGACTGGTCGGCTGCTCTTCAACCTCCAATTTAGCACCACCAAAGATGACTTAGTTCGTGGGCACGAACTCGTCATACATAGCCCCAATCATCGGAAGACCTCCAATAAAGTAAAGATCACGCAAAGCGATTCCCGCTTCCCCATGACCAAGAAGCCAAGTATTGCTTACATGGCTCCATGTCTCCAGTAACACCTTTGCTGTATTAGAACTGCTGCCAATAGAAAAGCACGTTCAAGAGTACTTTGTATGATGCCAATACCTTGCCAGTCCAAGAAGTGTATCCCTTGAATCCAGAGGCTTCTTCCAGACCATCCTAGTAATCCCTTTGCTTGTACCTCCGCTTACCTAAGGTAGGCAAATTCTCCCTAGAAGCTATGTTCCGATGCATACAATGAAGAAGTGTCATTCATTCTTCAGTACTAACATTGCCATCATTACCCATCACGCACTTCAAAAAAAATAGGGTCAGTAATGAAAGTGACGCTAAGGGCCCACTTTGGCTCGCACACTGGCTGGGTCCGCCATATGGGTTCACCCCTCAATAAGCCCTCGCTTTTTCTCCCTCCGTTGGAAGCCTCTTCACGTTAGGGATTTGATAAGAAGAACCAGCCATTATAAAGGCACTTAGTGGTTCACTCCCAATTGCTAAAGGCGTTGGATTGGCGTTGGATTAGCGCCGGTTGAGTCTGTCCAACACTCATCGCCGGTTAAGTCTTTCAACACTCAATGCCGGTTGATTTTGTCCAACACTCAACATCGATTGAGTCCGTCCAACACTTAGTGCTAGTTGAGTTTCTCAAACACTCAGCATCGGTTGACCCTGTGAATACCCAGCTCCAGTTGAGTGCCAACAACTGTTGCTGGTTGAGTCTTTCAGCACTCAGTGCCAGTTCAGATTGTCGACACCCAGTGTCAGTGAAGCTTTTCAAAGGCTAATGCCGGCTGTGGGTGAATCTCTCGCACGTGCCACGAATCCTAGATGCGACACCTCCAAATCAGTAGTGCCGACTGACAACCTTCGCCATGTCTTTTGGCACCGCCTGACACACAAGCGACGACTAACCGTCACCACATCTTCTACAGCCGTATGCCTTCCCCACGATGGTTCACCTCCTACAATCGTATAGCCCACCTCCTGTGACCATTATTCTGCTTGAACTACTGCTATATGGACAAAAACCTCTACGTTTTTTGCCCTGAGCGTCACCAAAACCTTGTCGAAAACTCCTGCAAACTTCCCCTAAGTTCTCAAAACACCTCGGCAACACCACGAACAATATCCAAAAGATACCAGAACCTCCGAGAAACCCCTTAAAAGATTCTCAGAAAACTCTCAAGACGTGGAGAAATACTCACTGCTGTGTGTCCCGCTTCTTCTACCAAAAAATATTACACCAAAAAATTCCATGGAGAACTCTCCTTTCCCTGCTGCTTTCCCTGCAACTTCACCGAATTCTTGGCGAAGTCTGACCGTTGAAGTTCTTCCTTGCAAAAACCACCGGAATCCTATTGTCTGCCGAGGAACCTTCCCTACAAAATGTTTGCTAAAGTCTCACTGCTCGCTGAAACTTCAACTGGGCACCCTTTCTTCACTGTTACAGAAAACGTTTGCTTAAGTTTTTTTCACCCTAGGTGAAGAGTGAGGGAAAACGGGATTTTACCCCCTTATATAGAGTACACTGCCTTCAAATTCCCCTCAGAAACTGGGAATTCCAGTCGTGCCCGAAGGAAGCCAAGTCACGATGAGCAAAGGCGGGCTTTGAATCCAGGCCTGAGGTAACTCTCATCGATCCATGCCTAGCACTAGGTGAGTTTCAAATCACTTTAGTGTCGGTTGACTTAGCACATGATGGATTCTAAACAACCTTGGTGTTGGTCGCCCGATGCCGGGGGAGTTTCAAATCACCTTAGCGCCGGTTGACTTAGTGCCGGTAGACTTAGTGTCGGTCGTGTTCAAACAATGTCACAGCTCGCGACAACTTAGTTTTTTTTTTATCAACCTAGCACCAGTTGTGTTTTGGAGAGCTCATCGCTGGTCGGACATTCACAAGAAACCATGATCACTACACCTAGTGCCAGTTGTATTGCAAACAACCTATTGTCACCTACTTCAGGCAGAAGCCGTGGTGTGCCATCCCTAGTGAACTTACACTCAGGCCATTACACCCAAATCGAGACCTCCGCAATGGAGTTAGGAAGTTGTCCCTCATCCCCCAGTGGGAGTCACACCCATACTGCAGCCCATTATCCTCAGTGGAGTTAGGATCATTTTTACCTCTCCAACTCCCAGTGGGTCTATCTCACACTAAGCTATCTCATCCCCAGGAAGTCAGTCTCATCTTTCACCCTAGAGAGTACGCTTACCCCCCAAAACCCTGGTGAGGTCTGCCTCTGATGGTCATCCTTCATTAGGTCACCATTCCCCTCTGAGCCCTCTGCTTGTGCATGGCCTTAACTATTTCATCCCCAGGGAGTCAGTTCATCATCCAAAGACCTATTCCCTGTAGAGTTCCATCTACTTGGTGACCCACACTATGGTCTAGATGCACGACCTAAACTCCATGGTCCAAACTATATGATCTTAAACTAGCGGAGGTCTAGTTGCACGACCTTAAACTGCATGGTCCTAGTTGCATGACTTTAAACTGCATAGTCACTGTCCGAACTATATGACCTTAAACTATAACAATGGTCTAGATACACGACCCTAAACTCCATGGTCCAAACTATATGACCTTAAACTAGTGGAGGTCTAGTCGCACAACCTTAAACTGCATGGTCCTAGTTGAATGACTTTAAACTGCATAGTCATGGTCCGAACAATATAACCTTAAACTATAGCGATGGTTTAGATGCATGACCCTAAACTTCATGGTCCGAACTATATGACGTTAAATTGTAGCGGAGGTCTAGTTGTATGACCTTAAAATGCATGGTCCTAGTTGCATGATTTTAAACTGCATAACCGTGGTCCAGCTGTATGACCTTAAACCATAGTGCATGTCCTAACTGCATGACGATAAAAGGCTCAGCACCATGGTCCGAACTATATGACATTAAACTGTAGCAGAGGTCTAGTTGTACGACCTTAAACTGCATGGTTCAAGTTGCAAGACTTTAAACTGCATAACCGTGGTCCAGCTGTATGACCTTAAACCATAGTGCACATTCTAGCCACATGATGATAAAAGGCTTAGTACCATGGTCCGAACTATATGACCTTAAACTGTAGCGGAGGTCTAGTTGCACAACCTTAAACTGCATGGTCCTAATTGTATGACTTTAAATTGCATAACCGTGGTCCAGCTGTATGACCTTAAACCATAATGCACATCCTAGCTGCATGATGATAAAAGGCTCAGCACCATGGTCCGAACTATATGACCTTAAACTGTAGCAGAGGTCTAGTTGCACGATCTTAAACTGTTTGGTCCTAGTAGTATGACTTTATACTTCATAACCGCAGTCCAGTTGTACGACCTTAAGCCATAGTGCACGTCCTGCTGGCTTGACGATAAACTTCTTCGCACATGTCCAGGAGGTATGACCATAAACTTACCCCAACATACGTGCACATGCCTTTACATTCACCTTCCAGCACGCCTGCCCTAGCCTACCAGTTAGTGCGCACGTGCCATCTTCACTACCTCTCCACTGAGTCCATTCACTTTATCACCATACTTCAATCACCATACTTCAATCCCCAAGAATAAAAAGAAGTTGGTGAAAACCACCTCTATGATGCCGCTCCCCAAGTTCAAGCGAAAATCAGTAAAGGACGCTTGAACCAATAAGCAGGTCGATGAAGCACATGTCTCAACAAGCTGCTTCGGTCAGCACTCCCTTCATTATCAAGATGTCTAGCAGGGTGTAGATGTTAAAATCATCTCTCATCTTCCTTCTTCAGTCTTGGGTGAAAAGGTAGCCCAGTCGTCATCCTCCTTCAGTCCTGAGAGAACGGGTAGCCCAATCGACATCCTTCTTCAGTCCTAGGTGAACAACTAGCCCAGTCGACTTCCTTCTTCAGTCCTAGGTGAATAGGTAGCCCAGTCGACTTCCTTCTTCAGTCCTGGGTAAACAAGTAGCCCAGTTCACATCCTTCTTCAAGGGTGGGTGACAACATAGCCCAATCACTATCCTTTCTTCAAGGACCTTCTCCCCATGCATGAAATGTGCATGCCTTCTCCTTCTCTTGTGGACCTTCTCATGATGCATGAAATGTGCATGCATGCTCCTTCTCTTATGGACCTTCTCCCCATGCATAAAATGTGCATGCCCTCTCCTTCTCCTATGATGGACCTCTCTCTCCATGAGGCTAGGTGACAAAGTAGCCCACTTGTAATCCTTCCAAGACAGGAAACTGACAAAGCCAGGGCAGAACCTGCCAAAGACATCAGCTCGCCTAGCCAACACAATCAGACCTTCGAGATTGGCTAATCGAACCTGCCCCCGACTGGATGCGGTAGACGCAACCCATAATGGCACTCTGATCGTCAAAAGCAAACCTGATGTAGCAGCAAAATAACTCCACCAATTTGTCTCTTCTCCCCCTAAAGTCTCCATGGATGGACCCACGAACAATGCACCCCTACGTCTGAGAAGTCTAGTTACATCATTACGTGGATCTCCTCGGCGTTCACATGGTCTTGTGACTAGGAAGAAAAAAATTAAAAGTCAATGGAAACTTTCCAAATGATTTTCCTTCTCACTTCTCTTGAAGCACAACATTCGACGGGGCAAGCAGTTTGAACGTATTTTTCATCATCTTGGTCCTTGGTAGGAAGCAGGTCAATAAAACCTACAAAATAGTGGAAATTTTTGAGAATCTTATAATGGCCCCAAAATTGATCAAGATCTTCATCAGCACTTCAAATGAACACCTGCCAAGTTTCATCGCAATCAGACATGTCTAAGGCAGAGAACACAAAGAAACAATTTCAACAAAATCGGTCTCTAACATCTTGAAATGGACCCCAAAACTAGAGCTATGATTTTGATGAGTCAAACAGCTATAGGACCACCACCAATAAATTCGGCATGATTGAAAACCCCTATGGGTCAAGTTTCGGCTTAATTGGGCACTCCAGGACAAAGTTATGGGTAAAAGACTTAAAAAGGATAGGCCGTACACTATTCCCGTGCGGCCTCACTGCACCAAACACCATTAAAGGTGGCTGTTGTTACAGTCACAAGCAGTCACTTTCGGGGCCCATATCTCACTCGCTCTATGTCGGATCACACTCAAAGTTTGTGAGCATGTTCATCTCGTCGAGATGAGCGTTTCGATATGTGGTACGCCCCGAGACGATGTCCAAGCAAGGAGAAAAGCTAGAGAGAAGTTGCCGATCCGTGAAGAAGTTCCAAAAAATTCAGTTGCGACATCCCTTGCGGGATGGACCAAATCACGACGCTCACGCAACCGATCTGATTGTGTGAGTGAGGTCCAGGGCTATTGTGTGCGTGAGGTCCAGGGCTATCACTAAACCAAACCCCATATTGGATGGACGGTCAGATTTCATACATGAAGCTGACAAAGTAACTAAAATTTGGGCCGTCAGATAACAGATTCCGGCTAAAACTCAAAAATTACGAAATCTTCATTTGGGCTTCAAATCGCGTTCCATTTTTTTCATGCAATTGTGATAGCATGCTTAGTGTGATTCAATGAGGAAATGACGAAGAAACATCAAGGAACGAGCACACAATAGATATGAAATTTTTGATGTTCATTTAAGATTCAAGTCTCATGATCATGCTTCAAAAACGTGATTCATGGCTCGAAGTTGGTATCAAAATGATAGCCATGCTGAGCCCTACAAGAAAACAATAATCCTTCGATCAATCAGGCATCAAAACTACCTCGGTTCAACCACAAAACATCATGCAAGATCTCGGACAGCAATAAGGACTGTTCTGAGATTCCACACATTGTTAGGCAAGGGCAAAACAGTCCTTTTGCATGCATTTTTAGAATTTCTTTAAATTCAATTAAATTGTAATTATAATCAATTTTAGATAGTTTTTGTGCATCCACCCCTGTTTGAGCCCAATTCTATATAAGCATACAAACGTAAATTGTAAAAAGCTCTCGGTTCATTCGCGAAATCATTCAATAAAAAATTCCATTCTTTCTTGAGCCTATGAGTACATCTTGGAGAGAGAGAGAGAGGAGAGAGAAAAAAGGGTTGATACTCTTCAGGCAAGTAACTTTCTCTCTCCTCCCCTCTTTCTCTCTCTTCTCCTCCTCTCATTTCTCTCTTTACCCCATCACAACTGGTGAAAGCTTAGCACCGATTGGTTTTCCTCTCTCTCATTCCCAGCACCGATTGGTTTTCCTCTCTCTCATTCTCAGCGTCGGGTGGGCTTCTCTTTCCTTTACCTCAATTCTTAACACCGGGTGGGGTTCTCTCTCTCCTCTTCCTTCATTCCCAGCATCGGGTCGGTTTTTTTCTCTCCTCTTCTTCCTTCATCTTAGCATCGAGTGGGGTTTTCTTTCTCATATTTCTTCATCTCAACACCGGGTGGGATTCTCTCCCCTCTTCTTTCATTCCCAATGTCAGGTGGGGTTTTCTCTCTCCTCTTCCTCCATTATCCCAACATCTGGTGGGGTTTTCTCTCTCCTATCTTCCTTAACAGTCGGTGAACCCTAGCGTCAGTTGGATTTCCCTCATCTCTCTCATAACAGTCCGTAAAGCCTAGCACCAGTTTGATTTGTCTCTCTTCTGTTGCAGTCTATGAAGCCCAGCGTTAGCTCGATCTCTCTCTCTTACTTGTCTCCAATTGTAACCAACGTAAGCCTAGCGTCGGTGGTTCTCTTCTCTTCCTCGCTTCTCATCTGATACAGTTAGTGAAGCCTAACGCTGGCTGCTTTCTCTCTTCACTACTAAAACAGTCGGTAATGTTTAAAGCCGACTGTATCTTCCTTCCCTCTCTCTTTTTTCTTCTCGTCTCTTCTCCCTCCGTCTGTTTATTCCCTTCTTCTCTTACCTCATTCTTTCCCCCATAACCACCACTCTACTATTCTTTCACTCGACTAATAGGGATTGAGGTTAACCTCTCATGAAAGTCTTGTAATCTAGCCGTAATGTTGGTGTGCCAAGATTACTTGGCCCACTGTATTGCCACGATAGATTGACCATCGTTCTTAGCTAGTCGGTATTGGTGATGACATGTTCCCGTGAGCCAGTCATGGTACCCAACCCGTTTTTCTACCACATCAGGCCAATTACCACTAGCTTGATCCTCTCGCTCAGTCAAACTCTTCTCTCCCTCGTCTTTCTTCTCTTCTTCTTTTTGAATGTGTATGCTAGAATATGTCTATCAAAGAGGAAAAGGGTGAGGTCTGACCCACCCATCTTACAACCTCTACCATATATGTGTGTGATTGCAGAAAACAAGAAGAATACGAGCCAAGGGAGGCGATTCCGAACCAGTTTCATTACTGGGGGGCTTTCATCGTGATCTAAGAAGGTGCCAACACGAGCCAGCCTGAGTAAGTTCCAAAACCACCTTGAAAATTCCCTTCTCACCGGTTGGTAACACCTGCCCACATTCTCGAACGAGGTTCCCGAGAGAGCGATCTCAGAAGCGTCCTGGGTCTTCCCTCAAAGCCTGAGGCACGTGCTGCTCGATCATCCAGGATCCGGAGGGTGAGATCGAGGCACCTAACCAATCACATATACTTCCATTGCTCATTTCACATGCATAAATCCCCATGCGTCCTTATGACTATAACGCAATGGTGATGGATCCACTTACCTGATCAGTAATGTTGCCTTCTCACAAACTCTTCTTGCACATCTCACACCCACTCAACAATGGCTGCTTACCAAGCTTTCCCAACCTTGCCTTAGAGAGAGAGAGAGAGAGAGAGAGAGATGAAGGAAGGATGAGTGGCGTAGCTGAGAGGGTAGCTTAAGTACTCATGAGATGGGGTAGTGGCCAAGTGGAGCTAATGGTTAGGCAAGTAGCACTCAAAGCATGATAATAGGTGAACACTCTTCATGCACGCCAGAACCAAGCACTGTGCCTTGTCCCTTCTTCAGCCGACAGCGCCCACACTGTGTTGCCCATCCATTAGCTCACACACGCATGTGGCGTTACCCCCCTTTTATCACCACGCGCACCTTTTCTCCTTCGCATCTATCACCATGCGCCTTCATTGCGCTTATTCGTCATGCGCTCGCTTGCTTTGCCGCGCGCTCCCATCACTGCGCGCCTACCGCCGCGCGCCTCTGCTACGCTGACCTGCCGCAAACACCATCGTCGTGCGACCTATCGCCACTCGACTGTTATCTCCTTCAATCGTTGCGCAGCCCACACTGTACTTATCCCGTCGTGCACTCAATCGCTTGGGATAGTCTAAGTCCTTACACCTGGTGTGCCAAATGCGCTCAAGCCTCATTCATCAGCCCCCAGAGCCTCTCCATCCTACAGTGACATCATGGCCCCTTTCCCAATGACGTATGGTTATTGTTGGACATATCGACCCTCCTTCTAGCTCAGGTCATATCTTTATCCTAGCAGGGACGGATTACTTCTCCAAAAGGGTTGAAGCGGTTTTGCTCAAGCAGGTTCCAAGGGCCACCGTGGTCAACTTCATGCATCACCACATCATATACCGATTTGAGGTTCCAGGCCGAATATTCTATGACGATGGCCCTCAGCTCATAACCCATCATGTCGATTGCTTAGCTAACTAGTTTGGCTTTTAGTGGAGGTACTCAACCTTTTACCACGCTCGGGCCAATTGTTTAGCTGAGGCATTCAATAAAACCCTGTGAGGGATGCTCAAGAAGTCGGTCTCAAAGTTAAAGAAGAATTGGCGTGCGAGGCTACCTGAAGCTCTGTGGGCCTATCGCACCATCAATTGGAATGCTACAAACTCCACTCCTTATTCCCTTGTTTGTGTAGGTGAGGCAGTTTTACCCCTTAAGGTTCAAATACCCTCACTTTGTTTCGCTATACATCAGGGACTGACTGAAGATGAGAGGGTCAAGCTCCGTTATCAGGAGTTGGACGCTCTTGATGAAATGAAGCTAGTGGCCCAGCAAAACCTTGAGCTCAATCAGGGAAGAATGAAGAGTGCCTTTGACAAGTCTGTCAAGGTTTGCTCATTAGCTCATGGGGATCTAATCTTAGCAATCAAAAGACCGATTGTCATGCAAGGACGCCGTAAAGGCAAGTTCTAACCTAAGTGGGAAGGTCCCTTCATAGTCAAGAAAGTCTCTCCAAATGGAGCTTACTTACTATCACATCCTGATGGAGAGGAGGCAATGCCCCCAATCAATGGGCGATATTTAAAGAAATACTACCCATGATTGTAAAAAGAAAGCGAGCAAGAAGGGCCAAACAAGCGTTAACTCCTTCTATTACATTAAAAGGACTTACAAGTTACAGCCAAAAGCCCATTACTAGGGAGGTTACAAGGCTCTTGCATTTGAGGAAAGGAGGATGGTTACAAGCCAAAGAGAAGCGCCCTCATCATGAAGAAGAAGCAAAACCACTTGCAAGTCAGCTTCAATTCTTCTGCCAGGTGTTCTCAAAGAGGATGGTTACAAGCCAAAAAGAAGAGACCAACCATTTTCGAGTCAGCTTCAATTCATCTGACAAGGCATGGCTAGCTTCCAGGAGAGGAGAAAAGTGCCCTAATAGAGTCCACTTCCCTAGCAAGGAATTGGCCTATGATGGATTCCCTTCCTCCAAAACAACATGGACTTCACTGTTGTACTGGAGGACTTGGCTTCCATTAGACCACAGTGACCGGGCCTTCTCATTTGCCATCACTCCCCACGAGACATCGCCATCCATGGCCATCGTCGCGTGCAACCCAACGCTGTACGCAACCATCATCGTGCGCAACTCAAGATCGTGTTCTACCATCCCCGCTGACAAGCCAACACCACGCATGACCATTGTCGCGAGCGGCATGTTACCAAGCATGCATGTCACTGCGAGAAGCTTAATGCTGTGCGAAAGAAGCAATGTATGCGACTTGATGTCGTTCATGCCCTTATGCTCTTGTTCCCATTGCCTCCAGGGGTCATTAACTCCCATGCCTCTTCGGTCTCCCCAACCGTCGCTCCTTAGTGACGGTCAACCTTCTTGTGACCTTTCACCTCCCCCACAGTCCTTTGGGTTTCGCAGGAACTCACTCCTACTCTTTGAGAAACCCTTCCCCGTCTATTCCCTCTCTTCCACCAGTGACTGAAGCTAACGAAAAGCCACCGAAATTCCGAAAAAAAGCTCCCCTGTGACCCTGTGGTTTGCCTTCTCCTTTCCTCGCCCTCCTTTATCTGTCGAAAAAATCGTAGAGTTTCCAGTAGAGCTACTGCTGCCCCTCCTTCTCTTCCGATAACCATATGCCCTTTTGCAACTTGCCACACAGAACTACTAGAAAATCACTAGAATTTTGACAGAGTACCACTGCGACTCTCGCAGTTTTGTCAGAGTATCGGTGAAGCCCTATGAAGCTCCCTTTTCCATGCTCAGATGGTCTCAGCACTCTCTGAAGAAGTTCACAAGCACTCTGAGAAGGCTCATGACTCGCTGAAGTTTGGTGAAGAACTCCTAAAGTCCTGCATGCTGTGAGTTTTTGCTTGAAAACTGTTGCTGGAAGTCTCTAGACGGAAGCTCCAGCTTTCTCTCTAGAAAGCTCTCTATAATCAACAGTGTCGAGTAGTGCCCCTCACAAGTTTGAAGTGATGCTCCAGTCCTTGTCTTCAGATGATGATAGGTCCAAGCTGGGGCAAGTTAAGCCCGAGGCCAGAATGCAAGTCATTGCCTCCTGTGCCTCATAAACCCACTGCTATCGCCATGGCTTATTGCCGCACGCTCCGCACAGAGGCTATAGCCGCGTGCTTCACAGAGGCCTTCACCGCGTGCTTCACAGGAGGCTAGCGCCATGCACTTTAGAGGAGGACATCGTCGCACGCTTCACCAAGAGCTGTCGTCGCGCGCTACACCAAGGCCTAACATTGTGCGTGCGCCATCTAAGCTTAACTCACGTCCATCATCCAAAACTTAGTGCCGTGTACATGCGACAACACTGTCCACTGTGGATTTTTCCCACTTTCCGCAGAACGTGACCCGTCATCCGCACATGTAGGCCATCACTTTGCATCCTCAGGGAGTCAAGTCTCCAGTTACAGCCCTGTTCCCCATGGAGTCACATTCCCTACCCACACTCTGGTCTATGCTGCATTACCTTAAACTTCACAACCACTCTCTAGGTGCACAATCCGAAACTGTATGGTCCAAATATATGACCCTAGACTGTAGCAGAGGTTTAGTTGCACGACCTTAAAGTTCATGGTCCTAGCTGCAAAACTTCAAACTACATAGCCATGGTCCAAACTATATGACCTTAAACTGTAGCGGAGGTCTAGTTGCATGACCTTAAACTGCATGGTCCTTGTTGCATGACTCCAAACTGCATAACCATAGTATATACATCACATAATCATCATGGGGCATTAGCAGTTGTCATAACACCACCAATTGTACGGTCACATAGCATCGTGCTCCTAACTCCATGTTAAACAATCATTACAGGAAGACTATTCTATAGTATAGATGTATATCAATTCGCACACACATCACCTTGTCACTCAATTCATCAGCAAAAGATTCAAGCAAAAGAGCATGTTTATCAACTCCATAACTGTGACCTTCTTGTAGGAAAAGGAGTACAATTGTCAAGCAGTGGCGGGTTTTTGTGTGATTCGAAGCCGATTTTAAAATAGATTTATTCAAAGCTCACATGAAGGTGATTTGAATACATTTGGTCAGAGTTGAGCGCAAAATCATGTAACAGGCAAAATTTTTGAAAGTCTTTGTGTAGTGTGGCAATGACGTACCCCTCCTCTCGGATCATTTTGCAAAAAGAACAGCTCCATTTGGTGTCCAGATGACCATTTTCCAAATTTGAAAAATCTAGCCGGAGGTTGGATTCTGGTGGCTGGAATTGCAGCAAATTTGGACTCATTGTGCATCGAATCTAACTGTCCATCACTTGCGAGGCTTGGCTCAGATGAAGCCTCTGATCTCGTGCTCGTAATGGGTCTGGTTTGAGGTTGATCCGATGCGTGAGCCTCGTGATATGGACATTTGATCGAGGAGACGTATTTGCTAGAAATTTCCTGCTACTTTTGGAAGTTTTCCGGCTAACTTCTCTCTTTGATTTCTCTCAGCTCAAACCGTGCTATCATGCGTGCCATATATCAAATCGACTGGGTTGTTGAGACGAACATGCTCCCAAATTTAGGCTTGATCTGACTCGGGATGACGAAGATACGACCAAGTGAAGTTTTCCCCCGAAATTGAGAGCCACAGTTTCCATTAATGGAAACTGGTTCATCGAGGGTGCGCCGTAATAGTGTACGAGCTACCCATTTTGTGTAATGTGGCCATAACTTGCTCCGAAAGCGTCAGAATGCACCAAAATTGGTACTCGGGGGTTTTCAAACATTCTGAATCCAATGGCAATGGTCTGGAGACCATTTATGCTTCGATAATGATGCTATTGTTTAGAGTCCACTTTCAGCATGATAGAGGCAAAATTTCCTGAAATTATTTTATCATCTGCACTGCCTGAAACTCGTCAAATTGTGACGAAACTCGGTAGGTATTCTTAGAAGACTCTTAGAAACAATCTTGAACCTTCGTAGGGCATTATGAGGCTGTCAAAAATTTCACTTCTAGATCAAGGCTTATTGACCAACGGCTTCCATAGTCCACAGGCACTTTGGTATCGATGAACCTAGGTCACGAACTGCTCTCTCCTTATTCTCATCAGGGACATAAGTGATGATAAATGATCTCAAACACCCATGAGCAGACCATTCCATACAAGGTGAAAACTCTATTAAATACTCGGGTTCCATTATTATTGATTGGATTCTTCAAGCCGTAGCCTATCACATCAACTACGAGACATTCTAATCAATATAGTAATAAGTGGGAGGTGACCCTCACACCTCCCTAAGAGATTATTCTCTCCAAAACACGATATCTCAATGCCTCACAAAACTTGAGGTAATATGAATCTGAGCCCAAGTATGCCAAGCATCAAGATTCAGTTTCTCTCTCTAGCTCCCACTGAGTAAAAGACTCTTTGCTTCAAGTCCTTGAAAGGCCACATAGCCAACAAAATTGCCCAAAACGGAAAAAACAGGGACATGGTGAAACCCCAGTATGGGTACCATGAGTAAAAATGACAAGCAGGTATGGCCATGAAGCTATGAGTAAAAAAGTCTTGAGACAAATCAAGGCCTGGCGAAAACCCACAAGGGAGGCAAAAAGGGTAGACCTGACCTCGAAGTCACGGGTAAAAGCACCCTAGTACATGGATTTGGTGAAATCCACTCTCTTTGCATCATTGCAACTTGACTAGAGAGAAAACCCGCAAGGGAGCTTGGAATCAACTTAAAAAATCTTCGGCCCTAGTGCCATAAAAAAATCTCCGACCCTTGTGCCTTCCAAAAATCTTCGGCCCCTGTGCCTTCAAAAATCTTCGGCCCCAATGCCATCCAAAAATCTCCGGCCCCTGTGTCTTCAAAAAAATCTTAAGCAAAATCTCCAGCCCCTGTGCCTTCCAAAAATCTCTAGCCTCAGTGCCATCCAAAAAAAATCTCTGGCCCCTTTGCCTTCAAAAATCTCTTGCCCCTGTGCCTTCAAAAATCTCCGGCCCCAGTGCCTTCTAAAAACTCTCCGGCCCCAAAGTTATCCAAAAATCTCTGGCCCCAGTGCCATCATAAAATCTTTGGCCCCTGTGCCTTAAAAAAAAGGTCTCATGCTCCTATGCCTTCAAAGCTCTCCTGCCCCAGTGCCTTCAAAAAATATCTGGCCCCAGCTCCATTTAAAAAAAATCTCAAGCCCTAGTGACATCCAAAAATCTTTGGCCCTTATGCCATTAAAAAATCTCAGACCCCAGTGCTGCATTCAATCCTGGGCCTCAATGCTGTCACAAAAATGAAAACTTCCCCTTCTCAAAACAAACTCCAGCATCCAGGGTGAAGTCTCCTAAAATGAGACCGCCTCATTGGCCCCCTCCCTATCACGTCTGGGTAATTCAGGAGATCCCCAACGGGACCAATAGAATGTGGACCAAAGAGGTACCCTACATGCCTCTTCCTTCTTCTCAAAACAAACTCCAGCATCTAAGGTGAAGTCTCCTAAAATGAGGCCACCTCAAAGGCCCCTTCCCCATCACATCCGGGTAATCCGGGAAATTATCAATTGGACCAGTAGGATGTTGACCAAAAAGGTACCCTGCCTGCCACTTTCCGTCTTCTCAAAACAAACTCTAGCATCTAGAGTGAAGTCTCCTAAAATGAGACCTCCTCAGAAGCTTCCTCTCTATCACGTCCGGGTAATTTAGGAGATCTCCAATTGGACCAGTAGGATGTGGACTGAAGAGGTACCATACGTGCTCACCAAAACCTGGTGTTTATGTTTGAATAGGTATATGGCCCGCAAAAAGGCCCCTGCTAACTGAAACACCAGAACTTCCCCAACAGGGATGGAATAGAGCCCACAAAAAGGACCCCACCAGTTGAGACATTAGGAATTCTCGTTGAAACAAAAGTCGTAAGCTCGCTGAAGGTAGACCATCAATGCAATCTCTCAGAAAATGGATTCTGGCATAACTTGAAGAACTCCCCTGAACAAGGCACCGGACAACTGGGAGCCACTTTGGTCACACCCCGGATAAGGGAAAAGCTCATCAAGGTCTACCCCTCAAGGACTGAGCCGATGTTAATGGTCAAGAAAAAAATATATTTGAGAGATAATAAACATGTATTGACCAAGATTCGCTAGAGCAGCTACAACGTTAAAGTTTTATGAATGTTGCGCCTCTCGCTTCTCTAGAAGAGCAACATCCGTCGGGGCAAGTTTTGTACGTCATTTTTTACGTACTTTCAAAGCTTACACAAATAAGGGGAGAAACGGTGATAGCTTAGTCCTGCGGGTTCACCAGACACCCATGGGCTAATGTTGTGCCAAAAAATAAAGCCTGAAGCCTTGTGACCTAGGTGAGGTGCCATCACACCAAAGAAGGGCCATTCAACTGTAGCCCTATGCTAGCACTCAGAACGTCGAAAAACCCCTAATGAACAAATTTGGGCTGAATCAGACCTCCCTGTTTGAAGGTATTTTTCAACATTTGTATCTTCAAGGCGAATAAGGAGAAAGCATTTTACGACCTTGGTCTGTAGGTACCAAGAAGCCTGTGGACTATGGAAGCTATGAAAGCCCTGATCTAGAAGAGAAATTTTCAAAAGCCTCAGAATGGCCTAAGAAGGTTCAAGATCGTGCCTATGGGTGTTCTTAGGAATACCTATCAAGTTTCATTACAAATTGACAAGTTTAAGGCAGTGCAGATGACAAAATAGATTTGGGAAATTCTACCTCTATCATGCTGTAAATGGATCCTGAACTATAACACCATTATCGGAGGGTCAAATGGTCTCCAGACCATCACCATTGGATTCAAAGCATTCGAAAACCCCCAGGTATCAATTTTTGACTCATTCAGACATTTTTGGAGTAAGTTATGACCAAATTACCTAGAATTGGTAGGTCGTACACCATTACGGTGTACCCTTGGTGGACTAGTTTGCATTAATCGAAACTGTGCTTCACCATTTCAGGGGTAGACATTTCATGGTCATATCTTCCTTATCATGAGTCGGATAGAGCCCAAAGAGTGAGATGTGGCACGCATGATGACACGGCCTGTGCCGAGAGAAATCGTAGAGAGAAATTTTTCGGAAATTTCCAAAAGTAGCAAGAAATTTCTAGCAGCACGTCCCCTCAATCGAACGGCCACATCATGACGGTCGCGCGTCAGATCGACCTAAAACCATATTCATTGCGACCGTGAGGTCAAAGGCTTCGTCTAAGCCAAACCTCGCATGTGATGGATAGTCAAATTCAACGCATGATGAGTACGAAGTTGCTACAATTCCGGCCACTGGAATCCACATTCCGACCAAAGTTTTCCAATTTAGAAAATGGTCGTCCGGGCACCAAATCGAGCGGTTCGTTTTACAAAATGATCGTAGCAACATGCTCATCATCTTTGAAAAACATTGAGAAACATGCTGAATCCTAAATCTAAGGTTGCACATTTTTGCATGTTTTTGACATGTCATGATCGTGGCCCTAAAGTTCGATCCATGACTAAAATTGGGTATCAAAATGACTGTCTTCCCAAGCCGATCAAGAAAAGAATAATCTTTTGACCTGATGAAGATCGAAAGGACCTCAAATGGATCCCGAAAGAGGGAGAAGGTTGCATGGCCACGATAGGGACCTAATTGGAATTTTAAGATTTGTGGGTAAGTGACAAAATCATCGTTTGTCCCTATTTTGTTAATTTTCTTTAATTCTTTTAATTTTTATTTTTCCACAATTAGGTTAAAAGTTTTGCATCCACCCATGTTTTGACCTAAAATCTATATAAGCACGTGGTGTGCTCTTATATAGGACGGGTTGAGACCCTCTCTTGATCAATTAAAAATTAGTCTTTTTGCTTGAGTTTTTGGGTCATGGCTTAGAGAGAGAGAGAGGAGAGAGAAGATCTGGGTGGGTACCCTTGAGTGTTGCATGTAATTCTTTCTCCTCTCTTCTTTGTCTCTCTTCTTTTGTCTCTCTTCCTTCTCTCTCTTCTTTCTCTCTCTTCTTTCTCTCTTCTTCTTTCTTTTCTCTCTTATTCTTTCCTCTCTCTCTCTTCTTTCTCCCTTTTTTCTCTCATCTTCTTTCCTTTCTCTCTCTTATTCTTTCCTTTCTCTCTCTTCTTTTTATTCTCTCTCTTCTGTTCTTTCTCTCTCTTCTTCTTTCCTTTCTCTCACTCTCTTTCCTTTTATCTCTTTGCTTCTTTCTTTTCTCATGGTTCCCCCTATTTTTCAAGCACAGCAGCACATGTTGCTGAGCATGACATTTCTATCTCTCCTCTCTCTTCGTCTATCAAGCACGGCAGCATATGTCGTCGAGCATGACATTTTTCTCTTCTCTCTATGTCCGTCATGCATGACAGTACACACTGTTGAACATGATGTATCCCTCTCCTCTCTCTTCATCTATCTCGCATAATAGCACATACTATTGAGCTTGACTTTTCTCTCTCTTCTCTCTTTATCTATCATGTCAGGTAGTGAACACTGTCAAGCATGACTTTTCCCTCTCCTCTCTCTTCGTCTATCACACACGACAGCACATACTACTGAGTGTGACTTTTCTCTCTTCTTTCTTTGTTTGTCACGCACGACAAGATTGAACCTAATCAGGCACTCCATGGTTATATGAGTATAACTACCAACTACCACATATAGGAGATGGGTGAACCTCGCCAATGACAAAATTGGTTAGTCTAGGAGCATTTTTCTCTTGACTGGATCCCCTAAGGCAAAATCCCCTAAGGTAAAATGTCACGACCCCACCCTTGACCACCGTACCTTATGTGGTGATGGACGGTCGAGCGTGGGTTCGTGATCCAATGTAACATTTGTCTCTCAGGTAGGAGTGGACTCAATGCATTTACTTTTTGTAATCAAGCAAACCATGGAAATAACTATATGCAACAATACAACTAGCAACTTAACATATATAAAATCACATTCACCAAAAATCTATTATATCAAATTTTTCCAAAATATTACATTCAGTTTGGGGCTTCTAGGCCTAATATTACACATATCCATAAAAAACGAATAAAAACCCAAGGCCCAATAACCCAGACAGAGACAAGATCTAAGCACCTTCTTCGAGAAAACTAGCTTCATCTTCCAGTTGCAAAACACGAACTCCTAACCTTGCATCTGTCGCTATCAATCTACAAGGAGGAGAAATAATGGGATGAACTATTCAGCTCAATAAGCAAGTCTAGTGTTATGGGCCTATGGTCATTCTATTCATGTGTGATAATACTTCAGTTCATAAAGTCATAGTTTAGCATATATAAATATCAGGTCAAGGCAGCGAGTATGAATATTTCATTTAAAAAGCAGTTATCACTAGATCAGAGCGATCATGAACATTCAATCAGTGAAATCATTAACATCTAATCAGTGAAATTCTAATCATTCCTTATTTAGGAATTCAATCATTATCCACTCGCTCCCTAAATCAACTACTCCTACAGTAGAAGCCCTATCCATCAGGCTAAGCCAATCCCATTGCTTAAAACCTCTACCATCATACAGGAGGGAGAGTAATGACCAGTGGGTTAATCCACTTCGTAATACCCTCAACACACACACACGGTCCTCATCGTGCATTAGGGGTTCGATAGGCCCTTACCTTGCAAGGTATCAATATTATATGTCATCTGATTTCATGAATCTAGGGTGCGACCCTCTATGCTCTCCCTTAACCCGTTTCTATAGTTATGCGGGTTAGGGGATATGCTGGCATTGGTTAGGTGCCTCGATCTCGCCCTCCGGATCCTTTGGGGATCGGGTGGCATGTGTCTCGGGTTTCAGGGGAGACCCAAGATGTTTGAGATCACTCTCTCAGGAACCTCATTGAAGAACAAGGGCAGGTATTACCAACCGGTGAGAGAGAAATTTATGTTTGTGAAGCGGGACTTACTTGACACGCTCGGGCTGGCTCTGGTGGGCGCCCTCTTTGATGACGAAGAAAGCCCCCCAGTCGTAAAACTTGTTTGGAATGGCCTCTCTTGACCTGTTTCTCCTTTCCTGCAAATACACACACACATATATTAGAAGTATCGATAAGTGGGGCAAGATCCCAGCCTTGTTACAGGGTGAAAATGAGAGATGAGTTAAAATAAAAATAAAAAATGGAATTAGGATTAAAATGGAATGCAGTGAAGTGAAATAAATAAAATGAAGTAAAAGAAAATAAATTAAAATGAATGAGGTGAGAAAAATAAATAATGTAAATAAAATAAAGAAGATAAAGATAAATTAAAATAAAATTAGTGGAGTAAATAGAATAAGGTAAATGAATATAAGATAAAAGTGGTAAATGAAATAAAATTAAGTAAAATAAAATAAATGAGGTAAATAAAATAAAAAAAATATGATAAATTAAAATAAATAACTAAAGAAAATGAATGAAGTAAATACGACAAGATAACGGCATAAAAAGAAAAAATGGCATGAAGTAAATTAAAGTAAAATAAAATAAAATAAGTGAAATTTTGTAAAATAAAATAATAATAAAAAAATGAAAAGTTTGTGAGAGAGCGCTTTTTGTTGGTTAGTGGATGAGAGAGAACGTAAGGTATTTAAATAATAATATATAAAGAAAAGTAGAGCTTTGGTTGGTTAAGAGAGGGTGAAAGAGACTTGAAGTTGGATGTTGGGTTGTCAACGTTTTACATAGAGTGAGAGCTTTTATGGTATGGTTTTTTTTGAAATTTAGAGAGAGAGAGTTTCGTTGGGTAACTTGAATGAAATGGTTGGATGAAAACGAAGATAACGAATACTTCAAGACGAAAAGAAAGGGCATATTTTGCTCGGACGTTTAGAGTGAGAAGCTCACTATTGGGTTTTTTCGTTGTGAGAGGGAGAACAGGGTGATGATCGCGAAAGACTGGGGAAAGGCGGAGAGATCTGCGGGAAAGTTGGAGTGCTGGGAGAAAAGTGGGACAGGAAGGTGGCGAAGATGGTTCGCAGCAATGAGGTTGTGATTGACGGTGTGGGAGAGGCGGAGGCGACTGGTTGTGGGAGTGAAGAGGGAGCTCGAGAGTGGTGGAGATGAAGAGAGACGAGACGAAGGGCGAAGGGCGAAGGACAGGGACGGAGATAGTCCGCAGCCTGGTAGCAGGTGAATGGAAGTGGAGAAGAAGATGGGAGAGCTTGGTTTGACGGTCGTGGCAGCGTGGATAGCAGAATGGGGTAGGGAGAGGGAGCAACAACTCGCTACAGGTGGCTGAGAAGAGGCAGGAGAGTTGCTAGTGGTGGAGCAGCTGTTTGCATAGAAGAAGTGGTGTGAAAAGGGCAGCAACCAGCTGCTGTCTGGCACACCGGGACAGAGGACGAGAGAGATGGGATCAACGGGAGGCCTGGTTGGAGGCGGTGGCAACTAGGTGATGGACTGTTGAAGAGAGAAAAAGGAGAATTGAGAAGGGAGATTGAGAGGTGAGAATGAGAAGGTGATGCGGTTGGTTTGTAGGTGGACGGAGATGCATAGAAGAGGATCACAGGTCAGGGAGCCGCAAAGTGGCAGAAGAGAGGTTGAGAGATGTGAAGACAAGGGCTGCAAAAGAGGTGGAGGACGGGCTGAGATTGTAGTGAAGCGAGGGTGATGGAGATGAAGAAGAAGAAATACGGAGAAGTGGCTGCTGACTGGAATTGAGTCACAACAGGGAAAAAAGATATGGAGATTAGCAGATGGGCAGCAGCCAATTGAAGGGAAGAAAGATGGGGTTCGTGAGTAGGAGTTGTGGCTGGCTGCTGGTCGGAGGTGAACGTGTCGCAGCAGCGGGTTTGTAGACGAAGTGGAGGGGTGAGAGGTGGCTGGTGTGGAGATGGGAGCAGCAAGGTTGGGGCTGCTAGAGAGAGAAAGAGAGATGGGAGGTAACAGGGAGGGGAAGCCAAGAGGTGGATGCACAGTAGTGAGAGGGGCACACAGCCGGCGATAGGAAGAGGTTGGATGAGCACACAGCCAGCGCTACCTGAAAACTGGCACAACCGGCGCTACATGGAAAAATGGCACAACTGGCGCTGCGTGAAAAATTGCACAACCAGTGCTACATGGAAAAATGGCACAACCGGCGCTACATGGAAAAATGGTACAACCGGGCGCTACGTGGAAAATGGCACAACCGGCTCTAGGTGAAAATGACACAACCGGCGCTAAGTTATGAAGATTTGGGGAATGGTGGACGCGCGGGACCCACAGAACGTGAGAGAGAAAGAGGAGACTCGAAGGTGCACCAAGAGGGGGTAAAGGGAAGGTGCACCTAAAAAGAATAGAAAGAGAGATGGTCATGAGGGACCACCAAAAAAAGATAGAAGAGGCCGAACCGATGGTGCACATAGAGCTGGTGGACATATAAGAGATAAAAGCATAAGGAAAGAAGAGAATTGTGGTCTTGCTAGACGACAAGGAAGAAGATGAGAAGTTGTGGTTGTGAGAGATTACAAGAAAGGGGGTAGAGAAGGGTCGTGGTACTGTGGGAACAGAAAAAGAGAAGGAAAAAAAAAAAAAACAAAACCCAATTGGTGTTGGGAATGTAGTCATGCGGGACTACAAGGTTAAAAAGAGAAAGAGAAGGGAAAAAAAAAAGACAACCCAGACAAAGCTTGGAATGAGAGGAAAGGAGAGAAAAAACCCAACCGATGTTGAGATTGAGAGGGGAGGAGAATGAAAAGAAGAGAGACGGATGGAGGTGAGAAGAGAGGAAGAAGAAGAGAGCGAAAGAGATAGAGATGAGAAGAGAGGAGAGAGAGATAGAGATAAGGAGAGAGAGATAGAGATGAGAAACCCAGTCGGCGTTAGGAAGAAGAGAGGAGAGAGAAAAAGATAGAAAAGAAGAGAAAGAAAGAGAGAAAAAGAGAGAAAAAAAGAAGAAAGAGGAGAGAGAAAGAGATAAAGATGAGAGAAAGAGAGAACGAGATAGAGATGAGAGAGAAAAGAGGTGGAGAATGAAAATTGTCTTATCGAAGGGTACCAATATTTTTTTTCTCTCTCCTCTCTCTCTCTCGAAGACGCACTCACGAGCTTAAGCAAGGATCAAAATTTTTATTGAATGAACGCCCCCCTTCATAGAGGTTATTACGTGTTTATATAGAATTGGGTTAAAACGTGGGTGGATGCTAAAAAACTAACTAAATTGAAGATAATTACAATTTAATTGAATTAAAGAAAATTTTAAAAATACGGTGCAAAATGATTGTTTTACCTCTACCTAACAAAGTGTGAAATTTCATAACAGTCCCTATTGCTGCCTGAAAACTTGTGCGATCTTCCATGACTGATCTGGGATTGTTATGGTGCCCATTTGATAGAAAGATGAATATTTTCTTATAGGGCCCGGCATGACAATCGATTTGATACCAATTTCGAGCCATGGATCAAGATTCGAACCACGATCATGATACTTGAAATTTGCTTGAATCTGAAAGCTTTGGATCGATGTTGAGCTCCTTCCTTGATGTTTTTCTATATGTTTTCATCATAACGCATTAAGCATATCGTCATGATCACGTGGCAACAAATGGGGCAATTTGGAACCCCGAACGAAGATTTTATGAATTTTGAATTTTGGCCGGAATTTGGAAATTCGGCAACCGGAATTTCAGTCACTTCATCGACTTCGTACGTGAAATCTGACCGTTCATCATGTACGGTGTTTGGCCCAATGATATCCCTGAACCTTACGCACATAATGGAATTAGTTTCGTATTGATCTGTTATGTGAGCGTCATGATTTGGTACATCGAGCGAGGCGTGTAGCCGCTGAATTTTCTGTAACTTCTTCACGGATCGACAACTTCTTTCTAGTTTTTCTCCCTGCTCGAACATCGGCACGGGGAAAACCATAAATCAAAACACTCATCTCGACGAGATAAACACGCTCACAAAATTTGAGAGCGATCCGACTTGGATCGAGTGAGATATGAGCCCCGAAAATGGCTGCTTTGTGGCTGTGAAAACAGCCACCTTTAATGGTGCTTTGTGGAGTGAGGTCACACGGGAATAGTGTGCAACACCTCATGTTTCAATATTTTGTTCATATCTTTGTCCTAGAGTGTCCGATTCAGCCGAAACATGGCCCATATGGGTTTTTGACAGTGTCGGATCCAATGGCCTTGGTCCCACAGTGATTTGAGACACCAAAAATATAGTTCCAGTTTTAGGGTCCGTTTCAAGATGTTAGAGGCCATTTTTTCCCGAAACGGTTTCTTTGTGTTAATTGCCTTAAACATATCTGATCGCCATGAAACTTGGCAGGTGGTATTTTGAAGTGCTGATAAAGATCTTGACCAGTTCTGGGGCCATTATGAGACTGTCAAGAATTTCCACTGTTTTGTAGGCTTTATTGATCTGATTCCTACTTATTCCTAATCAGGGATCAAGGTGCTGAAAAATACATTCAAACAGCTTGCCCCACTGAATGTTGTGCTTCAAGAGAAGCAAGAAGGAAAATCATTTGTAATGTTTCTTTCAACTTTTACTTTTTTTCTTTCTAACCATAGGATCACGTGAACGTCGAGGAGATTCATGTAATGGTATAACAAGGTTGCTCAGACGTAGAGATGCATTGTTTGTAGGTCCGTTCGTGGAGACTTTAGGGGGAGAAGAAACTTTTTTTTTTGCGGTATTTGTTTTCTGCTACACCAGGTTTGCTTTTGATGATTAGAGTACTACTATGGGTCTCGTCTACCAAGTCCAGTTTGGGACAGGTTCTATTAGCCGATCCGGCTAGGTGAGTTGAAGTCTCCAGCAAGCTCCACCCTTGCTTTGTCAATTTCTGCCTTGGAAGGATGATGACTAGGCTCCTTTGTCACCTAGCCTCATGGAGAGAGAGGTCCATAATAGAAGAAGGAGAGGGTATGCACATTTCATGCATGGGGAGAAGGTCTATAAGAGAAGGAGAAGGCATGCACATTTCATGCATGGGGAGAAGTTCCATAAGAGAAGGATAAGGCATGCACAATTCATGCATGGGGAGAAGGCCCATAAGAGAAGGAGAAGGCATGCACATTGCATGAGGGGAAAAGGTCCCTGAAGAAGGGATAATGACTGGGCTACGTTGTCACTTAGCTTTGAAGAAGGGATATTGACTGGGTTACGTTGTCACCCAGCCTTGAAGAAGGGATGGTCCATGAAGAAGGGATAATGACTGGGCTACGTTGTCACCCAGCCTTGAACAAGGATGTCAACTGGGCTACATGTTTACCCAAGACTGAAGAAGGATGTCAGCTGGGCTACCTGTTCACCCAGGACTGAAGAAGGATATCGACTGGGCAACCTGTTCACTCAGGGCAGAAGAAGGATGTCGACTGGGCTACATGTTCACCCAGGACTGGAGAAGGATATCGATTGAGCTACATGTTCACCCAGGACTGAAGAATGATGTCGATTAGGCTACCTGTTCACCCAGGGCTGGAGAAGGATGTCGACTGGGCTACCTGTTCACCCAAGACTGGAGAAGGATATTGATTGGGTTACCTATTCACCTACGACTGAAGAAGGATGTCAATTGGGCTACCTATTCACCCAGGACTGAAGAAGGATATCGAATGGGTTATCTATTCACCTAGGACTGAAGAAGGATGTCGACTGGCCTACCTGTTTACCCAGGACTGAAGAAGGATGTCGACTGGCCTACCTGCTCAACCAGGACTGGAGAAGGATGTCGATTGGGCTACTTTTCACCCAAGACTGGAGAAGGATGTCGACTGGGCTACCTATTCATCCTGGACTGAAGAAGGATGTCGACTGGGCTACCTGTTCACCTAGGACTAAAGAAGGAAGTCGACTTAGCTACTTGTTCACCCAGGACTGAAAAAGGAAGTCGACTGGGCTACCTGTTCACCCAGGACTGAAGAAAGAAGATGAGGGATGATTTTAACGTCTACACCCTACTAGACGTCTTAATGATGAAGGGAGTGCTGGCTGAAGCAGCCTGTAGAATCGAATCTTGGATCAAGCTGATTTTATTGCTCCCAACACCCTTTGAGGGTTTCACTTAGACTGGAGAAGTCGTGCAGTAAAGACGGTTTTCACGAATCCTCCTCTTTATTAGGCTCTGTTACCCATGACCTTTCAGTCATGTCCACATTTTTTTTCTATTTCTACTCCCTGTGCCCTTTCGAGTTTTCACGGTGCCCTAGTTTTCTATTTACTGAACTCTCTTACTCATGGATTCGTGACCATGCCCGTCCATCATTTTTACTCATGGCATTCCCTTGTTCAGGTATACACCATGCCCGTTATTATTTTCTCTTTTTCTTTTTTCTTTTTTTTTTTTTTTTGGTGGGGGTGTGTTTAAGGTCATGCTTTCGGGGCCATTGCAGAGCCATTTAACGTCATGCGGTCAGAACGTGCACTATAGTTTTAAGGTCATATAGCTTGGACCGTGGCTATGTAGTTTAAAGTCATGCAGCTAAGACCATGTAATTTAGGGTCGTGCAACTAGACCTCCGCTATAGTTTAAAGTCATATAGTTTGGACCATGAAGTTTAGGATCGTGCATCTAGACCATTTTGTGGGTCCTCATGTAGGTCAAGCTCTATGGGGAATAGGTCTGTGTTTGGTAATTTGACTCCCTAGGGATAAAACGGTTAAGTTCCATACACAAGCGGAGGGCTCAGATGGAAATGGTGACCCGATGAAGGATGGCAAATAGAAGTAGACTTCACTGGGGATTGGGGAGCAAGTGTGACTCCTTGAGGTGAAAGATGAGACTCTATGGAGAATTGGCTTATGACAGGTAACCCGACTCCCTGGGGATAAGATAGCTTGGTGTCAAATATATCCACTAGGGATTGGAGAGGTAAGAATGACTTTAACTCCACTGGGGATAATGGGTTGCAGTATGGGTGTGACTCCTACTGAGGATGATGGACAGTGGCCTGCTCTTGACTCCATTGGAGATGACAGGTCACTGCTTGAGTGTAACTCCACTAGGGATAGTGGGTCACAGCTTGGGTGCAACTCCACTAGGGATGATAGGTCACGGCTTAGGTGCTACTCCATTAGGGATGACAGGTGCAAGTCCACTAGGGATAGTGGTAGGACGCACATGGCGGTGATCAGGTTCTAGCACATGCGCCGCTAGCATGGGGAACGTAACACACACGACGGTGGTCTTGAATGGTTTCAGTATTGACATGTGTGGCATCAGCACAGACAACGGTAATCCACACGGCGCTAGCGTATGTACAAGCAACACACGCGGTGGTAACTTTAAAACACAGCCGATGCTAGCCTTTGAGAACGCATTCGATGCTGGGCCTTTGAGAGCGCAGTAGGTGCTGGGCTTTGCTAAACACAGCCGGCCCTGGACCTTAGAGAGCACTGCCGGCACTATGCTTTGAGAACAAACCGGCGTTGGGCACCGAACACAGCAGGCACTGGACCTTTGAGAACGCAGTCGGCACTAGGCTTTGAGAACAAAACCGGCATTGAATTGTAGAGAACACCGTCGGTGCTGAGGCGTTGAGAACACAATTGACGCTAGGCTTTAATGAACACAGCTGGCGCTGGGCCTTTGAGAACACAGCCGACACTCGACCTTTGAGAATGCAACCGGGGATGGTCCTTTGAGAACATAGCCGGTGGTGGGCATAGGTTACCCAGACGATGGTGGCTTGTGTTCGGGCCTTAGGATTTGCTATGCTGATTGGCCTGGCTTCGTGGGGAAAGATCGCTAATGGATGCTAGGGCATGTGTGCGACGGATGGACACGAAGGACATGCGGGCGACAGCTTGGGTGACGTGTGCAAGGGATGCATAGGAGCAACGGCTTCTGAGGGACTTCATGGAGACATGTAAGCAATTTATAGTCGTGCAAATAGACTGTATGTCGCGTAGTTTAACGTCTTGCTACAGGGACGTGAGAGATTTTTACTGGTGCTGTCCCATAAGGCAAGGTCAGCACACCCGTCATTTGAGAGGGAATGCCATGAAGGGTTTTCACCACATCCCTTTTATTTTGACACTCTTGCCCAAGTGCCCTTGCGGGTTTTCACTATGCTCGTCTTTTTCTTTCTCTCATTTTCTTGACATATTTTTCCCATGGTGGCCTTTAGGGTGCACACCATGTCCGTCATTTTTTTCTTTTGACATTTTTACCCATGACGCCCTTCTGTGTTTTCTTCTTTTTCTTTTTGCAGGGGCATGCTTAAGGTCATGCCACTATGCCCATCAATTTGGTGTGTTTTAAGGTCATCCGCCCAAACCCGAGGGCATGTTTAAGGTCTTGCCTCCGAGACCATATGTTGTGCAGTTTAACATCATGCCACTAGGACCTGTGCTATAGTTTTAGGGTCATATAGCTTGGACCATGGCTATGCAATTTAAAGTCATACAACTAGTGCCATCCAGTTTAAGGTCGTGCGACTATACTTTCACTGCAGTTTAGGTCATATAGTTTGGACCATGCAGTTTAGGGTCGTGCATCTATACCTCCACTGTAGTTTAAGGTCATATAGTTTGGACCATGCAGTTTAGAGTCATGCATTTAAACCTCCACTGTAGTTTTAGGTCATATAGTTTGGACCATGCAGTTTAGGGTCATGTATCTAGACCGCCATTGTAGTTTTAGGTCATATAATTTGGACCATGCAGTTTAGGGCCCAGCATCTAGACCATGCATGCACTGGATCACCTGTCGAACCATTATACTAATTCAATTTCCCCGTTGTTTATGAGATTCTGGATAATGTCTCTGATGGTACAACACTCCTCAGTCTTGTGACCGAGTACTCTATGATATTAGAAATAATTGGGCTCGTCGTCCCTCCCGACTTCATCTTGTCTTTTTACCTTAGGTAGCTTGATCATCTCTTTAGAAAATAGAGTTTCAAGCAACTTGGGGATCATGCACTTGTCAAAGGAATAACTCTCGTGTTGGCTTCTGCCTAGGAAATACTTGATTTTGTTGTTGGGGACATTGAGTCTTTGATTTCCTTGTGGTAATAGATTCTGATCAATATAAGCTAGGGAAGTTTTCTGGTAGCGATTCGGCTTTCTTGCTACTAAGGTATCGTATCTTTTTGATGTTTTTTCCACCATGCTTTTATTAGTCTTCTGTTCCCTATCCGAAGAAAAGATGGAGAAGGGACTGACAGTGAGGGAGGAGAGGGTGGGAGTAGTTCATCGTTTGTTGGCCCCATTTCAATGGCCAGGAGAGGTTCTTGAGAGATAGCAAATAGGGCTTGACACCCTGAGGGGTACACTCAAGATTATGAGACTTCAGTACCACTCGACGTACGGTTTCTGCCATTTCATCTTTCAAACTCATCTCAACCTGTAACCACCTTACCGTGGCCTTAAGATACACAATCTCGTCATCATAGGCTTTTGGTACTTCACTAATCACCATGGCTTCGACACTAGTCATACTTGAGGGCTCCTTACCATTAAGAGAGAACCGGAACCTCTAATAGAACGGAAAGCCCCCATCATTCAAGAGGATACATGAGGTGTTCCCGACATGAGGAGAGCTGACAATTACCTTTGCAGGGAATCATGGTATTCTTAGGGTATGGAGGGGCCACTTGAACAGAGCTAGCATCAAGGGACGCGAAGCTCGTTACATCCTATACTGGGAAGGAGCTTTCCTTGGATGAGAGTAACGAATTCTCATCAAAGGTAAGAATGTCTGAGGGGAAGCAAGCAAGGGAAGAAGCATCATTAAGACCAACAAGAGCAGACGGATGTTCATCATGTGTCCAAGATTCAATGATGAATCCCTGGAAAGATAGAACGAAAGTGGCCAGTGGAAAGTTCCTCTTCCTATTATAAAAATCGATCTCAACAATAGGTTTCTCAAGCTCTTGCAGCGGCTCAACAATATCAATTTTCTCTTCAGCTTCATCTGGGGAGCTGGGATGTCAAGGCAGACTTTCAGGGGAGATGATGAATCATTCACTTGCATTATGGGAGGGGAACTTCTTTCTTCATGGATCAAACTATCCACCATAAAGGGGTTAGGGCCTGTGCCCTCGGTGGATTCGGCTTCCATTTCCTTGAAGAACCAGGGCTGCCTCAAGGCGTTGCCCTCGGGCTTAACAGGGGTCTTGGGGATATTGATTCTGACCCATGAGCTACCTCGAGATCAATGTGCTCGAAGATGCCATTGCTCTCGGTGCCTCTGATCAAGTGATGGTATAATCGGCTTAGGATTAATGGGGTCACCAGGGTGAGAGTGGCCTTTTGCCCCATTCGTAGATTTGTCTTTGCTAAGAGTGGGACTTGGACCTTCTTAGATAACCGGCTTCATCATGTCCCGAGTAACCGTTTTGGTGTTCTCCTCATTCGATGCTTTTCCAACATCATCTGCATCGAGGGGAGTTAGGGGAAGGAAATGGCTCTCATCTTCGGCAAAGAAGTCTTCCATGGCATCCTTTTCTTTGACTTCAGAACTAGGGGATGTTTTGGATCTGTGCATGTGTGCATGTTGCTCAGTCGTGCCCTGGAAGGGCGAGGGGATTGGCGTGTGTGCACCCTATGCAGAAGGACCAGGTGGTCAACTCGGGCTCGAGCAGCATGTCTGGCCTTAAGAGGCCCGTTGTCATGAGCAAGCGTGTGTGACGGAATGGCCATGTGATCATCCCTCACAGAGTGAACAAGCATGTGCTGGGAAGGAGGACTAGGAGGTTCCCCTTCATGTGCTAGGGTAGGCGCAGCAACAAAGCTACCCCTAGCAGTGCACTGCATGTGCAAGGGGTGTGCAGGGCCGGGTCCAAGAAGAGGCGAACCCTGACAGTGTTCCGACGTAACCTGAGGGTTGCTCGAGTGGTTCACTGTGCATGCAAAAGAGGTGAACCCTTGACTATGTCCCGAGGTAACCTGAGGGTTACCCCGAGGTGTAGCTAGAATGGATGGTCCACTAGATTTAGTGGGTGTGTGTGAAGTGGCAGCTTCAGAGCCACCTCCTGGTGGTACCGAACATCTTGTTACAGGGGCTTGTGGTGATGGAGAATGGGGGAAAGCCTCACGGCAACCCGCAAGAGCAACGACAGATGAAATGTCAGTTGCGGAAGAGGGAGAGGCGGCCTTCGGGCTGCCCCGAGCAGTGGGACATGCAAGTGACTCACTGGTAGCAAGATGCATGCTGTTGGTAGTGGGGTGCGTGCCACCAATGCAAGGTCTATTGGTGGAGGGTCCACCATTACATGGAGGTAGGGAGTGAGGGACTTGTTGGTCCATGCTCGCCTCTATCCAGGTGATGACTTGGGAGCACGACACAGGGTTGATGCTCAAGGGAAGGTCGGGGACAAGGTTCATGAAACCCCTGACTCGGATGAAGGGGTTAAGCAGCCCCAAAGACAAGTATGTCTATAGTGAGAAGGAATAAAAGGAAAGGAAGGTCAAATAAGAACTATCCAACGATGGGGTACCATGTCCCCAGTGGAGTCATCAAGCAGGTTAGGAGCCTTGATCTTGCCCTCTGGATCCTTTGGGAATCGGGCAGCATGCGTCTCGGGTTTCAAGGGAGACCTGAGGCGTTTTCATATCACTCTCTCGGGAACCTTGTTCGAGAACAAGGCAAGTATTACCAATCGATAAGAGAGGAATTTAAGGTCATGAGGCAGGGCTTACCTCACGTGGGTCCATGACACGCTCGGGCTGGCTCGCGTGGGCACCCTCTTATATCACGAAGAAATTCCCCCAGTCGTAAAACTGGTTTGGAATCACCTCCCTTGATCTGTTTCTCCTTTCCTGCAAATCACACACATATATTAGAAGTACCGACAAGTGGGGCAAGATGCACACCTTGTTACAGGGTGAAAATGAGAGATGAGTTAAAATAAAAATAAAAATAAAATTAGAAAGTAGAATTAAGATTCAAATGTAATGAAGTGAAGTGCAATAAATAAAATGAAGTAAACAAAAATAAATTAAAATGAATGAGGTGAGAAAAATAAATAATATAAATAAAATAAAGAAAATAAAGATCAATTAAAATAAAATTAGTGGAGTAAATTGAATAAGGTAAGTGAATATAAGATAAATGAGGTAAATGAAATGAAATTAAGTAAAATAAAATAAATAAGGTAAATAAAATAAAGAAAATATGATAAATTAAAATAAATAACAAAAAAAAATGAATGAAGTAAATAAGATAATATAAGGGCATAAAAAGAAAAAATGGCATGAAGTAAATTAAAGTAAAATAAAATAAAATAAGTAAAATTTTTTACAATAAAGTAATAATAAAAATAATGGAAAGTTGGTAAGAGAGGGAGAGCCTTTTGTTGGTTTGAGAACGAAGGTAAGGTATTCAAATTATAATATATAAAAAAAACGTACAGCTTTGGTTAAGAGAGAGAGAAGGAGACTTGAAGTTGGATGTTGGGTTGTCAACGTTTTACAGTATCATAACAGTATCAACCATGGTTGAGTGTCCCACCACGTAGTGGTCGATATCAATGTAAACAGTGGCCATTCATCACAGCATCGTAACAATATCCACCACTGGTCAGTGTCCCACTGTGTAGTGGTCAATATCAATGTAAACAATCGCCATTCATCATAGTATCATAACAATATCCACCACCGGTGAGTGTCTAACCGCATAGTGGTCAATATCAATGTAAATAGTGGCCATTCATCACAATATATCATAACAGTATCCACCACCCGTGAGTGTCCCACCGTGTAGTGGTCAATATCAATGTAAACAGTGACCATTCATCACAGTATAGCATTTAGCAAGAGACATTCATTTCAGAAGCTTTTATCGGGCATTTACACATGAGTCTTCTCAATAGTATTTAACATTCATTATGAACTTGCTTCATCAATATTGCGCTCGTGGCCCCTTTTTCCCACAAAGTACAGTTATATGGCATCATTCACAGATCTTTATGACATTCACATGAAATTAGTCATATGGAATTTGCATTTATCATATATCAAGATAACTTAGTGCCGCATAGGTTTACAATTAGTGCAGTGAGAAGTAACAGTGACATGCCCTTCTTTCCGAGGGCGTAGCTCCTGATTTAGGGGGGAGTTTTAGAATGCCACAAACATGAAACTTTGGGCTACTACACACACCTTTACAAAGACAGTAATTTTAAAGAATTTTGGCACTGTTTAGTGGGTCAAAAGCTAGTACAAAGTGAGCCTTAGTTGCTGGAAATTTTACTGCAACAGTGTGCAGTGACATACTCACGCACTTCGGAGCATAACTCAAAATCCACGAGAAACTTCAAAAACATCAAAAGATGGAACCCTATGTACATTCATAGACCTTTCCAATGGTGGCAATTTAAATTTTTTTGTACACCATTTTCTAGGTCCAAAGAAAGGCCCAAAAAGCTCCACAGTTGCTGAAATTAGCAGCGACTGTGAGTAGTATCGTGTCTCGATATCTTAGGCCATATCTCTTAATCCATTCAAAATTTTATCATGACATTAAAATTAAACTTGGAGTAGACATACATGTCTTTAATTTGGGAATGATTTGGTCCCATTTGGATTCCATTTGTCCCTTGAACATCTTAATGCAAAAACAATCAAAATGCTGGAAATTTTTATTATACTTTTAAAGAACACTTAATATTTCACTGTCAAGGTGCACTTTGAGCGTGGAATCTTGTTCATGTTAACAAGTATCACAATGAGAAATTTCACGAGTCTTCATGAATAACAAAATCATATATATATGGTAAAAATAGTCATGGCATTGAGAAGCACAACTCTAAAATTTCAAACCTCATGTCAACCCATTCATACTTCATGCTTTTCATTTTATCATCTTACCCATTTTCAACATTTTTACAACAATCATGGGTGCATAAAGCTAAACCCACATACCTTGACTCTCACGGTGTCTTCAATCTTCTTCAACAACTTCTCTGGCCTCCTCCACCTGCACTCGTTGGCCGTCTTCAAGGGGCGATAGTGAACTCCTTAGGGAGAGAGAGAGAGTATAAGGTAGAATGAAGGGGGACTTGTCGTCAAAGGAGAGGGGGAGGGTTTAAGTACCCACGGTTGGTCGGATTCACTATGGTTGACGCAATCATACGTGGATCTGAAGCGCACGGAGCGACCGTATGTTTGACCAAAACACTTCCGGCACTGCTCTTTCTTGCTTTCATTTCATAGACGGCACTGGGTCACAGTCGGCACTGGGTCACAGTCAGCACTAGGCCTTGAATTCACAGACGGCGATGGGCTCTCAAACACAACCGGCACTGCGTCTTCCTCGTACACAGTCGGTACTGCGTTTTCCTCTTACACAGCTGGCACTGTGTTTTCCACAGTCGGCGCTGCATTTTCCTCTTACACTGTCAACACTAGGCATTTAAACATGTGCAGCGATGCTCCAAATGGTGCTAGGACTCTGTCTTACCCTCCATTGTAGTGTGCGTCCCTGGATTGGGAAAACATTGTGGTCCATACATCATCCCCCCCTTAAAAAGGATTTTATCCTCAAAATCATATCAACATTAACCAAAAAGGTGGGGGTATTTCTCCATGATCTCATCCTCCCGTTTCCTCAGCAGTGATGTATTGAAGACATTGTGGACGCTGGCCAGTTCAGGTGGCAGAGCAAGTCAGTAAGCCACGCTTCCAATTCTTTCTAGGACTTCAAAGGGTCCAATGAATCGTGGGCTCAATTTTCCCTTTTTACCGAATCTCATAACACCCTTGGTTGGTGATACTTTCAAGAAGACCCGATCCCCCACTTCAAACTCAAGGTCTCTCCAGTGATTATCTGTGTAACGCTTTTGTGGACTTTGAGCCGTCTTGATCCGCTCTCTGATTAAGGCGATCTTCTCGGAAGTCATCGAAACTATTTTGGGCCCTAATAATCATCTTTCACCCACCTCCTCCTAAAAAGGGCCTCATAAGGTGCCTTCCAAATACTGGCATGGAAACTGTTATTATACGCAAATTCTATCATAGGTAGATGGTCTTCCCAGCTGTCCTTAAAGTCAATGACACACGCCCTTAACGTGTCCTCCAAGGTCTGAATGGTTCTCTCTAACTGTCCATCTGTTTGGGGTTGAAAGGCGATACTAAATGTTAGTCTGGTCCCCAATGCTGATTGCAGACTTGCCCAAAATCTAGAGGTGAATCTAGTGTCCTTATCAGACACAATGTTGAGGAGCACCCCGTGCAATCTCACAATTCTTTGATGTACAACTGGGCCAGCTTATCTAGAGTATAGGTCCTGTGAATCAGTAAGAAGACCTTGGTTAATCGGTCCACCACGACCCATATACTATCATGCCCTGCACTTGATCTTAGTAATCCAGAAACAAAGTCCACCGTGATGTGTTCCCACTTCTACTCTGGTATGAGCAGGGACCACAGTAGCCCAGTAGGTTTCTGATGTTCTACCTTCACTTGCTGGCACGTCAAACACTTAGCGACAAACTGTGCCACATCTCGCTTCATGTTGTTCCACTATAAGGTATTTTTCAAATCCTATACATCTTTGTACTCCCTGGGTGTACCGTGTAGCAAGAGTGGTGTGCTTCCTTTTTATATTCTCGTCATTGGGAACACACACTCGGTTCTTAAACCTTAACTAGTCATCACTGCTCATAGAGAAATCTTCTTTTCCTTCCAATTTTAGTTCTTCAAGGATTTTCATCAACTGGTGATCTCCTTTTTGGGTTGCTCGGATTTGTTGAAGGAGTTGGGGTTCCATCCTTAAACATGACAACATTCCTTCCCTCTCACTATAGGGCTGAAATGGGTGCCATTCCTGCTCATCCTCTAATAGCTTCATTTCTCGAACTGTCAAACGTGCCACATAGACCACAACTTTTCGACTTAAGGCGTCGGCTACTACATTGGTATTGCTTGCTTGGTAATCAGTTGTACAGTCATAATCATTCAATAAGTCCATCCATGTTCTTTGCCTCATATTCAACTCTTTATGAGAAAACAAGTAGTTGAGGCTCTTGTGGTCTGTGAACACCTTAAACGAGGCCCCATAAAGGTAGTGTCTCCCTATTTTTAACGTGAAAACTACTGTCGCGAGCTCCAAGTCATGAGTGGGATAGTTCTACTCATGCGGCTTTAGCTTACTGGAGGCATAAGCAACAACTTTACCTCTCTGCGTAAGTACACATCCGAGCCCTTTATGGGATGCATCAATATGAACCAAAAAGTCTTCATTTCCCTCAGGCAAAGCCAGTATTGGGGCTGTGACTAGTCTCTTGTTAATTCTTTGAAACTCTTCTCACACTCCTCTGACCATATAAATTTTTCATTCTTCTGGGTCAGTCGAGTCAAGGGAAGTTCTATTTTTTAGAATCCTTCTCCAAAGCACCTATAGTACCCTGTCAATCCCAGGAAGCTACGAACCTTGGTCACATTTATTGGCCTTTACTACTTAAGTACGGCTTCGATCTTAGAGGGGTCGACTGTGATTCTATCCTTAGAAATAATGTGCCTAAGGAAGGCCACACTTGGGAGCCAAAACTTGCTCATGCTCAATCTAGCATGCAACCTTTCTGACTTCAAAGTTTGCAAGACCACTCTTAGATGTTGTTCATGTAATTCCCGACTCTTTGAATATACCAAGATATCATCGATAAAAACCACTACAAAGTCATCTAGGAAGGGTCTGAACACCCTATTCATCAAATCCATGAACACAACAAGAGCATTGGTTAATCCGAACAGAATCACAAGAAACTCATAGTGAACGTATCGAGTTCGGAAAGTAGTCTTTGGAATCTCTCCTTCCTTGAACCACAATTGATCGAAAACACTTGGGCCCCTTGTAGCTGGTCAAAGAGGTCATCAATCCTAAGCAGCGGGTACTTATTTTTCACTGTCACTTGGTTCAAATACCTAAAGTCAATGCATAATCTCAGGGACCCATCCTTTTCTTCACAAACAAGACTGGCGCCCCAAAGCGACACACTAGGTCGGATGAATCCCTTATCCATTATTTTTACAACTGCTCTTTTAACTCTTTTAATTCTACCGGAGCCATTCTATATAGGGCTTTGGAGATGGGAGCAGTGCTAGGTACTACATCTATCTCAAATTCGATTTCTCTTTCTGGAGGTAGGGATGGCAATTCCTTTGGGAACACCTCAGGGTATTCCTTTACTATTGATATCCCTTCCAACTTGGTCTGAACACCTTGATTCTCTACCACATACGCTAAGTAACCTTCACACTTTTTAGCTAGAAGGCGAGAGGTGCAGAGGGCAGAGATGAGGTGTAGTGGGGACTTGTCTCTAATGCCCTTGAAGTGTATTTCTCTTTGATCGGGACATTTAAAGGTACCGTCTTTTCATGGCAGTTGACGGTGGCATGTTGTGTAAACAACCAATCCATGCCTAGAATCACATCAAAATCTTGAATGTCTAGGTGGATTAGATCCACAGGTAAGTCGCACCTATCAATCGAAAGCTTACACTGCCTATAAATTCTATCAGTGTCTATAGAGCCTCCCATAGGCGTGCTTACTACTAAAGTATAATTGAGACATGCAGATGCGACATTCATGTAACGGGCAAAATGGGGTGCAAAAACTGAGTGAAAGGATCCAGGGTCAATTAAGACTTTAGCATTAATATCACAAATTGAGAGCATACCTCTGATCACGCCTTAGCCCCTTGTTCGGTGAGTGTGAACACCCATCCTTGGGTCTTCAAGCGATCCTTGGTCTTCACCATAGGACAATCTCTTGCTCAGTGGTCAGGTTTGCTGCATTTTAGACATACATTCTTCTTCTAATAGCACTCTATAGCAGTGTGATTGCTTCTCCAACAATAAGTACAAACCAGGCGTCGGTCAGTGCTCGTATTGCCTGGAAGACTCTTCGGGATCATTGGGTTAGGTGGGTATGGGTTCCTTCTGGTGTTTCCCCTCGAAAACTGTCGGGGTTTCTTCTCAAACCTTCTTGATGGCATCACTTTCATCTTTTCTACCTTCCTAAACCTGCGATCCTCGTAGTCTTTTCAATCTTCAACGCATGGTCCACCATCAGGGCATACGACTTTATGTTGGCCAACATCACTCTACTCCTGATATCTGGTCGCCTTTTGTGCCTTAGTATTTCTGATGTGGGCATATCTAGAGAGCTCTACACACCGGGTGACGTATTGTTCAACAGTCATACTCCCTCGTAGGAGTTCAATAAATTCTACTTCCTTCCTTTCCTTAACTGAATCGGGGAAGTACTTCTCATCAAATGCTGTCAAGAAGTTTTCTCAAGTGACGTCGGTCCTTGTCTCCCTCCAAGTCTGCTTTACCGAGTCCCACCAATACTCTGCTTCCCCTTCTAGCATAAAACCCCTAGCCTGACTTTTTGCTTACCGGAGCAGTGTAACACCTCTAAAATTTTCTCCATCTGTTTCTTCTACCTCTCAGCCTTCTCCACTCCTCCATGCCCCAAAAAGGTTGGGGATGCCATTCTCCTAAATCTCTCCATGAGGCTACTATCAATCTGCTCTAATATAGGGGTAGAATGGGTTGGCATCGATTCCTTCATCATTTGAGATATAGACCTTAGAGTTCTATAAAACCCATCGCGTGCCTCACTATTGTCATTACTGGAACTCACACATTGGGTACGGGCTCTCGACATCTTTTAACCTAGTCACAAGAGCACCAGCACAAAACAAATCTAAGTACTCTCCTAAACTCCCAAGGCCAAGAATCCTATCATGGCTGCTTTGATACCATCACGACCCTGCCCCCGACCTCTGTGCCTTACGTGGCGACGGACGATTGAGCATATGTTCATAATCCAATGTAATGTTTATCACTCAGTTAAGAGTGGACTCAATGCCTTTATTTTTAGTAATCGACCAAACCATGGAAATAATTATATGCAACAATACAACTAACAAATGAACATGGAGAAAATCCCAATCACCAAAAATCTATTATATCGAATTCTTCCAAAATATTACATTCAGTTTGGGGCATCTAGGCCCAATATTACACATATCCATCAAAAACAAAGAAAAACCTAGGACCCAACAACCCAAACACAAACAAGAACTAAGCACCTTCTTCAAGAAAAACTATCTTTGTCTTTTGGCTACAAAACACAAACTCCCAGCCCTGCACCTATTGCTATCAATCTACAAGGAGAGGAGAAATAATGGGATGAGCTATTCAGCCCAGTAAGCAGGTCTAGTGGTGATTCTATTCATGTGTGATAACAGCTCAGTTCATAAAGTCATAGTTTAGCATACATGATTATCAGGTCAAGGCAGCGAGTATGAATATTTCATTTAAAAAACAGTTATCACTAAATCAGTGCGATCATGAGCATTCAGTCAGAGAAATCATTATCTAATCAATGCAATTCTAATCATTCATTATTTAGGAATTCAATCATTATCCACTCGCGCCCTAATTCTCCTACTCCCCCAGTAGAAGCCCTATCCATCACGCTAAGCCAATCCCATTGCTTAAGACCTCTACCATCATACAGGAGGGAGGGTAATGACAAGTGGGTTAATCCACTTCGTAATACCCTCAGTACACACACACGGTCCCCAACGCGCATTAAAGGTCGATAGGCCCTTACCTTGCAAGGCATCAATAGTATATTTCATCTTATTTCATTAATCTAGGGTGCGACCATCTATCCTCTACCTTAACCCATTCCTATCATTATGTGGGTTAGGGGATATGTCGGCATCACTTTCCTTACTACAGATGAGCGTCGCATCTCATAGCAGGCATTATCATAGCATTATTCACTACCGGTGAGTGTCCCACCGTATAGTGGTAAATGTCAATTGTAAACAATGGCCGTTCATCACAGTATCATAACAGTATCCACCACCGATGAGTGTCCCACCTCGTAGAGGTAAATATCAATATAGATAGTGGCTATTCATCACAATATCATAATAGTATCCACCACCGGTGAGTGTCCCACCGTGTAATGGTCAATATCAGTGCAAATAGTGGCTATTCATCACAGTATCATAATAGCATCCACTGCTGGTGAGTGTCCCACCACTAAGTGGTCAATATCAATGTAAACAATGGTCATTCATCACAGTATAGCATTTAGCAAAAGACATTCATTTCATAAGCTTTCACCGGGCATTTACACATGAGTCTTCTTAATAGTATTTGACATTCATTATGCAGTCGTTTCATCAATATTGCACTCGTGGCCCCTTTTTCCCACAAAGTACAGTTATATGGCATCATTCACAAATCTTAATCACATTCACAAGAAATTTGTCCTATCATATATCAAGATAACTTAGTGTCGCATGGGTATACAATTAGTGCAATGACAAGTAACAGTGACATGCCCTTCTTTGTGAGGGCGTATCTCTCGATTTTGGGGGGAGTTTGAGAATGCCTCAAACATGAAACTTTGGGCTACTACACAGACCTTTGCAAAGACAGTAATTTCAAAGAATTGGGGTGTCATTAAGTGGGCCAAAATCTTAGTACAAAGTGAGCCTTAGTTGTTGGAAATTTTCCTGCAACAGTGCACAGTGACATACTTGCGCACTTCGGGGCATAACTCAAAATCCGCGGGGAACTTTGAAAACATCAAAACATAGAACCCTAGATACATTCATAGACCTTTCCAATGGTGGCAATTTAAAGGTTTTGGGACACCATTTTCTGAATCAAAAGCAAGGCCCAAAAAGGGTCACAGTTGGTTAAATTAGCAGCAACTGTGAGTAGTATCGTGTCTCGACATCTTAGACCATATCTCTTAATCCATGCACAATTTTATTATGACATCAAAAGTGAACTTGGAGTACACATACCTATCTTTCATTTGGGACTGAAGTATGTCCCAGATGTGCATCAATCTTATCTATTTTTATGAAGTGTCATAAAGCTAAACCCACTTACCTTGACTCTCACGGTGTCATCAATCTTCTTCAATGGCTTCTCTGGCCTCCTCCACCTTCTCTTGTTGACCGTCTTCAAGGGGAGACAGTGAACTCCTTTGGGGAGCGAGAGAGTATACAATAGAATGAAGGGGGACTTGTCATCAAATGAGAGGGGGAGGGTTTAAGTACCCACGGTTAGTGGGATTCACTGTGGATGATGCAATCACATGAGGCTCTGACACGCAAGGAGCAGCGCTGACATGGGCGGTAGCCGTATGTTTTACCAAGATGCTCCCGACGCTACTCTTTCATGCTCTCATTTCACAGACGGCGCTAGGTCCTAGTTGGCACGAGGCCTTGAATTCACAGATGGTGAAGGGCTCTCAAACACAGTTGGCACTGCGTCTTCCTCTTACACAGCTGGCACTGCATTTTCCCCTTACATAGCCGGCGCTGCATTTTCCTCTGACACAGTCGGCGCTATGTTTTTCTCATACACAACCGATGCTATATTTTCCTCTTACACAGCTGGCACTGTGTTTTCCTCGTATACAGCCAGCGCTAGGCTCTTAAACCTGTGCGACGATGCTCCAAATGGTGTGCGTGTTGTTGGACTGGGAGAAAATTGTGGTCCTTAAACAAAATGAGCAAGCGCATCCCTGTGTGTGGGTATGATGGTCCGATAATCAGATTCGAGACAAAAAACCTACAACTAGGGGGCTGAGTTTGTAAAAATTCAGTTTGAAAAGTGTGTGCAAAGAAAGTACCCCGCTACGCTTCCACGACTCAATTGCACACATACAGGTTAAAAGAACCCCGAACAAGGGCAATAAAAAAAAAGGAGAGATCAAGCAGAATAGAAAATAAAATTTTGGGTATCATAAATTCTAACTTTATTCATTTATTGAAAATGGGCTTATTACATGCATCTATGCAAATTAAACTTGGTTCTATGACCGAAATTCCTACTGTCGTAATAGACTTCAACAAAAATAACACTGCTGAGAAGTAATGTTGATCATGAGATCAACTTATTCATGCCAAAAAAAAAAAAAAAGAAAAGAAAATATTTTGGCTATTCAGTCTTCAGCTTCGGATCAACATCCTTCTCCTTGAGTTTCGCCATGAAGGCCACCCATCGAGCCAATTCGACTTTAGCCTCTTCCAAGCTGATGTCAAATGTGTCCTCCTTGGAGTTTGGTCATTTATTTGAACAAGAGGCACCATCTTCTAGATGAGGCACGAGATCTTGAGCTGAAGCAGATGACTCGAAACGAAGTCTCGATGATCTGGGGTATAGTGGAAGAGGGTAGGCACGTTCCCACCAAGAATCATAGTTCAAAGTGGTTGTGGGCTTGTCTTGCTTAGCTAACCCCTCACTAGAAGATGACTTCTTCCCCTTCCATGACAAACCTGGCTTGACCAGAAGGGTGGAAGACTGTTGTCGAAGCAAAAAGATAGGGTGACGGTCGATCGCTTCTCCAGGGGCCGTATAATTCTGAGTATGGTTAAACTGGCGAAGCACCCTCTGAAGGAAATAGCCCTCTATGAAGTGCTGCCCTGCCAGAATAAGACATGAATGCCCCATAGTAGGCAGCAATAGAGATACATTTTCAAGAGCCTTGATCACCCAATCAAAGGATGATAACTCAGCAAGAATCCTACGATAATGGTTGGCGTCACGAGGCCAGGTGGTATCATTGACATATGTCAGTCCCAAAGCAGTAGATACAGTCGTCGTTGATTGAGGAGGACAAACACTAGCGATGTATTCATAGGCCTAAATCTGTAGCAAACAGAGCCCAAAATTACCCCAAAAGGTCACAAAACAACACCCCAGAATCCCGGAGCCATCCGGGACAGTTTGACCTGGGTGACACGGGTGGTGTCTCCCAAGTCTGGGCGACACGCGTCTGTGCTTTTTCAAGTTAGTTCTTGTGGCACAATTATGAGATCCAAAGCCCAAAACCGAACAAGAAACTGATTTTTAGGGGACAAATAAAATAAAATTGTGTTAAAAAATATACCTGCAAAATCAGAGCACTACCCTCAATAAATCGGTCACCTCGCGTGACCTTGTCATGAAGACCCCGATAAATGCCCGCCAATACAATCGGAACAATGGTGTAACCCGCTCATTTCTAGAAGGCATGGACTACAGGAATAAGGGAACTACGAACCGTCTTACGACCACTCAGAAAAAGAATGGATCCAAACAATCCAAAAAGAAAAATATGGATCTACTCAGCGGCTCGAGATTGCTCTCAATTTCGAACTAGCACTCCATATCAACCCACTGACAATGTGAAGAATCAGCAGCCCCCAATAGTCATGCACCTATCATAGAATGGTCGTCGGTAGTAGTAGAAGGTTGACACGTAATCCCAGCTAGGTTTAGGCGAGCAATCATAGGGACTTCCTCCAAAGTTGGCGTTGTCTCGCCTATAGGAAGGAAGATG
This sequence comes from Amborella trichopoda, assembly GCF_054954075.1. Taxonomy (NCBI): domain Eukaryota; kingdom Viridiplantae; phylum Streptophyta; class Magnoliopsida; order Amborellales; family Amborellaceae; genus Amborella; species Amborella trichopoda. The sequence goes on from NC_142344.1 coordinate 24,778,655, forward strand.
GTGTTGTTTGATGGTTGAACCTCTCAGCAAGAGCTTCAAGACATGGAAATTTCACATGACAAGCGTCCATGTTTAAGATTCCTGTAATCAAAATTGAAGCCAGAAGGGCCATAAGCTCGGGCCACTGCCGAGAAAAAAGAAACCAATCCCGGAACCAGAGTCTAATGACAGGAAAGCCATTGACGGGTCGAGAAACTTCGCCCGACCAAAGGCCCTATGAGATATTAGAGGGCAGACCTTCAGGGAACCGCCAAACCCTAGGAAAAGGGGGGAGGCCTCTTCCTCTCCTCCATTGCTAACCTACTTGAAAATCTTCCCCTTGCCCTGGGAGATCGTGTTGTCCTTCTTAGGAGACATGAAAGCCTAAGGACAAGTGTAAGAAAAACCAACAAGATCTGAGGGAAGATGATGAAGAAGGAACAAGATGAAGAAGGGAAGAAGAAAATTATGTTTGAAAGACGAGAGAAGAATGGGAAGGAGGATGATTTTTTATAGAAAAAAAACGAAACCCAACCCAAAACGTGTCCTATAGTTATCCACTTCGGCCACCAGCGAGTTTAGCTAACCCTAAAACCAAGGAAAACTATAAAAATAAAATTTGAGGGTTGGAGGTCTGAGCAACACACCCCGTGTTGCCCAATTTCGTACTCAGACTTGAGTGACACCACCTGTGTCACCAGGGTGACGCTACTAGTGCTGCCCACATTTTTTGGAAAAAAATCTCCTCTCTCATCCCACCATGTTAAAAAAAAAAAAAAAAAAAATTTGTATGAGCAACATGCCTAGTGTGCCCCAGCTTGTAAGGGCGATACTAGCCGTGTCGCTCAAATATTTTTGTCCAAATCTCTTTGTTATCAATTCCTAGCATTTCCAATAAAAAAAGAAAAAACAAATTATGTGGGCGACACCAGCCACGTCAACCTGATCTAGGCAACACCACTAGTGTCGCCCAGGCGACACGGCTAGTGTCGCCCAAACTGGTTTTTCCAAAATAGCCGTGGCTCATTTTTGAAGTCTTTTGGGGATTAAATTTGGTTTTATCATGCATTTTATTACTTTTTTTTTTATTTTTTGTTAATTTTCAAAAATATTTCAGATGCTTCTCGGTGACACGAGCCTAAACTACCAACCAATTTTCCAAAAAATAAAAAACAATTCAAAAAAATATGCTAAAAAAATTAAAACACTCCTCAATGGCATGAGCCTAAACTGCCAACCAATTTTTGGAAAAAATAAAATTTTTTTTAAAAAAATTTCAATAAAAAAGATTAACTTGCTCCTTTGTGGCATGGGCCCAAACTACCAACCAAAGTCCAATCCAGGGCACAACCACCCTGTTTAATGGACAAACGTCAAACTCGCGTGACATAAAAGAGCTGAGATAGGTAACATCTAGCCCCATATGACGCAAAAGGTCGGGTGTGACCAGGGCACAACCACCCTATTCAATGGAAAAACATTAAACTCGTGCGATGTAAAAGAGCCGAGGCAGGTACGGTCAGCCCTGTACGACGTAAAAGGTCATATGTATCCAGTTCAAATGTCAAACTACTACGACGTAAAAGAGCCAAGACATGCACCGTCTAGCCCTGTATGACGCAAAAGGTCGGGTGTGACCAGGGCATAACCACCTTGTTCAATGGAAAAATGTCAAACTCGTGCGACATAAAAGAGCCGAGGCAGGTACCCTCTAACCCCGTATGACGCAAAAGGTCGGGTGTGACCAGGGCACAACCATCCTGTTCAATGGAAAAACGTCAACTCATACGACGTAAAAGACTCGAGGCAGGTAAAGTCTAGCCCCATATGACATTAAAGGTCGAGTGTATCCGTTCAACATCAAACTTGTGCGACGTAAAAGAGCCAAGATAGGTAACGTCTAGCCCCGTATGACGCAAAAGGTTCAGGTGTGTTTAGGGCGCAATCACCCTGTTCAATGAAAAATGTCTATCCCCGTATGACGTAAAAGGGTCAAGTGTATTCCGTCTATCCCCGTAGTGACGTATAAGGGCCGGGTGTATGGTCCATCGCTGCATGATGCTAAACTACCTAAAGGGATCTATGGTTGCAAGAGTTAAAACTGCGAAACAACCTTGTTTTTCAAAATATTTTTCTTTTTTCAAAATTTTCACTCTATGTCTGTGTTTTCAAAAACTTTAATTTCTTTGTTAAAATCGTAACATGCTCCTACTCCGGGTTCTATTTCAAATCTCTCCCTACTTTCAAATTTTCTAAAATGACTTTTAACATAAAGGAACTTGGACACCCGTATATGATGATTATCATGTTGCCGCGTTGCTGCCTCATCTCTCACTTCGAATTCGGCCAGACAAGTCTCTTCTTATAGAAAGCCTTTTCCCATAGATAGCCTTAGGAAACCCGAAAGAGATCAAAGAAGATGTTATGGTTAAAAATTCAAACTTCAAAACCTCTGAAGTTAAGTGGCATGGCCAGAAAATCGAACTTGAGTTTCAAGCTTGTGTAACTCACTGACATCTCATGCTGAAAATCCTAGGAGGAAAAATTCCCAAGGTGGGTGAGATCGGTGAGCACAATGATTTGGAGGGATAGATAGTGTGCCCTCTGACCACGTGACATTAGGAATAAATCTTTGATGTTCACTTGCCCCTCGAAGGACAAGGAACGCCAAAGTGTCTACTTCTTTACTACTCACTCGTCTCTTGAAGGACATGTAGTACCAAAGAGGGGCAACTGTAGACACCGGATTATAAATCTGGCAAATTTTATGGTTTTTGTACCCTTAAGGCCACATCATCGTAGTAAACCCACAATCCATAGTTCACATAGCCTACTTTGTGTCTCAGAACCAGTTTGTCTGCCTGAAACCCTACAGAAATCTTGTTTTGACCCAGAATCTTGTAAATGCCCTGTTTTACCAAAAGACTCATTCAAAATAGTCAAAAAATCCATTTTGACCCAAATGTTTTATGAGACCTTCACAAGATGTCAAGGAACACATTACAAGTGGAATTTTTCAATTTGGACACCTTTTGACTTGGGCGACACTAGTAGAGTCTTCCAGCTTAGACTGGGCGACAAGTCAAGTGTTGCACAGATTTGGACAACATTACCCGTGTAACCCGAATTCGGGACCCTCAAAACTTGCATTTTTGGATGAGGATTGGTTTGTTACATGAGTATATCCTTCCCAACGGATTTTGATTCCTATAAAGCCTCTTTTTGTGGCCATTTGGGGGGGGGAGGGTAGAGATAGAAAATGGAGAGAGATTAAAAACCCTAGAGAAGATAGAAACCCTAGAATAGACTTCTTCAGAAAACTCTAGCCTCCTGAAACCCTAATCCTTAAGCTTGAGAGAACTTGACCTAGGGCACAACAACCCTAGATCAAAACCATTTTCAGGGCTCAAGAACCTTTTGGCTAGAGATATTTACTGGTGCACATCCGAATCTGATAGAGAAAAGAGGACCGATTTTGATACGGGAGAGCCCTAGAAGGTTCGGGAGTCCCGAGCCTTCCGGCCCAGTTCAGTACCATTTTCCCTTCCATTTCATTTCTTCTTCTTTATTATTTTCATTTTATTTTGATATGTTATTTTGCTTAAAAATCGTATTTTGTACTGCTCTGGATCATGCTGGCTCTGCCACAGATCTGAGAGTAGATCTATGATTTGTTCCACTTTCTTTACCACTTTATTTCTTTCATTTTCATCAATTTTAAGGTGTTAAGATCTGAGAGATCTTCATTGAAAGATCTGTCATATTTTCATCATAAACACCCCCTCCTATGGTTTCACAAGTCGTGCATGGCGATAGCAGGACCATGCGCGAGCTTCTTTCTCCCTCTCATCATTCATCTCTATCTCTCAATGAGGTTCGCAGATGGCACTGCTTATCACCAACCGCAGTTGTATCCTCGTCGTCTCGCGTGAGCGCAGACAGGGATGCCTATTGCTGCCCCTAGGGATCTCACCCTGTTGCTTACCTATCATGGACAACGATGCCTATCGTTGCTCGCAAAGGTTCGCGGCAATGCCTATCATTGTCCATAGGCTTCTTTCGCACACTCGATGCCTATCGCCATTCGTAGGTTTCTTTTGCACGCTCGGTGCCTATCGCCATTCACAGGTTTCTTTCTCGTGCTCAGTGCCTATTGCCATCCACAGGCTTCTCTTGCGTCCCGCGCCTATCGTCACGCGCTTCACGAAAAGCTATCATCGTGCACCTCACCAGAAGCTATCACCGCCCACAAGGGATGTGCTGCCTTCTCGTGTTGCCAACAGCAATGCTTATCGTTGTCCACAGGCTTCTCTTGCTCACCATGCCTAGCATCGTGTGCTTCACAAGAAGTTATCACCGTGCTCCTCACCAGAAGCTATTGCCAACTGCAAGGGATGTGCTGCCTTCTCATGTTGCCAACGACAATACTATCGCCATCCACAGAGGGATGTGCTGCCTTCTAGGTTGCCAACAGCGATGCTTAACATTGTCTGAAGTTCGCTACTTGTCCCTGTTGACGTGAGCAGCCATGTCTAACTCCCTTTGAGGGTCACGACATTGTTACTCCGCGGCTGTGGGTGGCGATGCTTAAGGCCATTGGGACCCTCCCTCATCGCTATCTCGCCTCTTCTCTTCTTCTCTTTTCTCATCATTCTCCCTTGACTAAAGGGTAGACTTAGTCTAGCATTGTCGTAACAGTCTGGTTGTTCAACAACATTGTCATCGGGCTGGTCCTGAGTACCATGCTCGGCTTGCTGTCACACCAGATTAGGATAGTCATGTTGGTGTTGGTTTTGAGTAGTATTTCCATCGTTCCAGTCTGACTTACCGTGCTTGTCTTACTATCACTCCGAGTAGGTCATTGTACTAGTCTAGCCATCATGCTAGTCTCATCCCCTTGCCAAACCCTCTTCTCTTTTTCTCTCTTTATTCAAATTCTCTTCTTCATCACCCTAACGTTTCATGAATGTGCATATGCCTTAAGAAGAGGGTGGGTCCTTCGGCTCACTTGTCTTACAAGTTAATCATGATAGTGATGAGCAGAAAACAAGGAGATTGCAAGTCAAGGGAGGTGATTATGAACCAGCTGAAGCAACTTGGAGTCTTTCCGTCGTGATCTAAGAGGGGGCCCATGCGAGTCAACCTGAGTAAGTCACGGACCCAGGTGAGGTTAGTCCCCACCTCACATTCAAAATTCCTCTCTCACCAGTTGGGCATCCCGTGTTCTATGAACAAGGTTCTCGAGAGAGCGATCTTAGGTCCCAAGTCATCTAAATTTGAGACACATGTCACCCGATCACCTATATCCGGGGAGGTGAGATTGAGGCATCTAACCAGCTTAGCGGCTCCACTGGGGACTTATTACCCCTTCGTCGGTTCGCTCTTGCTTAATCACACCACCTTTTATTTTCTGCACCATCTGGTTTATTCAACTCGTTTATCCGAGTTAGGTATTTTCTCATCCCCACACTCATGACCGTCCCAAGGAAGCGAGCGTCTCAAGCCTCATTCCTACACTCCTCTTGAGTTAGGACTCACAATCCAGCTCCCTAGTTCTTTCCTGGGTTGGCGCGAGAAGGGACTTGAAGGTCCTTAACTCCCCACTTCCTAACCTTGATGGACCCTCCACTAAGGCCCTTCGCATTGGTGGCAGACATGCCACCACATACAGTACGCACCCTACTATTGGCAAGTCCCTTGTCGGTCATATTGCTGAGGTAGGCCGGAAGGTTGCCCTATCCGCTTTCGTGAAAGGCAAGCAGGATGCCATCGCTCTTGAGGGTCACTGCAAGGCCATCCCCCACACTCATTCACCACCCCAAACCTCTATGCTTACAGACTCGACACACAAAGGGGGAGATCCTGGGGCCTCCACCTCTCGTACATCTGAGGCTCATGGTTCTACCACTCGAGCCACACCTTGGGGCAACTTTCATGTTGCCTTGAGTTCATGTCCAGGGCTAGGTCTTCTCAAGCCGAACCCTGAACGCACCATGCATCTACATCCCACAGCTCGACGCAACGCCAATTCTGCACCAACTCGAGCACACGAGGGTCGACCACTTTGTCCTTCCTCTCAGCACACACGACTACATCCTGTGAGAGATATGCTCCTATCCAGTCCCTAACAGACACGAGCTCGTAGGTCTCGGTCTCCTAAGGTCGAACTAGTAGACTGAGCCCGAGTTGACCCCCAAGTCACCCGGATTGCTAACTCCAAAGGTGCACACACACCCGCTTCACAAGTTCCTTCCCCATCCCGACTCAAGTAGAGTTCTAAACCAGATCCTTCTTATGTCACTCTTCCTTCACCAGACAAGCACCTTGAAATCTGGTACTCAAAGGTTTTCCCTAAGAGTACCATCTTGAGTCAGCCACCTCAAGTCAGCCATGCACCCGGACCTCACAAAGGAATTAGAGGCAAAGACCTGATGACAGATAAAAGCCTACATCCACCAAGGCAGCTACCCAGATTGCCCTCTATCCTGGGACCTCATTCTATGCTCCAACTGATGGACACAGTCCTTGCACGCTCAAGAAAGACGGGCAGTCCAAATCTCAGGCTCAATTCTAGACTGAAGTCTATTGTAGCCTCGAGATTAAGCAGAAGAGAGGCCTGCAGCTCCTGGCTAGAGAGGCCACCAAGGCAGTTGAGGGTCTCACTCTTGATGACCTCCTGCCTCACAATCCCTTCTTCTCTCTTTGGATTCTAGAGCATGAGCAAGAAGTCCAAGATTGCTCAGTGGTTACTGTCACAAGAAAAGACTGAGCTGCCAAGAAGTCACGGTTTCAAGACCGTCAAGAACAGATCCTCACATGGTCGGAGTACAAGGCTCGAGTCTAGTCGGGGCATGCTAAGCCCCTACAGACCGACTTGACGAGTACGACTCGACAACCCTGGCTGTCCACTATTCCACTTAGCTATGACCTATCAGAAGAAATGGTCAGCATCATGGTCATCAAGAACCCGGATGATGCCCAAGAAGAGCGAATGAACAGGTTTGAAGTAGTGATGCAGTCCATTTAAAAGATGGATTGGTTGGAGGCCTCACAGTCCCTTGCTTCACCTACTCACCATGAGGCCAACTCTCAGCCTAGAGAGGACACAGCTCCCGGGCAAGCTCCCCCACTGGCCTCCCAAGATAGCTTTGCTCCCCGCATGGTTTTGCAAGCCGATATAGATGCCATGGTGACCCACAGTATCAAGAATAAAGTCCTGGGCATGCAAGAGGAGCGGCTCTATCGAAAGCCATACCCCTCGTACATCAACTAGGTGTTGTTTCTCCCAAACTATAAAAAATGGAAGCTCCCCTTGTTCAATGATACTACATCTACACACCAGCATACCGCTCACTTCAAAGCTGCTTGGCGAGAGATAGCAACTGACGGGCGACTCGTCCTTTGTTATTTTGTCGAGACTCTCGAAGGGCTAGCCTTCTAGTGGTGTGCTTGATTGCCGTCAAACTCGTTATACACACGGTAGAAAATGAAGCAATTGTTTTACTAGCGCTTCTATGAAGTTAAGAGAAACGTGGAAACCATTGAGCTCCCCACCCTGACTCAAGACCTTGGTGAGCCAGTTGATAAGTTCATTGCCCATTGGAGAGAGTTGACAACCTATCATGCCACTCTTATGACTGAAAGAGAAGCAGTTCATACCTACATACAAAATATGCTGCCCAGGATCGCTCTGCATGTTGAGGATTCTAATCCACCCTCCATGTCAGAGCTCATCTCTAAAGCGTTTCGTATAGAAGGTCTGTCTAAACACCATGGTGGATCTTGTCTGCAGCCCTCTAGCTCGATAAACGACCTGGGCAATGGCAATTCTCGCTCCAACAAATCGGGGTAACTAGCAAAACACGATGATCAGTGCGGTCGTCACCGTGACTGACACTAAGAAAGCCGCCCCTCAAACTTTGGACCTCTCCAAGGCAAAGACACCTCAGGCTAGAGGCAAGCAACAACAGTCCTATAACAAGGTCCCACCCCTAAAAATCTAAATCAAAGTGATTATTAAATCCAGCACCAGAACAAGGTTTACTTTTTTGAGAAGGAGTGGGTTCCTGAGCTGCTTCGATTACTACAAGAGTAAAACATGATTCAGCTGCTGAAGGTCAACACCCCAGAACAAGCTGGATAGGAGAAACACAAGGGGTACTGCGCTTATCAAAGGAGAGTAGGCCACCCCACTCAAGAGTGCTATATGCTCAAAGACGTTATCGAAGCTGTTATTAACAAGAGTCAGATGAAGCTCAAAGAGCTAAAGAAAACATTTGGGGCAATTGAGGCTTCCCACATAGTGACAATCCAAGAGGATGAGAGGCACCCACTGTCCTCCGTGCACTATTCTCCGTAATGCTCGAAGAAGGTCTCATCACGCTGAAGCCGACAAGGCAGCCCAAGTTTCTGCCTTTAGAAACTGAGAACCTCTGGTGTTCGTATCATCAGATACGAGGCCATGACCTAAGCGAATGCACTGGCTTCCACGAGCTCTAGACAACGAAGATGCAACACCACCAAGACATTCATGGTAACTCAGAATGACACTCTCAAGTCGCTGCTCCACCAGTGCAAGAAGACCTCCCGACACAAGCCTAGGGAAGTGCTGAGCTAGACCCTCTGTAGGCTCTCTTTGAGGCAATGCTCTAACAGGGTCTTGTCACTCCCAAGCCCGCTAGACAACCTAAGCGTCTAGCTTAGGGTACATAAAATCTCTGGTGCCCATATCACCAGGTATGGGGCCATGAGCTAAAAGAATGCTCTGGTTTCGAAGCTATAGTGGCAGAGAAGGTAAGGGAAGGCCACATAGTTTGTGCTGTTCTCCCAAGACGCTTCCAATCCATCACTCCCATCCAAGAGGAAATCCCACTACATGCCCCCTATAGCATACACTGGACCCTTCAGAACCCTCGACTTCTCAACCTTCAGAAGTCTACCACAGACCAAGTAGGCTCAAGTCCCTAAAGCATGAGGCAATCCACCAAGCCAGGGCTACTCATTAGCTCGAAAGGACGAGCCAAACACCACCCAAGTGATCCAGCAAGAGGTGAGCACTTAGGTCAGCGTGCTGAGGGAACCACATTACTTAGCCACCAGTCAAGGAATAATTTCTCAGGCCTCTTCATCCATTGCCGACCTTACAAGACTCCATCCCTGGTGCGACCATGGATTATGAATGTTAAATTGACAAAGTATACGTACCTTGAAATAGCCCTCGTGATAAATGCCTTATGTTAAAAAGCATAGTGTACATGTCAGTTATATGAGTTATATATGAGACATCAGATTTTAACAATGAGACTAGCATTGGCTGTCATGGAATATTGACTGAATATGAGTAGAGAACGATACTCGAATGTTCTATTATGATACTGTTATACTGATCGCTAGGCAATGGGCTACCCATTGGTAGTGGGACTGATGTGATTAGTTTTATGAGAACTCCTTGGCATGCCTTGTGCGTATTGCATGGCTAAGAGTGAGAGTGAGGGTGCCTGCTTTAACAGTATTGTTGGGCCTACTTATGTGATTATGATTGATAAGGTGCCTACTTTGAGCGTATCGTAGGACCTGACTATTGTGATTGATAAGGTGCCTACTTTGAGCATATCATAGGACCTAACTATTGTGATTGATACTGGTTAGGTGCATGCATTGAGCGTATTGCATGACCTGACCAAGTGATCGTTACTGACTGCTTATGTGATTGATACCAGTTAGGAGCATGCCTTGAGCATATTGCATGACCTGACCAAGTGATCGTTATTGACTGCTTAAGTGATTGATACCAGTTAGGCGCATGCCTTGAGCGTATTGCATGACCTGACTAAGTGCTTACTATGTAATCATATGTGCTCAGTGATAAGTAAGAGCGAGTTCTATTATGATATGAACGTATTTTTGAACATTTTTTGGCTATGGATAAATGAATGATATCGTGAATTGCATGAGTGTATGTTTTATGATAGTGTTCGTTAATGAAAGGCTTTCTGAATTTCTACTTCTTGTGATACTTATTATCTGCATGGTGAATTTGAATAATGATTATTGTATTGAATGGATGAGAAGTATGACGCTTGAAATATTGATCATGATAGATATACCAAGGAGATTTTTGATCTATTTGATGTTTATATTGTGATAGTTCATAAGTGAGAAATGTAATTTGTGATACTTGAATGTATTCATTGCTGATGCTTAGTATCTAAACTTATTTATTGGGTTATATAATTCATTCTATCATTATTACCGTCTCTGTAGAGCAATAGTCACAGGTGGAAGAAGATTGGCCTAGTGGAACTTGTTGGCGTTTGGGACTCAAAGCTATCAAAGATAATTCTCTCATTGTCGGTTGTGTGTACCATAGGGCCCTTATGCCTTGTACTGATATGTAATGATTTTGATGAATGATATATAATGGAATTTTGTATTATGGTTTTTGGCTTCTGCATTCAGAGTTGTTGTTTTAGTTTTTCCATGGTTTGCTTTGTTTACCTCATTATTAAAGCGTTGAGGTACTCCGACCTGAGTGGCATTCACTACCTTCGGTTCACAGACCCGCTCTCAGCCGCCCTCCGGTGAGTATGGTAAGGGGGACAGGGGCGGGGTCGTGATAGTATGGTATCAGAGCAGCCAGGATAGGTTCGTTGGCTTAGGGAGTTTAGGAGTATCCTTAGAGTGGTTTTAAGATAAAGTAGTGGGTGGATAGAATGGTAACTGGGTGTTACTGTGAAGGATTTCTAGAGGCCTTCAATGAAAAGTACTTCCCTGAGTCGGTAAAGAAAAGGAAGGAGGTTGAATTCATAGAGGTACAACAAGGGAATTTGATCGTTGGTCAGTATGTGGCAAAATTTTCTGAATTATCCAGATACGTGCCACATATCATTAATATGGAGGCTCGAAAGGCAAATAAATTCGAGAGAGGCTTACCGCCTGATATCAGAGGGAAATTTTTGTTGGCCAATCCTAAGTCCTTCACTCAATTGGTGGATTTAGTCAGGAATGATGAAAAAGACTGTGATGAATATCGACTGAGGAAAGAGTAGTGAAGGATAGGGTCTTTGCCCTTTAGGGGTCCACGAGAAAAGGAAAGTCGGAGGAATAACAAGACCTAAAAGCCCTCTCAGGATGACATCAAGTAGAGCCAGCTCACGCATTGTACCTCTTGTGGGAAGCAAGGCCATGTGGCTTCCGAGTTCTGGTCAAAGACAAAGGCATGTTACAACAGTGGCAAGCTGGGCCACCTGAATAGAGGTTACCTGACATTGAAGAACGAGCCCAAACCCAAGACTCAGGGTCAGGACTTTGCACTCAACGGGGAAGGAGTTAAGGCCTCGATTTCAAAGAACTAGAAGAGTGTGTTTTGATTGTAATGTGAAATAAAAAATTTTGTTGGACCTTGGTTCCTCCCACTATTATTGTAACACCATATTTTGGCATATCTAATAGAATTTGAATCCTTATCGCCTGACTGTGCTTAAATTGTGTGCAACTGTTTGGAAATCCTTTTTGTATGATGACTGTGTAGAACTTTGATCGAGGAGTATGTCCTGCCCCACCTAGTTGAGAGCTAATCCGTGTCATGTGACTGAAGTGATAAGTGTTTTATGTTCAATCTTACGATGAGCGAAATGTGATCTATGAGTCAAGGTATGAGTGTAGCGAGGGCTGCACTGTTTCTTGGGCATGTTTTGAGCATATTGCATGACCCTAGTTGTGTTAGTGAGGTGCTTGCTTGTATTGTAGGACTTGATATTGTGATTCTATTGAGGTGCCTACTTTGAGCATATTGTAAGGCCTGATCAAGTGATTTTGTGATGCATGCTTTGAGCGTATTGCATGACCATGACTAATGCTTGTAGGGTGCCTGCATTAAGCGTATTGCAGAACCTGATATTGTGATTGTATTGAGGTGCCTAGTTTAAACGTATTGTAGGACTTGACCATGTGATTATGTGGTGCATGCTTTGACCGTATTGCATGACCACTGATGCTTGTAGGGTACCTGCTTTGAGTGTATTGCTAGACCTAATATTGTAATTGTTTTGAGGTGCCTAATTTGAGTATATTGTAGGGCAGACCATATGATTTCGTGGTGCATGCTTTCAGCGTATTACATGCTTTCAGCGTATTGCATGACCATGACTGATGCTTGTAGGATGCCTTCTTTGAGCATATTACAAGACTTGATATTACGATTCTATTGAGGTTCCTACTTTGAGCATATTGTAGGGCCTGACCATGTGATTCTGTGGTGCATGCTTTGAGCGTATTGCATGACCATGACTGATGCTTGTAGGGTGCCTACTTTGAGTGTATTGCAGGACCTGATATTGTGATTATAATGAGGTGCCTACTTTGAGCATATTGTTGGGCTTGACCATGTGATTCTGTGGTATGATCTGATGCTTGTAGGGTGGCTGCTTTGAGCGTACTGCAGGACCTGATAATGTGAATGTATTGAGGTGCCTACTTTAAGCATATTATAGGACATGACCATATGATTCCATGGTGCATGCATTGAGAATATTGCATGACCATGACTAATGCTTGTAGGGTTTATGCTTTGAGTGTATTGGAGGATCTATTATGGTGATTGTATTGGGGTGCCTACTTTGAGCGTATTGTAGGGCTAGATATTGTGTTAGTAAGGTGCCTGCTTTGAGCGTATTGTAGGACCTGATATTGTGATTGTATTGAGGTGTCTACTTTGAGAATATTGTAGGGCCTGACCATGTGATTCTGTGGTTCATGCTTTGAGCATATTGCATGACCATGACTGATGCTTGTAGGTTGGCTGCTTTCAGCATATTGCAGGAACTGATATAGTGATTGTATTGAGGTGCCTAGTTTGAGCGTATTGTTGGACCTGACCATGTGATTATGTGGTGCATGCTTTGAGCGTATTGGATGACCACTGATGCTTGTAGGGTGCTTGCTTTGAGCGTATTGCAGGACCTAATATTGTAATTGTATTGAGGTGCTTACTTTGAGCGTATTGTAGGGTAGACCATATGATTCTGTGGTGCATTTGCAGCGTAGTGCATGACCATGACTGATGCTTGTAAGATGCCTTCTTTGAGAGTATTGCAGGACCTGATATTGTGATTGTATTAAGGTGCTTACTTTGAGCGTATTGTAGGGCTTAACCATGTGATTTTATGGTGCATGCTAACCATGACTGATGCTTGTAGGGTGGCTGCTTTGAGCATATTGCAGGACCTGATATTGTGAATGTATTGAGGTGCCTACTTTGAGAGTATTGTAGGGTCTGACCATGTGATTCCATGGTGCATGCGTTGAGCAAATTGCATGACCATGACTGATGCTTGTAGGGTGCCTACTTTGAGCGTATTGCAGGACCTGATATTGTGATTGTATTGAGGTGCCTACTTTGAGCGTATTGTAAGGCCTGACCATGTGATTTCATGGTGCATTCTTTGAGCGTATTGCATGACCATGACTGATGCTTGTAGGGTACCTGCTTTGAGCGTTATGCAGAACCTGATATTGTGATTGTATTGAGGTGCCTACTTTGAGCATATTGTAGAACCTAACCATGTGATTCAGTGGTGCATGCTTTGAGCATATAGTATGGCCATACTGTGATATGTGATTTGATTGGCATGCTTTGAGCTTATTGCATGAACATACTGTGATATTATGATTATGCCAGTGCCTTCCTTGAGCGTACTGTAGGGACCTACTTTGTGATTAATACTAATGAAAAGCCTGCTCTGAGCTTGTGGCTGGGCATGACCCTATGATTGATAGTAGTGAGACGTCTGCTTTGGGCGTATTGCATGGCCTAGTTTTGTGATTGTGATTCTGAGGTGTGTGTTTTGAGTGTAACTTGAGACTTCTACCCTCATTCAGGAGGGAGGATAATCTCAGTGGGGGTCCCACTTCGTAATATCCTCACTCACATACACATCCCCAGCGTGCTTTGGAAATTTCGGTAGGCTGAGGCCTTACAAGACATGACCCTCTCTTGTGCCCTCTGGTGAGAGCGCGGTACACTACCATTTGAGAACCCAATGCGTAGTGCCTATGATAATTTGGGGGGTGCGACCCTCCCAGTTATTTATAGTCACATCTCGACTTCACTCCTATCATAGGAGTCGATGTACAATATACCCAACTACCAATGGGGGACCCATTGCGTAGTGGTCGTATCACAGAATATCAGTTTTCATATAACAGAGTCAGAATATTCACTACCAATGGAGGACCCATTGTGTAGCGCTCATGGCATTATAACAATATTAACATAATAGAATCACAGTATTCACTACCAATGGAGGACCCATTGCGTAGCGGTCATGGCATGTATAACAGTATCAATATAACAGAATCACAGTATCCGCTACCAATGGAAGACCCATTGCGTAGCGGTCATGACATGTATAACGGTATCAATATAACAGGATCACAATATCTACTACCAATGGAGGACCCATTGCGTAGTGGTCATGGCATTTTAATAGTATCAAGATAACAGAACCACAGTATTTACTACCAGTGGAGGACCCATTGCGTAGAGGTCATGGCATGTATAACAGTATCCATTATATATATAACGGAACCCCAATGTCATAACCACAGGGTGGTGATAGTATCACTATCACATGATCACATTATCAATAGCACATAATATATGTATCAGTGTCACGGAGTAACAATATCAGTATCATGTTATAACAGTATCAATATCATATGATCACATTATCAGAGTCAAAATCTCAGTGTCGATGTCACATTTCTTGCAATTCCAAGCAGTGACATCCGATCAAAATAGGGTCATAACTTTCAATATTTTTGGAATTTAAAGATGGTTCCAAAACAAATTTTTTACTAGATAGAACTTTCTTTCAAATAGGGGAGGTTAGAAAGCAATTGGACCTCGTTTATCCCCTTAAAAATTCAAGAAAATGGAGAGATTCCAACATAAATCTGTTATACACAAAAAACAATGACAAATCTTCAAAATTTACTCTATAACTCACAATCAGGAAGAAATTTAAAAAAGTGCTCAACATGTGAATTTAATCTTATTCATGAGCCGTTCAAATGGAAGTGGTTTTGAAAAAAAATGGACCACTTTTGCTCAGTCAAAATCCATGGAAATAGAGGCATCAATTCTGAGTTTTACAGAAAGCTATCCATAGTGACATATTGTCACAATTAATCATATAGGACTCAATTTAAGGAGAATTTCAAAACGTACTAAACATGTGATCTCAAGCTTACTCATAAATATTTCAAATGGCAGTAGTTTGAAAGAAAACATACTTCATTTGGTCAGTCAAAATCTACGACATCAGAGACCCCAGTTCTGTATTTTTAATAAAATTGTCAACAGTGACATATTGTCATATTTTGAAGCATAAGTTTTCATGCATAAAGAATTAGCGTAAGATTTGAACATGAACATTGAAATAGACTCAAAAATATTTCCAATGGCTATGGTTTGAGGCCATTTTGACCTCTTTTGATTATTCAAAGACCTATCACAAAAAGCCCAAAAGTTCTTGGAGTTTCACAGTATGCACAGTGAATGCCTCAAGGATCATGTACTAATACCCAATTTACAGTAGATAGCAATATTAAATCAGTTTCATATTGATTTAGTCCTACATAAGCATTTTTTTCGCAGATTTTTGTGAGTCATGGACCCATTTTTAACATTAAAACATTCATATAACAGAGGCATCATTTAGTAGCGTGGTAAATAAACCATTATCATACACTTGCACTATATCACATACATCACATTTGTTTACATTCAATTTCATACTTTTAAAAAATTGGTGGAAAAGCTAGCAATCCAGTTACTCAACCAACAATGGTGCCCTTCAACCTTTCTTCTACAGTCCTTCAACTCCAACAGTGGCTGCTCCAAAGTGAGGGAGTGAGCTTCCCAAATCTTGTCTTAGAGAGAGAGAGAGAGAGAGAGATGAGAGTGAGGAGTGAAGAGGCATGAGAGTGAGAGGGAAAGAGAGAGATGAGAGCTGGCGTGGTTAAATGGGTAGTTAGAGAGGGGAGGAGAGGTGGCAACAAGCCACCTCCAAGTGGCATTAGAAGAGGGTAAGGTGGAAAGCAAAGGATGCTACTTGGAGAGGAAGGGAAAATGGGGAGAAAAAGAGGAAAAGTAGAGGTAGTCCCTCATGGACTACCCTACACCAACTGCCCCAACGGTCTAACCGACTCTTCTCTCTTTTCTTCGGCAATGCCCACGGCGGCAAAGCCCACGGCAGCAATGCCCTCCTCTAGCATGCCTTCTTCATCTGACTTCTACTGCCACTCGTGTTTTTTGGGTTAGAAAAAGCTTGGTCTTTACATCCCGACCCGGAAGGCGAGATCGAAGCATCTAACCAACTTGGTGGCTCCAGTGGGGACACGCTACCCCATAGTCGGATCGTCCTTGTTTGACTTGTCTTTGTTCTATTTCCTGCTCTTTTACACACACATGACTTCAAGGTTAGTCAACTCCTTCATCCAAGTCAGGGATTTTCTGATCCCTACAC
This sequence comes from Amborella trichopoda, assembly GCF_054954075.1. NCBI lineage: Eukaryota > Viridiplantae > Streptophyta > Magnoliopsida > Amborellales > Amborellaceae > Amborella > Amborella trichopoda. The sequence continues at coordinate 24,795,163 of NC_142344.1, forward strand.
TCTTGAGTCCACCTCGGGAACAAGTTCAGCGAACCTCATTTCTAACATTTCTTCTAAGTGTTGACCCTATGTCATGCTCCCAGGTCTTGACCTAGATCGATGCGAGAAGTGACCCAAAAGTCCCTCACTCCCCGTGTCCTAACCTTGATGGACCCTTCACCAAAGCACCTTGCATGAGATGGCGCACTAGCCACCACACACAGCATGCACATTGCTACCGATAAGTCACTTGCCAATCCTACTGTTCAAGGAAGCCGAAAGGCCATCCCTTCCCTTCCTGCACAAGGCAATTCGGCTGTTAGTGCTTCTGTGGGTTGCCGTAAGGACACCCCCCGCTCTCAGCCACATCGAGCCCCTATAACAAGAGGCTCGACAAATGAAGGATGAGGTCATAAGGCCGCCACCTCCTACACATGCATCAGGGCTCGTTGTTCATCCACTTGAGTCACACTTTGGGGCAACCCTCAAGCTACCTTGAACCATTGTCCGGGATCGGGTCTTCTTGGACTTGGCCCTATATACCTGATGCATACATATTGCACTACTCGAGGTAGCCCTCCAATTGCGCTTAGCCGAGTACAAGAGACACAACCCCCTAATCGTCCCTCCTAGCACGTGCCTGCTCACTATGTGAGGGGTGATCACAAAGCCATTTCCTCAGAAACAAATGCTCTCAATCCTCGACCTCCTAAGGGGCGACCAATTGCTCAAGCCAGGGTTGACCCTCCTGTCACACATAACTCTTTTGTAAGTGGCACACACACGTCACCCCCATGGACAAATCCAAGCTCCCGACAGAAAGGTTACTGGCAATTGACTCCTCCCTCATTCGTCCCTTCTCCTCCAGGCGGCCACTAAAGACTTGGTACTCAAAGGCTTTCCCAAAGAGTACCCTCTTGAAGTACCTTCCTCAGACTGGCCTTATCTTCGGTTCCCACAAAAGGGCTCGGGGCAAGGCTTCCTTGGGTGATGAGGTCTTCCATCCACTGTCTCTCTCCAAGCTAAGACATAAGCTCGAGCTGACTCCTGTCTCTGGCCCGCATTCCTTACCACATCTCATGGAGATGGCTCAATCATGTCTGAAGAAAGAAGACCATTCTCAATCATGGTCCCAGTCTCGGTTCTGGAGAGAAGTACATCAGAGCCAGAGAGCCAAACATGATCGAGGCCTACGAATAGTCCTAAGAGAAGAAGCAAAGACACACGTGGCAATAAAGCCTGCTGATCCTCTGGTCGAGAACCCCTTTTATCCACTATAGGCTGTAGCAAAGCCTGAGATAGAAGAATCCTTCATGGTTGTTAATGTCGTAGGAGACGACCTAACCGTGTAGCTCTTGCAGTCCCAAGATAGTCGCAAATCGGTCTTGACCCGATCAGTGTACAAAACTCGAGCTCAGTCGGGGCGTGCTGAACCCTTACTGACTGACCTATCGCAGCCAATCCAGTGGGCACACCACAGGTACTCTACTCCTTCTCATCTCTCTTCTTAAAAAGGCGGGCACAACGAAAATCTGAAAGGGCATTGCGGGTAAGAATGTCAAAACATAGGCATGGTGAAAACCCGAAAGGGTACCATGGGCAAAAGCGTAAAATAAAAGGGAACAAAAAATGACAGGCCCAGGTAGCCTCACGAGCTATCATGGGCAAAAATCGTTAAATAAAAATGGGCGCGATGAAAACTCGAAAGGGCTTCGTGAGAAAATCATGAGAAGGGCCCCTTAGTGTCACATGATCCCCTGGAAGACAGTAATGAAAAATGAAGAGATGCAAGCTATAAATAATGCAACCAAAGGACAAAAAGAGGTGCTTCAATCATATAATCAAAATTTGTGTAGAAACATATGTATACAAAAAGAAGGAGAAGGAGAAAGGCAAAATGAGTCTATTTTTAGAAGTGGTCAATGATCTCATTGATCTTTGCTTGGGATCTCTCAGAAGCCCTTTGGTGCCTTGAATGCTCCTCTTGAACTCTGTTATCACTTGAGTCCTTTGCTCCAAAGGAGCAGCTTCTATCTCCAGGGCATCCTCGAGTTCTGACTTTTCATTGGCAAGGGACTCGCCCTCCGCCTCCCAGAGTTTTGTTTCCTTCTCAAGCCTCACAAACTCTTCCCTCAGTTTATGTATCTTCACCTTAATAGCGGTCATCCTGTTAAAGCGGGTAATGGCCTTCTCTTTGAGACCAAATATCCGAGAGACCACGACATCCTTTTTCGAATAGTCCTAGATCAGTTCGCGACAGCCCACAAGAGAAGCCTCTAGAAAAGTTAACTGAACATTCTCCAGCTCCTTCACAGTTGCCTCCTGTTGCAACCTCTCCAATCTCCAGCTCTCCAACTCATTCAAGGTAACATCAAAATAAGAGAGGACTTCTTTCACGCTCCCCAGAATAGTTGTCGCAAGGGAAAACTCCTTGAGCTTGGTAAATGCTTCCCTCAGCTAGGCAAAGGGTTGCTCTTTTAATCGTTGAAGTCCTGCACAGACCATGTGTAACGACCCAAATTTTTTTTATAAATAATGGAAAATAATAATAGTAATAATTCTAAAAGATACCAGTAATATATTGAAAAATTTTATATTATTAATATAAGCTTTGATTAAAAATAAATAATGTAATATTATTGTTAAATAAGTTAGTCTTGAAAAATGGTCTCACCCTTGCTAATATATCATTGCATAATTATTAAATGGAAATTCGGTCGACCATATTTTTCTCTTACTTTTACCTCTCATTAAGTGATGTGGCATCTAAGAAAGCCCATTTCATTTAAATTTGACACCTCCTTTATGAGGTGTTAAGTGTACTCTCTCTCTAAAACTCTCTCTCTCTCTAGGGAAAACTCTTAAGTTCTCTACCCACTAGTCCATTAGAGCTCACTGTGGAAGCTTGAGGAGACTATGTAAGAAGTTGGGAGAACTGTTTCTAAATAGGTACATGGATCTAGAAGCTATGTATTACTAATTTTATTCAAGCATGAGGTGTAGAAGAGTATAATGTAGGAACATGTGCATGGATGTGCAAGAGTAAGCTTGAAATCTAGAAAATTAAGTGTTAGAATCCATGCTTGGTTAGCCTATGTTAAATGTGAAATTGTTTTTAAAATCCTCCTGTGAATTTAGTTAAGTTGAAGAAGACTTTGACTGAATATTAGACTTTGGCTTGAAATACATTATTTATGCTTTAGTAGGTAGTAAAATTGGGGAATCAATTGGGAAATGAAATTTCAAGGAATTGAGGGTGTTTTTGTATCGAATTGTTCAGGGACCAAATTGTGGCCAAATGGACCCAAATCGGTCTTGAATAAAAGATATACTTGTATAATATAATTTTACTTCTTGTGCTATCTTGAAATTAATCATATTTAGGATTTACAATCCATAATGTGTGAATACATCACTGTTGAACCGTATATGCGTCTACTATAATGTTCATGTTAAAACCATGCTCAAGTTCTTCACAAATGAGAAGCTATACTCTCAATTATGTAAGTAGGTCACTATGGACAGTTTTAATAAATTAAAGAATTGATGTTCCTATGGTTATGCATTTAAAATGACCAAATGATGTCTGTTTTCTTCCAAACCATATCCAGTTTAAAGATTTATGAGTAATCTCGAAATCACATGTTGAGCACCTATTAAAATTCTTTCCAATTTGAGAGTTACACGATTAAATGAGAAGACATGTCACTGTGGGTACTTATTATGGAAACTCAAAACTGATGTCACTGTTGCTATCAATTTTGACTAATCAAAAGAGATCCTTTTTCTTCCCAATCACCACCACTTGAAAGCTTTATGGGAAAGCTCAAAATTGCATGTAAAGGCTTCTGTGAAAAACCCCCTAGATTGAAAGCTACACCTATTTTATGGGGATTAGGTCACTATTGACAGAACTTTCCAGAAATTATGCATGCTCAAGTATGAATGATATTTAGTAAATGTTGTATGATATTCAATTAGTTAATGTGAATGCTATACAGTGAATGAAATGCTATTTAGTAAATGCTAGGTGATATTAAATTGGTGAATGTGAATGCTATGCAGTAAATACCATGAATGGGATGCGGATGCTATTTAGTGAATGTTATGTGATATCTAAATAGTGAATGTGCATACTATGTAGCGAGTATCATGACATGAGTGTGAATGTTAATTAGTGAGTGCCATGTAATATTAATGTGCTGAAGTGTCATATAATGAATGCTATGCAATGAAATTCTATGTGCTAGTAATGTGAAAGGCCTGAGTGCCAAAGAATGAATGCTAAGTGAAGAGAGATCTGAAGGCATGCTCCAAGTATGACCCTCTTTTGTGATTGATAATAGTGAAGTGATTCAGTGACACCATGCACGGGTTACCCGTGGTGGTATGATGTGACTTGGTAAGAGAGTAAGGCCGACAATATTTGTTAACTCCCTGTAGGATAAGTGGGGAATTAGGTGGAAAGTGTAATGGGTGGGTTGCGCCCCCTGAAATTTAGTGTATTATAAGAAGTTAATAGTAAATAGTGCCTTGTAAGGCAAGTGTCTATCAAAGCCGCAAAGCACATTGGGGACTTTGTATGTAAGTGTGAGGGCATTACCGAATAGAACACTCATTGTCATTGCCCTCTCTCCCGAGTGATGGTAGAAGTCTTAAACAATGGGATTTGGCTTGGCCTGATGAATAGGGCTTCTATTTCGAGAATAGGTGAATCTAAGAAGTGAGTGGTTAATGATTGGATGTGTGAATGTGAATGATGATAGTTATATTGATTATATGATAGTCATGATGTTCGATATGCCATCCGTGATGATTATGTTGACAAGATTGCTAAATTGAATGCTTTTTCCACTATGATTGCTTATAGTCAAAAGAATTATTCATGATACTTGGATGGATATATCACTTATGCATAGCAACTAAATCTTCTTACTGGGCTTTATAGCTCATTCCTCTTTTTCCATCCCTGTAGAGTAGAAGCTGCAGGTCAAGAACAACTGGTAGGGTGATCCGTCTTATTGATGAAGGCTTCTACCTGTCAAAGAGATCTTTTGCTTGCATGTGTCTAGCGGCCGTGGGCTACGATTTTGTTTATATTGAAGTTAGATGTTGTGTACCGAGGCCTTCAATGCCTTGAACAATTATATTACTCCAAGTTGTTTATGTAATAATATAAGTTTCAGTTTTATTTTACCTAGATCTTGTGTATTTTTTATAGAGTTTCTTTACTTTCTTGATTTGCTTAGTTTACCGCTTTATTAAAGCAACACGCCACTCCGACCTGAGTAGCGTTCGCTACCTCTGAATCACGAACTTGTACCCTTCCACCCTCCGAAGAGAACAGTAGGGGCCAAGGAGTGAGGTTGTGACACCATGTCCTCAATCATGCCAGACGCCCCGCTGAAAGTAAGCCTGAGCAGAGTTAACCCAGAAGGTGGGGTCACCATGATGAGGTGGCCTCGGCTGCAGAAGCTGAAGTTGAAGGGACAATGGTCATAGCTATGGCCGCCTCTAGGGATGCGACTTCAAAACCCAGGTTCTCGGACTCTTTAAGCCCTGATCGAGCCTCGACTTCTGACAACTCAGGGATCAGAGTCTCTATCACCTCATTAGGAGCATCTACTTCAGGTTTCTCAAGTCTTTCATCTGGGCCAGTCTCCTCTCCTAGAGCAATGCGGGGGCCTTCATCTCCCACTCCCTCATCCACAATGATAAGAGCGATTAAATCAAGTTGCTCACTGGAGTCAGCCACCTCTCCTTGAGCAATGCATGAGACTTCATCTCCCATTCCCTAATTCGTGTCAGCAGGAGTAGGTGCCACTGGTTGTTCACACCCTTCATCAGATCCCTCTCCTGGAGAAGGGTTGAAGCATTCATTACCCACATCCTCAACAACCACTTCAAATTTCTCAAGGGGAATGAGCTCCTTTTCTCCAATAATTCTGAGCCCTCATCGCCCACAACTGCCTTAGGTGGCTCGGACTCCTCAGAAATTCCAAGCTCTTTCTCTTGAACAATAATTGGGTCTTCATCAGCAACCCCACTTGCAGCTCTCTCATCTCTCCCAATTCTGAAGGGGCACTCTCCCCAGGGCATGGACTCAGATCGAAACACATTCTCCTTGGGAAGGATGAAACCGGAGGTGACTCATGCATTACCTCGACTGTCACAGGATCCACCTCTTGGACCGATGATGCCACTTAAGATCAAGGGCCATCTCCCAATGTGAATGGATGATGATAGGTTCTGAGGTCTTAACATCTTCCTCCTCAGTCTCTGAAGTAGTAGGATATGGAAAGTTAGTTGTCGACTCAGGTACAACTGGTGGCCTAGCACTCGAATGCTTTCGAAGAGGTGCAGCGGTAGACTGGGACTCTAGAATGTCAGAATGACTAGGGTGTTTTCTCTTCTTCTTCCCTCTTTGAGAAGGGACAGTTTTCCTTGAACCTTCACCACGAGAAGAACGAGCAGCAGCAGCAATGTGAGGACCTCTCCATATTAAGGCACTCAAATCTTGCATCGAGTGCCCTTCGTGGCGAGAACCCTACTACCTTCTTTCCACTAAAAAATGGATCTAAGGTTGTCGAAAATTGTTCGCGTCCTCTCCTTTAAAGCAATTACTTGCAGTGATGACTCGTCTGCTGCTATCTCCCGTGGCACCCCAAGATATTTCCATTTCCAGGGGTAATCCATTTTAAGGATATGACCAAAAGGAGGGGCATTGAAGTTCTTCTCTTGTTTGGTCTCCTGACGCCAATTGTTGTTCTCCCCTTTCTCGGAGTGGTCAACCTCCCAATATCCGTGGTTGGTGATCCTCCACCAACGCTCCTATGCCTCGGTTGCTCGGACCTCTTTGCCAAAGTGAGGTACGACAAACTTGTTTACCTCAGCGATCTCCAAGCAAGTCGACCAAGCAGTACCGCCTTCCATGATTTGCAAAGGGTCCCCAGTAGTTCTATCTTCCCAGCATTTACCTTGTCGTAATGTTCCTCAAATAATATTGGGTAGAGAGAACCCTGTGCTTGAACGTATTTTTCAGCACCTTGGCCCTTGGTAGGAAACAGGTCAATAAATTCTACAAAACAGTGGAAATTCTCGACAGTCTCAGAATTGCTCCAAAACTGGTTTGGATCTTCATCAACACTTCAAAACGCCACCTTCCATGTTTCATCGCTATCAAACATGTCTAAGGTCGTGAACACATAGAAAACATTTCAGCAAAATCAGTGTCTTGCACCTTGAAATGGACTCCATAACTAGAGCTATAATTTTGGTGCATCAAACAGCTATGGGACCACTGCCATTAGATCCGGTACGCTAAAAAACCTCTATGGGTCAATTTTTAACTTAATCAAGCACTCCAGAACAAAGTTATGGGTAAAAAAGACTAAAAAGGGGTAGTCCGCAGACTATTCTCGTGTGGCCTCACTGCACCAAAACACCAATAAAAGTGGTCGTTTTTATAGTCACGGGCAGTCGATTTTGGGGCCTATATCTCACTCGTTCCAAGTCGGATCGCTCCCAAATTTTGTAAGTAGGTTCGCCTCATCAAGACGAACAATTCGATATGTGGTACGCCCTATGATGACGCTCAAGCAGAGAGAAAAACTAAATAAAAGTCGCTGATCCGTGAAGGAAGCAGCAAAAAATTTAGTAGCAGCACACCTCTTTCGAGCAACCAGATCACGATGCTCGCATACCCGATCGACATGAAACCAATTGCATTATGTGCGTGAGGTCTGAGTTTATCTTTGATCCGAATCTCGCGTACGCTGAACAGTTGGATTTCACACACGAAGGCGTCAAAGCTGTGGTAAATTTCGGCTGCCGAATTTCAAGATTCCGGCCAAAAACTCAAGACGACAAAATCTTCATCCGTACACAAAATCAAGCTACAATCATTGCAACATGATCGTGACGGCATGCTCAGTGTGATTCAATGAAGAAATCACAAAGAAACGTCAAGGAACAAGCACATAATTGATCCGAAGTTTTCAAGATTCATCCAAGATTCAAATCTCATGATCATGCCTCAAAAACATGATTTATGGCTCGAAGTTGGTATCATAATGATCGTCATGTCGAGCCCTATACGAAAAAAATAATATTTCGATCAAACATGCATCAAGACAACCTCGGGTAAGCCACAAATGATCACGCAAATTCTCGAGCAACAACAAGGACTGTTCTAAAATTTCACACATTGTCAGACTGGGAAAAAACAATCCTTTTGCACCCACTTTTAAAATTTCTTTGAAGTCAATTAAATTGTAAGTATCTTCAATTCAAGCTAGTGTTTAGGTGCACACCCATGTTTTAGCCCAATTCTATATAAACATGCAACGCTATATTGTAAAGGCCTACGGTTCATTTTTGGATTGATTCAATAAAATTTCCATTCCTGCTTGAGTTTGTGAGTACATCTTGGAGAGGGCGAGAGGATAGAGAAGAAAAGGTTCGATACCGTTCGAGATGGTAACTTTCTCTCTTCTCCTCTCTTTCTCTCTCCTCCCCTCTTTCTCTCCTCCCTTCTTTCTCTCTCCACTCTTCTCATCTTTATCTCTTTCTCTCTCTCTCCTCCCCTCTTTCTCTCCTCCCTTCTTTCTCTCTCCTCTCTTCTCTTCTCATCTCTATCTCTTTCTCTCTCTCCTCCCCTCTTTCTCTCTCCTCTATTCTCATCTCTATCTCTTTCTCTGCTCCCCTCTTTCTCTCATTACTTCTCATCTCTATCTCTTTCTCTGCTCCCCTCTTTCTCTCATTACTTCTCATCTCTATCTCTTTCTCTGCCCTCCTCCCTTCTCATCTCTATCTCCTGTCTTATCTCTATCTCCTTCTCATCTTTATCTCTTTCTCTCTCTTCTCATCACTATCTCCTTCTCATCTCTATCTCTTTCTCTCTCTTCTACTCATCTCTATCTCCATCTATTCTCTTCTAATGCAAACGGTGAGGCTCAATGCCGGTTGGTTTTCTCCTTCTATCACAATTAACGAGGCTTAGTGTTGGTTGGTTTTCTCCTTCTGTCACAACTGATGAGGCTTAGCGTCGGTTGGTTTTCTTTTATCACAACTGACGAGGCTTAGCGCCTGTTGGTTTTCTCTTCCTCTATCAGTCGGTGAAATTTAGCATCGATTGGTTTTCTCTCTCCTCTCCTATCAGTCGATGAGAAATATCGTCGGCTGGTTTTCTCTCCCTTCCTCTATCAGTCTGTGAGACATAGCGTTGACTTGTTTTCTTTCTCTTCCTCTATCAGTCGACAAGACGTAGCACCGACTGGTTTCCTCTCTCTTCTTTTGTCAGTCGACGAGACCTAATGTCTATTGGTTTTCTCTGTCTTCCTCTGTCAGTTGGTGAGACTTAATGCTGGCTTATTTTCTCTCTCTTCCTCTATTAGTCGATGAGACCTATCATCGACTGTTTTTCTCTCTCTTCATCTATCAATCGATGAGACCTAGCATCGACTGGTTTTCTCTCTCTTCCTTTGTCAGTCGGTGAGACCTAAAGCTGACTGGTTTTCTCTCTCCTCTCTATCAGTCAATGAGACCTAGCACCTATTGGTTTTCTCTCTCTTTTCCTGTCAGTCGGTGAAACCTAGCATCGACTAGATTTCTCTCTCTTCCTTCTAAACACAGTCGGCAATGCTTAACCCCGACTGTACCTTCCTTCCCTCTCTCTCCTTTATTCTCTCGTCTTTCATACTCTTCTCTTCCTTTCTTCTCCCTCCTCCTTTCTTTCCCTTCTTCTCTTCTTATTCTCTCCTCATACCCTTAATTTTGCTACTCTTTCGTTCGACTAAGAGGGATTGAGATTAGCCTCACATGGTAGTCCTATCGTTTTGCCGTAATGTTGTTGTGTCAAGGTTACTTGGCCCGCGTTATTGCCACGATAGACTAACCATCGTGCCTAGCTAGTCGGTACTGATAGCGACATCTAATTGTAATCCTGTGAGCCGGTCTTAGTTACCGAGCTCGTTTTACTACCACATCAAGCCAATTATCCATCAGCCTGGTCACCGCTCTGATCATCTGGCTTAGTCAAGTTCTTCTATCCTTCATCTTTCTTCTCTTACTCTTTTGGAATGCGCGTACTTGTGTACGTTCATCAAAGAGGAAAAGGGTGAGGTCTGACCCACCTGTTTTATAACATTTGCATATATGTGTGTGATTGCAGAAAACAAGAAAACAAGAAGAATATAAGCCAAGGAGGTGATTCCAAACAGTTTTATTACTGGGGCGCTTTCTTCATGATTTAAAAGGGTGCTCACACGAGTCAGCTCGAGTAAGTCCTGAACCCACCTTTAAATTCCCCTCTTAACAGTTGATAACACCTACCCCTGTTTTCCAACGGGGTTTCCGAGAGAGCAATCTCAAAAATGTCTCGGGTCTTCTCTCGAAACCCGAGACTCATGCCGTCCGATCCCAAAAGGATCTGGAGGACGGGATCGAGGCACCTAACCACCCTGATCAAGCCCATGCTGTCGAGCAAAGTGGTGGGGGTAATACCCTTCAGGTTTTACACTATACGGGGTCCAATAGACCACGATCCCTCCTTTGACGCTCAGAATGTACATGAGCTCTCGGATGCTCATGGGGGCACCATCCAATTATTTGCCAAGCTCATCAACAAAAGCACGATCAGTGAAGGCCTCTAATGGAAAAGGGACTCGATGCATACTGGAGGAATCGTTCCCAAACAAGTTTTGTGCTTGCCTAGGGGTATGGAAAATGGCCCTCTGCCCTGTAATCTTCACTAGATGAGGACACATTTGCTCTTTTAAAGACAAATTTCAGGTATATGTGTTGGGAAAGTAGGCTGTCAACCACCCAAACACAATGAATAGGGAAAGGCGTCTTGAAGTGCCCAGGGAAAGCCTCACCGCCCACCAGTTCATGACTGCCTTCTTTCCCTTCATAAAGTTTCCCCCTTGACACAACTCCCAGCCCATAATAGATGCAGCACATGACTGGTTGTGCAAGGGCATATTGGCGCCCCATCGCCATGTCATAGGCTATGTAAAGCGTGCCTGGACGAATTAAGTCTGCTCCCCCAGACGAGAAAACTTACAGAGAAACAAGGCCAAGTAGGCGGCCAGAAAAATGTCATCACTCCCAGACTGGCATCTACAAACTGGAGGTGTTTCTTCTCTAACCACCTACCCTTTTGCCCCCAAGTAGTAGTCAAACTCAACCGCATCAAGGTGTTCTCCATAAAAGAACCTTACCCACTCGGTGAAGGTTACATGACCGCCACTAGATTGGGAGCTAAGGAGGTTGTAGTGGTTAGGTACCTCGATCTCGCCCTACAGGTCGAGATGACCTGGTGGCACGTGTCTCAGGTTTCAAGGGAACCTGAGAAAAGAGAGCGAGAGGGAAAAGAAAAATCAGAAAGGAATAGAGGAGAGAAGAAGGGAGAAGGAAAAGAGAAGGAAGAAGAAAGAGAGGGGAGAAAAGGGGGAAGGAAGAGAGAGAATAAAGAAGAAAACATGCACGGCGATGAGCTTCCACCGTCCATGATAGAGGAGAGAGAAAGAGATAGACGAGGGGAGGTGAGAGAAAGTTACCTTCACTAAAGGGTACCAGACCTTTTCTACTCACTCCTCTCTCTGTCTTCAAGATGTGCCAACAATTTCAATGTGAAAAACTCCCAAATTTTATTCATAAGATTAAAATATGAGGGGTTCATGACAATAAGGTTTAGCATGTACTTATAGAATTGGGCCCTAAACATGGGTGCACTCCCAAAAAATATCTAAATTGATAATAATTACAATTTAATCGAATTAAAAAAAATTTCGACATCTGTTTTTCTGAAGATGATTTCTTTCTTGTCGGGCTCGGCTGACGATTGATTTGATACCAACTTTGAGCCATGAATAGCGTTTTTTGGCCATGATCATGCGACTCAAAATTTGTTTAGATCTTGAAAACTTCTGATCGATAGTGGGCTTATTTCTTTTTGTATTTTCTTTGATTTCTTCACCAAATTACACTGAGAATGCTGTGACGATCACGTTGCAATGAAAACAGCTTGATTACGTGTCCGGGCAAAGATTTCGTCGTCTTGGGTTTTTGGCCGAAATCTAGAAATTTGATAGTCGGAATTTAAAACAACTTTGATGCCTTTGTGTGCGAATCCAATCATCTATCATATACGAGAGTTAGGACCAGACATAGCCTCGAACCTTACGTATATAATGCAATTGGTTTCGTGTCAATCGGGTACGCGACCACCGTGATATGGTCACTAGAGCAAGGAGTGTTGCTGCTGAATTTTCTGCAACCATCTTCACGAATCTCGAACTTCTCTCTAGTTTTCTCCCTATTCGGGTATCGTCATGGGTCGTGCTACATATCAAAATGCTAATCTTGACAAGACGAACACGCTCCCCAAATTTGAGCGCGGTCTGACTCAGGATGAGTGAGATACGAGTCTTCAAAGTTGCTGCTCGTGACTGTAAAAATAGTCACCATTAATGGTGATTTGGTGCAGGGAGGGAGCACGAGAATAGTGTGCGGCCTACCCCTTTTTGGTCTTTTACCCACAACTTTGTCTTGGAGCACTTGATGAAATTGAAACATGACCAATAGGGATTTTCGACCATGCCAGATCCAATGGCTATGGTTCCACAGCTATTTGATGCACAAAAAATAGACTTCTACTACAGGGTCTGTTTCAGAGTGCTAAAGGCTAATTTTTTCGAAATTGTTTCTTTGTCTACGCTGCCTTAGACATGTTGGATTGCAACGAAACTTGACAAGTATCCTTTTGGAGTGCTTAGGAAGATTCTGACCCATTCTAGGGCAATTCTAAGATTATCAGGACTTCCACTGTATGTCAAGGCTTTATTGACCAACTGCTCTTTTATTCCGCATCGAGGGCCCAAAGTGCTGAAAATGTGTTCAAATTGTTTGCCTCGCCGAATGTTGTGCTTCGAGAGAGCGAGAAGGACAACATTCGAAAAATTTCCTTCGACTTTATTACCTTTTTCTTCCTAGCCACAAGACCACATGAATGTCGAGGAGATCCACGCAATGCTGTAACTAGGATGCTCAGACGTTTGGATGCTATGTACAGGTCCACTCATGGAGAATTAGGAGGGAGAAGAGACTTTTGAGGGATCTTCTCGAAGTCCTCACCCTCGCGTGGACTGTTTGTGATTCTGACAGTTAAGGATTTTGTAGGGACCTCGTTGGTTAGAATTAGGCCCGTGTAGCGGTGAAGTGCCATGTTGAAGGTCATTTTTCCCATTTAGACCTAAGTTTGTTTGTTTTGTTGTTTGTTCTGGATGGTCTACTTGAGGGCCTTTTGTTGGCGTATGTCTGCGTTGTGCACCAAAATGTTCTTGACAGGCAGGGTACCTCAGTTTATTGAGGAGACTGGCTTTGGGTATAACCCTTGCCCACTGTTAGAAGTTTCAACAAATAGGATACCTCTCTTCTTTGTCTGAGGCCCCCCCTCAGGGCTCATTCCCGTTGTTGCATAACAGGTCTAAAGTTTAATTGACTTGGCTTTCTTGGGGCATCTTCAGCATCTTGAAGTGTGTTAGTGACCTCATGGGAGTAGTGCTCTTCTTAATGAGACTTGTCTTGCCTTCTTGGCGAGTCGTCTGTCCTTCGAGTCCTTTTTGCGAATGGACTCAAGTTGTCGGAATATTTCCTTGAAGCTTGTATTTTTTGGTCTTGGTATTGTGACGCCAGGGATTTTTCTCTTTGAATGTGGGCTGAAGCCACCTGTAGAGGCGAACGCTACATCAACCTGTTTATTGGTCCAAGCGCCCTTTGTGGATTTCACTTGGACTTGGGAAGCAACGTCGTAGAGACGATTTTCACCAACTTCCTTTTATTTAGGGCTCATTTACCCATGACCTTTTGACCATGTCCACCTTTATTTTTCCATTTTCCATTAGTCTTGTGCGGTGCTAGTCAGTGCCTTCGTCGCACGTGGCTAGCAACATGACGTGCCCAGCGTCAGTCGTGCGTAGCGGTCGCTTTTCGCTAAATCCTTTGATGAATGGTGGTGAATCGCGTTCTGCTATGATCGTGCATGGCGATGACTTGGCTTGGCAAAGGGTGGTAACCAATGGTGAGACCTGGCTTATGAAACCTGTTGGAAGCCAAGTCCTCCAGCACAATTGTTTTGTGGAAGGGCCCTCACTGTGAGCAGGGTATGCCTCCATCATATGCCAGTTCTTGGCTAGAGAAGTCAGCTTTGTATGTCTGGTATACTTCATCAAAGCACTTCCACCTTCTCCTATTGTGAAAGCCAGTTTTGGCCTATAATCGTCCTGTCCTCCTCAAATGCAAGAGCAATGTTTCTGATGCGAGAGTAATGTTTGGCCTGTAATGGTCCTCTCCTCAAATGCAAGAGCAATGCTGGGGTCAACCGTTCTCTTTTCCTCAGATGTAAGAGCGACGCTTGGGTTCAACTGTCTTCCTTTCCTCAGATGTAAGAGCACATTGGGGTCAACCGTCTTCTTTTCCTCAGATGCAAGAGCGACATTCCGCCATAGCTATTCTCTTTGCGAGAGCAATACTGCATGATATATTTGTAACCTTCCTAATAATGGGCTTTTTGGCTTATAAGTCCTTCTAATGTAATAAAAAGAGTTAAACCTTGTTTGAACCGTCTCGCTTGTCTTCTCTTTACCGTTATTTTTAACTCTTTGTTGTTGCACATTGAAGTCTTTTCTTAGTATGCATCATGAGTAATATTTCTTTAGGTATCGCCCATTGATAGGGGGACATTGCTTCCTCTCCATCAGGATTTGCAGTATGTAAGCTCCGTTTGGCGAGACCTTCTTGACTATAAAGGGACCTTCCCACTTGGGTTCAAACTTCCCGTTGCACTGCCCATGCATACAATTGGCCTCTTGATGGTTAGAACCAGATCCCCACGGGCAAATGAGTGGACTTTGACTGACTTGTCAAAGGCCCTCTTCATTCTCCCCTAATTGAGTTCGAGGTTCTGCTGGCCTCCAACCTCTTTTCATATAGTGCATCCAATTCTTGATATCAAAGTTTGACTCTCTCATCTTCGATTAGTCCTTGATGTATGGCGATACGCAATGAAGGGATTTGAATTTCAAGGGGTAAAACTGCTTCACCCCCATAGGCTAAAAAATTAAGGAGCGGAATCGGTGGCATTTTGCATGGTAGTGCGATGGGCCCACAAGGTTTCAGGAAGCTTTTCATGTCATTTCTTCTTCGTCTTCAATACCGATTTCCTTAAAATGTTGCACAAGGTCTTATTGAAAGCCTCAGCTAATCAGTTGGCTCGAGGTTGGTACATAGTTGAGCACTTCCACTCGAAACCAAATGGGTTAACCAGGCAATCGATGTGATGACTTCTGAACTGAGGGTCGTTGTCAGATATAATCCGATCAGGCACTCCAAAACGATATATGACGT
Source organism: Amborella trichopoda (assembly GCF_054954075.1). Classification (NCBI taxonomy): domain Eukaryota; kingdom Viridiplantae; phylum Streptophyta; class Magnoliopsida; order Amborellales; family Amborellaceae; genus Amborella; species Amborella trichopoda. The sequence continues at coordinate 24,810,550 of NC_142344.1, forward strand.
GATGTCGAATGAAGTTTACCACTGTGGTCTCAGGAACTTGCTTAAGGGGGACCACTTCAGTCCACTTGGAGAAATAATCTATTGCAGCTAGAATAAAGACATGTCAATTACCAAAGGAGGGTCAATAGTATAATTTTCATACCCCATTGTGAGAAGGGTCATGATGCCACTGTAGGGTGTAAGGGCTCTAGAGGCTAATGAACAAGACTCGAGTGTATTTGGCACACCTGGTACTTCTTGGCATAGTTTAAGGAATCAGCAATCGTCGAAGGTCAATAGTACCCCAATATGCGTATCCGTTCATAGAGCTTAGAGTCAGACTGATGCAAACCACAGATGCCCGAGTGTACTTCCTCCAACAACTTATTTGCTTATTGCGCCTCCACACATCTAAGAAGAATACCGTCAAATGACCATATGAAGAGAGTATCTCCTTCAAGGAGGGTATACTTGGTAGACATTTGATGCACACTATTGCGCTCGGCATGATCTTCCGGGAATCTACCATGTTTTATAAAATTAGTGGTGGGCTCTCTCCAATCTTCTACCTGCTCAATTTCCATGCATATTAGGTCAAAGAACTCCGGTTCCTGGTTTTGAACCTTAGCTCGTTGACTCCATGCCATTTCGTGTTTAGTCTTAATAACATCTTTGGCTGATAAAAGTGCTCCGAATGGATAAGGTAGGCACTCGAGTAAGAGATTTCTATCATCATACACGTCTACCTCGGTCCTCAGTTTAATGTGTCTCCACTCTGCCACCCAGACAGGCATGGACCTTGGTGAGGACAATTAAATTGTAGCCCCGAGTTTTGTGAGTGCATCGGCCTGCAATTTTAGCCTCCTGGGGATGTGACTCAAGGATACATCCTCAAATTGGGCCATATACGATTTGTAATATCGTGATAGGCCTTAAGAGTGCCTTTTCTCATGTCATAGATCCCCTTAAGCTGTCAAATAACCAACTCAGAGTCATCATAGATCTTGAGCTGCTCCAAATCTAGATCTAAGGCTATCTCCAACCCAATTATAAGGGTCGAATATTCCGTCTCGTTATGGGAACCGACTTCTGTGAGAGAGACAGAAAGAGGCAGTACTCCTCCTTTTGGAGTCATGAATACCACTGGTGCCTCCTCGATCAGATTGGATGGCTCCGTCAAAGTACATCTCCCACGCATGAACAAGCTCTGCACAAAATACTTCTTCATCAAGGAGGTCACTTGATAAAGGAGATTCTGCCGGTACAGGATGTGTTACGATAAAATCAGCCAAAGCTTGCCCCTTGATGGCCTTTTATGGGACATATGTGATGTCGAACTCCATCAGCAATAATGCCCACTTAGCAAGACGTCCCGATAAGCATTGGCATGTCATGAGAAACTTTACAGGATCTTCTTTTGATATAAGTTTTACTTCATGACCGAGCAAGTAGTGACAGAGCTTTTGTGTTGCGAAGATTAGGGCCAAGCACATTTTCTCTATAAGGGGATAATTATTCTTGGCTCCATACATTCTGTGGTTGAGATAGTATCACGAGGTTTCTTTCCCTTCATCATTGTTCTGCTCCAATAGTGCCCCAAGTGACTCATCTAGAGCAGTCACATATAGAATGAGAGGTTTTCCCAGCACAGGTATAGAGAGCACTGAAGGGTTGAGCAAATATCACTTGATGTCATCAAGTGCTGCCTGGCATGCGTCATCGCAAATAAAAGGGGTATCCTTTTTTAACAGGTGCGTAAAAGGCGACCTGAGAGGTATGAGATGAACATGCGAATATAAGTTAGCTGCCCTTGGAGGGATCGCAGCTCTCTTGATGTTGTTGACGATGAAATTTCTTGGATTGCTTTGATCTTGACTAGATCAACTTCCAGCCATCGGTGTCTAACAATGAACCCCAAGAACTTTCTTGAACGTACACCAAAAGCACATTTCAGCGAGTATGTTTTACGTTGATGAAGGCGTAATTGTTCGAACACCTTTTCAAGGTCTCTCATGTGAGCTTCTTTCACTTCAAAATTCACGACCATGTCATCTACATAACATTCGACCACTTTATGCATCATTTCTTTCAAGATGGTCGTCATTGCTGTCTGATATATAGCATCGGCATTCTTCAATCCGAAAGGCATCATTGTGTAGCAGAAGACCCCTTTTGGAGTCAAGAAAGCGTTGGCTTCCTCATCTTCTGATGCCATCCATATTTGATTATACCCAGAGTATCCATCCATGAAGGAGAAGATCTGGTAGTGAGTTGTGGAGTCAATGAGCATCTCCGTAAATGGCAACGGGAAGTCATCCTTTGGGCAAGTGGTGTTCAGGTCGGAGAAGTCATTGCAAACCTAAATTTGGACATTCTTCTTCTTAATTGGGACAACATTTGCTAGCTACTTTAGGTACTTGACTTTTTTTTAAGACATTTTTCAGCACCATGGGTCCCCGATGAGGAATAAAAAAGAGAAGTCGGTCAATAAAGCCTGACAAACAGTGGAAATTTTGACAGCCTCAAAATGGCCCTAGAACTGGTCAAGATCTTCATATGGACTCCAAAAAATCTCCTGCAAAGTTTCATTCGATTCCGAAATGTCTAAGGCAATTCAGACTGAGAAACAATTTCGACAGAATCAGCCTGTACCACCCTAAATATAACTAGAACTCTACTTTCGGTGCCTCAAACAGTTATGGGACCACCACCACTGGATCCAACATTGTTGAAAATCCCCAGGGTCAAATTTCAGCTTAAACGGATGCTACAAGAAAATGTTTGGGGTAAAAGATTAAAACAGGAGGAGCCACACACTATTCTATGCGGCCACCCTGCAAGTAATCACCATTAAAGGGGCAGTCACGAAGAGTGACTTGCGACACTCATATCTCACTCGTATGAGGCCAGATCACACCCAAATTTTGTGAGCGTATTCATCTCGTCAAGACAAGCATTTCGATATGTGACACGCTCCGTGATGACGTCTAAGCGTGAAGAAAAGCTAAAGATAAATTGCCGATCCATGAAAGAAGTTGTAGGAAAAACAACAGCGACACGCCTCGCTCAAACGGCCAAATCACGGCACTCACAAGCCCCCAGTTTCATCGTGTGCATAAGGTCCATGACTATCACTGGTCTAAACCCCATGCATGATAAACGGCCAGATTTCACACATGAAGCTGATAAAGTGGCTGCAAAATCTGGCCAAAACTCAAAAGGTGCAAAATCTTCATCTAAGCACAAAACCAAGCTGCATTTGTTACCACGCGATTGTGACAGCATGCTCAATGTGATACAGTAAAGAAATCAAGAAACAACATCAAGGAACGAGCACACTATCGATCCGATGTTTGCAAAATCCATCCAAATTCAAGTTGTATGATTGTGGCTTAAAAACATGATACATGGCTCGAAGTTGGTATCAGATCGATCGCCATGGTGAGTCCTACAAGAAAACAATCATCTTTCGAATAAACAGACACTAGAGCAACCTCGGATCATCCATGAAAGATCATGCACGTTCTAGGGCAGCAACTGGGATTGTTTTGGAATTTTTAAAATTGTTAGGAAGGGGCAAATCAATCATTTTGCACCCCATTTTTTTATTTTATTTAGTTCAGTCAAATCTTAATTTTTAGCAATTAGGTTTAATTTTGATCAATCCGCCCATGTTTGGGCAAAAATTTATATATATCATGTACTCTCATTATACGAGGAAAGAAACTTTGCTTAGTAAAATTTCAATCTTTTCTCATTGTTGAGTCGCGACTTGAGAGAGAGAGGAAGGAGAGAGAAACTGTTGGGTTGGCACCTCTGGGCTTAAGGTAAACCTATTTCTCTCTCTTTTCTTCTCTGTCTTCTTCTCTTTCTCTTCTGTCTAAATTTTTCTCAAAGACTAGGCACGGCAGTGGCAGTGCCGTGTATGCCACTTTCTTTTCCCCCTCCTGTGGTTTCACAGTCGTGCATGGCGATGGCAGTGCCATACGCAATCTTTATTATCCCTGTTCTCATTCGTCTTTATTTCTCAGCGAGGTTTACGGACGATGCAGCTTATCGTCATCCGCAGGCGTATCCTTGTCGTCCCGCATAAGTGCACGGCAATGCCCATTGCTGCTCATAGGGGTCTCATCCTGTTGCACTCCTGTCACAGACGGCAATGCCTATCGCCAACCATGAAGGGTCGTGGCAAAGCCTATCAACATCCGCAAGCTTCTCTTGTGTCCCACGCCTATTATTGTGCGCTTCACAGAGGGCTATCACCGTGCTCCTCACAAGAAGCTATCACCACTCTCAAGGGACGTGATGCCTTCTTTTGTTGCCAACAGCGATGCCTATCGCCATCTGCAAGCTTCTCTTACGTCCCACGCTTATCCTCGTGCGCTTTATGAAAAGCTATCACCGTGAGCCTCATTAGAAGCTATCACCGCCCACAAGGAACGTGCTGCCTTCACGTGCAATGCTTATTGTCATCCGTAGGCTTCTCTTCCACCTCACGCCTAGCGCGGTGCATTTCATGAGAAGTTATCATCATGTGCCTCACCAGAAGCTATCGCCGCCCGCAAGGGATGTGTTGCCTTCTCGTGTTGCCCATGGCAATGCCCATAGCCTCCCGTGGAGGGATGTGCTGCCTTCTTGTGTTACCAACGACGATGACTAACGTTGTCTGATGTTCGCTACTTTCCCCTTTTGCCATGAGCAGCAGTGTCCAGTGCCGTCCAGGGGCCACGACATTGTTACTCCACAGCTGTGGGTGGCGATGTTCAACGCTGTTGGGATCCTCCCTCTTTGTTGTCTCACCCCTTCTTTTCTTATCTTTTCTCATCATTCTAGCTTGACTGAAGGGTAGAATCAGTCTAGCACTGTCATAGCAGTCGCACTGTCATAGCAGTCTAGCTATTGAGCAGTATTGCCATCGTACTGATCTTGAGTACTATGCCCGTCTTGCTGCCACACTAGATTAGGATAATCATATCGACCTTGGTTTCGAGTAGTATTATCGTCGTGCCGGTCTAATTTACCGTGCCCGTCTTACTACATCTCCGAGTCGGTCACTGTACTGATCCAGCTATCATGCTAATCTCATCCCTTTGTCAAGTTCTTTTCTCTTTTCTTTCTTTATTCAAACCTTCATCTTCATCACTCTAATTTCTCACCATCCCACAATGTGCACTGCCCTAAGACAAGGGTGGGTCCTTCGGCCCACTTGCCTTGCAAGTTAACCATGATAGTGTTGTGCAGAAAACAAGGAGATTAGAGGTCGAGGGAGGCGATTCCGAACTAGTTGAAGCAACTGAGGGGCTCTCTGCCGTGATCTAAGAGGGCACCCGCGCGAGTCAGCCCACGTAAGTCACAGACCCAGGTGAGGTTGGTCCCCACCTCACATATCAAATTCCTCTCTCACTAATTGGGCATCTGCCCTTATTCTGCGAACAAGGTTTTCGAGAAAGCGAACTCAGTCCCGGGTCTTCCGAACCCGAGATACGTGTCACCCAATCACCTATATTCAGGTAAGCGAGATCGAGGCATCCAACAAGTTTTGCAACCACTGGGGACTTATTATCCCTTCGTCAGTTTGCTTTTTCTTGATTGGCTTCACCTTTTACTTTCTGCAATATAATTCATGGCATCTGGGTTATTCAACCTCATTCATCCTAGTTGGGGATTTTCTCATCCCCACACTCATGATTGTCCCAGGGAAGCGAGCCTCTCAAGCCTCGTTCCCCACACTCCTCTTGAGTCAGGACTCCTAGTCCAGTTCCCAGGTTCTCTCTTGGATTGTTGTGAGAAGGGACATGAAGGCCCCTAACTCCCCACTTCCTAACCCTGGTAGACCCTCCATTATGGTCCTTCGCATTGGTGGTACACATGCCACCACACAAAGCACGTACTCTGCTATTGGCAAGTTCCTTTCCGGTCATATTGTTAAGGTATAAGGAAAGGCTGCCCTATCCACTTTCGCGAAAGGCAAGCAAGTTGCCATCGCCCCTGAGGGTCGTCGCAAGGCCACTCCCCATACTCCTTCTTCACCCTGAACCTCTATGCTTAGAGGGTCGACATACCAAGAGGGAGATCCTGGAGCCTCCACCTCTCGCACACACCTGATGGCTCGTGGTCCAACCACTCGAGCCACACCTCAGGGCACCTTTCATGTGGCCTTGAGTTCACATTCAAGGCTAAGCCTTCTCGAGCCGAACCCTGCATCTGTCATGCATTTGCATTCCACAACTCAGGGCAGCGCCAGTTCTGCGCAAGCTCAAGCACACGAGGGTCAACCGCTTCGTCCTCCCTCTCAGCACACATAGCTTCACGTTGTGAAAGATAAGCTCCCTCCCTGTCCCTCACAGACATAAGCTCGTGGGTCTTGGCCTCCTAAGGTCGAACTGGTTGATCAAGCCCGGGTTGACCCCAAGTCACTCAGACGACTAACTCTAAAGGTGCACACACACTAGCTTCACAAGTTCCTTCCCGATCCCAACTCAGGTGAAGCTGTGGACCAGATCCTTCTTCTGCCACCCTTCCTTCATTAGGCAAACACATCAAGATCTGGTACTCAAAGGTTTTCCCTAAGAGTACCACCTTGAGTCAGCCACCTCAGGTCAGCCATGCACCTAGACCTCACAAAGGAATTCGGGGCAAAGGTCTAATGGCAGATAGAAGCCTTCAGTCTTCAAGACAGCAACCCAGATTGCCCTCTATCCTGGGGCATCAATCGCTGCTCCAGCTGATGGACACAGCCCTCGCATGCTCAAAAACGACAGGGCAGTCCAAGTCGCATGCTTGATTTTGGACTGAAATCTATTACAGTCTCCGGATCAGGCAGAAGAGAGGCCTCCATCTCCTGACTAGAGAGACTTCTAAGGTAGTTGAGGTTACCACTCTTGATGAGCTCTTGCCTCACAATCCGTTCTTCCCTCTTCGAGTTCAAGAACCTGAGCAAGAAGTCCAAGATTGCTCGGTGGTCACCATCACAGCAAAAGACCGAGCCTCCAAGAAATCACGGTCCCAAGACCACCAAGAACTAGTCCTCACATAGTCGGTGTACAAGGCTCGAGTCCAATCGGAGCATGCCGAGCCCCTACAGACTGACTTGCCATGTACGACTCGCCAACCCAGGCAGTCCACTACTCCACCTGGCTCTGACCCTCCAGAAGAAACGATCAACATCAACGAGCTAAAAGATGCCTAAGAAGAGTGGATGAATAGATTCGAGGCGATGATATTGTCCATCCTTGAAACGAGGGATCGCCTGGAGGCCTCCAGGTCCCCCTGTTTCTTCTCCTCTCCATGAGGCTAACTACTAGCCTAGAGAAGACACAACTCCCAGGCAAACTCCCGCACCAGTCTCCCAAGACAGCTCTGTTTCCCCCGTGGTTTTGTAAACCTACATAGATGCCATGGTGACCCACAGTCTCAAGAATAAGGTCCCGAGCATGCAAGAGGCGCCGCTCTACCAAAAGCCATATCCCTCATACATCAACCAAGTGCCGTTTCCCTCAAACTATCAAAAAGGGAGGCTCCCCTCGTTCAATGGTATTATGTCCGTGCGCCAACATACCACTCACTTCTAAGTAGCTCATCGAGAGACGGCAACTGATGGGTGACTCCTCCTTCGTCAGTTCGTTGAAACTCTCGAGGGGCCAGCCTTACAGTTGTATGCTCGGCTACCTCAAAGCTGCACACATGGCAAGAAATGGAGCAGTTATTTTACTAGTGCTTCTACGATGTTCAGAGAAACATGGAAACCATTGAGCTCCTCACTCTAACTCAAGACCTTGGTGAGCCAGTTGTTAAGTTCATCGTCTGATGGAGAGAGTTGGCAACCTATCATGCCACTCCCATGACTAAAAGAGAAGCAGTTCAGGCCTGCATACGAAATATGTTGCCCGAGATTACCCTGCATGTTGAGTCCTCCAATCCACCCTCTAAGTCAGAGCTCATCTCTAAAGTAGTTCGTATAGAAGGTCTATCCAAGTGCCATGGTGGATCTCACCAGCAACCTTGTAGCTCGGGAAACAACTGGGGCAATGGCAATTCTCACTCTAATAATGGGGGCAACCGACAAAAAGCGGTGATTAGCACAGCCATCACCGTGACTGACTTTAAGAACGCAACCCCTCAATCCTTGGACCTCTATAAGGCATAGACACCTTAAGCTGGAGGCAAACAGCAGCAGTCCTATAGCAGGGTCCCGCCCCCTAAAAGTATAATTGAAGTGACTACTAGATCCAACACCAGAACAAAGTGTACGCCTTCAAGAAGGAGTGGATTCCTGTGCTGCTTCGATTATTACTAGAGCAAAACATGATCCAACTGCCAGTGGTCAACATCCCAGAACAAGCTGGACAAGAGACACAGGGGAGATACTACACCTATCACAGGAGAGTAGGCCACCCCACTCAAGAGTGTTATACACTCAAAGACATTATTGAAACCCTTATTAACAAGGGCCAGATTAAGCTCAAAGAGATAAAGAAAGCATTTGGGGCAACTAAGGCCTCCCACATATTGACAATCCAAGAGGATGACGAGGCACCCGCTATCCTCCACGCACCATCCGATACGAGGCCATGACCTAAGCCAATTCACTGGCTTCCACGAGCTCGTGGCAAAGAAGATGCCGCAGAACCAAGAAGTTCATGGTAACCCAGAAGGAGACCCTTAAGTCCCTCCTCCACTAGTACAATAAGACCTCCCGACACAAGTTCAGGGAAGTGCTGAGCTAGACCTCTGCAAGCCCTATTCGTGGCGATGCTCCAACAGGGTCTCATCACTCCCAAGCCCGCTAGACAACCTAAGCGTCTTGCCCAAGGTACACAAAATCTCTGGTGGCCATATCATCAGATATGGAGCCATGAGATGGGAAAATGTTATGGGTTCAAAGCTATAATTGCGGAGAAGGTACAAGAAGGCCACATCGTTTGTGTCGTTCTCTCAAAATGGTTCTAAGCCATCGCTCCCATCCAAGAGGAAATCCCACTACGGGTCCCTTATGAGCCTACACTAGATCCTTCAGAGCCCTCGACTTCTCAGCCTAGGGAAGTCTACCACTGACAAAGTAGGTTCAAGTCCCAGAAACGTGAGGCAGTCAACCAAGATAGGGCTACTCATCAGCTCAATAGGATGAACCCAACGCCAATCATCGTCGTGCGCAACCCAATGCCACGCGCAGTCATTATCATGCGCAACTCAATGCCACGTTTTACCATCATCGTGGGCAAGCCAACACCACACACGACCATTGTCGTGAGCGGCATGCTATCAAGCATGGTCGTCGCTGTGAGAAGATTAACGTCGTGCGAAGGCAGCATAGCATGCGACTTAATGTCATGCATGCCCTTATCAAGCTTCAGTTCTCACCGTCCCCTATTCCTAAGGGCATTAACCCTTGTGCCTCTTCGATTTCCCCAACTATCGCCCTTTGGTTACGGTCAACCTTCTCACGACCTTCGCCTCCCTCGAAATCCTTCAGGTCCGCGAGAAACACTTCTCCATCTGCTGGGAACCCCCGTCTGACCCTTTTCTTTCCCTTACCGACTTTCTCTCTCCTCGTCGGGAACTCACTCCTACTCATCGAGAAACCCCTCCCCGTCTATGCCCTCTCTTCCACCGGTGACCGAAGCTAATGGAGAGCCACCAGAATTCCTATAGAAACTCCCCTATGCCCCTGCCGGTTTCCCTTCTCCCTTCTTCGCACTCCCCTATCTATCGAAAAAATAATAAACTTTTCAACAGAGCCACTGCTGCTTCTCCTTCTTCTCTCCCGATAACCAGTAGACTGTCAAGATTCCCTGGCCTCTCTGCAACCTTCCCGACAACCACAAAATGACCGGAAGATTGCTGGAATTTTGGCAGAGTATTAGTGCGACTCTTGCCGTTTCATCAAAGTCTCGGTGAAGCCTTGAGAAACTACCTGTTCCCTACTCAGAAGGTCTCAAAACTCTTAGAAAACGTCCGCAAGCACATTGTAAAGGTTCGTGACCTACTCAACTTTGCTGGAAAGCTCCTTAATGCCTGCACTCTGCTAGCTTTGACCGAAAATTCTTACTGAAATTCTTTTGACTGAAGATCTGACTCTCTCTCTCTAAAAACTTTCTTCACTGTTTTACCTTTTGGTAAAATTGTAAAATGGGGTTTTTCCCGTTTTACAGTCAGCAGTGCAACAAAGTGCGCCCCACAAGTTTGAAATGATACTTTAGTCCTCGCCTCCAGTCGGCGATAGGTCCAAGCTGGGGTGGGTCAAGCCCGAGGCCTGTAGACGAGTCGCTATCGCTTGTGCCTCATGAACCTACTGTCATCTGTTGCTATCGTCGTGCCTTATCACCGCAAGCTTCAATCAGAGGTTATCGCAACGCGCTTCACTAGAAGCTATTGTCGTGCACTTCACAAAGGGTTATCGCCATGCGCTTCACACAGAGGTTATCGTCACGGGCTTCACCAGCAGCTATCGCCGCAGGCTTCAGAAAGGACTATCGTCGTACGCTTTATCAAGGGGCTATCGTCGTGCACTTCACCAAGAAGTTAACACCACGTGCTTCACAAAGTGTTATCGCTGTGCGCCTCACCAAAGTCTTAAACGCCATGTGCCTCACCAATTACATTTCCTATGCTACCATCGTGCACATGCTATAGCACTGTCGATTCCGGATTTTTCCAACTTTCCCTAGATCGTGACCTATCATCCCCACAAGCAAGCCACCACTTTGCATCCCCAAGGAGTTCTTTCCCAGCACTACAGTTCTTAATCCTCAGAGAATCAAGTCTCCAATTACGGGTCTATTCCCCGTGGAGTCACATTCCCTCGCCACCACAACAGACTAGGTGTACAACCCTAAACTGCATGGTCCAAACAATATGACCTTAAACTGTAGCGAAGGTCTAGTCGCACGACCTTAAACTACACAATCCTCATTGCATGACTCTAAATTGCATAACCACGGTCCAGATGTATGACCTTAAACTGAAGTGCACGTCCTGACTGTATGACTTTAAAAGGCTTAACACCATGGTTCAAATTATTTAACCTTAAATTGTAGCGGAGGTCTAGTTGCACGACCTTAAACTGCATGGTTCTAGCTGTAGGACTTTAAACTGCATAGCCATGGTCCAAGCGACAAGACCTTAAAACTGTAGCGCACATTCAGTAGTAAGACATTAAAACGGTGCGATAAATAGTTCATGCGTATGACTTTAATCTGTAAAATGGACGCACCTCCCTCATCCCCAACAAGAGTGACATATGTATAACAGCCCATTATCCCCAGTGGAGTTAGGGTCATTCTGATCTCTTCAATCCCTAGTGAGGTTACGCCTGTGCTCTGACCGCTCATTCTTAGTGAAGCTACATGCACACTATTGTTCATTATCCCCGTGGAGTCGTTCTCACCCTTCAATCCCCTTGGGTCAGTCGTGCACCAAACCATCCTATCCCTAGGGGTTGGGTTACTTTCCCACAATCCATGGAGTTCCATCTTTCACCTTAGGGAGTCATACTTGTCCCTTAATCCCCAGTGAAGTCTTCTTCTCCATCTAAACCTCCTGTTGGTATTAACCATCATTATCCCCAAGGGAGTCGAATTGCTATCCACATACCTATTCCCCATTGAACTTATCCTACATGGCAACCCACCTAAGGAGGTCTAGTTTCACAACCTTAAACTGCATGGTCCTAGCTGCAAGACTTTAAACTACATAACCATGGTCAAAACTATAAGACCTTAAACTATAGCAGAGGTCTAGTTGTATGACCTTAAACTGCATGGTCCTAATTGCATGACTTTAAACTGCATAACCATGGTCCAAGCTATATGACCTTAAACCATAGTGCACATACTTGCAGCATGACGTTAAGCTGCTTTGCACAGGTCCCGGTGGCATGACCTTAAACACGGCCTCACATATGCACACACCCCCTTTTTTTGCATCTTCATGCATGTCTTCACTAATTGACCCATCCGTCTGCACACACCACCTTCATAAATCTCCTAGTGGATCTACTCACTTCGTCATGGCTATTCATCATTCCTCAGTGAGTCTCACCTAAGCTCACAAAGAGGCAAACCATCCCGCCATTCATACTCGTCACACTTTTCATCTTCCACACATGCACTAGCCATCTTTCATAGGTAGCCATGCCATCTCTTGAAAGTGACTCCAAACCACCACCATACTCACTCCATGGCCTCAACAGATTGCCATCCATCTTCACCATGGTCCAGGTAAATGACCCTAAACTATAGTGCACGTCCTGGCCGCATGACGATAAAAGGCTTCGCACAGGTCCCAAAGGCATGATCTTAAACATGCCTTCACCAAAAGAAGAAAAGAAAATAACGAGCATGGTGTATACCTGGATAAGGCAATTCCATGAGTAAAAATGACGGACGGGCAGGATCACGAAACCACGAGTAAAAGAGTTCCGTGAAAATAATAACCCAGGCACGGTGAAAACCCCAAAAGGGCGTCATGAGTAAAAGCGGATGAAAAGGTTAGACATGGCCATAAGGTCATGGGTAAAAAAGCCCAAAAATAAAGAAGGTTGGTGAAAATCGTCTTTACGGCACTATTTCCCCCGATCAAATGAAAACCCACAAAGGGTGCTTGAACCGACAAAAAGCAAGTTGACACAGTATCACAGTCTTAGCCGGCACCCAATTGCCAAATAGGCATAATCCTGGCTAATGAGGTGCACACAAAATCCTCAACTGCCAACATCTAATCATAACACAAAATGGCTCACCTAGGAGTGAGAGCCTCATAAGATCTCCCACACTTCAACACCAAAAACAAAACGAGTCCCCAAGGGTACAAGTGATGAACAATAAATCCCTCAAAAAAAAAAAACAAGTCCTTGAGGATGCAGACGATGAACAATAAATCCCTCAAAATGCTAAAGACGTTCACGAAGCAAGAAACTAACAAATCCAGGGCAAAACCTGCCAGAGACTTCAGGGTGATGCCTCGCTATGAGGCTGCCTCTCCAAAATCCCTCCCTAGCCAACTGGCCCAGGCATTTGGGAGAGGCCAACAAAAAGCCCCTGACTGGACCCCACAAGATGAGGGCCCACAGAGGTACCTTGATTGTCAAAAGAAAACCTGGTGTTGTAGCAAATAATGCCTACCAAAGACTTATAGCACTTGGCCCCCAAATAGGCCTGAAATTGGCCAACGAGGTCCACAAAAAAGTCTCAACAGTCAAAATCTCAAATAGTCCCTCGAGGTTGAGGACTTTGATAAATCCCTCAAGAGTCTCTTCTCCCCTTAAAGTCTCCATGGATGGACCTGTACATTGCATCCAAACGTTTGAGCATCCTAGTTACAGTATTAGTTGATCTCCTCGACATTCACGTGGTCCTGTGGCTAGGAAGAAAAAGAAATAAAGCCAGAGGATATTTTTTGAATGTTGTCCTTCTCACTTCTCTTGAAGTACAACATCCGGCGAGGCATGTTTTTTGAAAAAAAATTTCAGCACCATGGGTCCCCGATGAGGAACAAAAAAGAGAAGTCGGTCAATAAAGCCTGACAAATAGTGTAAATTTTGAAAGTCTTATAATGACCTCATAACTGGTCAAGATCTTCATAAGGACTCTAAAAAGTATCCTGCCAAGTTTTGTCACATTCTGACATGTCTAAGGCAGTGTAGACTGAGAAATAGTTTCGGAAGAATCAGCCTCTAGCACCCTGAAACGGACCCCTATAATTGGAACCCTAATTTAGGTGGTTCAAAAAGCTGTAGGACTACTACCATTGGATCTTACACTGTTGAAAACCCCCAGAGGTCAAATTTCAGCTTAAACAGACACTCCAAGAAGAAGTTAGGGGTAAAAGATTAAAACAGGAGGAGCCACACACTATTCCCGTGCGGCCATCCTGCAAGTAATCACCATTAAATGGGCTATTTTGGAATTTTCATAATTTTTGAAAAATTAGTCATTTTGCACCCTATTTTCTTATTTTATTTAATTCAGTTAAATCTTAATTTTCAGCAATTAGGTTTAATTTTGATCAATCCACCCATGTGTGGGCAAAACTCTATATATATCATGTACTCTCATTGTACAAGGACGAAAATTTTCTTAGTAAAATTTCAATCTTTTCTCCTTGTTGGGTCACATCTGGAGAGAGTGAGGAAGGAGAGAGAAACGTTTGGGTCAGCACCCCTAGGCTTAAGGTAAACCTCTTTCTCTCTCTTCTTTCCTCTCTTCTCTTCTCTCTCTTCTTATCTTTCTCTTCTATCTAAGTTTTTCTCAGAGGCTAGGCACAGCAGTGGCAGTGTCGTGCATGCCCATTTCGTTTTCCCCCTCTTGTGGTTTCACAGCTGTGCATGGCGATGGCAGTGCCATGCGCAAGCTTCCTTCTCCCTCTCATCATTCTGTATTTCTCAGCGAGGTTCTCGGACAATGCTGCTTATCATCGTCTGTAGGCGTAACCTTGACGTCCCGTGTAAGCACAGATGGCGATGCCCATTGCCGCCGGCAGGGGTCTCACTCTGTTGCGCGCCTATCGCAGATGGCGATGCCTATCGCCGCCAGCAAAGGGTCGCGGCAATGCCTATCATCGCAGGTAAGCTTCTCTTGCATCCCACGCCTATTGTAGTGCGCTTCACCGTGGGCCATCATCTTGCGCCTCACAAGAAGCTATCGCCGGCCGTAAGGGACGTGCTGCCTTCTCGTGGTTCCAACAACGATGCATATCGTTGTCCGCAAGTTTCTCTTGCGCCCCATGCTTCTTGCTGTGCACTTCACAAAAAGCTATTACCGTGAACCCCATCAGAAGTTATCGCCATGTGCCTGACCAGAAGCTAGCATCACCAGCATGGGATGTGTTTCGTGTGGCTCATGGCCATGCCTATTGTCGCCCATGGAGGGATGTGTCACCTTCTCTTGATGCCAACGGTGATGCCTGAAGCTGTCTGAAGTTAGCTGCCTGCCCCTTTCGCCCTGAGAAGCAATGTCAAGCACCGTCTAGGGGCCGTGACACTGTTACTCAATGGTTGTGGGTGGCGATGTTCAACGCTCTCGGGATCCTCCTTCTTTGCCGTCTCACCCCTTATTTTCTTCTCCTTTCTCATTACTCTCACCTGACTGTAGGGTAGACTTAGTTTAACACTATCATAGCAGCCTGACTGTCGAGTAGTATTACCGTCATGCTGGTCCTGAGTACCATGCCCATCTTGACACCAGATTAGGACAATCATATCAACATTGGTTTCGAGTAGTATTGCCATCATGTCGGTCTAAGTTACTGTGCCCATCTTGCTACCACTCCGAGTCGGTCACTGTACTGGTCCAGCTATCATGCTAATCTCGTCACCTCGTCAAGTTCTTTTCTCTTTTTTTTCTTTATTCGAACCTTCTTCTTCATCACTGTAATTTCTCACCTTCCCATGAATGTGCATTGCCCTAAGACAAAGGGTGGGTCCGTCATCCCACTTGTCTTGCAGTTAACCATGATAGTGTTGTGCAGAAAACAAGGAGATTGCATGTCAAGAGAGGCGATCCCGATCGAGTTGGGGGGCTTTCCGTCGTGATTTAAGAGGGCGTCCGCATGAGTCAGCCCGAGTAAGTCATGGACCCAGGTGAGGTTGGTCCCTACCTCACATATCAAATTCGTCTCTTGCTAATTGGGCACCTACCCTTGTTCTGTGAACAAGGTTCCTGAGAGAAAGAGATCTCAGTCTTGAGTCTTTCGAACTTGAGACACGTGTCACCTGATCACCTAGATCCGGGTAGGTGACATCAAAGCATCTGACCGGACTTCACGAATGAAACCTGCCTGCCTTAGCTTGGTCACTTCAGCATCTATCTGCATTTCGAGGTCATGCCCGAACCTCCTTGATTTCTGCTTGACATGTTTGATGGATGGATCGATGCCAAGATGGTGGACTGCGACTTGGGTATTTAAACCAAGCATCTCATGGTAATGCCTAGTAAAGACATCGCGGCTTACTTGAAAAAAGGTAATAAAGTTCTTCTTCTCTCCTGACGACATATTTGTCGAGATCCTAGATTTATCACTTCGAGCTCATCAGTTGTGGCTTGACCGCCTTCTTCCCATTCTTTTGGGGCATCTAGCAACTTAATCATTGGCTTCGAAGATCTTCTCATTAACCTCAAGTGCAGAGACCCATGATTCTGACGTCTCCGTTTCCAATAGAGCCCCGGTGTAGGTCATGATTTGTGCACCTTTCTCAAACTGAGGATCAGAAGGGTCGACCTTGAATATGGACAACATATCAGGCTGTAGGAGTTTGACATGAAAATTATAGGCAAGTTGAGATTTAGCGATTTTGGGGCCAGAGGCACCCTCATATGAATCGCATGGTCTTTGCAGGGGTGTTTGCAGAGTTTGACCCGTGCTAGCTGATACTTCATAGACCTGTACCATGTGGAAAGCTTCTTGAGAATAGAAGCTCTGCCCTCTTGATTCTCTCAGCTTCTACTTGAAGTTGGGCTCAAGAGGCCATTGGGGATTCTTTGGCTTTGACCTCATGTGCTCCTTGGTAGAAGAAGATGGCTCTACCTAAGCTTGAGCCACCAAGGCGTTAGTAACTATTAAGAATCCAGCTTCCTTGGCTAGCGTCTTTTTCAACCGCCTCTGTTGCGTCCTGTTTATATTGATTCCTTCAAGTTCTCTGTCAAGAGGCTCTAAGCCTGGACATTCCCAGGTTGTACCTGCATGTTACGACCCCACCCCCTAACCTCTGTCGGAGAGCGACAGAGTGTGGGATCACGACTGGAAGTCGCGAACGTTACTCAGGTGGGAGTGGCTCAACCCATGAAAACACGGAATTAGGAGCAAACCATGAAAGAATGCTAGGATAAAACCATTCATCAATTACTGGCCCAAAATACACAAAATGAGGTACACCACACATTACTGAGATATCCAAAACATATAATGAAAGTCTTCAAAGGATGGCTTCTTAACCTCTCGACTGCTTGCTTCAAATCCCCAATGGTCACCCACCTTAAGCATAGGTGTCAATGCTCTTCACTCTACAGTTATGAAATAAGATGGAATGAGCTGAAGCCCAGTATGCAGATCTACACCATTGAAATCCAGCTAGCATGATCGTGATAACAAATATGCAACACACATATACATACATATTCATATGTATCAAATAAAGTCCCTCAACATGCTTCTCAACACTCTAACATAAATGTGAGCAAGGTAGTTCAATATATATATATAATGCATAAGTCACAACCGCATTTCTTAAAGTAGAGTAATGGAGACAGCAGATCACAATTACATTTAAAAGCTCGTGCAAAAAGCGTAAATAAGTCCAGCAAATAGATCTATCTACTCTTGAAGTAGAAGCCACATCATTCAAGCTAAGCCAATCCTGAACTTGGGACTTCTACCCTCACTCAGGAGGGTAGACCATGACAAATGGAAGAATCACTTGTAAGGCCCTCACACACACACACACACATCCCCAGCGCACTTTAGGGTTTTTGATAGGCAGAGGCTTTACAAGACACTACCCTCTCCTTGTGCCCTTTTTGGTGAGAGGGCGTTACACTACCATTAGGTGACCCAATGTGTAGTGCCCACATAGATCTTGGGGGGCGCGACACTCCCAACTACTCACATCCTGAGTCTCGTTCTATCAAGGAAAAAATCGCAGCTGTCAGCACCATCCTTCACACAATAAGTTCCCTTTCACATATATCATAAGTATTATGATACCATCACTCACACAGTAGGTATCCATTCACATATAGCATAAGCATTATTAAAATCATGCAATTTATATTGCAATAGGGCATTCATCATAATCATGCTCCCATGTCATAGCAAAGTATAACTTCATTATCATGTATGCGTACGTGCGCTCACAATTGAGGTCCTAACTTTTGGACCATTTAGAGTTTGAAGATGATTCCAAAATCAATTTCATACCAAACACACCTATCCCTCACTTGGGAGTGGTTTAAAGACAACAGGATTTCGTTTGACCCCTTAAAGGTTCAAGGAAACGAGGATTAACTAGCTGCCCCTGCTATGTACAATGGACAGCAACGTGCCTTGCTTCAAATCATTATAACAACCAAACCGTAAAGCAAATTATGACAATTTCAAAATCAAGGTTTAAGCCAAGAAATATATCTTTCTAACAAACCAAACTTGAAAGCATTTGGATTAAATTTGTTGGTTCAAATATTCGTGGTAAACACGGCGTTGGTTCTGATTTTCATCAATATTACCCACAGTGACATACCTTCATAAAGCAAGGTATAACTTTCGATCTAGGAAGCTTTTCAAAATAGTTTACACATGCAAAGACAAAAATTTACTAGACTCATATATCTTTCTAATGGGGGTGGTTTGATGTCCATCGGACCCCATTTGACTGTTCAAAAGCCTTCTACAAGAATATGCAAACTTCTGGAATTTCACAATGGCATGCAACATGTCTCAAGCATACAATCCATGATCTTCATTTCATGGTGAGGCACATGATAACAACGATTCTCTCACAATGTGAACACACACATAATCATTCATAGCATGCATTTCTTACATAATTTAAGAATCATGCATTCATTCTTGACATTCACCATTATCATAGAACAAGAGCCCCAATTTCTAAATAAAAGGCATAAGGATTTTCTTACATCACATACACTTTCTTTCTAATTTTACATCCATAAATTCCATACATCCTTATGACTATCAAGCAATGGTGATGGATCTACTTACATAAACAACAATAATGTCTTCTCCACTCCTCTCCTTACAGCTCTCACCCACCCAATTATGGCTGCCCACCAACAGTCACTTCTTTCCACCTTATGTCGTAGAGAGCGAGAAATGAAGTAATAATGAGTGGCATGGGTGAGGCATGGGGCTTAAGTACTCTTGGGTTGAAGTGGCTAGCCAAGTGTCACCAAAAGACTGTAAAATCTAGGCATGTGGCACTCAATCAGCATGCATATAACAAGTGGCATACACAACTCATGCATGTCAGAGAGACAGTCAGCGCTGCACAAAAATCCACCCGGCGTTGGCCTCTTCTCCAACTCACCCAGTACTAGAACTTCCAATCGGCACTGGCTCTTCCAACCGGTGCTGACCTTCTTCTGTAACTCACCCGACGCTGGCTCTCTTCTCCAACTCACCCGGTGCTGGTTTTTCCAACCCGCGCTGGACTTCTTCTCCAACTCACCTGGTGCTGGCTCTTCCAACCGGCGCTGGGCCTTCTTCTCCAACTCACTTGGCACTGGCTTTCTTCTCCAACTCATCCTGCGTTGGCTCTTCCAACCGATGCTGGCCTTCTTCTCGACCTCACCAAAATAAAATGAAAGTAATAAAGCAGAAGATATAAAATGAAAGAAATGATACCGAATCGGGCCAGATGGCCTGGGAATCCCCTAGGGTTAGAGTTAGGGTTTTCTCAGACGAAGTCTATTCTAGGGTTTCTATCTTCTCTAGGGTGTTCAGTCTGGAGATCCTTTTAAGGGCCACAAAAATGAGGCTTTATAGGGGTCAAAATCCACTGCAGAGGATATACTCATGTAACAAACACATATCTATCCAAAAATAGTGTTTTTTAGGGGTACTGATTTGGGCAACACTGCTAGTGTCTCCCAAGTAAAACTTGGTCAAAATTTAAATTTTAAAATTTGGGTGTGTTCTTCAGCCACTTGTGAAGATCTCAGAGAAAATTTGTGTAAAAAAAGAGTCGTTTACTATTTTTAATGATTGTTTTGGTAAAATAGGGCATTTACAAGAATATAGGTCAAAACAGGGTTTTTGCAGGGTTTCGAGCAGGCGAACACAGGGTAGGCTGTGCGAACTATGGATTTTGTGTTTACTAAGATAATGTGGTCCTAAGGGTTCAGAAACCATAGAATTTGTCAGATTTAAAATGGGGTGTCTACAGTTGCCTCTCTTTGGCACTCCCTGTCCTTCGAGGGACAGGTGAGTGGCAAAGAAATAGACACTCTAATGTTACTTGTCCTTCGAGGGGCAGGTGAATGTCAAATATTTCTTCTTGATGTCACGTGGTTAGAGGGCACACCAACTATCCCTCCAAGTCATTGCGCTCACCGAGCTCACCCACTTAGGGCAATTTTCCTCCTAGGGTTTTCGGCATGAGATGTCGGTGAGTTACACAAGCTTGAAACTCGAGTTGGATTTTCTGACCGTGCCACTTAACTTCAGGGGGTTTTGCAGTTTGTAATTTTAACCCTGACATCTTCTTTGATCTCCTTAGGGTTTCCTAAGGCTTTTTATAGGTTTAGGAAAAGAGAGGATAATGCAAACATTGAAAATTTGTTCATGATGTCCCATGGTCAGACGGCACACTATCCCTCCAAGTCATTGCACTCATCGAGCTCACCCACCCAGGGCATTTTTCCTTCTAGGGTTTTAGGAGTGACATGTCCCTGAGTTACACAAGCTTGAAACTCGAGATGGATTTTTTAGCTATGCCACTTAACTTCAGTTTCATATCTGCAAACCTACATTTTCTTGGATTTCCTCAGGGTTTCCTAAGGCTGTCTGTAGGAAAAAGGATTTCTATAAAAAGAGACTTGTCAGAGCGAATCCGAAGAGAGAGACGAGGCAGCAACACAGCAATCACGGTAACATGGTAATCATCATATACGGGTGTCCAAGATCCTTTGTTTTAAAAGTCTTTTTTAGAAATTTTGAAAGTAAGGGATGATTGAAATAGAACCCAGAGCAGGGATAGGTTATGATTTTAACAAAGAAATTAAAGTTTTTGAAAAACACAATACATATAGTCAAAATTTTGAAAATAGAAAGATATTTTGAAAAACAAAGTTGGTTAACAGTTTCAACTCCTACAACCATAGAGCCCTCTAAGCAGTTTAGCATCATGCAGCGATGGACCATACACCCGACCCTTTTACGTCAATACAAGGACAAACAAAATACACCTGACTCTTTTACGCCATACGGAGATAGATGTTTTCATTGACCAGGGTGGTTGTGCCCTAAACACACTCGACATTTTGCAGCATATGGGGCTAGACATTTTCATTGAACAGGGTAGCTGTGCCTTGAACATACCCGATCTTTTGCGTCATACGGGGCTAGACGTTACCTGTCTCGGCTCTTTTACGTCACACGAGTTTGATGTTTGAACTGGATACACCCAATCTTTTACGACATATGGAGCTAGGCAGTACCTGCCTCGGCTCTTTTACATCGCACGAGTTTGTCTTTTTTCTATTAAACAGGGTGGTTGTGCCTTGGTCACACCCGACCTTTTGCATCATACGAGGTTAGACGGTACCTACCTCGGCTTATTTTACATCGCACGAGTTCGACATTTTTCCATTGAACAGGGTGGTTGTGCCTTAGATTGGACTTTCGTTGGTAGTTTTAGGCTCGTGCCACCGAGATGCATGTTATTCTTTTTTACTGATTTTTTTTTTTTTAAATTTTTTTTTGACATTTTTTTTTTTTTCTAAAAAACTGGTTGGCAGTTTAGGTCCATGCCACTGAGGAAAGAATTATTCTTTCTTTTGAAATATTTATTTTTAAGAAAATTGGCTTTTTGGGATTGTGGAATTCCTTTCTACTTTTTTATTTCTTGTTGTTGCCCCTACTGGGGGCTCTTTCTTCAACTTGCACATGTTCAATTGCTTTGTTGAAGCATAGCGGGATACTTTCTTTGCACACACATTTCAAACTGAATTTTTACAATCTCAGCCCCCTAGTTGTAGGGTTTTTGTCTCGAATTTCTAGTTATTGGGTCATCATACGCACACACAGGGATGAGCTTGCCTCATTTTACCTCAGGGGATCCAGTCGAGAGAAAAATGCTCCCAGACTAGCCAATTTCATCATTGGTAAGGTTCACCCATCTCCTATATGTGGTAGTTGTTAGTTATACTCATACAACCATGGAGTGCCTGACTAGTTTCAAGCCTTCATCACAGGCAAAGGAAGTTGGCTTTGAGAACGAGGCCAAATGACTTAACAGGTTAACTTCTTGTAATGATGGAGGAAGTCCTTTCAAAAAGGGTTTTGTTTTTTAAAATGGGTGATTTAAAAGTCAATTTGAAAGAATTTTGAAAGGGATGGGCCTTACAGTTTTGCCACCTGTGGCCCCTTTGGTGGTTACTTTCTTTATCATTTTTTACCCAAAGATGAAAGGATTTTCTTGTGGGATCATGAGAACTCAAAAATATCGAAGTTGTCCTTTTACCTTTGGAGCTTTCTTCTTGTGCTTCGCGGATCCATAAAGAGTTCTCTAGATTCTTGCCGGACTTCCATCTTGGAGAGGTCTCAATGTTATCCCTCGGTTCGTCGAAGTCGCTTCGGTTTTCCATTCATGTCACCGTCCCACATCTTTCTGAGTTGCTTATGTTGGGAACCTGTAGGGTTTAGGAGGAGTCTTCATCCTCAGGGTCTGCTTGTGCAGTATTGTTGGAAATTGCAAGTACTTATTTGTACTTGAATGGAGCTTTTTTTTTTATTCTGTTTTTTTTTTTTAATCGTGATGCCTTTTAAGGTTTTCACCACATCCATTTTTCTTTTATTTTCTTTTTTTTTTTTCTTTGTGGTGCCTTTTTAGGTTTTCACCATTCTTTTGAGCCCGTTACAAGTAGTATTTTTTGCGATACATCGCATTAATGGGGTCATTGAGTTCGTACCCCTCTTGATTTTCGATCTTGTAAGAATTGCTTACGTGCACTCGGGTAACCACGAATGGTCCCCCCCAATTAGGTTTGAACTTGCCTAAAGGGTGTGGATTTGTAGGAGTGTGGAAGATTTTCTTGAGTACCATATCACCTTCTTTGAACTGTAGAGGAACAACTTTTCTTTGATATGCCCTCTCGATCCTACACTGATAAGCAATGATATTTTGTGTCGCTCGTAGTCATCTTTCATCCAAATTAGTGAGAGCAATGATTCGTGCTTCTATTTTTTGTTCTTCTTCTGTATTTTTATGAATGTGCACTCGAAGAGATGGTATCTCAACTTCAATGGGTAGCACTGCTTCCATACTATACACCAATGAGTATGGGGTCATGTCAATAGGAGTCTTCTCAGTTGTCCGGCAGGCCCATAGCTCGTCGTTTAGCTTTTCGTGCCAATCTTTGCCACCTTCTATTATTCTGTCTATAATTCTAAGAAGTCCTTTGTTTGTCACCTCTACCTGTCTGTTTCCTCGAGGATAGTAAGGTGTGTGGAATTTTTGTGTTATCCCGAACTTTTTGTACACTTAGTACCCGTTCATTTTTAAAGTTTGATTCATTGTCATTAATGATTGACTCAAGAACACCGAATCTGAATACAATGTTGTTCTTTATGAAACGGGCAACATGTTATCCTTCAATTTTGACAAGCGATGTGGCCTCTATCCATTTGGTGAAGTACTCTGTAGTTGTTAATATAAAACGGTGGTCGTTGGAGGCTTTTGGTGAGATCAATCCGATGATATCAAGACCCCCACATGGCAAAGGGCCATACGGGCGATGTTGAGTAGAGTGGTATGGACGGTGTATGGATGAGGTCTCCATAAAGTTGACATTTGGGACCCCTCTTAACGAACTTCCAACAATCTTCTGCCAAGGTGGTCAACCTTCGAAGGGCTTCTTAATCCTTTTTGGTGGCTCCTTCGAGGTATGACCCATCTTTCAGCAAGGAAAGAACATCAAGGAACCATGGTTTTTCCTTAACTAGCGCATCTAAAGCCACGAGAGACACTTCCCCATCGCTCTCATTTTCTTGCCCTATTTCTTCTTCGATCCTTGGTGGAAAATGGTCATGTTTGTTCTTGATGTAGAATGGCAGCATGGTGATTTTTGGAAGAATATCAACCATTGAAGCAAGGGTCCCAAAGGTGTCGGCGAACAGATTATTTTTCCTAGTTGCATGATAAAAGGTGATTTTCTTAAAATATGGGACCATCTTTTCCACCTTTTCTTGATAGGGTTTGAGCTTCTCTTCTTTCACCTTCCAAATCCCTTGAACTTGGTTTATGAAGAGTAGAGAGTCACCAATCACTCATAGTTGCTGGATTTTCATTCTCATGGTGTTCTCGAGCCCAGTTATCAAGGCTTTATATTCAACAATGTTATTGGAACATGGGAAATTCAATCTGATGGCTGTTGGCTTTAAAATCTTCTCGGGTGAGCATAGTATGACTCCTACACTTAACCCGTATTCATTCCTTACAGCATTGAAGTATAGCTCGCAAATTGAGTCCTCAATTGTGAAGACGTTCTCATCAGGGAGATCTGTGTTGACGAGCGTGTTATCTGACAGTGCATGTTCAGCCAAGTGGTCAGTAATGGCTTGTCCATTGATCGATTTTTTAGTAACATATTCAATCTCGAACTCGTTCAATAGCATTCTCCACTTTGCCAAACGTCCATTAAGGACTAGCCTTTCCAGTAGGTACTTGAGTGGCTCAATTTTGAGATGAGATTGATTGTATGAGACAATATATAGTGTCTTAACTTCTGCATGGCCAACACAAGCGTCAAGCAGTGCTTCTCCACATCTGTGTATCTCGTCTCATAGTCGACCATGGTTTTGCTGATGTAGTATATCGTTTGTTCTTTTCCATGGTTGTTGTATTATCCTAACATTTCCCCCATGGTCTTGTCTTTAACATATATGTATATGAATAGGGGTTTAACCGAACTAGGAGGACTATGGATGGGAGGTTTTGTGAGGTATTCCTTGATTTGGTCGAATTCTTCTTGGCATTCATTATCCCATATGAATGGGGTATCTTTCTTAAGGAGTCTATTGAATGGTGCGCAGTTATCTGCCAGTTGTGAAATAAAACGCCATATGGCTTGTATGCGACCTTGAAGCCGACAAATTTCTCTGAAGTTTCAGGGCAGGGCCATTTCATTGATGGCTCGTATTTTGGACGAATCCACCTCAGTGCCCCTTTGGCTTACCATAAATTCTAGAAATTTTTCGGATTCAACTCCAAATGCACATTTCTGTGGATTGAGTTTGAGTTGATGTTTCCAAAGTCTTTCAAAAATGGTTCTCGGGTTAGTGAGATGATCAAACCTGGTCTTCAGCTTGACTAGAATGTCGTCTACATAGTCTTCCATGATGATTTGCATCAAGTAGTGGAAGATGCTAGTCATTGCCCGCTGATAAGTTGCCCTTGCATTTTTTAGGCCAAAGGGCATGACACAGTAGCAGTAGGTTCCCCATTGCGTTATACACGATGTTTTGGTTTGGTCTTCTTCTACCATGAGGATCTGATTGTAACCTGAGAAGCCATCAATGAATGGTAACATCTCGTGCCCTGCAGTGTTATCGACCAAGGCATCTATATTTGGTAATGGAAAATTATCCTTTGGGCATGCCTTGTTAAGGTCTTTGCAGTCGACACACACCCGGATCCTCCCATCTTTCTTGGGTCCGACAACTATGTTGGCCAACCATTCTGAGTAATCACCGAGGGTAATGAACTTCACCTTGTACAGTTTGTCGATTTCTTCCTTAATTTTGAGCTCAAGGTGACTCTTTTGACGTTAGAGTTTCTGTCTTACAGGTTTCACCCTTTTGTTGAATATTAGGTGATGTTGCACCAATGTGGGATCTAACCCTGACATATCATCGTATGACCAGGCGAAGACATCGCGATATTCCTTGAGAAAGGAAATCATATTTTCCTGCTCCTCAAGAGATAGGGAGATTCCAATCTTGGTTAACCTTGGGTCCTTCTTAGTTCCTAAATTTACTTCGATCGTCTCTTCGATGATAGCCGTTGAGTCACCATCGAACCTCTTCATGAATTACTCAACATGGGAAGCGAGTTCCTCAGGTTGAGGGATTTCTTTAGACTCGTGGCTCTCTTGTTCTTCGTCTTGGTCGTCCAATTCGTCGTCTTGGGTATTGTACACCGTTATTGGGGCTATCTTGAGTGTTCGCCGTTTTGAAAATTCATTTTCATTATTATCAATTTTATCATGTTTTGAATTTTCAACAGATTTTGAAACATTGCAAGAGGTGTCCCTTATGGGACTCGCGAGAGAAATGTTGAGGACTAGACGCGTAGGGTGGTTCGATGGCCACCCTGCGCCTATCCATTTTTTGGCATCGGGACATGAAGGTGCTGCTGGTATGCTTCCAACGATTCTCGAGATAGAGAAGTGATCGACCAATTCCGTTCTTGGGTTTGAATAGGCTAATGAACACGCTTGGCTGTGTTAGAGCCGATTTGCATATCTTCAAATCTCAAGTTAGCAAAAGGGTTTTCAATTCCCAGTTCTTGTGTGTGTTGAGATGCGGAAGAAGAATTATTCCTCGATGGGGATTCAAGGATCGTCTTTAGTTGTTTTAAAGGACGGGCATCGAGAGGGTCGAGGCTTTGAATGCCTCTAGATACAAAACCCGGATAGCATGAAGGCTTCATCCGGTAATGAATTAAGGTTAGAGAACACCTGAGACCTCTTCGATCTCTGTTTTCAGTTTTAGCTTTGAGTAATTCAGAAATTGCCTCCGTTACGCCTTGCCCTTGACTCGCCAAGCCTTGGCTTGGTTGGAAACCATGGGAGAAGAGCATGTGCCAAGCTTCGAGGGACCCGAAACCGTATCGTTGTTGACATTGGATAATGTCATCCATCGATGCAGAAGTGATGCAAAATTTAAAGAACAGAGTCACTGGCCTCTAGGCGTAAGGTGGCACAGCTTGCTCAAAGGAAGCAAGTGGGATTTCTCCAAGCTCGACCCCTACGGCTAGCTTCTCGTTATGTACACTAGGATTAAGAAAAACAGAGGGTTCAGCACATACCTTCACGAAGTAGTTTTTGGTCGAAAATTTGAGGCATTGATGAATGTAGAGGCGATCACGAGGTGTTCATGTAACCACGGTCTTCCTAGTAGCATGTTGAATGAAGGTTTTATGTCCAAGACATAAAACTTTATCACTTGGACGGTAGGGCCGATCTTGAGCGTGAGAGGCAGTATGCCTTCAGCTTGTCGTTTGGTCTCGTTGTATGCAGCGATAGTTAGTTGGAATGGCTCGAAGTCATCCGGGCTTTTACCTATCTCTGCTTCACTGTTTTCATAGGGCATATGTTTAGGGATGCCCCACTGTCAACAAACACTCTCTGTATTTCATACCCTTGCATGAAAACGGTGATATGCAGAGGTTGGACATCAAAGCGTTTGAAGTTGACTGGGATGTCATCGTCTGTGAACACGATTAGTGTTGGTGCCATTAATTGGTTGATCATTATGCACAACTCATTCGGTTGTGTGTTGCTCAGAATGTGTGTCTTAGCTAGAATCCTTTCGATCTGGACTCTGTGTGCTAGTGAGTTGGCTAACAGCTCTAAGATGGAGATTTGAGCCTGGATCTTGCCGAGATGAGCTGGTAGGTCGTAGATGGTTGTAGGTCCTAGATTTTCTTTATTCGGCTCGTGATCTGCAGCCCCTGCTAGTTGTTTGGCTTTTGAGGTGTTTCCCATTCTTTCATCGAGAGTGTCAGCCATCAATTGAATGAGTTTGAACACTCGGCCTCTTCAGGTTAAGGAATCAACTTCGTCAGCCTGAAGTTCGATAGGGTCAGCCCTAGTAAGAGTAATGGGAGACTTTGGGGTGTTGGCCCCTTGTTTGGAAGATGATGCCTTTTCATTGGTTCTGACCATATCATTTTCATTGGTCTCATTTGGGAAGGTTATCGAGGTTTGGAGACCAAGGGTTTCCTCTTAGAATGCTCAAGAGATCTTCTTCGGGCTCTTGAAAGTGATGGTCACAAGGTAATATGAATTGACTAGGATCCTCTTCTTCTTCGTCTCCACTCTCAACCATGTGAATGACAACATTCTCTTTTGAGTTGTCTTGAGCTCCCGGCTTTTCGGTCGTTGTGACCATATTTTTAAGGAGAGGATTTGTGAAGATCACCATCTTTTGATTAGGCTCTTCGATGGGTTGATTCATAGGTACGATAATGATGTTCCCCCTCTTGAATCACTCGTTTCAAATATATGCAGTTTTGAGTGTCATGAGCATGGTTTTGATGCCATTTGCACCACTTGCTCTTATCAGTGACTTGAAACGGTGGTTCAGATGGTGGCGGGGGGTAAACCATGTTTCTAGCTAGGAGTAATTCCAGCACTCTTTTTAGTGGGTCTTTGAGAGGAGTGAAATTATCCTCTCACCTTTGGTTACTATTTGGAGCATTGGCTCTAGGCTAACCCCTTGGGTTTTGGTTCTAATTGTTGTGCTGAGTGGTCCAACCTTGAGCCGGTCCATTAATGACAATCTCATTAACCTGACCTGAAGCCTTCCCCTTGTTATTGTTTTTTCTCTTATTTTGGGGATTCGTTATTGGTTTATTGTCGGGCTTAATGCTGAGGGGTGTCCCTCTTTCCCTTTCATGTCGTGCCACCTGCTCGATCATGGAGTAGAAGGAATGGGGAAAAAGACCTTTGCTGAAAAAAGTTCTGTATTCAAGAGCGTCATTGTCCAAGACTACAGAGATTTTGGCTGGGTCTGTGAGTGGACATTTTATGACTTGCTTCGCCACCTCGTGAAATTGATAGATGAAATCCTCAAAGAATTTTCTTGGGTTTTGTTTCGTTGCACTGAGCTCGCCCAGGGAGAGAGGTCTTGGTGTCAACCTGCGACAGTGAGAGATGAATAGGTTGAACATTTCGTCTGGAGTGACGTGTGGTTGAGCGAACATTGTTCTCCAATGCTAGTTCAAGGCCTCGCCAGTCAATGTTTGAGAAAATATGGCCTTCAATTGGTTAGGCTTGTCTTGCAAAGCTCTCATGGAGAGGAGATACACATAGACATGAGCATCTGGATCGCTCTTCCCATTACACTTGCTTCTAAACTCTGGTATAAAATCCCAAGGGAAGTCCTCCATGCCTCCAAGGGTCTCTTGAACATAATAATCCTTTGGGGGTAGAATTTCCTGCATGCCCATTCTTACAAGCATATCTTGCATCGCCTTTAAGGTGCCTTCCTGTTGAGTATTTGGCATTACAGTAGGCCCACTGGTCGGTGGGTTCCGAAGCGTAGATTGTAAGTTGAGATTTGGGGTACATGTTGGCCTGCATGGGCCTGAGGTTCATGGGCCGCAGTCACTAGGGAGGTTTGATACATTAGTGCCTGAGGGGTGTACTGACCCATAAGTGTCGCCACTGGTTAAGGAAATTGCACGATTTGCTGGACCGGATGAACAAGAGGGACCAGTTGAAGAATCGCTTGACTCGGTTGTGGTAGGGGTTGACCTATACCTCTAAGTTGGTTTGGCATCGAACCGTAAGCTGCACAGTGTAACTTAGGTCAACTAGACTTTTAAGGGCAGCTTGGACGCCCATCTTGCCTAAGGGTCAGTTTGGGTCGACACCTCTACTTCGTACAGTGTTAAGAACATCATGAGAAGTACTATGGTGGCTCGAGGTTGGGTTGGATTCCCTAGAACTAGGTGGGTCTTGGTTCTGAGATCGCTGCACGTCGGGGTTATCTTAGTTCTGGTTGTGGGAATTGGCGTTAGATGCATCATGAATTGGCAGGTGAGGCTTAAAGTCAGATGTGGAGCAATCATCATGGTCACCTTGAGTAACCGACATGGAGGCTCTCTTTCGTCGGGTTCTAGAATCTAGACTTAGGCAAGAGCTAGACTCGATGAGTTAGAGTGCACCTAGCCTAACTTTAAGGGAAAAACATTAACTAAGATCAAGGCTAAGACTAGACTGGAGCCTAAACTTGCTAGACCTAATGGGTTTTGGGTTGTTGAGCTTAGTCTAGCTCTAGAGGCAACTCTATGCTTAGACCTATGCTAGAAACTAGACTAAGATCTAAACTAGATGGGTACGAGTCTCAGCTCGGACCAAGAGTGGGCCTAGGTTCGGATCGAGATGTGAGCTTTGTTCGGACCTGGACTGAGCCGGATGCAAGCCTGGGCTTGGACCAAAAGGGTTGTGATAATCAGGCCGAGAAGGGACCTAGGTTCGAACCAAGATGGAATCCAGTTCAGACCTAAGCAAAGCTGGGCACAAGCCTGGACTTGAACCCATAAGTTTCAGCTCTGACCAAAATCGAGTTCGGATTAGGATCTAAGATTAACAAACAGAAATAAGCAAGCAAGCATGAAAACTTTTGACCTAGTATGCTTATAGGTAGCCTTAGCTGGAGAGTGGGTTCCTAACCATTGAAATGCGGCTAGGCTGATATAGGTCCCCACATAGGTCTTGGCCTCTTGTTATAGGATGTTCACCAAGTCCTAATATACGTGGAGTTGCTTTGAGGCAAAGGATTACGGAGGGCCGCTCACAGTTAAAGTTACGCGAATCCCAACCGCCTCGACTCTCAAAGCTAGGTTCCCCTCATGCTGTTAATGCGGATTTTGGGGGTTTTCGGAATATTTGTTTGTTGGTTTCTTAGGCATTCCCGGTCCGGTGTGTGCTAGCGTGTGTAAAGAAGCATGCAATAAAAAATAAAGTCAAGCACACAATGTAATCAATAAATAAATAAAGCGAGCGCTTGGCACCAATCTCGCCTAACGATGCGCGCTTCGAGGCGAAGCTCGTTCGAAGCACAATATAGATGGAGTAGTAGGCAACCCCTAAGAAGGTATAATCAAAACAATGGGACCAGGCACTGCCCGTGCTAAGTCGAGCGCAGCCCGAGTAAAGGTTGACTCGAACGGGACACGATTCAGGGAGGGTGGGTGCAAGCAGCCTCAATATATATATATATTTTTAATTTATTTATCTTTTTATCTTTGATGAAGCACAGTTAAACTAAGAATGGTGAAAGCTGGGAAAAGATGGTTTCAGTCAAAATTAACAAACTAAAATAAAAATAAAAAAGTCAGAAACAAGAGAGACTTATCCGAAGAAAAATATCTTTTTCTATTTTAAAAAATTTATTTTAAGTAAAAAATTGTTCAACAGGGATCCCAAACTCCCTAAAATATACATGTGGTGTCCCAGATTTTTTCTGGGACACTTGCAGTTGGGCAACACAGGTGGTGTCGATAGAGCGGCACTACTGGAGTCACCCTTGCAAGGTGGGACACACTGCTAGTGTCACCCAAAAAATTATTATTATTATTATTTTATTGTTAATATTGATGAAATAAGACTACTTTAAACTTGGAAGAAGCAAGAAAAAATATATTTATGATGAAATAAATTAAAACAAAGGAAAGTAGATCAGTGTTGATAGAAACATAAACTATTTGTTTGGTATTTTAAAAAATGTTATTCTCCTCTGAAAGTTTTTTAACAGTCACAAAAGAGACCCTAGAATAGATCTGGTCGACACGAGGAGTGTCGCCTTGGATCTGGGCTGCACGGGTGGTGTCGCCTAGGTGGCACTGTTGATGTCACCTACAAAAATCAGGGTTTCGCAGCACCAAAACCCTAGATCCTGGTTATTTCCGGCTTCTGGGACCTTTTGTGACTGAAAACGGTGAAAAACAATGAATAAAAATTGTATTTTGGCGCTTGGATCAAGCTCGGAATGCCCCACAGTGGGCACCAAACTGTTTATAGTGAAAAATCTTACAGATCCTCCGATGAAGATCTGTCAGATCTTGACACCTTAAACTTGTGAAAATGAAGTGGTAGATAAAGTGGGACATATCGAATTCATATCTGAGACCAGATCTACCTGAAATGAGCAGATCTACTCTCAGATTGTGGCAGGGCCAGCATGATCCAAGACATTACAAAATACAATTTTTAAGAAAATGAACAGATCAAAATAAAATGAAAATAATAAAGAAGAAGAAATAAAATGAAAGAAATGATACCGAATCCGGCCAGATGGCCCGAGACTCCCGAGCCTTTGAGGGCTCGCCCATATCAGAACAGATCCTCTTTTGTCTCTCTGATTCGGATGTTGACCAGCAGATCTCTGATGTAGAAGGGTTGTTGTGCCCTAAATATAGTTTAGATCTAGGGTTGTTGCTCCCCTAGGTCTAGGTTTTCTCAGGCTTAAGGGTTAGAGTTAGGGTTTTCTCAAAAGAACTATGTTCTAAGGTTTTTATCTTCTCTAGGGTTTTCAATCTAGAGATTCTTTAAATGACCACGAAAAAGAGGCTTTATAGGGATCAAAATCCACTAGGGAGGATATACTCACATAACAAACACATACCTATCCAAAAGCAACAGTTTTTAGGGGTACAAATATGGGCAACACGGGCAACGTCGCCCAGATTTCGGCGACACTAGTAGTATATCGCCCAAGTCAAACTTGGTCAAAATTGAAATTTTAAAATTTGGGTGCATTCCGCAGCTTCTTGTGAACTATAGAATTTTTAAAATTTGGGTGCGTTTCCCAGCCTCTTGTTTTGATTAAACAGGGCATTTACGGGAATCTGGGTCAAAATAGGGTGTTTGCAAGGTTCCGGGTAAGCGAATTGGTTCTAGGACACAGGGTAGGCTGCGTGAACAATAGATTTTGGGTTTACTAGGATAATGTGGTCCTAAGGGTTCAGAAACCATGGAATTTGCCATATTTAAAATGGGGTGTCTACAGCACGTCCTGACTGCATGACATTAAATTTCTTTACACAACGGTCCAGCTATATGAGCCTAAAATATGCATGTCCTGGCCGCATGATGTTAAATTACTTTGCATAATGGTTCAGCTGTATGACTCTAAACTATAGTACACATCCTAGGCGCATGATGTTAAACTACTTTGCACAATGGTCCAGCTGTATGACCATAAACTATAGTGCACGTCCTGACCGCATGACGATAAACTGCTTAGCCCGAGTCATGGTGGCATGACCTAAAACATGCCTCCAAACACGTCCACACCATCTTTACTACCTCCCGAGCAAGTCCATCTTTATAACCCTTCAAACAACTCGCAACATTCCCCAGTGAGTCGCACCCATGCTCACAAAATCGCGGTGAGCCATTCCATCCATACTTACCGACAGCTAGTGGGTAACTATTATCCACCTTCCATCCAAGTGAGTCAAACCACCACCATACTCACACTATGGCCTCCACAGACCATCATCTTTCTCTATCTCGGTCCAGCTATATGACCTTAAACTATAGTGCACATCCTGACGACATGATGTTAAATTGCTTTGCCCAGGTCCTGGAGGCATGACCTTAAACACGCCCCCACAAAAAAAAACATGCATGGTGTAAACCCTAAAGGAGAACGCCATGAGTAAAAATGATGGATGAGCATGGTTACAAAACCATGAGTAAGAGTGTTCCGTAAAATATGAACCAAACACGTTGAAAACCAGCAAAGGGCACCGTGAAAAAAAATCGAAAAAGGCATACATGGATGTCAGGTCATGGGCAAAAGAGCCTAATAAAAAGGAGGTTGGTGAAAACCGTCTCTATGAAACTGCTTCTCCCTATCCAAGTGAAAACCCACTAGGGCACTCGGACTAATAAGTAGGTTGGTGCAGCACTCTCCTTCATAAGCAGATTCAGTCGACGTTTCAAAGAAAAAAGTTTCAATAGCAGAATGCCTTGTTATCGGAACCCAAAAAAAAGAGCTTTAAGAAAAATCTGACAGCCTGAGTCCATTCATGAAAGGACCCAAGAGTCAAAAGAATCACTAAGATGGCAAGTTAGGGTTCTATGCTAAAGGACCCTATTCTCAATAAGTCAACCCAAAAACAAGAAGATTCATTGTGACAAGTCAAAGACGCTCCCACAGACAAGAAATTGTCAAACTAGGTCAATACCTACCCACAACAACTAGAGGGAAGCCCCCAGTGGCCGCCTCACCAAAACCCATCCCTGGTCGAACCAGACGTTCATGACAGCCAACAAAAAGCACCCAACTGGGCTCAGCAGGGTTGGACCCACAGAGGTACCCTGCTTGTCAAAGCTAACCTGGTGTAGCAACAAAACTCCCATCAAGAGCTACTTGGTTTTCTATCCAAAGCAAAGCTCCTTTGATTGATTGGGAAAAAAGCCCTTAAGCAAGGTCCCCGACTGCCAAACAAGCCTGGATTCCGACCGACTGGGTCTACAAGCCCTTCAGCATGGCCATCAGCTGTTGGAACCAAAACTAAAAAACTTCCTATAAAGGTGATGACTCTAAACACATCCCTCAAAAAGTCTCCACGTCTGGGTCTACAACAAGGCCCCCAGCCATCAGAGCACCTTGGTCACTCCTTCGGGGAGTAGCTTTTCACGATTGTCCCTATGGTGTTCATGTGATTCGGTGGTCAGGAAGAAAACTAAAGTCGAAGAAACAATTTTGTTTCCGAATGTTGTACTTCTCTATTCTCTCGAAGCACGACAATCAGCAGGGCAAGATGTTTGAGGTCATTTCCATCACTTGTATCCTCGATGTGAATAAGGAGAGAGCAGTTCGCAATCTAGGTCCGCAGGTAACGAAATGCGTATAGACTACGGAAGCCGTAGGTCAATAAGCCTTAATCCAGAAGTGAAATTTTTAACAGTATTAGAATGGCCTAATAAGGTTTAGGATTGTGCCTAAGAGTTTCCTTAGAACACCTACCAAGTTTCGTCACAATCCGACGCGTTTTAGGCAGTGCAGATGATAAAACAGTTTCGAGAAATTCTCTCTCTATCATGCTGAAAATGGACTCTGAACTACAACACTTTTATTGGAGCATCAAATGGTCTTTATACCATCGCCAATAGATTCAGAACGTTTGAAAACCCTCGAGTACCAATTTTTGACACATTCTGACGCTTCTGAAACAAGTTATGGCCATATTACCCAAAATGAGTAGGTCGTATACTATTATGGTGCACCGTCGGTGAGCTAGTTTTCATTAATTGAAACTATGGTTCTCAATTTCGGGGGCAAACTTTACATGACCGTATCTTCCTCATCTTGGGTTGGATCAAGCCCTAATTCTAGGAGCATGTTCGTCTCAACGACCGGGTGGATTTGATATATGGCATGCATGATAACACGGCTCGAGCCGAAAGAAATCGAAGAGAGAATTTCACCGGAAAACTTCCAAAAGTAGCAAGAATTTCCAGTAATACGTCTCCTTGATCAAATGGCCTTATCACGAAGCTCGCGCATCAGATCAACCTCAAACCAAACCAATTACAAGCATGAGGTCAAATGCTTCGTCTGAGCCGAACCTTGCACGTGATGGACGGTTAGATTTGATGCACAATGAGTCTGAAGTTGCTGCGATTCCGGCCACCGGGATCCAAACTCTGACCAAATTTTCCCAATTTGGAAAATGGTCGTCTGAGTACCAAATCGAGCCATTCTTTTTGCAAAATGATTGTGGCAACATGTTCGATATGCTACAACGAAGAAAACATTGAGAAACTGACTGAATCTTAAATATAAGATTGCACGTTTTCTCATGTTTGTCGCGTCGTGATCATGGCCCAAGAGTCTGATCCATAGTTAAAAAAGGATCTCAAAACGATTGTCATTCCGAGCCGATCAAGAAAGGAATAATATTTTGGTTCGATCAAGATCAGAAGGACCCCGAATGGATCCTAAAAGATCATGAGGATTGCATGACCATTACAAGGACCTTTTTGTAATTTCATAGATTGTTGGTGCTTGGGCAAAATCATCATTTTGTCCTTATTTTCTTATTTTCTTTAATTTATTTACATGTTAATTTTCAACAATTAGGTAAAAAATTGATTGTATTCCCCTGTTTGGGTCCCACTTCTATCTAAGTATGTACCATTATCATGTAAAGGTCCTTAATCATCAATTAAAAATTATCTTTTTGCTTAAGTTTTTTGCCATGGTTTAGAGAGAGAGAGGAGAGAGAAGATCTTGATGAGTACCCTTAGGGTCTACAAGTAACTTTCTCTCTCCTCTCTCTTTTTTCTCTTCTTTCTCTCTCTTCTTCCTCTCCCTTCTTTCTCTCTCTTCTTCCTCTCCCTTCTTTCTCTCTCTTCTTCTTCTCTCTCTTCTTCTTCCCTCACTTCTTTCTCTCCCTTCTTCTCTTTCTTCTTCTTCTCTCTCTTCTTTCTCTCCTTCTTCTCTCTCTTTCTTCTTTCTCTTATCTCTGTCTCGCACGGCCATGCACACTGCCGAGCACGATCTTCCTCTTTCTCGTCTTCTTCTTGCTCTCTCTCTCTTTCTTCTTTCTCTTTTCTCTGTCTCGTGCGATAGTGCACACTACCGAGTACGATCTTTCTTTCTCTCTCTTCTTTCTCTCTCTTCTTTTTCTCTCCCTCTCTTCTCTCTCTTTTTTTCTCTCTTCATCTTATTTCTCTCTCTTCTTTCTCTCTCTTTCTTCTTTCACTTCTCTCTGTCATGCACGGTAGTGCACTGTTGGAAGACATTTTTCATCATCAAGGGTCCCCAGTCAATAAATCCTAACATACAATGGAAGTTCTGACAGTGCAGAATGACCTCATAACTGGTCAATATCTTCATGAGGACTCCAAAGAATCTTCTGCCAAGTTTTGTCGCATTTCGATAAGTTTAAGGCCGTGTAGACAAAGAAACGATTTTGGCAGAATCAACCTCTAGCACCCTGAAACAGACCCTATAATTAGAACTATATTTTTAATACGTCAAATTGTTATGGGACTACCGCCATTGGATCCGGCATGATTAAAAACCTCTAAGTGTCAAATTTTAGCTTAAACAAATATTCCAGGAAGAAGTTATAGGCGAAAGAGTGAAACAGGAGCAGCTGCACAGTGAAACAAGAGAAGCTGCACGCTATTCCCATACAACCACCCTGCAACTAAACTCCATTAAAGGGGCAGTAACGAAGAGTGACTTTTGACGCTCATATCTCACCCGTCTCGACTCAGATCACACTCAAATTTTGTGAGCATGTTCGTCTCAACAAGATGAGCGTTTTGATATGTGGCACGCCACGTGACAACGCCCAAGCACGAAGAAAAGCTAGAGAGAAGTTGTTGATCCTTGAAGAAAGTTACAGAAAATTAGCAGTGTCGCACTTTGCTCAAGCAGTCAAATCACGCCACTCGCGAACCTGATCAACGCGAAACGAGTTCCATCGCATGCCTAAGGTTTAGGGTTATCTCTAGTCCGAACATTGTACATGATAAACGGTCGGATTCCGCACAAGAAATCGATGAAGTGACTACAAATTTCAGCGTCGAAATTCCAGATTCCGACCAAAACTCCAAAGTTGCAAACCCTTCGTCCGGACAAGGAATCGAGCTGCGTTTGTTGCCACGCGATCGTGACGGCATGCTCACAGTGATCCAGCAAAGAAATCATAGAAGAACATCAAGGAATGAGCACATTATCGATCCGAAGTTTCAAGTCACATGATCATGGCTTAAAATCACGATCCATACCTCGAAGTTGGTATCAAATCAATCACCATCCCTAGCCTTATAAAAAAACAGTCATCTTTCAATCAAACGGGCCTCAAAACAACCCCGGATCATCCATAAAAAATCACGCATATTCTAAGGCAGCACAAAAACTGTTTTGAAATTCCACAAATTGTAAGAAAGACGCAAATTTGTCAGTTTGCACCCTATTTTTCTATTTCTTTTAATTCAATTAAATCTTAATTTTCAGCAATTAGGTTTAATTTTTATCAATCCACTTATATTTGAGCACAACTCTATATATACCACGTATTACCATTGCACGCAAGAGGTTTGTGCCATTCACTTGCTTAATAAAATTTTTATCTTGCCTATTGTTGGGTTACGTTTTGGAAGAGAGAGGAAGGAAAGAGAAATTTTTTAATCGGTATCCCTTTCTCTCTTTTCTCTTGCTCTCTCCTATTTAATAGACGGTGAAAATCTATTGCTATCTGTGTTTCCCTCTTTCTTCTTCTCTTTTTTTTTTTTTTTCTCTCCTTCCTTCTCGTGGTCCCAGATGACCACTAACCCTCTTTCGTTTGCCTTTTACCTTTGTGCGTGACCCCTTTCACCCTGTGCACTCTCGGGATCACGTGCCTCCCCTTTTCTTCGTAGTGCCTCATATACTCTTTTTCTCTTCTCTTTTTCCGTCGCACCCTCACCTCACCTCACGTCTTTTTGGTGTACCCTCACGTTCCCTCGTTCCCTCTCACAATTTGTGATCCCGTGCGACCACCGTCTCCCAAATCAACCTTCTGACCGCGTCTTGTGCGACCCTCATGGTTGTGCATCCCTTTCCTAACCCTATCGTCGTGCGCGCCTTTCCTCACCTTATTGCCGTGCGCCCCTTTCCTAACCCCATTGCCGCGCACCTCTCAATCGCCATACTTCCTGCCTTCCACGTTTTTCTCTCCTCTCATCCACGATCTCCAATCAGCCGTCGCCTATCCTCGACCTCTTTCTCAGTCCTTGTGCTCCACCTACAACTCACCACCCCTCTTGCCATCCTCCGCTCCTCAATTGACTGCATCCCCCATCAGTCGCCCTTCACTCACCACCTCGTCGGAGCCTCCCTCGCTGTTGCGCTCTCATCTTCACTGCAACCTCTTGCTACCACCTCTAACTCTCTATGTCTTCTCCCTTCCACCACCACTCGTCTTCCCCTCTAATTCTTAGCCACCTCTGCCTCTCATTCTCGCACCCTTAACTCTGCTGCAGCCACTGGCTTGCTGCCCTTAATCACCCCACTTTCTTTCTCCTTTCGCTCCTCTTCTTCTAACCAGCGACCGACCCACTCTTCTGTTTCTCTCGTCCTCTGCCCCAATACACCAGACAGCAGCCGGTTGCTACACTCTTCCTATCATTCTCGCCCATGACTCTTCCTTCTTCCTGTGACCACAACCTCTGCTGTCCACGCTCAGCCACCTTCCCTTCTCTCAATCGCAGCCAGTTTCCTCCGCTCTGCTGCCCTCTTTCTTCTTCATCTCCTCCACCCAGTTGCAGCCTTGCTCAGCCATCTCTTGCCGCTGTCTCCACCCAACCACCACATTCCTTCTCCCCACTGCTATTACCTATTCTCGCAGCCCTGCCCTTTTCCACCTGCTCTCGCAGCCACCTCCTCTGTCTATTTTACCACTTCCTCGCTCCACCACACTGTTGCATTATCTCCGCCATTTCCGCCCCCCTTCTCTCTGTTGTAACCATTTCGGTTGATTCCGCCCTCTCTCGTTCTCCAGCTCCTCCGGTTCGCCTTTCCATTCCGTCCCCATGTTCTTCTCTGCAACCTTCCGCTTCTTCTCCTTCTCACATAAAAACCCAATAGTGAGCTAGCTCCTCGCATTTCTTTCTCTCTCTAAACGGGCCCTTTCTTTTCGTTCGAAGTATTCGCTAGCTTCGTTTTCGTCGAACTCTCGTCAAACAAACCCCTCGTGACTTTTGATTCTTCTTTACTTTCACACCCAATGAGTCATAAGCCACCCCTCCCCTTTCTATTCACGTGAACCCAACAAAAACTTCACTCTCTCATCTAAATTACCCACTATCCCACTTCTCTTTCTCTCTCTCACACCTAAATCACCCAAAGTATTCCCTCACGTCTTTCCCTCTTTCACAAGTCTAATATTAAGCCATTCCTCCTTATCCTTTGTTTTTTTTTATTCCAATCAACCTCACCATCCATCTTTAGTTTATTTTCATCCTCCATCAATCTTGTCTTATGTTCTTACACTCTATTTCACTTTATTTATTTCATTATCTTATTTTATTTTTTATCTCATCCATTTTATTTCAGTTGTTTACTTTACTTTGGCTCTCCATTTTATTTTATTTCATTCACCTATCTTAATTTATTTTATTTTCTCACCTCATTGATTTTCTTTCTCTTTATTCCACTTATTCTATTTATTTTTCTTTACCTAATTTAACCCACCATACCTTACTCCGTTTCATTCATTTATTTCATTTTCTTCCATCCTTTCTATTTTATTTTATTCCACTTCATTTTATTTATCTTACTTCTTCTATTTTAATTTATTCAATTCTCATTCCATTTTTTGCCTATTTTCAATTTCCTTTCATCCTATTTTTCATCATATCCTTATTTCAGCATCACTTTTATTTTCACTTTCATATCTTTCTTTCTCTTCATCACCTGTTTGACCAAAGGGCAGGCTGAGCCTTGTGCTTGTGCGAGTTTTGTTGTCGAGCAGTATAGCCATCTCACCGGTCTAAGTTACCGTGCCTGTCTTGCTTCCATGTCAGACCAGTCGTCATGCCAGTTTTGTCACTGGGCCAGTCGAGCCATCCTATCAAACTTCTTCTCTCACTTTCACTTCACCCTGTAACAACGTGGGGATGTGTGTTTGCAGGAAAGGAGAAACAGGTCAAGGGAAGCGATTCCAAACCGGCCATAGGTCAGGGGGCTTTCCAACTTGATCTAAGAGGGTGCCCACGCGAGCCATTCCGAGTGTGTCACGGACCCACGTGAAGTAAGTCCAGCCTCGCACCCTAATTCCTCTCTCACCACTCTTGCCTACATCTTGTTCACGTGGTTCCTGTGAGAGCGATCTCAGGTCTCAGGGCCATCTCAAACCCGGAACCACACCACAAGGTCAAGCCGACATAGAGGGTGAGATCGAGGTAGCTAACCAGCTTAGCGACTCCACTGGGGACACACTACCCCATCGTTGGATCGTTCTTGTTTAACCTTCCTTTCACTTTATTCCTGCTCACTATACACACATCTGTCTACGGGGTTGCTTTACCCCTTCATCCTAGTCAAGGGTTTCGTAATCCCCACACTCGTGAGTCTTCATCGGGAACAGGTTCAACAAACATCGTTCCTGACCTTTCTCCTGAGCATCGACCCTGTGTCGCGCTCCCAGGTCATCACCTGGAAAGAAGTGAGGATGGACCTAAAAGTCCCTCGCTCCCTACCTCCTTGCAATGGTGGACCCTCTGCCAACGCACCTTGCATTAGTGTCATACATGCCATCACACACAACACCGCACCCTAGTATCGACAACTCACTTACTGGTCCCATTGCTCGGGGCAGCCCAGGGGCCACCCCTCCCTCTCTGCGACTGACAGTTGATCTGTCGTTGCTCCTGTGGGTCACCGTGAGGTTACCCCCCATACTCTATCACTTCGGGCCCCTATAACAAGAGGCTCGACACTAGCAGGAGGCGGCTTTGAAGCCACCACCTCACACACACCCACCAAAGCTAGTAGACTACCCATTCTATCTTCACCTCGAGGCAATCCTCAAGTTACCTCAGGACACTGTCAGGGTTCAGGTCTTCTTGGACTTGGCCCTGAACCTCTTTTGCAAGCACTTTGCACCACTCGGGGCAACCCTCAGGTTACCTCGAAACACTTGGGGTTCGGGTCTTCTTGAACTTGGCCCTGCACATCCTTCGCATGCACACTACACCACTCAGGGCAATCCTCAAGTTACCTCGGGATATTGTCAGGGTTCAGGTCTTCTTAGACTTGGCCCTGCACATCCTTGGGGCAATTTTCAGGTTACCTTGGGACACCGTCAGGGTTCGGCTCTTCTTCGGACCGACGCTGCACACCCCTTGCATGTGCACTGCATCGCTCAGAGCAGCCTTGTTGCTGCGTCTTCCCGAGCACACTTGGGGGAACCTCCTAATGCTCCCTCCCAGCACATGCCTGCTCACTCTGTGAGGGATGGTCACACGACCATTCCATCACACAAGCATGCTCATGGCACCGAGCCCCTAAAGGCCGGACAAGCTACTCGAGCTTGTGCCCGAAATCCTTCTGCAGAGGGTGTACATGTGCCAATCCCCTTGCCCTCCTAGAGCACCTCTTTGTATTGTGCATGCACCCATGGATCTAGAATTCCACCCGATTCCAAGGGTAATCACGTCAATGGGTTGGAAGAACAATTCGCCTTTGCTCAAAGGCAGTACTACCTAGCCATGAAGAAGGGAAATCATGGACATGCCCGAAAATGGGGCCGGGAGACCAAGACATTGAAAGCCCAGCTCAGGGGTAAAGAAGAAAAAGTGATTGAAGAATTCCCTCTCAAAGATGCGAGCCCTTTTCCCCTGCTCATTCCCCTTGATGCGGATGATACCAGAAAAGCATGACATGAGATGAACACTAAAAGGATTGATCTGGGCATGATAAAGCCGGTTATCTATGAAGATCCAAGCTTGACTCTGGGCAAACGCAAACCTCTAGATGGGGCAAAGAGCCAGTCTGTGAGCCTGAGCCAGTTGAGCCATCACCCGATCAAACTCCCGAGCCCCTCTCAAGTCGGGGCATCGAGAGCAAAGCCTTCTTCAAGCAGACTGAACTCGGGGAAACTCATAGACCCGAATCAGTTTCCCATAGACTACTGATGAGCCAAAAGGCACCGCTATGGGGCAGTCTCGGTAACTCGAGTGAGACGGAAGCCGAACTCGCTGAGGGCATTACCCATGACCCCTTAGTGGTGGAAAGTTCGAATTATGAAGGGACTGGTCTTCCTCCCATGATGGAAGAAAGATTATCCACCAGCTCCTCCCAAAGTTTGCCTCAACATCCTAACTCCCCGAGATGAAACTAAAAAGAGAACCGATGCTCTTGAACTCCTTCAAAGGGCTGAAAATCTCATTGTTGAGAACGAGCTCATAAACAAGAATGGGACTTTTCCATCGTTCACCCTCTCTCATCCATGTATTTTTTCCTTTGATGAGAGTTCGTCACTCTCATTCGAGGAGTGCCACTCCCAAGTACTAGATGGGATGAGTTACACTTCCCTTGTTGGCAGCCCCACTGATATGGCTCCTCCATGCCCTGAGGGCACCATGATTCCCCGTAAAGCCAGCCGCATGCTTCCCCAATGTCATGTGTGCTGCATGTGCGCACTTGACAATGACAGTAAGGCCTCGTCCTATGAGGGTTTCTCATTCCCTTTA
Organism: Amborella trichopoda; assembly: GCF_054954075.1. Taxonomy (NCBI): domain Eukaryota; kingdom Viridiplantae; phylum Streptophyta; class Magnoliopsida; order Amborellales; family Amborellaceae; genus Amborella; species Amborella trichopoda. Next base: position 24,853,194 of record NC_142344.1, read on the forward strand.
GGTGATGAAGAGCTCAATTCTGATGGGGAGACATCCCTCGTCCTCATCCACCCAATGACTCCTACCTTTGACAAGAACTCGTCACTCTCATTAGAGGAAAATCATTCCTTAATAAAGGATGAGATGGTTAGCATTCCCTTCGTTGAACACCCCAATGAAATAGTGCCTCCAGCTCCCGAAGTTGCTATGATTCTTTATGAGGCTGACCACATATGGGCTCCATGTCTTGAAAGAGTCATGACTCCTTATGAGGATGATCGCATGTTCTTCCGATATCTTGAAAAATGCTCCCTCAATGATGATGATGTGACCTCAGCATTTTTTGAGAGTTTCATATTCTCATTAGATGATGAGATGCCCAAGCCTTGGAAAATGAAGTAGACCTGAGGGAAGGCCTAATAACCCTCGCCAATGATGTTGTTGAAGCAACAGCAGTCGAATCCAAGATTGTAAGCTCCGAGGCATGTAACGGGCAAATAGAAGAAGAGTCCTCAAGTACGGCAACTGTTGAAGCTATAGTGATCGACGAAGTACTAAAATCCTATGGAGATGAGATTGCACAACTCAAGGCCACGTTAAGGAGATTACAAGCTAAGATAAGGTCAAAAGATGAAACAATGGAAACTTTGCCCCAAGAGGTATTGTGTCTCGTACCCCCTCGGGGCACCAAGGGGGTACACCCACCCTCACCTCCCTAATTACTAGTCTCTTCCCCACCGACTCATATTGGGAACGAAGAATTAGTGAAGGGCATGGTAACCAAAGCATTGAAAAAGTACAATATCCCAGAGACAGAAGAGCTGAACTGGTACCAAAAGCTTTACCCAACATATGTTGACCAAACTCCATTTTCACCATGCTATCAAAGACTCAAATTCCCCAAGTTTGACGGTGCTAGCTCATCGCAGCAATACATAGCCCATTGGTTAGGTGCCTCGATCTCGACTCCCCCGATCTAGGTGATCGGGTGACATGTGTCACGAGTTCGAAAGACTTGGGACTTGAGATCACTCTCTCGGGAACCTTGTTCAACAACAAGGGCAGGTATCCAACTTGTGAGAGAGGAATTTTGGATGTGAGGTGGGGACCAACCTCACCTGGGTCCGTTACTGACTCCAGCTGACTCGAGCGGGCACCCTCTTAGATCACGACGGAAAGCCCCTCAGCTGCTTCAGCTGGTTCGGAATCGCCTCGTTTGACCTGCAATCTCCTTATTTTTTGCACAACACTACTATAGTTAATTTGCAAGACAAGTGGGTTGAAGGACCCACCCTTGTCTTAAGGAAATGCACATGCATATGCCTAAGAATGTGAGAAGTTAAGGTGATGAAGTCGAAGGTTTGTATGAAAGGAGAAAAGAAGAGGGTACTCAACAAGGGGACGAGACAAGCATGATAGTTGGACCAATGTAATGACCGACCCGGAGTGGTAGCAAAACGAGCATGGTACTTTGGACCGACACGACGACAATACTACTCAAAACCAAGGTAAACATGACTGTCTTAATCTGGTGTGGCAGCAAGACGGGCATGGTACTCAGGACCGGCACAATGACAATACTGCTCGACAGTCAGACCGCTATGGCAACACTAGACTGAGTCCACCCTTAGTCACGTGAGAAGAGAATGAAGAAAATGCATGAGATAGTAAAGAGATGGGGTCCCAACGACACTAAGCATCACCATCCACAACCGTGGAGTAGTAGTGTCATGGCCCTTGGACAGTGCTAGAGACTACTGCTCACGGCTAGACGGCGAGTAGTGAGCTACGGGCGGCGTTAGGCATTGCCATTGAGGCCACACAAGAAGGCAGTGCACCTTTGCGTGTGCAATGATAGCCTCTCATGAAGCACACGACGAAAGCCATTTGTAAGGTGTACGGTGACAGTTCTTGCCAAGGCACACAGTGATAGGCGTGGGATGCAAGAAGAGCCTGCGTACGGTGATTGGCACCGAGCTCACAAAGAAGGCTTGCGGACAGTGATAGGCACCGAGCGCACGAAGAAGGCTTGCAGAAGACGATATGCACCGAGTACATGAAGGACGCTTGTGGACAGCAATAGGTGTTGCCGCCACCTCTCGCGGGCGGCGATAGGCATCACCATCTGCGATGGGTGCTCAACAGGGGAGACCCCTGCGGGCGGCAATAGGTTTTGCCGTCTATGTTCTTCACTAAGGCGTTGAGGATACATCCGCGGACGGCGATGAGCAGCGCCATCTGCAAGCCTCACTGAGAGATAGAGATGAACTAACAGAAGGGGGAAAGGAGCTTGCGCATGGCTCTGCAATCTCCATGCGGGACCGGTGAAACCACAACATGGGAATAAAAGAAAAGAAAGCGGCATGCACGCACTACCATTGCCTTGCATGGCCTCTAAGGGAGGCTCAGACGAAGAAGAAGAAGAAGAAGAAAGAAAAGAAGAGAGAGAAGATTTACCTTGAGTCTAGAGGTACTGTTCCAAAATTTTCTCTCTCCTTACTCTCTCTCTCTCCAAACGTGACCCAACAATGAAAAGGAAAGGGAATTCTATTCAGTAAAAATTCTCTTTAGTGAACGGTTTCCAAGCCTCTGCGTACAATGATGGTACGTGGTATATATAGAATTGTACCCAAACATGAGTGGATTAATCAAAATTAAACATAATTGCTGAAAATTAAGTTTAACTGAATTAAAAGAAATTAGAAAATAGGGTGCAAAATGACAGGTGTGCCCCTTCCTTACAAGTTGTGGAATTCCAAGACAGTTCCTGTGTTGCCCTAGAAGGTGCATGATTTTTCATGGATGATCCAGGGTTGTTCTGATGCTCGTTTAATCGAGAGATGACTGTTTTCTTGTGGGGATCGGCCTGGCAATCGATTTGATACCAAATTCGAGCCAGAAATCGTATTTTTAGGACACGATCATGTGACTTGAAATTTGAATGATTCTTAAAATTTTGGATCAATTATATCCTCGTTCCTTGACGTTTTCTATGATTTATTTGTTGGATTACACTAAGCATGCCGTGACTATCATGGGGCAATAAACGCAGCTCAATTTCGTGCCCGGACGAAGATTTTGCATCTTTAGAGTTTTGGCTGGAATATGGAATTCCAACGATAGAATTTGTAGTCACTTCATCAGCCTAGTGTACAGAATCCGACCATTCATCATGTACGGAGCCCTAAACCTTACGCACGTGATGGAATTAGTTTCACGTCGATCAGGCTCACGAGCAGCGTAATTTGGCTGCTTGAGCGAGGCACGACGCTGCTGATTTTACCACACTTTCTTCGTGGATCAACAACTTCTCTCTAACTTTTCTTCGCAATCGGACAGCGTCGCGGGGCGTGCCACATATCGAAGCACTCGTCATGACGAGACAAACACGCTCAGTAATTTTGAGGCAATCCGACTAGAGACGGGTGAGATATGAGTGTCAAAAATCACTGTTCGTAACTACCCTTTTAATGGAGTAGATTTGCAGGGTGGCTGCAAGGGAATAGCATGCGGCTCCTCCTGTTTCGCTCTTTTGCATATAACGTCTTCTTGGGATGTCCGTTCAAGCTGACCCCTGGGGGTTTTCAACTGTGTCGAATCCAATGGGGGTGGTTCCATAGTAAATTAAGAGACCGAAAATATAGCTCTAGTTATAGGGTCCGTTTCAAGGTGCGAGAGGCTGATTCTACCAAAACTGTTTTCCAAACTGCACTACCTTAGATATGTCAGAATGTGACGAAACTTGGTAGGAGACTTTTAGGAGTCCTCATGAAGATCTTGACCAATTTTGGGGCCATTCTAATACTGTAAAAGATTTGACTGCTTGTTAGGCTTTATCGACCGGGGACAAAGGTGCTGAAAAATGTCTTCAAACAGCTTGCCCCGTCGAATGTTGTTCTTCAAGGGAAATGAGAGGGACAACATTCGGAAGCATGTTTGGACGTTTGGATGCAATGAACAGGTCCATCCGTTAAGACTTTTAGGGGGAGAAGAGACGTTTTGAGGGATCTATAGAAGTCCTCACCCTCGAGGGACTATTTGTGATTCTGACAGCTTGAGGATTTTATAGGGACCTCATTGGTCAGAATCGGGTCTATGCGGTGGCTAAGTTTTATGAATCTTTTGTCAACATGGTTTGCTGCTAGACTAGGTTTGCTTTTGATGATCAGGGTATCTCTGTAGGTCCCATCCAGTAGGGTTCAGTTGGGGGCTTTTGACCTGTCCCAAAGATCTGGGCTTGTCGGTTAGGCAGCTTCGTGATGCCCATCCTTCCGGGTCTAAAAATCTAGGCATGTCTACTAAGGAAGGCTTTTAGCGAGGCGACCTCATGGTGAGGAATAACCCTGAAGTCTTTGGCAGGTTAGGCTCTGGCTTTGTCAGTTTCTTATCTTCGTGGGGATCTTTGGCATTTTGGAGGGATCTTTCGGTCGTCTTCCTCACCCTCAAGGACTCTTGTTGTTTTTGGAGGTAAAGTGTAGGAGATCTTATGAGGCTCTCACTCCTGGATGAGCCATTTTGTGTTGTGATTGTGATTGGATATTGACGGCTAAAGATTTTGTGTGGACCTTACTTTTATTGATCCAAGCACCCTCTGCAGGTTTTCGCCTGGACTGAAGAAGTGATGCTATAGAGACGGTTTTCACCGACTTCCTTTACTTTTTGGCTCTTTTACCGATGACCTTGCCTCCAAGTCCACCCTTTTTATCCATTTTTGCTCACAGTGCCCTTTTGGGGTTTTCACTTTGCCCAGGTTTTATTCATGGAACTCTTTTACTCATGGTTTCGTGACCATGCCCGTCCGTCATTTTTACTCATGGCGTGCCCTTGTCCAGGTGTACACTATGCCCTTTTTTATGAAGGCGTGTTTAGGGTCATGCCTTCGAGACCTATGCGAAGCCTTTTAACGTCATGTGGCCAGGACATGAACTATATAGTTTAGGGTAATACAGCTGGACCATAGTGGTGATGCATGACAGTCTGTGTAGGCCATAGAGTGAGTATGGTGATGGTTTTGACTCACTTTGGGGAGATGGTATGAGGCTTCTTACGAAAGATGGAAGATGTATGAATGGTGAGTGAAAACTAGTGACCCACTAGCTTATGACGAGTATGGATGACGCGATGGTTCACCATTTTGTGAGCATGGGTAAGACTCACTACGGAATGATGGATAATGGTAGTGAAATGAATGGGTTCACTGGAGAAGTAGTGAAGGTGGTGTGCACACACGAATGAGTTGGCTAAGGAAAGCATGCGTGAAAATACACGTAACGGGGGTATGTGCATATGTAAGGGGCGAGTTTAAGGTCGTGCCTCCGGGACCTGAGCAAAACAACTTAACGTTATGCGGTCAGGACGTGTACTATGGTTTAAGGTCATATAGCTAGACTGTGGTTATGCAGTTCAGAGTCATGCAACCAGGACCATGCAGTTTAAGGTCGTGCATCTAGACCTTCGCTATAGTTTAAGGTCATATAGTTTAGACCATGGTGCTAAGCCTTTTAAAGTCATGCAGTCAAGGCGTGCACTACAGTTTAAGGTCATACAACTAAACCATGGTTATGCAGTTTAGAGTCATGCAACAAAGACGATGCAATTTAAGGCCGTGCAACTAGACCTCCACTACAGTTTAAGGTCATATAGTTTGGACCATGGCTATGCATTTTAAAGTCTTGCAGCTAGGACGGTGCAGTTTAAGGTCGTGCAACTAGACCTCCTCTACAGTTTAAGGTCATATAGTTTGGACCATGTAGTTTAGGGTCGTGCACCTAGACCGTGGTTGTGCAATTTAGGGTCATGTGGCTAGGACCAGGGTTGTGGTACGGGAAAGTGAGTCTCTCTTGGAATCGACCCATAACTAGAGACTTGACTCATGAAGAGTGAGACTGGGGTGCAGGGAATGAACTTCCTAGGGATGCAGGACGAAGGTCCAGATGGGAGTGCCATGGCATGCATACGACGCTAAGTTCGGGATGACGCTCTCAGTGTTAGGGCCTTGATGAAGGGCGCATGGCATTAGCCACTTGGTGAGGTTCATGTCACTAAATCCTTGACGAAGTGCGTGGCGATAACCCTTGACGACACGCAAGGCAATAACCCTTGACAAAGTTTGCAGTGATAGCCCTTAGAGAAGTGCGATGTGATAGCCCTTGACAAAGTGCGTGGCTATAGCCCTTGACAAAGTGCGTGGCTATAGCCCTCGACGAAGTGCGCGGCGATAGCCTCTAGGCGAAGCACGCGGTGATAGCCCTTGATGAAGCACACGACATTAGCTCCTTCTGGGTCTCGGGCTTAACCTACCCCGGCCTGGTCTTATTGCTGTCAGAAGCTAGGGACTGCAGTGTTTTTTCGAACTTGTGAGGGGCAGTTTCTGGCATTGCTGAGTATAAAAGGGGGAAAACAGTTGAAGAGAATTTTTAGAGAGAGAGAGAGAGAGCCGAAGCTTTTTCCAATAGACTTTTAGCGGGAATTTCCTGGCAAAAGTTTGCAACAAACAGGCCTTCAGGAGCCTTCTGGCAAGCTTCAGAAGGTCGCGAGTCCTCGTGACGTGATTGCGAACATTTTTTGACAGTGCCAAGGCTTCTTGAGCAACGAACAAGGCTTCTTAGAGCCTTAGTGAGATTTGCAGTGGTGCATTGTCGGAGTTGTAGTGCTCTTCTGATAGTCCCTAGGCTGAAGGGGAGGATACAGAGAAGTCAGGGGAGCTCACGGTCCTTTGGTTATTGTAAGAAGAAGGAGGAGGAGTAGTGGGTTCACCGAAAACTCAATGGAATTTTGAACAGGGAGAAGGGAAATTCGTTGGGTCACAGGGAACTTTTTGGGGATTCTGGAGGTTTTTTCAATTTTCCCGACTGTCAGATAGGGGAAAAAACAGGAGACGGGGATTTTCGATGGATGGAGGAGTGTTTGGCCAAACTCGAACGGTTGCAAGGGAGGCAAACGGTCGTGAGAAGGCAAGGAGCGATGGTAGGGAAAAACAAAGAAGATCGACGGTTAATGCCCCGTGAGAATTGGGAACGGTGGGAACAGAGGCACAACAGGGACATGCGTGCCATTAAGTGCCATGCAATACTGCTTTCGCACATCTCTGGGCTGCACACGTTGATAACCACGCTCGAGAACATGTCACTCAAGGCAATGGTCTCACGCGACGTTGGCCTACCCGTGGTAATGGTAGCATGCGGCATTGAGCTGAGCACAACAGTGGTCACCTGCGGCATTGAGTCACATGCGGCGATGATCACACATGGTATTGAGTTGTGCACGACGATGACCATGGACGAAGATGGCTTATGGGGGCCAAGAGTGATGGCAAATGAGAAGGCTCGGTTACTGTGGTAGTTGGAAGCCAAGTCCTCCAGCACAACAATGACGTCCATGTTGTTTGGGAGGAAGGGAATCCATCATGGGCTAGCTCCTTGCCAGAGAAGTCTGCTTTGTATGTTAGATGGATTGAAGTTGACTTTTAAATGCTTAGCTTCTTCTTTTGGCCTATAACCATCCTCTTTGACAACACTCGACAGATAGTGGTTTTGCTTTTTCTTCATGATGAGGGCGTTTATTTTTGGCCTGTAACCGTCTTCTTATCCTTAGATGCAAGAGTTTTGTAACCTCCTTAATAATCTACTTTTGATTGTAGCTTGTAACCTTCTCTAATGCAATGAAAGAAATGCACTCCCTTTGAGTCGGCTTATTATTCCTCATGCTCATTTCTTTCTTTTTACTGCACGCACCACATTTTAGGGGCATAACAGGGATAATACTTCTTTAAGTATCGCCCATTGATAGGGGCATCGCCTCTCCTCCATCTGAGTTTGCGAGTATATATGCCCCATTTGGTGTGACCTTTTTAATTATGAATGGGCCTTCCCACTTTGGTTCAAACTTTCTTTTATGATGCCCATGCATGACAATCGGTCTCTTGACTGCTAAGACTAGGTCTCCATGGGCGAATGAGCGAACCTTGACAAATTTGTTAAAGGCTCTCTTCATTCTCCCCTAATTGGGCTCGAGGTTCTGTTGGGCCTCTAATCTCTTTTCGTCAAGGGAATCCAACTCCTGATAACAGAGCTTGACCCTCTCATCTTCGTTTAGTCCCTAATGTATAGTGACTCAAAGTGAAGGTATCTAAACTTCGAGGGTAAAACCGCCACACCTCCATAAACCAGGAAATAAGGGGTAGAGCATGTAGCATTGCAAGTGGTGGTGCGATAGGCCCACAGAGCTTCAGGCTGCTTCTCATGCCCATTCTTCTTTGACTTTGATACTGATCTCTGGAGCACCCCACATAGGGTTTTGTTGATCGCCTCAGCTAAACCGTTGGCTCGAGGGCAGTACATGGTCGAGTATTTCCACTGGAAACCGAACTGGTTGGCCAGGCGATCAACATGATGGCATTTGAATTGAGGGCCATTATCAGATATTATTCAGTTCGGAACCCCGAACAGGTATATGATGTGGTGGCGCACGAAGTTGGCCACAATGGTCCTTGGAACCTACTTGAGAGGGACTGCTTCAGCCCACTTGGAAAAGTAGTATTTCACTGCTAGAATGAAGACATGACCCAAGGCAGAAGGAGGGTTGATAGGTCCTACAATATCCATACCCCACTGAGAAAAGGGCATGATGTCACTGTAGGATGGAGAGGCTCTGGGGGCTGATGAATGATGCTTGAGTGAATTTGGCACACCTGACATCTTTTAGCGTAGTTTTGGGTGTCAACCACCATTTAAGGCCTATAATAGCCAAGCCTGCGCATGCACTCATAGAGCTTAGGGCTGGACTGATGCAGCCCGCAGATACCTGAATGCACTTCTTTGAGCACTTTGCTTGCTTCTTGTGTATCGACACATCTTAGGAGAATTCCTTTAAATGATCGTCGAAAGAGAACATCCCCATCGAGGAGGGTATACTTGGTAGACGTCCATTGTATACCATTGTGTTACAACCGATCTTCAGGCAGCCTTCCGTGTTTTATGAAATTCATGATAGGTTCCCTCCAGTCTCGTACATCTCTGGGTTAGAAAGAGCTTGTACTAAGGCCATACGATAGTCTCTAGACAATAAAAGGGTGTCATAAATACTTAGAAGGGCGGGATGCTTCCTCAAGTGCCCATTTACATCACATATTTTACTTTATCCTCATTAGCCTTCTGTGTTCCTGATTCAGTCACTGGTGCAAGTGGTAGGGTAGTCTTAAGAACAGTTTTTGGTTGAGTTTTGGTTTGTGACACTGACTGACATTGTTGTTCAGCCAGTGTGGTTTGGGTTGATGGGGAGGCAATCGGTATTTGTATTAAGGATGTAGAGGTTTGAGGTTGAGGCTTAGGGAAAAGTGAAGGATCAGGAAACTTGACGAACTTCAGCTTTTGATGTGTGGGTTGTAGCTTCTTCCCCAATCTTAGGTTCATTTACCCCGTGCTGGATGGTACTTCCATGATTTTCACCATGTGGGAGACCTCTTTGGAAGAGGAGCTTGAGGATGGCTCGGTTTTGGCTTGGGTTGACAGGGCGTCGGCGACAGTCAAGAACCCAGCCGCCTGGACCAGCATCTTTCTTAGGCGCTTCTACTGTGACATTGTGCGGTGCTTTTAGGTCTTGCATTGGCTTTGGCATTGTGCGGTGCTTTTAGCATCATCACCCATATTGGACAACTCCCGAGCTATGGATGACTCAGGGACGTCCGTTTGATTGGACAACAAGATAAGGTGAGCTGCGCCTAGGATGAAGTCCTGTAAGGTTGTTAGTGGAGTATTCGATGAGCTGTCCTGGACACTCGTCTCCATTTGGGTCCTTGAGGAGGGGTTTGGTTCATACCCTCGAGCTGATGAGTAACCCTGGCTTGGTGGATTGCCTCACGCTTCAGGGATTTGAGCTTACTTCATTCATGGTAGACTTCCCAAGGCTGAGAAGTCGAGGGTTTTGAAAGGTTTGAGGTGTCCCCATAAGGGACCTGTAGTGGGACTTCCTCTTGAATGGGGGTGACGACCTGGAAGCGCTATGGGAGAACGACACAAAGGATGTGGCCTTCCTATACCTTTTGAGCAACTACAGCTTCAAACCCAAAGCATTCTTTTAGCTTGTGGCCCCATAGTTGGTGATATGATCATCAGAGGTTTTTCGTACCCTGGGCAAGACACTTAGGCTACCTAGCGAGCTTGGGAGTAACAAGACCCTATTGGAGCATTGCCTCAAAGAGGCCCTACAGAGGGTCTAACTCAGTGCTTCCCGAGGCTTGCATCTAGAGTACTTCTTACATTGGTGGAAGAGGGACTTGAGGGCATCCTTCTTGGTTACCAAGAGCTTCCTGGCATTGCAAAGAAGAGCTCATGGAAGCCAGTGCATTCGCTCACGTCATGGCCTTGTGTCTGGTGATACACGCACCAGAGGTTCTCAGTTCTTAAAGGCTGGAACTTGGGCTGCCTTCTCGGCTTGGGAGTGATGAGTCATTCTTCAAGCATTATGGAGAATAGTGCATGGAGGATAGCGGGTGCCTCGATACGCTCTTGGATTGTTACTAAATGAGAAGCCTCTGTTACCTCGAATGCTTTCTTTAACTCTTCGAGCTTTATCTGACCCTTGTTAAAGACTTGAGCTTATAACAGTCCTGAGTGGGGTGGCCTACTTTCCTATGATAGGTGCAGTACCTCCATGTATCTCCTGTCCAGCTGGCTCTGCGGTGTTGACCTCCGGCGGCTGGATCATGTTTTGCTCTGATAGTAGTCGACACTCCTTGTTAAAAGGATACACCTTATTCTAGTGTTGAATCCAGAAGTCACTTCGATTAGCATTTTTTTGAGGCAAAACAAGACTACTGCTTGCCCCTGACCTGAGACTTTTGTGCTTTGTAGAGGACCAGGGTTTGGGGGGCGGATCTGTTAGTGTCAGTAACAGTGACGGCTGCACTAATCACTGCTTTCTGCTGGTTGCCCTAATTGTTGGAGTGGGAGTTCAAGCCAGAGGGTTGCTGACGAGATCCACTATGGTGTTTCGACAGACCCTCAATTCGAACTTCTTTAGAGATGAGCTCTGACATGGAGGGTGGATTGGAGGCCTCGACATGCAGGGCGATCTCGGGAAGCATATTTCGTATGCAGGTTTGGACAAATCCTTTTTCAGTCATGGGAGTAGCATGAAAAGTTGCCAACTCTCTCCATCGGGCGATGAAATTGTCAACCGGCTCACCAGGGTCTTGAGTCAGAGTGAGGAGCTTGATGGTTTCCACGTTCCTTTGGAATTCACAGAACCGTTGGTAAAACAACTGCTCCATTTCTTGTCAGGTGTGCACCAAGTTTGGAGGCAGCCGAGCATACCATTAGAAGGTTGGCCCTTTGAGAGTCTCGATGAACTAACGGAAGAGGTGTCTCCCATCAGTTGCACTCTATCGACAAGCCATTTGGAAGTGAGTAGTATGCTAGTGCGGTAGTACCGTTGAATAGGGGGAGCTTCCCTTTTTGGTAGTTTGGGAGAAATGACACTTGGTCAATGTACAAAGGGTAGGGCTTTCTGGTAGAGACGCGCCTCTTGTATGCCTGGGACCTTGTTGTTGAGACTGTGGACCACCATGGCATCTATTTCAGTTTGGAAAACCCTGCGGCAAGCAGAGCTGTCTTGGGAGACCGATGGGGAAGTTTACCTGGGAACTGTGTCTTCACCAGATGGAGAATTGATCTTACGGTGAGAAGAAGGGGACCTGGAGACTTCTAGGCGTTCCATCTTTTCTAGGATGGACTGCATCATTACCTTGAACCTGTTCATCCGTTCCTCTTGGGCGTCGTCCGGCTGGTTGATCACCATGACACTGATCGTTTCTTCTAGAAGGTCAGAGCCACGTGGAGTAGTGGATGGCAGGGATTGGCGATTCGTGCGTGGCAAGTCGGTCTGCAAGGGCACAGCATGCCCCGACTGGACTCAAGCCTTATACGCTGATGGTGTGAGTACCGGTTTTTGACAGTCTTGGGACTGTGGCTTCTGAGCAATGATCACCGAGTAGTATTCTTAGACCTGCTCAGGTTCTGAAGTCTGAAGAGGGAAAAATGGGTTATGAGGTAGGAGGTCACCAAGGGTGATGACTTCAACTGCCTTGGAGGCTTCCCTGGTAAGAATCTGCAGGCCCCTCTTCTGCTTACTCTTGAGGCTGCTGTGGACTTCACTCTAGAACTGAGGCTGAGATTTGGACTACCTCGCTTTTCTTGAGCATGCAAGGGTTGTGTCTATGAGCTAGAGCAGAGAGTGGGGTCCAAGGACAGAAGGCAACCTGGGTTTCTGCCTTAGAGGCTGAAGGACTCTGTCTGACTTCAGGTCATTACCCCGAATTCCTTTGTGGGGCCCGTGTGCACGGTTGACCTGAGGCTGGCTCAAGATGGTACTCTTAGAGAAAACAGCGATAATTCTTGCCAAGGCACATGGCGATAGGCGTGTGACGCAAGAAGAGCCTGTGCACGATGATAGGCACTGAGCGCACGAAGAAGGCTTGCAGATAACGATAAGCACCGAGCACACGAAGAAGGCTTGCAGACGGCGATAGGCACCGAACACACGACGGAAGCTCATGGACGACGATAGATGTTGCCGTGACCTCTCACGGGTGGCAATACGCATTGTCGTCTGCGATGGGTGCTCAACAAGGGGAGACCCCTACTGGCGGCATTAAGTTTCGCCGTCTGTGTCCTTCACTGAGGCATCGAGGATACATCTACAGACGGCAACGACCAGCATCGTCTACTGGCCTCGCTAAGAGATAAAGATGAACTAACAGACGGGGAAAGGAGCTCATGCTTGGCACTGCCATCGCCATACGCGACCTGTGAAACCATAGGATGGGAAAAAAAGAAAAGAAAGAGGCATGCACGACACTGCCACTGCCGTGCATGGCCTCTGTGGGAGGCTCAGATGAAGAAGAAGAGGAAAGAAAGAAAAGAAGAGAGAAGATTTACCTTGAGCCTAGGGGTACCAGCCCAAAAGTTTCTCTCTCATTACTCTCTCTCTCCAAATGGGACCCAACAATGAGAAGGTGAGGGAATTCTATTAGGTAAAAATTCTCTTTGGTGAAGGGTTTTCAAGCCTTTGCGTACAATGATGGTACGTGGTATATATAGAATAGTGCCCAAACATGGGTGGATTGATTAAAATTAAACCTAATTTCGGAAAATTGAGATTTAACTGAATTAAAAGAAATTAGAAAATAGGGTGCAAAATGACAGGTTTGCCGCTTTCTAACAAGTTGTGGAATTCCAAGACAGTCCTTATATTGCCTTAGAACATGCATGATTTTTCATGGATGATCTGGGATTGTTATGATGCTAGTTTGATCAAAAGATGATTGGTTTCTTGTAGAGCTTATCGATTTGATACCAACTTCGAGCCATGGATCGTACTTTTAGGGCAGGATCATGTGACTTGAAATTTGAATGAATCTTGAAATTTTTGATCAATTGTGTGCTCGTCCCTTGATGTTTTTTCGTGATTTCTTCGCTGGATCACACTGAGCATGCCGTCACAATCGCGGGGTAATAAACGCAGCTCGATTTCGTGCTTGGACGAAGATTTTGCAACTTTGAAGTTTTTGTCGAAATTTGGAATTCCAAAGAAGAAATTTGCAGTCACTTCATCGGCTTAGTGTGCGGGATCCGACCATTCATCATGTACGGGGTTCGGACTAGAGATAACCCTAGACCTTATGCACGCAATGGAATTGATTTTACATCGATCGGGCTCGTGAGCAACGTGATTTGGCTGCTAAAGAGAGGCATGATGCTGCTGATTTTTCTTCACTTTCTTCACGGATCATCAACTTCTCTCTAGCTTTTCTTTGCATTCAAGTGTCATCGCGAGGCATGCCACATATCGAAATGCTCGTCTTGACGAGACAACCACACTCACAAAATTTAAGCACCATTCGACTTGAGACGGGTGAGATATGAGCATCGAAAATCACTGGTTGTGACTGCCCTTTTAATGGAGTTGAGTTGCAGGATGGCTGCACGGGAATAGCATGCGGCTCATCTTGTTTTGCTCTTTCACCTATAACGTCTTCCTGGGATGTCCGTTTAAGCTGAAGTTTGACCCTTGGGGGTTTTCAAGCGTGCAGGATTCAATGACGATGGTCTCACAGCAAATTGAGACACCAAAAATATAGCTCTAGTTATAGGGTCCGTTTCAGGGTGCTCGATGCAGATTCTGCTGAAACTGTTTCTCAGTCTGCACTGCCTTAGACATGTCGGAATGGGATAAAAGTTGGAAGGAGACTTTTAGGAGTCCTCATGAAGATATTGATCAGTTATGGGGCCATTCTAAAGCTGTCAGAATTTCTACTTTTTGTTAAGCTTTATTGACCGAGGACCAAGGTGCTGAAAAATGTCTTTGAACACCCATTTCATTGTAGCCTGTGGCAATACAGTGAATATTGAGCACCTACTGCTTTGAAAATTTGTGGGAACCCTTACATGAGCAGCATTCAAATGGTACTCTCAGTTACTACCAGGGTCAATCTCATCATGGGCACAAATGGAGGAAGAGTTCCTTAAGCGTTTCTGAGACATAGAAAAGAAAGTGAAACTCTTTGAGGTGAAACAAAAGCCACACGAGCCAGTGATCGAGTACATTGAAAGGTGGCGCAACCTAGCCATCAATCTGGCCACACCGATAGGTGAGCCGCAAGAGATAGAGTACTGCATCGACGGGATGGACCTAGAATTGGCTCGTTATGTCACTTCATCATGGCCCAATACATTCGCCAAGATGGTTGACAAGGCAGTTCAAATTGAAGGTTTTCTCAAACACCATGATCTAGATGCACGACCCTAAATTGCATGGTCCAAACTATACGACCTTAAACTATAACGGAGGTCTAGTTGCATGACCGTAAACTGCACGGTCCAAGCTATAAGACCCTAAACTATAGAACACGTCCTAGTGGCATGACGTTAAACTGCACAACATACGGTCTCGGAAGCAAGACCTTAAACATGCCCTCAGGTCTCGACAGATGACCTTAAAACACGCTAAATTGATGGTCACAGTGACATGACCTTAAACACGCTTCCGCAAAAAAAAAGAAGAAGAAGAAGACAGACATGACGAAAACCTGCAGGGGCTTCATGGGTAAAAATGTCAAAAAAAAATAATGAGTGACGGACATGGTATGCCCCCCAAAGGCCACCATAGGTAAAATATGTCAAAAAAAGATGGGCATAGTGAAAACCGGCAAGGGCACTAGGGGTAAGATTGTCAAAATAAAGGGTGGGTGGTGAAAACCCTTTGGGGCACTCACTCTCAAATGATGGGCTTGTTGATCCTCCCCTAAGGGTCATCACGAGTAAAAATGTCAAATGTCCCTATAGCAAGACGTTAAACTGCCCGACATATAGTCTATTTACACGACTATAAACTACTTTCTGTTCCTACATGTTTCCACAGGTTACCGCATGACACCCTCCTACACATCCCCTACTACATCCTTCGTTACAAGCCCCTGGTGAAAGGACACTACCCCTCTGACGTGTCTTCCCTAATCAAGGTGTACCTCGGTTGCGAGGCTTTGAAGCATATCATACAACCGTCAAAACATGTGCTCGTCTATATAAAGCCATATATCAAAGAGGTGTACCACAGTTCCAACTGTGAGGCTTCAAAGCATAGCATGCAACTGTCAAAGCATGCGCCCGCCTCTATAATGCCATATATCAAAGAGGTGTATCATAGTTCCGCTTATGAGGCTTCGAAGTATAGCATGCAACCATCAAGCATGTGCCCGCCTCTATGAAGCCATATCACAAAGAGGTGTACCATAATACCAGCTGTGAGGCTTCGAAGCAGAGCATGTAACCATCAAGGTATGCGACCGCCTTTACAAAACCATATATTAAAGCGGTGTACCACAATTTCGATTGTGAGGCTTCAAAGCAAAGCATGCAAGGCATGCACTCGCCTCTACAAAGCAATATCTCAAAGAAGCGTACCACAGTCTGAACCGTATATCCGTACACCTGATAAGGCCCTTTCTCCACCCATTGTATCCATTCCACGCATCACCTTACCTCAAGACTCTTGTGGCCTTCATTTTTCCAGTTGAGTCACACCACTCATAACTCTCTTAAGCCTCCATCATACACCCTAACTAGACCTCGTTACCATCGGGCTTGTTCTACCACGATCCTCAGTGGGGTCACACTTATGCTTCGGCCTGTCATCCCTAGTGGAGTTACATGAAGCCCCATCCTTCACCCCAGGTAGTCACACTTGCCCTCTTAATCCCCAGTGAAGTTCGCTTCCGTTTGCCACTCCTCGTAGGGCCACCATCTTCATTTAAAGCTCTCTACTTGTGTATAGTCTTAACTATTTTATCCTCAGGGAGTCAAATTGCTATCCATAGATCTTCACCTACATGGCGACCCACACAATGGTCCATGCTGCACGACCTTAAACTGCACAGCCATGGTCTAACTGTACAACCCTAAACTGCATGGTCCAAACTATATGACCTTAAACTGTAGCGAAAGTCTAGTTGCACGACCTTAAACTGCACAGTCCTCGTTGCATGACTCTAAACTGCATAACCACGGTCCAGTTGTAGGACCTTATATTGTAGTGCACGTCCTAGCCTCATGACATTAAAAGGCTTGGTACTATGGTCCAAACTATATGACCTTAAACCGTAGCGGAGGTCTAGTTGCACGACGTTAAACTACATGGTCCTAGTTGCAAGACTTTAAACTGCATAGCCATGGTCCAAGCAACAAGACCTTAAAAACTGTAGCGCACGTCCCTGTAGCAAGACATTAAAATGGCACGACAAATAGTCCATGCACATGACTTTAATATGTGAAATGGACATACCTCCCTCATCCCCAGTAGAAGTCACATCCGTATAACGACCCATCTTCTCTCGTTGAGTTAGGGTCATTCTTATCTCTCCAATCTCTAGAAGGGTTGCACCTGTGCTCTGGCCTGTCATTCTCAGTGGAGTTACATG
Source organism: Amborella trichopoda (assembly GCF_054954075.1). Lineage (NCBI taxonomy): Eukaryota > Viridiplantae > Streptophyta > Magnoliopsida > Amborellales > Amborellaceae > Amborella > Amborella trichopoda. The sequence continues at coordinate 24,870,145 of NC_142344.1, forward strand.
CATACTATTTCTCATTATCCCCGTGGAGTCATACGTAACCCTTCAATCTCCTTGGGTTAGTCTCTCACCAAGCCATCCTATCCCACGAGCCATGGAGCTCCATCTTTCACCTTAGAGGGTCGTACTTGTACCATAATTCCCGGTGAAGTCCGCTTCTCCATCTAAACCTCTCGCCGGTTTTAACCACTTTTATCCCCAAGGGAGTCAGATTGCTATCCACAGACCTATCCCCCATGCAGCTTCACCTACATGACGACCCACACATTGGTTCATGCGGCATGACCTTAAATTGCACAGCCGTGGTCAAGTGCACGACCTTAAACAGCATGGTCCAAACTATATGACTTTAAATTGTAGCAAAGGTCTAGTTGCACGACCTTAAACTGCAGGGTCCTAGTGGCATGACTTTAAACTGTATAACCATGATCCAAGCTATATGACCTTAAACCATAGTGCACGTCTTGGCAGCAAGAAGATAAACTGTTTTGCCTAGTTCCAAGAGGTATGACCTTAAAGAGGCCCCCACACACCCGCACACACCCTTTACCTGCATCTTCACGCATGCCTTCCCTATCCATCCCACTAATGTGCGTGCACCACCGTCATTGCTTCCCCAGTGAGCCCACTCACTTCATTACCATCATCCATCATTCCCCAGTGAGTTTCACCCATGCTCATAAAACGGCGGCGAACCATTCCACCATTTCACCCATGCTCATAAAACGGTGAACCATTCTACCATCCATACTCATCGTCAGCTAGTGAGTCACTACTTTTCACCCACCATTAACGCATCATCCATCTTTCATAGGTAGCCTCTACCATCTCCCCAAAGTGAGTCAAAAAAGACTGCCATTCATCACCACTACGGTCTAGTTGTATAACCCTAAACTATAGTGCACGTTCGGGCCATATGATGTTAAAATGCTTCTCACAGGTCTCGAAGGCATGACCTTAAACATGCCTTCACAAAAAATGGGTATGGTGTACACCTGAACAAGGGAACGCCATGAGTAAAAATGACGGACGGGCATGGTTACGAACCATGAGTAAAAGAGTTATATGAAAACAAAAACCGTGGCACAGTGAAACCCCCAAAAGAGCACCGTGAGAAAAAACGGATAAAAAGGGTAGACATGACCGCAAGGTCATGGGTAAAAGAGCCCAAAAATAAAAGAAGTAGGTGAAAACCGTCTTTACGGCGCCACTTCCCCTATTCAAGTGGAAACCCGCAAAGGGCGCTTGGACCAACAAATCAAGTTGACACAGTATCACAGCCTCAGTCAACACCCGATTGCCAAACCAAGCATAATTTTGGCTAATGAGGTCTACGCAAAATCCTCAACTGCCAGCATCCAATCACAACGCAAAATGGCTCACTCGGGAGTGAGAGCCTCATAAGAGCTCCGACACTTCACCTCCAAAAACAACAAGAGCCCTTGAGGGTGAAGACAACGACCGAAAGATCCCTCTAAAATGCTAAAGATCCCCATGAAGGCAAGAACTTGACAAAGCCAGGGTCCAACCTGTCGGAGACTTCAGGGTTATTCCTCGCCATGAGATCGCCTAGCCAAAAACCTTCCTTAGACGACAAGCTCAGATCTTCTGGAAAGACCCATAAAAAGCCCTTGACTAGACCCAACAGGATGGGGCTCTCGAGGCCACCTCGCCAAAATTCCCCCTAGCCGATAGGCTCAGATCTTCAGGACAAGCCAAAAGCCCCTGACTGGACCCTGTTGGACAGGACCTACAAAGATACCCTGATCATCAAAAGCAAACTTAGTGTAGCAGCAAATAATGCTGAACAAAGGTTCATAAGACCTAGCTGCCAGATATGCCCGATTCTTACCAATGAGGTCCCTATAAAATCCTCAAGCTGTCATAATTGAAAATAGTCCCTTGCGGGTGAGGACTTCGACACATCCCTCAAAAATCTCTTCTCCCCCTAAACCACCATGGAAGGACCCGTACATTGTGTCCAAACATCTCAGCATCCTAGTTACAACATTGCATGGATCTGCACGGCAATCACGTATATGGCTAGCCAAGGGAAATTTCCCCAATTATTGTACTTCTCGCATCTCTTGAAGCACAACATTAGGCGGAACATGCTATTGGAATACATTTTTAACCATCATGGGTCCCCGGTCAATAAAGCCTAACATACAATGGAAATTTCGATAATCTCAGAATGACCTTAGAACTGGTCAAGATCTTTATGAGGACTCCAGAGAGTCTCATGCCAAGTTTCGTCACATTCCGACATCTCTAAGGCAATGCAGACAAAGAAACGATTTCGATAGAATCAACCTCTAGCACCTTGAAATGGACCCTATAACTAGAACTATATTTTTGATGCGTCAAATTGCTGTGTGACCACCGCCATTGGATCCAGCACAGTTGAAAACCCTTAGGGGTCAAATTTCTGCTTAAATAGACATTTCAGGAAGACGTTATAGGCGAAAAAGTGAAACAGGAGGAGCCGCACACTATTCCCGTGCGGCCACCCTGCAACTAAACTCTATTAAAGGGGCAGTCACGAATAGTGACTTTCGACGCTCATATCTCACCCGTCTCAAGTCGGATCGCACTCAAATTTTTTAAGCATGTTTGTCTCGACAATACAAGCGTTTCAATATGTGGCACGCCTCGCGACGACCCCCGAGCACAAAGAAAAGCTATAGAGAAGTTGCTAATCCGTGAAAAAAGTTGCAGGAAAATCAGCAGTGTCACACCTCGCTCAAGCAGCCAAATCACGCCGCTCGCGAGCGCAATCGATGTGAAACCAGTTCCGTTACATGCGTAAGGTCTAGGGATATCTCTAGTCCGAACCCGGTACATGATGAACAATTGAATTCCGCACACAAAGGCGATGAAGTGACTGCATATTCCAGCGTCGAAATTCCAGATTCCGACCAAAACTCGAAAGTTGCAAAATCTTCGTCCGGACATTGAATCGAGCTGCGTTTATTGTCACGCGATCGTGATGGCATGCTCAGTATGATCCAGTGAAGAAATCACAGATAAACATCAATGAACGAGCACACTATCGATCTGAAGTTTTAAGATTCATCCAAATTTTAAGTCTCATGATCATAGCCTAAAAGCACGATCCATAGCTCAAAGTTGGTATCAAATCGATCTTCATGCTGAGCCCTACAAGAAAACAATCATCTTTCGATCAAACGGGCACCAAAATAACCCCAAATCATCCATGAAAAATCACGCACGTTCTAAGGCAACACATGGACTGTTTTGGAATTCTACAAATTGTTAAGAATAGGTAAATCTGTCATTTTACACCATATTTTCCTATTTCTTTTAATTCAATTAAATCTTAATTTCCAGCAATTAGGTTCAATTTTGATCAATCCACCCATGTTTGGGTACAACTCTATATATACCACGTACTACCATTGTACACAAGAGGCTTGAACCCTTCACTTGCTTAATAAAGTTTTATATTGCTTATTGTTGGGTCACGTCTTAGGAGATAGAAAAAGGAGAGAGCAATTTTTTGATTGGTACCTTTAGGCTTAACGATTCCCTTTCTTTCTCCTCTTTCATAGACGGTAGAAGTCTATCGCCCGTCGGTGCTTCACTCTTTTTTCCTCTATTTTTTTTTTTTTCTCTTTCTTTCTCGTGGTCCCAGATGACCACTAATCCTCTTTCTTTTTTCTTTTACCCTTGCATGACCACTTTCACCCTTTGCACTCTCGGGTTCACTTACCTCTCATTTTCTTAGTAATCCACGTGCGTCTTTCTGTCTACTCTTTTTTTGCCACCGTCACCTCACCACTTTTTGGTGTACCCTCATGTTCCCTCTCTCAATATGTGGTCCCGTGAGGCTACTGTCTCCTAAATCTCCGTTCTTATCGCCGTCTCGTGCGACCCTCCAACTTATCACAGTGGGCCCTTTCCTAACCCGATCGCCGTGCGCCCCTTTCCCTTCGCCGTGCGCCCCTTTCCCTCCACCCTATTGTGGGGCGCCCCTTTCGTAACCCTATCGCGGTGCGCCCCTTTTCTAACCCTATCCCGGTGCGCCTCTTAACCTCCACACTTCCTGTCTTCCACATTTTTCTCTCTTCTCTCATCCACGATCTCCAATCAGCGGTCCTCTATCCTCCACCTCTTTCTCAGACCCTGTGCTCCACCTACTACTCACCACCCCTCTTGCCATCCTCCGCTCCTCAATTGACGGCAACCCCCAACAGTCGCCCTTCACCTACCACCTCGTCTCAACCACTCTCGCTGTTGCGCACTCATCTTCACTGCAACCTCTCGCTACCACCTCTACCTCTCTAGGTCTTCTCCCTTCCACCACCGCTCGTCTTCCCCTCTAATTCTTAGCCACCTCCGCCTCTCATTCTCGCACCCTTAACTCGGCTGCAGCCACTGGCTTGCTGCCCTCAATCACCCCACTTTCTTTCTCCTTTCGCTCCTCTTCTTCTAACCAGCGACCAACCCACTCTTCCGTCTCTCTCGTCCTCTGTCCCCACGCACCAGACAGCAGCCGGTTGCTGCCCTCTTCCTATCATTCTCGCCCATCTCACTTCCTTCTTCCTGTGACCACAACCTCTGCTGTCCACGCTCAGCCACCTTCCCTTCTCTCATTAGCAGTCAGTTTCCTCCGCTGTGCTGCTCTCTCTCTGCTTCATCTCCTCCACCCACTTGCAGCCTCGCTCAGCCATCTCTTGCCGCTGTCTCCACCCAACCACCGCTTCCTTCGCCCCTCAGCTATTACCTATTCTCGCAGCCCCGTCCTTTTCCACCTGCTCTCACAGCCACCTCCTCTGTCTATTCCACCATTTCCTCGCTCCACCACACTGCTGCATCATCTCCGCCATTTTCTCTGCTGCAACCATTTCGGTTGATTCCGCCCTCTCTCGTTCTCCAGCTCCTCCCGTTCGCCTTTCCATTCCGTCCCCATGTTCTTTTCTGCAACCTTCTGCTTCTTCTGCTTCTCACATAAAAACCCAATAGTGAGCTAGCTCCTCGCGTTTCTTTCTCTCTCTAAACGTCCAAACAAAATTTGCTTCTTCCTTTCGCCCCTTCCTTTTCGTTCGAAGTATTCGCTAGCTTCGTTTTCGTCCAACTCTCCTCCTCAAATAAACCCCTCGTGACTTTTTGATTCTTCTTTACTTTCACACCCAACGACTCATAAGCCACCCCTCCCCTTTTTATTCACGTGAACCCAACAAAAACTTCACTCTCTCTCCTATCTAAATAACCCAATATCCCACTCTCTTTCTCTCTCTCACCTAAATCACCCAAAGTATTCCCTCACGTCTCTCCCTCTTTCACAAGTCTAATATTAAGCCATTCCTCCTTATCCTTTGTTTTTTTATTCCAATCAACCTCACCCATCCATCTTTAGTTTATTTTCATCCTCCAACCATCTTGTCTAATGTTCTTACACTCTATTTCACTTTATTTATTTCATTATCTTATTTTATTTTTTATCTCATCCATTTTATTTTAGTTGTTTTCTTTACTTTGTCCCCCCATTTTATTTTATTTCATTCACCTATCCTTTTTTTTTTTGTCTCACCTCTCTGATTTTATTTCTCTTTATTCCACTTAATTCTCTTTATTTTTCTTTACATATTTTATCCCACCATACCTTACTCCATTTTATTCATTTATTTCATTTTCTTCTGTCCTTTCAATTTTATTTTATTCTATCCTTTCAATTTTATTTTATTCCACTTCATTTTATATATCTCACTTCACTCCATTCTATTTTAATTTATTTAATATTCATTCCATTTTTTGCCTATTTTCATTTTCCTTTCATCCTATTTTTCATCCTTATTTCACCATTACTTGTATTTTCACTTTCGTCTCTTTCTTTCTCTTCATCGCCTGTTTGACCAGAGGCCAGACTGAGCCTTGTGTTCGTGCGAGTTTTGTCGTTGAGCAGTATAGCCATCATGCCGGTCTGAGTTACCGTGCATGTCTTGCTGCCACGTCAGATCCACCGTCACGCCAGTTTTGCCATTGGGCCAGTCGAGCCGCCCAATCAAACTTCTTCTCTCACTTTCACTTCACCCTGTAACAAGGTGGGGGACCTATGCCCCAGTTGTCTATACTTCTAATGTGTGTCTGTGTGTTTGCAGGAAAGGAAAAATAGGTCAAGGGAGGCGGTTCCATATTGGCCATAGGCCAGGAGGCGGTTCCATATTGGCCATAGGCCAGGAGGCTTTCCAACATGATCTAAAAGGGCGCCCACACGAGCCAGCTCGAGTGTGTCCGGACCCATGCGAGGTAAGTCCCGCTTCGCCACCCTAATTCCTCTCTCACCAGTTGGTACTCCTGCCCACATCTTCGTCACGTGGCTCCCGAGAGAGCAATCTCAAGTCTCGGGTCCATCTCGAACCCGAAACCACGCCACAAGGTCAACCCATCCCGGAGGGCGAGATCGAGGCACCTAACAATATACACTAGCGAGCACGATCTTCTTCTCTCTCCTCTTTCTCTCTCGTCTTCTCTTTCTCTCTATTCTCTCTCTTTCTTCTTTCTCTTCTCTCTGTCTCGCACAATAGTGCACACTGTTGAGAATGATCTTCCTCTTTCTCTCTCTTCTCTCTCTTTCTTCTTTCTCTTCTCTCTGTCTCGCACGACAGTGCACACTGTTGAGCATGATCTTTCTCTTTCTCTTTCATCTTCTTCTTTCTCTCTTCTTTTTCTCTCTTTCTTTCTTTCCTTTTTCTCTCTCCTTCTTTCCTTTCTCTCTCTCCTTCTTTCATTTCTCTTTCTCCTTTCTTTTCTCGCTCTTCTTACTTCTTTTTCTCCCTCTCTTCACGACAGTGCACACTATTGAGCATGATCTTTCTCTTTCTCTCTCATCTTCTTCTTTCTCACTTCTTTTTCTCTCTTTCTTTCTTTCCTTTTTCTCTCTCCTTCTTTCATTTCTCTCTCTCCTTCTTTCCTTTCTCTCTCTCCGTTCTTTTCTCGCTCTTCTTACTTCTTTTTCTCCCTCTCTTTCGTTTCTTTTTCTCTCTCTTTCTTTCCTTTCTCTCTCTCCGTTCTTTTCTCGCTCTTCTTACTTCTTTTTCTCCCTCTCTTTCTTTTCTTTTTCTCTCTCCTTCTTTCCTTTCTCTCTCTCCTTCTTTCCTTTCTCTCTTTCCTTCTTTCCTTTCTCTCTCTTCTTCTTTCCTTTTTTTCTCTTATTCTTTCTTTTTCTTCTCTTTCTTTCCTTTCCCTCCCTTCTTTCCTTTCTTTCCCTTCTTCCTTTTCTTCTCTCTCCTTTCTTTCTCAGTTCTATCACGCACATCGATGAGCATTGCCGAGCGTGACCTTCTTTCTCTTCTTTCTCTCTTCTATTGTGCGCGGCAGTGAATATTGCTAAGCTCAGGTTTCTCTCTATTTTTTCTCTCCTGTCGCATGTGGCAGTAATATTGTCAAGCGTGACCTTCTTTCTTTCTTCTATCACGCATGACAGTGTACACTGCCGAGCATGACCCTCTTTTTTTCTTTTCTGTCTCGCACGACAGTAAATAATGTTGAGCGCAACCCACTCTCTCTTCTCTTTTTCCCCTGTCTCTCATGTTAGTGAGGACTGTCGAGTGTGACCCCCTCTCTCTTCTCTCTTCCCTCTATCTCACTTGGCAATATCGAGGGTGACCTTTTCTTCTTTTCCCCTTCCTGTCCTGCATGGCAGCACACACTGTTGGGTGTGACACTTCTTTCTTTCTCCCTCCTATTTGTCTTGCATGGTAGTGCATACCGCCGAGCATGACCTCATCCTCCTCTCTTCTCTCTTCTCTCTTTCTCTTTTACTTGATTGACCAAAGAGCAGGCTGAGGTTTGTGCCGCCGTGCCAGTCTAATCGTTGAGCAGCTTAGCCGTCACGTCGGTCTAGTTACCGTGCCCGTCTAACTGCAGTGTCAAACCAACCATTGCGCTGGACCAGCCATTATGCCAGTCTTGTTGTCTAACAGTTTAACCGTCATGCCGGTCTAAGTTACCGTGCCTATCTAGCTGTCGTTTCTGACTAGCCGCCCTGTCAGTCTTGCCGCTGTGCCAGCCTAGCCACCCAGTCAAACTTCTTCTCTCTCTTTCGCTCTTGTTCTCTCTTTCACTTTGTCTCTTTTTCTCTCCTTACCTCCCCTCTCTTTCTTTGTTTTCTCTCTAAAAATTCCCTCTCTCCAATATTCTTTCTTTATTTAACCACTCTTCTCTTTTCCTTCATTGCAAAATATGTACTTAGAGTCCCTTGTCAAAGATACGTCGTAAGGCTGCCTAATTGACACAGACATCATTATGTTAATTCTTTCATCTTCTTTTGAGTACACACACATGTGTTGCGCTCACCCTATGACAAGGTGGGGTCCTCAGACCTACTTGTTTGTACTCTAATATGTGTGTGTGTTTGTAGGTAAGAATAAACAGGTCAAGAGAGGTAAGAATAACTAGCCACAAGCCAGGGGGCATTCCACGTGATCTAAGAGGGCACCCATGTGAGCTAGCTCGAGCATGGCATGGACCCACGTGAAGTAAGTCCCGCCTCACGTGAACATATACTATGTGAACATTTCATGTGGAAGTGCCTCATGGGTGTGACTCATGTGAATTGTGTAAGATGCATGTGAAGAGTGTGGGTTGAGTAAATTCTATTGGTGGTGTCGTAACCCACCTATGTGATTGACACCTTTTACCATAATGTCCTTACCCTTGACCATTCTCTACACATAGATTTATTAAAAAACTCAAGGGTCTTTATGTGAAGCCCTTTTGGATTTGATTGAAATTAATATATTGGGACAAGGACAAATTGAAGGACCACAACTTTTATGGACTTGAGATGCTCATGGCAATAGAGATAACAGAAGGAAACACATGCCCGACACTAAGGAAGAAGGCGTAGCGCCGGCTATGTTAGAAGCCTAGTGTCGGCAGTGTAAGAAGGCATAGCGCCGGCTGTGTAAGAAGGCATAGCGCCAGTTGGGTAAGAAGGCATAGCATCGGTTGTGTTAAAAGCCTAGTTCCGGCTGTGTAAGAAGGTATAACACCATCAGTGTAAGAAGGCATAGTGCCGACTATGTTTAAATTCTAGAGTTGGCTGTGTAAGAAGGTATAGCGCAGACTGGGTAAGAAGGCGTAGCACCGGTTGTGTTAGAAGCCTAGAGCCGGCTGTGGAAGAACCCAACGTCGATTGAAGCATCGCTGCGCGTGTATAAGGACCCATCGCCGTCTGAGACCTAGAGTCGTCTGTGAAATGGGAGAGCATCGTCGCGAGTGCCACTGCCACCAGTGAGCAGCACCGTTCATGGAAAGAGCATAGCGCCGTGTGTGTTTGGTCAATTTGTACAAGAATCAATCCTGCCCTTGTCAGAGCCATGCATGCCAGTCACATGAACCTCACCTACCCTGTCAGCAATAGTGAACCCCACCTACCCATGAGTACTTGAACACCACTCTTCTTCACTCCTCCATCATTTTTCTCATCTCCCTTCTTCTTCTCCCAACTTTCTCTCCCTAGAGCCCAAGGGAGAACCCTTTGCTGCTGCTGTTGGGAAGCCCTGCCAAGAAGGTTGAAGTGGTCTACGTGTGGATTTTAGGAGCACCTTGAGCATTGGGTAAGTGATTCTAGCTATTATGCATCAATAAATTTTAGGGATATGTTAAGTGTTGAAAATGGGGGAAAAATATGACATTTATGAGTATGAATGTATTGTGATGAGCTTGAAATCTCATATGCCATGATTGATTGAGCCCTGTATATGATTTCATTTGTGGTGGAAATGTGAGAAGTAGTCCACTTATTGGAATAGTTTATTAAGACGTGGTTTTGCATCAACATTTGCTTTGGCTTATGCAATATTGAAAGTTCTTGAATGTGGGTTAAACTTGAGAAGGAGAATTTCAAGAACTGTGACAGTCCTTGCATCGGACCTTTCCATGGCCAAACTGCGTCCAAATGGACCTAAACCATTTTTGAATGAATTATATGGTTGTCTTCTTCAAAATTTTCTATTTATATCATCTTTAAATTTCTCATAGATTAGAAATTATGCTTCAAAATGTGTGGGTATGTCACTGTTAAAAGATTGCAAAAAATTCCTAGACTGTTGCTCTTTTTGTTATAGACTTTGGACCTATCAAATAATATCCAAATGTTCTCAAATCACTGCCATTTGATAAATACATGTGCCTACTATGATGTTTATGTTTTATTCCTATCTAAATTCGTCATAAATGTTGATCTACGCTTTAAATTGTGCATATGTCACTGTTAGCATATTTCACTAGATTTCGCAGCTGATACCTCTGTTGTCACCAGTTTTGACTAACTAAAAGAAGTCCGAATGCTTCCAAATCACTGCCAATTGAAAAATTTGTGTGTGTACTAAACTTTCAAGTTGAACTCTTTTTGAAACTACCTATAGATTGAGAGTTATACTTCAAAATGTGAGGGTATACTACTGTTCACAGTTGCAGGAAATTCCAGCAACTGTCACTGACATTGTGCGGCGATTTTGACCTATCGAACGTCATGCAAACCCCTTCAAACTATCACCATTTTAAAGGTATATGTGTAAAACTAGAGTTGCATGTTTTAATCATTTTGAGATTCTCCCTAGAATGGGAGTTTTGCCTCCGAGAAAGGGGCTACGTCACCGTTACAAAGCACAAAGATTTTCAGATTTGTGCCTGTTGGAGAAACAAATGGTTTTGCACTCAAACTCTGTTCAAATGCATTCTTTTCACCTTCAGATGAGCTTTCTTCAAGTCTATTTCGAAATCAACTTCTGATCCATACTAAGACTCTCCACTATTTGAAGATAGTGATCTGTTTCTATGAGGATGTCACAGTTGTGGATGAAATGAAGTTATATTCACTTGCTGAATGATTCACTGATGATTTTAAGTAACAAGAGTAAAGAGTGATAACTGATGAACCTAAATGTTATTGAATGGCCTCCCTATGATGTGATACATATTTACTACCATGGAACTATATGAATAATGCCGCCATAAGCGAACACTTGATAAATGTGCATGCTCTGTGATGTCCCTGTAATACATATTGCATGAAGGAGACTACGAGTCATAAATGTTAATTGACAAATGTAAATGCTATGAGATAGCTCTGTTATGATGGATGCCTCATGCTAGTGGCATAGCGTACTTGTTGGCTGTTTATTTCTGAAAGACACTGTTAGGATATTGTGATGGATGGCCACTGCTTGTATTGATATTGACCATTACACGGTGGGACACTCTCCAGTAGTAGATACTATTATGATATTGTGATTGATGGCCACCGCTTATATTGATATTGACCATTACATGGTGGGGCACTTACTGGTAGTGGTTTTAGGATGGAGTAGTGACTTGGTGTCCTTGTGACTAGGTTAAAGATGCCGAGAGCTCGTGGCTACTATGGGAGTACCAGTAACTATGACATTGAAGCCCACGGTGAATTTTGTAGGACTCTAGGAGCCATAACCCAAATAATGATAGAGTCGATGCCGGCCCTATCCACCCCTACCCCAAAACAGAATGAGAGTAAACTAATAGAGAGGTTTAAGAGGCTGACACCCCCAAATTTCTTAGGGAAGGGAAGTGTAGAGAAAGCGGAGAGATGGTCAATGCAAGTGAAAAAGATCTTTAGAGTCCTACAGTGCTCTGATGAGCAGAAGTTGAGACTAGGTGTAATAGAAGGGCACGCCAAACATTGGTGGCGTTCGGTCCAGCAATCTTAGGAAGGGAATGAGATAGTACCTACTTGAGAATGATTTTTGGAGGCCTTCAATTAGAAATATTTCCTTGAATCAGTAAAAGAAAGAAAGGAGTTTTAATTCATAGAGTTGCAGCAGGGGAATCTAATCATTGATCAGTATGTGATCAAATTTTTAGAATTATCTCAATATGTGTCGCGTATCATCAACACCGAGGCTAGGAAGGCAAGTAAGTTCAAGAGATGGTTGCAGCCAGATATCAGAGGGAGAGTCTTGTCGGTCAATCTTTAGGTGTTCTCTCAATTGGTGGATTTGGCTAGAAAGGTGGAAAAAGACTGTGATGACTATTGACTGAGGAAAGAGAAGCAAAAGACAGAACTTTCACCCTCTGGGGGTCTACGAGAAAAGGAATGCGGAGGAATGGCAAGGCTCAAAAGAACTCACAAGGAGACATCAAGCAGAGCCAGCTTGTGCCTTGTTCCTCTTACAGGGAGCGGGGCCATGCGGCTTCGAGTGCTGGCTGAAGACAAAGACATGTTATAAGTGTGGCAAGTCGGGCCACTTGATTAGAGACTGCCCGACATTGAAGAATTAACCCAAACCCAAGACTCAGTGTACGACCTTTGCACTTGAAGGGGGAAAAGCTAAGGCCTCCACATGAGAGAACTATAAGTGTTTTTATTGTAATATGAAAAGTAAAAAGTTTTGTTAGACCTTGTTTCCTCTCACTCTCTTTGTAACACCATATTTTGGCACATACAATAGAATTTGAACTTTTATTGTCTAACTGTATTTATATTGCGTGTGACTGATTGAGGATCCTGTAGAGATCCTTTAGTATGATAACTGTGTGGAACCTTACTCGAGGGGTATGCCCTATCCCTTTTAGTTGAGGGCTAATATGTGCCATATAATTGAAGTGGTAAGTACCATATGATACGACCTGTTTGGCCTATGGTGTGATGATTGGAATGTGATGTATGAAGCCTGATAAGAATGTAGCGAGTGCTACACTGTTTCTAGGGTGCCTACTTTGAGCGTATTGTAGGGCCCAACTGTGTGATTGATAGTGATAGGGTGCCTGCTTTGGGCATATTGCAGGGCCTGACCATGTGATTGATTGGCATGCATTGAGCGTATTGCATGACCATATTAGGATATATGATTGATTGACATGCTTTGAGCGCATTGCATGACCATACTGTGATATGTGGTTGATTAGCATGCATTGAGCATATTGCATGACCATACTGTGATATGTGATTGATTGGCATGCTTTGAGCATATTGCATGACCATATTGTTATATGTAATTGATTGGCATGCTTTGAGCATATTGCATGACCATACTTTGATATGTGATTGATTGGCATGCTTTGAGCGTATTGCATGACCATACTGTGATATGTGATTGAATGACATGCTTTGAGCATATTTCTTGACCATACTGTGATAAGTTATTGATTGGCATGCTTTGATCATATTGCATGCCCATACTGTGATATGTGATTGATTGGCATACTTTGAGTGTATTGCATAACCATTCTTTGATTTTGTGGTGTGTTTTGAGTGTATTGTGTGATTGATGCTTGTAAGGTGTCTCTTTGTGAGTATTGTCAGACCTTATTTAGAGACTAATATCAATAGCCAGTTGGTAGTGGCTGAACTGGTTGAAATTGATTAGAGTTGAATGGCTTGATTTGAATTGTGTGTCAACTTGTTAATGTTGGCTGGCTGGGTTAATAGGGTACCTGAATTGCTAATGTATTTTAATGGTTAGTGCATGATATTGTGTGTGAAATGTGAAGCATAGACTATGAAGATAAGAATGTAGACAATTGGATGAGACAGTAGGGGATGTGTGGGTACCCTCCCCCAATTGTTGGACTTCATATGTATGATTCTGGGGAAAAAAACCCTTTTTAAGGAGGGGATGATGTAAGGACCACAACTTTTCTAGACTTGAGATGCTCACAACAATAGAGACAAGAGAACACGACTCCAAGTAAGAAGGCGTAGTGCCGGTTGTGTTATAAGCTTAGTGTTAGCTGTGTAAGAAGGCATAGCGCCGGCTGTGTAAGAAGGCATAGCGACGGCTGGGTAAAAAGGCATAACACCAGCTATGTTAGAAGCCAAGCACCGACTGTGTAAGAAGGCATAGCGCCGGCTGTGTAAGAAGGCATAGTGCCGGTTGTGTAAGAAGGCATAGCGCCGGCTGTGTAAGAAGGCGTAGCGCTAGTTGTGTTAGAAGCCTAGCGTCAGTTGTGTACGAAGGCATAGCACTGGCTGGGTAAGAAGGTGTAGCGTCGGCTGTGTTAGAAGCCTAGCGCCTGCTGTGTAAGAAGGCATACCATCGGTTGGGTAGGAAGGGGTAGCGCCGGCTGTGTTAGAAGCCTAGCACCAGCTGTGGAAGAACCCAGCGCCGATTCGAGCATCACCACGCGTGTATAAGGACCCATCACCCTCTGTGACCTAGCGCCGTCTGTGAAATGGGAGAGCATCACTACGAGTGCCACGACCGCAAGTGAGCAGCACCGTTCATGGAAAGAGCATAGCGTTGTGTGTGTTTGGTCAATTTGTACAACTGTCAACGTTGCCCTTATAAAAGCTGTGCATGCCAGCCACGTGGACCTCACCTACCCTGTCATTAATAGTGAACCCCACCTACCCACGAGTACTTGAACACCACTCTTCTTCACCCCTCCATCATTTTTCTCATCTCCCTTCTTCTCCCAACTTTCTCTCCTTATAGCCCAACGGAGAACCCTTTGCTGCTGCTGTTGGGAAGCCCTGCCAAGAAGGCTGAAGTGGTCTGTGTGTGGAATTTAGGAGCACCGTGAGCATTAGGTAAGTGATTCTAGCTATTATGCATCAACAAATTTTAGGGATTTATGTTAAGTGTTGAAAATGGGGGAAAAATGTCAGGATGACATGTATGAGTATGAATGTATTGTGATGAGCTTGAAATCTCAGATGCCTTGATTGATTGAGCCCTGTATATGATTTCATTTGTGGTGGAAATGTGTGAAGTAGTTCACTTGTGGGAATAGTTTATTATGAACTTGGCTTTGCATCAATTGCTTTGGCTTATGCAATATTGAATGTTCTTGAATGTGGGTTAAACTTGAGAAGGCGAATTTTCAGAACTGTGATGGTCCTTGCATCAGACCTTTTTGTGGCCAAACGATGTCCAAATGGATCCAAACTGGTTTTGAATAAATTAGATGGTTGTCTACTTCAACGTTTCTCTTTATAACATCTTGAAATTTCCCATAGATTAGAAATTATGCTTCAAAATGTGTAGGTATGTCACTGTTAAAAGATCGCAAAAAATTTATTAACTGTTGCTCTTTTTGTTCCAAATGCTTGACCTATCAAATGATATCAAAATGTTTTCAAATCATTCCATTTGATAAATACATTCGTCTACTATGATGTTTATGTTTTAACCCTGTCTAAATTCTTCATAAATGTTGACCTATGTTGTACATTGTGCATATATGTCACTGTTAGCAGATTTCACTAGATTTCGCAGCTGATACCTCTATTGTCGCCAGTTTTGACTAACCAAATGGATTCCGAATGCTTCCAAATCACTGCCACTTGAAATATTTGTGTGTACTAATCGTTTCATGTTTCACTCTTTTTGAAACTCCTTGTAGATTGAGAGTTATACCCCCAAAATGTGAAGGTATACTACTGTTCACAGTTGCAAGAAATTCCAGCAACTCTTACTCACATTATACTGAGCTTTTGACCTATCGTATGTCGTCCAAACACCTTCAAACCACCACCATTTTAAAGATATATGTGTAAAGTTAGATTTGCATATTTTAATCATTTTGAGATTTTCTCTAGATTGGGAGTAGTGCCTCCGAGAAAGGGGGTACGTCGCTGTTTCATATCACAGAGATTTTCAGATTTGTGCCTGTTGTAAAAACAAATGGTCTTGCCCTCGAACTCTGTTCAAATGCATTCCTTTCACCTTCAGATGAGCTTTTTGCAAGTCTATTTCAAAATCAACTTCTGATCCACACTAAAACTCTCCACTATATGAAAATATTGCTCCGTTCCTATGAGGACGTCACAATTGTGGATGAAATGAAATTATACTAACTTGCTGAACAATTAAACGATGCTTTTAAGTAACAAGTGTAAAGAGTAATAATTGATGAACCTAAATGTTATTGAATGACCTCCTTGTGATGAGTGCTACATATTTACTGCCATGGAATTGTACGAATAATGCTATGCAATCGTGCCATAAGCGATCATTTGATAAATGCGCATGTTATGTGATGTCCCTATTATACATATTGCATGAAGTAGACTACAAGTCATAAATGTTAATTGACAAGTGTAAATGCTATGAGATAGCTCTCTTATGATGGATGCCTCATGCTAGTGGCCTAACGTACTTGTTGGATGTTTATTTTTGAATGATACTGTTATTATATTGTGATGGATGGCCACTGCTTGTATTGATATTGACCATTACGGGGTAGGACACTCACCGGTAGTGGATACTGTTATGATATTATGATGGATGGCCACTGCTTGTATTGATATTGACCATTACACAGTGGGACACTCACCGGTAGTGGGACACTCACCGGTAGTGGGACACTCACCAGTAGTGGATACTGTTATGATATTGTGATGGATGGCCACCGCTTATATTGATATTGACCATTACGTGGTGGGACACTCACCGATAGTGGATACTGTTATGATACTGTGACGAATGGCCACTGCTTATGTTCATATTGGCCACTACACAGTGGGACACTCACCGGTAGTGGATACTGTTGTGATATCGACCACTTTACGATGAGTCGCCCCTTTGATAGTGGGTACTGTTCTGTTATGATATTGTGGTATTGAGCGCTTTGCAATGGGTCACCCATTGGTTGTGCGACTGAAGTGATGGATGCTATGAGCATTCTTTGGCATGCTTTGTGTGTATTGCATGACCAAGATTGATATGAATGGTTGCTTGCTTTTAGAGTATTGCAGGGCATATTATGTGATTGATGTGATTAGGGTTATGAGCATTCTTTGGCATGCTTTGTGTGTATCGCTTAGCTTAGATTGAAATTGAGAGGTGCCTGCTTTGGGCATATTGCAGGGTCTACTTATGTGATTGATGCCAGTGAGGTACATGATTTGGGCGTATTGCATGGCCTGACCATTTGTTTATTGTGAAATGAAAATGTGCTCTATGATAAAGCGAGAGTATTCTCCGTTGAGACAAGAACATCTACTGTGAAACGGGTTCAATTATAGATGAATGAGTGGTAATGTGAACTGCATGATTGTTATGTATCATGATGGTGTTCATTAAGGAATGGTTTTTTGAACTGTTATTTCTTATGATATATGTTATTTGCACTGTGAATGTGAATCATAATTATTGTATTAATCGAATGAGAATTTTGATACCTGAAATGATGCATGTGATTGATGCACTGATAAGATTATTGATTTATCTGATATTTATACTGTGATGGATTTATTAATGATGCTTAATAGCTAGACTTACTGATTGGGTTGTTCAGCTCACTCTATTATTTTACCATCCCTGTAGAGAAAGAGTCACAGTTGGAAGACATGGCTTAGTAGAAGCAGTTGGCCCTAGTTATTGTTTATTGTGCAACACATGTACTATTGGTCCCTGATGCCCCAAATTGAGCTGTAATGTTTGTGGAAGAATTTTCATAATTGATTTTTGGTGTATAAGAATTCTATTTCTAGATGTTCTTCTGCCTCTTTGAATCTTTGTTTTTAATTCCTTGCCATGGTTTGCCTTGTGTACCGCCTTATCAAAGCGATGAGCGTACTCCAACCTGAGTAGCATTCGCTACCTCCGATTCACGGACCTGCTCTCGGCCGCCCTCCAGCGAGCTCGATAAAAGGGACGGGGGTGAGGTCGTGACAACAAAAGGGCAATGTGGTTTTGATTTCGGGTTTATGAGGTGATAAAAGTGCTTAAATCTCATCCCTTCATCCTAGTAGTTGGATGGGGATGAGTAGCTAGGATAATTAGCCTCTCATGTGCCATTGATAAAGTGCATCAAGGGTCATGATCAATTCATAACTTATACACTTCATATAAATACACTTCAGGCCCAAATTCAAACCCTAAGAAAATACTTTTCTTGAATCAAAGAGAGAGAAAAGATATCAAAACTAGGCATCCACATTCATCCCCCTTGGGTTCATGTTCTTGGTTAGAAGATGATCTTTTATGTAGCCCCTTCCATCCACAAGGTCAAGTCCCTCATATGTCACCATCAAGGTATTATGTATTTGTGAGTTATTCCTTCATTACTTCACTTCCTCATGATTTAAAGTTCTCGTAAATTTATGTTTACATAAGTTTAACATCCCCTTTCCATTGCTTTTGAATGATCTTTAAGTTAGAGACATAAGGTGTCTCCCTTAACTTTGATCATGAGTTCAATACCTTGATTGCTTTATAAATCATATGTAGTTTCTCATAGATCCTTTCCATCCAATTTTTCTTGAGTATATCTTTATTAATATTCAAGTTCAGAGAATTAACATCCATTTTAAAAGTCCATTTGTTTATTTAGAGTTCGTCTTTTTACATTGAGAAAAACTTTGGTGGACCATATGAAGTAGTTTGTTCATATTTGGCTCGTCTTGAGTACCATCTCTCTTGTTCACTTTTGCAAACTGATATACACCATTTTAATCTCTCTCATTGGGCCTTATTAGTTAATTTAAAATTTTTTCAAGCTTCCTATTTGAATTGATCATATTGAGATTATAAAACAATTTTTGCACTCATCTTTGAGACAAAATTAAGTCCTCAAACGCCCCGATTGTGGGCCGGGCACAAGGGGTTCAAACCTTGGCTTCCCCCATGATAATTTGCATGTTAATTTGATATATTTACTGTTATTAACTGATTAATGAATAAAACTGAGTATGTTATGTGAATATTGAGATTGTTCTTAAAATCTTGTGATATGAGCTACAATGTTATACTCTAATGTTCATGCAAATGGAAATCCCTTTGATTGTTATGAGTAACTATATGATGTGTATAAGACAATCTGGCATATGAAGAGAATGAATATTGAAGAAGAGATGTTTATGTAATTATTATAGATTGATGAATTTGAGCATAAGTTTTGTAATGCGTTGTAGAGATGTACATTTGAGTATTTGGACATTGTATTGAGCTTAATTTTTATTTTGAGAAAGGAATATCTAAGGAACCTATTACAGTTGTAATTTTATTTATTAAGGTTGGTACAAACCAATTTTGAAGGCTGGCATTCATATATCACAGTTTTGTATTGAGTTCTTCATGTATTTAAAGCCTTATATTTTAATAAAATGGAAATATTTTTAGGTTATGGATCTAGTCCCTTGGTCTTATTATTTGAACGTGTTTTTCAGCACCTTGGTCCCTGATAGGAAGTAGGTCAATAAAGCTTACAAAACAGTGGAGATTCCCGACAGTCTCAAAATGACTGCAGAATTGATCAAAGATCTTCATCATCACTTCAAAAGACCACCTGCCGAGTTTCATCGCGATCAGACATGTCTAAGGCAACGAACACAAAGAAACAATTTTAGCGAAATCGGTCTCTAGCACCCTGAAATGGATCTTGTAACTAGAGCCATACTTTTGGTGAGTCAAAAAGCTGTGGGACTATTGTCATTAGATTCGACATGGTCGAAAACCCTTATAGGTCAAGTTTCAGCTTAATTGGACACTTCAAGACAAAGTAATGGGTAAAATATCGAAAAGGGATTCCTGTGTGGCCTCACTGCATCAAAACAACATTAAAGGTGGCTATTTTTATATTCACGGGCAGTCACTTTCAGGGCTTATATCTCACTCGTTCCAAGTCGGATCACTCCTAAATCTAGTGAGCGTGTTCGCTTCATCAAGATGAGCAATTCGATATGTGGCACACCCTGTGATGACACCCGAGTAGAAAGAAAAACTAAATGAAAGTTGCTAATTCGTGAAAGAAGCTGCAGAAAATTTAGCAGTAGCACGCCTCGTTCGAGCAGCCAGATCACGACGCTCGCTTTCCCGATCGGCACGAAATCAATTACATTCTGTGTGTGAGGTCCGAGGCTATCTCTGATCTGAACTTCACATACGATGAACAGTTGGATTTCACACACGAGGGCGTCAAAGCTACATTAAACTCCGACCATCGAATTTCAAGATTCTGGTAAAAAACTCAAGACCAGAAAATCTTCATCCGGACACGAAATCAAGCCTCATTTGTTGCATTGTGATCGTGATGGTATGCTTAAGGTGATTCAATGAATAAGTCATGAAGAAAAATCAAGGAATGAGCACACAATCGATCCGAAGTTTTCAAGATTCATCCAAAATTCAAGTCTCATGATCATGGCTTCAAAACATGATCCAAGGCTTGAAGTTGGTATCAAAATGATCGTTGTGCCGAGCCACACAAGAAAACAATAATCTTTCGATCAAACAGGCATCCGAACGATCCTGAACCAGCCACGGAAGATCACGCAAGTTCTCGGGCAGCAGCAGGGACTGTTTTTCAATTCTACATCTTGTTAGGCAGGGGCAAAACAATCATTTTCACCCATTTTTAGAATTTCTTTAAATTCAATTAAATTGTAATTATCTTCAATTCTAGGTAGTTTTTAGGCATACACCCACGTTTTAGCTCAATTCTATATAAACAGGTAATACCTCATTCTTCTTGGATCAATCAATAAAATTTTTAACTTTGCTTAAGCTTGTGGGTATGTCTCGGAGAGAGAGAGAGAGGAGAGAGGAGAGTGAATAAAGGGGATGATGCCCTTCAGGTAGGTAACTTTCTCTCTCCTCCCCTCTTTCTCTCTCCTCCCCTTTTCTCATCTTTATCTCTTTCTCTCTCTTCTTCTCATCTCTATCTCTTTTTCTCTCTTTCCTGATTTATCTCTCATCCTCTTTCTTATCTCTATCTCTTTCTCTCTCTTCTTCTCTTCTCTATCTCTTTCTCTTCCCTCTTTCTTATCTCTATCTCTTTCTCTCTCTTCTTCTTATCTCTTTATCTTTCTCTCTCTTCTTCCCATCTCTATCTCTTTCTCTCTCTTTTTCTCATCTCTATCTTCCTCTGTCCTTCATCTGTTGCAGTCGGCGAAGCCTAGCGCTGGCTGGATTTGTCTCTCTCCTTCTCTTATGTTGCAGTCAGTGAAGCCTAACGTCGACTTGATTTCTCTCTCCTTCTCTTTTGTTGCAATCGGTGAAGCCTAACGCTGGCTAGATTTCTCTCTCTCCTTCTCTTTTGTTGCAGTCAGTGAAGCTTAGCGCCGACTGAATTTCTCTCTTTCCTTCTCTTCTGTTGCAGTCGGTGGTGCCTAGCACCGGCTAGATTTCTCTCTCTCTCCTTTTCTGTCACTATCGGTAAAGCTTAAAGCCGGTTTGATTTTCCCCTCTTCCTTTTCTTTCATCAAAACCAGCCCAAGCCTAGCGCTGGCTGGGTTGCTCTCTTTCATCTCTTCTGTCACAATCAGTGAAGTCTAGCGCCGACTCGATCTCTCTCTCTTGCGTCTCTTCCATCAAAACCGATGCAAGCCTAGCTCCGACTGGGTTACTCTCTTTCTTCTCTTCTGTCATCATCGGTGAAGCTTAGTGCCGATTGCATCTTCTCTCTGTCCTCCGGACACAGTCGGTAAATCCTAGAGCAACTGCAATTTCTCTTCTTTTGGCATACTCGGCGAGGCCTAGCATCGACTGTGTCTTCTCTCTCTTCTCCTCTGTATAACACAGTTGGTGGAGCCTTGCACCAACTGCATTTTCTCTCCCTTCCTTCTAGCACAGTCGGCAATGCCTAGCGTTGACTGCGTCTTCCTTCCCTCTCTCTCTCTTTTATTATCTCGCCTTTCATAATCTTCTCTACCTTTCTTCTCCCTCCTTCCTTCTGTTCCCTTCTTCTCTTCTGTCATTACTTATTCTTTCCTCATAACCATCATTCGGTTTTTCTTTCATTCGACTAAGAGGGATTGAGGTTATCCTCTCATGGTAGTCTTGTCGTCTAGCCGTAATGTTGTTGTTCCAAGATTACTTGGCCCACTTTATTACCATGACAAACTAACCATTGTGCCTAGCTAGTTGGTACTGGTAATGATGTCTAGTAGTAATCCTGTGAGTCGATATTAGTTACCGAACCTGTTTTGCTACCATTTTAGGCCAATTATTCACCAGCTAAGTCACTACTCTGACCCTCTTGCTCAATCGAATTCTTTTATCCCCCATCTCTCTTCTCTGATCTTTCTCTCCTTTTTGAATGCGTATGCTTGTTTATGTTCGTCAAAGAGGAAAAGGGTGAGGTCTGACCCACCTGTCTTATGACCATTGCCATATGTGTTTGATTGCAGAAAACAAAAGAATACAAGCCAAGGGAGGCGATTCCAAACCAGTTTTATTATTGGGGGGCTTTCTTCCTAATTTAAGAGGGCACCCACGTGAGCCACCCCGAGTAAGTCTCGAACCCACCTTAAATTCCTCTCTCACCGGTTGGTAACACCTGTCCCCGTTCTCAAATGAGGTTCCTAAGAGAGCGATCTCAAAAACATCCCGGGTCTTCCCTCGAAATTTGGGATGCGTGTCTCCCGATCCTCAAAGGATTCGGAGGGCGAGAGGCACCTAACCATCTTGGCGACTCCACTGGGGACTTACTACCCCTTATTTGGATCGTTCTTGTTTGGCTTGTTTCTTCTTTTATTATCTGCTTTCATTATCTTTTAACATTTTATTTATGGCTTGCAGGTTCTGTAACCCATTTATTCAGATCCAGGATTTTCTTATCCCCGCATTCGAGAGTGTCCCTAGGGAGCATGTTCCTTCGACTTCGTTCCCAACCATCCTCTTGAGCAAAGACCCCTTGTCTAGATCCCAAGTCTTAACCTGGACCGGTGCTGGGCAGGACTTAAAGGTCCCTCACTCTCCATCTCCTCACTCTGGTGGAAGCTCCTCCAAGGCGCCCTGCATTGACAACAATTCTATTGCCCCACACAACATGAATCCAGCCACCGACAAGTCACTTGCCGATCGTGTTTCTGAGGTACGCCGAAAGGCTGCTTAGTCCCTTTCTACAAATGGAAAACAAATTGTCAATGCTTTTGTGGGTCACCAGAAGGCTACCCCCCACATTTCTGCACCATTGGTCTCTATTCCTAGAGACTCAACACATCGAGGCAGAAACCCCACAGTCTCCCCCCCTCACACACGCCACAAGGCTCGGCGGTCACCCACTCGAGCCCCATTTCAGGGCAACCCCGTGATACCTCGAGTCAACATCCAAGATCAAACCTCCTAAGTCAGGTCATGCGCATGCTGATCTCATGCATCTCACTGATTGGGGCAACGCCATCATTACTCCAACCCGAGTACATAGTAGACAACCTCCTTGTCTTCCTATTCAGCCCACACAAGTGCACTCTGTAAGGGGTAGGCCTACACCTATTCTCTTACAGACACCTGCTCGTAGTTCTTGGCCTCTTAAGGCCAGATCACTTGCAAGAGCCTGCACTGACCCCCAAGTCTCCCATAATCCTTCTTCAAGGGGTGCACACGCGTCGCCATCACAGACATCCCCTCGTCCTAGATTCAGGCCTGCTCATGACTCAATCCTACTCCGGCCCACTCCTCTTTCATCGAGCAAGCACCTTCAACCTTGGCACTCAAAGGTTTTCCCCAAGAGTACCATCCTATACCAGCCCCGTCACTTTGGTCGTGTCTCTGGAGCTCAAGAGAGAGCTCAGGGCATTGACCTGATGGAAGATCGAGTCCTTTATCCTCCTCAGCCCAAGATGACTCAAGTTCCTAGCCCTCTTCCATTGTCGCACCTGATGAAGACAGCTTTCTCCTGTGCAAGAAGAGCTAACCAGGCGCGACCTAGATCGTAGTTTTGACATGAGGTCCATCAAAACCTCAAGGCTAAACGTGATAGAGGTCTATAATTTTGACTAGGGAGGTGACCAAGGCAATTAAAACAACCAATTCTGATGCCCCTCTTCACCTGAATTCCTTCTACCCCCTTCTGACGATGAAGCTTGAAGAAGAACTTCATGAGCAGCTACGATCCCAAGACCGTCAAGAACAGGTCCAAGCGCGATGCCGCATACAAGAGTCGAGTTCAGTCAGGGCATGCTAGCCCCCTGCTAACTGACCTACCACGTACGACTCATCAAGTTTGCAAGTTGTCACTAACGTTGACCACCATAGAGAAACGGTCAACGTAACGGTTGTAAGCGAGCCCGGTAATGTGCAGGAAGAGTGCATGAACAAGTTTGAGGATATGGTGCACGCGATGATGGAAAAGATCGTTCGTATCAACGCCGCACGACAGTCGGCTAACCATGAGGCCAATTCCCATCAATCTGATGGTGTAGCTCCACGGCAGCCCCCTCCTTCCACCTCACAGGACAATTTTGTCCCTCATCCCGTCTCTCAAATAGTCATTGATGCTATGGCCACCCATAGCCTAAAGAACAGATAAATCCCGAGGATACAGGGTACGATGCCTTATCAAAGGCCATACCTCTCGTATATTGATCAGGTTCCGTTTCCCTTAGATTATAAGAAAGGGAGGTTTTCTTTATTCAATGGAACCACGTCCCTAAAACAGCATATTTCCTACTTCCAGGCAGCATATCGAGAAATGACGGTTGATCAGAGACTTCTTCTCTGACATTTTGTTGAGACCCTCGATGACCCAGCATTTAAATGGTATGCCCGACTTCCTCCAAACTCAGTGCATACTTGGGAGGAGATGGAGAAACTGTTCTATCAACACTTCTATGAGGTTGAGAGAGAGGTTCAAACCATCAAACTTCTCACCCTGACTCAAGACCCTGATGAGCCCACGGATAAGTTCATATCAAGATGGAGAAATTTGGGTTCCCGCCATTCTAATCCTATGCTTGAGAAGGAAGCAGTCCAAACTTGCGTACGAAACATGTGACTCAAGATCGCTCTACATGTCAAGGCCTCTAATCCGACCTCCATGTCAGAGTTGATCTATAGATAAGTTTGCATAGAAATTTTATCATGCCACCCTGGTGGGACACGACAACCATCTACAAGCTCAGTAAACAACCGGGGCAATGGTAGCTCTCCGAATAACACACGGTGCAGTCAACAGAAAGGGGTAATCAATGCAGTCATCATGGTCACTGAGTCAAAGAAGGCTCCCTCCCAAACTTTGGACCTCTCTAAAGGGGTAAGCACGACAAAGGTAACACAACAGTAGTACGATCGGGTACCCCCACCAGCCAACCTTGATCGGGGTGATTATTTCACCAGGCATAAGAACAAGATCTATCCCTTAGAGAAGGAATGGGTCCCTACGCTGTTCCGATTATTACTGGAATAAAATATGATCCAGCTTCTAGAAGCCAAGTTCCCCGAGCAACCTGGCCTTGACACTTTGGCGAATTATTGTGCCTACCATCGGAGGATCAATCATCCTACAAATGACTGCTACATGCTGAAAGATATCATCGAGGCCCTGATTTATAAGGGTCAGATAAAGCTTGAAGACTTAAAGAAGGCCTTTGGGGCAGCCAAGGCCTCCCATGCCGTAACTATTCCAGAGGAAGACGAAATGCCTAGTTTCGCTTATGCCTTCTTCATTATAATGCTTCAGGAAGCCATAATGACACTGAAGCGGGCAAGGCAACCCCGTCGCCTTGCTAAGGGGACTGAAGATCGTTGGTGCCCGTACCATCAGATAAGAGGCCATTACCTGTGGGAATGGACAAGTTTTCATGACAAATTCGCAAAGAAAATGATGGAGTGTCAAGAGTTTTACAATCTCCCCGTAAGTGATCCCCAAGTTATTCCTCTATCGGGGTAAGAAGATATCACAAAGCAGGACCTTCTTATTAATGACTTAGACACCATCGAATCCTCGACTTCCCAGCCATGGATAGTCTACCATGGCCGAAGCAGACTCAAGTCCTTAAGGCGAGAAGCAGTTCGCCAAGCTAGAGCTATTCGCAAGCCCAACTAGACGAATCAAGCATCACCTCAGAAAACCAGAAAGAGACAGGCACCAAGGGCTACTCGTCGAAGAAACAAGCCCGCTCAACCCACAGTCGAGCAGAAATTTCTCAGGCCCCTTACTCGACTCCCAACTTTACTGGACTTTATCTCTGGCACAATCCTTCTTCCTTCGGCTTCCTGTCAATAAGATTTTCCCGTGCTATCTGCCACTCAGCACACGTCCAATGAGGGTGACGATGTTAAAAGCACTCCTCAATAGTTTAAAGAAGGGAAAGACCTAAAAGACCCCATGCACCCATCCAACCCTGGTGATGGCATAAAAAGCTGCCCAATTTGGTCTAATGAGGAGAACGACCTTAAAAGTCCCCCACCTTCTAACCCTTCTCCTTCTTCTTCCCCTGCTTCTAATTCTCCAACGTCCCCTGCTTCTAATTCTCCAACGTCCCCTGTAGGTACAACCTTGATATGCCTGGACTTCGAGGCTCTCGACCGAGAATTTGAAGGAATCACTATAAGCAAGACGCAGCAGAAATGATTGAGAAAGACCCTGACACAGGGGAAGATATATCTCAGATCCGGGAGAACGCTGCATCCTCCACCACAGAAATCAGGCACCTTAAAGTTCCCCAGTCCGCCACTACCCCCTAATCCAAACACTAGTCTGCCTATCTTATAGCTCCATGTGCTCCTTCCTAATCCCAATACTTCAAACAATACGCCTATTCTCCAATTCCTTGGGATGCCTTTGATCCCATACACTCAGTCTCTTCCAAAACCTCAAACTTTCGTCACTCAAACCAAGCCCGATGTGCAATCAAGTCAGCCATCCTATCAAAATAAACCTTTTCTGCCCATACCTGCTCCTCAACCCAAAATACCACCCAAATCAGTGGCAGGACCAGGAGCACAAGGCCTTGATTAAGAAAAGGTGAAATATGATGTGATAGGGCATCTACAGAAACTTCTGGCTCTTCTTAGTATCTACGACGCCCTCATGCTCTCAAAAGATCACCGGATGGCTTTGGTTCAAGCTCTCTCTAACTCAAAAGTGTACAAAATTGAAGTAGATCCTATTGAGGTAGACCCAACAATTTTAGAAGGATGTATGCCAATCACCTTTTCAGAGGACGATCTGTAGCTGGGGGAATAATTTCATAATTTCCCTCTCTTTGTTACTGGAGCATTACATGCATGCCCCATCAACTGAATTATGTTAGATGGAGGGTCAGCAATCAACCTTATTCCAAAGAGGATCCTTACGCGATTAGGGTCGGGGTCCGAAGATCTTATCTTGACCCACATCACAATTCAAGTTTTCAACCAATCAAGAGAGAAGCCAGCTGGTACGGTATGCCTTCGTTTTAAGATCGGTGAGCTGAACGATTACGCTCAGTTTCATGTAATTTAGACCGACATTCCCTAAAGTATCCTCCTCGGTTGTCCATTGCTCCATGACCAGGGGGTCGTTCCATCAACATTACACCAATGTTTCAAGTATAGTCGAGCGGGAGACAACACACGGTCTATGCAGAAAAAAGACCATTCCCTATGGTCGAAACTCACTATGCTGATGTTAAATATTACTTCACAGATCTAGTGTGGCCTCAGAAGCCAAACGATAAAGGTCACAAGTCTACAATCAAGACAACGTCTTTATCTCATGAAGATGTTGAGGATGTTGGGAGAACATTGGTGAACATGTTCAAAGAGGAAGAAAGGGAAGGAAGAATTTTACCTCTAACCACCCTTCATCCTAACATCCCAATGATCATCCCTCAAGAAACTCCTTCTTCGCATGAAAAGGAGTCTTCTCTCTCTTCGTCGAGTTCTTAGCCACCTTGGCTGAAAGATGCACCAGAGGTCATTCTTGAGATTGAGCAAGCCAGCGGGAAAGAATTCCTAGCTCTAAGGATCACTTATACGCCGGACCAGCAGAAAGTCCTGCATATCCCCATTGCACTCTTGAAAGCCGAAGTGGCGCGACAACCGTCGTGAAATATTTTTCAAAATCCAGTTGTTGTAAGTATAGTGGATGCTCCTTGGACCGGTGACCAGCTGAAAGTTCAACTTTTCCCCGACCTCTCAAAAGGAGAGCAGTTAGATAAAAAGCAACATTCTTCGCCTCAAGGGCAGGATCCCCTAGCAAACTTAAGAACCGAAGTTCACAATCTCTAGAGTCAGTTGGAGGTCATGCATATCGCTTCAAAACATCTCAACGAGTTCATGCTGGAGACTAAAAGCCATGATAAGATTGAAGTAAATGTGCCACCAATGGAGGCCGAAGCCCCTCTTGACTGGACTACCTATAACAACCAAGCTCACCAAATCATGAGGAAAATGAACTATTAGCCCTTGGCTAATCTGACATTAAGAAGAGAAAAAGCAATGACTCCCCATTTTGAAGCTATCCAAGCTACGACAGCCCACCATAGGCTTAGGGTATTAGCCTCTTAGGGCAATAAAAGTGTCAAGAGGCATTCAAAAAAAAAATCACATGAGGTGCAAAAAAAGTAAGAAGATAATGAAATCATGCAGTAAAGTCAACCAAAAGAGAGAAGAACTTTATTCATTAGTTAAAAACTTTTACAAAGTATTGACAAGAGGAAATGAAATGTTCAGAAACTATCGATCATCTTATTGATCTCTGCGCTGTGCACTGTAGGAAAAGTCTTGGTCCCTTGGACATGCTCCTTCATTTCTTCCACTGTTTGAGTCTCCTCTGCCGTCGCCATAGTTTTCGACTCAATTGTGCCATAGAGTTTGTACAAATATTCAACAAATGAGGCCTCCATGGCCCTCCTCTGGACCATCTCTGTCTCAAGGCCCAAGAATTCCTGTCTCAATATGCGCATCTCTTCTTTGATTTCAATCATTCTCGTGAAGCTTCCTTACGCCTCCCTCTTGAGATCCTACTGATGGCCAGTTATCATGGCCTTCTTCCTGATGCAACCATCTATCTCCTCACGATGGCAGGAGATCGACTCTTCCAAAAAAGCAAGACTGCTGGCTTCTTCCTCATGATGTAGTACCCCAACCGCCAACTCTCCAACTCGTTTAGAGTTACATTAAAATGGGAAAGCACTTCTGGTGCACTCCCAATTGCGGTGGTCACAGCAAACTCCTTCAGTCTTGCCAAAGCTTCGCTTAGCTCGTTGAAAGGCAACTCCTTAAGCCCTGAAGGCCTTCTTGATGCATGCTTGCAATCATGTTAGAAACCCCACTCAAAATGGGCCTAGATGGTGTTCCTGGGATTACTACTTTTGAAGAAACCTCAACCTGCTTGGGTTCTTCAGTGCCAGCCTCCATGCCTTGACCTTCTCCCATAGGGACCTCTTCTTCTGTCCCGGTAGGTCCTGAAGAAACCTATTCCCCTTGCTGAACTACCACTTCAGCATTAGCAGGTTCAGGAACCGCCTCTTCTCCAGCCAATTCAGCTCTAGCCACGGCTTCTTCCGTTTGGCTTGCACCTTCAATCGTCAGAACCTCGGCCACGAAGAGCTCAATCCCCTCATCTTCATAACCTAGGACCATGGGGGCAGCAATCTCTTGGTGCCCGGGTGCATCATCAATTACGAGATCTTCTTCTTGAGTCATAGTCCTTGCCTCTGTCGGGGCACTGAGCTTCTGATGCACGGAGACCACATCAACATCAGATTCCCTTCTTGGAGAATTTTCTTCGAGACTTGCAGCCTCATCAATACCCATCCGAGCTGCCCCCGACTTAGGGACTACCCCTGTATTTATCGCCACAAGATCCGAGGTCACCTCCCAATCAGAAGCAAAGATCAGAAGCGGAAGAGCTACCTCCTGGTTCTGACATCATAGGAAGGTAGGCACACTTGTACCTCCGAGTATGCCCACTAACTGAAGACGGTGCACGAGTATCGGCAGCGGTCGAGTGCTTTCTTTTCTTCCCCCTGCCGGAGTAGGAGCGACCGCTTCAGATCCACCTCCCTGAGAAGGCCCTTCAGCCAATTTACTGTGGGGACCACTCCTGGTTAACGCGTTCAAGTCCTGTGGGGGATGCTTTTCATAACCAGCGACTTGCCGCCCCTCATCCCACTCGAAGATGGAACTAAGATTATCGAAGACACTCCCAGTCCTTGTCTTCATTGCAAGAAATTCTGACGAGGCCTCATCTGCAGCTATCTGGTGCGGAAGCCCTAAAGCTCGCCAGTTAGAGGGAAAATTTAAGAAAAATACCGCATCAGAAGCAGGAGCATCCGCCAACCTCCTTTGCTTGGTATCCTAGCACCAGTTACCATTCGCCCCTTTCCAAGGGTGATCTTTATCCCAATATCCCTTACTGGTGATTCTCCACCAGTTCACATAGGCCTTGATCGTTCGGACCCTCCTGCAAAAGTGACGTGATATATAGTTGCTGGTTTTTGTCATCTATAGACACATGACCAAGCGGTGCGTATATGCTCTGGCAGCCAGTGCTCACGGAAAGTTCCAAACTCCTCTGGCACTTTTCAAAAACCACTGAGAAGGGGCAGCCTTGATCAAGCCCGCGCTAACGGGCGAAGCGGTGGTGGAAATACCCCTCTAACCTGGCACTGTGAGGATTTCGATAAGGTAGAACTCCCCCTCTAATGCTTAGGATGAACATGAGCTCCTTAATGGTTGTTTAAACGCCATCTAGCTCCTTCCCTAACTCATCGGTGAAGCTCTCGACCGGGAAGGGGACCCGCCTCATGTTCAAAGAGTCATTCCCAAATAGACACCGAGCTTCCCCTGGGGTATGAAAGATAGCCCTATGGTTGGCAATCCTCATCAAGAAGGGCCACAGTTTATTTCCTAAGCATTGATGCTTGTTATAGGTGTCAGGGAAATAGGCCCCTAGCCACTCGTACACGTAATGGACGGGGAATGGAGTTTTAAAATCCCCAAGAAATGCCTCTCCTCCTACAATGCCACTCCCTCCTCTTTGCCCTTGTAGGCCTTTCCAAGGGAGATGGCCCCCAAGCCATGGTAAATGTTACACAAGACTGCTGAGTAAGGGCATACTCACGCCCTTTGGCCATATCACATGCCACATACAGTACGCTTAGATGAATGTCATCCCCCCAGCCAGGGAGTATGAATTTTCACAAAAATAAGGCCACATATGCGGCCAAGAAGACACGGTCATCGTCGATCCCAAGTTGATTTACAGGAGGTGTCTCCTTCGCAACTACCTTCCCTTTCCCCTTCGGAGTGCCCTGACCACCCTCAGGATAATCCCCACAAAAGAATTTCACCCACTCTGTGAAGGTGACCCTACCATTGCTAGACCGGGCAGCAATCGACTAATAGGCCTCCAAGATCTTTTGAAGATTGACAAGTGCCTCTTCATCCCCCAAGTTAGCACCATCAAAGATGACCGAGTTCGAGGGCACAAACTCGTCATACATAGGCCTGATCATCGAGAGACCTCCAATAAAATGAAGATCTAGTAAAGAGATTCATGCTTCTCCATGTCCAAGAAGCCAGGTATTACTAACATGGCTCAACCTCTCCAGTAACACCTTTACTGTGTTGGAGCAACGGTCATAGTAGCTGCCCGAACACTGGACCACTGCTAATAGTGAAGCACATTCAAGAGTACTTTTGTACGACCCCAATACCTTGGTAGTCCAAGAAGAGTATCCCTTTAAGTATTGGTACACCCCTTGAATTCGAAGGCCTTTTACTGATGACATTAGTAGTCCCTAGACCTGTACCATTCGTTTCCCTAAGGTAGGTAAGTTCTCTTCAGAAGTAATGTTGCGATGCATACAGTGAAGAAGTACCACCCCTTCTTCAGTACTAACGTTGCCGTCATTGCCCTCTCGCACTTCGAAACAAATGGGGTCAGTAATGAAAGTGACACTAAGGGACCACTCTGGTTCACATACTGGCTGGGTCAGCCAAATGGGCCCACCCTTTGATAAAAACTCGCCCGTGAAATCACAGGCGCTGATTTCTCCCTCCTGGAAACCTCTTTACATCAAGAATTTGATAAGAAGAACCAACCATTATAAAAGGTTTAGTTGTGTACTCCCAAAAAAGTTGCTAAGACACCGATCAGTGTCGAATGTGTCTGCTAATGCCTAGCACCGGCTGCGTCTGCCAACCCTCACCGCTAGTTGAGCTTATTGATGCCCAGTGCCGGTTGCATGATAATGGCTAGCGGCGACTGAGTCTGATGACACTCAGCACCAGTTGTGCTTATTCATGCCCAACACTGGTTGCATGCAATGGCTAGCGTCGGCTGAGTCTGCCAACACTCAGCACCAGTTGAGATTGCTAAGGCCCAACACTGGTTGTGTCCTCCAAAGGCCAACGTCAGATCTCTCACATGTGCCACGCCTCGAACTCAGCTGTGCCGACTGACAACCATCACCACGTCTCCCACAACCATATGATTTCCATGGGTGATGGTTCACCTCCCATGACTGTTCACCTTCCCTGCAACTGTTTTGTCCCTCCGATTTCCCGTCGAAACTTCTTCGACACAGCCGTAAAAACCCACTGAAAGACTTCCCCCGCTTGCATTTTTGGCCGAGAAGTCACCAAAACCTCTGAAAAGTCACTACAACCCTCAGGAAACCCCTTAAAGTTCCTTGAAAAATTCCTAAGACTTGCAGAAATGCCTACCACTACACTTCTTGCCTATTCCACCTTCAAAATACCCATGCCGGAGTTCTTCTGTTTCCCGGAAATCCCCTTGTGCTAACCGCAAAACTCCTGCGAGTCCTCGATAGAGTCTTGCTTGCCAGAAAAACCTTACTTACAAAAACCTTTGCTTACTGAAACCTTCCCTGAAAGGTTTCCTGCAACACTTGACCTCTTGTCAGAATCTCCCTTGCCACTTGTCGAAACTTCTACCAGGCACCCTTTACTCATTGTTAAAAATTTTCTCAATTTTTTACCTTCGGTGAAAAGTGCGGCAAAACAAGGTCTTACCCTCGAACACCCCTCACAAACTGAAATCCCAATCGCATTCACAGGAAGCCGAACGACTTGGATGAAGTGACTTGGCACCGGGTGAATTTCAAACAACCCTAACACCTGTTGACTTGGTGCTGGGTGAATTTCAAACGACCTTAGTGCCAGTTTACTTAGTGTCGGTTGTGTTCAAACAATGTCACCGCTCGTTCACAACGTCAGCTGAGTTTTATCAACCCAGCGTCGGTTGTGTTTTTGAGAACTTAGCACCAATTGAACACACGCAAGAAACAATTATTGCTACACCTGTCGCCGGCTGTATTTCAAGCCGTCTATCATCGCCTTGTTCCAACTGAAGCCTTGTGTGTCATGTATCCTCAGTGGAGTTGTACCCAGGCCGTTGCACCCAAGCCATGACCTATCATCCACAATGGAGGCAGGAGCAAGCCATTATTCCTCATCCACGTACAAGTCACACCCATGCTGTAGCCCATTATCCCCAATAGAGTTAGGGTCACTCTTAGCTCTTCAATTGTCGGTGGGTCTGTTTCACACCAATCCATCTTATCCTCAGGGAGTCATGTTACCTGTCATAAGCTAATTCTCCATAGAGTCTCATCTTTTACCCCAGGGAGCCACGCTTGCCCCCTAAGCCCCAGTAAAGTCCACTTTTGTTGGCCATCGTTCATCAGGTCACCATTTCAATTTGAACCCTCAATTTGTGAATGGTATTAAGCATTTTATCCTCAGGGAGTCTGATTGCCATCCACAGACCTTTTCCCCATGGAGTTCCACCTACATGGTGACCTAACCACTGTCCGTGCTGCACCATCCTAAACTGCACAGTCTCGGTCAGTGTTGCATGACCCTAAACTGCACAGCCTCGTTCCTTGTTGCATGATCCTAAATTGCACAGCTTCGGTCTGTGCTACATGACCCTAAACTGCACAGCCTCGATCTGTACTGCACGACCCTAAACTGCACAGCCTCAGTCTGTGATGTACAGCCCTAAACTCCACAGCCTCGATCCATGCTGCATGACCCTAGTTTGCACAGTCTCAGTCCGTGCTGCACGACCCTAAATTGCACAGCTTCGGTCCTTGCTGCACGACCCTAAACTGCATAGCCTCAGTCCATGTTGCACGACCCTAAACTGCACAGCCTCGGTCCATGCTGGACGACCTTAAACAACACAGCCTTGATCCGTGCTGCACAACCCTAAACTGCACAGTCTCGGTCCGTGCTGCACGACCATAAACTACACAGCCTCGGTCTGTGCTCAACGACCTTAAACTGCACAACTTCGATCTGCATTGCATGACCTTAAAATTTCATAGCCCTGGTCTAGTTACACGACCTTAAAACTTCATGGTCCGAACTATATGACCTTAAACTGTAGCGAAGGTCTATTTGCATGACCTTAAACTGCACGGTCCTAGTTGTATTACTTTAAACTGCATAACCATGGTCCAAACTATATGACCTTAAACTGCAGTAGAGGTCTAGTTGCATGACCTTAAACTGCACGGTCCTAGTTGTATGACTTTAAACTGCATAAGCACGGTTCGTGCTGCACGACCCTATACTGCACAGCCTCAGTCAATACTGCATGACCCTAACCTACACAACCTCGATCCGTGCTGCATGACCCTAAACTGCACAGCCTCAAACCGTGCTACATGACCCTAAATTTCATAGCCTTGATCCATGCTGCACGACCCTAAACTGCAGCCTCGATCTGTGCTGCACGACCCTAAAACTGCATATCCTCGGTCCGTGCTGCACGACTCTAAAACTGCACAGCCTGGCTTCGTGCTACATGACCCTAAACTACACAGCCTCGGTCCATGCTGTACGACCCTAAACTTTGCAGCCTCGGTCCGTGTTGTGTGGCCCTAAACTGCACAGCCTCAATCCGTGCTACACAGCCTCGACACGTGCTGCATGACCCTAAACTACATAGCCTCGGTCCGTGCTGCAAGACCCTAAAACTACACAGCCTGGGTGCGTGCTGCACGTCCCTAAAACTGCATATCCTCTGTCTGTGCAGCACGACCCTAAACTGCATAGCCTTGATCTGTGTTGCATGACCCTAAACTGAACAGCCATGGTCCGTGCTTCACAACCCTAAACTGCACAGCCTCAGTTCGTACTGCATGACCTTAAAATTTCACAGCCCTGGTCTAGTTACACGACCTTGAAATTGCATGGTCCAAACTATATGACCTTAAACTGTAGCGGATGTCTAGTTGCATGACCTTATACGGCACGATCCTAGTTGTATGACGTTAACTGCATAACCATGATCCAGTTGTATGACATTAAACCATAATGCACATCCTAGCGGCATGATGTTAAAAGGGCTCAGCACCATGGTCCACACTATATGACCTTAAATTGTAGGGGAGGTCTAGTTGGACGACCTTAAACTGCACGGCCCTAGTTGCATGACTTTAAACTGTATAACCATGGTCCAGTTGTATGACCTTAAACCAAAGTTCACATTTTGGCTGCGTGACGATAAACTGTTTTGCTTTGGTCCCAGAGCTATGACTTTTAAAACTTGCCCCCACATACGCGCACATGCCTTTATGTGCACTTTCACGCATGCCTTCCCAAACCTACCTGTTAGTGTGCGCACGCCACCTTCATTACCTCCTCAATGTGTCCATTCACTTCATCACCAGACCTCACTCCCCAATGAGTCTTACCCGTGCTCACAAAACGGTGAACTATCCCGCCATCCATATTCATTGTAAGTTAGTGGGTCACCATCCTCCACTCACATTTCATACATCATCCATCTTTCATAGGTAGCCTAATGCCATTTCCCAAGTGAGTCAAACCACCACGATACTCACTCCATGGCCTCCACAGACTGCCATTCATCACCACCACGATCCAGTTGTATGACCTTAAACCATAGTGCACGTCCTGACCGCATGACATTAAACTGTTTCGCACAGGTCCCGAAGGCATGACCTTAAACATGCCTTCACAAAAAAAATGATGAAATAACGGGCATGGTGTATACCTTAACAAGGGAATGCTATGAGTAAAAATGATGGACGGTCATGTTCATGAAACCATGAGTAAAAGAGTTCCGTGAATAAAAATTAGGCATGGTGAAAACCTAGTAAAAATGGATGAAAAGGGTGGACATGGCGAAAAAGTCATGGGTAAAAGGGCCCCAAAATAAAAAGAAGTTGGTGAAAATTATCTCTACGGCGCTGCTTCTCAAGTTCAAACGAAAATCCACAAAGGAGGCTTGAACCAATAAGCAGGTTGATGCAACACTCACCTCAGCAAGTGACTTCAGCCCTCAAACAAAAAAAAAGAAAGTCCCTGGTAACATAATGCCAAGAATCCAAAAATACGAGCTTTAACGAAAAGATTCCGATAGCATGAGTCCAGTTGCAAAAGGACTCAAAAGAAAGTAGACTCTCCAAGACGGCAAGACAAGTCTCATGAGGAAGAACATTATTCTCACAAGGTTATAAACATACTCTAGAAACTGACAAAGCCAGGGTGAAACCTGCCAGAGACTTTGGGTCGCCTAGCCAGCAGGCCTAGACCTTCAGGATCAGCTAATAAAACTGCCCCTTACGGGACCCGATAGACGATACCTACAGTGGTACTCTGATCGTCAAAAGAAAACCTGATGTAACAGCAAACAACGCTGACCAAAAGCAAACAAATGAACCCAAACCAAATCGTAACAATGCCTTCAACATGAGCAAGACGGGCCTGATTCTGACTGGCAAGGTCTGTACAAAATCCTTAGTTTTAGAATCACAAAAAGTCCGTACGAGGGTGATGATTTCACCAAGATCCCTCTTCTCCCTTTAAAGTCTCCACGGACGGACCCGCGAACAATGCATCCTTATGTCTGAGCATCCTAGTTACACTGTAACGTGAATCTCCTCGGCGTTTACATGGTCTTGTGGCTACGAAGAAAAAAATTAAAAGCTGAAGGAAATTTTCTGAATGATTGTCCTTCTTGTTTCTCTAGAAGCACAACATTCAATGAGGCAAGTTGTTTGAATGTATTTTTTAGCACCTTGATCTTTGATAGGAAGCAGGTCAATAAAGCCTAAAAAATAATGGAAATTCTTGACAGTCTCAGAATGGCCCCAGAATTAGTCAAAGATTGACATTAGCACTTCAAAAGACCACCAGCTGAGTTTCATCGCGATCAGACATGTCTAAGGCAGTAAACACAAAGAAACAAATTTAGCGAAATCGATCTCTAGCACCCTGAAATGGACCCTGTAAAATAGCTATGGGACAACCGCCATTAGATCCGGCACGGTCGAAAACTCATATGGGTCAAGTTTCAGCTTAATCGGGCACTCTAAGACAAAGTTATGGGTGAAATACTAAATAGGAGTAAGCTGCACACTATTCCCGTGTGGCCTCACTGCATCAAAGCACCATTAAAGGTGGCTATTTTTACAATCACGAGCAGTCACTTTCGAGGCCTATATCTCACTCGTTCCAAATCAGATCGCTCCCAAATCTGGTGAGCATGTTCGTCTCATCAAGACGACTAATTTGATATGTGGTATGCCCCATGACGACGCCCAAGTAGAAAGAAAAAATAAATGAAAGTCGCTGATATGTGAAGGAAGCTACATATAATTCAATACCAGCATGACTCGTTTGAGCAGCCAGATCACGATGCTCGCATACCCGATCGGCACGAAACCAATTGCATTATGTGTGTGAGGTCCCAGGCCATCTCTGGTTCGAACCTTGCCTACGAATGGTTGGATTTCAAACACGAAAGCATCAAATCTATTATAAATTCCGACAGCCGTATTTCAAGATTCCGGTCAAAAACTCAAGACAACAAAATCTTCATCTGGACACGAAATCAAGCTACGTTTGTTGCAACATGATTGTGACGGCATGCTCAGTGTGATTCAATGAAGAAGTTACAAAGAAACATCAAGGAACAAGCACACAATCAATCCAAACTTTTCAAGATTCATCCAAAATTCAAGTCTCATGATCATGGCTAAAAAACATGGTTCATGGCTCGAAGTTGGTATCAAAATGATCATCGTGTCGAGCCCTACAAGAAAATATTAATCTTTCGATCGAACAGGAATCAGAACGATCCCGGGTCAGCCACGAAAGATCACACAAGTTCTTGGGCAGCAGCAGAGATTGTTATGGAATTCCACACATTGTTAGGCAGGAGCAAAACAGTCCTTTTTGGGTAGTTTTTGGGTGTCCACCAACGTTTTAGCCCAATTCTATATAAAAGGCAATGCCTCACCGTACAAATGACGAAATTCATTCTTCTTGGATTAATCATTAAAATTCTAAATTTTTCTTAAGCTTGTGGGTACATCTTGGATAGAGAGAGCAGAGATAAGAAAAGGGCTAGTACCCTTCGGGCAGGTAACTTACTATCTCCTCTCCTTTTTCTCTCTCCTTCCCTCTTTCTCTCTTCTTCTCATCTCTATCTTTCTCTCTCCTCCCCTCATTCTCATCTCTATATCTTTCTCTCTCTTGTTCTTGTCTCTATCTCATTCTCTCCTCTCTTTCTCTCAATTCTCGTCTCTATCTCTTTCTCTCTCTTCTTCTCGTCTTTATCTCTTTATCTCTCTTCTTCTCATCTCTATCTTCCTCTGTCATTCGTCTGTTGTAGTCGATGAAGGTTAACGTCGACTATATTTCTCTCTCCTTCTCTTCTGTTGTAGTCGACAAAGCCTAACGCTGACTGGATTTCTCTCTCTCCTTCTCTTCTGTTGTAGTCGGTGAAGCCTAGTGCCGACTGAATTTCTCTCTCTCCTTCTCTTTTATTGCAGTCAGCGATGCCTACCGCCGACTGGATTTCTCTCTTTCCTTCTCTTTTATTGCAGTCGATAAAGCCTAACGTCGGCTAGATTTTCCACTCTCCTTTTCTGTCACAGACGGTGAAGCTTAGTGCTGGTTCAATTTTCCTCTCTTCCTTTTCTTTCATCACAACCGGCGTAAGCTTAGTGCCGGCTGGGTTGCTCTCTTTCTTCTCTTCTGTCACAGTCAGTGAAACCTAGCGCCGGCTCGATCTCTCTCTCTTGCTTCTCTTCCATCACAACCAGCGCAAGCCTAGCACTAGCTGGGTTGCTCCCTTTCTTCTCTTCTGTCATAGTCGACAAAGCCTAGCGCCTACTGCATCTTCTTTCT
This sequence comes from Amborella trichopoda, assembly GCF_054954075.1. NCBI lineage: Eukaryota > Viridiplantae > Streptophyta > Magnoliopsida > Amborellales > Amborellaceae > Amborella > Amborella trichopoda. The sequence goes on from NC_142344.1 coordinate 24,908,943, forward strand.
TTTCTTCTGACACAATTGGTGTAGCTTAGTGTCGACTGCATTTTCTCTCTCTTCTTTTGGAACAGTAAAAAAATCCTAGCACTGACCTCATCTTCTCTCTCTTCTCCTCTGTATAACACAGTCGGTGGAGCATAGCACCGACTGCATTTTCTCTCCCTTCCTTCTAACATAGTGGGTAATGCCTAGCGTTGATTGCATCTCTTCCCTCTCTCTCTTTTATTCTCTCGCCTTCCATACACTCTTCTCTTCCTTTCTTCTCCCTCCTTCCTTTTATTCCCTTCTTCTGTTAATTCATTTCTTATTCTTTCCTCATAACCATCATTATGTTATTCTTTCATTCAACTAAGAGGAATTGAGGTTAGCCTCTTGTGGTAGTCCTGTCGTCAAGCGGTAATGTTGTTATGCCAGGATTACTTTGCCCACTTTGTTGCCTCGACAGACTAACCATTATGCCTAGCTAGTCGGTACTGATAATGATGTTTAGTAGTAATCCTGTGAGCCGGTCTTAGTTACCGAGCCTGTTTTGCTACCACGTCAAGCCAATTATTCACCAGCTTAGTCACCGCTCTAATCCTCCCGCTTAGTCGAGTTCTTCTCTCCCCTATCTCTCTTCTCTTATCTTTCTCTCCTTCTTTTTGAATGTGCATGCTTGTGTATAGTCGTCAAAGAGGAAAAGGGTGAGGTCTGACCCGCCTGTCTTATAACCTTTGCCATATGTGTTGCAGAAAACAAAAGAATACAAGCTAAGGGAGGCGACTCCAAACCAGTTTATTAATGGGGGGGCTTTTTTTATGATCTAAGAGGGCAACCACACGAACCAGCCCAAGTAAGTCCCGAACCCTCCTTAAATTCCTCTCTCACCTGTTGGTAACACCTGCCCCCGTTCTTGAACGAGGTTTTCGAGAGAGTGATCTAAAAAATGTCTCGGGTCTTCCCTCAAAACCCAAGACGCGTGCCACTCGACCCTCAAAGGATTTGAAGGTCTTTTTTTTTTACTCGCGATGGTTGCCACTGCGCTCGACTTCTTAAGGAAAGAAGGGGGGGGGAGGGGTAACTAGTATAGTGAGCCTTGACAGTGGAGCCTGATTGTTGTGGCGTTGTATCAGGCTGATGTAGCAGCAGGTGATCAAGGCAGGGTGTGACTGCGTCGGAAGGGGCATTGCCCCGAAGAGGATGGTTTTGTTGCAACCTGAGCAAGGTGTGCTTGCGCGGGGTCAATGATGGTAGCGTCTGCGAGAAGTATGTTGTTGACGGCACTGGTGGCTAAGTGGAGTGTTGAAGGCACCCACGGGGGGTGAAGTTTTGGAGTGACCCATGGGGGGGTGATGTGTTCGGCACCCACAACGTGGTGGAGTGGAAGACACCTGCGGGGGGTTTGAAGTGGAAAGCACCCACGCGGGGTGGAAGTGTTGTTGGCACACGCGGAGGGGTGGAGTGAAAGATACCTGCGGGGTGGGGGTGAGGGTGGAATTGTTGATGGCACCCGTGGGGGGTGGAAGTGGAAGACACCTGCGGAGTGGGGGGAGGGGCGGGGGGGTGGAAGTGTTGATGGAACTCACGGGGGGGTGGAGTGGAAGACACCCATGAGGGGTGTGGAGTGGAAGGAACTCGCGGGGTGTGTGGAAGTGTTGGGCACCCATGGGGGGTGAGGTGTCTTTGTGAAGATGATGCACACCTAACAAAGCGTCTGCAGTCTGACCTAAGGATAGAAATAGAATGCTACCTAGGGGGTGGAGCTTGATGCAAGATCTGTTTGAGTGATGATGTTGCCAGGCTGGCCATTTAGGCGACACTGGATTTGACAGTGACGCTTCGTGAATAATGTCAAGAAGGCGAAGCATGAGAGGTTTTAAAAATGGCGGCCAACAGAGGCGTCGTTGTGATTACACGTGCTCGGGTGGTTGAACGGTGCGATGCTCAGGAAGCAGCAAGTTCTGATGGGCTTATGGCCTTTATAATGAACATGCTAGATAGGAGAGCGTGAGGGCAGCCTTTCCCCTTGTCCTAGCAAAGTTTCTTGCTTGATGCTTCTTGGGGTGGAGATAGTGTAAAGACTTTGTTTTGTTGGGAAAACGTAGCTAGGGAGCCATGTCCGTTGCAAGGGCCGGCTTCTGGGGTGTTTCCGAACATTAAGCGTGCAAGTGAAGGTTTTCAGCCATGTGGAGGGGACGATGGATCCATGCCAGAGTGTGGGCTTGTAACTCCTGGGCCCCTCATTTTGTACGGGACCCATCGTGTGAGGCTCATGGCCATGTGTAAGGCGTTGAGGGGTTACTGTCGCTGTTGGTGGGGGTGCCCTGCCTAGGCTTAGCGCGTGTATTGTCCTCACAGAGCAATGCCTGGCTCTTTGCCTTCTTGCAGTGGCGAGAAATAGGTGGCAGAGCTCACTGTTATCTTCAAGTCTCACTTGAAGAGAGTGACTATAGCAAGGCACATTTAAAGCCTTGCCTTCCGGACCGTGGGCAGGGCGTGCTTTTTAGAGTCTTTTACCCATGTGGGGTGTACCATGGATGACCTTCGTGGCGAAGTGTTACCTTCCTTCATTAAAGAGAATTTTCCTAGTGACAGAGCCGTACTGAGCAGGAGAGAGAGGGAGGAGTCCTGCCTTGGTGAGGTGCTGAGGGAGACGTGAGAATTGATCTCACCCCCGAGGACATATTTTCTTCCCCCACTCCCTTTTACAATCGCAAAGCTCTTGATCTTGGGGCACAGGTACCGAACATGCTTGGCTATCAGCCTCTCTTTCGAGGCTTCTTTGTATAGGGAGGGTGCGCCACCTGTTCATCCTCAAGGGAACTTTTTCGTCACAAGCTCTTCTCGGAGGACTGGCTCTTGCGTGTAAGGTAGGAGAAATAGCAAGGATGGAGCTCGTCGGTAACTTCTTCAAGTACTATGTCGCGAGTGGTTTGGAAGAGGTTGGTAGAGAGGCAGGTGGCTGTCCTTCCTCTCATCCGACTGTCTCCTTGGACGTGCATGTGTGTGTGTAATCCAGAGTGGTGTTTGGGGTGGTCGTAGGGCCAACCTCCTGTGGGGTGAAGGGTGAAGTATGTGCAGTATCTGCCAGTTTAGTTAATGGGGCCTTTGGGCCCACTGCATGCATGTGCATTGTTTATAAGGCTCTCGATTATCTCAAGAGTCATGTGCCTGTTGACGATCAGCCCCTGGGCTGCCCCGAGTTGTAGGATTGACATGCATGACGCAGGTGACTTTGAAGCCACCAGCGCTGTGCTCGGGTTGGAAGCGACCCGAAGTGGTTTGGGAGATCGGGGAAGACTGTCGCTTGCCCCGATTCATCATCATGAAGGTTGGACCACCAGGAATATTATAGGCGCAAGGGCGTGTGGTTGAATAGCCACGCAGGCCGGCATAAAAGCCGTCAGGGGGTGGTGTGTGCGTAAGGGTGCCAGTGTTGGCAGCACCCTCATGTGGCATGGGTGGGGTCGCCCTTCGGCTACCCACAGGCATTGTGGTCTTGCTAGAACCGATGAAGTGGGAAGGAATGGCGACATGCAGGCCACCTAGAGGTATGTGACTGGCAGGATGCTCGTCAGAGACGGGGTGCTTGTCCGAAGGTGCGACCTTAGAGCCACCCATGCAATGGGTGTTAAGGGGTTTTCCCTTAACCCCGGAGGAGGAGGGGTGAGGGGCTTGAGGGCCCATTGGTCAGGGCCTGATTTTCTATGTTTCCCTTGTGTGAGGGCATGGGGAGAAGATCCTCTCTTAAACAACTACCGAAGGCTCACGTGCATGGCTCGTAGGGTGATGCGGGCACGCTAGCTTCTAGAGTGCGATAGGCTACCAATAAAGAGAGAGATTTTAAGACGATGAAGGGTTGATTTTCTTACCTCGTCGTTGCAGGTTCGTGGGACACGTCCCGGCAAGTCGCCCTCTTAGATCAATTACGAAAGCCCTCCAGCTGTTCACCAGCATGGTTTGGTCAGGGATTCTCTTTAGACGCTACAACCCTCTTCTCTCCTCTCCTCTCAAGTCTATGTTCCGATGGATGCCTTGATTCTTCATCTCAGGGTTGGCTTTCTTTTTTGTTGATCGAACAAGCGAGTGGGGAACTTTGTCGTTCTTATCACGCTGTCAAAATGAGGAAGTGGGATTAGAGATGGACGCGCGTTGGTTAGAAACTTTTTGGCATGCTCGGGTCCGTGCAGTCTCGAACATGCATGTGATTACGCTTGTGGGAGATTAAGAGAGAAAGTTTCACGAGTGATAAACCTTTTCAAGAAGAGGGAAGTGTGTACTCATGCAGTCGGGGATATTCCCTCTCTTGCAAAAGTTTTCTCTCTCCTCTCCTTGGGACACTAAGACTAAGAGAAAAGACAAGCAGAATCAAGTGTAATGCGTCTTCTTTATTGAATTGTAATCCCCTTTTACAATTGACTTAAGCTTGTTTATATAGAGTTTACCATAAACATGGGTGGATACTCAAAAACTAAGCCTAAATACAATTAAAAATAATTAAAATAAAATTGCATACAATGCCAAAAATACCCTAAAAATCTTTTGCATATATGATAAACTTGTCCTTCTCTGACGAGCCCGCCGCCATTGTCAAAACATCAAGAATTCTTTCCCGATACTCGCAGTATGAGATGGATTGATCTATTGATATAATCTTGATGTTCATTTGCTTGCGATCGTTTTGATCCCTTTTGATCATTTTGTGACAATCTTCTTCATGAGTGGAGGTACTCGGTTGGTTTTTACAAACTCTTTTGATGAACTTTATGACGCCTTTGAGTCGATCGTGAGCTTGGAGAAGGTTTTCTTCAAGTGTTTCTCTTTACAAGAGATTTGATTTGTTTTTGCATTGTTTCTTGGACTTTTTGGTGGATCGTCGACAACAAAAACAAAAAGCAAATTTCGACGACGGGGTTCTTCTTATTTTTATTGTTTGTGACCTTGGGTTTCGTTCCTTTCTCTGTTTTTCTTTGGATGTTGCTTGCCATGTTTGACTTGGGTTCTCTTCCTGGAAGTGTTCCTTTCTCAATATCAGCTTTCATGTGGTCGAGTTCTCTCTGAGAGGGGCTAAGATGTCCTTCTGAAGATTCCAATGTCTATGGATTCAGGCCGTCTTTTCTTCTCTTTCGTGGAGGAGGTCTTTCGTGCTTGTTCATCAAAGGAAGGCATTTCGTCGAAGCTTTTCGTGGGTGTCTAAGGCTTTCGACTACCCTTGTACTGTTGGGAAGAAGCTGTGAGCTCATCGAGGGGTGGCCGAGGAATCATCATGACCGTCGACTAGTTTTGTGAGGTCGTACTGCAGAAGGCATGCCTCTACCCTACCTCACAATGGTCCAGACTTAGGGCCGCTAGGTCGGTCTGTTTAAGCCCGGGACCACCTCCTTTTTCTTGGAAGATGACGATGGTTTTTGGCATGCCTATCTGACTCCTGTACACGCGGTGTAGCCCATCACAGCATACCTCCTTGGGTTGGCACATGGCACTACATCTTGAGTCAGCAAACGGTGATAGCCTCTTGGTCGGGCGACAACGTTGAGCCTTGGTCGACGCACGATGCTACTACTTCAATAGGCAGACGGCGATAGCCTCCACAAACGCAGCTGGAGTTAAGCTTTGAGCAACTAGCAGGCAAGACACCCTTGCGAACACAGCTGATGCTACTCCTTGGGAACTTAGAAGGCATTAACTTAATGACTTAATGTTTGTAGACAGGACACCCGGTGCCACTCTTTATTTACACAGCCGGCGATAGCCTTGCCTTTTGCACACAGCAGTAACACCCCCCCTCAATGATTTGGACACGGCAGCGAGACCTTGGCTTTTTGCTTCATGGTCCAGCCTTTAAGCACCATTCCTGACATGAAGAACCTCCCACGGGTAGGGGAACTTAGCACCAACACGTTTACCGATGAAAGCTTGGTGAGGGGTGAGCCCATCTAGCTCACCGATGCATTGTCTGAACCAAGGTGGCCTTTGAGTGCACCTTTGTTAGTGAACCCATCCACTTTGACGTTAGAGAAGACAACGATGAGAATGTAAGAATGGAAAAAGGGGTAGGCCTCTTCCACTATATGTGTAAGATTGTAGACTCAAGTGAGGACTTGCCTACCTTAGGCAAGTGGATGGTGAAGACCTTGGGCCTGAGGTGGTCCTCTGCTGGTCTCCGAGTGCAAGGGGAGCACCAATATTTAACAGGATATTCTTCATGGACCATAAAAGTGTTGGGCCAATACCGGGGCATTCTGAAGCGTGCTTCCCTGCTAGCCACCATCCAGTGCTCAATAGGCTACTATGACCGTTGCTCGAACACAGTCAAGGTATTAGTGGAAACTTGGAGCCATGTCAGTAACACATGGCTACTTGGTCATGAGGAGGCAAGGATTTCGCTGCTAAATCTGTACTTCATTGGTGGCTCCCACTCATCGGTGCTATGTACGACTAGTTTGTGCCTCCGAACTCAGTCATTTTTGGAGGTGAACGAGTCGGGAAAGAAGAACCACCATCTGGACTTCAGGAGCTGTTTGGAATTTGCCAGTTGCTTTGCTTCGAGTCCAAGAATGGATGCATCTCCTTCACCCAATGGGTGGCATTCTTCTGCGGAGACTGCACTGATGAAGTTGATCCGAGCCCAAGGAGAAAGGGAAAAGCACCCATGAAGGGAACCCCTCCGGTATTTGAGTTGGAAAGTGGGAATGACCACATCTTCCTAACGGCATACTTAGCACTCTTCTTGTGCAAGTTCGCTCTCTCAGGAGGAACAAACACTATACATCCAGGCACGTTCTATGTGGCCTATGACATGGCTAGGGGGTGAGAGTTTGCGCTTGCATAGCCAGTCTTGTGCAGCATCTACTACGGCCTGGGAGTCGTGTCTAGGGAGGAAGCCTATCAGGGAGATGAAGGGGGAAATGCCATAGTGGACGGCGAAGCTTTCCCAGGGGATTTTAAGACGCCTTTCCCCATCCACTATGTGTATGGCTGCCTTGGGACTTATTTTCCCAACACCTATACCAGAACTAGGGTGTTGAAGGAAACAATGTGTCCGTTTCTTTCGAAAATTGCTGGGAAGAAGGCGGTCTTCCATACTCCTAGCCATGCACATAACTTGTTCAGTAATGACCACCTCCACATGAGCCAGGACGCCTTCCGGTTGGATGCCTTCCTAACAGCGCCTTTGCCGATGAACTAGGCAAGAACTTGGATGGTGCTCCCACTACTCATGAGGAGCTCATGTTCATGTTGAGCATCAGGGGTGGAGTTCTACCTTACTAGACCTTCCATAGTGTCAAGCTCGAGGGGTATTTCCCTCATAGATTTGTTCGACAGCACGGGCTTGATCAAAGCTGCCCTTTCTCAATGTTCTTTGAGAAGCGCTATAGCAAGATCAACCGTAGAAAGAAGGAAAAATTGGGGACTCATGCTTAGAGTTTATGGAGATTAGCAAGTACGTGATGCCGCACTTTTGTAGAACTGTGGGAGCAATTGAGGCCCATGAATGCTGGTGGAAGATCACCAGTCATGGATACTGGGGGGTGGACCATCCCTAAAAAGGGGAAAACTGCCACTGGTGTCAGAACATGCCGCAAGAGAAGATGGCGAGCACCCCTCCTTTGGGTGACGTTTTCATCCTGGACGTCCCTGGGACTGGCGAGACAATGGGAAGCCCTGACAAATTGTTGTGGACAAGTCTCTGCCACGGTTTCTTTCTATGGAGAAGAAGACAGGAAGCATTTTCGAAAACCTATCTGCTATCTTCAAATGGAAGGAGGGTCATAAGGTTCCTCGGTACAAGGAGCACCCAGTCCAGGATCTAAACGAGTTGATAGGGAGAGGCCCGTACAGTAGACTTGCCACAAGCTCTTCACGAGGGGGTGCTTCTAGGCCTACTACACCTTCTCAAGCAAACGGTAAGAAGAGGAAGCGGACTTCCCCAGTCGTACCTCGTGTACCGGTTCAAACTGCAGCAGGGGCTTGAAAGGGCAGAGGGCCCAGACTTCCAGTTGTTTGGGAGTTCGCCTACTTCGCCATCTGCTTCCTCGAATTCCTACGTGTCTCCTGTTATTTCCACATCGCCCTCTACTCTTGAGGATTCATCTTCCCTTTCACCTAAGCCCTTCTTTAGCTCTTCAGAGACTCAGGCTGGTGCCTCAGATCCCGCTGCACCCATCGACATTTCTTCGGACCAGGAAGTAACATTCGAGGCTAACGGGGAAGGCCCAGTCTCGATGGAGATCAATGGGGCTAATGAGGCCAGCCTTGATGAGGCAGTCAAGGCGGAGAAAGCCTCTGAGGCTCAAGAGGTCATTACGCTTACCGAGGTAGAGGGTGCAGTCATGGAAAGGGAAACTCTAGGAGAGCTTGTGGTCATAGAGGAGGTTGGTGCCTCAGGCACTAAAGAGGGGGTACCCGAGAAAGCAGGAAGTTGCTGCTTCAGGTGATGTAGCTTGAGGGCCTAGAGACAGTCTCCCCAGTGGGCGATGAAGGGGTGGATGGCCTTATAGCCACAGAAGCAGACCCCGCAGAAGAAGCGGTAGCTGAAATGGCTGCCCCAAAGGACAAGGGCAAAGAAGAAGAGGGGAGAGGCAGCGAACTTAGTGAGGCAGAGATGGCAGTTCAAGAAGAGAGGGAGCAGGGAGAAGAAGTTGGCCTTGAAAGGGATGAGGCTATTTTGGAGCATATTGCGACTGCTCTAAAAAATGAGGGGCAAGAAGAAGAGGTTGGCCTTGAAGGGACCAAGCCTACTAATGGTGAGGCTGAAAGGCCAAGTGAGGAGGCTGATATTGTGAGGGCCGAGCAGGTTGAGACCGGGGCCCCTGCTGAATATGCCAATGATGAGACCTTCGGCTTCAAAATCGTTCGAGAAGAGCCAGCAACTCTCGTGGCTATCATCCTTTCGAGCCCCACCATTGAGGCTTATGCTCCTTTCATTGCAGCGGCCCCAACAGTATTTCTTAAGCCTAATTTCAGTGGGATGTCCTGCATAATCATGGATATGCTTTGTCTGGGCTCTTACTGAACTTGACAATGCAATCCAGAAGCTAAGGCAGATCGCCCTTCTAGGGGGTGCACCAGAGGTCCTCCCACATTTCGACAGTGCTGTAAACGAGCTGGAAGGGTGGAGAATAAGGGCCTTGCATGAAGAAGCAACTGCATAGCAGCTGGAGAGCTCGCAATTGCGCCCTTTGGAGTCCTCACTCATGCGCCATTACAAACTGTAGAAGCTCAATTACAGCAAAAGGATGTTGCAATATCCCAAAAATCTGATCTTGCTGAGGAGGCCATCGCCCGCCACCACAAGGTGATGACCCTGAGAGCGGAGATATTAAAGTTGACGCAAAAGCTTGACAAGTTGGAGGAGGAGACTTGGGGCTTGGGAATCAGAGGATAAGGTGCTTGCCAATAATATTTTGACTCTCAAATACTCCTTGGAAGAAGGGACTGCCTTAATGGAGCATGAGGCTGAGATGGTGGCAGAGTTGAAGGGACGCATCGGGCAAGCTAGGGCATCAGCCGCAACATATAGGGGGGTGATCAATGAAGTGATTGATTGATTTTGACAATGTCATCTTATTTTCTTTTTCCTCCTTTTTTTTTTTTTGACACTTGTAATATCCCCTTTATTTATAAGATTCTCTCTTTTGCTTCAGTGTGATGCGTGACTTTTTTTATTTTTTTATTTTTATTTGCTTCTCTGCACTATTCCTCTTGCTCTTGTTCATTGTTTCTGCCCCTTCGTGGAATGGGGGGTGGAGGGATACCCTACACCTTGCTTTGTTTTATGACAAGTCGTTGTAGCTTCAAGGACCTTGAATGGGGAAGCATTTGCTTCTTCTCCCCTTAATGTTTGATTGAACATGGGCTTGTAATTCATCGTTCTCATAATGTGATGGGCCTGATCACTGTAAATAGTCCAATCAGGAGGAGCTTTGGCTTCTATTCAAGGCGCATTCACTCCAAGCCCATCGTAGCTCTTGGTTTCAAGTATGAACTCCTTTAGGTATTTTGAAGCGATACGCATCACCCCCAATTAGTTTTGGAGACTGCACACCTCTTTTCTTAACTCTGCCAGAAGATTCTGCTCTTGAGGACAAGAGGGTTGTCCTTTCCTTAACTGCCCTTTCCCAATAGAATCAGGGAAACGCAAAACCTTTGAGGGTGGCTAATGCGTTAATTCTACTTCCAAGAGTGCGATGGGGACATGCAGGACTTTCTGATGGTCTAGTATGTAGGTGACCCTTAGGACCAAGAAATCTATCCTCGTGTCTTCCTCAATCTCAAGGATGACTTCTGGTTCTTCTTCTTGCACAAGTAGTTCAGAATTGGAAGCATAGGGGGAAACCTCATCTTCAGGGGAAGATGGTGTTTCCTCAGGGATGATGGGTGATGGCCTACTAGGATGAATGGGAGTTAAAGGGAGAGTCTTTCCTTATCTTTCTTCCTCTTTAAAGATGATCACGAGTGTTCTCCTAATATCTTCGACATCTTCATGTGGCGAGGGTTCTGTCTTCCTTACAAACTCTGAATCACCATTATTTGACTTCTGGGGTGACACCTAATCTATGAAGTAGTACTTGGCATCAGTATAGTGAGTTTCGGCTATAAGAAATGGTCTTCTATCAGCATAGACCGTATATTGTCTCCCATATTGGCTATACTTGAAGCACTGATGTAATGTGGATGGAACCACTTCCTAATCATGGAGCCCTGGGCGATCGAGACGGATGTTATAAGATGTGTCGGTGTCAATCAATCACATGAAATTGGGCATAATCATTTAATTCACTGATCTTGAGACGAAGGCAGACCGTGACAGCCGGCTTCTCTCCTGACTGGTTGAACCACTGAACTGTGATATGATTCGGAGTGAGATCCTCATACCCTAATCCCAATCGAGTGAAGATCCTCCTTGGGATAAGGTTGACTGTTGACCCTCCATCCAACATAATTCGGTTGATGGGGCATGCTTGTAGCTCACCAGTCACAAAGAGAGGGCGATTGTGAATTTTTTCTCTCAATTGCATATCATCCTCTGAGAAGGTGACTGACATACATCCACTCAAGATTGTTGGGTCCACCTTAATGGGTTCCACCTCGGTCTCGTAGACCTCCGGATTAAAGAGAGCTTGAACCAGAGCCATACGGTAATCCCTTGAGGGCATGAGGGTGTCATAGATGCTAAGAAGGGCTGGAAGCTTCCTCAGGTGCCCTATCACATCATACTTCACTTTTTCCTCGATAGTCGTTTGTGCTCCCAGTCCTGTCAGTGGTTTGGGTGGTATAATGGGTTGAAGTGCAGGTTTAAGTGGAATAGATTTATTCTAGGCTACTGGCTAGCTTGATTGCACAGCCGGCTTGGTTTGGGTAATATGAGTGGATATTTGAGGTTGAGGCTTAGAAGATGGTTCGGTATATGGGACTAACGGCATCTCTGAGAATTAAAGGATGGGTGGATTGCCCAGGGTAATTGGGCGAGGAAGGAGCCCAGGGAGTTGGAGGATGGGTAAATTGTTTGAAGCATTTGGGTAAGGGAGAAGTGGCGGACCAAGGAACTTCAGGATACCTGGCTTCTGAGGTAGAGGTTGCAGCGTTTTCCCTGACCTTAGGCTCATTTGTCCTGTGCTAGGTGATATTTCTAAGATTTGAACCATGTGGCAAGTTTCCTGAGAATAGAAGTGCTACCCCCTTGATTCTCTCAGTCTCTACTCAAAGTCAGGCTCAGGAGGCCACTGAGGTTTCTTTGCCTTTGACTTCTTGCGCTTCTCGGTAGAAGAGGATGAATCTGACTTAGCTCAAGCCGCCAAGGTGTCAAAAACTATTAAAAATCAAGCCACTTGGGCTAACGTCTTTTTTCAGCCGTCTCTGGTGCGTCTTGCTTATATTGGTTCCTTCGAGCTCTTTGTCAAGGGCCTCGAAGTCTGGACATTTCAAGGTTGTACCTGTAGGAGACATAGAAGAGGAAGGGTAAGAAGAAGAAGAATAAGCAGAAGAAGGAGAAGGGTCAGTAGGTGAGGGACTTTGAAGGTCGTTCACCTCATTGGACCCATCTGGGTAGCTTTTTACATCATCACCAGAGTTAGACGTTTGCAGGGGGTCTTTTAGGTCTTTCCCTTGCTTAGACCATTGGGGAGTGCTTTTAATGTCATCACCCTCATTGGTCGTGCCCTGAGTAAGGGATGACTCAAGGGTATCCTCCTGATGAGATGAAGGAATGAGGTCGGCGGTGACCGGGATGAAGTATTTTAAAGTCAACAAGGGAGGAAGAGGCCTGAGGAATTTTGGCTCGACCGGTGGCTGAGGAACCTTATTCTTTCGGTGAGCAGCCCTTGGTGCTTGTCACCTTTAGAGGTGCTTTGTCTGTCTTGCTAGGTTTGTGAACAGCCATAGCCTGACGAATCTCTTCTCGCTTAGCCTGCTCTACCCATGATGGACTTTCCATGGCTAGGAAGTCGAGGGTTCCACGAGATCAGAGGAATCCTTTCAGGAGTCTTGTACTGAGACACCCTCTTGAGTGGAAGTATTGACTTGTGGGCATTCAACATAAGCAATGTGACCTGCTTGGACTTTTTCCGCAACCACAGCTTCGAACCCATAACATTCGTTCAGCTCATGGTCCCATATCTGATGGTATGGGCACCAGTGATTCTTGATCCCTTGGGCAAGGTGTTTGGGCTGCCTTGTTGGCTTAGGAGTGACGAGCCCTTGTTGGAGCATCTCCTCAAATAGGGCTAGAAAGGGGTCTAAATTATCATTTCCCGAGTCTTGGGCCGAGGGGTCTTCTTGTACCAATGGAGGAGAGACTTGGAGATCCCTATCTGGAATGTCACCAACTTCTTAGCCTCTCTGCATTTTCTTTGCTAATAGCTCATGGAAGCCAAAGCATTTGCTCAGGTCATGCCCCTATATCTGATGATATGGACACCAGAGACCCTCGGCTCCTTAAGTTCGGTGCTTGGGTTGTCTTACTGGTTTTGGCGAGATGAGGCCTTCTTGAAGCATCATGTCAAACAAGGCACGAAGGATACTGGGTGCCTCATCTTCCTCTTGAACTGTCACTGTGTGGGATGCTTCTACTGCCCCAAATTCTTTCTTAAGTTCTTCGAGCTTGATCTGACCCTTTTGGATTAGAGCCTCAATGAGATCTTTAAGTGTGTAACATTCTTCTGTGGAGTGGTTTACCATTCGATGAAAAGCATAGTATCTTGCGTGCATATCGTGACCAGCTTGATCGGGAAACTTGATCTCAGGCAGCTCAATCATGTTTTGTTCCAGCAGTAGTCCATTCCTTTCCAAAAGGATAAACCTTGTTCTCTTGTCTTGTCCAATAATCATCTCGGCTAAGGTTTGCAGGTGGGGTTACCCGGTTGTATGATGAATGTTGATTGCCTGTCTGAGGTGTTGTCTTTGTTGTGCTTACCCCTTTGGAGAGGTCCAAAGTCTGAGAGGTAGCCTTCTTTGGATCATTGACGATAACAGCTTCATTGATTACCCCTTTTTGTTGGTTGCCCCGAGCGTTGTTTGAGAACTACCATTGCCCCAGTTGATTCCCAAGTTTGAGGACTGTTGTGGTGACCCACCGTCGTGACGTGACAGACTCTCTATGAAAACTGACTTAGAGATCAGCTTTGACATGGAGATCGGGTTGGACGCCTCAACATGTAGAGCGGTCTCAAGTCGTAGGTTTCGCACATAGGTTTGAATTGCTTCCTTCTCAGGCATGTGATTGGGATGACGAGCACCCAAATCTTTCAACCTTGCTATGAATTGGTCCACAGGTTTGTCATGTTCTTGGGTCAAGGTGAGGAGATGGATGGTTTAAACCTCTCTCTCAACCTCATAGAGGTGTTGGTGGAACAATTTCTCCATTTCCTCCCAAGTATGTATTGAGTTTGGGGGAAGCCGAGCATACCACTGAAAAGCCGAGCAATCAAGGGTTTCAACGAACTGACGGAGTAGGAGTCTCCTTTCAGCTGTCGTCTCTCAACATGCCGCTTGGAAGTGGGCAATATGCTGGTGTGGGGATGTGGTACCATTGAACAGGGGAAACTTCCCTTTCTTATAATCTGAGGGAAATGGCACCCGGTCAATGTAAGAGAGGTACAGTTTTTGGTAAAGCATTGCACCCTGTATTATCGAGATTTGTCTGTCCTTTAGACTATGAGTCACCATAGCATTGATGTCTGCCTGTGAGACGGGGTGAGGGACGGAATTGTCTTGTGAGACAGGAAGAGGAGGCTGCCTTAGAGGTGCATCATCTGGGTGATGGGACTTGACCTCATGGTTAACCGAGTGTCACGCGGCATCTATGTGATCAATCTTCTCCATTATTGTGCGCACCATGTCTTCGAACCTATTCATCAGCTCTTCCGGCGAGTCACCAGGATCATTTACCACCATTATGCTGACTGTTTCTCCATGGAGGTCAACCTTAGGTGCATTTGAGAGCTTCCGAGCTTGACGGGTCGCACGTGGTAGATCGGTCAGAAAGGGGTCCTCTTCTATGACGCTGATCACAGTGCAGGATTCTCACACCTCTCCTTCAGTCTCTGTGATTCGAAGAGGGTAGAAGGGATTTTGAGGGAGGAGACCCTTGGACTTGGGTGCCATGACTTTTCTAGTCTGCTCCTTAGTCAAAATTTGCAGTGCTTTGTCTTGCTTGAGCTTTAGACTGCGATAGCACTCTCTCCAGAACTGAGACTGGGGTCGAGGTTGACCTGCTTCTTAAAGCATGAGAGGGCGGTGTCCATGAGATGGGGCAGCGAATGTGGACCTTGGACGGGGGTCAGATTGAGCTGCTGCCTTGGAAGTTGAAGGAATTCATCAATCATCAAGTCTTTTCCCCGAGCTCCTTTGTGGGCTCCAAAGGCATAGCGGACCTGACGGGGCTGGCTGAGGATGGTACTCTTAGAGAAAACTTTTGAGTACCATGTCTTGAGATATCCATCGGACGGAGAAAGGGCGGAAGAAGAGGGGATCGGCTCTCGATGCTGTCTGGGTCGAGAGTAAGTAGTGTGGCCTGGGAAGGTGGCGTGTGTATGGCCCTTGAAGAAGCATTACGATTGACCTGGGGTCAGCCCTGGCTCAAATATGTGGTCTGGCCTTAGGAGGCCGAGAACTAGGACTACGTGTCTGTAAGGGAATAGGTGGAAGCCTTCCCTTACAGGGCGCGCAAGTGTGTGCTGAGTGGTAGGAAGACGGGGTCGTCTCCCGTGTGCTTGGGTTGGCGCAGCAATGGCGTTGCCCCGAGCAATGGGATGCATATGCATGCGCACAGGTTTTGGCTTAATGAGGCTTGATCTTGAACGCTTACTCAAGGTAGCACAAGGGCTACCCCGAGGTGTGACTCGAGTGGATGACCCACGAGCCTTAGTGTGTGTACGAGTGGTGGAGGCCCCAAGGTCTCTGCCTCGATGTGTTGAGCCTCTAAACATATAGACTCATAGTGGTGAAGGAATGTGGGGGGTAGCCTTACGGCGACCCACATGAGCAATGAAAATTTGCTTGCCTTTTACAGAAATGGACTGGGCAGCCTTCCGACGTACCTCGGCAATGCGACTGACAAGTGACTTGCATGTGACAGGGTGCATGCTGTGAGTGGTAAAAGACGTGCTACCAATGCAGGGCGCCTTGATGGAAGTTCCACCAGGGCGAAGAGATGGGAAGTTAGGGATGTTTAAGTCCCTCCTCACGCCTATCTAGGTTAAGACCTGGGAGTTAGACATTGGGTCTTCGCTCAAAAGGAAGGATGGGAATGAAGTTCAAGGAACTTGTTCTCGGGGGAAGTTCGCAAATGCGGGGATCAGAAAATCCCCGATACAGATAAACGGGTTAGAGAACCCAGAAGCTATGTGGTGTGTGAAAACAGAAAAACAAAGGAGAAACTAGCCAAACAAGGACAATCCGACGAAGGGGTAGTAAGTCTCTAGTGGAGTCGCCAAGCTGGTTAGGTGCCTCGATCTCTCCCTTCGGATCTGGATGATCTGGCAGCATGTATCTCGGGTTTCGAGAGAACCTGGGACTTTGAGATCGCTCTCTCGAGAACCTCGCTCAGGAGCAAGGGCATGTATGTCAACCAATGAGAGAGGAATTTAAGGTTGGTTCGGGACTTACTCGGGCTAGCTCGTGTGGGCGCTTTCTTAAATCACGAAGAAAGCCCCCCAGTTGTATAACTGGTTTAGAATCGCCCTCCTTGACCTGTATTCTCCTATTTCTACAATCATACACACATGATTAATTTTACAAGACAAGTGGGCCGAAGGACTTCACCTTGTCTTTGGGTGAATGTACACAAGGCGTGCACATTCAAAGGAGAAAATAGAAGAAATGATGAGATGAGGGTTGAGAGAAGGAAAGAGAGAGAAAAAGAAGAAAAGAAATAGACATTTGACTGGGAGACTAGCCTAGCACAGTGGCTAGATTGGCATGATGATTGACCTGACATGGTAGCAAGATGGGCACGGTAATACGGAATGACACAGCGACAATACTAATCGACGACAAAACATTAACACCAACGATAAAACATCAACACCATCCAGACACAATAGTTAATTCGATGTGGAAGCAAGACGGGCACGGTGACTCAGACCGGTACAGCAGCAATACTGCTTGATGAAGAGACTACCTTGGCAGTGCTAGACTTGTCCCCTGATCAAATGAGAGAGGAAGAAGAAGAAGAAAGAAGGAGACAAGGGATAAGAAAAGTAGAGAGAGAAAGAAAGAGAGAAGAAGAGAGAAATAGGAGAGACGAGAAAAGAAGAGAAGAGAGAGAAAGGAAGAGAATGAGAACATGGACGATGATGGACTTTCACCATTCATGATAGAGAGAAGATGAGAGAGAAAGAATATGGATGGCGATGGGCGTCCGCCGTCCATGATAAAAGAAGAGACAGGAATGAGAAAAAAGTGTCGTGCACGGCGATGAGGATCGTCGTGCACATGGGAAAGGGAAAATTTGGACAAAGGCCCGGCCCACCACTCGGGTTAAGGCCTGGCTCACTGTGCATGTTTTCAAAAGATGAAGGAAGACTAAGAACGTCATACCCGGTGATGAG
The DNA here is from genome assembly GCF_054954075.1 of Amborella trichopoda. NCBI lineage: Eukaryota > Viridiplantae > Streptophyta > Magnoliopsida > Amborellales > Amborellaceae > Amborella > Amborella trichopoda. Next base: position 24,925,967 of record NC_142344.1, read on the forward strand.
CATCGTCGTGCATGACTAGAGAGGAGAGAGAAAAGAAATCAAAGTGAAGGCAAGGAAGATAGGAAGGGGAACAGAGGATTTTAGGAAAGAGGAAAAGGAAAAGAAAGTAGAGAGAGAAGAAGGAAAGAAGAGATAGCAAAGGACAGTGAGGAGAGAAATTGGGAAAGAGTCAGAGAAGAAAGAAGGAAAGAGATAGAAAGAGATTAGGAAAGAGAGAGAAGAATAAGGAAAGAGGAGAGAAACGATGTTGCACGAGAGGAGAGAGAAAGAGATAGAGACGAGAGGAGGATAGAAAAAGAGATAGACAAGAGGAGGAGAGAGAAAATTACCTCACTAAAGGTTACCGGCCCTTTCCTTTTCTCTCCTCTCCCTCTCTCCAAGATGCACCCACGAACTCAAAGCAAAAGCACGAACTTTATTGGTCAATTGAATGAGGGGGAATTAGGAAGACCCTTTACAATTATGTTTAGCATGTATTTATAGAATTGAGCCCAAACATGGGTGGATGCCTCAAAACTATCTCAATTGATGATAATTACAATTATTTTGAATTAAAATAAATTCTAAAAATGGGTGCAAAATGATTATTTTGCCCCCACTTAACAATTCTTGGAATTTCATGACAGTCCCTGCTATTACCTTAGAACGTATGTGATCTTCCATAGATGATCCGGGGTTGCGTTGGTGCATGTTTGATTGAAATATGATTGTTTTCTTATAGGGCTCAGCATGGCAATCGATTTGATACCAACTTCAAACCATGGATTGTATTTTTAAGCCACGATCATGCGACTTGAAATTTGGATGAATCTTGAAAACTTCGGATTGATAGTGTGCTTGTTTCTTGATGTTTTTCATGATTTCTTTGTTGGATCACACTGAGCATGCCATCACGATCGTGTGGCAATAAACGCAACTTGATTTTGTGCCCGGACGAAGATTTCGTAACTTTGGAGTTTTGGACGGAATCTGAAATTTCAACGTCAAAATTTACAGTCACTTTATTGGCTTTGTGTGTAAAATCTGACCATTCATCATACATGGTGTTTGAACTGGAGATAGCCTTAGACCTTACGCACGTGATAGAACTAGTCTTGCATCAATCCTATGCGCGAGCGCCGTGATTTGGCCGCTCGAGCGAGATGTATTACTGCTGATTTTCCTTCAACTTCCTTCACAGTTGAGCAAGTTCTCTCTAGCTTTTCTCCCCGCTCGGGCGTCGTCCAGGGGCATGCCATATATGGAAAAGCTCGACTTGATGAGACGAACACGTTCACAAAATTTGAGTGCGATCCGACTAGGGGCAAATGAGATATGACTCCCGAAAGTTACTGTCCGAGGCTGCAAAAATAGTCACCTTTAATGGTGATTTAAAGCGGAGAGGCCGCACAGGAATAGTTTGCGGCCTACCCCTTTTAGGTTTTTTACCCATAACTTTGTCCTGGAGTGCCCGATTAAGCTGAAACTTGACCCATTAGAGTTTTCGACTGTGCCAGATCGAATGGTAGTGGTCCCGTAGTTGTTTAACATGCCGGCAACATAGTTTTAGTTACAAGGTCCGTTTCAGGGTGCTAGAGGCTGATTTTTCCGAAATTGTTTTTTTATTTGCAGTATCTTAGATATATCTGATTGCGATAAAACATGACAGGTGGCATTTTGCATACTTAAGAACATTCTGACTCATTCTAGGGCAATTCTAAGACTGTCGAGAATTCCATTGTATGTCTAGGCTTTATTGACCGGCTTCTCTTTTTATTCCACATCAGGGACTAAGGTACTAAAAAATGTCTTCAAACAGCGTCTTTTGCTAACGCATTTGCTTCTGAGTTCCTTTCTTGGTTAACACACTGATACACCTCATGTTTCCCTTCCAAGTCATGGAGTTTGGTTCATCAATGTAGTCAAAACCCACGGAATAGTCGATGATTCCTTACACCAAATGATTACATTAGTCGAATCGCCTTCCAATATAATGCATTTCTGATCTGCTGTGAGCTCAGTGCTTTAGCTTTAAATCGCAGCAATAAATCTCGAAAATTATTCTAAAAGAATTCCTTAGGAGTATCCCTAAATTTTTGCAAAGCTTTTTCCCATTGACCAATATGGACAAAGGTAGAGTTGATAACTTGTTGCACAAACCTAGCTTTATCGTCAAAAATTCTTGTATTTCTCTCTTTCAATAAATTCCAGCAGATCGCAGCCACTAATATTCCCTACAGATGCTTACCACATTTTGGAAATTGAGGGTTGAGGCTCTGTGGAAGAAATCCTGAATCCTTTTGTGTGATATCCATTGACAAGAAGGCATATTCTTACACCTTTACCAAATGGTTGATACATAAAGACAGGTAAGGAAGTGATGTGAATTTGTTTCAACATCTTATTTGCAAAGTATACATACATTTGTGACTATTACCCCCCTTCTCCTCAAATGTTTAATTGAGAGTGTTTGATAATGTTCCAAAAGCCATAGGAATGCCTTAACTCTCATGGGTGTTTTGATTGACCAGATTTTCATGTTTCTGATGTTGATATATATGTTTATGGCTAGAAGAGCATATAACGATTCAATAGTGAATATGCCTTTGGGATTTAGTTCCCAATTTATTTTCTCTCGTCTTGGGTAATAAAAATAGGAGTGAAGAGATTCCATTATTGATAAAAACTGGGGTTCAATGACACCATCTACCCTTTTGATATTGAGAGCTATATTCCAAATTGCTATTTTGCCTTCACCATATCACAGATGGGTATGATTTTTGTTACAGCTCTGCCATAGAGATCAGGGTATTACAATTTTAGAGGAGAATTTTGAAGCCATTTTGAGGATCAAAATTTTGCCTTATGACCGTCACCAACCAAGAATCCGGCGTGGGAGATAAATAGGTTTCTTATTGAATTGATTCGTTTCAAAATCGAAGAGGCAGAACCATTTTGAGATAAATTTTTAGGAATGAGGAAGTGTTGGTCCACTCCATATTTTACAAATACTATTTGCTTCCATAGTTGTGAATTATTCTGGTTTAGACTACACCACCATTTTGTGAATCACTCTGCTTAGCCTTCACCACCATTTTGTCAACAACGCTTTATTCATTGTTCTCAATTTTCGAATACCAAGACCTCCTTCCTTTTTTGGTAAGCAATTTATGCCTAGCTGACTAAACTAAATTTAGCTTGTCACTTAAGTCACTCCATAAAAAATTCCTTATCATTCTTTAATATTTTGATTAAAAATAAGGGTGCTTTGTATAGAGAAAAGTAATACACTGTTATATTTGAAAAAGTTGCTTTGATTAAGGTTATCTTTGCCCCAAAGGATTAAAAATCGACCTTTCCAAGCATCTAACTTATAGTGCAAACTTTGGATAATTGGATCAAAGCCTGATGGAGGTAGTCTACCATCAGTTAAGAGAATCCCCAAGTTTTTAGAAGGAAGTGTCTTAGGGGTGTATTGTAATCAAGATGCCCAACTTGTGCGTTCCACATCTGAGCAGTTTATCCCCATTAATTTAGTTTTCCTCATATGGATTTTAGCCCCTGAGATTACTTCATCGCATTTAAGGTACAGCCAAAAGTTATAAATATGTTCATTTGAGGCTTCAAACGAGATAAGGGTGTCATTTGCATATTGTAGGTGGTTAACAACCGAACCATCATTTATGATTGGTAAACCCTTTAACAAACCTTTGTTTGACACACCTTTTAACATCAAACTGAGTGTGTCACCAACTAGGGTATATAAAAAAAAGAAATAGTGGATCCCCTTGTCGAAGCCCCCTGGTAGCACAGAAGAAGTATCTGCATATTTTTCATGGACCAAGACTGAAAAATGTGCGAAAGATAAACAGCCTATGATCCACATTCTCCATCGACTCCCAAACCCCATCATGATCATGATCTCCTCCAAGTAGTCTCACTTTACTTTATCATAAGCTTTTTCAAAATCCGATATACACTGAATTCCTTTCCTTGCTCGTTTTCTGGTGGTGTGGATGAGCTCCTGTGCAACTAGGACTCCATCCATAATTTGATGAATGTGCACCTAGGACTCCATCCATGATTTGATGAAAGCAGTTTGTGTTCCTCAACAACCTCATGGAGTTAAGTGCTCATTTTATCCTTATTTACGATTTTGAGTGTTCCTAATAATTGTTGAGCCTATAGTTACCACTAGATAAGGTCTACTCAGCATTTTCTTCAATTGACTAAATTCAGTCCTTAGCAGGGAAAGCGTTCCTTTACTATTTCCTGATTCACAGTTTCATTTCGTACCTTTGTTGCTAGATGGGGTTTTATGTACTATACAAATAAAGAGGTTCATGCACGAGAGAGAAGAGACGTTGTGTAAAGAAGTGGCATGTAAGGACAAAAACAAAAAAAACAAACATTAGGCGGACATAATATTGTGCCCATACAGTCTAAATGAAGTTCAACGAAAAAAAATCACATTGCAATAAGAACAAAACCAAATGAAATTAACCATTAAATAACAAAAAAAAATGACAAATGTTACATATGTCATGATAAAGTACAAAAAATATAACCTATTAAATAAGTTTGAGGATAATTATAAGTACAACTAATGGAAGGAAATTGATTAAGAAATGTTTGATCCAGATCAAAACAGTAAAAATATATTTCTCAGATTGCACATGCTATCCAGATAACGAAGATATCATTTCTAAGAAATACTCTTTCTAAAAAATATACTTCACAGGAAATAGATTTTCCACGAAGCAGTTTATTCCGTCGATCAAAATAGCCCTATATCTGATTGGATGCACTGAAAAATACAAGAAGGAAATGTTTTTCAAGGGAGATTGTGCATATCTACATTTTGGATTCAAAATCTATGGGAGATATTCAATTCTTTTTTTGCTATTTTGAGCCTAAAACGAAGAAACTGTGTTTATCCCAAGCGAACAAATTAATTTTGTTGTCGGATTTCCTAGGAGTCCAATAGAAAAATTTCAAAAAAGAGCAGATGGCTAATTGAATCCCAGAAAAAATAAAGGCAATCTCTTCTCATTTCTGGCCTCTCCCCCTCTCTCTCACATACACAAAATCCTCGTACCCTTGATTCTCATCTCTTACTGTCTCACCCCATTGACAAAAATCTCTCTACTGAAAAGTCTTGCTCTACCATATTTTATTTCCTAGAGATTCATTGCATTTGACTCCTTTTTATGGTAAAAATGTCTCCTATCAGGGTCCGATGTCATCCAAACAGCAAAAACTCATTTTACAACAAATATTTTCAGCAAGAGATGTACTACCGAAGACACTCTATTCCCATATATTTTTTCTAGTGACCCAACCGGGGCCCTGGAGTTGGGACCTCTGATGCTTTTAGATCATGTACCTCAAAACTTCTTTCAACGTCATTATTCCAAATCTTTCAAGGAGGTATAAGTATTGTGTAATCTTTTTCCGCAAGGCGCTATTCATAATCGTATTGGCAATGCCAAACGCTTTCCGATATGGTAAATGAAAAAACATTGAAGGGTAAGACGAAAAGTTCTTCAAAAATTGAGCACAAACGACAAGGCCTGCGTTTTCTTAATTTTTGTAATGCCTTCACTTTTATCCGATGTTGCTAGCTTGCCCGTGCCATAAGAATTATTCACGCAATACCACTTTTGATTCTTTAATAAAAATTGCTAGAGGTCTGATATAGGCCTTCAAAAAAAAAAAAAAAAAATATTGTCGGGGCCATTGACACCTGCTGCTCTCTGCCAAGGCAATGCAGATTTATCTCTGCTCTTTCTGTTTTAATCAGAAAGGCCATTCCCATTTTTTACTGTTCCTCCCTCTGCAGTCAAGGGAACAAAGAGAGAGACTTGGGACACACCAGAAGAAACCAGATGATAAGCTCTGTGACCCGAAGCTATAAAACTCACGATCCCAAAAGCCTTAAAACTCAGAACAAAACTGACAAGGATCCAAGACCCTGTATCAAAATCGTTAAAACTTAAAAACTCGAAAGAAGACCTTATCCAGTTTGACAGAAGAGAACAAAGAAATTACACGCACACCTGCCTCAGTTTTGGCTATGAACTCCTCGAAACACAGTGGCTCGTTTACAGTCTCTGCTAATCGGAGAAAAAAAGCAGAGGAATCCAAATACCAAGCGGAAAAGAAAAATAAAAAAAAGAGAAGAAAAAGCAAGTTTGGGTAAGTGTTTGTTTTTTTTAGATCAAGTGGGTGGCAATTTTTGTTGGTGAAGCCATTGTAGAGCTAGCTCTGATTTCGCAGCAAAAGTGGGGCTACTTCCACTGCTACTATCTGAGAGAGAAGCTAGGGTTTTTTGGAGGACCCCAGTTGGTGAAGAGACCTGTTTAGGACTGTCTCTAGAATTTGCTTCTCCCCAACCATCAGTCATCAAATTGAGCCCACCAGATGAGCTTTTTCCATTGCAATTATTGGGAGAGGCTGCATTTGTTGGTGTGCTTGATTGCAAAACCTCAGCTAAAGGACCACCAGGAGTTGAAGATTGCCATGAAACAGGCATCATCCAGCTAAGTGGCTGCCTCTTTATGCTGCTCTCTCTCTCCGAATCACTCAGTCCCAAGCCCATCTGAACTGGGTCTATATCTTCTTCATTACCAGACATTGAAAGCGTGAGGGAGGAGAGGGAAAGCTTTGAAGCAGAGGACAACAAGGGCTTTTCAGTGCCTTGAGGCCAACTCGAATCTCTGGTTTGAGACCAAGCATCTATAAAATGGCGTGGTTGCCTCTCGGGCTCTAAAGTGGTGAGATCAGAACCGAAAAAGAAGCCGCTCTGGTTGCTATTCTGCATACTACCAAGGCTGAAATGGGCGCTACTAACCCTAATGTCTTCAGGCTCAGAGACTAAATTAAGCTCATCATTGTAGTTGAAGACATGGGTATTGGCACTGCTATTTAGCCGTGGATGAAGTCGCCCACCTTTTTGCTGCATCAGCTGCCATTGCTCGCCCGCCGCCTCCCCCTTCATCCAATCTAAAAACCTAAAGAAAATAACAGAGTAATGAAGCACTGTGGACCAGACACCCAATATCATCAAAATCAAACAAGGGAAGTGCCTTACCTTGAGGAATCCTTATCTTGTACAGCAGAAATCAAATTGGGGGAAGGCACCTTGAACTCAGAGTTACTGCATGATGCTTTGTTGGCAACGAAACCACTAGACTGATACGGCTTCACCGATAAAGCAGAGGGGTTCAAGCTACAAAGTGTTGCTGGTGAAGAAGAACAAGGAGATGGATGAGGGGTCAGTGTTGAAGAAGAAGCCGCTGCAGCAATGGAGGTTGTGGCATCATTAGGTTGAGTTTGGTTATTCTGGATTTGAAGTTCCACAGGCTTTCTTGAACGAGGGCGACCCCTGTGCATGTGGCGCTCGCAGTACTTCTGGTCGGGAGCCACGTCCCTTGAGCAGCGCCACTTCTTGCCGTCCGTCCTGCGGCACCGCCCCGGCTCAGGATCCGTGGCGTTGGCGAACCTCAGACTGAATGGACCCCAACCCACTACAAAACCCCATCAATCAACTCCACCAATTAAACAAAACAAAATGTAAATCATTCTTCTTACCAATTAGCACCCCAATCCCAAACCCACACCAAAGAAGAAAGAAATGGTTCTCGAGAGAAAAAAAATTAAGGGATTACAGTTAGGGTGAGAGAGGGGGAGACTCTTGCGAATAGGGTTGACAAGGTCTTGAGGCACGGGCACAGAGGCCATCATGTACTTGAAAATCAGGGCCTGTTGTTCCAGTTCCTGCCACTGCGATGGAGTAAAAGGAAACCGCAGAGATGCCATCCCTGAAACAATAAAAACACAAACAGAAACGACTTAGTTTTTATAACCATTTCAGATCAGAAATGCTCTGCTCCCACAGATACAAAAAGGAAAATATGGGGGCATAAAATTCGTAGAATCTCAAGTGATCTACATTTTTTTGCTGAGAGGAAAGAGATTTAGAGGGTGAAGAGGCGAAAATACCTGGGGACTTCAACGCACTGGGAAAAGGCTGCATAGTCCTTACTGATGCTGCTCCTGCTCCTGCTCCTGCTCCTGCAACTGAGACTGGAACTGCACCTGCGGGAACATCGTATATATCGCTCGACCTGCCATCGCCATAGTTATAAAAAGTGGGACCATCACCTTCGCAACGTGAAAAGGGCGGAGGTATCCTGAATGGGAATGAATCAGAGCGTGATAGCTTCTGAGGAACCCAACTCTCTTTCTCTTCCCCTCTTCTCTGTGCTCTCTTCTCTCCCCTCAAACCACCATCCATCTCCATACTTGCCTTCGCCCTTTAAGACCCACTTCCCATGCGTCAAAACCTCTTTACTGGCCCCTCAAACCTTCCTCTTGGAAAATACCTCTCTCTCTCTTCAAAAGGGTGAAACTGAAAACCACCTCTCGCTCTCTCTCTCTCTCTCTGAATATCTGAAGCTTTAGATTCATTCAACCCATGGCTGCTGTGCCCTCAGTGTTACCATCTTCGTTCCCCTGTTACCCGAGGCCCCAACATTCGCCCTTATCAGACAATTTGGTAAAGCTTCCTCAACCGTCATTATTGTGGGTATCTATCGTTTTCTTGCACACCTAGAGTGCCCTTTCAAGGAGAGAGAGATAGGGGAGACGCCTACTAAAGAAGAAAGCCTAAAGAGAGAAAACCGAGTCCAAATAAAGAAATCCTAAAAAAAAATAAAAATAAATCAATGCTTCCTTCCCCTTCACTAACTGGCCTTTGACCGGCGAGCTCTGTTATTACGGCCGTCGCTTTCCGTCCCAGGCCGCCGTTATCCTCCTGGTCTAGGGAATCGTACTCGACGGAACCGGAGTAGCCTGATGCAATGCAGCACCACCCCGTTACCAGAAGCCTGACGTGATGCGCTAACTAATCGTCTCTGCCTAAACCACATCTCCCACATTCAAAATTACTTGATTTTGGCGTCGTACTTTCACACAGTCCAATTAATAAAACCCCCAAATCCCGTTATTAACTACACTTCCGACTTTACTACCCACCTAATAAGTTTATAGCCTTCTTTTCCTGTGTGTGATAATATAAAAAATAACAGTCTCATTTTCACCCAAAAATAAATAAAAAAAATCAGCCTCATTTTGGCGTTTTCCACCGGATAGCATAACTAGGAGCCTTAGATTGGAGCTCTTAAGGTGTAGTTATTATATGGATTTGAAATGAGTAGTGGTTATTTGTTGTTGGCAATGTCGGCTCCATGAAGGCCTAATACAATGAGGCGGTTATTAGGGTTGTGAAAGTGACGTGGCTAGGTTGGTGGTGCATTGATTAGCTGGCGGTGGGCAGGACGCGGAACCAGCTGTCTCGATGGGGCAGTCACGATCAGGCCTTGAAACCTGGTTCATGGAACCGTGACTTGTACTCCACTTCAATCTCTCTCTTCTCCCTCTCTCTCTCTAAGCTAACCCTAACCCTATGTGCATGTACCATCTTCCCCTCATCTGTCTGCATACGAGGGTCTCGAACTACGAACCCACCTCCTGGTCCCACAAATCCATTGCCCGCCTCTCTCCTGTGACTGTAAAAAAAATATGTGTTCTATTTATTCTCGCGCACTGGACCATGCTAGCGTGTCACGTGGACGACCCATCTTGTAGCACGCCTCTAAATGGGTCCCACGTGGCTCTCCACCCAAGAAGAGTTGTATAACGTCAAACACGGCGTCAAAAAAATAGTGACTGCTTTGCCCCAGCTTGTTCCCTTTTAGTGTCATGTTTTTTGAGCATTGGTAGATGAATGTTATTGTAATCAACTACCTCATACACGGACGACATACTATTATAATGAATCTCACCAATGTTTACGATTCGTATCTCGTCCTCGATAAGGGCTTTGCATTAAATGATTCCACAAGGCGATAATGCGATCACTAAAGTTGTAAATGTTGAATAACTTTTCATTTTGATTTTCAACAAGCAGAAGTTCCAAACTAACATAGTAATTGCTATTAATATAGTAATTGCAATTAACTTAGTAAAGCTTCTCCTTGTATCTTCTTCATATGAAAAATACTTTGGGCATCTAAAGTTTTCAAAATGGGTCTACAATCAATTTTCAATATTGACTATGAATTTTGAAGCTCAAAAAATAGTACAGATTTGTATCTGTAAAATTTATTTTTGGGGTGAGATAAGCAGCCTAAATAATACATTATATTATAGACTATTTTTGGACTTTGAAATCTTAATTTTTTTTACAACTATAAAGGTCAAAATCGCGATAATCGATTTGAAAGCTTTCTGATACGAGAACTATAATTTTATGTGAATTATGAGGGGAGACTTTGCTTATTATGATATAAAACCATTTTCCATTCTAAAAAAAAGTGGAAAGAGATCGCATTTAAGTAGATTCCTACAAAAATAAACCAACAATAGTGGACACCATAAACGCAGGTGGCAATAATCTTAGCAAGAACACCATTCCAATTGTCATGGACAAATAACTTCGAAAAAACAGTCACGAGGGAGGGAGGGAGGGAGGGAGGGGGTGGGTGGGGGTGTCCCCTAATTCAGCAACAGGGGAATAACGGTGTTGGTTACCATTGCTACCCCCGTTTGGGGAGCAAGCAACGACCCCGTTTGAGGCGCTGACGTGGCGGTAAGATTGATGAGTATGGGGCCACGAATAACACGCATCGCATTCCATACCCCTTTGTCGTCGTCTTTTCGCGTCTCATTTGGTAAAGGGGTGGGTCACAAGGGTTGGACGGTTTGGGAGTGGCGTGGACCACGCCCCGGGTTCTTTCGTTTCTTTGGTTCTTCCCCTTCTTCCTCATGTGACTCGAGAGATTTTAGGGATTTGCTGGGGCACACCAGTAATTGTTGTTTGTTGAAAGTAGAGACTAAAATTATTAATATTATAATCATAATAATAAAAGAAACAAAGAAGATAGTTAGAAAAATTGGTTTGGTGAAAAAGGGTAAAAATAAGAACAAGAAGCATCAAATTCGTCGTCAGGTACGCGGAGCACTTTTTTAAGGTCATATTTTTCCTCCTTGGATACTGTAATAGGTGTGTATAAAACGGACAACTTATCTTTGGGATACAAAAAAACATAAAAGTCTAATTTCCAATGTTTCAAGGCTTTGCAAGGATGGAAGTTGGTCAAAAGGTTCAATAAGTCTGTTATAGTGTAAAGGGACTCCATGAATATTGTGAAGTTGTTAAAGGGAGAAGCATATTACCCCTGAAAACTACATAGTTTTGTTCAAGAGATGGTTGATTGTTGATTGTTGCGCTGATCTTGAATGCTCCTTTGTTCATGGAAGCGGATGAATTAGCTAAATATGGCGTGAATGCTTAGTGTTTAACAATTATGTAATTGGTTGTGTTTGAGTAATTGTTTGGACTGGTTTTTAGTTTTTTTTTCTGCTTGTAATTGAGCCAATTGGCAATTGTAATTTTGTGAGGTACGTTGGAAGGATGTAGTAAAAATGTTACCATTTCTCAAAAAAAAAAAAAAGTTCAATAACCCAAAAGCCCATTGTAAACACAGTCTTGTGTTACTAAAAGAGAGGAAATAAAAAAAATGAGTAGAGAGAAGGGGATGAGTGCTTTGTTATGCCCTTTAGAATTTTGCAGAGAATGGTACGAGAAAAAGTGTTGGAAGATAGTAATTCATATGGAAAAATGACCCCTCTTATGGAGCTCCAAGAAGCTGTTTATTTACTGTAAGAGTAGTTACATGCACCACCAACAGTCACAAGTTTCATACACACTTTTAATCTTGATGGTTGTCGTTACAAGCCGCTAGTGACCGTCTGATGTTCCACATGTTCTACGCTTAAAAACCCACATCTTTCTCTCTCCTTTTATAAAATATAGCTTAGAAAAATCATACAAAACCCACATCTTTCTCTCTCCCTCTATAAAACCTACATCTTTCTCTCTCCCTCTATAAATTATAGCTTAGAAAAAGCATACAAAACCCACATCTTTCTCTCTCCCTCTATAAAATATAGCTTAGAAAAACCATACAAAATCGTATTGTTAATTTGAAATACATACTAGTATTTTTCAAAACAAAAAATACTAACTGAAGAGGCCAGGACGGGTTTTGTTTGGCTAAGGGTGGCAATAGGCCAAACCTGGGCTAGGCTAGCCTTGGCCCTAGCTTGGTCTTTGTCCTCAAAAGGCTGGCTCAAGCTTAGCCTAGGTCTAGATCCGGCCTGACCCTATTAGGGTGAGGTCGGTCTGGCCGGATTAAAAGCAAATGAAAAAATATAAAAGGAAAAAACTAAATAAAGATAGATATATGCCAGCACTGGGTCTAATCCGACCCTTGGGCCACAGTTTGTGGCCCTGGCATACTTTAGAGTTGGACCCACCGGGCCGTGCTGGGCCACACGGCGCACTGCCTGCCCTAAATCTGGCCAATTATAGGAGCTGGCTGTTCCTGCCAAAAACCTCCTGATATTTTTTTTTTCATTCTTGGTTTGGTCTTCCATCTACGTGCATTCTATTGTGCATGCAACTTTTATTTTGTTTTGCTTTTTAACTTTTTTTATATTTTCTCATATGCAATATATGGGATCCGGACCGAGATCGATGGTTTGGAGATCCGCCCACCAATGAAACATAACACATTATTGATCGGGACCGACACTCTCACCTTTTTGGGTTTGCCCTTTTACTTTTGTTTATTGGCGAGGGAAGCCGATTGGCGTCCTTTGTATCTAAACACAGTACATCTATCGTTGGTCAAATCAAGTAGACGGTGTGGATAGGCCAGATATGAAAGGAACTTACGAATCGGGAACCTGAGTTTGTGAGTGCATGCTATATATCTGCCGGCTTCTTTTTTCTGTTGATGGAGAAACGTGTTGGGCCCCAAAAGGTGGCCCAAGAGCCCTAGGTTTTAAGGGATATAGGGTTTTTGTACATATTCAAGTTACTTTGAAATTTCTTTGTCTCGTCCATAAATTGGGAACCTTCAAAGGTTAGGAAGTCGTCCAACCCACGTGACTCGTTTACAAGTGGACTCGACCAAGCATGGTAAGGGGTACCAATTGGCTCTGCAACAACTAATTTCCCGGAATTATCAGCTTTGTTTTATGGTCTTCGTCATAAAAATTTGAGACTTTTTTTGTAGGTTGGAAAGGGATTCGATGAATGTCATCATTTATAACAAAAAGTAGCATATCCTTCGAAAACTCCGATCTCTATGAATTCAGATAATAAATTTGATTAGTTGTTTGACCATATCCTTCCACTTAGCGGATGAGCTTACCAAAAAACGAGTTACCTATGATTTCATTATATCGACAGTTGATGTAAATCTTTTGTAATTCCTCTCTTGCAATAATACTTTGATAACTTTTGTTCAAAAAAAAAAAAAAGTACGGTTAGGGGTTAAATAGCTTTAGAAAAATAATATAAGAATGCAAAAAATTAATGAAGAGTAAAATAAAACTAAAAATCTCTATAAGCTTCAAATAGTAGAGGAAAAATGGATTTGAAAAAACTAATATATATATATATATATATATATATATATATATATATATAGCTAGGTAAAAGTTTATATAGAGCTGAGGCTCTAAACAACCCACTTCAAGAATTTTACCAGAAGAGGTTGTTTTGATGTCGAAATATCTTCAAATTGACCATCTCAACATCAAGATGCATGTACATAAGAAAAAACATAGATTTCAAGTTTTGGAAACTGTGTATTTTGTAATGCATTTTTTGACCGTCAATTTTCAAGATTTTCAAGTTTTCATAGATCTACCTGTATACACTATTTTTGAAGCTTTAAACTTTATAAATAAATATGAAAATATATTTTAAGGATATCACAAAGAATTCCCATATTGAAACCACGTTTCTTGATACTATTTGAAGGTAGCCTCTAATTTCATTGTATAGAGCCTAGGCTCTATACAAACTGTTATATATATATATATATATATATATATATATATATATATATATATATATATATATATATATATATATATATAGGGATAATCTAAACTTCACAACCCTTCAAATTACAAAGGTTTAAGATAGAGAGAGTTGTGAAGGGTGGATTTATTAATTTTGTAGTATATTTTTTTAAAGAAAGATACTTTTGTGGGGCAATTTTGTAAATATTATTACAAGACAATGGATAATTTTGTCATCTCCATAAGGGATAAAGTTGAAATTTTAACTAAAGGACAAATGCTCTTTACAAATAAAATTTCATGTCACTAACTTCCAAAATGTCATTGTACTTTTGTGAAAAATTCTTGATGGTAAAATTACCTATTTATTATATCCCCTTAAGTAGGGTGTATTTATCAAAACAACCATTACTTTTTTATTAAAAAATTATTTAACTAGGTAACTTTACCATCAAGCAAGGGCAAATTTGAATTTTTCACAAAAATACAATGCCATTTTGGAACTTAGTGTCTTGAAACTTTATTAGTATAATGCATTTGTCCTTTAGTTAAAATTACAACTTTACCTCTTATGGACATGGAAAAATTACCTGTCTTGTAATAATATTTACAAAATTGCCCCACAAAAATTATCCCAGATATATATATATATATATATATATATATATATATATATATATATATGGGATAATCTAAAGTTCACAACCTTTCAAATTACAAAGGGTAATGATAGAATGAGTTATGAACGGTGTATTTACTAACTTTGTAATTTATTTTTTAAAAAAAGTTACTTTTTGTGATATCTTGCGCATTAAGTAAGGGTATATTTGTAAATATTACTATAAGGGGTATTTTTATTATCTCCATAAGGGGTAAAGTTAAAATTTTTACTAAAGGACAAAGACACTATATCAATAAAGTTCCAAAACGCTAACTTTCAAAATGCCATGGTACTTTTACAAAAATTTCAAATTTTATTTTGCTTTGTGGCTAAGTTATATCTTAAAATAGTCTTTTTAAACAAAAACAATGATCTTTTTGATAAATACACACATCACAAGCCCTTATATCATTAATCTTTGTATTTTGAGTGGTTGTTAACTCTCTCTCTCTCTCTCTATAAACTACAAGGCTGCAATACCTTTGTGTTTGTGGGACGTGCCCCCTCTTTACTCCTAGCTTGCCTATGTTTAATTCAAGAAATATTTTTCTAAGGGACAGAGAGAGAGAGAGATCTTAGAAAGAAGAAAGAGATGAGAGGTATCGATATTTATGAGAGAGAGGTCCTTATTTATTGAGTTTTCAGGGGTTAGGGTTTCCCTAGGGTTAGGGTTTGATCATAAGAGACCTGTGGGATGAAATATCTGAGTCATTAAATCCTTAGATCAACCATCATGATTTAAATGATGATGTAAAACCTTATCCCTCAGCTTCCTAAACACTTATCCTATAAAATATAAAATATAAAAAATATCAAATAAATCTATCTTTCTGTAAATCTCTTTAGTTATACATAATCCTTTTAGAAGTCCAATCTCTTTCAGATTCCATAAAACATATCATATTAACTGTTTCCATGCCTTACTCATCAAGGCATATCAAAACAAAATGACTACCCACTTTAAGTGGGGCGTACCATCCATATAGACCATAGGTGGTCCCCATGCACATTCATATTTGGATTTACGGTGGGCCCCCCATGGGTTCCCATATTCGATATGATTTTTAAAATTATAAAATTTATTTTTAGAATATGAAAAAAAATTTAAATTTTCTATGAATATTTAAATACCGAAAATTGAATCTATCTTCATTTATAAATTTGTTTTATAAAAATAAAATATCGAGAGACTCATAAAAATTTAAATAATCAATCTAAAAATCATATAACATCAAAATAATTACAAATAAATAATTTTGATGAGAGTCAGATTCATCTAAGTCTAGGAATTTATAATATCACTGAAGCACTTCATCTTATATTCTGAACTATAATTCACACTTGCTTTCTTAAATTGACTCAGTAGTTCTCATGATCCACAAACCACTGCAGGGGTTTATGATTGGTTTACCAAAGTTAGCTAATAGGTAAGGGGACACAATCTCAATCTGTGGAATACTGGTTCTCCCCTAGAGACAAACTCATAATCACCTAAATCAGATGCAACCATAGCTCTATGATGCATATGGGTAATCTCTCACTCATATACATACTTCACTCTCAATGGTGGTTCATATTTTCCATACAATTATCATATGTACATATTATGTGATGGTTCAGTGACGAGGCTTTGACTCTCATTTCTAAAGGCCAACTATCATATACAAGGGGGTGACACAATCCCTTGGCTCACTCTCCTGGACAATTCCGACCTCACCAACGGATAACTTATAAATTGTCCTTGATTTTATTCTATGCCCAATTAAGTTTTCCAACTCATCTGGTCTAGCACGTCAAGCCAAGTCTGAGTATTGGTAAATAACATTTTCCTATTATGGTCTTCAAATGACCACACTCCCACTGAGTTTATGTTTCCCTATATCAAAAATTGATTACGTGTTCTCATAAGGCCTTTAATGGTCACAAAAACCCAACATCTCCCACTTAGCCTTTAAAGGCCTTACAATCTCTCTTCCTCACATTGTCATCCCCCTAATTACAATTATTCTCTTAAGCATTTCTCAATTATTCTATCTCATTACATTAATCCTAACGAATTATTTCACTATTAATCCTTTCACAAAGGATTTATGGATGCAGCTTCTGCAGGAGTCATGGAGCCTTTTTCTCTTTACTGTTTAGATCACATCTTGAATATGGTCGTAGTCCATCTTTCATGTCACATCACAAAATCATGGACTCATCGTTACTGAAGATCATCACGTAGCTTCATTGTATGGGGTCATATCTCAGCAACTCAAGGGAGTTCTCTAATCATGCTGCTCCCTTTTGTAGTCATACGATTAACGCCACACATCAGGTTCCATGTTGAACAACATCATAGTATGTTGTTCCAGCTGACCTGCCAAACACAACCAGGTACTCCCATTGGAATGTTGAGTTAATATTGATCTCTCAGTATGGAATACCTGTATAGCTGAATATCTAAGAAATTGAAACAATCATGGGCTTGTAGCAGCTCCGACATAAAAATAACACATATAATATTTAATTTCTCAGCATGTTTATGCCTATGTCATGAGGTAGTACAACAAGTCTCATGCCAAAAAATAACTCAACCACAATGGTTCAACTACACTAATCTTTTAGTAGTAAACTCATATAAACCAAGTTATCTTTTCTAACACCATATGTCAAGGAGGCCTACCAAGACGGCCTTCCTATGATATTCTTTATGGTTCATGATCTTAGGTAATCGTGAGTTTCAAAGAACTGACTAACATGACACATAATTGATACCATAAAATATGAGTCAAGAATTATGAGTATTTAAAACCATTGTATAGATAAAAGACATTTTATCCAAAATAAAATATGACTAAAATGTGGTTATCAAAATTGGATAAGTATCCAAAATATACGTATTTTCATGGAAAATATTTGGAGACCTAAACATGAGATCCTCGTCATATACAACACACCATATCAGTTGACATTATTAAGAGAATGGTTACCAAGACCGGGTTCCATCATAATACTCTTTTTGTGCTACATATTTGAATAAGCCATACCCATCTATGGTGTTTGATACTTAGGTCCATAGACCTTGGTCAAACCACATCTCCATGTATTTTATTACCTTAAGTAGTTCACACAATCACACGAAGGCACAAAAACAATATTAAAAAGCTGGCTCTTTCAAAAAATTTAGCACATATCAACTAATGTCCATACACTCCATATATATGTACAAAACTAGCCAATCAAAGAAGCGTAAAAGATAATACATAAATTAATGAATCCCCTTTCCAATAAATAGTTTTTTTATCTATTTCCTATGCAGATTTCTCTCTCAAATAATGGTTTTTAGAAACTAGACTGAAAATGACTGCTTAAGAACTTAGTGTGGGCCTCAAAATATTCTGTTAAGAATGGAAATAAAATCATGGCATTTATGTCACTAAAACAATTTTTGTTGCATAAAACAACATTTATATACCCTTCAATAAAATGATTATATCTTTCAAACTACAAGGGTTTTCTCTATAAAATTATTTTTAGTTGAAGTAGACTCAATTTGATGAGTTGTAGCCAAATATTACTTATAAAATAAAATTATTTGCTTGGTGGAAAAATTTATAGAACTCAATGTATAGTTCTTAGATTTTGCAAGTTTAGAATTGACATATCTCAATGATGAGTCCATAACTCTCAATTACCTCATGATCTCCTACTGAAATTTTACAAAAACATCCTACTATAAAAAACACAAAATATCATTGAAGTATACATTATAGAAATACCTTATCCTCTTATTCATATTAGTGCGCCAAAACAGCACAAAGTACCCTATTTTGTAGAGTACCTTTTCAGTGTAGGAATCATGCCAATAATATTTCTGGATGTTTCCCATACAACCGCAATGCTATTATCTTTCAAATCTTTCACTTTTAGCTTACTAAAATAATGAAATAAAAGAGATATGGAAGCAAAAGCCTTACTCTGATACCAATGAAAGTTGGACAAAGTGAAGTAGCGTGATGTTTATCGTTTTTAATTTTTCTTTTTCTCACCGACTAAAGCATTTACAAAATGTTCAAGTACAATAAAATTTACTTGAAATAAACAAGTAAATAATCAAAAGTAGTTCCCACTTACTGTCACTAATTACAATTTCTTTTATTCAATAAATACAACCAACACATTGTTTATAAGAATAAGAAAACATAAGATATAAAATACTGTAAACTACAAAGTAAGATGTCGAAAGATTATGCCAACCAGACTTAGTATACCCCACACCGGGTCTCCTCCTCCCATGACGCATGAGATCAATGGTCTATTTCAGATACTTGAAGCATGAAAATGCCTTTGCTACAACTTTTTATCAATATGAGAGCAATATGGAACATCACAAAAACCACAAGGCGTCAATACCTTGTATATGTGGGGCGTGCCCCTTCTTTACTCCTAGCTTGGGGCGTACCCCTATTTCTTACTCAAGAAACATTTTTCTAAGGGAGAGAGAGATCTTTGAGAGATGAGATGTGTAGAGATTTATGGAAGAGAAGGTCCTTATTAATAGAGTTTCTAAGGGTTAGTCATCTTTATGGAGATTAAATTTAGACCATTGATCATATGAGACTTATGAGATGATAGCTCTGAGTCATTCAATCTTTATATCAGTCATTATGATTCAAATGATGATGTAGAACCTTATCTTTTAGCTTCCTAAACCTTTATCCATCAAATATAAAATATGAAAAATATTAAATAATATTTGTCTTTGTATAAATCTTTTTATTTATACATATTCTTTTCTAAAGTCCAATCTCCTAAAGATTCCATAAAACTTATCATGTTAATGTTTCCCAGTGTTGCACATCAAGGAATATCAAAACAAAAAGACTCACCACTTAAGGTGTGCCACCCATGTACATCATGGGTGGTCTCCACGCACTTCTGCAAAAGGATTTATGTGGGCCCCCATATTAAATATAATTTTTAAAATTATAAAATTGACTTTTAGAATATGAAAAATAAATTTTATTTTCCTCTTAATATTTAAATATTGAAAATTGAATATCTCTTAACTTATAAACTTGTTTTGTAAAAATAAAATATCCAGATACTCATAAAAATTCAAACAATCAATCTAAAAATCATACATCAAAATAATTAAAACAAATAATTTTAATGGGAAACAAAGCTGGCTAGGTCTGGGAATTTATAATATTGCTGAAACACTCCATCTTTTACTATGGACTATAATCCACATTTCCTTTCTCAAACTGACTCAACAGTAGCCATGACCCACAGACTACTGCAGAGATTCATGATTAGGATACCCTAGTCAGCAAATAGGCAATAAAACATAATTCTCGTCTATGGATTGCAGGTTCTTCTCTAAAGACGAATCCATGATCATCTAGACTAGATGCAACCCTAACTCTATGGTGCATAGGGGTAATCTTTCGCACATGTACACGCATCACCTTCAATGCTGATTCTCTTCCCGATATGACTATTATATGTACATGCTATGTGATAGTTCAGTGATGAGGCCTTGGACATCATCTCTAGAGGCCAACCATCATATACAGGGGTCACACAGTCCCTTGAGACAGCGGAGATTTAAGGACAATGAGTAAGCCCATGTTCACATGATAATGATAATATCTGGAGCGTAGATATGATAGAACCCTCCTAACCAGGCATGTGTTAGATGGAGTCTTGTGGGCATGCCCATCCAAGGGTTTAATGGACTAGGCAACTGCCCACTTGTTTGTTCTTGAGCTGTGGTCCATGGGCCTTCAATGCTCAAGATGGTGACCCCTCACTGGCTAGGATGCCTATCTCCGGATTAGAAAGAGGGCCTACATTAAATGTATCTAAGACTCTTGCATGGTGCAGTAGACCTGGTTGACTTGGGTTGCGTTCAACAATTCGGGAGGACAAGTCCCTTGGACTTTTTATTCAGTGTAGCACACTATTTGCATGCTCCGTGTGTTACGGACCTCATTCTCTCCGGTCAAGTTTCTCAACATCTTGACCAGAGAAGCTATTTATCTCTATGCCAGTGTGCGATTACTCAGGCCGAGCTAGCTCAAAAGTTCTCGAGTAAGAAATTTAAACTTGGGGATCTTATCAAGAATTTAAGAAATTATAAAAATAAATAAAAAAATAAAAAAATTATATATAGTAATTATTTATTTATTTATTATCATTTTGACAAAGATTGGAAAGTGTTTTGGGCATGAACACTTATTTTGATATTTTCCTTTCCTTCAGAAGTATTTCTAAGGTACTCTCCGTCACAAAAATGATTTCAAATCTATTTTTCACTATTTTTTTTAACCTCATTTAGATAGATTTTGTCTAAATTTATTTTAAACATATTTTCTATTTTTCAAATTCTTTTTTATTTTTTAGCACTTTTTAGCTTGGCAAGAGCTAGGCCCAAGGCTGAGGCTCATTTTAATTGAAATCCTACAATTATTTACCCAAGTCTGAGTACTCGGTCCGAGTTGATCACTCAAACAATGCTCTATGCTATGTTGTTGATATTGGAGGATTGGTTACAAATGGTACTGCAACATGTAGATGTTTCACGAGGTACCCTCCTCCTCCTTCTTCTTCTTCTTTCTTTTTTTTTTTTTTGTTCTTTTTTTTTTTTTGAAAGGTAAATTCTATGGTTTAAAAATTGACAAAAATGTCTTGAAAGTCGAAACCAATGAAAAAGTGGTCTGAGTCCCCCATATTGAATTGAAACTCATATCGAATAACCTTAAAACTAGGTTTTTGAGAGACTCAAATTCAAAATATTTAGGGAAAGTATATAATGCAATCATTTACCTTTGGTAAAAGGTTGTCACAATAAATCTTGACTATTAGATGTGAAATTGGGTGGTTGTATTTATTTCATTGACCAAGTTTAAAGTTCAAAAGAATTTTTTTCAAATTTTATGATACACCCAAGCTATCAAATTTTACATTGGATGGTTGTAAGTAATTGCGACCTCTCTATTCCAAAGGTAAATGATCTCATTGTATACAATTCCAAATCTTTATTGCTTCATAAGTTCGATTTAAATTGACTAAAATAGATTTTGAGTCCCAACATGTAAACACGATGTTTTTTTGGCTTTTGTTAAAAAAGAAAAGAAACGAGAAATTGGTTATCTTGGCTTGGAACCAGTGGATAATCTATTCGAGCTGCCAGTGGATAAGTATTTTAGGGCCCCGTTGGCTCTTTGGATTCAGATTTCTAGGAGTCATTTTTCTTGGAAAAGGCCAGCCAATCATGTTTGGCTTGCTTAGAATTGACATTTTTGTCGCAATTGAAATTTCTGTGGGATTTCTAAATGCTCATTTTAAGCCTAAATTTTAGAAAGTCAAATTTTAGAAATAGAAAGTACATTTAGAGAGAGAAAATACATGAAATTTTTTTGAGAGAGACTATCTCAAATTTAAAGTTTTAGAGATGACATTTTAAAATTTTTGAGAGAGAAAGTATCTCAAATCTTAAATTTTAGAGAGAGAAAGTATATTAAAAATTTAGAGAGAGAAACTACATTAAATTATAGAGAGATGAATTACTTAAATTTTTTAGAGAGAAATATCTCAAAACTTTTAGAGAGAGAAACTATCACAAATTTTAAGTTTAAGAGAGAGAGTTTATTAAAATTTTAGAGATAGAAACTATATCAAATTTTAGATAAATAAACTACTTGAAAATTTTTAGAGAGAGAAGCTACCTCAAGGTTTAAGTTTTAGAGAGAGAAAATATCTTAAAACTTTAGAGAGAGAAACTATATGAAATTTTAAATAGAGAAATTACTTGAAACTTTTAGAGAGAGAAACTATTTCAAAATATTTAGATAAAAAAACTATCTCAAATTTTAAGCTTTAGAGAGAGAAAGTATATTGAAATTTTAGAGAAAGAAACTACCTAAACCGAGTCAGAACGAGCCCAAATTTTGGGAGCACGTTAGTCTCGTCGACCCGGTCGATTTGACATATGGCTCGCATGGTGACATGGCCCGAGCCGAGAGAAATCGAAGAGAGAAGTTTGTCCGTAAAACCCAAAAGTTGCAAATAAATTCCAGCCACGCGTCTCGCCGATCAAACTCTCATATCACAGTTCTCGCACGTTGGATCGACCTCAAATCAGATCCATTATGAGCATGAGGTCAGAGGCTTCGCTAAGCCAAACCTCATGTGATGGATGGTCAGATTTGACCCACGATGAGTTCGGAGTTGTTGCTATTCTGGCCACCAAAATTCAAACTTCGACCAAAGTTTCCCAATTTGGAAAACGGTCATCCGGGCATCAAATTGAGCGGTTCTTGTTGCAGAACAATCATGGCAACTTGTTTGTCATGCTACAATCAAGAAATCAATGAAACACATTGAGAAACACACTGAATGTTAAAATCAAGATTACACGTCTTTCCATGTTTTTACCACATCATGATCATGGTTCAAAACTAAGATCTATGGCTCGAAACCAAAATGACGATCTTCTCGAGCTCATCAAGAAAACAATAATATTTCGACCCAATGTTGACTGAAAAAGCCCCGAATCGATCATGGAAGATTCCCGTGATTGAACGGTCATGACAGTGATTGATTTGGAATTACTCAGATTGTTGGTGCAAGGGCAAAATCGTTATTTTTCCCAATTTTCTTAGATTTCCTTTAATTCTTTTAATACCTAATTTCCATCAATTAGGTTAAGTTTTAGTCATCCACGCATGTTTGGGCCCCACTTCTATATAAAGAACGTACAATCTCATTACAAAGAACCCTTTTGTGGATGAATAAAAGATTTTTTTTTGCTTGAGCATTGGATCACGGTTAGGAGAGAGAGAGAGGAAAGATAAAATTCAAACGGTACCCCTAGATAATTTTCTCTCTCCTCTTCTTTCTCTCTCTTTCTCTCTTCTCTCTCCTCTGTCTTCTTTATCTCTATTCTTTCTCTACTCTACTTTCTCTCTCTTCCTCTCTCTTCTCTCTTTTTCTCTTCTCTCTTCTTTCTCCCTCTTCTTCTTCTCTTTCTCTCACTTCTTTATTTCTCTCATCTCTTTTTTCTCTCTCTCTCTACTCTCTTCTTTATCTCTCTTTCTCTCTCTTTTATCTTCATCTCTCTTCATTCTCTCATCTTCTTTCTCTCTCTTCCTCCCTCTTTCTGTCTCATCTCTCTCTTCTCTCTTCCTCTCTCTTTCTCTCATCTCACTTCTTTCTCTCTCTTTCTCTTTTCTCTTTCTCTCCTCTTTCTCTCTTCTCTCTTTCTCTCTACTTTCTCTCTCTCTTCTTTCTCTCTTCTCTCTCTTTCTTATATCTCCTTTCAGTCTCGCACAATAATGAGTGTTGCCGAGCGTGACCTTCTCTTTTTTCTCTCTCCTTTCTGTCTCACAAGGCAGTGAGTGCTGCCGAGCGTGACCTTCTCTTTCTTCTCTCTCCTTTCTGTCTTGCACGGCATTGTATGTATTCTAATGTGTGTGTGTGATTGCAGGAAAGAAGAAATAAGCCAAAGAAGGCGATTTCGAACTGGTCCGGGGGGCATTCCAAGGTGACCTAAGAGGGCACTTGCCCGAACCCGCACGAGTTAGCCCTAGTGCGTCACAGACCCAGGTGAGATAAGTCCCACCTCACACCGTAATTCCTTTCTCACCGGTTGGTATTCCTGCCCGTGTCTTCCTCACACAGTTCACAAGAGAGCGGTCTTAGGTCTCGAGTTCATCTCGAACCTGAAGCCAAGCCACCAAGTCATCTCGACTTGAGGATGAGATCGAGGCACCTAATCAGCTTGGCCACTCCATTGAGGACACACTACCCCATAGTTAGATCGTCCTTGTTTGGCTTGCCTTTCTTTTGTTTTCTGTTCACTTTACACGTGCATGTCTTAGGGTTTGCCTAACCCTATCATCAAAGTCGGGGATTTTCTAATCCCCGAACTCGTGACCTCACTTGGGGAGCAGGTTCCACGAACCTCGTTCCCAACCTTTCTACTGAGCATTGACCTTATGTCATGCTCCCAGGTCTTGACCTGGGTTGATGTGAGGAGGGACCCAGAAGTCCCTTGCCCCCCATTTCCTAGCCTTGGTGAACCCTCCACCAAAGCATCTTGCATGGGTGGCGCATTAGCCATCGTACATAGCATGCACCATGCTACCAGCACGTCACTTGCCGGTCCTACTACTCAAGGCAGCCTAAAGGCAGTCTCATTCCTTCCTGCATATGGCAGTTTAGCAGCTAATGCTTATGTGGGTCGCCGAAAGGCCCTCACGATCTACCACGTCAGGCCCCTAAAATAAGAGGCTTGACACACAGAAGGAGGTTCTAAGGCCACCACCTCCCATACACGCATTAAGGCTCGTGGTCCACCCACTCGAGTCGCACTTTGAGGCAACCCTCAGGCTAGCTCAAACCACTGTCCGGGTTCGGGTCCTCTTAGACCTGGTCTTGTATATTTGATGCATACATACCGCACTACTTGGGGTAGTCCGTGGATTGTGCTTAGCCGAGTACACGAGAAACGACCCCCTCGTCGTCCCTCTCAACACATGCCTGCTCATCCTTTGAGGGGTGGTCACAAAGCCACTCACTGACAAACACATGCTTGCAATCCTCGGCCACCTAAGACCCGACCCATTACTCATGCCCGGGTTGACCCTCAAGTCACCCGGAACCCTTCTGCATGTAGCACACACGTGCTACCCCCAAGGATGATTCCAAGATCTTGACTAGACGGTCACTGATATATGTCTCCTCCCTCGTTCGTCCTTGCTCCTCCTGACAAACCGCTCAAGACTTGGTACTCGAAAGATTTTCCTAAGAGTACCATCTTGAGGAACCATCTTCACACTGGCCCTATTCTCGGTGCCCACAAAAGAGCTCGGGGTAAGGCTCTTTAGGGGGATGAAGTCTTCCATCCCCCATCTCTCCCCAGTCCAAGACCGAAGTCCGAGCTGACTCTTGTCCCTGGCTCACATTCTCTGCCACATCTCATGGAGATGGCTCGCTCGTGTTTGAAGAAAGCAAACCTTTCACAATCACGGTCCCAGTCTCAGTTCTTGAGGGAAGTACACCAAAACTTGAGAGCCAAACATGACCGAGGCCTAGGAATAGTCCCAAGAGAAGAAGCCACGACACACGGGGCGAGCAAACCTTCTGACCCTTTGACCGAGAATCCCTTTCATCCACTACAGGCTGCAGTAGAACTTGAGATAGAAGAGTCTTGCATGGTAGTTAACGTCCTAGGGGACAACCCAATTGTGCAGCACTTTCAGTCCCAAGACTGTCGTGAACCGGTCCTGACTAGGTCAGCATACAAGGCTCGAACTCAGTCAGGGCATGCTGAACCCTATTGACTAACTTGTCGCACCCAGTTAGACATATGCGCCAGACCTCGTTAGTACAAGAGACCAATTCTCCTGAGGAAACCGTCAGCATGATGGTTGTTAACGAGCCCACTGATGATCAGGAGGATCGTATGAATCAATTTGAAGAGATGATTTGTAAGATGATGGGGAAAATTGACTTGATGGAGAGTAGTCGGCCTCTTGGGAACTCAACACACCAGGAAGCCAATTCTCCTCATTTGTTTAATCCGATCCCGAGGCAATCATCTCCTACCCATGATCATTCATTCTCTCCGCAGGTCTCTCAAACAGACATTGATGCCATGGTCACCGGTAGTTTGCAAGGCAGACAGATCCCGGGCATCCAATCTTCAAATCTTTATCAAAAGTCCTACCCAGCTTATATCGACCAGCTCCCGTTTCCCTCAAATTATTAAAAAGGGAAACTTTCGATCTTCAACGACACGAGTTCGCCTCATCAGCACATTGCCCACTTTTACTTGGCATGTCAAGAGACAACAGTTGATGGGAGACTTCTTCTCCGTCAGTTTGTTGAAACCCTTGATTGGTCAGCATGCAAGTGGTATGCAAGACTTCCTCCAAATTCAGTGCAGATCTGGGAAGAAATGGAGCAGTTGTTTTACAAACGCTTCTATGAAGTTGAAAGGGAAGTCCAAACTATCGAACTTCTCACAATGACCCATAATCAAGATGAGTCGGTCGATCAATTCATCATAAGATGGAGAGATCTAGCTGTGCATCAACCAACCCCTATGCCGGAAATTGATACAGTCCAAACATGTGTGCACAACATGCAGCCGAAAATCTCCTTGCATGTTGAGGCTTCAAACCCAACCTCTATATCGGAACTAATTTCCAAAGCAGTCCTGAAAAGAGTCTATTTAAGCACCATGACAAGCTTCAAACTCCAGCATCAAGTGGAGAAAAAAATCAGAGTTCAAACAATAGTGGCAACAATTCTCGAGGCAGTCAACAAAAAGGTGTGATCAGTGCTGCTAGCAATACGTCAGACCCCAAGAAGGCTTCGCCTTAAACCCTGAATTTCTCTAAAGGGGTGAACCCTCCATATTTTCAAGGGACACCTCAGGTAGGTCAGAAAACCCAGTCCTACAATTAGGTGCCTCCACCTCGGAATCTCTATGGGAAGGATTACTGGGAGGAGCAGAATAAGAAGGTATACAGTTTTGATAAGGAGTGGGTTCCGGCTCTACTTCGAATGTTGGTTGAGCAACAGATGATTACCTTGCCTAAGGTGAAAAGGCCAGAAGATGTTGACTTTACCAACCACAAGAGGTATTGTACATATCATAGAATGTTGGGGAATCCTATTCAAGACTGTGTCACCCTAAAAGACCACATCGAGGGTTTATTTCAAAAGGGGTAGATATAGATATAGCCTCAAGAAAGCATTCGGGCTAGTTGAAGCGTCTTGCATGATAACAGTTCAAGAACAAGTTGAGCAAGCATATCGGCTCGACGAGTTACCACCAGACCTTCAAGCACTATTTTTCATGATGCTCCAATTTGGGACCATCACACCAAAGCCGTCCAGGCAGCCTAGGCACCTTGCTCGAGGGATTGAGAACCTCTAGTATCCATATCACTAGATTCGAGGTCATGATTGGGGAAGATGTTTTGGCTTTCAAGCTATAATGTCAGAGAAAGTACGAGATGGACGCTCTATTCTCTCTATTTTAGAGGATCATGCTCAACCCACTGAACTATCAACACAGAAGGTCACCCAAACACAAATCCCCCGTGTTGATACGCGACCTGAACCTTCTAACGAACCACCAACGTCCCAGCAATGGCAGGTCTATCAAGGGTGAAGCAAGATGAAATCCATGAAGAGGGAGGCTATTCACCAAACAAGGCCAGCCGCTGAGCCTCATGAAGCTGGTCCGCCTTTGCCCATTCCCAATAATGGTAGAAAGACACGAGCACCAAGAGCCACTTGCCAAAGAAGAAAGCTCCCTCAACCCCAGACTGAGGTCGAGTTCCTCAAGCCTCTTCCTCCTTTCCCAACTCTTCAAGACTTCTTCCCTAAGTCAGTTGTTGTCACTAACCACGACCCACAATCCTGTCGAGAAGATATTCTCGAGTCTTTCTCATCTCGGGCTCCCACCATGCCCAATAAGGGTGACGACATTAAAAGCATTCCCCAATGGTCCGAGCAGGGTGAAGACCTAAAAGATCCCCTGCACATGTCCAAATTTATTGATGATGCTAAATGCTACCCAGATCGGTCCAATCTGAGTGATGACCTTAAAAGCTCTCCCCCTTCTTCTATCCCTGACTCTTTTAGCACCTCTTTCTTTTGCTAACATATCTTTAGCAGGACCAACACACGAATGCCTAGACTTTGAGGCTCTTAACAAAGAGCTGAAAAGTTGCAACACTAGCAAACAACATCGAAGGCAGCTGAAAAAGACTGTGGCCCAAGTAGCCGGCTTCCTGACAGTTGCTGATGCCTTGGCATTTAGAGCCAATGCAAAGCTTCCTCCCACTACAGAATAGCTTCCCAAGCGACGCAAGAGTAGCAAGGCCAAGAAACCTCAATGGCCTCCTGAGCCTGACTTTGAGCAAAGGATGAGAGAATCAAGAAGGCAGAGCTTCTATTCTCATGAGGCATGCCACATGGTGCAGATTTCGGAAGCAGTGACCAATGTTGACCCGATCGGTCTCAGATCAGGCAACAAGTTACAGCTACCTGCCCAGAAACTAAGGCTCTTAAAGTGCCTTAGTCCGCCACTCATCCTATATCCTAACACACCAACCAATCCACCACTTCTTAAGTTCTCAGGATCACCTTTGATTCCAAACCCTAAGCCTCCGTCAATACCCATTTTACCAACACCTACTCTTATTACCCAATCCAACAAACCCACATCGGACTTCGCTAGACCTAGCCGGTCGACACCGAGTCTGGTGGCATGACCTTTACCTGCTCAACCCTCACAAACTCCTCAATCCACACCGGTTGTACAACAAAGACAACCGGTACCCCAAAACTAACCTTCATCATCTAAACCTACCTTACAACCTTCTGTCTCACCAAGACCCGTGACGGATCCAAAAGTATATGGAAATGGTGATCACAAAAATAAGAATGATGCAGTGGCTGTGTCTATGACCACCGAAGCTCACGATCTTCCTCTCATGTCCCCTGAGTCCAGTTCTTCCCAGTTGACTCATGAGGTTCAAAATTCAATTTCTCGATCTTATGCACTCTCTCTCCTTGAAACTGACCCATCCTCAAGTAAACAAGCAGAAGAAGTAGCTACTGTTCTCTACACAACCGAAGCCCAATTTGAGGTGGAGATGTTAAGAGCATGGGTATCTGCAAACTTTGAGGTCGGGGCATTCGAGATCAATGAGGGATCCTCTGGATCGTCGAATGATGACAAAATGGAGGTTCAAGAAGCCTCTGAAGAGTGGGAAGAAGGTGAACAAATGACGGCCAAAATCTCGAGAAGGTAAACTTGGGTGACGAGAATGACCCAAGGCTAACTTTTATTTCAGCTAACATGTCGCCTAATGAAAAAAAGCGTTATGTTATTTTCCTGTGGGCAAATCGAGACATTTTCGCTTGGCACTATCATGAGATGCTCGGTCTTGACCCCAAAGTCACAATACATCGGCTTGGCATTGACCCATCCTTCAAACCTGTGAAGCAAAAATCAAGAAGGTTTCTGCCTGATCTTGAAATGTAGATAGAATGCTGAGGTGACTAAGCTCAAGGAGGCAGATGTTATTCGGAAAGTCAAATACCTGAAATGGCTCACCAATATTGTGTCAGTTAAGAAGAAGAACACGCAAATCAGAGTCTGTATCGACTTCCCTGATTTAAATGATGCATGTCCAAAGGACGATTTTCGATTGCCATTCACAAAAATGCTCATTGATTCCACAACCCATTGCCATTTTTTCTCCTTCATGGATGGATATTCAGGGTACAACCAGATAAGGATGGCGCTAGAGGATGAGGAGGCCACCGCCTTTCCGACCGCTAAAGGAGTCTTCAGCTATGTAATGATGCCATTTGGACTGAAGAATGCAGATGCCACCTATAAGCCAGCAATGACCACCATTTTCAAAGATATGTGTTTGAACCCATTTTTTAGCACCTTGGTCCCTAATGCATAATAAAAAGGAAGTAGGTCAATAAAGCATACAAAACAGTGGAAATTTCAATCGTCTCAGAATTACCCCAGAATTGGTCAAGATCTTCATCAACACCCCAAAAGGCCACCTGCCAAGTTTCATCGCAACTAAACACATCTAAGGCAGTGCGCACAAAGAAATAATTTCAAAAAAATTGGCCTCTAGCACCCTGCAATGGACCCTATAATTAGAGCTATATTTTTGGTGCGTCAAATTGCTGTGGGATCACCACCATTGGATCTGATACGGTCGAATACCCCATGGCAAGTTTCAGCTTAATCGGGCCCTCTAGAACAAAGTTATGGATAAAATACTGAAAAGGAGTAGGCTGCACACTATTCCTGTGCGGCCACCATGCACCAAAACACCATTAAAGGTGACCGTTTTCATGGTCACGAGTAGTGACTTTTGGGGCCTATATATCTCACTCGATCCGGGTCGGATCGCACTCAAATTTGGTGAGCGTGTTCGTCTCGTCAAGACAAATGTTTTGATATATGGCACGCTCCGTGACAATGCTCGAACATGGAGAAAACTTAGAAATAAGTTGATGATTTGTGAAGAAAATTGCAGAAAAATCAGCAGCAGCGCGCCTCACTTGAGCGACCAAATCATGGTGCTCGTGTAACGGATCGACACGAAACCAATTGCATTATGTGCGTAAGGTCGAAGGCTATATCTGGTCCAAACTTTGTGTACGACGAATGGTTGGATTTCACACATGGAGGCATCGAAAGTGCTGTAAATTCCAGTCGCCGGATTTCAAGATTCCGACCAAAAACACAAGACGACAAAATCTTCATCAGGACACGAAATCGAGCCTTGCTTGTTGCAACGTGATCGTGAAGGCATGCTTGGTGTGGTTCAGTGAAGAAACGAAAGGAAAACATCGAGGAACTAGCGCACTATCGATCCAAAGTTTTCAAGATTCATCCAAAATTGAAGTCTCATGATCATGGCTCAAAAACATGATTCATGGGTCGAAATTTGTGTCAAATTGATCACCATGCTGAGCCCTACAAGAAAACAATTATCTTTTGATCAAATGGGCATCAGTGCAACCCCATATCAGTCATGGAAGATCATGCAAGTTCTAGGGCAGCAGTGGGGACTGTTATGAAATTTCACACATTGTTCGGTAGGGGCAAAATAGTCCTTTTGCACCCATTTTTATAATTTCTTTTAATTCAATTAAATTGTAATTATCTTCAATTCTAGGTAATTTTTGGGCGTCCACCCATGTTTAGGTCCAATTCTATATAAACATGCAAAGCTGCATTATAAAAGGGCCTTCGATTCATTTTCTTGAATCAATCAATAAAGTTTCGATTTTTGCTTGAGTTCTTGGGTTCGTCTTGGAGAGAGAGAGAAAAGAGAGAAGAAAAGGGTCGATTAACCTCGTTAAGGTAACTTTCTCTCCTCCCCTCTTTCTCTCTCCTCCCCTCTAGCTCTCTTCTCTCCTCTTTCTCTCTTTCTCTCTCTTCTTCTCATCTCTCTCTCTTCTTCTCATCTCTCTCTTCTTCTCATCTCTATCTCTCTCTCTTCTTCGCATCTCTATCTTTCTCTCTCTTCTTCTCATCTCTATTTCTCTTTCTCTCTTCTTTTTATCTCTATCTCTCTCTTTCTCTTGTCTCTATCTCCCTTTCTCTCTCTTCCTCTCATCTCTATCTCCCCCTTCTTGGCTCGATGTCTCTCTCCTCTCTTCCTAATGTAGTTGGCGATGCTCAGTGCCGCCGCCTGTATCCTTCTCTCTCCTCTCTTCCTAATGCAGCTGACGACGCTTAGAGCCGCCTGTATCCTTCTCTTCCTCTCTTCCTAACTGTTTATGATGCAAAATCAGACAGATCTCATAATGAAGATCTCTCGGATATGTCACCTTAAAATGATGAAATATGAAGGAAATAAAATGGTAAAGAGCGTGGGACAAATCGAAATCAGATCTAAGGCCAGATCTGCCAAAAAACGAGCAGATCTACCCTCAGATCTGTGGTAGAGTCGACATGATCCAAAAAATATTCAAGATAGATTTTTAAGCAGATTAACCAAAACCGAGCAAAATAAAATTAAAGTAACAAAATAAAAACAATAAAACAAAAGAGATAAAATGGAAGAGAAGATGATACGGAACCGGGCCGGATGGCTCGGGACTCTCTAGCCTTCTGGGGCTCGCCCGTATCAGAACCGGTCCTCTTTTGCTTATTTGATTCAGATATTCACCAGCAAGACTCTGGTTGAAGAAGGATGGTTGTGCCCTAAGGGTAGATCAATGGTGGTTGTACCCTAGGTTTAGGTTTTCTTTTACATTGGGGTTAGAGTTTGAGGAAGCTAGGGTTTTGTCTAGGGTTTCTCTCGTTCTCTCTCTAGTTTCAATCTCTCTCAAATTGTTTATGATGCAAAATCAGACAGATCTCACAATGAAGATCTCTAAGATCTGTCACCTTAAAGGATAAAAAATGAAGGAAATAAAATGGTAAAGAATGTGAGACAAATGGCCAGATCCGCCCCAAAACAGGCTGATCTACCCTCATATCTGTGGTAGAGCCAGCATGATCCAAAAATATCCACGATATGATTTTTAAGCCGATTAACCAAAACAGAGCAAAATAAAACTAAAGTAACGAAATAAGAACAATAAAACAAAAGAGACAAAATAGAAGATAAGATGATACCGAACCTGGCCGGATAGCCCTGGACTCTCGAGCCTTTTGGGGCTCGCCCGTATCAGAACCGGCCCTCTTTTGTCTCTTTTATTCGGATATTCACTAGCAAGAAGCTGGTTGAAGAAGGGTGGTTGTGGCCTAAGGGTAGATCTTGGGTGGTTGTACCCTAGGTCTAGGTTTTCTTTTGCTTTGGGGTTAGAGTCTCAGGAAGCTAGGGTTTTCTCTCATTCTCTCTCTAGTTTCAATCTCTATCTCTAGGGTTTCTTCTCTCTAAAGTCTCGATCCCCTCAAATGACCATGAAAAGAGGTCTTATGGGGGTCCAAACTTGGTCGGAAGGATAAGCCTACATAACAAGAAATCACCGGTCAAAAAGTCAAAGTTTGAGGGTCCCGGATTTGGGTGGCAAGGGGCGTGTCGCCTGGGTGGCACGGGGAGTGTTGTCTGGGTGGCACGCCCTGTGTCACCCAAACCAAAACTTGTCGAATTTTGAGTGTTTTACTTTCAGGTGTGTTCTTAGCCTCTTGTGAAGGTCTCAGAGAAAATTTGGCTCAAAACATATTTGTTTACTATTTTTAATGAGTTTTTTGGTAAAATAGGGCATTTAGAAAAATCTGGGTCAAAACAGTGTTTTTGCATCTGGGCAGGTTCCGAGTCACAAGATAGGTTGTGTGAACTATGGATTTGGGTTTAGGTTAAGTGTAGTCCTTAGAGTTCAAGAAATCATATAATTTGCTAGATTTAAAATGGGATGTCTACGGTTGCCCCTCTTTGGCACTCCTTGTCCTTCGACGGACAGATGAGTGGCAAAGAAGCAGACACTCTGGCGTTCCCTATCCTTCGAGGGGAAGGTGAACGTCAAAAATGAAGCAGACATTTTAAATTTTGTCCTGACGTCATGTGGTCAAAGGGCACACCAACTATCCCTCCAAGTCATTGTTCTCAACGAACTCACTCACCTAGGGCATTTTTTCTCCTAGGGTTTTCAGTGTTGTCGGTTAGTTACACAAGCTTGAAACTCGATTTTGATTTTCTGGCTATGCCACTTAACTTCAGGGGTTTTCACAATTTGAAATTTTTATCCCTAGCATTTTCTTTGATCTCCTTAGGGTTTCTTAAGACTGTCTATAGGGAAAGGCTTTCTATAAGAAGAGACTTGTCTAGTCAAATCTGAAGTGAGAAACGAGGCAGCAACGCGGCAATTGTTGCAAACATGGTAATCATCATATACGGTGTCCAAGCTCTTTCATTTTAGAAACTGTTTTAGAAATTTTGAAAGTAGGGGGAGATTTGAAATAGAACCCGGAGCAGGAACATGCGATGATTTTAACAAAGAAATTAAAGTTTTTTGAAAACACAAAACGTATAGTGAAAGTTTGAAAAGAGGAAGATGTTTTGAAAACAAGGTTGGTTAGCAGTTTTAACTCCTGCAACCATAGAGCCCTCTAAGCAGTTTAGCGTCATGCAATGATGGACCATACACCCGACCCTTTTACGTCATACGGGGATAGACGTTTGAATAAGGTGGTTGTGCCTTGAACACATTGAACAGGGTGGGTGTGCCCTGAACAACATTGAATAGGGTGGTTGTGCCCTGAACACATCCGACATTTTACATCATACCTCTCTCGATACTTTTATGTCATACAAGTTTGATGTTTAACTGGATATACCTGACCTTTAGCGTCATACGGGGCTAGACATTTGAACAGGGTGGTTGTGCCTTGAACACATTGAACAAGGTGGTTGTGCTCTGAACACATCCGACATTTTACGTCGTACGGGACTAGACGTTACCTATCTCGGCTGTTTAACGTCGCACAAGTTTGACATTTTTCATGTCTCGGCTCTTTAACATCGCACGAGTTTGATGTTTTTCCTGTCTCAGCTCTTTAACGTCGCACGAGTTTGACGTTTTTCCATTGAAACGGGGTAGTTATGCCCTGGATCAGACTTTGGTTGGTAGTTTAGGCTCATGCCACAGAAGAGTATTCCCTCTTTTTTATTTTATTCTTTATTTTTTTGATGTTTTGGAAACTTGGTTAGCAGTTTAGGCTCATGCCACCATGGAGCGTTTTTTTTTTTTTTTGAATTTTTTTTTTGAAATTGTTATTTTTGAAAATTGGTTGGCAGTTTAGGCTCATGCCACCATGGAACATTTCTTTTTCTTTTTTCGTTTTATTTTATTTTCTGAAAAGTTGGTTCACAGTTTAGGCTCATGCCGCCAAGGAACATTTCTTTTCAAATTTTTTTAATTTTATTTTTGAAATTGGTTGGCAGTTTAGGCTCGTGCCACCAAGGAGAGTTTTATTTTAAAAGTTAATAAAAATGTTTGAAAAATGATCATAAAAAAAAACCATGTTTGATCCTTGGAAGTCCCCAAAAATTAAGTGGGGAAAGTTTCGGGGAAAACGTTTTGAGCGACATTGGCCATGTCACCCTGGCGGCATTGGTCGTGTCGCCAATGTTTGGGCGACACGGCTGGTGTCGCCCACTTAAAAAAAACTCTTTTTTTTTTATTAAGTGTATTTTGTTAGAAAACATAAAAGTAAAAATTTTGGCAAAAATGTATGGGCAACATGAGGTGTGTCACCCTCAATGGTTGGGTGACACGGGCAGTGTCGCCCATAAATGTTTTTTTTTTTTTTGATTAATTGGACGGTACGAATCGTATCGCCTGAACGACACAAGACGTGTTGCCTGGGCAGCACGAGACGTGCCACCAAGAAAAACCTTTTTTTTTTGGTATCAGGTTGGGCGACACGAGACATGTTTTTTGGTATCAAGTTGGGCGACATGAGCCATGTCGCTCGGGCTGCACGAGACTTGCCTCCAAGCAAAAATTTTTTTTTTTTTTGGTATCAGGTTGGGCGACACAGACCATGTCACCGGAGCGGCACAAGACATGTCGCCTGGGGGGACACGAGGCATGCCTCCATGCCCGAAATTTTTATTTTTTTTACCAGGTTTGGGGGGTCTTTTAACTTATACATGTGCAGTTGACTCGTTGAAGTAGAGTAGAATATTTTCTTTGCACACACTTTCCAAATAGATTTGTTATAAACTCAGCCCCCTAGTTGTAGGGTCTTAATCTCGAATTTCCAGCTATTGGGACATCGTACGCACACACGGGGATGAGCTTGACTCATTTTGCCTCAGGGGATCCAGTCGACAGAAAAATGCTCCTAGACTAGCCAATTTGGTCATTAGCGAGGTTCACCCATCTATGATATGTGGTAGTTGGGAATTATACTCGTACAACCATGGAGTGCCTGACTAGTTTTAAGCTTTCATAACAGGCGTAGGAAGTTGGCTTCGAGAACGAGGCCAAATTGACTAACAGTTTAGCCTCTTGTACTGATGGAGGAAGTCCTTTATAAAAGGAGAAAGCTTTTGAAAATGGATGATTTTAACAATCAAATTAAAACAACATTTTCAAAAGGGATGGGCCTTACAAATTTGCCACCTGTGGCCCCTTTGGTGGTGATTTTCTTTGTTATATTTTGCCTAGAGATGATGAAAGGATTCCCTTATGAGATCGTGAGAACTCAGAAATCATGAAGTTGTCCTTTTACCTTTAGAGCTTTTATCCTCTGCTTCGCAGATACATGAAGAGTCCTTTGGATTCTTGCTGAGCTTTCCTCCTGGAGGGTCTAGACGTTTTCCAGGGTTCGTCGAAATCACTTCGATTTTCCATTCAGACCACCCTCCTACATCTTTCTGAGTTGGTTCTATAGGGAACCTGCAGAGTCTTCATCCTCAGGGTCCGCTTGTGCAGTATTATTGGAACTTGCAAGTCCTTGTTTGTACTTGAGTGCTTTGCATCGAAAGCTCCTTCTTTGATATCTTTTTATTCCTTTTACCTATTGTGCCTTTTCAGGTTTTTACCACATCCATTTATCAGTTTTTTGTTTTTTTTTCTGTTGTTTTATTT
Source organism: Amborella trichopoda (assembly GCF_054954075.1). Lineage (NCBI taxonomy): Eukaryota > Viridiplantae > Streptophyta > Magnoliopsida > Amborellales > Amborellaceae > Amborella > Amborella trichopoda. Next base: position 24,962,655 of record NC_142344.1, read on the forward strand.
TTCTTTGTGATGCCTTTTTAGGTTTTCACCATGTTTTTGAGCACGTTACTGGTAGTATTTTCTGAGATACATTACATTAATGGGGTCGTTGAGTTCGTACCCCTTCATGATTTTTGATCTTATAAGAATTATCTGCATGCACTCGGGTAACCACGAATGGCCCCTCCCAATTAAGTATCATGTCTCCTTCTCTGAATTTGTAGGAGTGTGGAAGATTTTATTGAGTACCATGTCTCCTTCTCTGAATTGTCGAGGAACAACTTTTCTTTGGTATGCCCTCTCGATTCTATGCTCGTAAGCAATGATATTCTGTGTTGCTCGTAGTCGCTTGTCATCAGCGATTCGTGCTTCGATCTTTTATTCCTCATCTGAATTTTTATGAATAAGGAGTTGGAGAGATGATATCTCGACCTTGGTAGGTAGCACTGCTTCCATACCATACACCAATGAGTATGGGGTCATGCCAGTAGGAGTCTTCTTAGTTGTCTGATAAACCCATGGGGTCATTTAGCTTTTCATGCCAATCTTTCTGGCCTTCTATTATTTTGTCTATGATTCTGAGAAGTCCTTTATTTGTGGCTTCTGCTCGTCCATTTCCTTGAGGGTAGTAAAGTGTGGAGAATCTGTGCTATGCCAAACCTTTTGCACACTGTAATGACCTTTTCATTTTTGAGATTGGATCCATTTTTAGTGATGATTGACTCAGGAACACCAAATTTGAATACGATATTGTTCTTTATGAAATGGGCAACATGTTGGCCTTCAATTTTAACAAATGATGAGACCTCTACCCATTTGGTGAAGTATTCTGTAGCCATTAATATAAAACGGTGGCTATTTGAGGCTTTTGGTGATATTTCTCCAATGATATCAAGGCCCCACATGGCGCAGGGCCATACAGGCGGCGTTGAGTTGAGTGATACGAACGGTGCATGGATGAGGTATCCATAGAGTTGACATTTGGGACACCTCTTAACGAACTTCCAGCAGTCTTCAGCAACGGTGGTTCAGAAATAGCCTTAGCGCCTGATTTTCCGAGCTAAGGCGGCTGCCCCAGAATGACCTCCTTCATTGTGCAACTTTGTTAATACTTGGTCAATTTCTGGTTGATCGAGGCACCGTAAAATGATGCCATCGAAGAACTTTTTGAATAGGAGATCACCTCTTACTAAGAATCCCAAAGAAAACCTTCAAAGGGCTTCTTTATCCTTTTTGACGGCTCCTTCGGGGTAATAACCATCTTTTAGCAAGGACAAACATCGTGGAACCACGGTTTTGCCTTAACTAGTGCCTCGGAAACCACAAGAGATACTTCCCCATCGTTCTCATTCCCTTACTCTATTTCTTTTTGATCCTTGGTGAGGAAGGGTCATGTTTGTTCATGATAAAGAATGGCAATGTGGTAATTTCTGGAGGAATATCAACCATCGAAGCAGGGTTGCAAGGGTATTGGCGAACCGATTATTTTCCTTAGTTATATGCTGAAAGGAGATTTTCTTAAAATATGGAATCATCTTTTCCACCTTTTCTTAATAGGGTTTGAGATTTTCTTCTTTCACCTTCCAAATCCTTTAAACTTGGTTTATGGCTAGTAAAGAGTCACTAATTACTCATATTTGCTGGATTTTCATTCCCATGGCATTCTCAAGCCCGACTATCATGGCTTCGTATTCAACAACGTTATTGGTACATGGGAAATTCAACCTGATGGTTGTTGGCATTAAATCTTCTCGGGTGAGCATAATATGATTCCTATACCTGACCTGTATTCATTCTTTGCACCGTCGAAGTACAGCTCCATAGTCGTTATGTTGTCCTAACATTACCCCCATGGTCTTGTCTTTCACTGACAACTATAGGAATAGGGGTTTATCTGAACAAGGAGGACTAAGGATGGGAGGTTTAGTGAGGTACTCGATTTGATCGAACACTTCTTGGCATTCATTGTCCCATATGAATGGGGTGTCGTTCTTAAGGAGTCTATTGAATGGTGTGCACTTATCCGCCTGTTGTGAAATGAAATGCCTTATGGCTTGTATGCGACCTTGAAGCCTACGAACTTCTTTGATGTTCCGAGGAGGAGGCATTTCAGTGATGGCTCATATTTTGGACGGGTCCACCTCAACGCCTCTTTAGCTTACTATAAAGCCTAGTAATTTGCCGGATTCAACTCCAAAGACATGTTTGTGGATTGAGTTTGAGTTGATGTTTCCAGAGTCTTTTAAAAATGGTTCTCAGGTTGGTGAGATGATCAGATATGGTCTTTAACTTGACCAGAATGTCGTCGACATAGTCTTCCATAATGGTATGCATTAGATCGTGGAAGATGCTAGTCATTGCCCATTGATAAGTTGCTCCTGCATTTTTGAGACCGAAGGGCATGACTTTGTAGCCATAGGTTCCCCATTGTGTTATGAATGAAGTCTTCGTTTTGTTTTCTTCTGTCATGAGGATTTGGTTGTAGCTCGAGAAGCCATCCATGAATGATAGCATCTCATGCCCCGCAACGTTGTCGACCAATGCATCTATGCTTGATAACGGGAAGTTGTCCTTTGGACATGCCTTGTTGAGGTCTCGGTAGTCGACACACACTTGGGTCCTCCTGTCTTTTCTTGGGGATGACCACTATGTTGGCCAACCATTCTGAATAATCGACGGGAGTAATGAACCTCGCCTTGAGCAGTTTTTCGATTTCTTCTTTGATTTTGAGCTTAAGGTGGGTCTTTTGACGTCGGAGTTTTACCTTACAGGCTTCGCCCTTTCGTTGAATAAGTGAGATCTAACCCTGGCATATCATCGTATGACCAGGCGAAGACTTCACGATATTCCTTGAGAAAGGAAATCATATTTTCCCTCTCAGAAGATAAGGAGGTTCCAGTCTTGGTTAACCTTGGGTCCTTCTCACTTCTTAGGTTTACGACAATCATCTATTAAGTGATAGCCGTTGGGTTTGAATTGCTCAACATGGGAAGTAAGTTCCTCAAGTTGAGAGATTTCTTCAGACTCTTGACTCTCTTGATCTTCATCTTGGTCGTCCAATTCATCGTCTTAGGTATTATGCATCGTTATTAGGCAATCTTGAGTGAGCGCTGTTTTGGAAAATTCTTTTTGATTATTATCAACTTTATCATGTTTTAAATTTTCACTAGTTTTTAAAATATTGGAAAAGGTGTCCCTTATGGGACATGTGAAATAAATGTTGGGGACTGGACGCCAGGGTGGTTAGATTGCCACCCCGCGCCTATCCGTTTTTTAGCACTGAGACTTGAAGGTGCCGCTGGTATGCTTCTAGCGATTCTCGAGATAAAGGAATGATCGACCAATTCTGTCCATGGGTTGGTGTTGCTGGATGAGCACCATTGGCTGTATTAGAGCCAACTGTGCACACCTCCTCTAGATCCAGGTCAGCAAATAGGTCTTCAATTCCTAGTCCTTGTGTGTGATGAGATGTGAAAGAGGGACTATCTCATGTTGGGGATTCGAGGATCACTTTCGACCGTTTTGGAGGACGGGAATCGAGAGGATCGAGGCTTTGAATGCCCCCTGATATGAAGCATGGAGGGCTTGAAGGCTTTATCCATCTTTGAAATAGGGTGAGAGTACACTCGAGCCCTCTTCGATCGCCTTTTCCAATTTTGGCTTCAGGTGATGCAAAAATAGCTTCCTTTACGCCTTGCTCTTGACTTTCCAAACCATAACCAGGTTGGAAGCCTTGGGAGAAGAGTATGTGCCAGGCTTCGAGGGACTCAAAGCCTTATCGATGTTGGCATTGGATAAGTTCCTCAATCGATGCAAAAGTTTGAAAAATTTGAGGAGCGGGGTCGTTGGCCTCTAGGCGTAAAGTGGCACAATTAGCTTGCCCGAAGGAAGCGAGCGGGATTTCTTCAAGCTCGACCCCTACGGCTAGCTTTTCACTATGTGTGTTAGAATTAAGAAAAGAAGGCGGGTCAGCACAAACCTTTGCAATGCCATTTTTGGCTGGAATGTTTAGGCATTGATGTAGCGTGGAGGTGACCACAAAGTTTTCATGGAGCCAAGGTCTTCCTAGCAGCATGTTCAAAGAAGGTTTTTTGTCCAAGACATAAAACTTTACCATTTGAATGGTGGGGCCAATCTTGAGTGTGAGAGGCAATATGCCCTCAGCCTGCCTCTTGGTCCCTTCATATGAAGCAATGGTTAACTGACACGGTTCGAAGTCATCTGGCCTTTTGATTATCTGTTTCACCGTTTTCATACGACGTATATTCAGGGATGCCCCATTATCAACCAGCAGTCTCCTTGTCTCATATCCTTCCATGAAAATAGTGATATTAAGAGGCTGGACGTGAAAGCGATTGACATTAACCAGGATGTCATCTTCCATGAATATGATTAGCGTTGGTGCCATTATTTGGTTGATCATCCCGCACAACTCATCCGGTTGTGTGTTGCTTGGGATGTGGCTCTTAACAAGAACCTTTTCAATTTGTGCTCTATGTGTCGGTGAATTCACAAGCAGCTCCAAGATGAAGATTTGAGCCTGGATCTTCCTCAGATGAGTCGGTAGATCATAGGTGGTTGTGGATCCTTGAGTTTTTTTTTTAGGTTCATGATCCGCATCCCCTGCTGGTAGTTTGGCTATTAAAGTGGCTCCCATTCTTTCATCAAGAGTGTCTACCATCAATTGGATGGATTAGAACACTCAACCTCTTCGGGTTAAGGAATCAACTTCGCCAGCCTGGAGCTCCATAGGGTCAGCCCTAGCGAGAGGAATGGGAGACCTCGAGGTGTTGGCCCCTTGTTTGGAAGATGATCCCTTTTCATCAGCTTTGACCATGTCAATTTGGAGGGCATCATCTTCGTCATACTGGTCAAACTTAGGAGGATCATCAGATTTCGAGGATGAAGAGTTTCCTCTAAGAAGACTCAAAAGATCTTCTTCAACCTCTTGGAGATGATGATCACAAGCAAATATGAATCGTCTAGGATCATCTTCTTCATCTCCATTTTCAATAATGACAACATCCTCCTTTGAGTTACTCGGAGCTCCCGTTTCTTTGGTCGTTGTGGCCATATTTTTGGGGAGAGGGTTTATGAAGATACCCATCTTTTGATTAGGTTCTTCAACAGGTTGATTTCTAGGTCCGACAGTGATGTCGCCCTATTAATCAACCCTTGAATCACCCGCTTCAAGTAGAAACAATTTTGGGTATCATGGGCATGGTTTCTATGGGACTTGCACCCTCTGTTCTGATGCTTAATCTCAAATGGTGGTACAGATGGTGGCGGGAGTTGAACCATGTTTTTTTTCAAGAGTAACTCCAGCAGTTTCTCTAACGGGTCTTTGAGAGGAGTGAAGTTGTCCTCTCGCATTCGATTGTTATTTTGAACATTAGGTCTAGGTTGACCCCTTCGATTTTGATTCCTATTATTGTGCTGGGTGGCTGAACCCTGAGCCGATCTGTTAACGACAATTTCATTAACCTGATCGGAAGCTTTCTCCTTGTCGTTGCTCTTATTTTTATTCTGGGGAGTCGTGATGGGTTTGTTATCGGACCTAGTACTGAGGGGTGTCCCTCTTGCCCTCTCATGTCGCGCCACCCATTCGATCATGAAGTCGAAAGAGTGGGGGATAAGTCCCTGGGTGAAGAAGGTCTTGTATTCAAGAGCTGCATTTTCTAAGGCCATGAAGATTTTAGCTGGGTCCGTAAGTGGACATTCAATGACCCACATCCCCGCCTCACAGAATCGACCGATAGAATCCTCGAAGGCATCTCCTGCGTTTTGTTTGGTTGCATTGAGCTCGCCCGGGGAAAGAGATCTTGGTGTCGACCCATGTTAATGAGAGACGAACTGGTTGAGCATTTCATCTGGAGTTATGTGTGGTTGAGCGGTCATTATTCTCTGATGCCATTTTAAAGCCTCACTGGTCAAAGTTTGTTAAAACAGGGCCTTCAACTGGTTAGGCCTGTATCGCAAGCTTGAACGGATAAGAGGTACGTGTTGACGTGAATTTCTGGGTCACTCTTCCCATTGAATTTATTTTTAAACTCTGGGATGACAAACCCAGGGGAAAGGTCTTCCATGCCTCCAAGGATCTCTTGAACATAGGCCTTTGGGGTAAGGATTTCATGCATACCCATCCTTACAAGCATATCTTGTATCGCTTTTACGGTGCCTTCTTGTTAGGTATTCGACATTAGAGTAGGCCCACTGGTCGGTGGGTTTCTAAGCATAGACTGATGAGTCGAGACTTGGGGTAGATGTTGGCCTGCTTAAGCTTGCGATGGATGAGCCATAGTTACCGGGGTGGTTTGACACATTTGTCCTTGAGGGGCGTACTGACCCACAGGCATTGCCATCGGTTGTGGAAACTGCACGGTTGGTTGAACTAGATACCCAAGAGGGAATGATTGAAGAATTGGCTGACTCGGTTGTGTTATGGGGTCGACCTATGCTATTAGGTTGGTTTTGGACCGACCCATGAACTGAGGCATGAACTGTGTAATCTAAGTCAACTAGACTTTTGAGGTCAGCCTGAATGGCTATCTCGCCAAAGGTTTGGTCTAGATTGATGCCTCGGCTACATACAGTATTCAAGACATTATGGGCTATACTACGGTGGCTCGAAGTTGGGTTAGACCCCCTCAACCTAGGTGGTCCTTGATTTTGAGACCGTTGAGCCCCAGGGTTATCTTGGTGCCACTTCTGGGCATCATTAGATACAATGTGAGCGTTTTCCCTCGCACGGCTCTTGCTTTGGTTGCCTAAGGTCACACGGCTCCTACTGTGGCTACATAAGGTTCCCTATAGGGCAGTGCCCAGCCGGACCCCCTGCCTGTTCAATGCTTTTCAGGCAAAGCCAACTTTTCGGACCATATAGAGCTCAGGGTTAGGAGTGGATCCCTGGGACTTGGCTTCTATTGAAGACCTGGATGATGGATAATGGATTGGCCTGAGTTCTGGCTGTAAGCCAAGGGATTGTGGCATACTGGTCCCCAGGTTTGGGAAGATTCGGTTTAGAGTCAGCCGCAGAGCGGTCATCATAATCTCCTTATTTGACTGACATGGTGATTGCCCTTGGCAGGGTTCTAGAATCAAGCTTGGGTAAGATCTAGACTCGACGGCCTAGGGTAGACATAACCTGACTCTAGGGGTCAACCTTGAGTGACAACTAAGCAAATAAAATTTGTTTTGATGAAAATAAATTAAAATAAAGCGACAGGAGGGGACTGTAGATCTAATAGAAAAATATGTTTTTTTGTGTTTTTAAATATTTTATTTTGACCTAAAACTTTGGGACGGTCACAAAATGGTAACTAGAACGTGCCTGCAAAGTTTCAAAAGATTCTGAGATTTTCGAAATTTTGATGCTCGAATCATGCTCGATTTGCCCCACGGTGGGCACCAAACTGTTTATGATGCAAAATCAGACATATCTCACAATGAAGATCTCTTAGATCTGTCACCTTAAAATGATGAAGATGAAGGAAATAAAATGGTAAATAGTGTGGGACAAATCGAATTCATATATGAGGCAAAATCTGCCAGAAAATGATAAGATTTACCTTCAGATCTGTGGTAGAGCCAACATGATCCAAAATATCCAAGATACGATTTTTCAGCAGATTAACCAAAACAGAGCAAAATAAAATTAAAGTAACGAAATAATAACAATAAAACAAAAGAGATAAAATAAAAGAGAAGATGATATCGAACTGAACCGGATGGCCCGGGACTCTCGAGCCTTCTAGGGCTAGCCCATACTAGAACCGGTCCTCTTTTGCCTCTTTTATTCGGATATTCATTAGCAAGACTCTGGTTGAAGAAGAGTGGTTGTGCCCTAAGTGTAGATCTAGGGTGGTTGTACCCTAGGTTTAGGTTTTCTTTTGCTTTGGAGTTAGAGTCTCAGGAAGCTAGGGTTTTCTCTAGAGTTTCTCTCGTTCTCTCTCTGATTTCAATCTTTATCTCTAGGGTTTTTTCTCTCTGAAGTCTCGATCCCCTCAAAGGAAAACAAAAAGAGGTCTTATGGGGGTCCAAAATCATTGAGAAGGACAAGCACAAGCAAATCCTTGGTCAAAAAGTTAAAGTTTGAGGGTCCCAGATCTGGGCGGCACTGGGTGTGTCGTCTGGGTGGCATGGGTCGTGTCGCCCACATTCCGCCCAAACCAAAACTTGTCGCATTTGAGTTTTTTCTTTTCAAGGGGAAGTCGAGCATACCACTAAAAAGCTGGGCAGTCAAGGGTTTCAACAAACTGATGGAGAAGACGTCTCTCATTAGCCATTGTTTCTCGACATGCTGCCTGGAAGTGGGCAATATGCTAGTTGGGGGATGTGGTTCCATTGAATAGGAGAAACTTCCCCTTTTTGTAATCTGAGGGAAACGGGATCTAGTCAATATATGAAGGGTACAGCCTTTGATAGCCTGCATCCCTGAAATTTGTATGTTCTATAAGCTATGGGTTACCATAGCATCAATGTTTGCCTGCGAGACGGGATGAGAAACAGAATTGTCTTGTGAGGCAAAGGGAAGGGGCTGCCTTGGAGGTGCACCATCTAAATGGTGGGAATTGACCTCATGGTTAGTTGATTGTCGTGAGGCGTCTATACGATCAATCTTCTCCATCATTGAGCGCACCATAACTTCAAACTTGTTCATGCGGTCTTCCTGCGAGTTAGGTTCGTTTAGAACCATCACGCTGACTATTTTGCCAGGGAGGTCAGCCTTAGTTACAGTTGAGGGCTTACAAACTTGACGGGTCTCACGCGGCAGATCGGTCAGCAAGGGGCCAGCATGCCTTGACTGAACTCGACTTTTGTATGCCCATCACGTGAGGACCGGTTCTCGATAGTCTTGGGACCGTGGCTGCTGAGGGGCTGGGTCGTCTTCTACGATGCTAACCATAGTGCAGGGCTCATGGAGCTTTTCTTCAGGGTTTGTCATCTGAAGAGGGTAGAAGGGGTTTAGACGAAGAGGGTCATCAGAGCTGGTTGCCCCGACTGCCTATTCTTACATACCTCTATCGTGTTTAGCTTTGAGGTTTTGATGGACCTCGTGCCAAAACTGTGACCGGGCCTATGGTTGGTTAGCTCTTCTTGCATAAGAGAGGTTGTCTCCATCAAGTGCGGCAAAGGATGAGTATCAGAGACTGGAGTCATCTTGGGCCGGGGAGGATGAAGGACTCGATCTTCCATCTGGTCTTTGCCTCGAGCTCTCTTGTGGGCTCCAAAGGCACGACTAAAATGACAGGGCTGGTTCAAGATGGTGCTCATGGGGAAGGTCTTTGAGTATCATGGTTGAAGGTGCTTGCTCGAAGAAGGAGGAGCAAGCAAGAGTAGGGTTGACTCATGAGAACGCTTGAGTCAAAGGCGAGGGGTTGTCTGAAATGGCGACACATGTGTGCCCCTTGAAGAAGGATCACGGGTGACCTAGGGGTCAGCCCGGGTTCAAGCCAGTGGTCTGGCCTTAGGAGGCCGAGAACTGCGAGCAAGTGTCTGCTAGAGAACATGTGGAGGCTTTCCCCTACAGGGTGTGCTTGTGTGTGCTGAGTAGGAGGACGAGAAGGTCATCTTCTGTGTACTCGGGTTAGGGCAGAAATGGCGTTGCCTAGAGCAGTGAGATGCATATGAGCAGCATGTACAAGACCTGGATTTGGAAGTTCCGATCCTGAGTGCAGACTTGAGGTAACATAAGGGTTGCCCCGAGATGTGGCTCGAGTGGGTGACCCATGAGCCTTATGGTGTGTATGAGGGGTGGAGGCCACAAGGTCTCTGCCTCGATGTGTTGAGCCTCTAGGGATAGAGACTCATAGTGGTGCAGGAATGTGGGGGGTAGCCTTGCGACGACCCACAAGAGCAACGACAACTTGTTTACCTTTTGCATAGAGGGACTTGGCAGCCTTCTGGCGTACCTCAGCAATACGACCGACAAGTGGCTTGCCTTCCACCAGAGTGAGGATATGGGGAGTTAGGGATTTTTTAGGTCCCTCCTCATGCCAATCAAGGTTAAGACCTGGGAACTAGACCTGGGGTCTTTGCTCAAAAGAAGGGTTGGGAACGAAGTTAGAGAAACGTGTTTCCTAGGGACACTCACGAATGCGGGGATAAGAAAATCCTCGATCCAGATGAATGGGTTGCAGAACCCAACAACCATAAGTGCAGACACAGAAAATAATAAGAGAAACTTAGCCAAACAAGTATGATTCGACTAAGTGGTAGTAAGTCCCCAATGGAGTCGCCAAGCTGGTTAGGTGCCTCGATCTCACCCTCCCGATCAGGATGATCGGGCTGAACGCGTCTCAGGTTCCAGGGAGACCCAAGACTTTGAGATTGTTATCTCGGGAACCTCGTTTGAGAACAGGGGCAAGTATTACCAACCGATGAGAGAGGAATTTAAGGTGGGTTCGGGACTTACTCAGGCTGGCTCGCGTGGGTGCTCTCTTAGATCACAAAGAAAGCCCCCCAGTCAAAAAAATGGTTTAAAATCGCCTCCCTTGGCCTGTATTCTCCTTTTTTCTACAATGTTATAAAATAGGTGGGTCAACAGACCTCACCTTGCCTTCGAGTGAACGTACACAAGCTTGCACATTTCAAAAAGAAGAAGAGAATAATGAGAGAAGAAAGATGGGGGAGAGAAGAATTTGACCAGGCAGGGAGATCAACACAATGACTAAGCTAGTAGATAATTGACCTGATGTGGCAGTAAAACGAGTTCAGTAACTCAGACCGGATCGATAGAATTACTACTAGACGTCGATACCGATACTGACTAGCTAGACATGGTTAGTCTGTCATGGTAGTAAAGCAGACACAGTAATTCTGACACAACAACATTACAGCTAGACGACAAGACTACCATGGAAGGAAGTTTAGACCCCTCTTAATCAAAGGAAAGAATAAAAGAAAAGATAAAGACCATAGAGGGAGAATAAGAAATAAGATAAGAGAAGAAGAGAATAGAAAGAATAGGATAAAGAGAAGGAAGGGAGAGATGACACAAACAGCGCTAAGCATCTCCGGATGTGTTAGAAGAAGAGGAGAGAAAGGACATAGGTGGCGCTGGGTATCGTCGGTTGTGTTTGGAGAAAAGGAAAGAGAGGACACAGGCGACACTGGGCATTGCCGGCTGTGTTAGGAAAAGAGAAAAAAGAGGACACAGGCCGCTCTACGCATCTCCGGCTGTGTTTAGGAAAGAGGAAAGAGAGGACACAGGCGATACTGGGCATCGCCAGCTGTGTTAGGAGAAGAGGAAAGAGAGGACATAGGTGGCACTGGGCATCACCGGCTGTATCTATGAAAAGAGGAAAGAGAGGACACAGGCGGTGTTGGGCATCGTCGGCTGTGTTAGGAGAAGAGGAAAGAGATGACACAGGCGGTGCTGGGCATCGCCGGCTATATTTAAGAAAAGATGAAAGAGAGGACACAGACAGCGCTGGACATCGCCGGTTGTGTTAGGAGAAGAGGAAAGAGAGGACACAGTTGGAGTTGGGCATCGTCGGTTGTGTTTAGGAAAAGAGGAGAAAGAAGGACATAGGCGGCGCTGAGCATTACTGACTGCATTAAGAAAAGAGGAGAGAGAAGGATAAAGGCTGCACTGAGCATCGTCGGCTGCATTAAGAAGAGAGGAAAGAGAAGGATACAGGCAGCGTTGAGCATCGTCAGCTGCGTTAGGAAGAGAGGAGAGAGAAGGATACATGCAGCGCTGAGCATCACTGGCTACGTTAGTGTAGACACCCCATTTAAAATCTGGCAAATTCTATGGTTTCTTGAACTCTTAAGACCACACTTAACCTAGTAAACCCAAATCCATAGTAATCTTTTGACCTGGAACCAGTCGGTGTGCCTTAGAAACCCTGTTTTGACCCAGATTTCTGTAAATGCCTTGTTTTACCAAAAGAATCATTAAAAATAGTAAAAAAATATGTTTTGATCCAAAATTTCTCTGAGAGCTTCACAAGAGGCTAAGGAAGACACCCAAATTGAAAAACCTCAATTTGGAAAAGTTTTGATTTGGGCAACACGGGGCGTGCCGCCCAAGTGACACAAGGTGTGTCCCCCAAGTCATCTTGCAAATGCCCTATTTTACCAAAACAATCATTAAAAATAGTTAAAAGATCCGTTTTGACCCAAATGTTTTCTGGTAGCTTCATAATAGGCTAAGGAACACACTCAAAAAGAAAAATTTTTAATTTGGAACATTTTTTGTTTGTGTGACACGGGGCATGCTGCCCAAGCGACATGACTCGTGCCGCCCACCGGCCTTGGGCGACACGGGGTGTGCCGCCAAGGCAACATGACTCGTGCCGCCTAGGCAACACGGGGCATGCCGCCCAGACACGTTTCTCCCCAAACATGTTTTTTTCATTTTTCTGTGTCTTTATTGTCATCGTTTGGGTGGTCTGGCCGCGTGATGCTATCTGCATTGGTCAAATATGAATTGTAAAAAATAAAAGAATGGTTTGACCAAGGGATTTGTTGGTTACAGGATAACTCTGCCCAACAAATCCCTCGTTCTGATCAACTCACTTTGGGTGACTATAAAAGGATAAAAAATGAGAGGGCTGAAAAAAAAAAAGGAGGGACCAGACTTTTAGAAACTTTATGCTAGAAGAGAAACCCTAAGAGAGTAGAGAGACCTTCCCTGAGAAAACCCTAAGCCTCATCTTAAGCCTGAGTAAACCTAGATCTCTAGGGCACAACAACCCTAGTTATAAAACCATATCCAGGGCACAACCGCCCTGGACATCACAGGTCTGCTGGTCAACATCCGGATCAGTTAACCATCGCTGCATATGATGGGACCAAGAGACAAGCTGAAGGCATATTGCCTCTCACACTCAAGATCGGTCCTACTATCCAAGTGATAAAGTTTTATGTCTTAGACATAAAACCTTCATTCCACATGCTGCTAGGCAGACCATGGCTACATGAGAACCTCATGGTCACCTCAACACTCCATCAATGCCTTAAGTTTTTGATTAAATGGTGTCGCAAAGGTATGTGCTGAACCCCCTTCCTATTCCAATTCTAGCATACATAGCGGAAAATTGGCCGTAGTAGTCGAGCTCGAAGAAATCCCTCTCGCTCGCTTCGAGCAAGCTGATTGTGCTACTTTACACCTAGAGGCTAGCGACCTCGTTCCTCAAATTTTGCAAATTCTGCATCGATGGAGGAGATCATCCATTGCCAACATCGATATGGCTTTAAGTCCCTCGAAGCCTAGCACATGCTCTTCTTCTCCCAAGGCTTCCAACCTGGCTATGATTTGGGAAGTTAAGAGCAAGGTGTAAAGGAAGTGATTTCTGCATCACTTGAAACCAAAACTGGAAAAGGGGATAAAAGAGGACTCGTCTCTCACTTTATTTCAAAGCCTGATGAATCCTTCAAGCTATCTGAGCTTTGTATCTGGAGGATTCAAAGCCTCGATCCACTCAATGTCTGTCCTTCAAAACGGCCAAAGGTGATCCTTGATTCTCCAACAGGGAATAACTCTTCTTCCACATCTCAGCACACACGAGAACTGGGAATTGAAGACCTTTTCACTGACCTGGATTTGAAAGTATGCACAATCGACTCTAACACAACCAAGCATGCTCATTCGACTACTAAACTCAGTAACGGAATTGGTCTATCACTCCTCTATCTCAAGAATCGCTGGAAGCATACCAGTGGCACCTCCAAGTCCTGGTGCCAAAAAGTGGATTGGCGTGGGGTGGCCATCTAATCGCCACGCGCATCCAGTCCCCAACATTTCTCTCGCGAGTCCCATATGGGACACCTCTTCTGACATTTCAAAAATCGGTGAAAATTCAAAACATGATAAAGTTGATAGTAATGAAAAATAATTTTAAAAACAACACTCACTCAAGATAGCCCAATAACGGTGCATAATACCCAAGATGATGAATCGGACGACCAAGATGATAATCAAGAGAGTAAAGAGTTTGAAGAAATCTATAAACCTGAGGAACTTACTTCCCATGTTGAGCAATTCAAGAAGAGGTTCGATGGTGACGTAACGGCTATCATCGAGGAGACGATTGATGAAGGACCCAAAGTTAACTAAGATTGGAACCTCCTTATATTCTGAGGAGCAAGAAAATATGTTTTCCTTTCTCAAGGAATATCACGATGTCTTCGCCTAGTCATACGATGATTTGCCAGGGCTAGATCCCACATTGGTATCACCTAATATTCAACAAATGGGCAAAGCCTGTAAGATAGAAACTCTAACCTCAAAAGACCCACCTCGAGCTCAAAATCAAAGAAGAAATCGACAAACTACTCAAGGCGAGGTTCGTCACCCCCATCGATTACTTGGAATGGTTGGCTAACATAGTGATCGTACCCAAGAAAGACGAGAGAATCGAAGTGTATGTCGACTATTGAGACCTCAATAAGGCATGTCCCAAAGACACTTTTCCATTACCAAACATAGATGCCTTAGTCGATAACACTGCGGGTCACGAGATGTTGTCATTCATGGACGGCTTCTCGAGTTATAACCAAATCCTCATGGCAGAAGAAAACCAAACTAAGACGTCATTCATAATGCAATGGGGAACCTATTGCTACAAAGTCATGCCCTATGGCTTGAAAAATGTAGGAGCAATGTATCAATGGGCAATGACTAGCATCTTCCATAATCTAATTTATACCATTATGGAAGACTATGTCGATGACATTTTGGTCAGGTCAAAGACCAGGTTTGATCATCTCACCAACCTGAGAACCATTTTCAAAAGACTTCGAAATAATCAACTTAAACTCAATCCACAAATATGTGTCTTTGGAGTTGAATCCGACAAATTACTAGGCTTTATAGTGAGCCAAAGGGGCATCAAGGTGAACCCATCCAAAATACGAGCTATCACTGAAATTCCTCCTCCTTGGAACATTAGAGAAATCCGTGGGCTTCAAGGTCGCATATAAGCCATAAGGCGTTTCATTTCACAACTGGAGGATAAGTACACACCATTCAATAAACTCCTTAAGAAGGACACCCCATTCATATGGGACAATGAATACCAAGAAGCGTTCGATCAAATCAAGGAGTACCTCACTAAACCTCCCATCCTTAGTCCTCCTAGTCAAGATAAACCCCTGTTCCTATATATGTCAGTGAAAGACAAGACCATGGGGGCAAAGTTAGGACAGTATAACGACCATGTTAGGACAATATAATGACCATGAAAAAGAACAAACAATATACTATATCAGCAAAACCATGATCGACTGTGAGACAAGATACACGGATGTGGAGAAACACTGCTTAACACTTATGTGGGCCATGTAGAAACTAAGACATTATGTCTTATCTCATTCAGTCAAGCTCATATAAAAAATTGACCCACCCAAGAACTTATTGGAGAGGCCAATCCTCAATGGACGTTTTGCGAAGTAGAGAATACTATTGAGAGAGTTTGAGATCAAGTATGTCACTCAAAAATCAGTCAAAGGACAAGCCATTGCTGACCACTTAGCTGAACACGCACTACCAGACAATATTCCTGTTAACACAGATCTCCCTGATGAGAACCTCTTCACAATTGAGGACTCGATTTGGGAGATATACTTCGACAGTGCGAAGAATGAATATGGGTCAGGTATAGGAGTCATACTATGCTCACCCGAAAAGATTTTAATGCCAACCGCCATCAGATTGAATTTCCCATGTACCAATAACGTTGCTGAATACGAAGCCTTGATAGCAGGCTTGAGAATGCCATAGGAATTAAATTCGGCAAATACAAGTGATTGGTGACTCCTTACTCGTCATAAACCAAGTTCAAGGGATTTGGAGGGTGAAAAAAGAAAAGATCAAACCCTATCAAGGAAAGGTGGAAAAGATGATTCCATATTTTAAGAAAATCACCTTTCAGCACGTAATTAGGGAAAATAATTGGTTCGCCAATACCCTTGCAACCCTTGCTTCAATGGTTGATATTTCTCTTGAAATCACCATGCTGCCGTTCTACATCAGGAACAAACATGACCCTTCCCCACCTACGAATGAAAAAGAAATAGAGAAAGAGATTGAGAACAATGGGGAAGTGTCTCTCGTGGCTTTAGATGCGCTAGTTAAGGCTAAACCACGATTCCACGATGTTCTGTCCTTGCTAAAAGATGGGTTATACTCCGAAGCAGCCACCAAAAGGGATAAAGAAGCCCTTTGAAGGTTTTCTATGGGATTCTTAGTATGAGGTGATCTCCTATTCCAAAAGTCCTTCGATGGCATCATTCTACGGTGCCTCGATCAGCCAGAAATTGACTAAGAACTAACAGAGTTGCATAATGAAGGAGGTCATTCTGGGGCAGCAGCCTTAGCTTAGAAAATCAGGCGCCAAGGCTATTACTGGACCACCATGGTTGAAGACTACTGGAATTTGGTTAAGAGGTGTCCCAAATGTCAACTCTATGGAGACCTCATCCATGCACCGTCCGTATCACTCAACTCAACACCACCTGTATGGCCCTTTGCCATGTGGGGACTTGATATCATCAGAATGATATCACCAAAAGCCTCAAACGACCACCGTTTTATATTAACGGCTACAGAATACTTCACCAAATGGGTAGAGGCCGCATCTCGTTTGTTAAAATTGAAGGCCAACATGTTGCCCGTTTCATAAAGAATAATATCGTATTCAGATTCAATGTCCCTAAGTCAATCATCACTGACAATGGATCCAATCTCAAAATGAAAAGGTCACTAAGGTGTGCAAAAGGTTTGAGATAGCACAGAAATTCTCCACACCTTACTACCCTCAAGGAAATGGGCATGCAGAAGCCACAAATAAAGGACTTCTCAGAATCATAGACAAAATAATAGAAAGCGGGAAGATTGACACGAAAAGCTAAACAACACCCTATGGGCCTACTAGACAATTGAGAAGACTTCTACTGACATGACCCCATACTCATTGGTGTATGGTATGGAAGCAGTGCTACCCATCGAGGTTGAGATACCGTCCCTTCGAGTGCTTATTCACAAAAATGCATATGAGAAACAAAAGTTCAAAGCACAAATCACTGCCCTCGTTGCTTTGGACAAAAAATGACTACGAGCAACACAACACATCATTGCTTACCAACGTAGAAATGAAAGGGCATACCAAAGAAAAGTTGGTCCTCGACAATTCAAAGAAGAAGACATCGTACTCAAGAAAATCTTCCACACTCCTGCAAATCTACACCCTTTAAGCAAATTCAAACCTAATTGGGAGGGACCATTCGTCGTTACCCAAGGGCATGCAGGCAATTCTTATAAGATAAAAATCAAGGATGCAAACTCAACGACCGCATTAAGGCAATGTATCTCAGAAAATACTACCTGTAACGGGCTTAAAAACGTGGTGAAAACATGAAAAGGCATCACAAAGAAAAATAAAAAAATAAAAAAAAACAAAAAAATGGTCGTGGTGAAAACCTGAAAAGGCACCACCGGTAAAAGGAATAAATAGATCTCCAAGAAGGAGCTTTCGATGCAAAGCACTCAAGTACAAAAAAGTACTTGCAAGTTCCAATAATACTGTACAAGTAGACCTTGAGGATGAAGACTCCTCTTAAACCCTGTAGGTTCCCAACATAACCAACTCATAAAGATGTAGGAGAGTGACATGAATGGAAAATCGAAGTGACTTCGATCAACCCTGAAAAACGTCGAGACCCTCCAAGATGAAAGCCCAACAAGAATCCAGAGGACTCTTCATGGATCCGCGAAGCAGACGATGAAAGCTCCAATGGTAAAAAGATAACTTCGTGATTTATGAGTTCTCATGATCCCACAAGGGAATCCTTTCATCATCTTTGGGTAGCATATAACAAAGAAAATGACCACCAAAGGGGGTCACATGTGGCAAAACTGTAAGGACCATCCCTTTTGAAAATATTGTTTCAATTTGATTATTAAAATCATCCATTTTCAGAAGATTTCTTCTTTTAGAAGGGACTTCCTCCATCACTAAAAGAGGTTAAACTGTTAGTCCATCTGGCCTCGTCCTCGAAGCCAACTTCCTACGCCTGTTATGAAGGCTTGAAATACGCCAGGCACTCCATGGTTGTATGACTATAACTACCAACTACCACATATAGGAGATGGGTGAACCTCGCTAATGACGAAATTGGCTAATCTGGGAGTGTTTTTCTCTCGATTGGATCCCTTGAGGCAAAATGAGGCAAGCTCATCCATATGTATGCGTATGATGACCCAATAGCCAAAAATTTGAGAAAAAAACCCTACAATTAGGGAGCTGAATTTGTAAAAAATCAGTTTGAAAATTGTATGCAAGGAAAGTGTTCTACTCTACTTTGACTAATCAATTGCACGTGTACAAGTTGAACAAGAACCCCCCAATAGGGGCAATAAAGAGAAAAAAGAAAGTTTTCAAACTCCCTATTATATGGGCAAGGTTAAGATGCCCCTTTTCTAAACCAACTCTTCAAAAAAAATAAAATTTCCAAAAAAATAATGAGAAAAAAATAAAAAAAAGAATAATTTGCTCCTCGGTGGCATGAGCCTAAACTGCAGACCAATTTTCCAAATTTTTCAAAAAAATAATAAAAAAATAAAAAGAAAATTTTTTTACGCTCCTTGGTGGTATTAGCCTAAACTGCCAACCAATTTCCAAAATAAAAAAACAAGAAAAATTCAAAGATTTCCAAAGATTCCTTGGTGGCATGAACCTAAACTGCCAACCGATTTCAAAATCTTTTTCTCCTCGGTGGCATGAGCCTAAACTGCCAACCGGCTTCCAAATCTTTTACTCCTCGGTGACATGAGTCTAAACTGGCAACCAATTTCTGAAAAATATTTTGCTCCATGGTGGCATGAGCCTAAACTACCAACTAGGATTCAGATTGTCAAACTCGTGCAACCTTAAAAAGCTGAGCTAACACGTCAAGCTCATGCAATGTTAAAAAACCTAGCTAATATGTCAAACTCGTGCGACATAAAAAATCTGAGACAGGTAATGTCTAGCCCCGTATGACGTAAAAGGTCGTGTTATCCAGTTCAACATCAAATTCATGAGACGTAAAAGTGCCGAGACAGGTAACGTCTAGCCCTGTATGACGTAAAAGTTTGAGTTATCCAGTTCAACGTCAAACTCGACCGACGTAAAAGAGCCGCGACAGGTACTGTCTATCCCCGTATGACGTAAAAGGTTGGGTGTATCATCCATCGCTGCATGACGCTAAACTGCTTAAAAGGCTTTATGGTTGCAGGAGTTGAAATTGCTAACCAATATTGCTTTGCGAAATATCTTTGCCTTTCAAAATTTTCACCATGTTGCCCCGATTACTACGTTGCTGCCTCGCCTCTCTATTAGGAAATGATCAGATAATTATTGTCCTATAGAAAGCCTTTTCCTATAAATAACCTTAGGAAACTCCTAAGGAAATAAAAGAAATTGCCAGGGTTAAAATTTTCAAACTTAGAAAACTCTAAGGTCAAGTGGCATGGCTGTAAAATCCACCTCGAGTTTCAAGCTTGCGTAACTCGCCGGCACCTCATGCAAAAAATCCTAGGATGAAAATTCCCTAGGTGGGTGAGCATGGGAGTGCAATGACTTGGAGGGATAGTTGGTGTGCCATCTGCACAGGTGACGTCGGGATGACAATCATCCTTGACATTTTCCTGCCCCTCAAAGGACAAGGAGCATCAGAGAGTCTATTTTTGCTACTTACCTATCCCTCGAAGGACAGGGATTGTGCGCTCGCCTACCCCTTGAAGGACAGCGTGTCTAGTTCTTTGCCACTCTCCTGTCCCTCGTAGGACAGGGAATGCTAAAGAGGGGCAACTGCAGACACCCGCTTTAAATCTAGCAAGTTATGTGGTTTTCTTAGATCCTTAGGATTAAATTGGCCTAGCAAACCCAAAATCCATAGGTCACACAATTTACCCTATGAGCCGGAACCATTCTGCTAGCCCAGAACCAAGCAGATGCCTGTTTTGACTTGGAATCTAGTAAACGTGCTTGTTTACAAAGAAAATCATTAAAAATAGTAAAAGACTCCATTTTTCCCCAAAGTTTCTCTGAGAGCTTCACAAGAGCCTAAGGAAGATACCCAAATCGGAAAACTCAATTTGGACAAGTTTTGGTTTGGGCGACACGGGGTGTGTCGCCGAAGTCATATTGCAAATGCCCCATTTTATCAAATAAATCATTAAAAATAGTAAAAAAAATCAGTTTTACCCCAAATGTTTTTTGGTAGCTTCACAAGAGGCAAAGGAACATACCTAAAAATAAAATTTTCAATTTGGAGCATTTTGTATTTGTGCTACATGGGGTGTGCTACTCAGGAGACACGACTCGTGCCTCCCAGCCTTGAGCGACACGGGGCGTGCCTCCTAGGCGTCACGACTCGTGCCGCCCTGGCAACACGGGACATGTTTCCCAGGCGACACAACTCGTGCTACTCAGGAAACACGGGACGTGCCGCTCAGACTCGTTTTTCCCCAATTGTGTTTTTATCATTTTATCATGTTTTTATGGTTATCTTTTGGGTGGTTTGGCCACGTGATGCTATCCGCATTGGTCAAATATGAATTATAAAAAATAAAAGAATGGTTTGACTAAGGGATTTGTTGGTTACAGGATAACTCTGCCCAACAAATCCCTCGTTCAGATCATCTCACTTTGGGTGACTATAAAAGGATAAAAACTGAGAGGGTTGAAAAAAGAAAAAGGAGGGGCGAGACTTTTAGAAACTTTAGGCTGGAAGAGAAACCCTTGGAGAGTAGAGAGACCTTCCCTGAGAAAACCCTAACCCTCATCTTAAGCCTGAGTAAACCTAAATCTCTAGGGCACAACAACCCTAGTTATTGAACCATCTCTAGGGCACAACCACCCTAGACATCACAAATATGCTACTCAACATCCGGATTAGAGAGGTAAAGAGGATGCTGGTGCTGATACAGGCGAGCCCTCGAAGGCTCGGGAGTCCCGGGCCATCCGGCCCAGTTTGGTCTCATTTTCTTCCTTTGTTTCATGCTTTTAATTTTATTTTGGTCTTATTTTGATTAGTTTTCTTAAAAAAATCATGTTTTTGATGCCTTGGATCATGTTGTCTCCGCTACAGATTAGAGAGCAGATCTGCTCATTTCTAGGCAGATCTGATCTCAGATCTGAATTCGGTTGTTCCCACTTTCTCTGCCATTACTTTTTCATTTATTTTTATCAATTGAAAGCATTAGATATGAGAGATCTACATTGTTAGATCACTTGATTCTATGATATAAACACAAACCATCAAGGAAATCATTTCGACAAACCAAAAGACACCCCAAGAAGGCTAAGTCATCCATGACTTTGAACCTGCTATGTAACGACCTACTAGCAGTAGGTAGGGGTTATACCCGAAGTTGGTCACCTTGATAAACTGAGGTACCCTACCTGCCAAGGAACAACCGGTGCACGACGCAGATGAGCATCAACCACATGCTCTTTTTTTGTCTATCCAAGACAAAGAAACCTGGACCAAATGGGAACAATGCCTTTCAACATGGCACTCAATTGCCAGATGGGCCTGATTCTGACTAACGAGGTCCGTACAAAATCCCCAGCTTCAGAATTGCAAACAGTACACACGAGGGTGAGGACTTCGATAATATCCCTAAAAAGTGTTTCTTCTCCCCCTAAAGTCTCCATGGACGGACCTGCGAACAATGCATCCCCTACGTTTGAGTATCCTGGTTGCACCATTGCATGAATCTCCCCGGCATTCACGTGGTCTTGTGGCTAGGAAGAAATAAAGTAATAAAGCCGTTGGAAATTTTTTGAATGTCATCCTTCTCGCTTCTCTAAAAGCACAACAATCGGCGGGGCAAGTTGTATGAATGCATTTTTTGGCACCTTGGTCTCTGATGCGAAATAAGGAGGAAGCAGGTCAATAAAGCATACAAAACAGTGGAAATTTCAATCGTCTCAGAATTGACCTAGACTAGGTCAAGATCTTCATAATAACTTCAAAAGGCACCTACCAAGTTTCATCATAATCAGACATATCTAAGGCAGTGAACACAAAGAAACAATTTCGAAAACATTAGCATCTAGCACCCTGAAAGGGACCCTGTAACTAGTGCTATATTTTTGGTGTGTCAAATTGCTATGGGAGCATTGCCATTGGATCCAGAATGATTGAAAACTCCCATGGGTCAAGTTTTGGCTTAATCAGGCACTCCAGGATAAAGTTGAGTAAAATACCGAAAAGGGATAGGCCACACACTATTCCCGTGTGACCACCTTGCACCAAAACACCATTAAAGGTGGCCATTTTCACAGTCATGGATAGTGACTTTCGAGGCCTATATCTCACTCGATTCGAGTCAGATCACTCTCAAATTTGGTGAGCGTGTTTGTCTCATCAAGACGAGTGTTTTAATATGTGGTATGCACCTTGATGATGCTTGAGTAGGGAGAAAAACTAGAAATAAGTTGCTGATCTATGAAGAAAATTACAAAAAATTCAGCAGCAGCACGCCTCACTCGAGCGGCCAAATCATGGCTCTCGCGTACCCGATCGACACGAAACCAATTACATTATGTGCGTAAGGCCTGAGGCTATCTCTGGTCCAAACCTCGCGTACAATGAGAGAATGGATTTCACACATAGAGGCATAGAAACTGCTGTAAATTATGGCCATCGGATTTCAAAACGATAAAATCTTCATCTGGACATGAAATCAAGCCGCGATTGTTGCAACATGATCGTGACAGCATACTTAGTGTGGTTCAATGAAAAAATAGAAGAAAAAATCGAGGAACATGCGCACTATAGATTCAAAGTTTCCAAGATTAATAAAAAATTCAAGTCTCATAATCATGGCTCAAAAACATGATTCGTGGCTCAAAATTGGTATCAAATCGATCGCCATGCTGAGCCCTACAAGAAAAAAATTATCTTTTGATCGAACGGGCATCAGAGCAACCTCGGATCAGTCATGACATGTCACGCAAGTTCTTGGGCAAAAGCAAGGACTGTTGTGAAATTCCACACATTGCTAGGCAGGGGCAAAACAATCCTTTTGCACCCATTTTTAGAATTTATTTTAAGTCAATTAAATTGTAATTATCTTCAATTCTAAGTAGTTTTTGGATGTCCACCCATGTTTGGGCCCAATTCTATATAAACATGCAAACCTTCATTGTAAAAGGGCCTTCGATTCATTTTCTTGAATCAATCAATAAAGTTTCTATTTTTGCTTGAGTTCGTGGTTGCGTCTTGAAGAGAGAAGAAAAGGGCCGGTATCCCTCGATAAAGTAACTTTCTCTCTCCCCTCTTTCTCTCGTCTCTATCTCTCTTTCTCTCTCTTCTTTTCATCTCTCTCTTCTTCTCATCTCTATCTCTCTTTCTCTCTCTTCTTCTCATCTCTATCACTCTCTCTTCTTCTCATATTTATCTCTCTCTTCTTCTCATCTCTATCTCTCTCTCTTCTTCTATCTTTCTCTCTCTTCTTCTCATCTCTATCTCTCTTTCTCTCATCTCCATCTCCCTTTCTCTCTCTTCCTCTCATATCTATTTTTCCCTTCTTGTCTTTATCTCTCTCTCTCCTCTCATCCTAATGCAGCCGGTGATGCTCAATACTGCCTGTATCCTTATCTCTCCTCTCTTCCTAACACATCCATCGATGCTCAGCACCTCCTGCATCCATATCTCTCCTCTCTTCCTAACATAGCCGGTGATGCTCAGTGCCACTTGTATTCTTCTCTCTCCTCTCTTCCTAATGTTAACTAGGGATGCTCAGCGCCGCCTGTATCCTTCTCTCTTCTCTCTTCCTAATGCAGCCGATGATGTTCAGCATCACTTGTATCCTTCTCTCTCCTCTTCTCCTAATACAGTCGGTGATGCTCAATGTCGCCTATATCCTTCTCTCTCCTCTTTGCTTAAACACAGTCAGTGATTCCCAGCGCTGCCTTTGTCCTCTCTTTCCTCTTCTCTTAACACAGCCGACGATGCCCAGCGTCGCTTGTGTCCTCCCTTTCCTCTTTTCCTAAACACAGCCGACGATGCCCAGCGCTGCCTGTGTCTTCTCTTTCCTCTTCTCATAACACAATCGGCAATGCCCAACACCGCCTGTGTCCTCTCTTTCCTATTTTCTTAAACATAACCGACGATGCCCAGTGCCGCCTGTGTCTTCCCTTTCCTCTTCTTCTAACACAGTCGGTGATGCCCAGTGCTGCTTGTGTCTTCTCTTTCTTCTTCCCTTAACATAATCCGCGATACTCTGCGCTGCCAGTGTCCTCTCTCTCCTCTTCTTCTAACACAGCCAGTGATGCTTAATGTCATCTGTGTCCTCTCTCCCTTCCTTCTCTTTATCCTATTCTTTGTATTCTCTTCTTCTCTTATCTTATTTCTTATTCTCCCTCTATGATCTCTATCTTTTATGTTATTCTTTTCTTTGATAAAGACGGGTCGAGATTAACCTTCCTTGGTAGTTTTGTTGTCTAGCCGTAATGTTATTGTGCCAGAATTACTGTGCCCGATTTATTGCCACGATAGACTAACCATTATGTCTAGCTAGACAGTATCGGTATCGACATCTAGTAGTAATTCTATTGAGCCGGTCTCAATTACCAAGCCTGTTTTACTATTACGTCAAGCCAATTACTTGCCAGCGTAGTCATTGTGTTGATCTTCCCACCTAGTCAAATTCTTCTCTTCCCCATCTTTCTTCTCTCATTATTCTCTTCTTCTTTTTGAAATGTGCACGCTTGTGTATGTTCACTCAAAGGCAACATGAGGTCTGTTGACCCACCTGTCTTATAACATTTGCCATATGTGTGTGATTGTAGAGAGCATGAGACTACAGGCTAAGGGAGGAGATTCCAAACCAGTTTTACGACTGGGGGGCTTTCTTCGTGATCTAAGATGACACCCACGCGAGCCAGCCGGAGTAAGTCCCGAACCTACCTTAAATTCCTCTCTCATTGGTTGGTAATACCTGCCCTTGTTAGAATGTTATGTGGATGACTTGGTGGTCAAGTCCCAGGAGAAGGAGGGTCATATGCATGACCTTGAGAAGGTGTTCAAACGGCTTCGCCTTCATTAACGCAAAATGAACCCCTTGAAATGTGCCTTTGGCGTACGTTATGGAAATTTCTTAGGGTTCATTATCAGGTATCGAGAATTGAAGATTGAGCCCGTTAAGATCAAAGTAATTCAAGTGATGCCCCTGCCAACGACCCTCTGAGAACTTCGGTCTCTTCAATGCCAGCTTGCTTATATTCGGAGATTCATTTCCAATCTCTCTGGTCGTTGTAAACATTTTATACACTTGTTGAAGATGGACTCTCCTTTCATATGGGACAAGGCATGTCACTCTAAGGAGTAGTTGTTACATTCTCTGTACTCTCCACGCCAGTGTTAGGAAGGCCCCTTATTCTGTATGTGACCGCCCTCGACGAGTAGCTCGGTGCGCTCTTGGGTCAAAATAATGAGTGAGAAAAAGAAGTTGATCTGTATTGCCTTAGTCGCAGCATGCGAGGGGCTGAAAGGAATTACCCACCAATCGAGAAGATGTGCTTGGCTTTAATCTTCACGGTCCAAAAGCTTCGTCATTTCCTCCTGGTCATGAGGTGTAGCTTATCTCGAAAGCTGACCCCATCAAGTTCCTCATGATGCCCCCTTGCCTCTCAAGGCGCTTGGCTAAATGGGGACTCTTACTAATGGAGTTCTACATCAAGTACGTGCCGCAAAAAGCCGTCAAGGGTCAAGCTCTAGCTAATTTCTTAGCAGCACACCATGTCTTAGTGGAATCTCCCCTATCAAGTGACCTCCCTGATGAGGAAGTGTTTTGCATTGATCCAGGTTATGACTGAAAGATGTACTTTGAATGAGCTTTTCAGTCTGAACAAGGTGGTGTCGGAATAGTATTCTTGACCTTGCAAGAGGGCATCATCCCCATGTCCTTCTCCCTCGAAAAAGCTGACTCGCACAGTGAGGCTGAGTTACAGACCCTCATAATAGGGCTTGAGGTTGCTTTTAATGTAGAACTAGAGCGATTAGCAATTTTCAGCGACTCTGAGCTGGTATTACAACAACTCAAAGGGATATATGATGTAGTGGGTAAAACTTTGATGGCAAACCTCAATGATTTCTCTTTAGGGCATATCCCGAAAAGATTAAATTCCCAGGCTGATGACCTTACTAAGCTCGTTGCCACTATTCAAATACCCTTGAAGGAACCCATGCCTATATGGGTAGAAAAATGGAGACACATTGAACTGGTTAGAGAGTTAGATGGAGATGATGAAAGGATTATTTTCCCAGAATGACCTTCTTATCCATTCGGGGCACTCCTCGCTACTACGGATGCTCTCGAAGCTGAAAAGAAGGTGAAGCAGGGTCGAGAGGATAAGTCTAAAAGACAAGAGAAGGACATCTTAGATCTAATATGTGCTGAGATTGAACAAGTTCAAGATTGGAGGGAGCCGATAATCAACTTTCTTAAACATGGTCGGTAACCGGAGGATCACATTGAGCGCAACGGTATATGAAGAATGTCCACCAAATACGCTCTCCTTGATGGAGATGCTCTCTTTTGACGATCCTTCGATGGTATCCTTCTTCGATGCGTTAACATGAAAGGGGCGAAACAAGTATTGGAAGAAGTACACGACTGGATCTGTGGCCTTCATCAATCTGGTCCTAAACTATATGAACGGATACACAAGTTGGGGTACTATTAGTTGTCAATGGTTGCAGATTCGTTGTCTTATGCTAAAAGGTGCACAGTGTGCCAAATACATTCAAACCTCATTCATCAGCCACCAGAGCCTCTCCATCATACAGTGATGTCATGACCCTTCTCACAATGGGGTATGGATATTGACAGACCCATTGATCCTCCCTCAGCATTGGGTCATACTTTCATCTTAGTTGCTACAGATTATTTCTCCAAATGGGCTGAACCAATTCCTCTCAAGCATGTCCCCAGAGAATCAGTATCCAAATTCTTGCGACACCACATTATTTACCGATTTGGTGTGCCTGACAGGATCATATCAGACAATGGACCCCAGTTCAGGAGCCAACACATTGATTGCTTAGCTAACCAATTTGGCCTTGAGTGAAAGTACTCTACTATGTACCATCCTCAAGAAAATGGTTTGGCTGAAGCTTTCTACAAGACCCTTCCAGAATTCTGAGGAAATCAATGTCGAAGACGAGAAAATAATTAGCATGATAAGCTTCTCGAGGCTTTATGGGCTTATCACAACACGACTCGGAGTGCCACCGATTATACTCCCTAATCTTTAGTTTATGGGAGTGAACCGGTGCTACCCCTCGAGATGAAGAATATGAAGGATACATAATATGAAGGATGAAGAATGAAGAACATTCATTCGCTCCGCATCGCCATACATCATAATATGAAGGATGAAGAACAAGTCAATTTATGTTATCAAGAATAAGATGCACTTGATGAGAAGAGACTAGAGGCTCAACATAACCTTTAGCTCCACCAGAGGAGGATGAAGAGGGCTTTTGACAAGTCAGTCAAAGTCCATTCATTCGATCGTGGAGATTTAGTTTAGCAGTAAAAAGGCCGATCGTCATGCATGGACGGTGTAAAGGAAAGTTTGAGCCAATGGGAGGGCCCTTTTGTAGTAAAAAAGGTGTCCCCAAATGGAGCTTATATCATTACTCATCCCGATGGGAGGATGCAATGCCCCCTATCAACAGACGTTACCTAAAAAGGTATAACCCGTGATTCATACAGTCTCAAAGGTATGACCTTAAACATACCTTCAGGTCTTGGTGTATGACTCTAAACACACACCACTCTCACAGTCTCGAAGGTAAGACCTTAAACATACCCTTAAGTCTTAGAGTATGACTTTAAACATTCACCATTTGATAGAAGTGGGAGTGTGGTCGACTTACTGCATTCAAAAGAAGCAAAAGAGGCAAAGGAGACAATCAATGCACACAAGGAAATTTTTTTATTAAGAGAAGTTGCAAGTTACAGATACAACTTTTTATGACAAGTGCAAAATCTCAAAATTCAATTCTTACATATGAGGAAAAGAGAAGCGATTGACTATCAGCATTTCTCTTGCATCTGAGGACAAGAGAAGCGATTGGCTATCGACCTTGCTCTAGCAAGGAACTAACCTATGATGGAGAGCATGCCCTAATTGCAGTAAGTGCCCTTCCACAAAACAACATGGAGCTCACAATTGTGCTTGAGGACTTGGCTTCTAAACCAGATGGGATTCCCTCTAATTGGGTTACTATCAATAAAGTTACTAGTTCTAAAGTCCCCAACCCTCGGAAGGCTCTTCATCCAATGAATGCTCTCAGAAGTTCTTGCAAACTGATAAAGATATTGCCCCTTTTGAGTGACAACCCTTGCTGCCGAGCACGCTAAGCTGCCGTGTGTGTTCACTGCCGAGCACGTTAAACTCCGCACGTGTTCATTGCTGGCCACGCTAAGCCGCTGCGTGTATTCACTACTGAGACGAAAGCTGTCATGGGTGCTTACTACCACTCATGCTTACCGATGAACGTGATAGCTGTGATGAGCATTTGCCGCTGTGCACGACTGCTGCTGTGCATGACCACTACCATACATGAGCATTGCCATGCATGACCATTTCCGAACATGCTTGTTGCCACGCACAATTAGCCGTCGGTCCCAATAACTTAATAAGTGTGTTGCTCTGCACGTGCATGTTCACTACGTGTTCTCACACGATGCTTTAGCTACCCGGTGGCCCTTCGTCTGCCGGCGACCTTTCCGTTGCCTGACCCCTCGACTGCCTCGCCACCTGTCGGCTGTCTATTGCCTTGCGACCCTTTGGCTGCCTGACCCTTCGGCCGCATGCAACTATTTGGCTTCCCTTACCGAAAATCCCTTCACAGTCATCAGAAAAACTCCCGTCTCACCACCGATCCCTTCCTCCTTCTTCTCGGTGCTTCCCTGTCGCCGGAAAATCATAAATAAGTCTTCGCAAAACTTCTAACTGAAGCCTCTTCCCTCATAGAATCTGCTGGAGAATGCACTCCTCGACGGAAAACTCCTGTGAACTCCTGGTAATGCAAGGACCTCTCGTCCCTTCATTGGAAAACCCACTGTGAATGGTCGGGACCCTCCATTTTGTCTTCCCTTCATTAGAAATCCCTGTGCATGCTTGTTGAAAGTCCCTCCCTTCAATAGAAGCCTCTACGTGCAACCACCGGGGCAGCACCTGCGTTTTACTAAGTTAAAAAAGTGAAAATTGGGGTTTTACAACTTTTATACTTAGGCCTAGGGCTACCTGAAACTGCCCCGAACAAAATTGAAATGACAGTTCAGTCAAGAAGGCCAAATGGATATAGGTAGAGCCGGGTCAGGTCTAGGCTCGAGTTCAAAGGCTAGCACGCCGCTGTTGTGCGTGTTCCTTCACCACTTGTTGCTGCCGAGCGCATTCATGTTGATGCCGAGCGCATTCATATGGCTACCGAGCACGTTCCCTCGCCACCTAGTACTGCTGAGCATGTTCATATTACTGCCGAGTTTGTGCATATTACTGCTGAGCATGTCCCCTCGCCATCTGTTGCTGTTGAGCGCATTTATATTGCTGCTAAGCACATTTGTATTACTACTAGGCGTGTTCATATTGATGCCGAGCACGTTCGTATTGTTGTCAAGCGTGTTCCCCCGTCAAGTGCTGCCAAGCGTGTTTCCTCTGCAAATACGATTGTGTGCACTTTATCGCCATGCATACCCTGATGCTCGCTGTCAAGCATGCATCACTGCCGTGCACGCCTTGCTACCAAGGGCACCTAACTTCTGTAGATCGCAGCTAAGTGTGTTCATTGCCGAGCACACCGTTTCGACCTTTTTACATGTGTCTTTACGCATGCCTTCCCTAGCCAGCCAGTTCATGTGCGCACCAGTATGGATCAGACCTCATCGCCTTTCAACCCCACTGGAGTCACACTTATCCACAGGGAGTCACACCCACTTCCTTCTCCCTAGTCAGTTCGTTTCCTCCTACCATCCCTCATTGAGCCACTATCACCATCTGAACCCACTGCCCATAAATGGTCTTGGCCATTTCACCTCCAGTGAGTCAGACCACCATCTACAGACCCATTCCCCATCGAGCCTTATCCACTGCACGTCTCACAGCAAGTTCACCCCCCATTTGGCAACCCGCATACATGGCGACTCCCATCACGGTCCAGCTATACGACCCCAAAGTATAGTGCATGTCCTGGCCGCATGACGTTAAACTGCTTCGCGCAATGGTCCAGCTGTATGACCCTAAACTATAGTACGCGTCCTGGCCGCATGACATTAAACTGCTTCGCACAATGGTCCAGCTGTATGACCCTAAACTACAATGCGTGTCTTGGCCATATGACGTTAAAATGCTTCGCAAAATAGTCCAGCCGTATGACCTTAAACTATAGTGCACGTCCTGACCGCATGACATTAAACTGCTTCGCGTAATGGTCTAGCTGTATGACCCTAAACTATAGTGCATGTCTTGACCGCATGATGTTAAACTGCTTTGAGCAATGGTCCAGCTGTATGACCCCAAATTATAGTGCGTGTTCAGGCCACATGATGTTAAACTGCTTCGCACAATGGTCCAGCTGTATGACCTTAAACTATAGTGCGTGTCCTAGCCCGAAACTATAGTGCACGTCCTGACCGTATAACATTAAACTACTTCGCACAACGGTCTATCTATACGGCCCTAAACTATAGTGCACGTCCTGGTCGTATGACGTTAAACAGCTTCGTGCAATGGTCTAGTTGTATGACCCTAAACTATAGTGCACGTCCGGCCCGCATGACGTTAAACCGCTTTGTGCAACAGTCTAGCTGTATGACTCTAAACTGTAGTACATGTCCTGGTCACATGACGTTAAACTGCTTCGCATGATGGTTCAACTGTATGACCCTAAACTATAGCACACGTCCTAGCCGCATGATGTTAAACTGCTTTGCCTAAGTCCCGGTGGAATGACCTTAAACATGCCTCCATACATATCTTTACCTCATTCATTTCCTCCTCAGTGAGTCCATCTCCATTATCCTTTTATGAATCATGCTCATGAAGCCACGGTGATCCATTTCATCATCCATACTCACCGACAGTTAGTGGGTCACCCCTTGTCCACCTTCCATATAAACACAATCCATCATTCACAAAGGTCTCATGCCATCACCCCAAAGTGAGTCAAACCGCCACCATACTCACTTCATGACCTCCACTGACCGTCATCCATCTCCATAATGGTCCAGCTGTATGACCTTAAACTATAGTGCATGTCCTAGCCACATGACGTTAAATTGCTTTGCCCAGGACACAGAGGCATGACCTTAAACATGACCCCACAAAAAGAAAAAAAAAGGGGCATGGTGTAAACCAGAAGTGGGAACGCCATGAGTAAAATTCACGGATGGGCATGGTCACGAAACCATGAGTAAGAGAGTTCTGTAAATAAAAACTGGGCACAACAAAAACCCAAAAGGGCATCGTGAGTAAAAATGGAAAGAAAGGCGGACATGACCATTAGGTCTTGGGCAAGGGAACCTAAATAAAAATGAGGTTGATGAAAAGCGTCTCTACGGCACTGCATCCCCTATCCAAGCAAAAACTCGAAAGGGCGCTTGGACAAATAAGCTGGTTAGTGTAGCTTCCACCACCATAAGCCGCTTCAGTCGACATTTCAAGAAAAAAATCTTGATTTCAGAATATCTTGTTATCAGGACCCAAACAAAGAATAAATCAGTCATATGTCCAACAATGTGTAAACGTTAAAATCATCCCTCCAGATCCCACACATGCAAGTAACTCTCAAATCAGGTCAATACCTACCCATAGCAACCAGGGTGAAGCCAATAGAGGTCGCCTCGCCAAAATCCCTCCTTCGTTGAACCATAAATTCGGGGCATGCCACCAAAAACCCCCAACCGGGCTCGACAAGATGGGTCCCACAGAGGTACCCTGCTTTTCAAAGAAAACCTGGTGTAGTAACAAACAATGCCACCAACAATTCTGATGAGGGTGATGAATTTAAAAGAATATTATACTATTTAAAGGTATTTTTTTAACACTTTTATCCCCCTTTCGAATAAAGAGAAAAGCACTATGTGACCTAGGTTCGCAAATATCAAAATTTCGGCGAACTGTGGAAGCTGTAGGATAATAAGCCCTAATCCATGAGCAAACTTTCTAATAGTCTCAGAATGTCCATAGAAGGTTCAAGAATGTTGATAAAGGTCTCCTAAGAACACCTGCCAAGTTTTGTTGCAATCTGACGAGTTTAAGGCAGTGCAGACGCAGAAACCGTTTTCAGAAACCGTTTTGGAAAACCAACCTCTATCGCCCTGAAATGGACTTTATAACTACCGCCCTATCACCCGAGTATCAAACGACTATAGGACCATCTCCATTAGATCCAAAATATCTGAAAACCCCTAGGGACCAAGTTTCATCTTGATCAGACTTTTTTGAACCAAGTTATGGCCAAATTACCCGAAATGGGTAAGTCACACACTATTACCGTGCACCTCAGTGAAATGGAAACTGTGTTAATGGGTTTCAGGCTCAACATTAAAAGACCATATCTCTCTTATCTCAAGCCGGATCAAGCTCAAATTTTACGGGCGTGTTCGTCTCGTCGACCCGAGCAATTTGATATGTGGCACGAC
Source organism: Amborella trichopoda (assembly GCF_054954075.1). NCBI lineage: Eukaryota > Viridiplantae > Streptophyta > Magnoliopsida > Amborellales > Amborellaceae > Amborella > Amborella trichopoda. The sequence goes on from NC_142344.1 coordinate 24,995,293, forward strand.
CCATGTCGTGGCCCGAGCCGAGAGAAAAACACGAGAGAAGATCGTGATTCAACGCAAGGTTACAGTTTTTTCAGCAGGAGCACACCGCGATCCAGCAGCTACATCATGTCTCTCGCACGTTGGATCGACTCGAAATCAAACCCATTACGAGCAGAAAGTTCGGCCACAAGAAACCAAATTCCTGCCAAAAGATCAAAAATGGAAAATAGTTGTTCGGGAGCCAAATCAAGCCACGCTCGTCCCCAAGTTCTCATGATGACTTGCTCATCGATATTCAGAAAAGAAATCAAAGAAAAACATTGAGAAATGGGTGTAGTCTTTAAACAAAGATCGCATGTTTCTTGTGATTTTCGAACTTCGTGATCGTGGCCCAAAGACCCGATCAGTGGCTCAAAAGTGGTATCAAAACGACCATCTTTGTCACGACCCCACCCCTTGACCCTTACCGAAGTTGTGTACATCACTCAGGTGGGATTGCGGCCAGAAGTTGTGAACATCACTAAGGTGGGAGTGGCTCAATGCATAAAAACATAGGATCAGAAGCAAACCATGAAAGAAAACTAAAATACATCCATACATCAGACAAAGATCAATACAAAAGAACAACCATCTCATTCATTCAATATCAAAGAGTCTTTACAATTTCCTTCAAGGCACTACCGGCACATAAAATACACAAAATAAAGTACATATCGCAATGTTGAGACAACCAAATCATATTGTGAAGGTCTTCAGAAGATAGCTTTTCAAACTTCTTAATTTTGAACTTCAAGCCCCCAACTACCACCCAACTTTAGCAAAGATGCCACCACCCTTCACTCTACAGTTATGAAATAAAGATGAAATGAGCTAAAAGCCAAGTAAGCGGATCTACACCAATGCATCCCAACAAGCGTAACAACGATAACAAGATGCAATGGACATAAAATCACCAGGTATCAAGTGAATCCTCCAATATACTTCTTATCATTCTGACAGTAATATGATAAAAGTAGTTTAATATACAATGCATGGTTCACAATCACATTACTTAAAGTAGAACAGTACGGACAACGGATCACAATCATAAAACTAGTAAAGTCGACTCCCGAAGTAGAAGTTCTATTGCTCAGGTTAAGCCAATCCTGCCACTTAAAACCTCTACCCTCATTCAGGAGGGAGGACAATGACAAGTGGGTGCCCCACTTCGTAATGCCCTCATACACACACACACACACATCCTCAGCGCGCTTTGGGGTTTCGATAAGCAGCGGCCTTTCAAGACATGATCCTTTTCTTATGTCATTCTGACGAGAGAGCGTTACACTACTATTGGGTGATCCAATGCGTGGTGCCTATATAGATTCTGGGGGCGCAACCCTCCCAATTATCCACATCCTGACTCCTATCCTATCATGGGGAGTGAGGGAAAGATCGCAGTTGTTGGCACCATCAGTCACACATTAGGTGCCCTCCCCATCAGGCAACTATCAGCACCATCATTCACACAGTAGGTGCCCATTCCCATATCATATAAGCGGCATAATACCATCATTCACATAGTAGGTATCCACTCACAATTCATATAAGCAACATGACACCATCATTCACACAATATGTATTCATTCACATAGCATATAAGCAGCATGATACCATCATTGACATAGTACGTATCCATTAAGCAGCATGATACCATCATCCACATAATAGGTATCTATTCATATATCATATAAGCAGCAAGATACCATCAGTCACATTTGATAGTGGCACATCATATTAAGCAACATCATAATGACAGTACCATGGTAATAATGACATTATTCTATTTAAGCTTTACCGCTCAATTTCCTGCCGTAAAGGGCAATGATATGTGCTCACTATGAGGGACATAACTTTTAGACAGTTTAGAGTTGGAAGATAATTCCAAAACAAATTTTGTAGTGAGCTCACCTATCCTTCATACGGGATTGGTTAGAAGACAGATAGACCCCGTTTGTCCTCTTAAAGATTCAAAGAGGTGAGGGTTTACTGGCTACACCCTGTGGTGCACAGGGGACAGTGACATAACCTGGTTCATATCACTATCACTCCCAAACCGTGAAGCAACTTGTGAAGGTTTCAAAATCAATGTTTGAGCCAAGACATACATATTTCTAACAAGGATAATTTGAAAGCATTTGGATTTCATTTGGTGGCTCAAAAGTTCATTCCAAAGAAGGTGATAGTTCTGGATTTTTTCAAAACAGCCCACAGCGACATACCTTCATAAAACGAAGTATACCTTTCAATCTAAAAAGAGTTTCAATATAGTTCCTCATGAAAATTTTAGCTCATTCAAAGATATTTCAAATGGCTATGGTTTGTCCAAAAATGTACTTTTTTTTGTTAGTTAAAATCAATGACCACAGTGGAATTAGTTAAAATTCCAAGAGAACAGTCAACAATGATGTACCTTCTCATTTTGAAATATAACTTTATTTTTGTAAAGAATTTCAATAGTGGGAAAAAACAAAAATTTTATTGGACTCATACATCCTTCCAATGGCGATAATTTGAGGCCAATATGACCCCATTTGACTGTTCAAAATCCTCCTTCAATCACACACATAATTCTGGAATTTCACGGTGGCATATAACATGTCTCAAGAACACATTCCATGACCTTCATTTCATGGTAAGGAACACAATTCTCTCACAATGCACACACATAACATGCATTTCTTACATAATCTAAGAATCATACATTCATTCTCAACATCCACCATTATCATAGAACAGAAGCCCCAATTTTCAATGAAAAGGGCGAAAGGATTTTTTACATCACATATACTTCCATTGCTCATTTCATGTGCATAAATTCCCATGCATCCTTATGACTGCCATGTAATGGTGATGGATCATCTTACCTTATCAGCAATGGTGCCTTCTTACAAACTCTATCGCCGTGTGCCTTCACTGTGCCTATTCGTCGTGTGCTTGCCTACTCTACCACGCTCGCTCATCACCGTACGACGGTGGTGATGGATCCACCTACTTGACCAATAATGGCGCCTTCTTAAAAACTCTGTCGTCGTGCGCCTTCACTGCACCTATTCGTCGTGCGCTCACCTACTCTATCGTGCGCTCTCATCACCGCGCGCCTACCACTGCGTGCCTCTCCTATGCCTACCTACCGCGAACACCATTGCCACGCGACTTATCGCCGCATGACTCACACTACCGCACACCCTATCGCCGCATGACTCTTCTCTCCTTCTAATTTCGCGCGGCCCACACTCTACTTATCCAGTCTTGCACTCAACCGGCTGGGATAGTCCGGGTCCGTACATAATCCCCCCTAAAAAATATTTTGTCCTCAAAATCTCTAGTTACTCAAATAACTGGGGGTACTTTTCTCGGATTTCATCGTCTCGCTCCCATGTTGACTCTTTTTTCGAATGGTACGGCCATAAAACCTGGACTAGAGAAATCTCTTTGTTGCGTAAAACTTGGACTCTTCTATCCAAAATCTCAATTGGCTGCTCCACATAAGTCAAATCTTCCTTGATCGGGATTGGCTCATATTTGAGGATGTGGGACGGGTCGGGCTGAAGCTTCCTTAACAACGACACATGAAATACATCATGAATTTTGGCTAGTTTAGGCAATAGGGCCAATCGATATGCCATGACTCTGACTTTCTCTAAATCTCGAAGGGTCCAATAAATCGTGGAGTTAGTTTCCCCTTTTTTCCAAACCTCATTATGCCCTTAGCTAGTGACACCCTCAGAAAGACTGGGTCACCCACTTCGAATTCAGGGTCCCTTCTTCAATTATCGGCATAACTCTTCTGCCGACTTTGAGCCGTTTTAAGTCTTTCTCGAACTAGAGCGATCTTCTTTGAGGTCTTTTGAACAATCTTTGGCCCTAACAGTCTCCTTCATCGACCTTGTCCCAACATATAGGTGATTTGCACTTCCACCCAAACAACGCCTTGAAGGGCGCCATCTGTATACTGGCCTGGAAACTATTGTTATAAGAAAATTCTATTGAAGGAAGGTGATCATCCCAGTTTCCCTTGAAATCTATAATACAGGCCCTCAACATATCTTCTAGGGTCTGAATAGTCCTTTCCAACTGTCCATCAGTCTGAGGGTAGAAAGTAGTACTAAAAGTGAGTCTGGTCCCCATAGCCAACTGTAGGCGGTTCCAAAACTTTGAAGTAAATCTGGGATCTCTGTTGGACACAATACTAACAGGCACCCCATGCAGCCTTACTATCTCCTTGATGTATAGTTGGCCAACTTATCCATGGTATAAGTAGTACAGACCGGCAAGAAATGAGGGGCTTTAGTGAGTCGGTCCACAATAACCAAAATACTATCATATCCCAAACTTGATCTCGGTAGGCCAGACACAAAATCCATAGTTAGGTGCTCCCACTTCCATTCTGGTACAGGTAAGGGTTGTAACTGTCCACCAGGTTTTAGATATTGAGCCTTCACTTGCTAACAAGTCAAACACTTAAAAACAAATTGTGCTACCTCTGTCTTCATGTTATTCCACCAAAAGACTCTTTTTAGATCCTGATACATTTTCGTGCTCCCCGGATGTGCTGTATAACGGGAGAGGTGTACTTCTTCTAAAATAGCCCTTTTTACTTTATCATTGTCAGAGATACAAACCTGACCTTTAAATCTTAACATATCATCACTGCCTGGAGGCATAGGCTATAACATTTCCCTTTTGCATCAGTACACACCCAAGCCCTTTGTATGAGGCATCAGTAAAAACCACAAAATCTTCATTCCCCTCAGGCAAGGTCAGTACTTGGGCTGTAGTCAGTCTCTTCTTTAATTCCTGAAAACTTCTCTCGCAGTTATCGGACCATACAAACTTAACTTTCTTTTAGGTTAGGAGGGTTAGGGGAAGTGCTATCTTCGAGAACCCCTCTACAAAACGTCTATAATACCCTACCAGTCCTAAAAAATTGTAAACTTCAAATACATTCATTGGTCTCTCCCACGTAAGTACAACCTCAATCTTACAAGGATCAACAACAATCCCTTCTTTGGAAACAATGTCCCCGAGGAACACTACGCTTGAGAGCCAAAACTCACTCTTATTGAGACAACCACAAAGTCATCCAGATAGGGTCTAAAAACTCTGTTCATTAGATCCATAATGATAATGGGGGCTTTTGTTAATCCAAAAGGCATGAATAAGAACTTGTAGTGGTCATAACGAGTCCTGAATGTAGTCTTGGAGATATCCTCTTCCTTAACACACAATTGGTGGCACCTAGACCGGAGGTCAATCTTGGAAAATACTGGGGCCCCTTGCAGTTGATCAAATAAATCATGAATTATGGGCAACGGGTATTTATTCTTTACCGTAACCTGATTCAACTATGTATAATCAATGCATAGCCTCAATGACCTATCTTTCTTCTTCACAAATAGAACCGGTGCACCCTATATGGGGCTTCAATTCCCTTAGCTCAGCTGGGGCCATCCTATATGGGGCTTTAGAAATTGGAGTAGTACCAGGGGCCACCTTTATTTCAAATTCAATCTCCCTAACTGGGGGCAGAGAAGTTAACTCTTCAGGGAAGACCTCTGGATATTCTCTCATCACTGGTATCTGTTCTAATTTGGATTGGACATCCTGGATTTCTACTAGATAAGCCAAGTATCCCACACATCTTTTTGCCAACAGGCGAGAGGCCCGAAGGGTTGAGATGATGTGTAAAGGAGAAATATCCTTAATGCCCTTAAAATAAAGTTCAGGTTGACCCAGGCATCTAAAAGTTACAATCTTATCAAAAGAGTTCACTGTAGCATAGTGGGTAAACAACCAATCCATACCCAAAATACTATCAAAGTCTTGAAGATCTAAGAGTATCGAATCTATAGGTAACAAACATCCTTCAATCACAACCCCACACTGCTTATACATTATATCAGTTTCTATTGATTTTTCCATAGGCATACATACTACCAGAGTCTAAACAAGTTGTACAAGCTTAAAGTCAAGTGACATGCAAAGTGTGGTGCAACAAATGAATGAGATACAGGATCAATTAAAAACTTTGCTTCAATTCCACATACAGAGAGCGTACCTCAAATCATAGAGGTTGACGCCTTTGCCTCAAGCTCGGTTAGGGCGAACCCTGCCCATGAGCCCTCAATCAGTCCTCTGATCCTTTGATGGGACAGTCTTTCACTAGATGGCCCAATTTTCCACACCGAAAGCAGGTCTTGGTCTTCTTGAAGCACTCAGCCACCGTATGATTTCCCAAACCACAGTGAGGGCAGACTGGGCATCAGTTGGCCCTTACATCATCGGGAACAACCCCTAAGATTCTGAAACTGCCTTGATTGTTTCTTCCCTTCCACTCTTTCTTTAGAGGTGGTCATGCCTTCTTCTTAAAACTCCCAGATTGGGTGATACCCAACCTCCCATCCCTTCTTGTCTGAAAGTCGTCATCATCTCTCTCCATCTTTAGGGCCAGGTCTAGCAACGGGGAGAAGGTCTTAAGGTTTGCTGCAATAATCCTTCTCCTTATATCGAATCAAAGGCTCCTATCAAATTTACTAGCCTTTAGCGCCTCAGAACAAATAATATGCGGCGCATATCTGGAGAGTTCAACACACTTCGTTACATATTGCTCAACGGACATATTCCCCTATTGTGGCTCTATAAATTCTACCTCTTTCCTTTCCTTTACAGAGTCGGGGAAATATTTCTCATAAAAGACTTCTAGAAAATTCTCCCAAGTAGTCACAACTTCCGACCCTTCCCACGACTGTTTTACTGAGCTCCACCAGTGCTCAGCTTCTCCTTCAAGAATAAAAAGTAACAAGTCTAACTTTCTGCGCATCTGTGCAATTAAGGACTTCAAAGATATTCTTTATCTACCTTCTCCATCTCTCAGTCTTCTCTACTCCCCCATGCCCTACAAAGATTGGAGGTGCAAGCCTCCTAAACCTTTCTTTAAGATTATATCATTCATATCAGAGGCAAGGGTAGACGGTGCCGGTACAACTTCTCTCATCACTTGTGTCATGGCCTCCAAAGTTTTGATGAGTTCACCGAAGGCCTCAGGTTACCATTACTGAACTTGCATTGTTGGTATGAGTCCTTGGCATGTCCAACCTAAAACTTAAACACCCAGTTACTAGCCCATCAAAGAACTATCCTACAAACACTTCTAAGACTCCCCTAGGCCAAGAATCCTATCCTGGCTGCTCTGATACCATAATTGTTAGGACCCCGCCCCCTGACCCCTACCAGAGGGCGACAGAGCGTGGGATCGCGACCGGAGGTCGCAAACGTCACTCAGGTGGGAATGGCTCAACGCATAAAAACACGGGACCAAGAGCAAACCATGAAAGAAAACTAAAATAAATCAATACAATAGACAAATATCAATCCAAAAGGACAACCATCTCATTCATTCAATATTAAAGAGTCTTTACACTTTCCTTCAAGGCACTACTGGCTCAAAAAATACAAAGAATAAATTACATCTCGCAATGCTGAGACAACCAAATCATACTGTGAAGGTCTTTGTAAGACAACTTTTCAAACTTTTAAATTTCGAACTTCAAACCCCCAACTGCCACCCACCTTTAACATAGATGCCACCACCCTTCACTCTACAATTATGAAATTAAGATGGAATGAGCTAAAAGCCCAGTAAGCGGATCTACACCAATGCATTCCAATTAGCATAACAGCGATAACAAAATGCAATACACATAAAATTACCAGGTATCAAGTGAATCCTCCAATATGCTTCTTATCACTCTAACTGTAATATGATAAAAGCAATTTAATATACAATGCATGGTTCACAATCACCTTACTTAAAGTAGAACAGTAAGGACAACAGATCACATTCACAAAACTAGTAAAGCCTACTCCCGAAATAGAAGTTCTAATTCACAGGTTAAGCCAATTCTGTCCCTTAAAATAGCTACCCTCATTCAGAAGGAAGGACAATGACAAAGGGGTGCCCCACTTCGTAAAGCCCTCACACACACACGCACATCCCCAATGCGCTTTGGGGTTTCGATAGGCAGTGACCTTGCAAGACACGACCCTCCCCATATACCCTTCTGGAGAGAGAGCGTTACACTACCATTGGGTGTTCCAATGCGTAGTGCCTATATAGATCTGGGGGGGGTGCGACCTTCCCAAATATCAACATCTTGACTCCCGTCCTATCATGGGGAGTGAGGGAAAGATCACAGCTTCAGGCACCATTATTCACACAGTATGTGCCCTCCCCATCAGGCAGCTGTCAATACCATCATTCACATAGTAGGTTCCCATTCCCATATCATATAAGCAGCATGATACCATCATTCACATAGTAGGTATCCATTCACATATCATATAAGTAGTATCCAATGACATATCATATAAGCAGCATGATACCAACATCGACATAGCAGGTATCCATTCACATATCACAGAAGCAGCATGATACCATCATTCACACAGTAGGTATCCTTTCACATATCATATAAGCAGCATGATACCATCATTCACATTTGATAGTGGCACATCATATTAAGCAATATCATAATGACAGTACCATGGTAACAATGACATTATTCTATTTAGGCTTTACCGCTCAATTTCCTGCCATAAAGGGCAATGACATGCGCTCACCATGACGTTCATAAGTTTTAGACCGTTTAGAGTTTGAAGATAATTCCAAAACCAATTTTGTACTGAACATACTATCCTTCAAATGGGATTGGTTAGAAGACATATAGACCCCGTTTGACTTCTTAAAGGTTCAAAGAGGTGAGGGTTTACTTGCTGCACCCTGTGGTGCACAGGGAACAGCGACATACCCTGCTTCATATCACTATCACTCCCAAACTGTGAAGCAACTTTTGACGGCTTCAAAATCAATGTTTGTGCCAAGACGTACATATTTCTAACAAGGCTAATGTGAAAGACTTTGGATTTCATTTGGTGGTTCAAAAGTTCATTCCAAAGAAGGTGATAGTTCTGGATTTTATCAAAACGTCCCACAGCGACATACCTTCATAAAACGAAGTATAACTTTCAATCTAAAAAGAGTTTCAAAATAGTTCCTGCATGAAAATTTTAGCTCATTCAAAGTTCTTTCAAATGGTTGTGGTTTGGCAGAGAATGAACTTCGTTTGGTTAGCTGAAATCAGTGACCACAGTGGAATTAGTGAAAAATCCAGGAGAACTGTCAACAATGATGTACCTTCTCATTTTGAAATATAAATTTATTTTTGTAAAGAATTTCAACATTAGGAAAAAACAAACACTTTACTGGACTCATGCATCCTTCCAATGGAGGTAATTTGAGGCCAATATGACCCATTTGGCTGTTCAAAAGCTTCCTTCAATCACACACATAATTATGGAATTTCACAGTGGCATATAACATGTCTCAAGAAGGGGCAGTGGCCAAGTGACGCTAATGGTTGGGCAAGTGGCACCCAAAGCACGACAAGTGGCAAACACTCTTCATGCATGCTAGAGGCATAAGCTGCGTCTTGACCCTTCTTCAGCAGATGATGCCCACATGGCGTTGCCCATCCTTCTGCTCACGCACGCGTGCGGCGTTACCCCCCTTCTATCGCCTCTCGTGCTTCACTCTTTTGCGTCTATCGCCGTGTGCCTATTCACCCCATGCTTGCCTGCTTTGCTGCGTGCTCCCATTATCGTGCTCCTATCGCCGTGCACCTCTCCTTCGGCTACCTGCCGTGAACACCATCATTGCACGACCTATCGTCATGTGACTCACACTACTGCGTGCCTCATTGCCGCATGACTCTTCTCTTCTTCTATCCCCTCGAGGCCCACTCTATCGTGCGACTCTTCTCTCCTTCAATCGCCATGCGGCCCACACTCTACTTATCCTACCATGCACTCAATCAACTGGGATAGTCTGGGTCCTTATAGTCTTCCCGAGCTGATCAAGAAAAGAGTCATCTTTTGACCGAATGGAGACCGGAAAGACCCTGAAACAACTCGGGAAGTTTACAAGAGTTCTTGGGCACTAAATTGGAATTTTGTGGATTGTTGGTGCAGGGGCATAATCATCATTTTGCCCCATTTTCTTTGAATTTCTTTAATTCATTTAATTGTTACTTTTTAAAAATTAGGTAAACTTTTGATTGTACACCCATGTTTGGGCCCCACTTCTACATAAACAAGCACGCACCTCACGTAATAGACCCTTCTTTTCAGCAATAAAAATTACACTTTTTTCATTTGAGCTTTGAGTCACGTCTTGGAGAGAGAGAGGAAAGAGAAGACTTTAGGCGATACCCTTGGGTGTAAGGTAACTTTCTCTCTCCTCTCTTATATCTCTTTCTTCTTTCTCTCTCCTCTCTTATATCTCTTTCTTCTTTCTCTCTCTTCTCTCTTTCATCTCACTTTCTCTCTATTCCTTCTCTCGCTTCACTCTCTATTCTCTCTTTCTCTTTTTCTTTCTTTCTCTTCTCTCTTTCTCTCTCTTCTCTCTTTCTCTTTCTTCTATCTCTCTTCTTTCTCTTTCTTCTTTCCCTTTCTTCTTTCTCTTTCGTCTTTCTCTTTCTTCTTTCTCTCTCTTTGATCTCTCTCTTATTCCTCTTTCCTTTCTTTTTCTGCTTCCTTTTCTTTTCTTTCTTCTATCTTTCCTAATCTTTATTTCTTCTTTCCTTTTTATTCTCTTCTCTTTCTTTTTCTCTTTGTTTTCTTCTCGTCCCATGTCCCTCTCAGTCTGTTGCACGCGACGGTGCATACTGCTGAGCGTGACGTTCTCTTCTCTCTCTATTCATTGCTCATGAAGTGCAAATGCCGAGCATGACTTTCTCTTCTCTTTCTCAGTCTGTTGTGTGCAACAGTGTGTACTGCCGAGCGTGACATTCTCTTCTCTCTCTATTCGTTGCACACGGCAGTGCAAATGCCAAGCGTGACTTTTTTTGCTTTCTCAGCCTGTTGAGCGTGGCAGTGCGCACTGCCAAGCGTGACATTCTCTTCTCTCTCTGTTTGTTGCGCACGGCAGTGCAAATGCCGAGAGTGACTTTCTTCGCTCTCTCAATCTGTTGCACGCGGCAGTGCGTACTGCTGAGCGTGATGTTCTCTTCTCTCCTTGTTCGTTGCGAACAACAGTGCAAATGCCGAGCATGACTTTCTTCCCTCTCTCAGCCTGTTGCGAACGACAGTGTGTATTACCGAGCATGATGTTCTCTTCCCTCTCCATTCGTTGTGCACGGCAATGCAAATGTCGAGCATAACACTCTCTCTTGTTTGATGCGCATGGCAGTGCATACTACCGAGCATAATGTTCCCCTTTTCTCTTTCTGTCTGATGCGCATGGCAGTGCACACTGCCAAGCGTGATGTCTTCTCTCTATCACAAGCGACAGTAAGCACCGCCGCGTGAGACCTTTCTTCCTTCCCACTTTCTGCCCTACCCAGTAACACACACTGTTGAGCACGATCTCTTTTCTCTTATCTTTCCTTTTGCTTGTTTGACCAGAGGGCTGGTTGAGCCTTATGCTGCCGTGCCAATCTTTATGTCGAGTAGTTTAGCCGTTGTGCCAGTCAAGTTACCGTGCCCTTTTAGCTTCCACGCAAGACTAGCCACTGCACTAAGACAGTCACTGCGTCAGTCTCGTCATTGAGTAGTTTAGTCGTGCAGACACCCCATTTTTTAAAATTGGCAAATTTCATGATTTTCCTAACCTTAGAAAATCTATAGGACCACACTTTTTCAGTAGACCCCTAAACCATAGACCACCATAGTCCATGGTCTCATCCTAGTCTAGTCGCCGTGCCCGTCTAGCTGCCACGCCAGAATAGCCACCCTGCTAGTCTTACTGCCGCGCCAGTCTCACTACCGTGTCCGTCTAACCGTTGTGCTAAATGTTTCTTCTCAATTTCTTTTATCACTTATTTTCTCTTCTTCTCTCCTTCTTCTCGTCTCTTCTCTCCCTTTAGAAGGATTAACGAGAGCCAAGCTAACCTTCACCCCCCTCTCTTTTTTCTCTTCTCTCTTTTCTCTTCTTCTCTCCATCTTTTCGTCTCTTCCCCCCTTGAAAGGTTTAGCGAGAGCCAAGCTAACCTTCACCCTCTTCTTATTCCTCTTCTTCTTCCTCTCTTTAAAACAAATATTTTTCTTTCTTTACCACGGAAGAGCTATGTAAAAGCCAAACTAACCTTCATTTCTATTTTCTTTCTCCACTCTATTTCTCTAAAGCACCAGGTGAAAGCCAAACTGGTCTTCATTTCTTTTTTCCCTCACCATTCTCTCTACTTTATGTCTCTTCTTTTTCCTCTTTTACTTTCTTCATCTCACCCCTTTCCCTCATTTTTCTACCAAGGAAATGATGTTGTAGGACCCTTGACACCGGAAGGTTGTCCAATTGACATGGACCCAATGGCATCGTTCTCTCAATTTCCCCTCGAATGTACACGCCTGTGTGCATTCATTCAAAGACAAGGTGGGGCCTTCTGACCCACTTGTCTATACTCTAATGTATGTGTGTGGTCACAGGAAAGAAGAAATAGGTCAAGGGAGACGATTTCGAGCCGGCCACAGACCAGGGGGCATTCCACGTGATCCAAGAGGGCGTCCATGCGAGCCAGCCTAAACCTGTCACGAACCCACGTGAGGTAAGTCTTGCCACACTACCCAAATTCCTCCCTCACCGGTTGGTATTCCTGCCCACGTTCTCTTTACACGGTTCCCGGGTCTATCTCAAACTCGAAGCCACGCCATCAAGTCATCTCGACTTAGAGGGCGAGATCGAAGCACCTAACCAATTGAAGGCAGTCCATGTTCGCATCGCTTGGGAGATCTGTTTGGAGGTTACAGAAGTAAACAAGTTCATTGTGCCTCACTTTGGTAGAGCATGTCGAGCAACAGAAGCGCACGAGCATTGATGGAGACTCACCAATCGTGAGTATTAGTAAGTCGACCATCCCTAAAAGGGGAAAAACAGTAGTTGGCGCAAGGACACCAAACAAGGGAGGAACTTCAGACCCCCTCCTTTCAGTTGAGTTTTTTAGTTGGATTACCCCCAAGGCTGGGAACAGCTTGTAGTGCCCCAGGAGATAGCAGCAAACGAGATGTCACCGCAAGTTCTTGCATTGAAGTAGAAGAATGGGACCCTTTATGACAACCTGAGTTAGATCTTTGAGTGGGACAAAGGTCGCAAGGTTCCAGGCAGGGAGGGGTGTCCAGTCTAGGATATGAATGCCCCCATAGGGAGCGGTCCACATATTGGCCCTATCGCAGATTCTTCACATGGCCAGACGTCAAAGGGACCTACATATTTTAAAGACGAAAACAAGCGGGGGAAGCGATCTGCATCGATAGATGCTTTTGAATCCGAGCCTGCTACTGAGTCTGCCCCGAGGCACAAGAGTGCCAAACTAGCTAGGCCATCTACTGTGTCTTAGCCGGTAGTCAATGCTCCATTCCCCATTGTTGTAGAGGCTCAGGATGATGTTGTTGTTCCTTCAAATCAGGAGGCGACCCGTAATCTTGGCATGGCATCACCAGTTCAAGAGGTGGCTTCTATGACAGTCGAGCCGGTGTGTGAGCTAACACCGGTTCCATCATCCCAAAAGAGGGCAAGTTTGGATTTGGCCTCGTGCCCGAGAGAGAGCGCCCCTTCACTATTGGTAAAGGCAAGTGAAGTAATGAGTGGGGCTTCTAATGAAAGCCCTATTTCTATTCAGGGGGAAGAGCTCGGGGTTGATGAAGCATCTGAGCATTATGAGGCAGCTGCCCCGAATGGTGTGGGAGAAATGCCTATTTTGCTTATATGAATGAAAATCTTATTTTTCTTATGCTTGAATTGATCATGTCGTGTAATTTCATCATTGCCTTCTAGGGGACTGCGAGCTTTTATGAGTCCTCCTTGTAGACATGTTTGCCCTCATAGACATGTTTGCCCTCATACGTGCCTTTTGACTTACATGCCCTTTCTAATTTTTGTTTAAGTTCTTGGGGTGTGTGCCATTTTTGGTTTTCGCAGGGCCTCAGAAATAATTTTTTTGTGGCGCTTTTGCTCATGGCTTTCACACTACGTCTACCATTTTTTTTTTCTTTTGCTCACGATGCCCTTTTGGGTTTTCATCGAGCCCACCTTTTATTTGACGACTTTTGCCCATGATATGATGCTATCGTGCCCCATCATTTTTCTTTTTCTTTTGACGCTTTTACCCACGACACCCTTTCAGGTTTTCATTGTGTCTGTCTTTATTGAGAGAGGTGAGAGGAGATAGAATACCCGATTCCTCTTCTCGTCATGTGTTGAGCAGCGGCGACTTTCATGACCTCGAAGGGAGCGATTTCCTTTCCACCTTTTAGTCCCTGATTGGTCAGGGGCTCATAATCCATCGTTCTCATGATGTGATGAACCTGATGACTGTAGAGGCTCCAGTCGGGGGAGGTTTCGACCTTCGGATGAGATAAGGCTTTTGGAGCCCCACTTACGTCATGGCTCTTGACCTCTGGCATGAACCCTGCCAATGGTCTTGAAGAGGTCAGAGGGGCTTCTTTGATCTTGGCTTTCCCTTTTTGTATGGCCTTCAATTGATCTCGAAGATCCTCGGCCTCGATTCTTAGATCAACAATGGCTGCCTGATCTAAGTGATGGAGTGGTGGAATGGGGGCATTAACAGACTCCTGGACTGACTCCTTTTCTGAGGCCCCTGGGAAATGCAACACTCGCTGAGAATCGCATGAGTAATCTGTCCCTTGGTTAAAAGATGTATTATCCTCTCCATTTAAAGAGGTCAGGATGTTCAAAACCTTGCAGTCAGCTTGAGTGGATTTGGTAATTCTCTTTAATGCTTCCGATTCAAGAATGGAAATGGGAAAGTGCAGGATCTTCTGACGATCTGATGTGTACGAGACTCTTGGAATCAAAGCATCTACTCCCATGACCACCTCGAGTTCAATGGTACTCACTAGTTTGACAACCAGTGGGGGTGGCTCTGAACTGAAAGAGGAGGGGAGAGCCTCATCTTCAAGAGAAGCAAGTAACACTTCCGGAAGAGGGCATGGAGTGTTGGGGTGAATTGAGGTCAGAGGGAGAAGCTTGTCGTTTCTCTCTTCTTCTTTAAACATTCTGGAGAGCAGCCTTGCTACATCCTCCTCATCCTCATGTAACGATGCCTCCATCTTTCTTATAGATCTTCGATCGTCGTCTTCAAGTTCTTGAGGTGATATCAAATCTACGAAGTAGTACTTTGCATCGGCATAATGCGTCTCGACGATGGGGACCGGTCTCTTATCAGCATAAACTGTGTACTGCCTTCCATCCCGGCTGTACTTAAAGCACTGATGAAGCATGGACGGGACCACCCCTTGGTCCTGCATCCAAGGGCGATCAAGGATGATGTTGTAAGAGGTGTCAGGGTCGATCACATGGAATTGTGCATAATCGTTTAATTTACCATCTTGAGATGGAGGCAAACAGTCCCGACCAGTTTTCTCCCCACTGATTGAACCCCTGAATTGTGATGTTCGTTGGTGTGAGGTCATCAGATCCCAACCCTAGGCAGCTAAGAATTCTTCTCGAGATGAGATTAACTGCCAACCCCCCCCGTTTGAAGACATTTTTCAACACCTTGGTCCCCCGGTAAATAAAGACTAACAAATAGTGGAAATCTCGACAGTCTCAGAATAGCCTCAGAACTAGCCAAGATCTTCATAAGGAATCTCAATAGTCTCCTCCCAAGTTTCTTTACATTCCGACATATCTAAGGCAGCACAAACGGAGAAGCAGTTCAGGCAAAATCAGCCTCTTATACCTTGAAACGAACCCTATAACTAGAGTTATATTTTCAGTAGCTCAATTTTCTATGGGACCAGCGCCATTGGATCCGTCACGATTGAAAACCCTCAAGGGTCAAATTTCAACTCGAACGGACATTCCAGGAAGAAGTAATTGCAAAAGAGCGAAACAGGAGGAGTCACACGCTATTTCCGTGTGACCACCCTGCAACTCAACGCCATTAAAGGGGCAATCCAGACGAGTGACTTTCAATGCTTGTATCTCCCTTCTTCGAGATTAGATTGCACTCAAACTTGATGAAGAGTGTTCATCTCGTTGAGACAAGCGTTTCGATACGTGGAGCTCGAAGAAAAGCTAGAGAGAAGTTGCTGATCCTTAAAGAAAGTGTAGGAAAATCAGTAGCGTCGTGCCTCACTCGAGCAGCCAAATCATGCCACTCTCGAGCCCGATCAACGTGAAATCAATTCCATCTCGCATGTAAGGTCTAGGGCTATCTCGAGCCTGAACCCCGTACATGATGAACGGTCAGATTCTGCACGCGAAGCCGATGAATTGACTGCAAATTTTGTTGTTGGAATTTTAGATTTTGGCCAAAACTCCAAAGTTGTAAAATCTTCGTCCGAGCACATATTCTAGCTACGTTTGTTGCCCTACAATCGTGACAACATGTTCAGTGTGATCCAATGAAGAAATCATAGAAAAACATCAAGGAATGATCACACAATCGATCCAAAGTTTCAAGATTCATTCAAATTTCAAGTCACATGATCGTGCCTTAAAAACACGATCCATGGCTCGAAGTTGGTGTCAAATTGATTGCCATGTCGTGCCCTACAAGAAAACAACCATCTTTCGATCAAACGCACATCATAACTACCCCGGATCATCCATGAAAAATCATGCACGTTCCAGGGCAACACAAAGACTGTCTTGGAATTCCACAACTTGTTAGGAAGGGGCAAATCTGTCATTTTGCAGCCTATTTTCTAATTTCTTTTAATACAGTTAAATCTTAATGTCTAGCAATTAGGTTTTCATCTACCCATATTTGGGCACAATTCTATATATACCACGTACCATCATTGTATGCAAAAAAAAAAAAAGGCTTGAAACCCTTCACATAAAGAGAATTTTTACTTAATAGAATTCTCTTTCCTCCTCATTGTTGGGTCACGTTTGGAGAGAGAGAGTAAGGAGAGAGAAAATTTTGGACCGATACCCTTAAGCTCAAGGTAAATTTTCTCTCTCTTCTTTTCTTTCTTCTTCTTCTTCTTCGTTTGAGCCTCCCTCAGAGGACATGCACTGCAGTGGCAGTGCCTGGGTACCGAGCGAGCAAAAGAAGCCTACGCACGGTGATAGGCCTAGAGAGGTGCAAAAGGAACCTATACGTGGTGATAGGAACCGAGCGAGCGAAAGAAGCCTACGCACGGCAATAAGCGTACAGAGGCGCGAAAGGATCCTGCATGCGGCGATGAGCACCAAGCGTAAAAGAGAAGCTTGTCGACTGCGATGGGTATTACTGCGACCCTTCACGGACAGCGATAGACATTGCCGCCTGCAATAGTCATGCCATAGGGTGAAATTCCAGCGGACGGCAATAAACTTCGCTACCCGTGTTCCTCACTAAGACATCGAGGACACACCTGCAGACGGCGATTAGCAGCGCTTTTTGCAAATCTCGCCGAGGGATAGAAACAAGCAAACATAAGGGGAGAAGGAGCTCAAGCATGGCACTGCCATCGCCATGAGGCTCCTTTCGCGCCTCTCTGCGCCTGTCACCATGTGCAGGCCTCTTTCGCTCGCTCGGTACCCATTGCTGCTTGCAGGCTCCTTTTGTGTCTCTCTGCGCTTATCGTCGTGTGCAGGCATCACTTGTGTCCCACACCTATCGCCGTGCGCTCCATGAGAGTTAATCACCATGCAACTTATGAGGAGTTATCGCCGTGCGTTTCACCAGAACCTATCGTCATCCGCTAGGGACGTGCTGCCTTCTCATGTTGCCAACGGTGATCCTTATTGCCGTTCGCGGGTCTCTCTCGTGTCCCACGTCTAGCGCTGTGTGTCTCATGGGGATCTATCGCTGTGAACCTCACCAGAAACCATCGCCGCCCACAAGGGACGCGATATCTTCTCATGATGTCAATGGTGAGGCCCATTGGCATCCGGATTCTTCCCCCTTCCACTCCATAACTCTATCGTATGAACATACATTGCCCTTAGACAAGGGTGGGTTCCTTTTGCCCACTTGTCTCAAAATTTATCCATGTTAGTGTTGTGCAGAAAACAAGGTGATCGCAGATCAAGGACGGTAATTTCGAACCAGCTAAAGCAGCTGGGGGGATTTCTTCACGATCTAAGAGGGCGCCCACGCTAGCCAGCCCGAGTAAGTCCTGAACCCAACTTAAATTCCTCTCTCATCGGTTGGTATATTTGCCCTTGCTCTTGAGCAATGTTTTTGAGAGAGCGATCTCAAGTCCTGTGTTCATTAGAAACCCGAGATATGTGCCGTCAGATCATCTAGATACGGAGGGCAAGATTGAGGCATCTAACTAGCTTGGCGACCTCACTGGGGACTTATTACCCCTTCGTCAGTTCGCTCTTGTTTGATTAATAACATCTTTTACTTTCTACACTACTTTCTATGGCACCTGGATTATTCAACCCGTTCATCCCAATCGGGGACTTTCTTATCCCCACATTCATGACTGTCTTAGGGAAGCAAACTGCTCAAGCTTCCTTCCATAGACTCCTTCTGAGTCGAGACTCACAGTCCGGCTCCTAAGTCCTTTCCTGGGTTGGTGCGAGAAGGAACTTAAAGGTCCCTAACTCCCCGCTTCCTTGACCTGGTGGATACTCCATCAAGGTCCCTTGCATTGGTAGCACATCTGCTACTGCACACAACACGCATCCTGCTACTGATAAATCCCTTGCCAGTAATATTGCTGGGGTACGCCGGAAGGCTAGCTATCCACTCTCGTGAAAGGCAATCAAGTTGCCATCGCTTTTGAGGGTTGTCGTAAGGCTACCCCTCGACCTCCTTCATGTGACGATCCAAAATTTTCCTGTCCAGTTAGAAGGCATGGCGGGATAGGGAGGTTATGGAAGAGGCAGCACCGGGTGAGTTGGAGAAGAGGCCAGCGCCGGTTGAAGAGCCAGTGCTGGGTGGATTTGTTTGAAGAGGCCAACGCTGGTTGGAAGAGCTCGTGCTGGGTAAGTTGGAAAAGAGGCCAACGCCAGATGGAACAGCCCGCGCTAGGTGGATTTATGTGAAGAGGCCAGCATCGGTTGGAAGAGCCAGCGTTGGGTGGGTTGGAGAAGAGGCTAGATCCGGTTGGATATAGTGCCAGTGCAAGTTGGATTAAGTGCAGCGCCGGGCGAGAAGAGAAGAAAGTGTCAGCGTCAGTTGGATTGAGTGTCAGCGCCGGTTGTCTCTTACATGCATGAGTTGAGTAAGCTACTTGTTGAATGCATGCTGATTGAGTGCCACATGTCTAGATTTTACGGTCTTTTGGTGACACTTAGCCAGCCAGCTCAACCCAAGAGTCCTTAAGCCACCTTCCTCACCCGTGCCACTCATTCTTACTTCATTTCTCTCTCTCTAAGACAGAAGGTGGGAAGAAGTGACTGTTGGTGGGCAGCTGTAGTTGGAAAAATGAATGCTGTGAGGAGAGAAGTTGAGAAGACACAATTATTTGTTAGGTAAGTGGATCCATCACGATTGCATGATATTCGTAAGGATGCATGGAATTTATGCATGTAAAATGAGAATGAAAGTAGGGCTCTTGTTCTATGATAATGGTGAATATCAAGAATGAATGCATGATTCTTAGATTATGTAAGAAATGCATTCTATGTGTGATTATGTGTGTGTTCACACTGTGAGACAATGGTTTTTATCAAGTTCCTCACCATGAAATGAAGATCATGGAATGTATGCTTGAGACATGTTGTATGCCACTGTGAAATTCCAGAAGTTTGCATGTTCTTATAAGAGGCTTTTGAATAGTCAAATGGGGTCCGATTGACCTCAAACCACCCCCGTTGAAAATATATACGAGTTTAGTAAAATTTTTGTTTTTACCAATTTCTAAAATTATTTACAAAAATGAAGTTATGTTTCAAAATGGGAAGGTCTATTATTATTGACTTTTTTCTTGGATTTTTCATTTATACCACTGTGGTCACTGATTTTAGCTGGACAAACGAAGTTCATTTTTGGAAAACCACTTTGAAAGATCTTTGAATGAGCTAAAATTTTCATGTGGAAACTATTTTGAAAAAATTCCTAGATTGAAAGTTATACTTTTCTTTATGAAGGTATGTCACTGTGGGCAGTACTGATGAAAATTAGAACTATCACCTTGTTTGCCACAAATTTTTGAACCACCAAATGGAATCCAAATACTTTTAAATTTTCTTAGTTAGAAATATATACGTCTTGGCTTAAACTTTTGTTTTGTACCTGTCACTAGTTACCTTACGGTTTGAATGTTATAATTATCTGAAGTAGGGTATGTTGCTGTCCACTGTACGCAGCAGGGGGGGCAGTTAGTTAGCCCTCATTTCCTTGAACCTTTAAGAGGTCAAACAGAATTCTGTTGTCTTTGAACCACTCCCGAGTGAGAGATAGGTGTGTTTGGCACGAAATTGGTTTTGAAACATCTTCAAAATCTAAATGATCCAAAAGATGGGACCCCAATTGTGAGTGCTCGTGCGCATGCATTGTAATGAAGTTATTCTTTGCTATGTCATGGAAGCATGATTATGATCAATGCCCTCTTTCAATATGAATTGCATTGATTTTAATAATGCTTATGCTATATGTGAATGGATACCTACTGTGTGAATGATGGTATCATGATGCTTATGCTATATGTGAATGGATACCTATTGTGTGAATGATAGTATCATGATGCTTAGGCTATATGTGAACAGTTACCTACTGTGTGAATGATGGTATCATGATTCTTAAGCCATATGTGAATAGATACCTACTGTGTGAATGATGGTATCATGATGCTTATGCTATATGTGAATGGATGCCTAATGTGTGAATGATGGTATCATGATGCTTATGCTATATGTGGATGGGTTCCTACTGTGTGAATGATGGTACCGACAACTGCGATGCTATTATGTTTTGTAAAAGGGAACCTACTGTGTGAATGATGGTGCTGGCAGCTGCAATTTTTCCCTGACTCCCCATGATAGGATGGGACTCAGGATATGAGTAGTTGGGAGGGTTGCCCCCCCCAAATCTATGTGGGCATTACGCATTGAGTTACTTAATGATAGTGTAACGCCTTCTCGCCAAAAGGGCGCAATGAGAGGGTAGTGTATTGCAAGGCCCCTCCCTATTGAAAACCCCAAAGCGCGTTGGGGATGTGTGCATGTGTGAGGGCCTTACGAAGTGGGTCTTCCACTTGTCATGGTCCACACTCCTGAGTGAGGGTAGAAGTCCCAAGTTCAGGATTGGCTTAGCCTGACCAATGTGGCTTCTACTTTAGGAGTAGATAGATTTGTTTGCCTAACTTATTTACGCTTTCTGCATGAGTTTTTAACTTTAATTATGATCTACTGTCTTTATTACTCTACTTTAAGAAAGGTGATTGTGACTTATGCATATATATATTGAACTGCCTTTCTCACATTTCTGTTAGAATGTTGAGAAGCATGTTGAGGGACTTTGTTTGATGCATGTATATATGTACGTATATGTGTGTTGCATAGCTGTTATCACTATCACGCTAGTTGGAATGCAATGGTGTATATTTGCTTACTGGGTTGTTAGCTCAATCCATCTTATTTTCACAACTGTAGAGTGAAGAGTGTTGGCACCTGTGCTTATGGTGATTGACCATTAGGGATTTGAAGCTTGAAGTTGAGAGGTTAAAAAGCCATCCTTTGAAGATTTTCATTGTATGTTTTGGATGTCTCAGTAATGTGTGGTGTACATCATTTTGTGTATTTTGGGCTTGTAGTGCCTTGAAGGAATTGGAAAGAATTTTTAATATTAGATGAATGAGATGGCTATACTTTTGAATTGTTATTTGCTTTGATGAATGGTTTTATTCTAGTTTTCTTTCATGGTTTGCTCCTAATTTCACGTTTTCATGCGTTGAGCCACTCCCACCTGAGTAACGTTAGCGACCTCTGTGATCGTGATCCCGTCTTATGTCACCCTCCTGCAAGGGTCAGGGGGTGGGGTCGTGACAGTTATGGTATCAGAGCAGCCAGGATATGATTCTTGGCCTAGGGGGTCTTAGAAGTGTCTGTAGGGTAGTTTTGATTGGCTAGTAACTGGGTGTTTCTGTTTTATGTTGGAGATGCAGAGGACTCGTACCACCAACGCGAGTGCAAGTAATAGGAACACCGAGGCCTTCGATGAACTCGCAAGAACTTTGGAGGCCTTGGCACAATTGTTGAGAGAAGCTAGGCCGGCCCCTTCTACCCCTGCCGCTGATATGAATGATAATAATCTGATAGAAAGGTTCAAGAGGATGGCACCTCCAAGCCTTTTAGGGAACGAGGGAGTAGAAAAAGTTGAGAGATGGATAAGGCAGATAGAAACTCTCTTCGAGGTCCTAAATTGCACCGACGAGCAGAAAGTCAAGCTGGCTACCTTTATGCTCGAAGGAGAAGCTGAGCACTGGTGGAGCTCAGTAAAACAGTCGCGGGAAGGGTCGAGAGTTGTTACTACTTGGGAGAGTTTTGTAGAAGTATTTAATGAGAAATACTTCCCTGACTTCGTAAGGGGAAGGAAGGAGGTAGAATTCATAGAGGTATAATAGGGGAATATGTCCGTTGAGCAATATGCAACGAAATTTGCTAAACTCTCCAGATATGTGCTGGATATTAATAGAATTGAGGCAAAAAAGGCTAGAAAATTTGAGAAGGGCCTTCGACCTGATTTAAGAAGAAGGATTGTTGAAGCAAACCTTAAGACCTGTGCCCGGCTGCTGGACTTGGCCCTAAAAATTGAGAGAGATGATGAAGAATTTGGCAACAAGAGATGGAAAGTTGGGTGTCACCCAGTCTAGAAGTTTTGAGAAGAAGACACGACCCCCTCCAAGGAGAGAGTGGAAGGGGAGAAACAATCATGGTGGTGTCAGGATCCTGGGGTTGTCCCAAATGATGTATGGGGCAACCAACGCCCAGTTTGCCCTCACTGTGGATCGGGGAACCATAAGGTGACGGAATGCTTAAGAAAGACCAAGGTTTTCTGAGCGGTAAATTGGGCCATTTAATTAAATACTACCCCATCAGAAGATCAGATGACAGACCAATAGTTCAAGGGCAGGTGTTCACCCTGACCGAGTAAGAAGTCAAGGCATCAACCTCTATGATTCGAGGTACGCTTTCTGTGTGTGGAATTGAAGCAAGAGTTTTAATTGATCCTGATTCGTCCCATTCATTTATTGCACCACACTTTTCGTGTATTTTGAATGTTAAACCTGTACGACTTGTTTGGACTTTGATAGTATGTACGCCTATGGGGGAATCAATATAAACTGATACAATGTATAAATAGTCTGGATTGTGATTGAAGGGCATTTGTTGCCTATAGATTTGATACTTTTGGATATTCAGTATTTTGATATTATTTTGTGTATGGTTTGGTTGCTACCCATAATGCTATAGTGAGCTATTATGATAAGACTGTAACTTTTAGATGCCTGGATCAACCTGAACTACATTTTAAGGGCATTAAGGATGTTTCTCCTTTACACATCATCTCAGCCTTCGGGCTTCTCGCCTGTTAGTCCAAAGATGTGTTGGATATTTGGCTTATGTAGTAGAAAACAGGGGTGTTCAATTTAAATTGGAAGAGATACTGGTAGTGAGAGAAAACCGGGGTGTTCAGTCTAAATTGGAAGAGATACCGGTAGTGAGAGAAAACTGGGGTGTTCAGTCTACACCTAGAGGCTCAGCACACGGAGGCAAAAATCTTGGGGTCTCCACTCCATGCACACTCCTAAGAGCTCGTGGTCCAACCAATCGAGCCACACCTCGAGGCAACTTTCATGCTGCCTCGAACTCGTGTTCAGGGCTAGGTCTTCTCAGAACAAACCCTACGCGTGCCATGCATCCCACAGCTCGGGGTAGCGCCAATTCTGTGCCAGCTCGAACACACAAGGGTCGACCGCTCTGTCCTCCCTTTCAGCACACACAGGTTCACCCTGTGAGGGATAGGGTTCCTACCTGGTCCCTCACAGACACAAGCTCGTGGATCTCGGCCTCTTAAGGTCGAACCAGTTGCGTAAACCTAGGCCGATCCCCAAGTCAACCAGACGACTAACTCTAAAGGTGCACACACACTGACTTTGTAGGTTCCTCCTCACTGTCGACTCAGGCGAAGTCATGAATCAGCTCCATATGTCACTCCTCTCTCACCAGGCAACCACATCAAGATCTAATACTCAAAGGTCTTCCATAAGAGTACCATCTTGAGTCAGCCTCAAGTCAGCCGTGCACTCGTGCCCCACGAAGGAGTTTGGGGCAATGACCTGATGTCAGACAGAAGCCTCCAGCCTCCAAGGCAGCGACTTATGTTGCCCTCAGTCTTGGGACCCCATTTTTTACTTCAGCTAATAGACATGATCCTCGCCTACTCAAGAAAAGCGGGGCAATCCAAGCCTCAGGCTCGGTTCTGGAGTGAGGTCCATAGCCACCTCAAGATCAAGTAGAAGAACGGTCTGCAGATTCTGACCAAAGAAGCCCCAAGGCAGTCGAGGTTACCACCTTTCGTGGTCTCCTGCCCTGTAATCCCTTCTTCCCTCTACGGATCCCAAAGCCCGAGCCAGTCTAAGAATATTGCTTGGTGATCACTGCCCAGAAGCCACGGTCCCAAGGCCATTGAGAACCGGTCCTCACAAGGTCGGTGTACAAGGCCCGAGTCCAGTCAAGGCATGCTAAACCCTTGCAGACCGACTTTCCACATGCGACTCACCAACCCTAGCCTTCCATTACTCCACCAGGCTTTGACCTTTCAAAAGAAATGGTCAGTGTCATGGTGATTAAATATCCGGACGACTCTCAAGAAGAGCGGATGAATAGGTTTGAGGTAATGATGTAGTCCATCCTCGAAAATATGGAATGTCTAGAGGCCTCTAGGTCCCCTTCTTCTCACCATGAGATCGGTTCCCTCTCTAGCAAAGACACGGTTCCCAGGCAAACTCCCCCACCAGTCTCCCAAGACAGCTCTCCTTCTTGTGGGGTTTCCCAGACTGACATAGATGCCATGGTGGCCCATAGCCTCAAGAACAAGGTCTTGGGCATGCAAGAGGCGCCACTCTACCAGAAGCCCCCCCCTCGTACGTCGACTACATGCCTTATCCCCCGAACTATGAAAAAGGGAAGCTCCCCCTGTTCAACGGTACTACGTCCCCGCACCAGCATATTGTGCTCACTTCCAAGCGGCCTGTCGAGAGACGGTAACTAACGGGTGACTCCTCCTCTGTCAGTTTGTCGAGACGATCGAAGAACCAGCCTTCTAGTGGTAAGCTCGGCTGCCTTCAAACTCGGTGCACACCTGGCAGGAAATGAAGCAGTTGTTTTACCAACGCTTCTATGAAGTCCAAAAGGAATTTGGAGACCATCGAGCTCCTCACTCTGACTCAAGACCCTGGTGAGCCAGTTGACAAGTTCATCGCTTGATGGAGAGAGCTGACAACTTTTCATGCTACTCCCATGACTGAAAAAGAAGCTCTACAGGCCTGCATACGAAACAGCTTCCCGAGATCGCCCAGCATGTCGAGGAATCTAATCCACCCTCCATGTCAGAGCTCATCTCTAAGGCAGTTCGTATTGAGGGTCTGTCCAAGCACCATGGTGGATCTCATCAACAACCCTCTAGTTTCAACTCCCGCTCTAACAATCATGGCAACCAGCAAAAAGCAGTGATCAATGCGGCCGTCACAATGACTGACACTAACAAAGCCGCCCCTCAAACCCTGGACCTCTCCAAGGCGCAAACGCCTCAGGTCTAGGGAAAGCAGAAGTCCTACAACAAGGTCTCCCCTCCCAAAAATATAAAGCGAAGTGACTTCTGGACCGAGCACCAGAATAAGGTGTACCCCTTCGATAAGGAGTGGACTCCTGTACTGCTTTGACTACTACTGGAGCAAAACATGATCTAGCTGCCAGAGTTCAACACTCCAGAACAAGATGGACAGGAGACGCACGAGAGGTACTACACCTATCACAGGAAAGTAGGCCACCACACTCCTCCGGGAGTCGAGTCCCCAATTATGACTGTATTTCCCATGGAGTCACATGCTCCCCGCACATGGGTCCGTGCAGCATGACCTTAAACTTCACAGCCTTGGTCCTTACCGCATGACCTAAACTGCACACTACGGTCTAGTTGCACAACCTTAAACATCATGGTCTAAACTATATGACCCTAAACTATAGCGAACGTCTAGTTGCACGACCTTAAAACTGCATGGTCCTAGTCGCATTGGGTAGCCATGGTCCGAGCTACAAGACCTTA
This sequence comes from Amborella trichopoda, assembly GCF_054954075.1. Lineage (NCBI taxonomy): Eukaryota > Viridiplantae > Streptophyta > Magnoliopsida > Amborellales > Amborellaceae > Amborella > Amborella trichopoda. The sequence continues at coordinate 25,021,542 of NC_142344.1, forward strand.
AAACTTTAACGCACGTCCCTGTAGTAAAACGATAAACAACGCGACCAATAGTCCATACACATGACTTAAAACTGTGAAATGGATGCACCCCTTCGCCACGTGTATTCCATCAACATCCCCAGTGGAGTTAGACATATGCAAAAGAAAAAAGGAGTCATGCTTAACCCTTCAATCCCAGTGGGTCTGTTTCACACTAACACCCCAGTAGGAGTCACACCCTATTGCAACCCACTACCCCAAGTGCAGTAGCATCTGTACTCTGGCCTATCATTCTCAGCAGAGTTACGTGCACATCATTACTCATCAGCCTCAGGGAGACACACTTACTCTCTTAATCCCCCATGAAGTCCGCTTCAGCTTGCCACTGCTTGTAGGGCCACCATCTTCATCTAAATTTCTCTGCTAGTGTATAACCTCAACTATCTTTATCCCCAGGGAGTCAGATTGCTATCCAAAGACCTATTCGCCATGAATCTTCACCTACATGGCGACCCAAACAATGGTCCATGTTGCATGACTTTAAACTGCATAGCTGTGGTCCATGCTGCATGACCTTAAACTAAACAGCCATGGTCCATGCTCCATGACCTTAAACTGTACAACCATAGTCCATGCTGCATGAACTTCAACTGCACAGCCATGGTCCATGCTGCATGACCTTAAACTGGACAGTCATGGTCCATACTGCATGACTTTAAACTGCACAGCCGTGGTCCATGCTGCATGACCTTAAACTACACAGCCATTGTCCGCACTGCATGACTTTAAAATGCACAGCCATGGTCAAAACTATACAACCTTAAACAATAGCGGAGGTCGAGTTGCATGACCTTAAACTGCCTAGTCCTAACTGCATGACTTTAAACTGCATAGCCACGGTCCGAACTATATAACCATAAACAGTAGTCTACATCATAGATGCATGACATTAAAAGGCTCGACATCTTGGTCTAAACAATACGACCTTAAACGGTAGCAGAGATCTAGTTACATAACCTTAAACTGCATGGTCCTAGTTGTATGACTTTAAACTGCATAACCACGGTCCAAGCTATATGACCTTAAACCATAATGCACGTCCTGGCCATACAACATTAAACTGCTTTACACAGGTCCCGAAGGCACAACCTTAAACTTGCCCCCACATACGCGTACACCCCCTTTTACGTGCATTTTCACGCATGCTTTCCCTAACCGACCCATTAGTGTGCACGCACCACCTTCATTGCTTCCCTAGTGAATCCATTCACTTCACCACCACTATTAATCATTCTCCAATGAGTCTCACCCATGTTCACAAAATGGTGAACCATCTCACCATCCATACTCGTCATCAGCTAGTGGGTCACCATTTTTCACCCACCATTCATACACCTTCCATCTTGCATAGGTAGCCTCGTGCCATCTCCCCAAAGTGAGTCAAAACCACTATCATACTCCCTCCTTGGCCTCCACAGACTACCATTCTTGACCACTCTGGTCCAGCTAAATGACCCTAAACTATAGTGCATGTCTTGGTCGCATGACGTTAAAAGGCTTCACATAGGTCTCAAAGGTACCAAAACACGCCTTCACAACAACAAAAAATGGGCATGGTGTACACTTGAGCAAAGGAACACCATGAGTAAAAATGACGGATGGGCATGGCCATGAAACCATGAGCAAAAGAGTTCCATGAAAACAAAAACCCAGGCACGGTGAAAACCCCAAAAGGGCACCGTGAGCAGACATGACCGCAAAGTCATGGGTAAAAGAGCCCAAAAACAAAGGGAGTTGGTGAAAACCGTCTTCATGGCATCACTGCCCCTGTTCAAGTGAAAACCCGTAAAAGGTGCTTGGACCAACAAAACAGGTTGACGTAGCACCATAACCACAACTGACACACAATTGTCAAAACAGTCATACTTCTGACTGCCGAGGTCTACACAAAATCCTCGACTGCCAACATCCAATCCAATCGCAGTACAAAATGGCTCATCCGAGAGTGAGAGCATCATAAGATCCCCCACACTTCACCTCCAAAAACAACAAGAGTCCTTGAGGGTGAGGAAGATAATCGAGATATCCCTCCAAAATGCTAAAGATCCCCACAAACGCAAGAAACTGACGAAACCAAGGCCTAGCCTGCCAAAGACTTCAAGGTTATTCCTCGTCATGAGATCGCCTCGCCTAAAACCTTCCTTAGCTGATAGGCCCAGAGCTTCGGGACAAGCCCTAGACTGGACTCGGTAGGATGGAGCCCACGAGGCCACCTCACAAACATTCCCTCTAACCGACAAGCCCAGATCTTTGGGATAGGTCAGAAGCCTCCAATTGGACCTCACTAAATGGGACTTATAGAGATACCCTGATCATTAAAAGTAAACCTGGTGTAGCAGCAAACAATGCCTACAAAAGTTTCATAGAACTTGGCCTACAGATAGGCCCGATTATGACCAATGAGGTTCCTACAAAATCCTCAAGCTGTCAGAATCGTATATAGTCCCACGAAGGTGAGGACTTCAACAGGATCCCTCAAAAGTCTCTTCTCCCCCTAAAGTCTCCACGGATGGCCCTGTACATTACATCCAAACATCTGAGCATCCTTTTCGAATGTTGTCCCTCTCGTTTCTCTCGAAGAACAACATTCAGCGGGGCATGCTGTTTGAAGACATTTTTCAACACCTTGGTCCCTCGGTAAATAAAGCATGACAAACAATGGAAATCTTGGCAGTCTCAGAATAGCCCCAAAACTAGCCAAGATCTTCATAAGGACTCTCAAAAGTCTCCTAGGAAGTCTCCAAGAATCAGCCTCTAGCACCCTGAAATGGACCCTATAACTAGAGCTATATTTTTTTTATCTCAATTTGCTGTGGGACCACCACCATTGGATCCGTCACGATTGAAAACACCCAGGGGTAAAACTTTAGCTTGAACGGACATTTCAGAAAGATGTTAAAGGTAAAAGAGAGAAATAAGAGGAGCCACATACTATTTCCGTGTGGCTACCCAACAACTCAACTCCATTAAAGGGGCAGTCACGACCAGTGAATGTTGATGCTTATATCTCCCTCGTTTGAGATTGAATCATTCTCAAACTTGATGGAGTCTGTTCATCTAGTCGAGACAAGCATTTCTATATGTGGCATGCCCCATGAGGACGCTCGAGCGCGTTGAAAAGCTAGAGAGAAGTTGTTGATTTGTGAAGAACGTGTAGGAAAATCGACAGTGTCGTGCCTCGCTCGAGCAGCCAAATCACACTGCTCGCAAGCTCGATCGATGTGAAATATCTCGAGTCTGAACCCCGTACATGATGAACTGTCAGATTCCGCACACGAAGCTAATGAAGTGACTACAAATTTTGTCGCCGGAATTCTAGATTCCGATAAAAACTCCAAAGTTGTAAAATCTTCGTTCAGGCACATAATCGAGTTGCGTTTATTGCCCTACGATTATGAAGGCATGCTCAATGTGATTCAACAAAGAATTAAAGGAAAAAAATCTAGGAATGAGCACACAATTGATCCAAAGTTTTGATATTCATTCAAATTTCAAGTCACATGATCATGCCCTAAAAATACGATCCATGGCTCAAAGTTGGTATCAAATCGATCGCCATGCTGAGCCCTATAAGAAAACAACTATCTTTCGATATAACGGGCTTCAGAACGACCCCGGATCATCCATGACAATTATGCACGTTCTAGAGCAACACAAGGACTATCTTGGAATTCCACAACTTGTTAGGAAGGGGCAAATCTATCATTTTGCACCCTATTTTCTAATTTCTTTTAATTCAGTTAAATCTTAATTTCCAGCAATTAGGTTTAATTTTGATCATCCACCCATGTTTGAGCAAATTTTTATATATACCATCTACCATCATTGTACGCAAAAAAAAAAAAAAGGCTTGAAACACTTTACAAAAAGAGAATTTTTACTTAATAGAGTTCCCTTTCCTTCTCAATGTTGGCTCATGTTTGGAGAGAGAGAGTAATGAGAGGAACTTTTGGACCGATAACCCTAGGCTCAAGGTAAATTTTATCTCCTTTTCTTTCTTCTTCTTCTTCTTCGTCTGAGACTCCCTCAAAGGACATGCACAATAGTGGAAGTGTCGTGCATGCCGCTTTCTCTTCTTTTTCCCCTTTCTGTTGTTTCACAGGTCGCACATGGTGATGGCAGCACCATGCGCGAGCTCCTTTTCCCCTTCTATTTGCGTGTTTCTATCCTTCGGTGAGATTAGCAGACGGTGCTGCCCATCGTCGTTCGCAGGTGTATCCTCGACGTCTCAGCGAGGAATGTTGGTAGCGAAGTTTATTGCTGTCTGTGGGGGTTTCACCCTGTCATGTGACTATTGTAGGTGGCGTTGCTGATTGCCATCCGTGAAGGGTCGTGGCAATACCCATCCCCGTCAGTGAGCTACTCTTTTACGCTTGATTCTCATTGCTGCGTGTAGGCTCCTTTCGCACCTCTCGGTGCCTATCGTCGTGCGCATGCCTCTTTCACTCTCTCGGTGCCCATCGTCGTGCGCATGCCTCTTTCACTCTCTCGGTGCCCATCGTCGTGCACAGACTCTTTTCGTGCCTCTTTGTACCTATCACCATGTGTAGGCTTCTTTTGCTCGCTCAGTACCCATCGTTGCACACAGGCTCCTTTTGTGCCTCTCTATGCCTATCGTCATGCGTAGGCTTCCCTTGTGTCCCACACCTATCGCCATGGCAGGCTTCCCTTGTGTCCCACGCCTATCGTTGTGCATTCCACGAGAGGTAATCGTCGTGTGATTTATGAGAAGTTATCATTGTGTGCCTCGCCAGAAGCGATCGCCATCCGTAAGGGACATGCTTCCTTCTCATGTTACCAACGGCGATTCTTATTGCCGTCCGCGGGTCTCTCTTGTGTCCCACATCTAGCGTCGTGTGCCTCACGGGAAGCTATCACTGTGAGCCTCACCAGAAACATTCACCGCCCGTAAGGAACACAATGTCTTCTCATAATGCCAACAACGAGGCCCATTACCATTCGGATTCTTCCTCCTTGCACTCCATCCTCTCTCGTATGAACGTTCATTGCCCTAAGACAAGGGTGGGTCCCTTTGGCCCTCTTGTTTTGAAAATTAACCATGTTAGTGTTGTGCAGAAAACAAGGTGATCACAGCTCAAGGGAGGCGATTCCAAACCAGCAAAAGTAGCTGGGGGGCTTTCTCCTTGATTTAAGAGGGCACTCATGTGAGCCAGCCCAAGTAAGTCTCGAACCCACCTTAAATTCCTCTCTCATAGGTTGGTATACCTGCCCTTGCTCTTGAGCAAGGTTCTTGAGAGAGAGCGATCTCAAGTCTCGCGTTCACTAAAAACCCGAGATACGTGCCACTAGATTATCGAGATCCGGAGGGCGAGATTGAGGCACCTAACCACCCCCATCCAGCATAATTCGGCTGATGGGACACGCATGCAACTTGTCTGTTACAACGAGAGGCCAATTGTGGAACTTCCCACCCAACTGAAGGTCTTCATCCGAGAAGATGATGGCCAAACAGTTCTTTATGATTTCGATGGGTTCTACTTTGGTCTCTCGAGAGCATAAGGGCGTCATAGATATTGAGAAGGACGGGGAGCTTCCTCAAGTGCCCAACTATGTTGCACTTGACCTTGTCATCGTAACCCTTTGAACTCCTGGACTCGCCACGGGTCTGGGTGGTATGGAAGGTTGTGGGGTAGGCTTAGGTGGTGGAAAGCTATTATGGGATACCGGTTGACTTTGTTATGCAGCAAACATGGATTGGAGATGTTGTATGGATTGGGTAGGTAACTGTTGCGCAACTGGATTTGGTGCCGACTGGCTAAGTGGGGATTGGTTTGATTGGGTAGTGAGAGTATGTGTTGGCAGAGTGGAGGTTGATGGAGGTTGAGGGTCTGAAGATGATTTAGTGTATGAAACCAATGGTGATCCCGAGTATTTGAGGAGTGGTGGTGGATTGATTAGGGTATTTGAGTATGAGATGAGTGGAGGACCAGGATACTTCAAGAATCTTGATTTCTGCATGAGCGGTTGTAACCTCCTCCCAGACCTTAGACCGATTTGGTCAATGTTGGTCACAGCTTCAGTGATCTGCACCATATGACATGCTTTGTGAGAGTGGAAGTTTTGCCCTCTTGATTCTTTCAGCCGATGCTCAAAAATGGGCTCAAGAGGCCACTGGGATTTCTCGAGCTTAGGATTCCTGTGTTGCTCTATAAGCTCCTTGATAATGGGAGGAGACTTCTTGTTGGCACTAGACGCCAAGGTGTCAGCGACTGTGAGGAACCCAGTGGCTTGGGCCATTGTCTTTTTCAGCTTTTTTTTATGCTGCCTACTAGTGTTATAGCTTTTAGTTCTTTGTCTAGAGCCTCAAGATCTGGGCATTCAAAAGTGAGATCTACAAAAGACACGTTAGAAGAAGAAGAAGAAGGGGTAGAAGGATCAGAGATTGAAGAAGAAGAGGGGAGAGAGCTTTTAAGGTCGTCACTCGAGTTGGACCGAACCAGGTAGCTTTTAATGTGGTCACCGGACTTAGACGTGAGCAGGGGATCTTTTAGGTCTTTACTTTACTTGGACCATTAGGGAGTGCTTTCAATGTCGTCATGCTTGTCGGTTGTGTGCATGGGACCTTTAAGGTCTTCACTCTGGTTGGAGTGTTGAGGGGTGCTTTTAATGTCGCCACCCTTATCGGACATGTGCAGGGGATCTTTAAGGTCTTCACCTTGCTTGGACTATTAAGGGGTACTTTTAATGTCGTCACCCTTGTTGGATGTATTGGGAACCTGAGCAGAGAAATGCCCTCTTGACCAGGCTGCAGGTCATGGTCATCAGAAGCAACTGACTCGGAGAAGAAATCCCTCAATGTTGGTAATGGAGGAATGGGCTCGAGGAATTCCACCTCAATTGGGGGTTGAAGGTTTCTTGTCCTTTGACGAGGAGCCCTCGGTACTCGTCTTCTCCTACCTCTTCCCTTGGCCAGCGTAGGCTCATCGGGTTCGCAAGGCTTTAGAGCTTGCCTTGTTTGGTGAACCGCCTCCCTTCTCATGGATTTCATCCTACTCCACCCTGGATAGATTGGACATGGTTGGGAAGTGCAGGGTTCACCATAACCAAAAATTCCAGGCAGCGCACCGTCACAGGTGGCCTGCATCTGAGTGACCTTTTGTATTGGTGACTCAAAAGCTTGAGAATCATCTTCTGAGATATGGGCGGTGAAGTACCCTCCTCTCACTTTCTCTATTATTAAGGCTTGGAGGGCAGAGCGCATATCCAGATCATGGCCATGTATCTGGTGATACGAGCACCAGAGATACTTGATCCCTTGAGCAATGCATCTGGGCTATCTTGATGGCCGCAGTGTTATGACCCCTATTTGAATCATGATACAGAACATTGCCTGAAGAAGGTCTGATGGTAGTTCATCAAGATAATTGTTTTGCTCGTCTTCTTCTTGAACCATCACCATGTGGGATGCCTAAGCTGCCTCGAATGCTTTCTTGAGTTGTATTTGCCTCTTTTGGATTAAGGCGTCGATGTGGTCTTTGAGAGTGAAGCACTCCTGATCAGGGTGCCCCAACATTCAATGATAGGCACAGTAATTCCTGTGGGAGACAAGATCAGCTTCTTCTGGCTTCTTCATCTCAGCAAAGGCGAGCATTTGTTGGTCTAGTAACATCTGGAGTAGGGTCAGGACCCACTCCTTATCAAAGCTATAGACCTTGTTTCTCTTCTCTGTCCAATAGTCCTTCCATAAAGGTTCAGAGGCGGAGGCACCTTATTGTAAGAGTAACGTTGTTGCTGACTTGCCTAAGGTGTCCGTTGAGTATATACGGGGTTCACCCCTTTGAAGAAATTTAGGGTTTGAGGAGGGGCCTTCTTGGGGTCGCATACAGTGACAGCGGCACTGATCATCCCTCTCTACTGATTGCCTTGAGAATTGGGGAGAGCATTACCAGAGTTTTGGTTGTTTCCCCAACTTGATGATTGCACTTGAGGCCTGCCATGATGCTTAAAGAGGCTTTCTATGCAGACTGCTTTAGAGACAAAATCTGATATAGAAGTAGGGTTTGAAGCCTCGACATACAGGGCGATCTCCGGCTGCATGTTGCATACACATGTCTGAACAGCATCAATCTCAGGCATAGGAGTGGTCTTGTGCGCAGCCAGATCTCTCCATCTTGCAATATATTGGTAAACGGGCTCATCCGGGCCCTAGTCAATGTGATAAGCTCAATGGTTTGAACTTCTCTGTCGACTTCGTAGAAGCGCTTATAGAATAAGTGCTCCATTCTTCCCAAGTTTGTACTGAGTTTGGGGAAAGCCAGACATACCACTTGAACGTCAGCTCATCGAGAGTTTCAACAAACTGACGGAGGAGTAGTCTCCCATCAGCAGCTGTCTCTTGACATGCCAAAATAAAGTGAGCGATATGTTGGTGAGGAGAACACGTGTCGTTAAAGACAGGGAGTCACCCCTTCTGGCAATTTAGGGGAAATGAGATCTGGTCAATGTAGGTGGGATAGGGATTCTGGTACAGGGGTGTATCTTGCACACTCAGGATCTGTCTACCCCTCAAGCTATGGCTGACCATGGCATCGATGTCGGCCTGTGAGACTTGATGAGTGGAAGAGTGGCCATGAGAGCTGGGAGGAGGCAGCTGCCTTGGTGTTTCCTCAACCAGATGAGGGAGCTGTGGAGAATTGGCCTCATGATGAGATGAATTCTCAAGGGGCCGGGCACTTTCCATCAATTTGAGCTTCTGCAGTGCTCAGGCTACCACACTCTGAAGCCGAGTCAGATGATCTTCCTGCTCATCGTTAGATTGCTCAACGACCATCACATTGACTCTCTCCTTGAGGAGGTCAGTCTCTTGTGCGGTCGAAATCTTGCATGCCCTTCGGACTGGGTGTAGTAGGTCGGTCAGCAGGGGTTCGACATGCCCTGACTGAGCTCGAGCCCTGTATGCAGACCGGGTGAGGACTAGTTCGTGACATTCTTGGGACCATGGGGACTGCAGGGTAGGGTCATCTCCTACAACAATGACAACCATGTAGGATTCTGGCTTTCCCATCTCAGGCACTACTCCTGCTTGTAATGATTAGAAGGCATTCTCGGCCAAGGGGTCCGCAAATTTACTTGCCCTGAATGTGCTGGGTCCTTCCCTGGGCATGATTCGCACGCTATTATCATGCTTGGCTCTCAAGTTCTGGTATACTTCCCTCCAGAACCGAGACTGGGACCATGATTGTGGACAGTCAGCCCTCTTCAAGCAAGCCAGGGTCGTCTCCATGAGGTGAGCCAAGGGATGTGGGCCAAAAATAGTGGTCAGTTTAGGCTTCTATCATGGCTATGGGAGAGATGGGGGATGGAGGACCTCATCACTAGAGAGAGCCTTGCATCGAGCTCTTTTTTGAGCTTCAAAGGCAAGATGGATCGGAAGAGGTGACTACAAGAGGGTACTCTTAGGGAAAACCTTTGAGTATCAAGTCTTGAGTGGTCCAACCGGTGGAGAAGGAACGAATGAGGGAGGAGACGTTCGATAATGACCTTTCGGTCGGGAGTTCGAGGCAGTCCATGAGGGTGGCGTGTGTGCGGCTATCGAAGAAGGATTACGGGTGACTTGGGGGTCGATCCGGCCTCGAGTAGTCGATCTTGCCTTAGGAGGATGAGTACCGTGGGCAAGTGTGCGTGAGGGAATGGCATTATGACCACCACTCACGAGGTTCGCAGATATGTGCAAAGAGGGACAACGAGGGGCTCGTCTCTCGTGTGCTCTGGTAGGCACAGCAACAGTGCTACTCTGAGCAGTGTGATGCATATGCAAAAGGTGTACAAGGTCGGCTCCAAGAAGACCCGAACCCTGACAATGGATTGAGACAGGTTGAGGGTTGCCCCGAGGTGTGGCTCGAGTAGATGGACCACGAGCATTGTTGAGTGTGTGGGAGGTGGTGGCCTTAGGGTCTCCTCCTCGGTGTGTCGAGCCTTTTGTTAGAGGGGCCCGATATGATAGAGAGTGGGGGGTGACAGTTGCAGGAAAGGAGGGGATGGCCTTTTGGCTACCCCGAGTAGTGGGATCGGCAAGTGACTTGCTGGTAACAGGGTGCATGAGATGTGTGGTGGCTACTGTGCCACCCATGAAAGGTGCATTGGTGGAGGGTCCACCAATGCTCGGAGATGGGAAGTGAGGGACTTTTAGGTCCCTCTTCACACCAATCCAAGTGAAGACCTGGGAGCGTTACACCTGGTCAACACTCAGAAGGAAGGTCGAGAACAAGGTTCGAGGAACTTGTTTCCAAGGAAGACTCACTAGTAGGGGGACTAGAAAATCCCCAACTCAGATAAAGGGGTTGGCCAACCCCGATGACATTTGTGTGGTTAGAAAGCAGAAATAAAAGAAAGAAGGCCAAACAAGGATGATTCCCCAGTGGAGTTGCCAAGTTGGTTAAGTGCCTTCATCTCGCCCTCCGGGTGGGGAGGACCTGGTGGCATGGCTCCGGGTTCACAGCGAGCCCGGGACCAGGGATCGCTCTCTCGGGAACCACATAAAGAGGACACGAGCAGGAATACCATCTAGTGAGAGAGACATTTGGTCGTGAGGCGAAACTTACCTCACGTGGGTCCATGACACACTCGGGCTGCTCGGGTGGGCACCCTCTTAAATCATGTGGAAAACCCCCTGGCCTGTGGCCAGTTCAGAGTCACCTCACTTGACCTCTTTCTTCCTTTGTGCAGCCACACACACAAATTAGAAGTATAGACAAGTGGGTCAAAAGACCCCACCTTGTTTTTGGGTGAATGCACAAAAGTGTGTACATTCAAAGGGAAAATGGGGGAATGATGCCATTGAGTCTATTGCAATTGAACAGCCTTTCGGTGTCTTCTTAATGGGGACTCAGATAGTGTTCCTTAATTGAGAATGATAGAAAGAGGGTGATATGGAGAGATTGGGAGAGGGAGGAAAAGAGATAAAGGACAGAAAGAGAATAGAATAGAAAAGAGAAAAAAGACTAGTTTGGCTTTCACCTAGTTCTTCAAAAAGAGAGAGGAAAAGAGAAACGAAGGCTAGTTTGGTTTCACCTAGCTCTTCAGAGAGAGAGAGAGAGAGAGAAGAAAGTAAAGAATGAAAGGAGAGAAGAAGAGAAGAGACGAAAAGAGAAAGAATGAGAGAGAGAAAAGAGAGATGAAGGCTAGTTTGGTTTTCACCTAGCTGTTCAGAGAGAGAAGAAGAAAGAAAGAATGAGAGATAAAAAAGAGAGACGAAGGCTAGTTTGGTTTTCACCAAGCTCTTTAGAGAGAGAGAAGAAAAGAGAAAGAATGAGAGAGAGAAAAGAAAGACGAAGGCTAGTTTGATTTTAACCTAGCTCTTCAGAGAGAGAGAAGAAAAGATAAGGAAATTAGGAGAAAAACGAGAAAGAAAAGAGAGAAAAGAATGAGAGAAACAAAGACGGTGAAGATTAGCTTTGCTTTCGCTAATCTTCTAAAAGGGGAGAAGAGAGACAGTAAAATAAGAGAGAGAGGAAGAGAGAGGAGAAGGAAAAGAGAGAAGGAAGAGAGAAGAAGAGAAGGGAGAGGAGAGAAGAGAAGAGAGAAGAAGAGAAGAGAGAGACAAGAGGTGAGAGAAAAAAAGGAGAAAAGAAGAGAGAACAAAGAGAAATCAGGGATGGCAGCAAAACCTGCCATCCCAGAAAGATGAGAAGAAAAGAGAGAGAGTCAGAGTTTGGGACGACAGCATTGTCTGCAGTCCCAGTGAGATGAGAAGAGTTAGGGACGGCGGGTTGACACTACCACTAAGGAAAGGGCTCAGGCTGCCATCCTAGTTGAGAGAGAGAAAGCAAGAGAGAGAAGGAGAGAGAAAAAAAAGAAGCAAAGAGAAAAGAAAGAAGCAAAGAGAAAAAGGAAAGAAGAAGAGAGAATGAGGAAAGAAGAAGAGAGAGAAAGGAAAGAAGAGAGAGAAAGGAAAGAAGAGTGAGAAAGGAAAGAAGAAAAGAGAAAAGGGAAGACGAAGAGAGAGAAAAAGAAAGAAGAAGAGAGAAAGTTTGAGACGGCAGCAGACTGTTGTCCCAGTGAGCTGAAGGAAAGAAGAAGAGACAGAAAGGAAAGAACAAAAGAGAAAAAAAAAGACGAAGAGAGAGAAAAGGAAAGAAGAAGATAAAATGTTTGGGACTGCATCAAACTCTGTTGTCCCAGTGAGATGAGGGGAGAGAAAGAGAAAAGAGAAAGAAAAGAGAGAGAAAGAATAGGAGATAGAAAGAGGGGAGGAGAGAGAAGATTACCTCAATAGTGTCCAGGGGTACTAGCCAAAGTTTTCTCTCCTCTCTTTCTCTCTCCAAAGAAAGCAAAAAGGTGAGCCAAAACTTGAAGATAAGCTAAAGTTTTTAAATTGATCAAGGGGTCCCCTTTTACATGTTCTCAACACGTGCATTTATAGAATTTTAATCCAAACATGGGTGGATGCCAAATTTTTGACCTAATTGCTGAAAAATAGCATTTAAATGATTTAACTAAAAACAAGAAATAGGGGAAATTGAAGATTTTACCCCTTGCTCATAATTCTTGAAATTCCAATTCAGTTCCTATCATGGCCATGCAACTCTTGCGATCTTTTGTGGCTTGTTTGGGGCTTTCCCAGACTTCGTCCGGCCAAAATTTTATTGCTTTCTTGATCGTCTCGGGAAGATAGTCGTTTTCATATACATCTTGAGCCATGGATGGGGTTTTTTGGGCCACAGTCTCGAGGTGTGAAAATTGCGAGAAGCGTGCGATCTTTAGTTTAAGATATGCTCGTTTCTTACTGTTTTTCCACAATTTCTTCACTGCATTTAGATGAGCATGCCATCATGAACATTTGGCAACGAATGTGGCTCGATTTGGCGCCTGAATGATTGTTTTCCAAATTAGGTATTTTGGCCAAAATTTGGTTTCTAGTGGCCGAAAGTGCAGAAACTTTATTCCTATCATGCGGTGAATCTAACCGTCCATCACACACAAGGTTTGGCTCAAACGAAGGTTGTGACCTCGTTCTCGTAACAAGTCCAGCTTCGAGCCGATCCAATGTGCGAGCGTCGTGATGTGGCTGCTTGATCAAGGTGCGCACTTGTTGGAAATTCTGCAACCTTGCTTGAAATCACAATATTCTCTCTAGATTTTCTCTTGGTTAGGGCCACACTTTGGGGCATGCCATATATCAAATCGATCGAGTCAATGAGACGAACATGCTCCCAAAATTGGAGCACATTCCAACCCAGGACAAGGAAGATACGAGTGTCAAAATTTGAGCTCGAAATAAAAAAACGCAGTTTCCATTAATGGAAACTGGTTCACTGAGGGTACACCAGAATAGTGTGTGACCTACCCATTTTGGGTAATTTTACCATAACTTGGTCCATAAACGTCCCACCAAGCCGAAACTTGGTCCCTATGGGGTTTCAAATGTTCTGGATCCAATGCTAGTGGTCTCATGATCATTTGACGCTCCGGTGATAGGGCTATAGTTATAATGTCTATTTTCAGCGTGCGAGAGGCCGAATTTCAAAAACTGGTTTTCCATCTACACTGGCTTTGTAAGGGCCACAATTTTCTCCCAATCCAGTATCGTCACGTGATAAGAGAGATGTAAGATCTAGCGATAAGGCATAAGGATTATCACAGTGTGCAAAAGGCATATAGAGTATTGCCTCGAGCATATCACCCATGGGTGTATTATCGTCTGAGGCGTTGCCACACATAGGAGTTTACACCATCAGTAACGAAGGGGAAGAAAAGAGATGAAAGCACAACACCAGCTGAGTGTTTGCAAGTGCAGCACCGGCTAGGTGTTTGAAAATGCAGCGCCGGCTAAGTGTTTGTAAGCACAGCGCCGGATGGGTGTTTGAAAGCGCAGCACCGATTGAGTGTTTGCAAGCACAGTGCCGGATGGGTGTTTGAAAGCGCAGCGCCGGTTGGGTGTTAGCACCACTCCGTACATGTCTGAGCCATGAGTGATGGCGTCAGCCACAGTGCTTTCCAACCACCCCCTCCTTTTTAAACCTTTTTCCTCCCCTGTGTAACACCGTCTTCCCCATTTTCTCAACTTTGGAGCTCACTGTCGCCCCTTGAAGGTAGCGAGTGGGTGAAGGTGTGGGAAAGCCAAAGAAGGTTGTTGAAGGATATTGAAGACACCGTGAGAGTCAAGGTGGTGGGTTTAGTTTTTATGCATCCATGACTATTGTAAAAATATTGAAATGGATTACATGATATAAAGAAAAACGTGAAGTATGAATGGGTTGACATGAGGTTGGAAACTTTAGAGTTATGCTTCTAAATGCCATGACTACTTTAACCAAGCATAGATGATTTTGTTATTCATGAAGACCCATGAAATTTCTCATTGTGAGGCTTGCTAACCTGAACAAGGTTCCACGCCTAAAGTGTACCATGGCCATGAAATATTAAGTGCTCTTTAAAAGCATATTAACTTGAGAATATGAATTTCCAGAACTGTGAATGTTTTTGCATCTATATGTTCGATGAACAAAGGGCATCCAAATGGGACCCAATCTGTCTCAAATGAAAAGCATGCATGTATACTTCAAGTTTTCTTTTTATGGCGTGGTGAGATCTTGTACGTATTAGGAGATATAGCTTAAGATGCAAAGACATGTTCACACAGTCGCTGTAAATTCCAGAGACTGTGACCCTTGTTGGGTGGCACTTTTTGCCTAGCTAACGATGTCCAAAAACCTTGAAATTACTGCCATTGGAAAGGACTGTGAATGTACTCAAAGTTGCATGTTTCGAAGTTTTTGAAATCCCCCACAGATTTTGAATTATGACCCGAAATGCGTGAGTATGTCACTGCACACTGTTGCAGGGGAGATTTTCAGCAACTAATGCTCACTTTGTACTGAGCTATTGACGCATCAAATGACACCCAAATTCCTCAAATCACTGTTTTGTAAAGAACTATGCATTAGCTCAAAGTTTCATGTTTGAGGCATCCTGAAACTTCCCCTAAGTTAGGAGCTACGCTCTCGCTAAGAGGGGCATGTCACTGTTACTTGTCACTGCATCATTGTACGACCATGTGACGCTAAGTTATCTTGATATATGATAAATGGGAATGCCATATGATAAATTCCTTGAGAATTCCATAAAGATATGTGAATGATGCCGTGTAGACTAAACTTTGTGAGAAAGAGGGGCCACGAGTGCGATAGTGAAGAAATGAATTCATAATGAATGCCAAATGTTACTGAGAGAGCTTATGTGTAAATGCCCAGTGAAAGCTTATGAAATGCATGTATTTTGCTTAATGTTATGATTTTATGATGAAATATGATTCATCTGTATGATGCATTGACTTTTTAGAATGTGATCATCCATTATGAGGTAGTGAATTTGCTACTACGCGGTGGGACACTCATCGGTAGTGGATATTGTTATGACATTGTAATGAATTGGCCACTACGCGGTGGGACACTCACCGGTAGTGGATATTGTTGCGATACTGTGATTAATGGCCAATGCTTATGTTGATATTGATAACTACGCAGCGGGACACTCACCGGTAGTGGATACTGCTATGATATTGCCTGCTACGCAATGGGACACTCATCGGTAGTAAGGAAAGAGATGCCGGTATATCTACTAACCTGCATAATGATATGAATGGGTTAAGGGAGAGGATATTGGGTCGCACCCTAGATTTATGAAATGAAATGATTGATGCCTTTCAAGGTAAGGGCCTATCGAACCCTCAATGCGCGCTGAAGACTGTGTGTGTTTGTTGAGGTTATTACGAAGTGGATTAACCCACTTGTCATTATCCTCCCTCCTGTATAATGGTAGAGGTCTTAAGCAATGGGATTGCCTTAGCCTGATGGATAAGGCCTCTACTGCGGGAGTAGGTGATTTAGGGAGTGAGTGGATAAGAATTGATTTTCTATATAAGAAATGTTTAGTATTACAATGATTGGAAGATTAATAATTTCACTGATCGAGTGCTTATGATCACACCGATTCAAATTTATTCTAAACTATGACTTTATATTGATGAACTGTATTGTTTTCACACATGGATAGAACCACCACAGTCGCATGACACTAGACCTGCTTACTGGGCTATATAGCTCATCCCATTATTTCTCCTCTCCTTGTAGATTGATAGCGACAGGTGCAGAGCTAGAAGTTCGTGTTTCGCGACTGGATGACAAAGTTCATGTTCTTCAAGAAGGTGCTTAGACCTTATTTATGTCTGGGCTGTTTGGCCCTGGTTTTGTTTTGTTCTCGGTGGATATGTGTAATATTGGGCCTAGATGCCCCGAACTTAATGTAATATTTTGGAAGATTTTTATATTATGAATTTTGGTGTGTGGAACCTTAGGCTTGACCATCGTTTGAAGCTTAGCATTTGAGGGGAACCTGTGTGGGGAACTTGAAGTTCTTTTGGGTATAAGTACGTAGATCTAGCATCCATGATATTAAAAATTGTTTAGGTGCAACGGCCTGTGTACAACTCCACTGGGGATACATGACACACAAGTAACCACTGAGAAGGGGCAGCCTTGATCAAGCGCGTGCTTACGGGGGAAGCGGTGGGGAAAATACCCCTCTAACCTGGCACTGTGCGGAGTCCAATAAGGTAGAACTCCCCCTCTGATGCTTAGGATGAACATGAGCTCCTTAATAGTTGCTTAAGCGCCATCTAGCTCCTTCCCTAACTCATCGGTGAAGCTCTCGACGGGGAAGCGGACCCACCTCATGTTCAAAGAGTCATTCCCAAAAAGACACCGAGCTTCCCCTGGGGTATGAAAGATAGCCCTATGGTTGGCAATCATGATCAAGAAGGGCCACAGTTTATTTCCTAAGCATTGATGCTTGTTATAGGTGTCAGGGAAATAGGCCCCTAGCCACCTGTACACGTAATGGATGGGGAATGGAGTTTTAAAATCCCCAGGAAATGCCTCTCCCTCCTGTTTGCCCTTGTAGGCCTTTCCACGGGAGATGGCCCCCAAGCCATGGTAAATGTTACACAAGACTGCTGAGTAAGGGCATACTCACGCCCTTTGGCCATATCACCTGCCACATACAGTACGCTTAGATGAATGTCATCCCCCCAGCCAGGGAGTATGAATTTTCACAAAAATAAGGCCAAATATGCGGCCAAGAAGACACGGTCATCATCGATCCCAAGTTGATTTACAGGAGGTGTCTCCTTCGCAACTACCTTCCCTTTCCCCTTTGGAGTGCCCTGACCACCCTCAGGATAATCCCCACAACAGAATTTCACCCACTCTGTGAAGGTGACCCTACCATTGCTAGACCGGGCGGCTATCGACTAATAGGCCTCCAAGATCTTTTGAAGATTGACAGGTGCCTCTTCATCCCCCAAGTTAGCACCATCAAAGATGACCGAGTTCGAGGGCACGAACTCGTCATACATAGGCCCGATCATCGAGAGACCTCCAATAAAATGAAGATCTAGCAAAGAGATTCATGCTTCTCCATGTCCAAGAAGCCAGGTATTACTAACATGGCTCAACCTCTCCAGTAACACCTTTACTGTGTTGGAGCAACGGTCATAGTAGCTGCCCGAACACTGGACCACTGCTAATAGTGAAGCACATTCAAGAGTACTTTTGTACGACCCCAATACCTTGGTAGTCCAAGAAGAGTATCCCTTTAAGTATTAGTACACCCCTTGAATTCGAAGGCCTTTTACTGATGACATTAATAGTCCCTTGACCTGTACCATTCGTTTTCCTAAGGTAGGTAAGTTCTCTTCAGAAGTTATGTTCCGCTGCATACAGTGAAGAAGTACCACCCCTTCTTCAGGACTGACGTTGTCGTCATTGCCCTCGCGCACTTCGAAACAAATGGGGTCAGTAATGAAAGTGACACTAAGGGGCCACTCTGGTTCACATACTGGCTAGGTCAGCCAAATGGGCCCACCCTTTGATAAAACCTCGCCCGTGAAATCACAGGCGCTGATTTCTCCCTCCTGAAAACCTCTTTACATCAAGAATTTGATAAGAAGAACCAACCTTATAAAAGGTTTAGTTGTGTACTCCCAAAAAATTTGCTAAGACACCGATCAGTGTCGGATGTGTCTACTAATGCCTAGCACTGGCTGTGTCTGCCAACCCTCACCGCTGGTTGAGCTTATTGATGCTCAGTGCCGGTTGCGTGCTAATGGCTAGTGCTGACTGAGTCTGATGACACTCAGCACCAGTTGTGCTTATCCATGCCCAACACTAGTTGCATGCCAATGGCTAGCGTCGGCTGAGTCTGCCAACACTCAGCGCCAGTTGAGATTGCTAAGGCCCAACACTGGTTGTGTCCTTCAAAGGCCAACGTCAGATCTCTCACATGTGCCACGCCTCGTACTCAGCTGTGCCGACTGACAACCATCACCACGTCTCCCACAACCATACGATTTCCATGGGTGATGGTTCACCTCCCATGATTGTTCACCTTCCCTGCAACTGTTTTGTTCCATCTGTTTCCCGTCGAAACGTCTTCGACACAGCCAAAAAAACCCACTGAAAGACTTCCCCCACCTGTGTTTTTGGCCGAGAAGTCACCAAAACCTCTGAAAAGTCACTACAACCCCCGGGAAACCCCTTAAAACTCCTTGAAAAATTCCTAAGACTTGCAGAAATGCCTACCACTACACTTCTTGCCTATTCCACCTTCAAAATATCCACGCCGAAGTTCTTCTGTTTCCCGAAAATCCCCTTGTGCTAACCACAAAACTCTTGCGAATCCTCGACAGAGTCTTTCTTGCCAGAAAACCTTTCTTACAAAAACCTTTGCTTACTGAAACCTTCCCTGAAAGGTTTCCTGAAACACTTGACCTCTTGTCGGAATCTCCCTTGCCACTTGTCGAAACTTCTACCAGGCACCCTTTACTCATTGTTAAAAATTTTGACAATTTTTTACCTTCGGTGAAAAGTGAGGCAAAACAAGGTCTTATCCTCGAACCCCCCTCACAAACTGAAATCCCAATCGCATCCAAGGGAAGCCGAACGACGATGAGTAGGGACGGGCTTTGACCGGAGGCCCGAGTCAACACTCATCGCCGACTGTAAATTTTCAAAAAATGGGCCGGAATGGGTCAGGCTCGGGTCATGACTCAAGTATCAATCCATGTCGGCTACTTGGATGAAGTGACTTGGCACCAGGTGAATTTCAAACAACCCTAACACCTGTTGACTTGGTGCTGGGTGAATATCAAACGACCTTAGTGCCAGTTTACTTAGTGTCGGTTGTGTTCAAACAATGTCACCGCTCGTTCACAACGTCAGCTGAGTTTTATCAACCCAGTTTCGGTTTTGTTTTTGAGAACTTAGCACCAATTGAACACTCGCAAGAAACAATTATTGCTACACCTGTCGCCTGCTGTATTTCAAGCCGTCTATCGTCGCCTTGTTCCAACTGAAGCCTTGTGTGTCATGTATCCCCAGTGGAGTTGTACCCAGTGGGGATACATGACACACAAGTAATCTCTCTCTCTCTCTCTCTCTCTCTCTCTCTCTCCCTCTCTCTCTCTCTCTATTCCTCGAACTTCTACATGCGTGACCCAGTCCATCCGTCCATGAGCCCACAAAAGTGTCCTAACCTGCAGGACTCTTCCCTCGACTTTTACCCATGCCCCCTTTTAGTAGTCAGCAAACCCTTCTGAGAAGGTCATTCAAGGAGGAGGGACATTAGGATCCCGTCCCTATAACACAAAGAGGGTGAAGAGAGAGAGAGAGATTGAGAACTTAAGGAGGGCTCTCGTCCAAACCGTGCTGACAAGCACCCGGAGGGCTTCGTAATTTCTCTAAGAGGGCAATCAATCCAAGCTCGTCCCCGAACGCTCAAGCGGCGTAAGAGCGATCCTCTCTTTAGTGGCAAAAATCTCCCTGATCATCGGCTTTCTATCCACAAGTAAGGGGCCCCGCGCGTCTATCGTGTGTCGAACCTCTGCGATTGTTTGAGAGAGGGTTTTCTCACCCCATGTGGAGGGAAATAAGGATCCCACCGACATCACATGTGAATTTAATTGTAAATATGGGGCGGATGTATGTTAATGAAATTATGCTAGATTGTGCCCTGTATTTCAAGAACTGTGACTCTTATTTGTGTGATTGTTTGAGTCTTGAAGACATCCCTGTTGGTTATAAAATTTGGTAGGAAAACACCCCTGTGAATTTATTTTAATATGGAAAAGACATTGTTTTAATGCCTATTTTGGTTGGGAAGTTATTAGTCATTCTTTGAAGTATGCCAAAACTTTAATTTCCAGGAACTTTACATGTCATTAATTGGACCTTTTCTCGGAACAATTTCTCTGATTGATGCCAAACCACTTTTAAATGACAATTATTGATTATAGTTTCAAAATGGCTTTGGAACCCTGACCAAATTCTCTGTCGATTGGAAGTTATGCCCAACTTTATAAGAGACTATCACATTGAAATTCCTACTATTTTCTAGGACTGTTATATGCTTTTATGTGGAAATGTTCACTGACCAATATGTCTTTGATTGAAGCCAAATCACTTTTAAATGATTAATAGTATATTTTCAAAATGATTTTGGAACCAAGACCAAATTCTCTGTGGATTTAAAGTTATGCCCAATTTTCTATAAGATGGTCACATTGAAATTCCTGCTCATTTCCAAGATTGTTTTATGCTTTTATGTGGAGCTGTTCACTGACCAATATGTCTCTGATTAAGGCCAAACTGATTCTAAATGAAATATGAGTGAGTTTATTTTGAAAATTGTTTTAGAACCATGAGGAAATTACTTATGGATTGGAAACTATGCCCATTTTTCTATGGGGCTATCATACTGAAGTTTCTGGTCTCTTGTGAATTATTGTAATAAAACATGCTTATGAATTAGTGAATGCTTATGAATTACTGGATATGCATGGTTGAAATAAGAAATGCCCATGAAATAGTGAATGCTTATGAAACGTTGAATATGCATAGTTGTAATAAGACAAGCTTATGAAATGGTGAATGTTTATGAAATATTGAATGCTTATCAAATATCGAATGTGCATGGCTGTAATAAGACATGTGTAGGAAATAGTAAATTCTTATGAGATAATGAATGTGCATGGTAGTAATCATACATGCCTATGAGATGATGAATGTGCATGGTTGTAATAACACATGCTTATAGGATCGTGAATGTGCATGGTTGTAATATGAATGCCACAGATATGATATGAAGCATTATGCAATGGGTCTTCCATTGGTAGTGCGACATGGTATGATAAGAATGTAATATAAGGCACTACGCAATGGGTTATCCGTTGGTAGTGTAATATAATATGATATGATAAGAAAGTTGTGCCTGCAGTTGAGATCTTTTCCTAACTCCCAATGATAGGACGAGAGTTACAATGTGAATGTGGTGGGTCGCGTCCCTGAAATCTATATGGGCACTACACATTGGGTCACCAGTGGTAGTGCAACACTCTCTTTCTAGAAGAGCATAAGGAGAGGGTTGTGTCTTGCAAGGCCTATGCCTATCAAGAGCCCCAAAGCGTGCTGGGGACTGTGTGTATCAGTGTGAAGACATTATGAAATGGGTCATCCATTTGTCAACGGCTTCCCTCCAAAAAATTGACAGAAGTCTTAAGCAATGGGATTGGCTTGGCTTGATTGATAGGGCATCTACTTCGGGAGTAGGCAAGATTAGGATTACATATAGTTAACATATGTTTGCCTGAATTTATTGATCTGCTATTTTAATGGAAAAGATTTGATAGACTGTTAGCTCATGGGATATCTGATATTTGATATGTGCTTACTTCACCCTGAAAGAAATCACTCATGACACACTCTTAACGAAATTGAGATACATGATTCCATGTTATGAAAACTGCATGAATCTTGGGGACGGTAGTAAATACCAGTGTATAGGTAGGAATGCATGGCGCTGTGATCTACTTACTGGGCTTCATAGGCCATTCCTTTGACTTTCTTGAATGTAGAGTGATAGCTCGCGAGTCGAGGATGGACAGTTAGGTGATCGTGACTGGAGGTTGAAGACCCGCACTTGATGAGGAAACTTCCCTTTGATTATAAGTGTAAGATGGCAGTTGGCGATATAGTTGTTTTGTTGTGAATCTATGTATTTTGTTGTTGGGTTTTTAGTGCCTTGGACAATTTGTAATACTCTTGAAATTGAATATTTTTTTTTTTTGTTTATCCAACTTTTATGTATGGTTGTGGTTGGAGTTTGGCTTTCTTTCATGGTTTGTTGTGATTCTGTTTTTCTGAAAAGCGTTGAGTGCACTCCAACCTTAGTGGTATTCGCTACCTTTGGCCGCAGTTCCTCACCCTATCGCCCTCCAGCTAGTACGGCAAGGGGGCAAGAGGCGGGGCTGTGATAGTGATCGTTGCTGGTCTGTAATCCCTCTCATGGTGGTTGGCCGAATGAATGATTTGGTCAACTTCAATGTTCAGCGCTTGGGCAAACTACCAACATGTCGAGCAGATGATTAGGTCAACTTCATTGCTTGTTACTGCTCCCTTAACCACCATCTGGTTCTTTGACTTCACTCGATGGTGAGAAGAAGTACAGGGTTCTTTCCATTCTTTTCAAGCTCCCTTTGAAGAGATCGACGCTTTAGAAGGCGAAGGTGCACTTGGAGGTTGTATCTCTAGATGGGAGACACATTTCAGAATAGATCTATCTTTTGGTAACTATCGATAGTTGTAAACACGGTTTTGTAATCCTTTTTGTTCATGAATTAAATCCTTTTTAGTTTGAATCCTCCTCCTTGCTCTATGGTTTGTGTCTCTTCTTTTCGTGGTTTACTTGCCTTTTTTTCTTCATGTGTTCAGTTCTTATCGCTCTTGGTGAAGGGGATAAGCAATGGGCTAGGAGACTTATTTTTCCTGGCGGGGCATGCAGACTATCTGGCTTGAATGGTTCGAATGCCCTTTCAGATTTTCATTCAAGCCTCTGGGGTGTGCACCTTTTTTAGGTTCTCACAAGGACCCCCGTTTCTTTTTTTTTGGCACTAGACCGCTGATGGTCTTGTGTGTGCGGATAGCGCAAGGAACATAGCTCACTTGTCTACCAAGTGTAGTGGTGTATGAGTGTGCACTGAACCCCTACTTAGGTCGGGATTTGTGTGGCTCTAGAGGGAGTATTACGTACTTGAAATGAATGGTGTTTTTCCATAAATGTGCACATCATTATGTAAGGACCCAGATTTTCCCAAGGTAATGGTTAAGTGCGTGGCTAAGTGTGGGCAGGCGAATGCATGTGGATGGATGACAGTTTAAGAGCACGTGTGAGTAGACGAGTCCACAGAGAGTGCAGGCGGAAGTGAGCATGCAGTTTAGGCATGGGTGAACCGACGCGTTAGAGAGCGCAGGCGGATGAGTGCACACGTAGAGAGCGCAATGGTTTAATGTGCCGTTGAGCATAGCAAGCACGCGGTTGAGCACGGGCAGATGTGTGCGCTGATAAGTGTGGATGAGCGAGTGCGCGAGATGAGTGCACAGATGGACCTTGCGTTGTTGAGCGCGCAAGAGAGCGTGGGCTGATGAGCGCGCTGCTAGGCGCGGCTGGTGTACAATAGTCTAAGGAGCTCCTTCTCTCTCTCATGTCATTTCTCTCTCCATGCAAGTGTGTCATGTGTCACATGCATGCTGCACCTACCATCAGGATGTCTCCCATGCTTGCTCCCTCTCTCTCCTCTTACATGCCCACTAATGTGCCACTTCTCAATTGCAGGCTTCCATCTCATGCTGATGTCTCTCATGCTTGGCCTTCTCTCTCTCCTCATGCATGCCCTCTTGGATGACATATGGCAATTGCATGTTGCTACCACCCCTTCTCACCCATTCCTTTAGTTTTTTCTCTCTCTCTACTTACTGCCCTTTTGGACCCACGTTCTCCCCCTCTTCCCTTAATAATTTGAGCTTTGAGACCTCTCCTAGCCTTAAGCCCTTGAGTATGAACACAATCTTTATGGAGCTCTGTATTTGAGGTGAAACTTGTGAAGAACTTTGGAGTTTCATTGGGTGCATGTAAGTGGATCTGGTTTTCATGTTTTCATGCTTTTGATTGAAGCATACTTAATTAGTTTATCAAAGTGTGAAATTCAAGTGTGAATATGGATGTGATTATGAGTGCGGGTGCATGTTTCTGAAATCCTGAAAGAATGTGCTCAGTTTTCCAGAACAGTGACTCCCGTTTGTGAAATCGTTTGTGTATCGTAAATACCTCTTTTGATTATGAAATTTTGTAAAACTGTACCCTTTTGAATCTATTTTAAAATGGAAAATACCTGTTGTCAATACCTATTTTGTTTTCAAAGTTATTTTCCATTTCTGAAGCATGTCACAACTGTGAAATCAAATTCTAGAGAGTTTACATATTTTTGTGTGGAGCTATTCACTAACTAAATAATATTAGAATGAGGTCAAAATACTTTTAAATAATAGATAAATGAATCTATTTTGAAAATGATTTCGGAATTATGATTAAATTCCCTGTCGTTTGAAAGTTACGCCTCTTTACCTATGCATATGTCTTCCTGAATTTTCTGTTGAGAGAACAGGAACTTTGTTCAAGAACATCTAATAGTTTGGTATACTTTAACCCAGAAATTGGGGTTACTCCTTGCATGAAAGTTGTGTTTTTATGAGCTTAGGTTCTTATAAAAGTAGTCTCAAGTCCAAATGATTTATGAATCCCATGATAGTCTTTTGAAGGTGACCTGTGTCCATAATGAAAAACCAGAAAAACAATGTTGTGATATCTATAACATTGCTATATAGTATGATGTGAACATGAAATGAATGCATTCCCCGCTATGAAATGCATGCATGATAATGAGATATGCTCAGCTAAGATATGAATGCATGATATTAAGACATGCTCTATTTGATGTGTGTACATCAAGTGATACATTTTTTGTTGTGATATGTGTGCATGGCAACATGATACTGATGTGATATGCGTGCATGGAAACATGCTACTAATGTGATATGTGTGCATGTCAACATGCTACTGATGTGATATGTGTTCATGGTAACATGCTACTGATGAGACTTTGTGATTCCTTGACATGCTTTGAGCATATTGCATGACCATGATTGATACTAGTGAGGTGCATGCTTTGAGCGTATTGCATGGCCTGACTTTGTGATTCCTTGGCATACTTTGAGCGTATTGCATGAACATTATTGATACCAGTGAGCTGCATGCTTTGAGCGCATTGCATGGCCTGACTTTTTAATTCCTTGACATGCTTTGAGCGTATTGCATGACCATGATTGATACCAGTGAGGCGAATGTTTTGAGCGTATTGCATGACCATGATTGACACCAGTGATGTGCTTTCTTTGAGCTAGGGAGTGAGTTATCTAGTATTTGTTGATCTTGATTATGAATGCCTAATTATGTTGATCTGTTGAGATGCTTATGGTTGAATTCTTTGATCAACCTCTGCCTCATTTCATATATGCTTGATCTGATTTGCTATTGCTTCGCTATGAATCATGCACGATACATTGTTAGTTATGATTTTCACTCATGGTTCATTTTTTATAAGACTTGCTAGATAAAATGCGTAGGAACCTTGATCTACTTACTAGGTTTTACATATCACTCTTTTAACTTCCATCTATGTTGAGTGATAGCCGCTGGGTTCTGGAAGGGCATTCTGGTGTTCACGGTAGAAGCCCCGTACCTCTTGTGGGAGCGTCTTTTAGCTTGTATGTTTTAAATGGCAGTTTTTCCATATGGTTCAGTGTGTATGAATTTATGCAATGTTGTTGGGTCTTTGAGCCTTAGAATCTTCTGTAATATTTTGAAATTATTATATGAAATTTTGAGACGTGATTGTCCAGTATTTTGTGGGCTGTGTGCTTCGTGTTTTGTTAGTTTTGTTTTTATTTCGTGGTTGGCTTTGATTTCCATCTTTTCAAAGCGTTGAACGCACTCCAACTTGAGTGGCTATCGCTACCTGTTATCGCAACCCCACAACCTATTATCCTCGCAGCGGGCCTGGGTTAGCCCTCTATGGGCTCGACAAGGATGGTATTGGGTGGGGCTATGACAATTTATGGTATCAGAGCAGTGAGAATAGGATTATTGGCCTAGAGAGTCTTAGTTTGGTCTTTAGGGTGGTTTGAATAGGCTAGAAACCAACACTTGGGTGTTCCTGGTTTAGGTCAAGATGCTGAGGACTCGTGTCAACAATTCAAGCACGAGTAATGGGAACACCATGGCCTTCGGAGAATTATTTAAGATGCTCAAGGCCAACTCAAGTCATGAAGGATTATACACCAGCCCTGGCTACCCCTGGCCTAGTGAATAATGATAGTTGCCTCATATAGAAGTTTAAGAGGTTTGGGCCACAAGCCTTCAAGGGGCATGGTAGAGCAGAGAGAGTTGAGAGGTGGCTGATGCAAGTTAAGATGACCTTTGGGGTCTTACATTGCTTAGATGAGCAGAAGTTGAGGCTGGGTACCTTCATGCTAGAAGGGGACGTCAAAAATTGGTAGCGTTCGGTCCAGTAGGCCTAGGAAGAAGTAGAGATGGTACCTACTTGGGACGAATTCCTAGAAACCTTTAATGAAAAGTATTTCCTTGACTCGGTCAAAAATAGGAAGGAGGTCGAGTTCATAGAATTGCAGCAAGGGAGGTTGACCGTTGATCAGTAACCGGCTAAGTTCTTAGAGTTATCTTGATATGCGTCGCACATTATCACCACAGAGGCTTGTAAGGCAAGCAAGTTTGAGAAGGGCTTGCAACCTGATATCCGGGGAAGAGTTATGTTGGCCAATCTTAAGGCTCTCTCCCAATTGGTGGACTTGGCCAGATAAAAAGGGATTGCAATGATTATCAGCTAAGGAAGGAGAAGCAAGAGGTAAGGCCTCCACCTCTGAGAGGATTTCAAGAAAAAGGAAATAAGGGGAATAGTAAGACCTAAAAGACCTTCTAGGGCGATGTCAAGCAAAACCAGCCAGTGCATTGTGCCTCCAGTGGGAAGCATGGTCATGTGGATTCGGAATGTAGGCTGAAGACGAAAGCATGCTTCAACTGTGGCAAGTCAGGCCACATGTTTAGAAACTGCCCGATGATGAGGAACGAGTCTAAGCCAAAGACTCAGGCTTGGGTCTTTGCGCTTAATGGAGATGAAGCCAAGGCCTCAACTTCGGTGATTAGTGGTATGCTTTTGATTTGTGGTGAAGAAGCTAGAATTTGTTTGATCTTGATTTTTCTCACTCATTTATAGCAGCACATTTTGCATGTCACTTAAGCATTGAGTTTGCATCTCTTGATCATACTTTGATAATGAGCATACCTATTAGGGGACTCTCTAGTGACTAACTCAAAGTTTAGGTGCTTTAGGATATGGTTAGGAGGTAGAGTCATGCCTATAGATTTGATTCTCTTGGATGGTTAGGATTTTGGCACCATCTTGGGCATGATTTGGTTGTATGCTCATCATGCCTCAGTAGATTGTTTTGCAAAGAGTGTCCCATTCAGACCCACCTTTTAATTGATAATCAGGTATGTGATTTAGAGGACTAAATCCTTTTTAAGGGGGGGATGATGTAGGGACCCAGACTTTCCCAAGGTAATGGTTAAGTACGGGGCTAAGCGCGGGCAGAAGAATGCATGCGGGTGGATGCACGTTTAAGCGCACGCGCGAGTAGACGAGTCCGCAAAGAGTGCAGGTGGAAGTGAGCGTGCAGTTTGGTCTGGGTGAACCGACGCATGAGAGAGCGCGAATGGTTTAATGCATCGTAGAGCATAGCAAGAATACAGTTGAGCGCATGCAATGTGTGCGCTGATAAATGTGGATGAGCGAGTGCATGAGATGAGTGCTGATAGACATTGTGTTGTTGAGCGTAGGTGAGCGCGCAAGAGAGTGCGGACCGATGAGCCCGTCGTTGGGCACGGGTGGTGTATGGTAGTCTAGGGAGCTCCTTCTCTCTCTCATGTCCTTTCTCTCTCCATGCATGTGTGCCATGTGGAACATGCATGCTACACCCACCACCATGATGGCTCCCATGCTTGCTCCCTCTCTCTCATGATGATGTGCCACTTGTCAATTGCATCCTTCTATCCCATGATGATGTCTCTCATGCTTGCCCTTCTCTCTCTCTCTTCATGCATGCCCTCTAGGATGCCATATGGCAATTGCATGCTGCCATCACCCTATCTTACTTATACCCCCTTCTCACCCATCCCTTTGGTTTGCTCTCTCTCTACTCATTGCATTCTCTCACCCATGTTCTCCCCCTCTTGCCTTAAGATTTTGGGCTTTGAGACCTCTCTGAGCCTTAAGCCCTTGAGTTTGAACCCAATCTTTGTGGAGCTTGGTAGTTGAGGTGAAACTTGTGGAGAACTTTGGAGTTTCATTGGGGGCATGTAAGTGGATCTGGTTTCCATATTTTCAAGCTTTTGATTGATGCATATTTACTTAGTTTATAAAAGTATGAAATTCAAGTATGAGTATGCATGTGATTATGAATGCAGGTGTATATTACTGAATTCCTACTAGAATGTGCTCTGTTTCCAGAACTATGAATCCCGTTTGTGAAATTGTTTGAGAATCATAAATATCTCTTTTGATAATGAAATTTTGTGAGAAAGTACCCCTTGAATATATTTTTAAATGGAAAAGACATATTGTCAATATCTCTTTTGGTTTGATTGTTATTAGACATTTTCTGAAGCATGTCAGGTTTGCACAATAAAATTCTAGATATTTTATGTGTTTTTGTGTGGAGCTATTCACTGACCAAAATATATCAGAATGAGGTCAAACCACTTAAAATTTATAGATAAGTGAATCTATTTTTAAAATATTTTCGGAATGATGATTAAAAGTCCTATAGTTTAAAATTTATGCATGTTTCTTATGAATATGTCATCCTGGATTTTCTGATGAGGAAACAAGAACTTTATTCAAGAACATCAAATAGTTTGGTAAACCTTAACCCAAAAATTGGGGTTACTCCATTCACAAAAGTTGTGTTTTTATGAGCCTAGATTGTTATAAAAGTGGTCACAAGTCTAAATTATTTTTGAATCCCATGATATGCCTTTAAAGGTGAACAGTGTTCATATTGGAAAACCAGAAAAACAATGTTGTGATATCTATAACATTGCTATATAGTATAATGTGAACATGAAATGAATGCGTTCCCTATTATGAAATGAATGCACGATAATGAGATATGCTCATCTATGATATGAATGCATGATATTAAGACATGCTCTGTTATGATATGTGTATATAAAGTGATACATTTTCTGTTGTGATATGTGTGCATGGCAACATGCTACTGATGTGATGTGTGCATAGCAACATGCTACTGATGTGATATGTGCGCATGGCAACATGCTACTTGTCAGGACCCCGCCCCCGGACCCCTACAGCACTCTGCCAGAGGATTTTGTCCCCAAAATCATACACTTGATCATCCCCCAAAATGGGGGGATTATGTAAGGACCACAATTTTCTCCCAGTCCAGTGACACACACGTCAATGGAGGGTGAGGCAGAGGCACAACGCCGGCCGTGTAAGAATACGTAGCACTGGCTGTGTAAGGAGACCTATCATCGTTTGGGAATTCAAGATCCAGCACCGGCTGTGAAGTGAGGAAGGAAGAGGCAACACAACGTGCGATCTGGACTAACACTGCACATGAAGCAAAGTGAACCAGGGGTCAAGGGGAGGGGTCGTGACACTACTGATGTGATATGTGTGCATGGTAGCTTGCATGGCCTGACTTTGTGGTTCCTTGGCATGCTTTGAGTGTATTGCATGGCCATCATTGACACCAGTGAGGTGCATTCTTTGAGCCTATTGAATGGCCTGACTTTGTGATTCCTACGCATGCTTTGAGCGTATTGCATGACAATGATTGATATATGGGAGGTGCATGTATTGAGCCTATTGCATGACCATGATTGACACCAGTGGTGTGCGTGCTTTGAGCTAGGGGTGAGGTAGCTAGAATTTGTTGATCTTGATTATGAATGCCTAATTATGTTGATCTGTTTAGATGCTTATGGTTGAATTCTTTGATAGACCTCTCCTTCATATCATATATGATTGATATGATTTGTTATTGCTTCAATGTGAATCATGCACGATACATTGTTAGATATGATTTTAACTCATGGTTCATGTTTTGTAAGACTTGCATAACACCTGAGTATTGTTATGAGATAAAATGCATAGGCAGGAAAGTATGGCACCTTGATCTACTTACTGGGCTTTATAGCTTAGTCTTTTAACTTCCATCTATGTGAGTGATAGCCGCCGGGTTTTGGAAGGGCGTTCTGGTGTTCGTTGTTGAAGCTCTGTACTTCTGGTGGGAGCTTCTTTGAGCGTGTATGTTTTAAATGGAAGTTTGCCCATATGGTTTAGTTTGTACGAATTTAAGGTTGTTGGGCATTTGGGTCTTGGACTCTTTTGTAATATTTTGAAACTATTATATGAAATTTTTGGACTTGATTGTCCAATATTTTGTGAGTTGTGTGCTTCGTGTTTTGTTAGTTTTGTTTTTATTTAGTGGTTGGCTTTGAGTTGCATCTTTTCAAAGCGTTGAGCGCACTCCCATTTGAGTGACTATCGCTACTTGTAGTCGCGAGGCCACGCCCTATTGTCCTCGCAGCGGGCTCGGGTTTGCCCTCTGTGAGCCCGGTAAAGACTGTAGGAGGCAGGGATAGGACACATTAGGGGCATAGAGTTGTGTGAGCAGAGCATAGAACCACATGGTCGTTGCGTTAAAGTGATGGAACTGCATAGTGTTTGTCTTTCTTGAGACGGAACCGCGAGATGCTTCGCTTGCATGCTATTTGTGTTTCCTTGTGACGACGTCGCACAACGTTTCATTTGCTTGCATGACACGTCATTCCCTTGTCAGTATAAAAAGGTGGGTAGAGGTACCTTTTTCTCATTTTTACCCTAAGTTTTTACACCGTCCTCGAGCGGAATCTCTCACCATCGATTGTTATTGACAACAATGGCCAGTACCACCTCTGCCTCTTCTCAAGTTATGGCCCTTTCTCTTCAATTTGGATTTACTTTGCTTTTTTCTTCATTTTCTTTCATTTTTCTCCCAATCCTTCTACTGAGATTCGAGTGTTTGGTCGACTATGTCATTGCTTCTTTTGAAGCCATTCTGGCTATTTGTTGAGCTTTATGAGCGTGAGTCACTTCACCCAAAGCCCTTCACTACCTTTTACTGTGGACGTGCATGTTTGCATTGATAGTACTCGGGCGCAATAATGTTGTATTCATATGTTGTGGGCTTTTTCAGCTATGTCTTGGCTTGGTTCGACGATATTGGTCGTAGCAAGTCTTGTTTCAAGACAGGAATGCCTACACGAGGCATCTTGTGTGTTCCTTAGCCTTTGGCAAGCCCTGGCATGTACTCATTAAGTTTGGATTGTTCTTTGTGTGTGCTCCACTTTGTCACGTGTTTGTTCTTGTGTGTACATATCGAGTCATGCGGGTTTGCCCCTGGGTATGCTTGCCTTTTGCACGGATGCGTGTCTGCTCTCTTATATGCCTTGATGAGGCATTGCTTGAACTCATGTTTTATAGTCGCGTGCGTGTGTACGAAGAATGCACTAACTGTAGGTGCAGGCTTTTGTTTGTGCATCACTTGAGCTTGTGTTTTAGAGTTACGCTCGTGCATACAGCTGAGGCACTATTTGTGTGTGCCCGCATCCTGAGTTCTGCTTGAGCTCTTATACCTGTATGTAGGTGCCGGGGTACATGTTGTAAACCCATCTGTTTCTCACTTTTTCTTTTGTTCTTTGCAGTGAAAATCCTTAACGTAAACCTGCTATCCCGTGAAGGGGAACTGAGAGCCAAATCCTATACAGGTGCTTCGTTTGTTAGATGGACGTCACTTGGTGTCATTAAGCCCACTTAAGAGATAGAGTGGCCTTTGAGCATCACCTATGTAGGAGAAGATGCTCGGCTCTGTAAGTATGAGGGTGTTAGCGGGGACCCTCTTATTCAAAGGGATGGCATGCCCCTTTACAATGCTCTCCACAGGGATTTTGATACCAACAAGGACTTGCCTACACTAGGGAAGAGAATGCTGACGAGGACGGACTTTCACTGGGCCGCCCGTGCACTTCGGTTTGAGGGAGAGCACCAATACATGCCTGAGTACAGTACTTGAACAGTTGATGTCCTAAACTCTCACTCCGAAACTCTGAAGGAATGTGGGCTAGTCGCGGCATGCCAATGCTCAACTGGTTATTACGACCGCTGTTCCAACACCATCAAAGCTCTATTGGAGACATGGTATTATATGACCAATACCTGGCAGTTTTCTCAAGGTGAGGCGAGAATTATTCTCTTGGACCTGTACCTAATAGGTGGCTTGCCTATGTTGGGGGTGATGTACAAAGAGTTCATACCCAACAACAAGGCTATTTTTGGGGACCAGCCCATTAATGGCAAGCCAACCCCTCCAGATCTCCACAAGTTGTTTGAGATTTACCAGCTTTTGCACTCAGAGACCAATGTTATACATCACTTTTGACGTACTTATATCCGTGGTATAAATAAGAAGAGAGCCAGTAATAACCTGATCCTACCTAGACCCAAGACACCGTCAGACCATGAGAACACTACAAAATAAGCCTAAAAGTGAGCAACCTTGGAAAAATTACTATTATAGATTTGAAAGACATGAAAAGGGTAGATTGGAATACCCGAAGGAGAATCGTAAAGTTTCGTCACATTCAGATAAGTTTTGACCTAATCAGGAAGAAATTCGGTTCTCAAAGACCAATTACTATCATGCCGGAAAGATACCTTATAACTATAGCACTATGATAAAGGGCTTCAAAACAATACCAAACCACTTCCAATGCATCCATAACATCAAAAAATCCCAGGGACTAAATTTGGTCTCAATCGGACCACCTAGAAACATTCTGGGCCAAAATTACCTCCAATGTGTAGGTTTTATACTATTACGTAGCGGCCCACAAAATCAGTTTCCAATCATGGAGGCTGTGTTTTTACATCTCGGGATGAGCTGCAAGCACCCACAGGTTGCTCATTTGGAATCAAAACAAGCTCAAATTCATACAGATGTTAGGTTTCGATGACCCGGTCAAATTGGCATATGGCACATGTCATGACGTGACACAAAACTAAAGCTTTTCTAGAGAGAAAATGAGTCTGAAACCATAGAAATCAGAGTTTTGAAACAAATACATCTCAAACTTCATGTAGCGATAACTTGAGAGCCATACATAGGATCATTGCAAAGTTGGGTCCGATGCGACCGTATCACGAAGGGCTACAAGCTGGTATAAGAATTGCACACAATCTAAGGTTGAATAGTGAAACATCCAAAGTTGAAGAAGGCAGTGTTTCCCAGTCACAGAAATCCCTTTACCGGCGGCCTCCCGATATCAGAAATACTTCAAGCAGGAACCATCGGACAAAATTTGGTGCAAAGAACTTGTGACAGAATCCTCTTTAATTTGCAAACAAAATAAAGACTCAGAGCACCATGGATCGTATTGCATTGACAGCCAAAGTTCACAACCTAACCTAATTTTTACCCCTCAAGAAAAGTCTATCTCAAGTCGATCAAAAGACATCAAACTCTTCACAATCAAGCAAGCATCAAGACTCCGATGATGGATCGTAGAAACCACTGCCACAAGCATTCGAAAAAGCTCCTAAGATTTAGCAATGACAAAAGGCCCCTCAGAAAGGGATGGTTTCATCATTCGCACAAATGGTTTAAGGGCATTTTGGTTATTATTCTTAAATTTGGGATTTTATTGTAATTTCTTTTAATCATAATTTATCTTAGTTTTGAGCATCCACCCTTGTTTGGTGGGTCCTCTATATAAACTAGCTTAGGTCATTTATAAAAGGGCTAGATCATTACGTTGTACATCATTTTGGATATACCAATATCCCTGATCCAAATAAAGAGAGAGCCAGCGATGACCTAGTCCTGCTGGTATCCAAGACACTGCTAGACCAAGGGAACACTGTAGAATAAGCCTAACACTAGGCAACCTTGGAAAAAGCACAATCACACCACAAAGAGACCATACAACTATAGCTCTGAGCTAAGAACTTCAAAATAGTACCAGACCACCGCCGTTGCATCTAGAACATCGAAAAACCATTAGGGACCAAAATTGGGCTCAATTGGACCTTCCAAGAACATTCTTAGCCCAAATTACCTTGAACGAGTAGGTCGTACACTATCGTGGTGGGGCCTCACCAAACGTGTCCCCAATCATGGATACCGTGATCTTCACATCTCGAGACAAACACCCACATATCGCTCGTTTAGAGTCAATGCAAGCTCAAAATCGGACACAAGATAGGTCTCGACAACCCCGTCATTTTGACATATGGCACGCGTCGTGACATGACCTAGAGTCCAAGTTTTTCTAGAGAGAAGATGAGCCCCAAACCATGGAAATTAGATCCTTTGAAGAAAAGACATCTCAAACTTCTTGAAGTAATAAACTCGAGATCTGTACATCGGATCATCGTAAAGACATGTTCGATGATACCTATCACAAGGGGCTACAAACTAGTATAATTGTTGATGTCGGTGGGGTCCTGGTTCCCTTCTGCTCGGGGCTGAGGAAACCCTCTCTCGAACAACCGCGGAGGTCTGGCATGCCATGATCGCGTGGGCCCTCCTACTTGCAGATAGGAGGCCGATAGTGAGAGAGATTTTTGCGATTGGAGTGCGAACCGCTCTTTCGTCGCTTGGGGGATCGAGGACGCACCTGAGCGAATGGCCCTCTCAGAGCAATTACGAAGCCCTCCGGCTGTTTGTCAGCACGGTTTGGATGAGAGCCCTCCTCAGGTTCTCAATCTCTCTCTCTTTGCTTTCGCTCTTTCCATGCTATGGGGACAGGGTCCTAATATCCCTCCTCCTTGGGTGCCCTTTCGGAAAGGTTTGCTGGCCACTAAAGGGTGTTGGGTAGAGGTCGAGGGAAGAACCCCGCAGGTTAGGATACATCGCGGCCTCACGGATGGGCAGGGGCTTCTGCTCCGATGGAGTCCTGTGCACGGGACTTGGAGAGAGAGAGAGAGAGAGAGAGAGAGAGAGAGAGAGAAGGAACGACTTTGCTTGGGGAAATTGGATGACCCGTGTGACCGGGGTGTCAGCGTGACCGCACACTCAACGATACCCTCCCTCACAAAGTTTTCTCACTCTTCCTCTCTTCTCTCCTGAATGGGCTAGGGACTCATAGAATAAGACAAAGTAAGAATGAACTAGCCTCGATTCTTCTCAGCCTTTGGGGTATTGGAGCTTCCAAAAGGGTAACGTTTTGGAGCGATTTTCAGGCCCTCTTACAAGTGAGTTGAGCTTCCTTACATAGAGGTTTCACCAAACAAGGGTGAACACTCAAAAGTCATGCTTAATTACAATTAAAAATTGAAAGAAAATCCAAAAATTAGGCTCAAATGACAAAAATACCCTTATGATATTTTGCCTAAATGACGAGACCGTCCTTGCAAGCAGGATACTCCACCACGGGAAGACCTTGGAAGTTGGTTTTGCAACTTGTGGCAACTATTTAGCTTTTTCAGCATTATATCTTTGTTCTCCTCTTGATTACGAACATTTTGATGCCCTGCAATCGTGTTATGGTGGTCTTCTTCCTCGGGGTGAATGTCCAACCAGTTTTGCGAACTATGTTTGCCCATGCATGTTTGAGTTGCATCGTTTTATCCCCTGGATCTGCTTGCAAGTCAGAGAGGGGGTCGTTGCAGTCATTTTGCACAAAGTTGGGGTCGATTTGGTGTCGATTTGCGTCTTTAGCTTTTTGGCAGGTTATCAGAGAAAGGGATTCCGGCAACCAACTGGATTTGTTTCTTTGATAACCTGAGGACTTGCATTCACCGAATAAGGGATTAAATACAAGAGTCACACCATAATGTAGTGGTTAGGTGCCTCGATCTCCCCCTCTAGATCATTTTGGGTATCAGGCGACACGTGTCTCAGGTTTCGAGGGAAGACTTGAGACGTTTTTGAGATCACTCTCTCGGGAACCTCTTTCGAGAATGGGGGCAGGTGTTACCAACCGGTGAGAGAGGAATTTAAGGTGGGTTCGGGACTTACTCCGGTTGGCTTGCATGGGTGCCCTCTTAGATCACGAAGAAAGGCCCTCAGTAATAAAACTAATTCGAAATCACCTCCCTTGGCTTGTATTCTTCTTGTTTTCTGCAATCACACACATATGAAAATGGTTATAAGATAGGTGGATAAGACCTCACCCTTTTCCTCTATGATGAACGTACATAAACATGTGCATTCAAAAAGAAAAATAAGAGAAGAAAGATGGGGGAGAGAAGAATTCGACTGAGCAAAAAGATCAGAATGGTGACTAAGCTGATGAATAATTGACCTGACGTGGTAGTAAAACGGGCTCAATAACTAAGACCAGCTCACAGAATTTCTACTAAACATCATTACCAGTACCAACTAGCTAGGCACAATGGCTAGTCTATCATGGCAATAAAGCCGGCTAAGTAATCATCGCACAACAACATTACGACTAGATGACAGGACTATCATGAGAGGCTAAACTCAATCCCTCTTAGTCGAATGAAAGAGTAACAGGATGATGGTTATGAGGAAATAATAAGAAATGAAGTAAGAGAAGAAGGGAACAGGAGGAGGGAGGGAGAAGAAAGAAAGAGAAGAGTATGAAAGGCAAGAGAATAAAAGAGAGAGAGGGAAGAAAAATGCAGTCGGTGCTAGGCATTACCGGTTGTGTTATAAGGAAGAGAGAGAAAATGCAGTCGGTGTTAAGCTTCACCGACTATGCCTGAAAAAGAGAGAGAAAACACAATCGATGCTAGGCTTCATTGACTGTGTCATAAGAAGAGAGACAAAATACAGTCGATGCTAAGTTTCACCAACTGTGTTAGAAGAAGAGAGAGAAAATCAGTTAGCGTTAGGCTTCACAAAAAGAGAAAGAAAATGCAATCAGTGCTAGGCTTCGCTGACTGTGTTAGAAGAAGAGAGAGAAAATGCAGTCAGTGCTAGGCTTCACCGACTGTGTCAGAAGAAGAGAGAAAAAATACAATCAGCACTAGGCTTCACCGACTGTGTCAGAAGAAGAGAAAAGGAGAGACCCAGTCGATGCTAGGCTTGTGCTGGCTGTGATGGAAGAGAAGCAAGAGAGAGAGATCGAGTCGGCACTAGGCTTCGTCGACTGTGACAGAAAAGGAGAGAGAGAAATCCAACCGATGCTAGGCTTCACGGACTGTAACAGAAAAGAAGGCGAGAGAGAAATCCAGTCGGTGCTAGGCTTCACCGACTTCAATAGAAGAGAAGGAGAGAGAGAAATCTAGCCGGCGTTAGGCTTCACCGACTGAAGAGAAGGAGATAGAGATGAGAAGGAGATAGAGACGAGAAGAAGAGAGATAGAGATAGAAATGAGAAAAGGGGAGGAGAGAGAAAGAGATAGAGACGAGACAAAGGAGGAGATAGAAAGAGATAGAGATGATAAAGAGGGGAGGAGAGAGAAAGAGTGGAGAAGAGAAAGAGATATAGATGAGACATAAGGGAGGAGAGAAAGAGATAGAGATAAGAAAGTGGGAAGGATAGACAAAGTTACCTGCTCAAAGGGTGCCGACCTTTTTCTTCTCTCTCCTCTCTCTCTCTCAAAGACATACCCAAGAACTTCAACAAGAATGAAAATTTTATTTAATCAATGAGAAATGAACCAAAGGCTCCTTATAATTTAGCTTTGCATGTTTATATAGAGTTGGGCTAAAACGTGGGTGTATGCCCAAAAACTAGTTAGAATTGAAGATAATTACAATTGAATTGAATTTAAAGCAATTCTAAAAATGGGTGCAAAAGGGTTGTTTTGCCCTTGCCTAACAATGTGTGGAATTCTAAAACAGTCCCTACAGTTGCTCGAGAACTTGCGTGATCTTCCTTGGCAGACCCGGGGTCATTCTGATGCCCGTTTGATCGAAAGATTCTTGTTTTCCTATAAGGCTCGGCATGGCAATCATTTTGATACCAACTTCGAGCCATGAGTCATGTTTTTGAGCCGCGATCATGATACTTGAATTTTGGAGGAATCTTGAAAATTTCGGATCAATTGTGTGCTCGTTCCTTGATGTTTCTTCGTAATTTTTACATTAAATCACACTGATCATGCCGTCACGATCACGTTGCAACAAACGTAGCTTGATTTCATGTCTGGATGAAGATTTTATCGTCTTGAGTTTTCGATTGGAATCTTGAAATCCGACGATTGAAATTTATAGCATCTTTGACATCTTCATGTGTGAAATCCAACCGTTCAGCGTATGCGAGGTTCGGACCAGAGATAGCCTCGGACCTTATGCACATAATGCAATTGGTTTTGTGTCAATCGGGTATGCAAGCGTAGTGATCTGGCTGTTCGAAAGAGGCATGCTGCTGTTGAATTTTTTGCAACTTCCTTCACGGATGAGCAAGTTTCATTTATTTTTCTCTCTGCTCGGGCGTCGTCACAAGGCGTACGACATGTCGAATTGCTCGTCTTGATGAGACGAACACACTTACCAAATTTGGGAGTGATTCAACTTAGAACGAGTGAGATATAGGCCCCAAAAGTGACTACTCATGACTGTAAATATAGCCACCTTAAATGGCATTTTAATGCAATGACGCCACGCGGGAATAGTGTGTGGTCTATCCCTTTTTGGTATTTCAGCCATAACTGTCTTGGAGTGCCCGATTAAGCCGAAACTTGACCCATAAAGGTTTTCTACCTTTTTGGATCTAATGGCGGTGGTCCCACAACTGCTTGACGCACCAAAAGTATGGTTGTAGTTACAGGGTCCATTTCAAGGTGCTAGAGACCAATTTCACTGAAATTGTTCCCTTACGTTCACTACCTTAGACATGTCTGATCACGATGACACTTTGCAGGTGGTCTTTTAAAGTGCTGATCAAGATCTTGACCAATTCTGGAGAAATTCTGTGACTATCATCAATTTCCACTATTTTATAGGCTTTTTTGACCTGCTTCCTATCAAGGACCAAGGTGTTGAAAAATACGTTCAAACAGCTTGCCCCATATAATGTTGTGCTTTAAGAGAAGTGAGAAGGAAAATTATTCTGAAAATTTCCTTCGGCTTTTACTTTTTTCTTCTTAGCCATAGGACCATGTGAATGCTAAGGAGATTCACATAATGGTGTAACTAGGGATGCTCATACGTAGGGATGCATTGTTCGTGGGTTCGTCCGTGGAGAATTTAGGGGGGGAAGAGATTTTTTTGAGGGATCTTGTCAAAGTCCTCACCCTCATGTGGACTATTTGTGATTCTGAAGCTGAGGAATTTGTATTGACCTCATCAGTCAGAATCAAGCTCGTCTGGCAATTGAGTGCCATGTTGAAGGGCATTGTTCCCATTTGGTCTGGGTTCGTTTGTTTACTTTTGATCGGTATTTGTTTTTGCTACACCAGGTTTGCTTTTGACTATCTGAGTACCACTGTAGGTCTCGTCTACCTGGTCCAATCAGGGGCATTTGTGTTGGCCTGTCCTGAAGGTCTGAGCCAGTCAGTGAGGCGAGCTGAAGTCTCGGGCAGGTTTGTCCTGCCTTTGTCATTTTCTTGCCTTCGTAGTGGTCTTTAGCATTTTTAAAGTGTGTTTGTGAACTTGTGGGAAAAGTATCCTTCCTCATGAGACTTGTCTTGCCGTCTTAGCGAATCTTCTGTCTTTCGAGTCCTTTTTGCAACTAGACTCAGGCTATCGAAATCTTTTCCTTGAAGCTCATATTTTTAGATTCTCGACATGTGCTATCAGGGATTTTCTTCTTTTTGAGTGAGGGCTGAAGTCGCCTGTTGAGATGAGTGATGCATCAACCTGTTTATTGATCCAAGTGTCCTTTTATAGATTTTTACTTGGCTTTGGAAACCGGTGCTGGAGAGATGGTTTTCACCTCCTTCCTTTTGTTTTCGAGCTCTTTTACCCATGACCTTTCGGCCATGTCCGCCCTTATTCTTCCATTTTTACTCACGATGCCCTTTCAGGTTTTCACCGTGCCTGGTTTTTACTCATGAAACTCTTTTTACTCATGCTTTCGTGACCATGCTCGTCCGTCATTTTTACTCACAGTGTTGCCTTGTTAAGGTATACACCATGCCCGTTATTTCATCATTTTTTTAATGAAGGTGTGTTTAAGGTTATACCTCCAAGACCCGTGCGAAACAGTTTAACGTCATGCGGCAAGGATGTGCACTATGGTTTAAGGTCATACACCATGGAGTGTGGTGGTGGTTTGACTCACTTGGAGAAATGGCTCGAGGCTACCTATGAAAGATGGATGATGTATGAAATGTGGGTGGAAAATGGTGGCCCAGTAACTTACAATGAGTTTCGATGTCGGGATGATTCGTCGTTTTGTGAGTGCGGATGAGACTCACTGGGGAATGATGTAGGATGATGAAAGGAATGAACACATTGAGGAGGTAATGAAGGTGGAACGCGCACACTAACAGGTAGGTTAGGGAAGGCGTGCATGAAAGTGCGCGTAAAGGCATGTGTGCGTGTGTGGGGGCGAGTTTATAGTCATACCTCAAGGACTTGTGCAAAGCAGTTTATTGTCATGCAGCCAGGACATGCACTATGGTTTAAGGTCATACAGCTGGACAGTGGTTATGCAGTTTAAAGTCATACAACTAGGACCGTGAAGTTTAAGGTCGTACAACTAGACCTTCGCTACAGTTTAAAATCATATATTTTGGACCGTGGTTATGCAGTTTAAATTCATATAACAGGGACCGTGCATTCTAAGGTCGTGCAACTAGGCCTCCACTAGAGTTTAAGGTCATATACTTCGGACCTGGGCCGTGCAGTTAAGGCTCGTGCAGCACAGACCGAGGTTGTGTAGTTTAAGGTCGTGCAGCTCGGACCGAGGTTGTGGAGTTTAGGGTCATATAGCTAGACCTGGGAAATGCAGTTTAAGGTCGTGCATCACGGATCGAAGTTGTGCAGTTTAGGGTCGTGTAGCTTGGACCAAGGTTGTGCAGTTAGACCTGGGTTGTGCAGTTTAGGGTCATGCAGCACAGACCACGATTGTGCATTTTAGGGTCGTGCAAATGGGACCGAGGTTGTGCAGTTTAGGGTGGTGCATCTCCACCTAGACTGTGCAGTTTAGGGTCGTGTAGCTAGACCTGGACTGAGGTTGTGATGTTTAGGGTGGTACAGCTCGGATCAAGGTTATGTAGTTTAGGGTCGTGCAGCTAAACCTGAGCTGTGAAGTTTAGGGTTGTGCAGCTAGACCTGGGCTATGCAGTTTAGGGTCATGCAGAACGGACCAAGGTTGTACAGTTTAGGGTCATGCAGCTAGACCTGGGCTGTGCAGTTTAGGGTCGTGCAGCTAGACTTGGGTTATGCAGTTTAGGGTCATGCAGCACGGCTCGAGGTTTTACAATTTAGGGTCATGTAGCTAGACCTGGACTGTGCAATTTAAGGTGTGTAGCACGGACCAAGGTTGTGCAGTTTAAGGTCGTGCAGCTAGATCTGGGCTATGCAGTTTAAGGTCGTGCAGCTAGATCTGGGCTGTGCAGTTTAAGGTCGTACAGCACGGACGGAGGTTGTGCAGTTTAGGGTCTTGCAGCTAAGCCTGGGCTATGCAATTTAGAGTCGTATAGCTAGATCTGAGCTATGCAGTTTAAGGTCATACAGCACAGGCCGAGGTTGTGCAATTTAGAGTCGTGCAGCTCAGACGGAGGTTGTGTTGTTTAGGGTCGTGTAGCTAGGACCTGGGCTGTGCAGTTTAGGGTCGTGCAGCTAGACCTGGGTTGTACAGTTTAGGATCGTGGAGCATGGACCGAGGTTGCGCAGTTTAGGGTCGTGCAGCTCGGACTGAGGTTGTGTAGTTTAGGGTCGTGTAGCTAGACCTAGGTTGTGCAGTTTAGAGTTGTTCAGCACGGACCTGGGCTGTGTAGTTTAGGGTCGTGTAGCTAGACCGAGACTATGCAGTTTAGGGTCGTGAAGCATGGACCGAGGTTGTGCAGTTTAGGGTCGTGTAGCTCAGACCGAGGTTATGCAGTTTAGGGTCATTCAGCTAGACTTGGGCTGTGCAGGTCAAGATCGTGCAGCATGAACTGAGGTTGTGCAGTTTAGGTTCATGCATCTCGGAGCGAGGTTGTGCAGTTTATAATCGTGTAGCTATACTTGGGTTGTACAGTTTAGGGTCGTGCAGCTAGATCTGCGCTATGTAGTTTAAGGTTGTGTAGCACAGACCGAGGTTGTGCAGTTTAGGGTCGTGTAGCTAGACCCGGGCTGTGCAGTTTAGGATATTGCGGCTAGACCTGGGCTGTGCAGTTTAGGGTCGTGCAGCACGGACTGAGGTTGTGCAGTTTAGAGTCATGTAGCTCGGACCAAGGTTGGGTCGCCATGTTGGCGGAGCTCCATGGGCAATAGGTCTGGGGATGGCGATCCGACTCCCTGGGGATAAAATGGTTAGGACTTTTCACAAACTGAGGGTTCAGATGGAAATGGTGACCAGATGAAGGATGGTCAACAGAAGCGGACTTCACTAGGGCTTAGGGGGGGCAAGCATGGCTCCCTGGGGTGAAAGATGCGACTCTATGGAGAATTGGCTTATGGTAGGTAACCTGACTCCCTGGGGATAAGATAACTTGGTGTGAAACAGACCCACCGGGAATTAAAGAGGTAGAATGACCCTAACTCCACTAGGGATAATGGGCTGCAGTATGGGCATGACTTCTATGAGGATGAGGAATAATGGCATGCTCCTGACTCCATTGGGGATGCTAAGTCACGGCTTGGGTGCAACGGCTTGAGTGCAACTCCACTGGGGATACAAGTCACGGCTTGGGTGCAACGGCCTGGGTGCAACTCAACTAGGGATAGTTGTGGGACATACACGGCTTCAGCTGGAAATGGGCAACAATAGGCTGCTTGAAACACAGTCGAGTGTTCAATCGGCGCTAAGTTCTCAAAAACATAACTGGCGTAGGGTTGTTAAAACTCATCTGGCGCTGTGAACAAGTCATGACATTGTTTGAACACAACCGGCACTAAGTAATTCAGCACTAAGGTCGTTTGAAATTCACCCGACTCCAAGTCAACCGCTGTTAGGGTTGTTTGCAATTCACCAGACGCCAAGTCAACCGGTGCTAGGATTGTTTGGAATTCACTGGACGCCAAGTCAACCGAAACTCAGCATGGACTGATGCTTGAGTCATGACCCGAGTCTGACCCGTTCAACCCATGGTCGTTTGGCTTCCCTTGGACGCAACTAGGATTCCCAGTTTGCGAGGGGTGTTTGAGGGTAGTGCAGGCTACATGGCAAGACCCCGTTTTCTTCACTTTTCACCAAGTGTAAACAAACTTAACCAAAATTTTTCTTTAACGGTGAGGAGAGGGTGCCCAGTAGAAGTTCCGGCAAGTAGTGGGGTTCTCGATGATTTTTTTGGTAGGAAGGCCTTCGGCGAGAGACTTTGCCAAGAATTTAGTGAAGATGCAGAGGAAGTTTTTAGCACAGAGGACTTTCCGGTGGAAGGAAGAGCTAAGGCCATGGGAGTTTTTTTTAAGGTGGAAAAGGCAGGAAGTGCAGTGGTAGGCATTTCCACAAGTCTTGGGAATTTTTCGGGGATTTTAAGGGGTTTCCATAGGGTTGTAGTTATTTTTCAAAGGTTTTTCCAGAATGGCTTCCGATGGAAATTGAAAGGTCAAGGAAAACAAACGGTTTATTGAAGGCAGACCGTCGCAAGGAAGATGTATGGTTGGGGAGGTGAACCATCATATGAGAGGTGTTTCCTTGGAGATCTTGCGATCATTAAGGGGGTGTGGAAACTTAGGCCCTGGAAAAGAGGAGTCTCAGGAAGTGAACAGTCGCGACAAGTCTGACGCTAACAGAAGTCAACCAGCACT
The DNA here is from genome assembly GCF_054954075.1 of Amborella trichopoda. Lineage (NCBI taxonomy): Eukaryota > Viridiplantae > Streptophyta > Magnoliopsida > Amborellales > Amborellaceae > Amborella > Amborella trichopoda. Next base: position 25,065,445 of record NC_142344.1, read on the forward strand.
GAGGAAACTGGCACTGATGGTTTAGAAGTATAACCAGCGCTGAGACAACCGGCGTTGATCCTCAAGAAAGGCAACCAGCGTTAGGATTTAAGTCGGCGTTAGCCTGGCGAGACACAACCAGCGCTGACTTCAGACGGCGCTCATCAGCAATGTGGCTTGTCATGATGCGGAGAGTAATGCTTGCATGTGGCAGTAAGTCACATGCGGGATTTGTGATATTCGACGATGAGCTATGCACAACGATGTTCATGGGCCGGCAAAAAGTGATGAATGATGGTAAGGCAGGGCTTGTGGTACCCGTTGGAGCCAAATTCTTCAGCACAACAATCAGGTCCATGTTCTTTTGTGGAATGGCATCCACTGTGAACATGGTATGCTTTCCATCATAGAAAAGTTCCTCACCAGGTCTAGCCCTCTTTTTACGTTTGATACACACATCGAATGAATCCTACCTTGTATGTAGGATGTACAAGTCAGGTGAGACATCTGACTTGTATGTCTGATATACACGTCGGATGGACTGAAGCTAACTTCTTGGAGTGGCTTTGCTTCATCTTCTGGCCTGTAACCATCCTCCTACTGATCAGATGAATTGAAGCTAGCTCTCCAAGTGGTTTCGCTTCTTCTTCATGAGGAGGACTTTTCTTTGGGCCCGTAACCGTGCTCTTATCCTCAGATGCAAACGACTTGTAACCTCCCTAGTAATGGGCTTCTTTAGCTTGTAACTCGTAACTAGGTTTTACTGCAATAAAACGAGTTAGAACTTGTTTGGACTGTCTTCCTTATTTTCACATCGAGTCTCTTTTCTTGAATATGCATTATAGGTAGTACGTCTTTAAGTATCGTCCATTGATAGGGGGCAATGCTTCCTCTTCTTCAGGATATGCTAGTATGTAGGCTCCGTTGAGCGAGACCTTTTTTACTACAAAGACCTTCCCACTTAGGCTCAAACTTCCCTTTACGCCGACCATGCATAACAATAGGCCTCTTAACAACTAAGACTAGATCACCATGGATGAATGAGCAGATCTTAATAGAATTTTCAAAAGCCCTCTTCATTCTCCCTTGGTTGAGTTCAAGGTTTTGCTGAGCCTCTAGCCTCTTTCCATCGAGTGCATCCAATTCTTGATACCGGATATTGACTCTCTCATCTTCTATTATTCCTTGGTGAATAGCGACTCACAGTGAAGGGATTTGTATTTCGAGAGGTAACATTGCTTCAACCCCATAGACCAGAGAATAAGGAGTGGAATTAGTAGCATTTCACGTAGTAGTAGTATAAGCCCATAGTGCTTCGGGAAGCTTTTCATGCCAATTCTTCCTTGTTTTTTATACTGACTTTCTTAAAACGCTACATAGAGTCTTATTGAAAGCCTCAGCTAATCCATTCACCTGACGGTGGTATATAGTCGAGTACCTCCATTCAAAACTGAATTGGTTAACTAAGCGATTGATGTGATGACTCCTAAATTCAAGACCGTTGTCAGATATAATTCGGTCGGGCACTCCGAAGCGATATATGTTATGATGTCGAACAAAGTGGGCCACCGCTGTCCCAGGAACTTGCTTGAAGGGGACCACTTCAGCTCATTTAGAGAAATAATTTGTTGTGGCTAGGATAAAAACATGGCCCGTTGCAGAAGGAGGGTCAATAGGACCTACGATGTCCATACCCCATTGTGAGAAGGGTCATGAAGAAACCGTAGGGTGCAAAGGCTCTGGAGGCTGGTGAACCAGGCTAGAGTGTATTTAGCATACTTGGCACTTTTTTGCGTAGTTTAAGGAATCGGAGATTATGGAAGGCCAATAGTATCCCAACCTGTGTATTCGTTCGTAGAGCTTAGGACCGGACTGGTGTAGTCCACAAATGCCTGAGTGGACTTCTTCTAACACCTTATTTGCTTCTTGGATGTCCACACATCTAAGAAGAATGTCATCAAACGACCGTCTGAAGAGAGCATCTCCTTCAAGGAGGGTATACTTGGTGGACATTCGACGTATGTTGTTGTGTTCGGTACGATCTTTCAGGAGCCTGCCATGTTTTAGGAAACTACTGATGGGCTCTCTCCAATCTTCTACCTGCTCAATTTCTGCGCATATTAGGGCAAAGAATTATGGTTCTTGATTTCAACTCTTAACTCCTTGACTCTATGTTATTCCTTATTCAGCCTTGATTACTTCTTTGGCTGATAGAAGTGCTCCAAATGGATAAAGAGGGAACTCGGGGAAGATATTTCTCTCGTCATCCAAATCGACCTCAGTTCTTAGTTCGATGTGTCTCCATTCTGTCACTTAAACAAGCGTGGGTCCGGATGAGGACAACTGAATTGTAGCGCAGAGTTTCACAAATGAATCAGCCTACGAGTTTAGCCTCATGGGGATGTGACTCAGGGATACATCTTCAAACTGGGCTATATACGATTTTACAGTATGCTGATAAGGCTTAAGAGTGTCTTTCCTTACATCATATATCCCTTTGAGTTACGTGATAGTCAACTTGGAGTCACCATAGATCTTGAGCTGCCCCAAATCTAGGTTGGAGGCTATCTCCAACCCAATTATAAGGGCCTGATATTCTGTCTTATTATGAGAACCAGCTTGAGCAAGAGAGAAAGAAAGTGGCAATATTCCTCCTTTCGGAGTTGCGAAGACTACTCCGGCACCTCCTCGGTCTGATTGGAAGGCTCCATCAAAGTACAATTCCCAAGCATGAGCATAATCGATATGGAATATTTCTTCATAGGGGAGGTCACTTGATAACGGAAAGTCAGCCAAGGCCTGGACCTTGATGGACTTCTGTGGGACATACGTGATGTTGAACTCCATCAAAAATAATGCCCACTTATCAAAGCGTCTCGACAAGCATGGTAGTGTCATGAGAAACTTTACATGATCAGCTTTCGAGATGAGTTTAACTTCATGACCAAGCAAGTAATGGTGGAGTTTTTGTACTGTGAAGATCCGGGCCAAACACATCTTCTCAATAGGGGGATAATTCTTCTCGGCCCCCTGCATCTTGCGGCTGAGGTAATATAACACAATTTAGTGGGTTCATTTTAAGTTGATGAAGACGCAAATGCTCAAATACCTTTTCAAGGTCTCTCATGTGAGCATCCGTCTCTTCAGATTTTACCACCAAATCATCTACATAGCATTCCACTTCTTTGTGCATCATGTCTTTGAAGATGGTTGTCATTGCTCTCTGGTATGTGGCACCAACCTTCTTTAATCCAAAAGGCATCATCGTGTAACAGAAGACCCCTTTCAGAGTTAAGAATGTTGGGGCTTCTTCATCTTTAGGTGCCATCCTTATCTGGTTATATGAAGGAAAATATTTAACAGTGAGTCGTTGAGTCGGTGAGCATCTCGGTGAATGGCAACGGGAAGTTATCCTTGGGATAGGCGGTATTGAGGTCGCGGAAGTCAATGCAAACCTTGATTTGACTATTTTTCTTCTTCATTGAAACAACATTTGCTATCCAATTGCGGTACTTGACTCCACGAATGAAGCCTGCTTGTTTGAGTTTGGTCACCTCGGCGTCTATCTGCATCTCGATGTCAGACCTGAACCTTCTAAATTTCTGTTTGACAGGTTTGATAGTCGGATCGATGTCGAGATAGCGAACAACTACTTGAGGGTTTAAGCTGGGTATCTCATGATAATGCCAACCAAAGATGTCTCGGTTTGCTCGCAAGAAAGTAGTGAAATCCTCTTTCTCTTCTGGAGATATATTCGCTGAAATGAAAGTGGGTCTTGGATCTGCCTCGTCTCTAAGATTTATTTCTTCGAATTCGTCAGCTGTGGCCTGACCACCTTCTTCCCATTCTTACGGGGCTTCTTGCAACTCTTCCTCGTTGTTCTCAGAGGCCTTTCACCAACTTCATGCGCGGAGACCCATGACCCTGACATCTCTGTCTCCGATAGGGCTCCAAGGTTGATCATGCTTCCTGCATTTTTCTCGCACTGAGTGACGGAGAGGTCAACTCCAAATGTAGAAAACACATCAGGTTAGAGAAGCTTGTCTTGACAGTTAAGAGGAAACTGAGGTTTGAGTGATGGTGACACGAAGAGTGTCTTCGTACAAGTCACACAGTATTTGTACGGATGCCTGAGGGGTTTACTCAGAGCCATCCTGTTCTTCACAGACTTGTGTCATATGGCAAGGTTCCTAAGAATAAAAGCTTCGCCCTTTTGATTTTCTCAGTCGCTGCTCGAAGTCAGGCTCAGGGGGCCACTGGGGTTTCTTTGGCTTCGACCTCTTGTGCTTCTTTGAGGAAGGTGGTTCTGCCTTGGCTTTAGCTGTCAGGGCATCAGCAACTGTTAGGAATCCTTCTGCCTGTGTCGAGGCCTTTCTCAATCATTTTCGATGTGTCCTGCTTATATTGATTCCTTCGAATTCTCGGTCAAGATCCTCGAACTCTGGGCATATCAAGGTTGTACCTGTAGGGAACGTAGAAGAGGGAGAATGAGAAGCAGGAGAAGAAGAAGGAGTAGGGTTAGAAGGTGGGGGACTTTTAAGGTCATTCCCCTCATCAAACTGATCTGGGCAGCTTTTTACATCATCACCAGGTTGGACAGGTGCAACTTTTAGGTCTATCCCTTGCTTAGACTGTTGAGGAGTGCTTTTAACGTCGTCACCCTCATTGAACGTATGCTGGGTGGGAGATCGTAGGGCAACGTCTTCTTGACAGGATGAAGAAAGAAGAAGGATCGTGCCAGGGATGAAGTCCAGTAAAGTTGGCAATGGAGGAAGGGGCCTGAGAAATTCCTGCTCGACTGTGGGTTGAGAGGTCTTGTTTCTTCGGTGAGTAGCCCTTGGTGGCCGTCTCTTTCTGGTTTTTTGAGGTGATGTTTGATTCATCTAGCTGGGCTTGAGAACAGCTCTAGCTTAGCGAACTACTTCTCGCCTTAAAGACTTGAGTCTGCTTCGGCGATGGCAGACTATCCATGGTTGGGAAGTCCAAGATTCAGCGGAGTCCGAGTCATTGATAGGAAGGTCCTGCTTTGTGAGATATTCTTTCTTTGATAGAGGAATGACTTGGGTATCACTTACAGGGAGATTATAAAACTCTTGACACTCCCAAATTTTTTTTGTGAATATATTAAGGAAGCTTGTGCATTCCGACAGGTAATGGCCTCTTATCTGATGGTACGGGCACCAACGATCTTCAGTCCCCTTAGCAAGGTGACAGGGTTGCCTTGCCTACTTAGTGTGATTATGCCTTCCTGAAGCATTATAATGAAGAAGGCATAAAGGATGGCAGGCATTTCGTCTTCCTCTTGCGTTGTTACTGCATGGGAGGCCTCGGCTGCCCCAAAGGCCTTCCTTAAGTCTTCAATCTTTATCTGACCCTTCTAAATCAGAGCCTCGATAATATCTTTCAGCGTGTAACAGTCATCTGTGCGATGATTGATTCTCCGATAGTAGGCACAATAATTCGCCTGAGTGTTAAGGCCAAGTTGCTCGGGGGACTTAGCTTCTGGAAGTGGATCATATTATGTTCCACTAATAACCAGAACAACGCAGGGACCCATTCCTTCTCGAAGGGATAGACTTTGTTCCTATGCCTGGTGAAATAATCACCCCGATCAAGGTTGGCTGGTGGGGGTACCCAATTGTATGATTGTTGTTGCTTGCCAGCTTGGGGTGTTACCTTTGTTGTGCATACCCCTTTAGAGAGGTCCAAAGTCTGGGAAGGAGCCTTCTGTGAATCAGTGACCATGACAGCTGCACTGATTACCCCTTTCTGTTGGCTTCCCCGTGTGTTAATCCGAGAGCTACCATTGCCCCAGTTGTTTGCTGAGCTTGTAGATGGTTGTCGTATCCCACCATGGTGGCATGATAAACTTTCTAAGTGAAGTGATTTAGAGAGCAACTCTGACATGGAGGTCGGATTAGAGACCTCACATGTAGAGCGATCTCGGGTCACATGTTCCGCATGCAAGTTTAGACTGCTTCCTTCTCAGGCATAGGATTAGGATGGCGGGAAGCCAAATTTTTCCATCATGATATGAACTGATCCACAGGCTCATCGGAGTCTTGAGTCAGGGTGAGAAGTTTTATGGTTTTAACCTCTCTCTCGACCTCATAGAAGCGTTGATGGAATAGTTTCTCCATCTCCTCCCATGTATGCACTGAGTTTGGAGGAAGTTTGGCATACCATTGAAATGCTGGGCCATCGAGGGTCTCAACGAATTGTCAGAGAAGAAGTCTCCTGTCAGCCGCTGTTTCTCGACATGTGGCCTAAAAGTGGGCAAGATGCTGGTTTGGGGATGTGGTTCCCTTGAATAAAGGAAACTTCCCTTTCTTATAATCTAATGGAAACGGGACCTAATCAATGTACGAGGGGTATCGCCTTTGATAAGCCATCACACCCTGTATCCCCGGGATTTGTCTGTTCTTTAGGCTATGGGTGACCATAGCATCAATGTCTATCTGAGAGACGGGATGAGGGACAGAATTGTCCTATGAGGTAGAAGGAAGGGGCTGCCGTGGAGGTGCACCATCAGAGTGATTGGAAATTGACCTCATGGTTAGCCGATTGGCGTGCCGCATCGATACGATCTATCTTTTCCATCATGGCACGCACCATATCTTCAAACTTGTTCATGCGCTCTTCCTACATATCACTGGGCTTGCTTACAACCATTACGCGGACCGTTTCTCTATGGAGGTCAACGTTAGTGGCAACTGAGGGCTTGCGAAGTTGATGGGTCGTATGTGTTAGATCAGTCAGAAAGGGGCCAGCATGCCCTTACTGATGTCAACTCTTGTATGCTGATCACGTTTGGACCGGTTCTCAATGGTCTTGGGACCGTGGCAGCTAAGTGGCCAGGACTTCTTCTACGACAGTAACCACAGCACAGGGCTCATGAAGCTCTTCTACAGGCCTCATCGTCTGAAGGGGGTAGAAGGGATTCCGGTGAAGAGGGTCATTAGAATTGGTTGTTTTCACTGCCTTGGTCACCTCCCTAGTCAAAATTTACAGACCTCTATCATGTTTAGCCTTGAGGTTTTGATGGACCTCACGTCAAAACTACGATCTAGGTCGTGGCTGGTCAGCTCTTCTTGCACAGAAGAGAGTTGTCTTCATCAGGTGCAGCAATGGATGAGGGTCAGGAACTGGAGTCATCTTGTGCCAGGGAGGATGAAGGACTCGATCTTCCATCAGTTCAATGCCCTGATCTCTCTTATGAGCTCCAAAGACATGGCCAAAGTGACGGGCCTGGTTTAGGATGGTACTCTTGGGGAAAACCTTCAAGTGTCAAGGCTGAAGGTACTTGCTCGATGAAGGAGGAGTGGGCCTGAGACTGATTGAGTCATGAGAAGGCCCGAGTCTAGGGCGAGGAGATGTCTGTGATGGCGACGTGTGTGCATCCTTGAAGAAGGATTACGAGAGACCTGGGGATCAGCCCGGGCTCGTGCATGTGATCTGGCCTTAAGAGGCCAAGAACTACGAGCAAGTATCTGTAAGAGAACAGGTGTAGGCCTGCCCCTTACAGAGTGCACTTGTGTGGGCTGAATAGGAAGACAAGGAGGTCGTCTCATGTGTACTTGGTTGGCATAATGACGGCGTTGCCCCGAGCAGTGAGAGGCTTGTGATCAGCATGCGCAGGACCTAACCTTAGAAGGTCTGATCCTGGATGCTGACTCGAGGTAACACAAGGGTTGCCCCGAAATGTGACTCGAGTGGGTGACCCACGAGCCTTGTGGTGTGTGTGGCGGGTGGAGATCGTGGGGTTTCTTCCTCAATGTGTTGAGCGTCTAGGGATAGAGACCAATGATGCAGAAATGTGGGGGGTAGCTTTATGGAGACCCATAGAAGCAATGGGAACTTGTTTGCCTTTTCTAGAAAGGGACTGGGTAGCCTTCCAACGTACCTCAAGAACACAACCGGCAAGTGACTTGCTGGTAGCTGAGTGCATGCTGTGTAGGGCAACAGAATGCTGATGTAGGGCACCTTGGTGGAATTTCCACCAAAGCGAGGAGATGGGGAGTGAGGGACCTTTAAGTCCCGCCTCACACCAGTCCAGGTTAAGACCTAAGAGCTAGACAAGGGGTCTTTGCTCAAGAGGATGGTTGGGAATGAAATCGAAGGAACTTGTTCCTTAGGGACACTCTCGAATGCGAAGATAAAAAAATCCCCAATCCGGATAAATGGGTTACAAAACCCGCTAGCCATAAATAAAATGTGAAAGATAATGAAAGCAGATAATAAAAGAAGAAACTAGCCAAACAAGAATGATCCGACTAAGGGGTAGTAAGTCCCCAGTGGAGTCATCAAGCTAGTTAGGTGCCTTGATCTCGCCCTCTGGATCCTTTGAGGATCAGGCGGCATGCGTCTCGAGTTTCGAGGGAAGACCTGGGACGTTTTTTAGATCTCTCTCTCGAGAACCTCGTTCGAGAACAGGGGCAGGTGTTACCAACCAGTGAGAGAGGAATTTAAGGTGGGTTCGGGACTTACTCGGGCTGGCTCGTGTGGGCACCCTCTTAGATCACAAAGAAAGCTCCCTTGGCTTGTATTCTTTTGTTTTTTTGCAATCACACATATATGGCAAAGGTTATAAGATAGGTGGGTCAGACCTCACCCTTTTCCCCTTTGACAAACGTACACAAGCATGTGCATTCAAAAAGAAGGAGAGAAAGATAAGAGAAGAAAGACGGGGAGAGAAGAATTCTACTGAGCAAGAGGATCAAAGCAGTGACTAAGCTGGTGAATAATTGGCCTGATGTGGTAGCAAAATGAGCTCGGTAACTAAGACCGGCTCATAGGAATACTACTAGACATCATTACCAGTACCGACTAGCTAGGCACAATGGTTAGTTTTTTGTGGCAATAAAATGGGCCAAGTAATCCTGACATAACAACATTATGGCTAGACGACAGGACTATCATGAGAGGCTAACCTTAATCCCTCTTAGTCGAATGAAAGAATAACAGAATAATGGTTATGAGGAAAGAATAAGAATGAAATAAGAGAAGAAGGGAACAGAATGAAGGAGGGAGGAGAAAGGAGGAGAAGAGTATGAAAGGCAAGAAAATAAAAGAGAGAGAGGGAAGGAAGATGCAGTCGGTTTCAGGCATTGTCGACAGAGTTAGAAGGAAGGAAGAGAAACACAGTTGGCACTAGGCTTCACCGATTGTCTTATATAAAGGAGAAGAGAGAGAAGACGTAGTCGGTGCTAGGCTTCTCCAATTGTGCCAGAAGAAGAAAGAGAAAACACAATCGGCACTAGGCTTCGCTGACTGTGTCAGAAGAAAATAGAGAAGATGCAGCAGGCGCTAGGCTTCGCCGACTGTGACAGAAGAGAAGAAAGAGAGTAACCCAGTCGACGCTAAGCTTGTGTCAGTTGTGATGAAAGAAAAGGAAGAGAAGAAAATCGAATCGGCACTAGGCTTTGCTGAGTGTTACAAAAGAGAGAGAGAAAAAAAAATTGAGCCGGTGCTAAGCTTCACTGATTGTGACTGAAAAGGAGAGAGGGAAATCAAGCCGGCGCTAGGCTTTGCCGACTGCAACAGAAGAGAAGGAAAGAGAGAAATCTAGTAGGCGCTAGGCTTCGCCAACTACTACAGAAGAGAAGGAGAGAGAGAAATCTAGTCGGCACTAAGCTTCACCGATTGTAACAGAAGAGAAGAAAGAGAGCAACCTAGCCAGCATTAGGCTTCGTCGACTACAACAGAAGAGAAGGAGAGAGAGAAATTCAGTTGGTGCTAGGCTTCGTCGGCCGCAACAGACGAAGAAGAGAGAAATCCAGCCAACGGTAGGCTTCGTCGACTGCAATAGATGAAGAACGGAGGAAGATAGAGATGAGAATAAGAGAGAGAAAGAGAAAGAGACGAGAAGAAGAGAGAGAAAGGGATAGAGACGAGAAGAAGAGAGCAAGATATAGAGATGAGAAGAAGAGAGAGAAAGAGATAGAGAGGAGAAGAAGAGAGATAAAGACAAGAAAGAGGGGAGAGAAAGAGATAGAGACGAGAAGAGAGAAAGAGATAAAAATGAAAAAGAGGGGAGGAGAGAGAAAGTTACTTGCTCGAAGGGTACAGGTCCCTTCCTTCTCTCTCCTTTCTCCCTCTCCAAGACATACCCACAAGCTTAAGAAAAATCCAGAATTTTATTGATTGATCTAAGAAGAATGAATTCATTCTTTGTATAGTGAGGCATCGCTTGTTTATATAGAATTAGGCTAAAACGTGGGTGTACGCCCATAAACTACCTAGAATTGAAGATAATTACAATTTAATTGAATTTAAAAAAATTCTAAAAATGGGTGCAAAAGGACTGTTTTGCCCTTCTTAACAATGTGTAGAATTCCAAAACAGTCTCTACTGCTGCTCAAAAACTTGCGTGATCTTTCGTGGCTGACCCAAGGTCGTTCTGATGCCCGTTTGATCGAAAGATTATTGTTTTCTTTTAGGGCTCAGCATGAATCATATTTTTGAGCCATGATCATGAGACTTGAATTTTTTATGAATCATGAAAACTTCGAATCGATTGTGTTTTCGTTCCTTGACTTCCTCATTGAATCACACTGAGCATACCGTCACGATCACATTACAAAAAATGCAGCTCGATTTTGTGTCCAGATGAAGATTTCGTTGTCTTGAGTTTTTGGCTGGAATCTTGAAATCTGGTGACTGGAATTTATAGCTACTTCGACATCTCCGTGTGTGAAATCCAACCATTCATCGTATGCAGCGTTAGGGCTAGAAATAGCAATGGACCTTACGCACATAATGCAATTGGTTTCATGCCGATCAGGTATGCAAGCATCGTGATTTGGTCGTCGACATGGGGAGTGCTGCTGCTGAATTTTTTGTAACTTTCTTCACGGATCAGCAACTTCCCTCTAGTTTTTCTCCATGCTCGGGCATCGTCACTGGGCGTACCATATATTGAATCGCTCGTCTTGATGAGACTAACACACTCACCAAATTTGGTAGGGATCCAAATTGGAAAGAGTGAGATATAGGCCTTGAAAGTGACTACTCGTAACTATAAAACAACCACCTTTAATGGTGTTTTAGTGCAAGGTGGCCACACAGGAATAGTTTGCAGCCTACCCTTTTCAGTATTTTTCCCATAACTTAGTCTTGGAGTGCCCGATTAAGGTGACCCATAGGGATTTTCGACCATGTCGAATCTTGGTGGTCCCATGGTGATTTGACACATAAAAAACATAGCTCTAGGTACCGGGCCCATTTTAAGGTGCTAAAGGCCAATTTTGCCGAAATTGTTTCTTTGTGTTCACTACCTTAAACATGTCTGATCACGATGAAACTTTGCAGGTGGTCTTTTGAAGTGTTGATGAAGCTCTTGATCAATTCTAGGGCAATCCTGAGACTACCAAAATTTCCACTTATTTGTAGGCTTGTTGGCCTGCTTCCTCTTTATTCCGCATCAGGGACCAAGGTGCTGAAAAATGTGTTAAAAAATGTACACCTGTACAAGGGAATGCCATGAGTAAAAATGACGGGTGAGTGTGGTCACGAAACCATGAGTAAAAGAGTTCCGTGAAAACAAAACCTAAGAACGGTGAAAACCCCAAAAGGGCATCGTGAGTAAAAGCAGATGAAAAGGGTAGATATGACCACAAGGTCATGAGAAAAAGAGCCCAAAAATAACAGAAGTTGGTGAAAATCGTATTTACGGTGCCACTTCCTATGTTCAAGTGAAAACCCATGAAAGGGCGCTTGGACTGACAAAATAGGTTGACGTACTACCGCCGCCTCAGCCGACACTCAATTTCCACTTATTTGTAGGCTTCGTCACAAGCCTGGCTAATGAGGTCTACCTAAAATCTTCAAATATCAACATCCAGTTACAACACAAATTAGCTCATCAGCGAGTGAGAACCACATAAGATCTCCCACATTTCAACATCAACAACAACAAGAGTCCTTGAGGGTGAGGATGATGACCAAAAGATCCCTCCAAAACGTTAAAGACTATCACAAAGGCAAGAAACTGACGAAGCCTGGGTCTAACATGCTAGAGACTTCATGGTATTCCTCACCAAAATTCCCTTGCCAACAAGGGCCTAAACTTTTGGGCACATCAAATGCCCCCGACTAGACCGCGCTAGACAGGACCTACAGAGATACCCTGAACATCAAAAGCAAACCTGGTGTAGCAGCGAACAATGCCGACCAAAGGTTCATAGCCGTTGGCCTTTAGATAGGCTTGATTCTGCCAAGGAGGTCCCTACAAAGGCCTCATGCTTCAGAATCATAGATAGTTCCTCGAGGGTGAGGACTTCGATAGGATCCCTCAAACTTCTAAAATTATTGCCCTTCTCCATTCTCTTGAAGCACAACATTCGGATGGGCATGTTGTTGGAAGATATTTTTCATCATCATGGGGCCCCCACTTACTAAAACCCTCGCAAACAGCGGAAATTTTGATGGTCTCATAATAGCCCTAGAACTAGCCAAGATCTTCATGAGGACTCTCAAAATACTCCTGCTAAGTTTCGTCGCATTTCAACATGTCTAAGGCAGTGCAGACTGAAAAATAATATTGAAAAAATCGGCCTCTAGCACCCTAAAATGGACCCTATAACTAGAGCTACATTTTCAGTGTCTCAATTTTTTGTGGAACCACCGTTATTGGATCCGACATGGTTGAAAACCCCAGGGTTCAAATTTCAGCTTAACCAAACACTCCAGAAAAAATTTATAGCTAGAGTGAAATAGAAGGAGCCGCACACTATTCCCGTGTGGCCACCCTGCAACTCCACACCATTGAAGGGAAAATCACGACTAGTGATTTTCGACGCTTATATCTCACTCGTTCGAGGTCGGATATGTGGCATCCCCCATGACGACGCCCATGCGCGAAAAAAAGCTAGAGAGAAGTTGCTTATCCGTGCAGAAAAGTGTCGTGCCTCTGTTGAGAGGCCAATCACGCCGCTCGTGAGGCCGATCAATGTGAGACCAATTCCATCATGTACGTAGGGTCTCGGGCTATCTCTGACCCGAACTTCGTGCATGATAAACTGTCGGATTCAGCACAAGAAGCTGACAAAGCGACCGCAAATTCTGTCACCGAAATTCCAGATTCCGGCCAAATTTTCAAAGTTGCAAAATCTTCGTTCGGGAATGGAATCGAGCTACGTTTGTTGTCATTTGATAATAACGGCATGCTCAGTGTGATCCAGAGAAGAAATTCTCGAAAAACATCAAGGATCAAGCACATTATCGATCCGAAGTTTCAAGATCCATACAAATTTCAAGTCACATGATCGTGCTATAAAATCCTGATCCGTGGCTCAAAGTTGGTATCAAAATGATCTCCATGATGATCCCTACAAGAAAAAAATCATCTTTCAATCAACTGAGCATTAGAACGACCCCGGATCATCCATGAAAAAGCATGCACGTTCTAGGGCAACACAGGGACTGTTATAGAATTCCACAAATTGTTAGGAAAGTGTAAAATCTGTCACTTTGCATCCTATTTTTTTTTTTTTTAATTAAATTTAATCTTAATTCCAGCAATTAGGGTTACTTTTTATCATCCACCCATGTTTGGGGCAAATTCTATATATACCATGTACCATCATTGTACCCAAAAAAGGCAATAAACACACACACAGAATACACAAAGAGAGAGTATTTACTGAATAAATTTTCTCTTTCTTCTCATTGTTGGGTCACATAAGGAGAGAGAGAGTAAGGTCAGAGAAACTTTTAGACCGATCCCTTAGGCTCAAGGTAAACCTTCTCTCTCTTCGTTTTCTTTTCTTCTTCTCTCTCTTCCTCTCCTTCTTCTTCCTCTTCTCCGTCTGAGCTCCCCTCAGAGGTCATGCACGGCAGTGGCAGTGTTGTGCATGCCTCTCCTGTGGTCTCACAAGCGCAAGCCTTCTTCTCCTTCTGTTTGTCCATCTCTACCTCCTAGCGAGGCTTGCAGATGACGCTACTCATCGTCGTCCGCAGACGCGTCCTCAACGCCTTAGTGAAGAGCACATGCGGCAAAACTCATTGCCACCCACAGGGGTCTTCCCCAGTCGCATGCCTATCACAAACGGCGATGCCTATCGTCACCCACGAGATGTCTCAACAATGTCTATCGCCGCCCGTGACCTTTCTTCATGTGAGCGGTGCCTATCACCTTCTGCGAGCGTCCTTTGTGTGTTTAGTGCTCATCGTCGCTCCCCCTGCATCCCACGCCTACTGTCGTGCACCTTATAAGAACTATCGCCATGTGCTTCGCAAATGGCTATTGTTGAGGGCTTCACGAGAGGTTATCGCCGCCCACGCAGGGGTGCACTTCCAACTTGTGTTGCCAACGGCAATGCCTAGCACCATCCGTAGTTCCCTGCTTCCCCTCATGCCGTGAACAGTAGTGTCTAGGGTCTTCTAAGGGTTGTGACACTGCTATTCCACTGTCATGGGTGGCGACGCCTAACGGCGTCAAGACCCTATCTCTCCATCATCTCGTGCCTTCTCTTCATTCTCTCCTTTTCGCACTTGCTTGAGGGTTGACCTAACCGAGCACCGTCATATCGGCCTCGGTTTGGAGTAGTCTTGTCGTCATGCTGGTCCTGAGTACCATGCTCATCTTGCTATCACTCCATCATTCTAACCTCTCACATTCTTAAGCATACGAATGTGCATTGCCCTAAGATAAAGGTGGGTCTCTTCGACCCACTTGTCTTGCAAATTAACCATAGAAGTGTTGTACAGAAAAACAAAGAGATTACAAGTCAAGGGAGGTGATTCCGAACCAGCTAAAGCAGCTGGGGAGCTTTCTGATGTGATCTAAGAGGGAGCCCATGCGAGCTAGCCCCAGTTAGTCCCAAACTCACCTTAAATTCGTCTCTCATCGGTTGGTATACATGTCTTTTCTCTTGAGCAAGGTTTTGCAAGAGCAATCTCAAATCTAGGGTTCACTAGAAACCCAAGATACGTGCCGCCTGATCATCTAGATCCGGAGGGCGAGATCGAGGCACCTAATCAACCCCATTTTTAATTGGAAAATTCTATGATTTCTTGAACCCTTAGGACCACATTGTCCTAGTAAACCCAAATCTATAGCCAACACAGCCTACCATGTGACCCAGAACCATTTTGCCTACCCATAACCCTGCAGATACCCTGTTTTCATCCAAAGTCTTACAAACGCTCTGTTTTACCAAAAAACTCATTAAAAATAGTAGAAAAAAACTTTTTGACCCAAATTTTTCTCTGAGAGCTTTACAAGAGGCTGAGAAACACACTTGAAGTGCAAACTTTTATTTTTGACCAACTTTGGTTTGGGCGACACGAGTGGTGTCGCCCATACTAGAGCGACACTACTATTGTCACCCAGGCGACACCCAACCCTGTTCAGCCCCAAATTAGAAATTTCCTTGGGGTTACATGCCCTTTTTTAAAGTGTTTACCATATTTGTTTGGGTGACAATAGGCGTGTTGCTTGGGCGACACCACTGGTGTCACTCAAATCCAGATCCCCAAAATTGGCTTTTTTGGATGGAGGATCTGTTGGTTTCGGAAAGATGCCCTTCCCAACAGATCATTGGCCTTTATAAACCCTTTTTCATGGCCATTTGATAGAGGGCTTGAGAGGAGAAAACTTGGTGAACTTATGAAACCCTAATCTGAAAACCCTAACCTTAAGCCTGAGAAACCTTAACCTAGACCTAGGGAACCCTAGCTCTAGATCATCTCTAGGGCACAACATCCCTTTTCAACCAGAGATTGTCTGGTCAACATCTGAATCAGAGAGGCAAAGAGAACACCGGTTCTGATACGAGTGTGCCCTCGAAGGCTCGGGAGTCCCGGGCCATCTGGCCTAGTTTGGTATTGTTCTCTTACCCTTTCCTTCTTCTTCTTCTTCTTCTTATTGTTTTATTTAATTTTGATCTGTTTATTATTTTGAATTCATGTTTTAATGTTTTTAATCATCTTAGACCACAGTTCTGAGAGCAGATATGCTCGTTTCTAGATAAATCTGACCTCATATCTTAATTCGATTTGTCCCACTTTCTCTGCCACATTATTTTTATCAGTTTAAGGTGTCAAGATCCAAGAGATCTTCATCGGAAGATCTGTCTGATTTTCATCGTAAACACAACTAAAGGAAATGGATGCTCATGCAAGATGAAGAAAATAAATCTATACTAAAGAAAGTGGGAGAAGAGGGAGATCTACATCATAAAAGAATAATAATAAAAAAAAGGAATAAATATAACAAATCCAACAAGGGATAAATATTGCTAGGAAGAGAAGGGAAACTATTTAATGAAGAGAATGAGAGATGATGGGGTTGTTGAAAAGAGAATATCTCTGCTACTAGACAAAGAAATAAAGATTGCTAGGAAGAGAAGGGAAACTATTTAATGAAGAGAATGAGAGATAATGGGGTTGTTGAAAAGAGAATATCTCTGCTACTAGACAAAGAAATAAAGAAGAGTAATAAATGCCTTAAAACGAAAGAAATAAACACAAACTAATCAAAGGGGAGATGATCATGCAATGAGAAGAAAAGGGGAAAAGGAGTATTAAATATAATGAACTATGCACAATGAATACTACGTTAGATGAGAAAGCAAGGGAAAGTAGATAAGATCATGAACAGGGGCAAATAGAGAAAAAATTATATGAAATGGTTAAAAGAGAAATAAATGCCAGAATCAAAAGAAGAAGAAAAGAGAAGTTAAATCATGAAGTG
This sequence comes from Amborella trichopoda, assembly GCF_054954075.1. NCBI lineage: Eukaryota > Viridiplantae > Streptophyta > Magnoliopsida > Amborellales > Amborellaceae > Amborella > Amborella trichopoda. Next base: position 25,082,120 of record NC_142344.1, read on the forward strand.
AAGAAAGAAAAGCAGAAGGCCATAACTATAAGAGTAAATGTTAGAAAAATCAATGAAAAGAGACAGAAAACATCATTTAGGCTGGGCCCCCAGAGTCAGCACTGATTTAGATCGTATGTGTTGCACAGTTAATCCCAAACTTTATCGGTTCTTAAAGGGATAAATAGAAATAGGAACAAGAGGGATCGAAATCTCTGATTATCCGCATCACCTTTCGTTTGAAGTGTTGCTTGAAGGTGTTTGTAGTTGTAGTCATGGATTGAAGGGTTTGGTAGGATGGGATTGTTCTAGTGGGCTCACCTTGGGGCTTTTCTCTCAAAGCTCAAACTTGGGATCAAGACTAAAGGAATTTGGGCATAACTTAGGCTCAAAATCCTTGAAAGTCCAACCCTTTTGAATGAGGTAAAAGGTGTTATTTATAGGCAAAATGGACCCGTGAGAGCCTGCAGGTCGTTTTGGTGTGATTTTTTTGCCAGCATAACTTCGGTGACACTTGGATTGGTGTTGCGCTGGTTGGAATCGTGTCATGTCATTAATGCTGCAATAATGACGGTCAATGAATATTAATTTCTGATTAATGAGCCTTTGGTATGACCTGTCAGAATCTGGCGCCCTTTGCAATGGCATCGACAACAATCTGACTGCCTTCAAATATTGTTCTGGACATGTGTCGTATTCTAGAGATTCTAATTTGGTTCAAATGAACCAATCATAGCTTGAAGCTATTTTGACTAGCGTCGACGGCATTTGGACTGCTGCCAGATGCCAGCTGGTACGTCGTTTTGATTGTACATTTGTTTGATCATCAACCAATGAGAGTTCGACAACCTTGAGCCGTACTGACATCGGACATGTCAATACGGACTTGAGTTTAAAGTATTTAATATGATTTTAAAATTATAATGATTGATGAATCTATATTTACTTAAAATCCTAAATATGTATTAGGTTAAACAATGGGTTGTTTGCTTAAAACTTTGAGTTTAAAGTATTTAATATGATTTTGAATGAATAGTTAATAATTAATTTATGTTTACTTATTATTCTAAGTAGATAAAATTAACGTGATATTAATAACTTAATGGGTATGAGTTGGGTCCACTAATACCCGAACCCGTACCCGAAAACCTACGGATCCATTTTAATGGACCTAGCCCTCATCCACGGGTCCAAGGTTTGGACCCATACCTAGACCTAGGTCGGGTATACTGGACAGGGTCCCTGGTCATGTCCGGGTCCATTGCCAGCCCTACCACCGCCCCATCCTATATAGGAGGTTAACAACTTGGCTACCCATTCTTCATGTGGCCGTTTTATCTGCCTCCTAATTTGCACTATTCTGCTTGATGTTGGGCTTTGTTTTGCCTCCCCTTCAAAGAGGAAGGAACCTATGGGTACAAGTTGGAAATAAAGGTGTCTAGCAAAAACCTTCCTTACTTTAAATAGCTAATGATTTTAAGGGAACCAACTTATTACGATGCCTTATATACTATAGCTAGTTCTAGACAACTAATTTGTAAAAATAGCTCATTCTAGACATAATAACATAAAATAGCTAAATTTGTGAAATAAAGGTCCTTTGTATCATCATCATCATCATCATCATCATCACCATAGCCTTTTTGCAACTAATGGGGGTTGGCTAAATGAATCCTGGTCCACCATTCTGCTCTATTAAATGCTATATCGTCACAAAGGCCATAAGTCCTCATATCTTTCCGAACTACTTCTAACCACATCCTTTTGCGCATATTCCTTGTCATTTTAAGTCATTACACTTAAATTAACTCTACATCCTAACAAGTGTTGTACTTGGTCGGTGTCACATATGGCCAGCCTACCTAAATCTATTCTCTCTCATCTTATTGCCTATCGGTGCCGTACCAAAATTCTTCTGAATGGATTCATGTCGAATTGTATCTCTTCTTGTCTTGTCACTCATCCATCTCAACATACTCATCTCTGCCACACTCATTCTTTGAGTATATTATTTTTTTGTCCACCCAACATTTAGCCCCTTAGAACAAAGCTGGTCTCACAATTGTCCTATAGAACTTGCCCTTCAGCTTCATTAGTATGCAACAATCACATAAAATTCCAGTTGCACATCTCTACTTTGCCTACCCAGCTCTAATTTTGATTCTAAACATAATGTTGTATAAGTATTCATAAATTAGCTACTGGTTCAAACTCTTGTCATGGTGTAAAATAAAAGCAGTTTATTTTGGAACAAAGGTAGAGCTGTTTTAAAATAAAAAACATTGAAAACTGATACATGGTTTAAAGTAAAGGCTAATAACGAATTAAGGAATATAATTGTGGAAATTGGCAAGGTGATCAATGGATTCATCAAATGAATGTGAAACAAATGACATTATTTACTTTTAGTGTATGAAAAGACTTATTGACTTGTATAAGTCATGGACTTATATAAACCGTGATGATTATAAGTTTTGTTTTTTCCTAATATATGTAATGGTCAATAGACATCCAGACATGGAAATAGTATCTCAATATTCATGTTTTTTGCCAAATAATGAAAATACATAATGCACCACTCCCAAATTTTCTGAAAAATATTAAAAACTATTTTTAGGGATTTTTAATGATATTTAAAAAAAAAATTTGAGGTGAAAATCAACCAATGCGGCCGATTATCCAATTTGGATCAACAATCCACCAATCCAAGTCACCAATCTATTTTTTAAAATCTTGATTTATTTATTTATTTTCGTACATACACAATTCCGACATGGGAATCCCCTTGTTGGATTGAGCGAATTTGAATAGGTCCCTAGGCGATCCCTCCAATCCTATTAATGCCTGCTGGCCCAGGTTTGCACAACCAAACATAAAGCTCTCTTTATATCTTGCAACCTCATGTTATTGATGTTTAATACAAGGGCGCCCAAGAAGGGAAAACCTAGGCAACAAAGATGCTTGAGCAACCCCTGTATCCCTAATAATTATGTGCATAGAATGCAGGTAGAGTCAAAAAGGGCATTTGCTGGAGGAAGAAAAGATTGTAACATGGCTTTCGTCACTCACATATTTTAAATTTGGGGCAACCGTGACGCTAAATTTGCCAAATGAGTTGGCTTTCCCTGATCGAGCAACTTGCCTTCAAAGAGTGCCTATTCAATGAATGACAGGTGCCGTACATCAGGCAAGACCACGCCTTTACAACCATCCATTAACTACCACCAAACTGATAATTAAGTAAGGCACAAGCATGAACCCTTTCATTCTCATTAAAAGCTCCCACTCGAAATCCAAATTTAGACTGTTCCCCAAGCATTACTTGCAGGGGACCTAGTTCAAGCAAATAACTGATCCTTGAACACCCTAACCACCAACCCAAGTGCTCCAATCCCAACTGTGTCTTGTATCTCGCAGTGGATCGATGAGAAAGAAATGGCGTTTGGTTCTTTGGTGGCAATGTGTTTTGCCAATGGTTTTGAGGGCACGGGGAAGCCCACCAGACGACATCGTGAAATGCATGTCTGGCACAACGCAAAACTGCACGGTTACCAGTTCTTATGGCACATTTCCTGACCGCTCTGTTTGTCGAGCAGCCGAAGTTGTGTACCCAACATCGGAGCAAGAACTGGTGGCAGCGGTGGCCATGGCGGTGAAAAATAATCAGAAGGTGAAGGTGGTCACACGCTACTCACATAGCATCCCCAAGCTCGTGTGCCCCGATGGTAACACGGGCCTAGTAATCAGCACGCTGTTTTTAAACACTACGATACGAGTGGATCCAACCACAATGCTGATGATGGTGGAGAGTGGAGTGACATTGAGGGAAGTGATCCAGGAGGCGGCCACGGCAGGGCTGGCGCTGCCCTACACACCCTACTGGTGGGGACTTACAGTTGGCGGGATGCTCGGCACCGGGGCTCATGGTAGTTCATTGTGGGACAAGGGGAGTGCAGTCCATGATTATGTGGTGGGCATGAGGTTGGTCACGCCTGCAAGCCCACAAGAAGGTTACGCCAAGATTCGGTCGCTAAATCTGGATAATCCTCAGATGAATGCAGTTAAAGTTTCACTTGGTGTTCTTGGAGTTATATCTCAGGTATGTGAAATTTAACTTTTATTGTCATATTAATGTTATCATTACGTATAGGAAATCGACTTCGTTGGTGAAAAGTACGAATATGACCATGTTGATGGGGTTCTGATGAGGTCATTGCTCTGCTTTTAATGCTTTGACGATTGTGGAGGGAAGGGGAGTGGGACAGACAACACACTTAATTCCACCATCATCCCATTGTCGGCCGTCTACCGATGAGACACTTATTGCCAGCGACCCCAAGCATAATCGCTATTAAATAAACGATATGGATATTATTTGAATCATGGTTTTAAGATATTTTTTTATATTTTTGTGGGTAGGATTTTAAATGATCACCATTAAATTTGATATAAAGTTTTAAAAAAATTAAGTCTCAAACCATGTGATAATTATTTTAGAGATTTATATCAAATTTAATTGCGATATTTTGATGTTCTATATATATAAGTGTGAGAGGATCTCATAGGATTATTACTCATTTTTTATTGTCCATATTTAACTTTTTTGTATAAAAAATAAAGTGTTTTGTTAAGATAGACTTTTAAAATGCCCAACATTTTTTGACATTTAGATATTGGTCTCATTGTATGCAATCTTTTTATAGTTTTAAAAATCACTGGGCCAACTTAAAAGGGTACGAGTTTTTTAGGTCGCCTCGAGTACGTTCGTTGGATTACTATTTGAGGTAGGTAGAGAACACCCTATTCCCCACAATATTTGAGATCCCTTAAATTTTTAAAATAGGTCATTTTTCATTGGTATGGCCAATTTGAATGGGAATTGGGGACCGAACACGTTTTATGTTGGCCAATTTGATTGAGAATAGAGGATTGAACGTTTTATGTTGGCCAATTTGATTGAGAATAGAGGATTGAACGGGCAAGCTGTTCTCCTCTAAAATTTTTTTTTTTATATTTATGTTTTTTTTTAAGCTTGTCTAATAATTTTTTAGGTCAAAGATCATCACCTCTTAAAAATATATTTTTATCTATATAATAATTTTTAAGGTCTTTTAGATCCCCACCTCTTAAATAACTATTTTATTTATATTCTAATTTTTAAAATAATCGACTAAAACCAATCCAGATTGCGATTTAAACAATAGGCCCCACCAATCCAATTGGGCTCGGACATCTGCCTTGGCTATTTAGGGTCCCATTCCCATTCTTAAAATGTGGATTTACCCAAATTGTGGGTTTGAAAGTGGCGCCGCTTTTTGGTAAAAAAAAAACATAAAAAAAAGTAGCGCCTCTTTACAATATTGATCACGCATGGAGACATGATCGCTTGATCTTTCTTGGTTTGCGTGCATAAGTGGTTTAGTCACGACTCACGAGCACGGGTTTAAGGGCAGGTGATCAATGATGTTGAAAGAAGAGCAAGGTAATAAATAAACGCGTTTTGAACACTGTTCAGTTGGTAGGATGGCCTATGTGAGTAAACAATGGATTGTGTAGTAATAATTTGAATTTCTATGAGGAAAGCCCTGGTTGTGCTTTTGAGTCCTGCGGTCTCAGGTCAATCACTGTGCAAGCGACGCCATTCACGACGACCGAGGTTCAAAGGCAGCATGGTCGGCACGAGCTTGCCCCAGCATGGGTCGTTCCAAAACTCCCGAGCTTCAAAATTGGATAACGGGTTTGGCAAGCTGGCCGTGGCCGTCCCTTGCTTTATGTGGGGCCGGCCAAAGCTCTGCTCGGCCTTGACCATGCCAAAAAAACTATAGTTGGGTTTGGTCAAGATATATAAAAAAATAAAAATAAAAAAATTTTAAAAAAATGAGAGCCTGAGCGAAACAGGGCAAGCCTTATCATGGCCCTTGTGCTAGCGTGACCTGGCCTAGCCCGGCCCGGCCCTTGGCCTAGCCCTGGTGTGGCCCTCAAGCCACATTTTGTATCCAGCCTTAACTTTTTAGGGACTCGGACCACCCGGTACATTGCCCCCTTAGGGACAACTCAGTGAGTCTTCTAATATAAAAAAGAGGGATTGTATTCCATTTCGGCCATTCAGGGTTTGACGTAATGTCTCCACCCATAAAAGGAGATATGAATCATTGTAGAAATTGCATTTAGGGTTTGTGTGGATGAATTCACAACCATTGGTAATTCACTTTTTTTAATAAAATTATTTATGATAACGTCTGTTCCTTGACCGTATCTATTGAAATGTTATTTGATATGAACCTAAAGAAAAATTTACAAATGAATTTATTTTTTTGAAAAGTTGTTTTTACTTTATTTAATATAATTTGCTAAAATCACTTTTTTTTTTGCTAAAAAAAACTAATCACAACTGGAATTCACCAAAAACATTAAATAATTAAATGTACATAATACAAGATGAATACCAAACAAGTACAAAATAATATTACGCTGAGTATATTAATTCTAGATAAGATAATATATTCCAAATAAAATCATTAAAACGTGCCCTTAATATTCCAGAATTATCCTATACTAAACTACCAAAAAGATGTATAATACAAGTACTACAAAGTGTATAGTGTACATTTTCCAATAACTGTTGAATCCTGAAGCACACTTTCCTAGTGAACCATAGGACACATTGGATGGTACTCTACTTCCAAACCATAATCTACGCTTAGAATATTTTTTAAATATTCTTTAGATATTTCAAATATCGTAAATATCCTATTCTAAGAAACTGCAACCTCAAAATGGGCAGGACATAAGCTAGAAAGCTAGAAAACAGGAGTCATGACAAGCATCTGATTTCGATTAGACCACTAGCATCAAACTCAGCGCGGTCCCCAGCACTAACCGAAAGTGACTGTGGCTTAGCACTACGGGGTGCGCTACAAAGCGCCTGCATTAGGCTTAGTGATGCGCTTTGCCCCATTAAACCAAAATCGCTCAAGATTTAATCCAAACCTCTCCCTCTTGACTTTGGCTAGTTTTGGCTATAAAATAGACTTTTGATTACCTTTGAGGAGGTCGTTTGAGAATGCAAAACCCAAATACCAAATCCTAAACCCGCCTGACCCATGTAGCCCACAAACCCTAACAAACCTTAGGTGACTTAAAAACATAATTTAGAAATGCAGTATTATTTGAGCTGCAAATTCATGGATTATAAGAGAAAATAAAACTAAGGTTACTTCTAAATCCATCTAAAATCAATTTAGGGAAGAGGGCCAATCTTTCTCTTTTATGATTTTGACCCACACAACTATAGCGATTAAAATATGGAAAAATTTTTATATGCGGCCAACAATTATAGCTATTAAAATATGGAAAAAAGTTTATATGCAGGCAGCTGTCACGATAGGTCCTCATCCCCACCGTCCAACTTGTTGGAGGTTGATGATGGACGGCGGTGATGGGGAGTTACCGTGTGGGCTGCCCGCATGGTAACCACATCCTTAAAATATATACCTTGTCATATCATGAGAGATTTCAACATACTATAAAAACCAAATGATATTTATTTTCAAGTAACAAGAATCGACAACACTTTTAACCAGTTGTAGTTGCTAGTTTTTGGAGTCCTGACCAGGTCCTGAAGGAAAGATGTGAAAATATTGGGCAAGTACAATTATAGTCCATATGGAGGCTATGACAACATGATGAGCATTGGTATTGTAGGTGACACTAAAATTGCAACCCTTATTCATGCGATCCATCACCAACTCGTTGAGAAGTGACTTGGACTTGGAGGACATGGTGAGTAGCTTTGGGACGCAACATGAATTCGGGGACATAACGTGGTATCCGAGTCAGCGCAAAGTGCTTTACAAGGTGGATGACCGGGTCACTATGAATGCATCTGGTATTGGAAACATCGATTTTATGGGCTTTCGCTCCACACTTACCTTGGAACTGGTCCTCCTCAGGTCTAGTGGTAAGTACTTTTCTTTATAAAAAAGACAATTTTTGTTTTCTCTTAATTTTTTCGCCATTTTTTGGTAGTTTAGAAAGCAAGTCTTCGATTCGGTTAGTCAAGTGAAGTGCAGTGAAGTGAAATGGGAATCCTCACTTTTAGAAGTCCCTTTAATGAATTATTTGACGCTATCCTACTGAATTCGGTTTTCAAGGCTAGATCGGACCACTCAATCCTTCCTGTCGGACTGTGGACCAGTGCCTTGGCTGGTCTTATCTGAAAAAAAAATTTAATTTATCAAAGACCAATCAAAACTAGTCATTGACTAGTTTTAGTACATCGAAATATTCAGTTATTCTTGGTCTAAATGACTAAACAAAGTTGAGATATATTTTAATATATTTAATATTATTCTTTGTTTTTATAATTTTTAAAATATGGTACAATTAGTTGGCTATCGAATTACTTTTGATTGGACCAGACACCTCAACAGTTCAGTGACTAGTCCGATCTTCATATATATATATATATATATATATATAGAAAATCTCTTCCCAACGCTTGTAAGCGAAAATGAACAATGAACAATGATTTCACCTACCCTCATTACCATCCAAACTTCATTGCATAGTCACAGTTGTCTGGTAGTATATCAATTTTTCATTTTTTTTTCTACAAATTTATGGGAGTATTTTGGTCAATTTATATTTTATGAATTATTTTTTTTCATATTTTTATTAGGTGCGCCTCACTAAGATGTACACACATGCCAAATTTCAGATCATTCAGACGAGTTAAAAAAAAAAAAATGAAAATTAAAGTATTACCCAACAACTGTGATCGTGCGATGAAGTTTTGATGGTGATGAGGGTAGGCAAAATCACTATTTATTTTCGCTTATAGCTGTTTTCCAGTATCTTCCATATAAATATATATATATATATATATATATATATATATATATATATATATATATATATATAGGAAAAGTCTTGTCAACACCTAAAGGTGAAAATGAATAGTGATTTCACCTACCTTCATCACCATCTAAATTTCATCGTGCGGTTACGATTGTTTGGTAATGTTTTATTTTTCATTTTTTTTTTACAAATCGAAATAACTTGAAATTTGAAGGGTATGTACGTCTTACTAAGGCGCATCTAATAAAAATATTAAAAAAATTAACCGTTAAAAAAAAATTGATCAAAATACCTCCAAAAATTTTCGGGGGTATTTTAGTCAATTTTTTCATGTAAAATATTCTTTTCATATTTTTTGAAGATTTTCCTATTCTTGATGAATAGACGCTCCAAATTTTAGGCCATTCTGATATGTAAAAAAAAAGTAAAACACTATCGGACAATCGTGACCGCACGATGAACTTTGGATAGTGACGGGGTTCGGCGAAATCACTGTTATATGGAAATCACTACGAAATGCCTATAGGAAAAAATGAACAGTGATTGCACCTACTCTCATCACCGTCCAAAGTTCATCACTTGGTCACTATTGTCCGGTAGTGTTTTTTTTTTTCTACAAATCAGAATGACCTGAAATTTGGAGGGTATGTACATTTTACTGAGACGCATCTAATAAAAATATAAAAGCAATTATCCTCAAAACAAATTGACCAAAATACCCCCAAAATATTTTGATGGTATTTTGGTCAATTGTTTTCATGTAAAATATTTTTTTTTATATTTTTTGAAGATTCCCTTATTTTTGATGAATTCATGCTCCAATTTTCAGATCATTTCGATTTGTAAAATAAACTGAAAAATAAAATACTAACGGACAATCGTGACCGCGCGATGAACTTTAGACGGTAATGAAGGTAGGTAAAATCACTATTCACTGTCGCCTATAGGCGTTGCGTAGTGTTTTCCTATATATATATATATATATATATATATATATATATGGAAAAAGCTGAGGGATTAGCCCATTAACTCATATGAATATATGAGCCCAACGGCGCATATTGAATCGGGGTCAATCTGACGATCATGGATGTGCGGTAGTATTTGAATTTTATTTTATTTTCTAAAAATCCAAATCACTTGAAATTTTAGGCGTGTGTTCATCAAAAATAGGTGAATCTTTGATAAATATAAAAAAAATATTTTATGTGAAATAAATTGACTAAAATATCCCTGAAAAGTTTCTGGGGGGTTTTTGATCACTTTTTTTTCACGAATAATATATATATATATATAGGAAAAAGTTAGGGTTAACCCACTAGGCCGATCTGACGATTACGGATGTCTAGTAGTATTTGAATTTTATTTATTTTTTTAGAAATCCAAATTACTTGAATCTTTTATAAATATCAAAAAAATATTTTACAATAAATAAATTGACCAAATTACCCCCAAAAATTTTCAAGGGGTATTTATGTCAGTTTTTGTCAGAATAATTTGTTTTATATTTTTATTAGGTGTGTCTTGTTGAGAAGAACACATACCTAAAATTTCAAGTGATTTATATTTTTAAAAGATAAAATAAAATTCAAACACTACCGGATATCCGTGAACGTCAAATCGGCGTAGATTCAATCGTGGCCGTTGAGCTCATATGTTCATATGAGCAAGTGGGCTAATCCCAGCTTTTTCTATATATATATATATATATATATATATATATATATATATATATATATATATATATATATATATATATATATATATATTTGTATATGTGTGTGTGGAAGACGCTAGGGTGAGCCCACGAGCTCATATAATGTATAAGCCCAATGGCCTAGATTAGAAAAGGGCCGATCTAATGGTTGAGAGTGGTTGAATTTTAATATTTTTTCTACAAATCCAAATCACTTGAAATTTAGGTAAATATTTTTCTCATCAAGATGCTCTTAATAAAAATATAAAAAAAATAATTTATAAAATTAAAAATGACCAAAATACCCTAAAACATTTATGGGGGTATTTTGGTCATTATTATTCATGTAAAATATTTTTTAAATATTCACCTATTTTTTATCAACACACATCTAAAATTTTAAGTTAGTTGAACTTGTAAAAGAAAATTAAAATTCAAACAATATCGGGCATCCGTGATCGTTAGATCGGCTCAGATTCAATCTGGGCTATTAGGGTCATTTTTTCTTGTGAGCCCTTTGGCTCACAGAAGCCTTTCCTATATATATATATGAAAATCTTCCCAACGTCTATAGGCAAAAATGAACAGTGATTTGTCAACCCTCATCACCGTCCAAAGTTCATTGCAAGGTCACGATTGTCCAGTAGTGTTTCAAATTATTCCCAATGCTTATAAACAGTGATTTTGTCTACCCTCATCCCCGTCTAAAGTTCATTGATAAGGTCATGATTATTTAGTCGTGTTTCATATTTTTTTTTTCTATAAATAAGAATGATCTGAAATTTGAAAAGTGTGTACATCCTAGTGAGGCGCACCTAATAAAAATATAAAAATATTAATTCGTGCAAAGGAAATTGATCAAAATACCCTTACAAATTTTTAGGGGTATTTTGGTAAATTTATTTCATGTAAAATATTTTTTTAATATATTTTTCATAGATTCGTCTATTTTTTATGAACACACACTCCAAATTTCAGATCATTCCAATTTGTAGAAAAAAATTGAAAAATAAAACACTGCCTGACAATCATGATCGTGCGACGAACTTTGGACGGTGCTGAGGGTAGGCGAAATCACTGTTCATTTTTTCTTATAGGCGTTTTGTAGTATCTTATATATATATATATATAATATGTTACGGTACACTGATTCGTGTACCGTTATAGTAAAAGCCGAACGACCCTGATCGAATCTGGGCCGATCTGATGATCACGGATGTCCCGTAGTGCTTTATTTTTCATTTTTTTTCTACGAAATAGAATGATCTGAAATTTTGAAGTATGTGTTCATAAAAAATAGGCGAATCTATAAAAAATATCAAAAACATATTTTACATAAACTAAATTGACCAAAATACATTTGAAAGGCTTCAGGGGTATTTTGATCAATATTGTTTTCACGAATTTCTTTTTTATATTTTTATTAGGTGCGCTCATTGAGATGTACACAGGCTCCAAATTTCAAATCATTCTAATATGTAGAAAAAAAATTAAAATTCAAACTCTCTCTGACACCGTGATCGTCCTATACGATGATCACAGATGTTTGATAGTATTTTATTTTTCATTTTTTTTCTACTAAACGGAATGATATGATATTTGGAGCATGTGTTCATAAAAAATAGGCGAATCTATGAAAAATATCAAAAACATATTTTACATGAAATAAATTGACCAAAATACATTTGAAAAGCTTCAGGGGGATTTTGATCAATATTGTTTTCACGAATTATTGTTTTATATTTTTATTAGGTGCGCCTCACTAAAATGTACACATGTTCCAAATTTCAGATCATTCCAGTATGTAGAAAAAAAATTAAAATTCAAACACTCTTGGACACCGTGATCGTCAGATCGGTGCAAATTCGATCTGGGTCGTTAGACGTTTACTGTAGCAATACGCACATGGGTGCGTACAGAATATATATAGATATATAAAGCATCTACACAATGCCTATGGGTGAAAATAAACAGTGTTTATATACATACATACGTACATCCATGCATACATACATACATGCATACATACATATGGAAGATATTACAAAACGCCTATAGGCGAAATTGAACAGCGATTTCTCCTACCCTCATCACCGTTCAAAGTTCATCATACTGTCATGATTGTCTAGTAGGGTTTCATTTTTCATTTTTTATATACAAATCATAATGATCAAAAATTTGGAAAGTGTGTTCATAAAAAATAGGCCAATCTAGAAAAATATCAAAAAAAATATTTTAAATGAAATAAATTGACTAAAATACCAAAACACCAAAACATTTTAGGAGTATTTAGGTGCGCCTCACTAATATGTCTATATGCTCCAAATTTCAGATCATTCCGATTTTTAAAAGCAAAATGAAAAATAAAACACTACCAAATAATCGTGACTGTGCGATGAACTTTGAATGGTGATGAGGGTAGGCGAAATCAATGTTCATTTTCGCCTATAAGCGTTGAGAAGAATTTTCTTATATATATATATATATATATATATATATATATATATATATATATATATATATATATATATATATATATATATATATATATATATATATATATATATAAGAAGCATCTACACAACGTATATGGGTGAAAATGAACAGTGTTTTCACCCATAGACTCATCACCATCAAAAAATGAACAATGTTTTTGCCTATGGGCGGCGTACATTTTTTGACCTCTACGGACCTAGCATGTCCGTGGCGGTGCCGTCACGAATAGACTAAGTCTGTGGAAGTAAAAAATTCACATGGAACCAGCCATCTGTTGCGAGTCTGTTCAATAAATTGCCATGGACATAACAAGTCTATGACGGTGGCAAAATATTATAGCATTTTATCTATAGGCGTTTTTTAGGTTTTTCCATATATATATATATATATATATATATATATATATATATATATATATATATATATATATATACATTAACATCAAAATATTCATTACATTCATCCCAATAACATAAAAATGACTTCAACTCGATCCCAAGACAACTCACAGTCAAGTAAAGTCTATGAAGATTGAGAAAAATTACATAACTAGGATACTTAATACATTGGACTGTACCTTATACAAATACTTATAAAACATACACTTAACTTACATAAGCATTAAGTACAAACCATTTCTCAAACTCATTCTCCAATTGCATGACAATAAACCAAATGTGTGCACTTAACCAAAAGGCATAGCAAGGTAATTAAAATGCTCAATTGACCTAGATCACCTCTAAGGATTTAATTATAACCTTTTTTTATGTCCACTCCCAATAGTGCATGATAATGGATCAAATTTAATCACATATGAGAACCACACATCAAGAAGCTTAGATCCACATGAAAAGTAGCTTAAATTATATTTGACTCAAGACCGAAGGGCTCTTAGAACCTCATGTAGAAAAGTGACAAATATATGTTTGTTGGAGCAAGAGATATGATAATTACAATAGCCAAATGAGAGACTAAGGCATGGAAATGTTCAAGCTAGTGCTTAGAAATATTTTGACACAATAGCAATTATTAAATATGGCTTTCTAAGTATACTAAGAGGCAAATTAGCTCACTGATATAATAAGAAATCTCAGAAAATTTCAGTCATAAAGAACTAATAAAAATTTAATAAAAACTATGCCAAAGTGAGAGATACAATGAACTAGGAATGTGGGCAAGTCAATGAAGTATGGAATGATCAACTTAAAGTAACTCAAAGAAGCACACAAAGGGGATTACCTTGATATTATGGATGAATTTACAGCAAGAAAAGATGGCCAAATGAAGATGATAGATTGCGTTTGAAGTAATCTTCAAGCTGGCTCCATTGGTGATAGGGTATATCTCTCTTCGCCTCACTATCTCTATAACAATACATGGAAAAACTCAAGACATGAAGATTTTTTTTTTGGCATGGGGGAAGGGAAGGTATGTCTCTCTAGGTCTCTTTTTCTCGCACTAAAAGGCATGTAAAATGCTAATATTTAATGTCTTATATAGAGCTTCAATTGTGGAAGCTTTTTGTGATTATATTTGAGCTATTGATTTAAGAGATCAAAAGGGTAAAAGAGGGTTCAATCCTAGCTATACCATACATACAATAACTATCATATTTATCACACTGTTATCCCCTCTAACCTTTTCTTTTTTTTTTGGAATGTTAACACAAACTTTCTATTAAAACCAAAGGAAAATTACAAGTTTTACATGAAAATACAGAAGATGATAGATCGTCTGTAGTCTATCACCTTGGTAACAATGTCGCAATATCGACAGATTATCCATAATTTCATGAAACAATGATATTAACCTCCATGTAACATTGAATTCTTCTCGACTCCAAGCTATAACATTCGCTGAGTCGCTTCAATGATCTTACCGCCTCCCCATCTAAGAAGTAGTTTCAGGCCCTCCAGCAAACTGCGAGCCTCAGCTTCATTTGCAGTAGAGAGACCACATGGACCTAAATATGACCATAATTTACGGCCCAAATTATTTCTAATAAGTTTGCCAAAGCCAGTTGCGCTTGGATTACCAAAACTGCTACCACCAAAATTCAATTTGACCAAGTTTGGGGGAGGTGAGGGCCAAACGGCAGCCCTTCGGCTAGTATTAGAGACACCCAATGTCGCCATTGCTAGGGGGTTATTGATGATAATACTCTTAGGAGTAGAGACGCTACCTTTATGAGAAGAAAACCAATATGCAGTTGAGACCAAAATAATATTTGATTTTTCCGTAGGCAGCTCTATGTTAATCCTGTCAAACACCCTTCCATTTCTCTCTTTCCACACACCCAAAGGACACTTACCCAATTAGAACTCCAAAAGTTAGTGCCCACCTTCGAGATTCCAAGGGAAAGCCATTGAGCAATGAGCCGCCTGCAATGTTCTAGAACTTGTATGGATAGATTGATGCACTGGCGAGCCCAAGCCCAAAGGTCAACGATGAAAGCACAAGATAAGAATAAGTGATGAGCAATCTCATCTCTTGCTTTACAAGGGATACATACATTGGTTATATTGATCCCTCGCTTCCTAAGATTATCTACTGTGGCTAGCTTAGTTTGATAAAGGATCCAAAGAAATAATTGGACTTTAACAGAAACATAAAGTTTTTTCATCTGAAATAGCCCTGATCCAATTGTCTAAATCTATCACGAAAAACAGGAGATCATAAGCTGATTTTACAGAAAAATCCCCCGAGGTTGTGAGATCCCAAATCACTACATCATCTTTGTCAGGATTAAGATAGACGTTGTTTAACATCTCCATCAAGGTTTGATATTCTTGAATAAAGGTATTTGTCAATCTCATGTACCTGCATTGAATAGACTACAATGTTAGGAATAACATCCCCACTAGCCTCATTCATCAAAGCTAATGGATTAAAGACTTTGGAAAACAACTCAGGGAAGAGGTATCTAAGAGGATAGACTCCAAACCATTAATCATACAAGAATAGTGAGGATTCCTCATTTCGCACCACTTTTCGGAAGTGCTTTAAGTAAATTGGTCTCTTAGAATCATTCCCCCTCCACATATGAGAAAGACTAGCCGTGTTTCCTGTGCTGTTGATAATACCATAGATCTGATCAAAGCCATATTTCTGTCTCATGATTTTTGCCCAAAAATAATCTTGTTGGGTATGGACTCTCCGCTACCACATAATATATAAGGCAAAATTCATAATATTCAATCTGTAGATACCCAATCCTCCATCTTTCATAGGTGCATACACCTTTACCGAACTAAAATAATGAAGTCTTTTCTTCTTTTCATCATCTCCCAACAAGAAATTTCTCATAAGCCATTCTAATACCCTAGCAATATATGTTGGCATTCTAAACAAAGACATGAAGTAAACTGGTAAATTGCATACAGTAGATTTAATAAGCGTATATCTTCCTCCTAAAGACAAAATTTCTTATGGAGCCTCTCTACCACTACATCCCATATAGATCTTGGAGGCCTAGAGTCCACCAAACGGATCACTAGATTCCTACATAGCATGTTCTCTACACCGTACCCTAGCAGTTCAACCATTCTAAAAACAATGGTTTGAGAACATCTAATGCCGATCAGCTTGGTTTTATTGATATTGACTTTCAGCCAAGTTGTTAGTTTGATACTCCTAAGAAAAAAGCACAATCTACTAATATCCATAACATTTGATTCATAGAAATTATTGTGTCATCTGCATATTGTAAATGTGATACAGTCAAGCCATTATTCCCAACCTTAATCTTTGGAATAAGACCCTGTGATGAAACTCCTCTAAGCATCACAATAAAACTTTCTTCTACCATGGTGTATAAAAAAAGGTGACAGGGGGTCACCTTGTATCAGTCCTCTAGAGTCCCAGAAGAAACCAATCGCTTTACCATTCAATAGTATTAAGAAATGAGTAGATGAGAGGCAACCCTCAATCCATAACCTCCCCCTTAATTTAAACCTCGTTCTACCCATAAGGCATTGAAGCACTCTCCAATCGACCTTATCTTAGGCCTTCTGAAAATCTATCTTACAAATTAGGCCCGGTTTTTTCTCCTTGATTCTAGAATGTACATATTTTTGGGCTACCAAAATGTTGTCTATGATCTGTCTATCTTTTAGAAAGGCTGATTCAGGGCATTTAATTACCAGATAGACCACTTGTCGCAGTCTATTAGCAAGAACCTTCGCAATAATTTTGTATATAGACTATTTAGTAACCTAATGAGCAAAATATCTTTCACATCCTCAATAACATATGTCTTTGGGACCAAAGCAATGAAAGTGGAATTCATTACTACATTAATTCTGACCCTTTCATAAATTCCACCATCAATTGAAAAAGATCATCATTCAAAAGATCCCAGAATGTTTGGAAGAAGGCTACAGGGAATCCATTTGACCCCAGGACCTTATCGCTCCCATGACCAAAAACTGCTCCTTAATTTCTTGTTCTTAGAATTTTTTTTCTAGCCACATAGCTTGATCTAGGGGTACTTTCATAAAAGTTTGGTCTCTTAAATAGACAGATTCATCTCATTATCCACCATGAAGGCATGCTTAAAATGATTGACCAAAATAATTTTTAAAGCTGGCCCATTTTCACAATCTACTCCTTGAATATTCAAATTTTGAATAGAATTGCCCCTTCTCCTAACATTGGCAGTAGTATGGAATAACTTCATGTTTTTATCCCCCTCCTTCAACAATTTCACCCAACATCTTTGTCTCTAATGGATCTCTTCTAGTCTAAGTAGCTCCTTGTAGGTAGCTACCCATAAACTTCTATTTCTGACTTGGTCCTGATTTAGAAAGTTTCCCATAAACTACAAATTATGCAGCTCCTCAATCTGACCTCTCACTACTCAAAATTTAGAATGTACATCATCCCAAACAATCTATATACAAAATTTTGTCTTTCAACATTTGAATTTGTTGGTCAACTGATATCTTTTTCAACAATCTACTTTTGTTTCTTTCCAAAATTCCTCCGCTAGGTTTATAAGAGATCTCTCTAAAAGCCAAGAGAATTCAAATCTAAAGGAAGTATGCCCGAAAAAGAAACCATCAGAGTTAAGGAATAAATGAGACATGATCTGAGCCAATTTTAGGAAATTTCCCTTTCATTAAATTGAATCTTAATTTGAATTTTGAAACTTTAAGCTTTATGCCAAACCACCACCATCCATCCTCATCACTTATGACAAGATTGAAATGAAGAAAATGAAGCTTTCGATGGGTCATCCCACCTCTCTCTCTCTCTCACTTGAATATTTAAATTTCAAACTTTGGTTCTCTCTCTAAGTGTCATTGTTTGCATACTAGATGTCATATTTTCGTGCTTGGTATCATAGCTCACATACACTTGTGTAATAAAATATCAACACTTCAAAAAAACGCTTTTAGATATATAATATTATTGGACAATGAATCACAAACTCAGGAAAATCTATAGATCCTAAATAGCATACAAATGTGAAGGACGACACACATTCCTAGCCTCATAATTACACTAAAAATATATCTCTCATCCAAATACCAAATAAGGGTGTGCTACCCTATGCTCTCCATGTCACACCCATATCATCCGAGTGGGGTGACGTGGAGCCATATGGTGGCCACGTGGCACCCATTAGCCACTTGGTGTCACATACCCCATATGTGTGGTTGTCTTCATTTGGTATTCAAATACTTTTTAAAAAATAAGTTCTCAAAATTTATTTTTAATTATTCTCTATTAATTAAACTAGTTTGTCTTCATAGAAAAATATATAGAGGTAAATTAGGAACCTTTAAGAAAGGAAGTCAGGCACTAACATTCTCCACTTGGCTAGATCCAAAATCCTAAAGCATTTTCTCAAGCTAACTAAAAAATACCTGTCTTACTGAATTTGGCAAGATCCACAATTAGCTTATCAATGTTCACCTAATAGATGACTGGATCTCAGATTCACAATGGCTTGTAGGTGTACCCCCACGGACATGCACTCTTGCGGATGCGAGAAATCATATCTCGTAACACATGTGCATTACTCTTTCAAATGGAGCACACCTTAGAAGGGCATGTTACCATTTTCCATTGTATATTCACATGTTATGGGAACACTTGGGGTCAGGGTTCTCGCTCATGCCCTCTTTATTCCTAGACTTCACACACACTTGTAGGGATTCTATATTAATTGGCATTCTTAGAGTCTATACTCTTGCCTTGACTCACATAATCATGAGGTGCGCTCTTATCAACCATGACTAGAGGAGAGAATCAAACCTCACGGTTCCAAATAAGGCCCCCCATACAAACCTCGTGAAAGGTGGTTTTAACTTTCCAGATCCCTATTACTTAATATTTGGTGAGTCAGTCATTCTTATTCATTCGCACTGTGACCAGGAATTATCCTAGAATTGTGTGCTCCAGGCCTTGAAAGGCCATAACTCCAACGATAATTATGATCGTACTAGTTCTGAGACCGTCTGATCTTGTCTGATGTCAATAGTGGTGGATAACTGAGAAGTATTGTTCAATGGCACTCGTTACTTCTCTTTGACATCTGAGATGTATTGTTCAATTGCACTTCTCACCTGTCTATTTTTTTTGATATCAAGGCTACAAGTGGGTAAGACATCGCTTTAAATAATATATTTTCTTTTTACCTCTTTTTACCAATGTTTTAAAAACCAGACCAGCCAAGTTAATTGGTATATGAAAATCTAGTCCTGTTTAGCAAACCAGACGTTCGGATTGCTTTACAAGATTGATTTCTAGCACGAGAAGAAATTTGAAAAACTATTTAAATAATAATTTAATTCTATTAATAAAAAATAAAAACATTAAAATTGAGTGATTCATGTGATCCAAATCACCTAGTTCTCCAATAGAATCACTAGGTTCTCTAATGGAACCAAGTCAGTCCACCAATTTTGGATCGATTCTAGGTTATAACTAGGAATTGGATCAACATTGATTCTAAATTCAAATTGCAAAATCTTGAAACAATGTATTTTACTTAGTTGCAAATATTAATTTTTAAAAACCAGAAGTAACTCGGGAGCTATATTTACATATGTTTTTGCATAAGTGACCTAAGCACCATCTAGCTTGATCCTACAAGTATATAAAACAAGAACCAATGATAGAAGAGATCACACACTCGTATTATTTAGTCTAACATAGTAAAGCATGGTTTGATTCATTTTGAATGTTACTTAATTAGTTATTTGCCTTGTAAATTTACAATACATGCATATGATCAGTTGGGGGCACCAATCAAATGAGGTGGCAAACCACAATAATATGGTGCATTGGTAATAAGGAGAGAGATTTATCTCAATTTAAGTCATCAACAACTTCTCCCAGATCATTTACATTTGATACAAGAAGGTTATAATCATTATTGACTGTTAGATGTGAAATCGGGTGGGTTGATTGGGTACAAAGTAGAATATATATATATATATATATATGAAAAATATAAAATGAGATCATACCTTTGCTATAAGGTGGTCACAATTAATCTTGACCATTAGATGTGAAATTGGATTTTAGTGTTTAATCCATTGACCAAGCTCAAACTTCAAAACACAAATTTATTGAATTTTGTGACACACCTAGGTTGTCAAATTTCTCATCGGATAGTTGCAAGTAATTATGACCTCCTTGTACCAAAAAAATTTCAAGATTGTTTTGTTCCAATTATATAGAGCTGAGGCTCTATATAGACTACACACACACACACACACACACATACACACATACATACATATATATATATATATATAAATGGAATATGCTACGATACGCCGATTCGTCTACCGCTACAGCAAGCGCCGAACAACCCAGATCGAATATGGGCCGATCTGACGATCAAGGTTGTCCGATAGTATTTTATTTTTCATTTTTTTTTATAAATCAGAATGATCTGAAATTTAGAACGTATATTCATAAAAAATAGCCAAATCTATGAAAATATCAAGACAATATTTTACATGAAATAAATTGACCAAAATACCCTTGAAATGTTTCAAGGGTACTTTGGTAAAAAATAATTTGTGAATTATTTTTTTTATATTCTTTTTAGGTGTGCCTCACTAATATATACACACTCCTCAAATTTTAGATCATTCATATTTGTAGAAAAAAAAGTTAAATTCAAACACTCTCGAACAACCGTGACCGTCAGATCGGCCTAGATTCGATCTGGGCCGTTGGGCATTTACTGTAGCGGTAGGCGCATGAGCGTACAAGACTTTTTCCATATATATATATGGAAGATACTACAAAATGCATATAGTCGAAAATGAATAGGGATTTCACATACCCTCATCACCGTCCAAAGTTCATCACACGGTCACGATTGTCTGGTAGTGTTTCATTTTTTATTATTTATTAAAAATCATAATAACTTGAAATTTAGAGCGTGTGGTCATAAAACATTGACAAATCTACGAAAAATATCAAAAAAATATTTTACATGAAAATAATTGACCAAAATACCCCTAAAGCTTTTTGGGGGTATTTTGGTCAATTTGGTTTACGAATTATTTGGTTTATATTTTTATTTGGTGTGCCTCACTAAGATATACATGCACTCCAAATTTCAGGTCATTTCGATTTATAGAAAAAAAAATGAAAAATGAAACACTATCAGACATTCGTGACCGTGCGATGAACTTTGGACGGTGATAGAGGTAGATGAAATCATTGTTTATTTTCACATATAGGCGTTGGGAAGAATTTTTCTATATATATATATATATATATATATGAAAAAGATTGTATATGGTTGCAACCTTAAAAATGTAGAATTACAAATACGCTTTTAAAGTCCATCGGAAAAGATTGTTTTAATGTTGAAATACCTTCGAATTGATCATCTCGACAATGAGATTCATGAATATGGAAAAAAAAGATTTTGAGTTCCAGAAATAATGTATCTTGCAATACATTATCTAGACTGTCTATTTTCAAGATTTTCATATGTTTATAGATGTACTTGATTTTGACCATATTTGGAATTTAAAATTTTATAATTAGATGCAGAAATATATTTTGAGATAATCTTAATAACTTTTTACACCAAAATTCTATGTTATGATAAAATTTAGAGATGCACCTTAATTGGATTGTTTAAGGTTGCAACCTTATTGAATGGGCTTATACTATTCCATGAGCTAGTGGGCTCACCCAAGCTTTTTCCATATATATATACATATATATATATGGGTGTGATTTGTATAGCGCCAAGGCTCTAAACAATCAAAATAAAACCCGCCTTCAAATAGTGTCGAGAAATATGGTTTCAATACTAGAAATCTTTGTGATAGCCTTACAATATATTTTCATCTCTAATTATAAAATTTCAAGCTTCGATAATAATGTACATTGAGCAGATCTATGAAAACATGAAAATCTTGAAAATTGAAATCCATTTTTTTCTTATGTCCATATATCTTGATGTCGAGATGATCGATCAGAATATTTGGGCATCAAAACATCTTCTTTTAATAAGATTTTTGAAGTGGGCTCTAATTTGATTGTTTAGAGCCTCGATTCTATATTAACATTTTCCCCTCTCTCTATATATATATATATATATATTTATTGAGAGAGAGTTATAATGTGTAGCTGAGCATGTGTGACAAAGCCTTGTAATGCCTAGCTGAGCATGTGTGACAAAGCGTTGTAATGCCTTTTATAGAGTTTGCCTCACAAGAGTGCTGTGCACATCCTTTATGTTGAACTAATCTCCCTCAATGATGGGGGCATATTACCGTGGTTAATGCGCTCAAGCAATGTTGTCAAATTCGTTTCGGAGTCTTTTTTGGTTTGGTAAGAAAGATGAAACAATTGGGTGCTTGGACTAATTCAGAGGAAGGCTTTAGACTTTTTTAAAATTTAATATAAGAATCTAGATGTTTATATATAAAATGTATACAAATAATAGAAAAAAATAAAATAATTCTTTTTTAAGTTTTCAAAAAAATTAAAATTTTAATAATATATTTATATAACTATTTCTTTGCTGGCTGAAGCAGTCCCGAAGCAAACGCGAAGAGATTCGAATTTGATCAAAGCAATCTGAATCTAACCAAAATGACAACACCAGGCTTCGCTTCTCTTCAGTTTATATCTAAAATCCGAAAGCTCCGGCCTCGACCGAAGCGAGGCAAATTTGATAACAGCTCAAGGGAAAATGACGACCAAATGAGAAAAACTGGGCATTTTAAAGAAAAGAAGCCCCACTTTCAATTTTCACCTACCTTTTTTTATAAAATGCAAATGTCCGATTTTGGTAAGCTTTCAAGAAAATTTGCCCCACTTTCATTCTCAATGAAAACTTTATGCTCATGTTTTATAGAAAATACCCAATTCTCTATAGATAGAAATGTTAAAAAGAAAAAAACATAATAATAATAACTTGGCCAGTTCCGTTCCGCCCGAGTGGCCATGGGACCAGGAGGGGACCAATATGAGTGCATTAAAATTGCTCAATTTAAATATAAAAATAATAAAAACCCATCCATCCTCAATCTTTCTGCCTTATTTCTTCACTAAAATTCACAAAATTAGTATCTAAACTTTTATAAAAGTATACAGAAGCTCAAACAGGAAATGACCTATCAATATTTATTTTTTTTTATAAAATAATAAAAATAAAAAATGTACTACCTTGATTTTGCTTTTTAAAATCCATAAAAATAATACTTATACAAATCTTTGAATTTTTTTTTGAATCATTTTAGGCCAAATTGGCCCAATCTGCTATATCCACTAATCCGGATCGCAAATCCATTGATCTGGCTGGTTTTCCAGAAGACTGATCCACCTGGCTGATGAGGGATTTGAAATATTGCTCTGCACAATCACTCTTGTATTTATCAATATACTATGTACCAAAAACTAATATCGGATTAAAGAAGGAAGAGATTAATCCCTATCGCTTGACATCACCTTACTTTCCTAATATGCAGAGGAGACTCAGGAGTTGACGCGAGATGCAGATACAAAATGCACCATGGCAAAGCTCCAAGTTGCCACACTTGTGAACACTGGTCTGGGATATAAGAACAACGACGTAAGCTTCACTAGTTACCCTGTCATCGGTAGCCATCACCGTCTCCAAGCCTCGGGTGGCTGCCTCGACAGTCCCCGCGATGCACTGCTCTCAGCATGCCCGTGGGATCCAAGAGTGAAGGGAGAGTTCTTCCACCAAACAACAATCAGCATAGGGCTCTCAAATGCCAAGGATTTCATAATAGACGTGAAGATGCTAAGAGACATGGTGCCCAAGGGCTTGTGTGGAGTGGAGCTATATAATGGGATCCTTATGCGCTATGTTAAGGCCTCAAGTGCTTACTTAGGCAAGCAAGAGGACGCCATTGATGTGGATATCACTTACTACAGGAGCAAAGATCCTATGAAGCCTAGGCTATATGAGGATGTGGTAGAGGAGATAGAACAAATGGCACTGTTTAAGTATGGGGGTTTGCCGCACTGGGGGAAGAATAGGAATTTGGCCTTTGATGGGGTGATGAGGAAGTATGCAATGGGTGGTGAGTTTTTGAAGGTGAAGAAGAATTATGATCCCATGGGGTTGTTCTCTAGCGAGTGGACCGACCAAGTGTTAGGAATCAATGGTGGAGTGAGCGTGGTGAAGGAGGGGTGTGCGCTAGAAGGCCTTTGCATTTGTTCACAGGACATTCATTGTGCCCCCGCCAAACAGTACTTTTGTCGGCCTGGTAAAGTTTATAAGGATGCTCGAGTGTGCACACGAATCTAAGTCAAAATTTGTTGTTTTCTATTTCTTGAATGAAAGGACGGTGGGCATGAGGTTTGGGGCTTGAGCAATGATGGCGGTTTAGCTTGAGATAAGCGTGAGAGTCTTTTTAGTTTGGTGCGGAAAATGAAACACTGCGATATTTACATCAATTCATGGAAAGACTTTAGATTTTTTTTTTATTATTTAATATAAATAAATTAAATATTTATAGATAAAATAGATGAAAATAATAAAAAAATTTTAAAAAAAAATTTAACAAAAATAAAAATACTTTGATAGAGATATTTACATACTTAACCCAAAGAGGCCGAAGCTTTGGTTGACTCAACTTGAAACATACCTAACTGTGACTAAAGCCGCAGCACTCGCTTCGCTTCAATCTAGGCCTAAAATTCGAAAGGCCGAAGGGTAGCAAATTTGACAACGTGTTTAGCCGTTGACATTTGCAACGCTGTATCTTAACTTCGATTCCGCTGAACTGATCAAAAAGAAAGAAAAAGGAATGTAAGGGCATTGGTTAACCAACATCCATATATATGAAAACTTACGGTTTTTTTATTTATTAGGTTGAAGGGCATTTACTATTTGATTCAAAGAAGATGGAACTGGGTTGCATACGAGGATGATGGGCACCTTGTGGCGTGGGGTGTTACATTACATACATTTTGACCTACACGAGAGCGTTGTGGCCCTTGCGCTTCAGGCAGCAAGTCATGGTGCCTCAAATGTTTGTCGCTTCTGGATCATACATTATAAGACTCCTTACCCTTGATACAAGAAACTCATGATTGCCCATAGCCATCAAATATGAAATTTCAGGTTCGGGGATGTGCCACAAATTTCAGAAAAAGATATTTTGAATTTTGAATGGGATCGTTGACAGCCACCCAATTTAACATCTAACAACTGAGAGTAATCGTGACTTGCTTTCTCTTAATTTAAATGGGTATTCTTCTACCGTTATTTTCTAATGCCAAGCAAATTTAATTGTCAATGCCCACTAGGGCATCATATGGTCTCGTGAACTTTTTCTCAGCTGAAACAGGTGACGAGGTAAGGCAAATTACGTGTATCAGAGTGAGTATAGTAAATAGAATGCAAGATTATAAAAAGTCAGTATATTGAAATTCCTTTTTGAGAAAAAGATACGTAGCCCACTCTATGAATTTAAAATCCAAGTTAATCATTGTGTCCACTAAAAGCCCGTGAATCTATTCTAAGCGATAAAAGAAGGCGTAAACTTTTTCTATCTTTTTTTTTTTTTTCTTTTCCCCTACTGGAAGAAAATACAAAAACATCCTTTTCATTTACTAAAAACCATGCTTTATTTCTTACACATCTTATGTGAAAAAAGGACACATGTGATCTATTCAAGTATATAATAAATTTTTTTTTTTTCAAATCTTTTATTTTCTTCATGATCTAGATCACTCACAAGAAGTACTTTTATAACATAATAACTTCAAATAAAATAAAATAAAAGAATACAATAGGATTTCAAGTACATGAAGCCATGCAAGCCATACTTTTCATTAACAAAAGAAAAGATACAACCTATGTTTGGAAATAAAATAAATAATAAAAAAAAATGGAAGAAGCAAAAAGATCGTGCCGGAGATCATCTCAACCGGGCTTCTTACACCCCACATCGAGTCACTATCTTCCGATGGCGCAGGATCTAATGGTCAACCTTCAATCTCAATCGAGAAAACAAGTTTGGACAAGCCACATCAATGGAACGTGAACTCCTTTGATCACAAACTCAAACCTTAGGTAAATCCCCTTAGCAACCCAGTTTGAGAGAGATTGATTCACTTTTTGTTATACTTTAAAACCCTTAACCATATAAATCCATAGCTGAGAGATAGGAGAAAGAAAAACTCCATAGCGTAAACCTTTAGCCCCTTTTCATAATGTAGGAAAGAGATATCCAAGAGGTGGATAGAGCGGGGAGTGCCGCTTTAGGCTTTCTTGAGAGAGAGAAAGATTTCCAAGATGAGAGAGAGAGACTTTCTCGAGTGGAGCGTACCCCCTAGATGGATGAGAGAGCGCGAGAGATAGAAAGTTTTTGGTGTAGAGAATTATGGGCAAGGGATCCTGCTTTTATAGTGCAAAAGTAAGATTTAGAGTTCATTTAGAATTTCTATGGCTTGCCTCTTCTTGTGGATTGAATATAAACCATTGATCATGGGTAACTTGTAGGGTGAAAGATTTGAGCCCTCCAATCTATAGAAGAGCCATCAACATGCTATGGAAGGTGCTAGAACATTTATCCTCATATTTTCTTTTACCATTATCTCATCAATATAAATCAAATAAAATAACATTAATCATAATGTTGTGCTTTATCCAAAAATATGCACAAAACACTTTCTAGAATATTCATTCAATTCTTTCTCAAAATAAATCACCACTCCAATTCTCATGATAACTTGGCTTCAATGCCAAAGTTATTACTCTTATATACTTCAACCCCTATAAAAGAGGAAAGACTCCTAAAAGTAGGGCGTGATATCTAAAAGGTGGCTACATGAAGCCCACCAACTTAGGGCATGGTGGGCCCATATGCACAATGGGCCCCCAATGATTTTTAAATATTTTTTAAAAATTAATAACAGATTTTAGAATTAATTTGAATTTTTAAAACATTAAAAAAATCAATATCTCCATTTTTACAAATCCAAATTTTACAAATCCAAATTTTACAAACAAATATCCAGAGAACTAGAAAAATTCAAATAATAATTTTAAAATCATATTATTATAAAATAAATACAAGTAAATTCATGGGATAGGCTAAGGATACATATGGTTTAGGAATAAACATTTGGGGCACTCCACTTTCAATCGTGGACTAGGGTTCACACTTGCTTTATCCACCGACCTAGTGTTTCTCATGACCCATAGTCCATGCAAATGCTCATTAGTAGGACACCAAAGCCTGGCCGATAGGCCAAGTGGTCGTAACCCTAGTTTTGTAGATTTCAGATTCCCCCTAGAGACATGTCAAGGTCACCTACACCTGATGCGACGATAGCTCCGCATAAATGTATCTCTCACACATGCATAAGCTTCACCATAAAAGGTGATCCGCTTTACCAAAATGGCTATCATTATACATGCCATGTGATGGCACACAGATGAGGTTTTTCCCCTATCTCTGAAGGCCACCATCATATACAAGGGTCACACAGTCCCTCGGCTCACTCATATGGGCATACTCTAACCGCATCAAGGGATAACATATTGTAACCCTTATCGAATAATTTTTTATGCTCAGGTCACATAGGTTTTTTCCAATTAGACTGACTAAGCACATCAAACACAGTCTACGTATCAACAAACATCGTTTGCTTAGTATGGTGCACAAGGGACTACATTCCTACTAAGTTCATGTTCCATTATATTATTTCATTTTACAAGCACTCATAAGGCCTTCAATGACCACACTCACCCAACATCTCCTACTTAGCTTTTGAAGGTTTTACATTCTCTCTTCCTCACTTTCTCTCATCCCCATCTCTTTGTCCCAATTAATATCTCTCTCTCAAACATTTTTCACATATTCTGTCTCAATACATTAATCATGGATTTCGCCATCAATTTTTTTACAAAATGGCTTATAGAGGCAACACCATTTTCTCTTTGTTGCTCATATTTCATCCCAAAACTGGTCATAGTCTATCTTTCATATCCCATCGTAAATCATGGACCTGATGTCGCAGAAGATCATCACGTACCCTCATCGCAAGAGGTCGTATGTTCATGAGCTCAAAAGAGTTCTTCAAACAAGTTGCTCCCTTTTATAGCCGTACAAGCAGTGCCACAAATTCGGGTTAATGGGTAAACAACATTATATTATGTTATTCCTACTGATCTTTAATGTTTCTCTGCTACCACCAAGTCTCTCTTTCTATCCCTTCATTTTGAATAAACTAATATATTTTTATAACTATTGTGTTTCTTCTTCTTTTTGTTATTCCTAGATCAAATGCTCTTCACATAGAGTGTCATATTTTGCCAACTCTATATTACCTCTCTCCGAAGTTTATTACAATAAACCATACTCATGGCACACTATATAACTTTTTAAATGAGCTCTAAAAAGGTCTTCATTATGAGGAATCCAAATAAGTGCCTTAACATGTCACATCATTTAATTGACTGCATAATAGAATATGAACATCCCATGATAAAAAAATATGATATCTCTCAACTCATAAAGAGTTTATCTCTTAATCCTTTTGAATATTGAGATAGACATTGAATAGTGGGTCTACGAGTGACATTCACGTCACATTTTCAATTTTCTCAATAGAAATTCACGTTGCGCAACTCTCACTAAAATATTTGTTTCTCTCAATTCACAAAATATTTCTTCCTAAAATATTTTATGATAAAAACTAGACTCAAATCCAATTCATAAAATCATGGTGTGAATCCAAAATAATATTTTTTTCTTTAGAGAAATAAATAAGTAACATTCACATTACAAAATAAATCATACTACAGAATTCTAAGATGAACACTTATCAAGCAAAATTCTCTTTTCTCTCTACCCTCAGGGAGTTTTGATTTCAAACGAATTTTATTTGAAAGTAGACAGATAATGGTAACACATATGGTTCTACAAGCCTCATATAACTCTATAAATATAAATATAACTATTCATATCGCAATGAAGAAACATATCAAATTGAAGAAAATTCAAAATGACAACTCTGCAATCTAAAGTTTTTATTCCTCTCTTTCCATAGATATTTATCTCTCAAATAAATTTTATTAGAAACTAGACTCAAAATGGAAGTCTATAAATTAGGTGTAGACCATAAAATATTCTATTAAGAATAGAAATAAAATCATGACTTCCAAATTATTGAAATAGTATTCATTGTAGAAAATGTCACTTGCATACCATCCAATAAATTGACCACATCTTTCAAAGCACAACAATTTATTTGATGAAACTGCTTTTGTTTGAAAGTAGACTCAATTTGATGAGCTATGATCAAATTTCAGCTAAAATAAGGTCATATGGTTAGTGTACGAAATCATGGAACTCATTGGATTTTGCAGGGTTAGAACTGACATCATTCATGGATGAGTCCATAACTCTGAATTCCCTTAGGATCTTCCATTGAAATATTTAGGTAGATCCTACATTCAAAGACGTATAATATCATTGAAGTATATAATAAAAAAATGCATCATTATCTTCTTTATATCATTGCTCTAAAATAGCCCAGAATACCCATTATGTAGAGAGTCTTTTCGGTGTTTGAATATTCTAATAATTCTCAACCGGATGTGTATTAGTTGACTACAAAGGTCATTAGCTTTCTTATATCTCATTACCAAGCTAAATTTAGACTTAAATAAAGATAAAATACTATTAATGACATCAAGTATCAATAGCTTCGATACCAATGAAGGAAGGACATGTGTGATCCAGTTGAAGTATATAATAATTTTTCTTTTCTATTTCAATTCTTTTCTTCATGGTCTAGATCACTCACAAGAATTCCTTTTACAATATAATAATTTCAAATGACATAAAATAAAAGGATACAATAGGATCTCAAGAACTTGAAGCAATGCAAGCTATACTTTTCATTAATAAAATAAAAGACACAACCTATGCTTGGGAATAAAAGATGTAATAAATAAAAATGAAGAAATAAAAAGAGGGTGCCGGGGATTACCTCCACTGGGTTTCTTTACGATTTATATGGCTTGCCTCTTCTTGTGGATTGAATATGAACTATTGATCATGGGTGACTTGTGGGGGGAGAGATTTGAGCCCTCTATTCCATAAATGAGCCATCAACATGCTATGGAAGGTGCTAGAACTTTTATCCCATCAATATAAATCAAATAAAATAATACTAGTTATAATGTTGTGCTTTATCGAAAAATATGCACAAGACTTATCATGCTTTCTAAAAGATTCATTCAAATCTTTTTTAAGATAATCACCTTTTCAAATTTCATAATAACTTGGCCTCCAAGCCAAAGTTATTACTCTTATCAACTTCAACCTCTATAAAATAGGAAAGACTTCTAAAAGTGGGGTGTGCCACTCAAAAGGTGGCTCCATGAGCCCCACCAACTTAGGGCATGGTGAGCCCACGTGCACAATGGCCCCCAATGCTTTTTAAATATTTTTAAAAATTAATAAAATATTTTTGAATTAATTTGAATATTTAGAACATTAAAAAAACCAATATATCTGTTTTTATAAATCCAAATTTTATAAACAAATATCCAGAGAACTAGAAAATTTCAAATAATAATTCAAAATCATATTATCATAACATAAATAAAAGTAAATTTATTAGATTGGATAAGGACCCATATGGTCTAGGAATAAACATTTGGGGCACTCCACCTTCAATCGTGGACTACGGTCTACACTTGCTTTATCAATTAACCCAGTGTTTCTCATGATCCACAGTTCATGCATAGGCTCATTAGTGGGACACCAAAGCCTGATTGATAAGCCAAGGGGTCGTAAACCTAGTTTTTTAAATTTCAGGCTATTCCCTAGAGATGTGCCAATGTCACTCAGACCTAATGTGACCACAGCTCCTATGGCGCATAGGGGTAAGTCTCGCATATGCATAGCCTTTATCCTAAAAGATGGTTTGATTTCCCGAAACGGATATTATTATGCATGCCATGTGATGGTACAAGGATGAGGCTTTGGCCCCGTCTCTGAAGACCACCATTAAACACAAGGGTCACACAGTCCCTCGACTCACTCATCTAGGCATGCTTCGACCTAATTAAGGGATAGCCTATTAGAATCCTTACCGGATAGTTTTTTATGCCCAAGTAATATTGATTTTTTCCAATCAGGCTAACCTAGCATGTCAAGCACAGTTTAGTATCAGTAAACATCGTTTTCTTAATATGGTCCACAAGGGACGACACTCCCACTGAGTTTGTGTTCCACTATATCATTTCATTTTACAAGCACTTATAAGGCATTTAATAGCTATACTCACCCAATATTATGAACCCTTCTGTAAGCGTGTATATGTGTGTGTAGTTCCCTTCTATCTATGCTACTAGGATCCATTTGCAGTCACCCATGGCTTTATCGCCCATGGTTGGTCAATATCTGTTGTAGGCTTGGAACCCCATTTTTCTCTTGTTGAGGTGTACTCTTGTTGGTGCGTGTATGATATAATATATGGGCAAGCTTTCTATGCTTTTCCTACAGCATAGAAGTTCTATCCTCCCCCTTATCCAACCGTCCATTTTGAATGGAGGGCTAAGATTGCCCCAATCACAATGTCACGTCTCTGCACTATTTTATTTTTAATTTTTTTTCTATAAACTATTTTGACACCAAAATTTGGATGCCCATTCCTCTATTAACTCGCACTAGTAAAAAATATTAAAAAAATATTTTCAATAAAATAAAATAACCAAAATACCCTTGAAAGATTAAAGGGGTATTTTAGTCATTATATTTTATCGAAAAATTATTTTTAATATTTTTTATAGGTGCGCTCCAATGAGAAGATGACATGTACCAAATTTCATATTCATAAAATTTGTATAAAAAACAAAAATAAAACTAAAATACTTTGAGACGTCGGATCTTAGATCAAATCTTGAGTGGCTCTCTTAATCAAAATTGGACGGCTGGATGGTAGGGGGAGGATAGAACTTCTATGATGTAGGAGAAGCATAGAAACCTTTCCCATAATATATATGTGACTCCAAAAAGATAAAAACGACAGAAAAGTTATATCATACCAAATGAACAAGCAATATCAATTCATTAAATTGTAAGTGGGATAATAACCAAATACTTATTTTAACACCTTAATAAGGTCTAGATCCTCCCGGGATGATTTGGTGCCCCTCTAAGACAACCCTATTTATATGATACTGGGAGATGCCGCGATACAACCCGGTGATCATTTAAAAAGGACGAGAGTAAGGGAATTACACAAACATCTACACAAGAAAGGAAGGAGCCGCCGGGATAAGGCAACACCCTTTCTCGGGTGAATAAATAGGTCAAAATTCAACTTTTCATCTCATTATTTAGAGAAGGATATATATATATATATATATATATATATATATATATATATATAGGAGGAAAAAGTCTTTCTAACGCCTATGGCGAAAATAAATAGTGATTTCGCTTACCCTCATCACCGTCCAAATTTCATCAGGCAGTCAAGATTGTCCGATAGTGTTTTATTGTTCATTGTTTTTCTACAAATCAGAATGATCTGAAATTTGGAGGGTGTGTACATATTACTGAGATGCAACTAAAAAAATATAAAAGAAAATTATTTGTGAAAGCTCAATTGACCAAAATACTTTCGAAAACTTTTCGGGGGTATTTTAATCAATTTTTTTCATGCAAAATATATTTTTTTTATAATTTTCGAAGATTCCCCTATTTCTGATGAATAAATGCTACAAATTTCAGGTTATTCTTATTTGTAGAAAAAAATAAAAAATAAAACACTATAAAACAATCGTGACCGTGCGATGAACTTTAGACGGTGATGGGTGCGAAATCACTGTTCATTTTCGCCTATAGGCGTTGCGTAGTATTTTCTAAATCTATATATATATATATATATATATATATATATATATATATATATATATATATATATATATATATATATATATATATATATATATATATATATATATAGAAAAAACTTGGATACACTAGCTTATATGAACTTATAAGCTCAACGGCCCAGATTGAATCTGGGCCGATCTGATGATCACGGATGTCCGATAGTGTTTAATTTTACCTTTTTTTACAAATCCAAATCGTTTGAAATTTTAGGTGTGTGTTCTTCTCATCAAGGCAAACCTAATAAAAATATAAAAAAAGTATTCACAAAAACTAAAATGACTAAAATACCCCTTGAAATTTTTCGAGGCTATTTTGGTCAATTGATTTCATGTAAAATATTTTTTTGATATTTTTTCGAAGATTCACCTATTTTTGATAAGTACACGCCTAAAATTTCAAGTGATTTGGATTTGTAGAAAAATAAAAAAAATTAAAATACTGCCAGACATCCGTGATCGTTAGATCGGCCCAGATTCTATCTGGGCCATTGGGCTCATTTGTTTATATGAGCCAGTGGGCTAATCCTAACTTTTTTCATAATATATATATATATATATATATATATTATCATTTTTTTTTGTTGAAAAATGATGAAAATATCATGATATACCCTTGAAAAGCTTGTTTAAACCATGCCCATCATCTCAGGCCTTTAGTTCTTCATTTCCAGCTAATAGACGAACAATTGGAAACCACATAATCGTAGAGAATTCCTTCTTGATCATTTTGCAATAATTTCAGTAAAAAAACCTCAAGAATTGAAGGTGATTGATTTTTCTGTGGGTTTGGATCCAAAAATCAACAAAATGCATCTTTGGTCCTCGTTTGCCACCAATCTCAAGATTTCTTTTTTAAGTACCAAATCATATAGAATGCCCCAACAAACATTTTTCCTCAAGAATCACCCAAAAAGTCCACATATTGGTCCAGTTGGGGGTCTTTTATTTTGCCTAAAACATGATTTTCAGCAACATCACAAAAAGGGCCACAAATTGGCCTTAAGATGATCACCCATCTTTGATATGATCATGGATTATCATATATGAGCAAAAAGAAAATTGAGTCATGAATCTATAAGATTAAACCTCATAAAAATTTCTTCCTGTAAAGGGAGAAATCACTAGAAAACCTTGCGGAGCTCATGGAAGTTACAAACCGCGTAAACTGGAAAAGCGCACCACTTCTCCTTAACTTTTAACCATCATTTGATATTGAAATCCCCACAATAAACATCACCATAAAGCTCTCATTCTGAGGAACAACGTACCAAAGTCGAGATCAAAACTTCATGGGGGCTCAAAAAACCACCAAAAATGGCCGTTCACAGTATATTTTACGCAAAACTGAATACCAGATTGTTATTTTTTAATAGTATGATACACCCTCAAATATTTAGTAAAGAGTATCAGATGGTGTTGGAATGGTGCTAACTTTTAAGTTTAACAATGTTTAGCCATTTGCTATTGTAGTTGTGAGTTTCAGACCTATTGGGTTTTATTTTTTGGCGGTAATTTTGATCTCTATTATGCGCTCCACAGGATATAGACTACAGTGCAAAAATTGTTTTCGCTATATCTTAGCCATCTAGCACCTTATTTGGCTGAGTTTTGGGAGTTATCTTTGGGTTATGTTGGATTAAATGTAGACTTTATTCAGAGCCAATTAGTATCTATTTTGACCTCCTTTAATCATGCTCCTTTATTTGTCGTCCAATTATAAAGTCAAGTAGTAACTAATCCTAAAGTTTATGGCTTTTATTTGTGAGGTCCTCTATCACTCAAAGTAAGTGCCCCTCGAGTTTGGCCTAATATATGTTTGCTTCCCTTCTACAATTCCCTGTGTTTCTAACAATGTTCTGGCATTTGTATTAATGGATTCCTATCACATCCGACAACGTCTTATATTTGCAATTTATCGGCTGTCTTTTGTCTGGAACTATCACTTATGTTGCGCACTAGGGGCTTTGGGAAGAATTTATGCTTAGATACCTATCCTCAGTTTCAAGCTGGCCCTTTGGTACGGGTTTTGATCTGCCAAGGAGGCAGGTTTTATATGGCCAAATCCCTATTTTGGGTGAATAAATGAGTGGAAAATTAACTTTTTATCATATTACTTAGAGAAGGATATTTTTCTTTTTTGGTTAGAAGATGATGAAAATATCAAGATATACCCTTAAAAAGCCTGGTTTCAACCATACTCATCATTTCGAGCCTTTATTTTTCTTTTATTTCAGGCTAATGGATCTCTCTCTCTCAGATCGGAGTGTTGAACCCCTCCCACTCTTTCTTTCTTTCTCTTTCTATCTCTCTCTCACTCTTCCTTCTCTTCCTCTTCTCTCTCTTTTTTCTCTTTTCGTTTTTTCTCTCTTCCTCTTCTCTATCTTTTTCTTCTCTTATCGCTTCTTCTCTCTCTCTCTCCCGTTTTCTTTTTTTTTCTATTTTCTCCCCTCTTTCCCCTCTCTCATTCATTTCTCTCTCTTCTTTCTGCCTCTTTCCTTCTTCTCGCCTCTCTTCTTATCTCCTCTTCTACCCTCTCTCACTTTATAGGAGCATACACTTGGGTGGAGCGTTAGGGTAAGATCCGGCATATCACCTAAGATCCGTCTCTAGAATACTTTTTTCTTACTCTCATTCCCTCTCTTTCTTCATTTTCTTCTTCTATCTTCTGTCACTCTATAGGAGCTTACTATTGGGTAGAGTGTCAGGTAAGACCCAATATATCGCCCAAGATTCGTCTACGGAGTACTTTCTTTTTACTCTTACTCCCTTTCTCTCTTCTTTCTCTTCTTCTATCTTCTTTCACTCTTTAGGAGCTTACTCTTGGGTAGAGCGTCAGGTAAGACTTGGCCTATCACCCAAGATTTATTTGTTGAGGATTGATGTCTTGTATTCTGAGTAACTAGATCTATCAAGGTAGAGTAAAAAAGACAACTTCGGAGGACTGAAGGC
The DNA here is from genome assembly GCF_054954075.1 of Amborella trichopoda. Classification (NCBI taxonomy): domain Eukaryota; kingdom Viridiplantae; phylum Streptophyta; class Magnoliopsida; order Amborellales; family Amborellaceae; genus Amborella; species Amborella trichopoda. The sequence goes on from NC_142344.1 coordinate 25,118,491, forward strand.
CCGAAGGGCTTGAGGCTCGGAGGAGTGTTTGACGCAGGTAGACTCGATTGATTTGGCTCTTGCGGGGGCTCGGTTGCGGCAGTCCCTGAGGAAAATTTAGGATATATCTGTACATGGGATTCGATATATCTGAGACTTGATATATATCTACTATTTATCTGAGACTAGATATATATTGTTGCGATGAGGGATTTTTTTAGAGTCAAGAGAAAAACGCATATTTCTTTGTAATCAGTGAGAACAGAGAGGCGTGAGGAAGAGAGCTATTGTAACCCTATTCTCTATTACCAGTAAAGAAGCTCTCGTCTCCCGTGGACGTAGGCACGTTGCCGAACCACATATATCTTTGTGTTGTGGTTGATTGTCTCTTTCTTTTGTGTTTGTTTCTTCTTTCATGTTTTAGTGGATTGCTTTTCGTTTCTACATTTTCTTCAAGTACTTTCTTGTTAGTCTCATCCCCTCTCTTTCTTTATTCTCTTCGTTTATCTTCTTTCACTTCACACACTTCTCTTCTTCTCCTCTTTCACTTCTCTCATCTCTGTAGGAGGCTCCTCTTTCACTTCTCTCATCTCTGTAGGAGGCTTACTCGTGGGTAGAACGTCAAGGTAAGACTCGGTATATTACCCAAGATTTGCTTCCAAGGAATCTAGGAGTAGTGCCTGGTGACGTTCTCTTAGGAGTGGCGACGTTGGAAGGCTTACAAACTTTTTTCTTTTTTCTTTTCTCTTCTCTTTCTTCTCTTCCTCTCTTCCACTCTTTCATCTCTCCTCCTTAACCATTCTTCAACTTATTAGTTATATGGACTTTCAAGGCCCTAATGTCAAGAATCTCTTGCTTAAAGGGAGTGAGTAAGAGGGATAGAATCTGGATGCTTAGCGAACTAAGACCCAGATTATAATACCTCGAGGATATAAGCCACTGAGAGCTTATATTTTTACAAAGTAATCTCTAAAGGAAGTGTGAGGGTCACTTCCTAGTCAGTGATAAATATAGATTACAATGCCTCATAGTTGATGTGATAAGCCAAGGCTTGGAGAATCCAATCGAGTACTATAGAACTCAAGTAATTAAGGAGATATCACCTTGTATGGAATTGTCATATGGGACATAAGTCTGTACCCTGACATTAAACAATTCCATGGAATGTGCACTTACTTTAGCATGGGAAGTCACTCTTCTAAAGCATTATCTGACTTAGAAGAGCAAGTGCACATATTCTTTGAGAGGACTGCTATATTAGAGTAATAAATCATAGATTATTTGCTATGCAAATCCTATTCAAAGATATTATCTAATCATTTTTTATTCAAAATGTTGCCTCCTCAAACTTCATCAGCAATTAGTTTACTCATCCAAATTTATTATCAGTTTCGCAATGGTCTTGAATAAGATAAGGCATTGCATCGACAAAAGGAAAAGGTAACTCACTAAATGTGCACAGATGGGTGTGCCACAAGGTCCAATCTCCTGGATTAATTCAATCAACATTCAAAAGAGATTTTTGAGCTTTGTGAACTATTAAAAGCTTATATGTTCACCACATACTTAAGGCAATGAAAATTCTCCCAAAGCAGTGGAGTTACATCTCATCCCACTTCCTCAATGGGTGTCAACTACTAGTTTTTCTTGCACCCTCAGTGCCTCTACATGCAGGGCATACAAGCCCGATGCCTTAAGTGACCGACATCTATCTCTTCTTCAGATATTTTCTTTCACTCAAATCTTAACAACCATTACGATGGTGAGTCACCAACCAAACATGTATATGAAGATTTTAAAACCAAGGTGAAATAAGGGAAAGCTTTCTATGTTCCCCTTACAACATAGAAGTTCTATCTTCCCCCTTATCCAACTGTCCATTTTTGAATGGAAGGCTAAGATTGCCCCAATCATAATGTCACATTTTCACACTATTTTATTTTTAATTTTTTAATATAAACTATTTTGACACCACATGTTCGATGTCCACTCCTCTATTAAACTCTCACTAACAAAAAATATAAAAAAAATATTTTCAATAAAATAAAATGACCAAATTTCCCTTGAAAGATTCAAGGGGTATTTTGGTCATTATTTTTTTATCGAAAAATCATTGTTAATATTTTTCATAGGTGCGACCCAATGAGAAGATGGCACGTACCAAATTTTATATTCAGAAAAGTTTTATTAAAAAACTAAAAATAAAATACTTTGAAACATCGGATCTAAGATCAAACGGTGAGTGACTCTCTTGATAAAACATGGACGACAAGATGGCAGGGGGAGGATAAAACTTCTACGTTGTAGGGGGAACGTAGAAAGCTTTCCTATGAAATAAAATCACAAAGGCAGTTCAAACTAAGAAGATAAACTATAAAACACGGATGTTTGGAACCAAAATAGAAACAACAATTCAAAGAGCATGATTGAATTATCGATTGTGAGCTTCTTAATAATGGAAATCACAGGATATTCACTTAAGGGCCTAAATTACAAATACAATGAAGAGAGAGAGATGGGTTTCCTTGCTTGAAGATGGGTTTCCTCATTGAAGAAAAGAGATGAATACAACACAAAGTACTTCTACTAAGGAAAAAGTTTATATAAGGATGCTACCTTATAATGTAGAACTACGGATGCCCCTCAAAAATCCATCGGGAAAGGTAGTTTTAAAGTTGAAAAACCCTTTGATTGATCATCTCGACATCGAGATGTATGACTATGAAAAATGAAAAGATTTTAAGTCCAAACAATAGTGCATTTTACAACATATTATCTACTCCGTCCATTTTCAAGATTTTCATATGTTTATAGATCTACTTGATTTTAACCATTTTTGAAATTTAAAATTTTATAATTAGATATAAAAATAGATTTTGAGATAATCCTAAGAATATTTTACATCAAAATTATATACCATGATAAAATTTGAAGGTGCACCTTACCTCTATACCTACAGATGCATCTGCATGCAAACTGCACCCTTCTACTAAACGCACTGCCAATATGCTTATATGAAACCAATTTCAATGTCTCCTCACTTAAGTTTGAAGACATCCATAAAGAGTAAACGATTTATATATAAGAAAAATCACCCCCATAATGCGAGGCAAATGGTCCTAATAAGAACAATACATGTCAAATGGCTCGAAAAGGAACCCCCTCCAAAAATTTGAGTATTTTCCAAAAAATTAAAATCGTCATCTCACCACCTTTTAACCTATTCTACCACTACCACCATCTACTGTCGATGGACATTAAGTAATAGACAGGAAACACAACAAAATCACTGGATGAAGTGCAGGCATCGTATTATGTCTTGGAAACCTTTAAGGCAACAAGAACTCCTCATTCAATTGCAAATCATCTTTTCACCTGGTACGCACTATTGATTATCATATAGATGTGCATAACAGAATAGCACAGATGAACAGAGGTGCATAACAGAGATGAACAGAGATGAGCACAAAGATCATAATAGAGATGAACAGAGATGAGCACAGAGATCATAACAGAGATGAGCATAACATAACACTTGAACATGCACACCAGAGTTTACAAGATCATACAAATAGATACAAAGATCTTCCAAGCATAAAAGAAAATTACAGTGGAAAACAGAAGCAAGGAAGAAAACAAGGCAGGAAATAAAGAAGTAAAGCACACCAAAGAGAACTAAGGCTGAGAGGCACTAGAAGCACTCTGAGCATTACAAATGCCTGAAGGGGGTATTTATAAGCCCCGGACATGAAAGGTGGATTCCAAAAAAAAATAAAAAAGTACAGCTGGCCTGGATAGGTGGCCTTATCTACAGTGAAAAGGTGATCTACAGTGGTCGGTGGCCGACAAACAGTGCCAAGTGTTTCGACATGAACAGTGAAAAACTGATGAACAGTGCCAGGTGTCCCAACATGAACAGTGAAAAGCTGATGAATAGTGCCAAGTGTCCCGACATGAACAGTGCTTGTCGACGAAATAGGGAGCTACAGTGCCTGTAGACAAAATAGTGAGTTACAGTGCCTGCCGACAAAATAGTGAGCTACAGTGCCTGCTGATAAAATAGTGAGTTACAGTGTGGCCTCAGTTTGGTATAGCTTCAAGGATAAGTGCATCTTCATGTGGCTCCAAGGAGGCTATAGGAAGAATAAGTGCGGCTTCAATCTTCAGATAAAAGTGTAGCCTCAGTCTGTGTCCGGATAGAGGTCATAAGGGTATCCATCAGAATCATAACTTGATGATGAAGGAGGGCTATGGGATGGTCCAGTATAGGTGTCATCACTTGAACTGTCTTCTGGTTCTTCAGGTAGAGGATGATCTGCAAGCCATAGATGAAGCTGATGTAGCAAAGCTACTCCTCTGGGTGTTTCATCGGTCCAAACAGTATTTCCTATATAAACATCCACAAGAATCCATTATGGTTAGATTATGTTAACATAACACGTGATGATCTTTAATTCTTTCCATAAATCAGTTTGAAATAGCCAAAAACTTAGAAGATTAGAATCATACCATCCAATGGTTTGAATAATGGGATGTTGGATAATGTGAGTATGATCAGAATAAACCTGGGGATTAAGATCTTGGTGGAAGGCCATAATGATATAAGGTTTATGTGGGTATCCAAAAGATTCAAACCATTGGTTATAATGGTAATGTTTTATAAGAAATTTATAGAAGTTTAAAGCTCTAGGATTGGGATGTTGGTAATTATTCCATTGTAGGAAATGACAATGTCTAAGATAGGATAAGAGTTTTCTTACATGGAAGATGAAACATATATGGTGATTTTGGGTAAGATACCAAAGAAAGCAAATAACTTCTTTTGGCATATTATAATAGTGTCTGGTCTGAAAGAGAGATAAGAATGGGTTAGTTGGATGGCATTGAATTCCTTGAATACAATCTCCATGGTTTCTATGTACTATTTCATGCATTTTCTGTTGCATTTGTTCATTCCTTGGATCCATAGTTTTCTTGAGGTTTACTTCATAAATTTCATCAGGGAGAAGCTGTTGGTATGAAAACTTTTTCCTTGAAAACATGACTGCTAAAACATTGTTTTTCCTAGAGATGTGTTTGTATTCAAAATTCCATTGGGAAAACCAATTTGACCATCTCAGTAACTGAGGATTCAGAAGTATTTTATTTTTGAATTTCAACATGTTGGGGAAAGCAAACAAATCCATTTCTACAAGAAAATTGTGTCCAATAAGATAAAATTGGAACTTTTCAATTCCTCGTTTGACAGCAAGTATTTATTTGAAAGTAGAATAATAATGCATTTCTGACTCTTTAAATTTTCCACTTTTATAGCCACAAATCATTCTGTCTTTTTCAATCTGCTCAAGTAAAATGCATGCCTAAAATTCATCTGATACGTCAGTTTGCAAAACTCTTTTTCCATTGGAAGGTATTTTCAAAGAAGGTAAATTACGAGATAATCTTTTAAGCTCCTGAACACACTCAATATGTTTTTGTTTCCATGGTGGTGCTTTTTTCTTTAACAGAAGATAAAGGGGACTCGTAAACAAAGAAAGCTTAGGGATAAAAGGGGACATGTAATTTACAATGCCTAGGAATTGTTGGATTTGGTTTACAGAGGTCAAAGTATCAGGAAAATCTAAAAGGTGCTTAGCTATATGGGGTTGTAATCTGTACATACCATTATGGAAATGCATTCCAAGAAAATCTATTTCAGTCGTAGCAAAGACACTTTTTTTCAGAGAGCATGATACTATTTACTGCAGAGAGAATGGAACTTATCTAATAGATTGACATGACTATCGAGATCAGGAGAGAATAGGAGAATGTCATCTATATATATCAAAGCTTGTGCTGAGATTGGTTCAAAAATAGTGGTTAAAACTTTTTGAAAATAAGTGGGTGCATTTTTCAAACCAAAGGGCATTACAGTCCATTGAAAATGGTAATTGGGAAGACAAAAGGCTGTTTTAGGTCTGTCATCTGGGTGTATGCCTATCTGCCAAAATTCTGACTTTAAATCAAAATTTGAAAATATATGAGCGTGAGATATCTGAGAAAATAAGGCAATCTGGTTAGGCAAAGGAAACTTATCATCTGCAAAAAAAGCATTCAATGGTTGTTAGTTGATGACTAATCTAAGTTTGTTCTGCTCTTTTATTAACATAAAAGGCTTCAGATGCCCAGGGAGAACTTGTTGATTCAATCAATCCTTCCTTGATCAGATCATGAATTTCTTGCTTGGCTTGTTCAAACAAATCAGGATTTAACCCTCTGTGGGAGGCTTTGGTAGGGTTGATGTCTTCATTCTTTTTGAAAGGGAGTTTAACATAAAAGTTTTGGTTTCTCCAAAGTGGATTGGTGCATTTCTTAAGGAATTCTGAATGGGAATTTGCACAACAGTCAGATATGATCTTTTGTCTCACTGTTTCTAAGGTTTGGGTTTTGTCTAGACTAGCAATCCAAGGTAAGGTCATGTTTCTAAAATGAAGGCCTTTGGAGGTCCACAAAGTTTTACTTGGTGTAAAACATCAAATCCTAATAGGAGGTCTTTATTAGGTAAATAGGATCCTAAAAGTTTATGTTGGATGACAACTTTTGGGAATAATTTGGGTAATGGTAAATTTTTTACCGTTAGCAGCTCAAAAAGTTTGATTGCAAGTTTCCCAAAATTGTTTTGGTAGTAAATCAGGTTTAAGAATGCTAGTAGATGCACCAGTATAAAAAAAGGCTTGGATTTTCAAAGGTTTGGAATAATGTTCATGGAGAATTTAGACAAGGGCTATTGGGGTACGTTGAAAAGGTATTATGTGGATTTCAGGGACTTTAGGTTGTGGAGACAGTATCTTAAGAGTGTCTGTATTGCTTATCTCATTGAGTTCAAAATCATCTTTGTATGACATCGATATCAATGTTTCATCATTCTGCTCATCATCAAGAGAGAATACTGACTCTAAATCATCTTCAATGTCTTCGTCCAAGACTTGGGATAAAAGACTAATGATTTTCTTTTTTTTTTCTGGTTCTGACAATCTTTCGCAAAATGTCCTTTTTTTCCACAGACATAACAACGATCTCCTTTTTACCTATTTTTTTGAAATCTGGATCTGCGAAGATATATAAACCTCTTACATTTCTTCTTTTGTCTCTTTTGCTCAGACTTCTTCTTTTTTCCAAAGGGTTTTCCATGGGGAGGACAAACACATTGGTTTTCTGCTTCACATTTGATCTTCAAGTGAGGCTTATCACAAGAATTGCCTAGGAGATGCTTATTCCTTTTCATCTGCTTCACAAATTCGACTTGGTTACATAACCTTTCTAAAGCATGAAGTACAAACTGATAAATCTCACCAAAACTGACATTCTGAATTGTGAGACCTTGGTTTTCCATTGTTTTTGTTGCTTCCTTACCAAGGGTAGGAGGAATAGACTCAAGATAGAATTGTTTTAAGTTCATATCATCAATACCTCCAATTTTATGATATTGTTTATTCATTTCCGAAAAGTGCTTTTCAAGGTCTTGTCTTTTGAATGAACAACATTTGAGTTTAAAGAATTCTTCTCGTGCAGTAATTTTCTCATGTTTAACAGGACCTGTACATTGAGATACCAAATAATTAAGGAATTCAACAATTGACTCACAATTTCTTAACTGAGTTTGACGTTATTTTCCAAGGTTTATGTACCAATTAAACAATCTTCCTTGCAGTCTTACAATGACTTTGCTAATGGTGCTTGTCAAAGTATTAGCAGGATTAAGCATTTCTGCATGCATCCATCCTTGCATTTCTCGAAATCTATCATTCCTTTTTGAAGGTGGAATATCATCAAGAGTGAATCCTTTAGATGAATCTCCATAGGAAGGGTGAGGTTCTGGTTGTAATGGTGGTCTGACGTCTTCATCAATTATGGGATCAGGGTCAGGGTCCATAGGTTCATTTAACAACAAAGGGTCATGAGAAGAGGAAGTGGAGGAGTTGTGGCTAGAGGTTTCAGAGAAATCTGTTATAGAATCAGAAGATTGGGTTTCTGTGTGGAGGTTCAACTCTGGTTGTTTGGTCAAATTCTTTAAAAAGGTACTCATATCTTGCAAGGGTTCAGGAGAGGTTAAACTCTGTGGCGAAACTGAGGAAGCTACTACATCTGAATCAGTGTCAGATGCTTGGAACATTTGGGTTTCTCTTTTTTGGGGAAAAGGTGAGGAAGGTTGAACAGGAGGTTCGGGAATAGGTTGTGTAGTGGTTGGAGGAGTAGTTACTGGAGTTTGAGGTATTGGGATTTGAGATGAACTGGGTTGGGAAATATTTGGTTTTTTCCTTAATTGAGGAAAGAACATTCTTTCAAATAAACGTCTTTCTTCTTCAAAAGAGCTGAAAGACCTGAAACCAAAATTTCTAGCTGGGATTAAACCAGTAGGAGGGTATAAAGTTCTTGTAGGAGGAAAAGGATCAGGGTTTTTTAAGGTGGGATAGTTCGGAACATAGGGGCTTGAATAAAATGGTCTGAACTGGGACTGGCATGGAGACTGAGACTGAGACTTCATCTAAAGATCTCTTTCACGACTATGAAGTTGTTTCTCTAAAAATGCTTTCTCTTTTCCTTTCTGATCAAGCAAATAAGACTGCTAATAAATATCTTTCACTGAATGTAAAAGCTAAATTAATTCCTCATGCAACATTTGAATCCTTTCCTTTAATTGCATAATTATACTAGTCAAACCCTATAATTGAGAAGACATATGAGTCTGTTGTTCCTCAATCCGAAGTAATGCTAAGTTATGAGACTTTGCATTTTCAGCTTTCCAGTTAAGGCTTGCTTCAGCAGGGGAGACTATCCTTAAATTACCAGAAGAATCCCTGGTATTTGGGTTTTTAATCTTCCATACATGCCTTTCATTATCTTGAATTTTTTCATAATCATGTAATGAAGGAAAATTACTAGCATAATTAGAACTTTGAGGATCAAACATCAAACATTCAGCGACTTGACTTTGTTTACTAGCATCAACCTGGTCATCCCAATCAGGAGGGATGATTTCACAAGGTTTAAAAGTTTCAGAAGGTTTCTGTTTTTTACTGCTATAGGTGACATAATAATCCCACTTGCCTGAACTTTCACCAAGGAGTCCAACTGTTGGATCTCCATCAAGAAATCTTTCATGAAGCTTTTGCTGAGAAGATTTTTTCTTTTTATGTTTCTGTTTTTTCTTTTTATCAAAATCTTCTTCAGTCTGAAGACATGTTGAACAGTTGCAACAATCAAACGAATTGTTACCATCAGAGGTATTTTGTTCATAAATAGGATTCCCATTTTTATCAAAAGCAACCACTGGAACTTTTTCAAGAAGACCGTGAAACTGTGTAGGGAATATTTCTCTGGTTTGAGTTTGAGAGTCATTATCCTTGGAAGTCTGAAAATTAATTTGAACTGTTCCATCTGACATCCTTGTCATCCAGGATTCAGACTGCATCACAGACTGACATTGGGTTTGTAAAGTTTCATAGTTTGTAACCTAAGCGGATGGAATTAACTCAAACAATCTTTCCCTTGATATCTGTCTCAGGATATAATGGCAAACAGGATGGGAATTAATGTCAACTTTAATAAATAAGGCAGTGTTTTCACATTCAGGGGTAAGGGTGTGACAATATCGAAAGCATGATTCTGAAACCTAGACACCATTTGATAATGGAGTGTAGCTACAGAAGAAGTTTCAATTTGTCTGGTTCCTGTGATCTGGAGTTGAACTTTAAAAGCAAAGCTCAGATGGGGGTCTTTAATGGGGATATTAAAGTTAGGAAAGAAGGTAACAAAAATGGTATCGGCATTTAGAGTAGTTTGGATTGTACCGATGCAAGCATGCTGATATTCTAAAAACCTGATATCTAACAAAGCTATTCTGGTTACTGCTTCCATTCCTTTTCGTCCATGAAAGGTGAGGGCTAGTTTGATGGCTCCAAAATTGATATGGGCCTATCCTTCTTTAAGCCATTGAGGGAAAATGTTTATGGGAAGGGTAATGGTAACATACTGTTCAGCTTGTGCAGCAGGAATGTGGTGTTGGTCAAAAGAAGAGGCTTGAACATATTCTTTAATGGCTTCTAGGTTCTTTTTCTCACAAAGTTTTTTGATTCGTTTAGTCCAATTCAAATTTGATTTATCATAAACATGATAAGGATTGATCAATTGAGAGCGGGTTTCAGAAAACTTTTCAGGGGTGTATGTTATTTCAAAAAGGTGTTCCTGTTTTGAAAACATGAGTCTTAAATCAGCAGAAGAAGAGGAAGAGAGAAAATCTACAGAAGTATCAGAAATACTATCATCTACCATTTTTTGAAAATACTTGCACGGAGTTGACTGTATAAAGATAAAGATAGGTTAAAAATTAATTTTATACTTCATAAACCAGTGGAGTTCATACTTCATAAACCAGAAAGGAAAGTTAATCTTTAACCTGAAATAGATTTTCTTGGTATGCATTTCCATAATGGTATATACAGCTTACAACCCCATATAGCTAAGCATCTTTTAGATTTTCCTAATACTTTGACCTCTGTAAAGCAAATCCAACTATTCTTAGGCAATGTAAATTACATGTCCCCTTTTATTCCTAAGCTTTCTTTGTTTACCAGTCCCTTTTATCTTCTGTTAAAGAAAAAAGCACCACCATGGAAACAAAAACGGACTGAGTGTGTTCAGGAGCTTAAAAGATTATCTCGTAATTTACCTTCTTTGAAAATACCTTCCAATGGAAAAAGAGTTTTACAAACTAACGCATTAGATGAATTTTGGGCATGTATTTTACTTGAGCAGAATGGAAAAGACAAAATGATTTGTGGCTATAAAAGTGAAAAATTTAAAGAGTCAGAAATGCATTATCATTCTACTTTCAAAGAAATACTTGCTGTCAAATGAGGAATTGAAAAGTTCCAATTTCATCTTATTGGACACAATTTTCTTGTAGAAATGGATTTGTCTTTCCCCAACATGTTGAAATTCAAAAACAAAATACTTCTGAATCCTCAGTTACTGAGATGGTCAAATTAGTTTTCCCAATGGAATTTTGAATACAAACACATCTCTCTGAAAAACAATGTTTTAGCAGACATGTTTTCAAGGAAAACGTTTTCAGACTAGCGCTTCTCCCTGTAATCCCTTTTTTAGGTGACATCATCAACATTGATGATAATGAACAAGACCTCCCTGATGAAATTTATGAAGTAATCCTTAGGAACACTATGGATTCAAGGAATGAACAAATACAACAGAAAATGCATGAAATAGTACAAAGAAACCATGGAGATTATATTCAAGGAATTCGATGCCATCCAACTTACCCATTCTTATCCCTCTTTCAGACCGGACACTATTATAATATGCCAAAAGAAGTTATTTGCTTTCTTTAGTATCTTACCTAAAATCACCATAGATGTTTCATCTTCCATGTAAGAAAACTCTTATCCTATCTTAGACATTGCCATTTCCTACAATGGAATAATTACCAACATCCCAATCCTCGAGCTTTAAACTTCTATAAATTTCTTATAAAACATTACCATTATAACCAGTGGTTTGAATCTTTTGGATACCCACATAAACCTTATATCATTATAGCGTTCCACCATGATCTTAATCCCTAGGTTTATTCTGAACATACTTACATTTCCCAACATCCCATTATTGAAACCATTGGATGGTATGATTTTAATCTTCTAAGTTTCTGGCTATTTCAAACTGATTTATGGAAATGATTAAAGATCATCATGTGTTATGTTATCAGAATCCAGCCAGAATAGATTCTTGTCGATGTTTATACAGGAAATACTATTTGGATCGATGAAACACCTAGAGGAGCAGCTTTGCTACGTCAGCTTCATCTATGGCTTGCAGATCATCCTCCACTTGAAGAACCAGAAGACAGTTCAAGCGATTACAGCTATACTGGACCATCCCATAGCCCTCCTTCATCATCAAATTATGATTCAGATGGATACCCTAATGACCTCTATCCGGACACAGACTGAGGTTGCACTTTATTTGAAGATTGAAGCTGCACTTTTTCTTCCTGAAGCCTCCTTGAAGCCGCATGAAGCTGCACTTATCCTTGAATCCGTACCAGTCTGAGGCCACATTATAGCTCACTATTTTGTCGGCAGGTACTATTGCTGACTATTTTGTCAGCAGGCACTGTAGCTCACTATTTTGTCGGTAGGCACTGTAGCTCACTATTTTGTCGACGGGCACTGTAGCTCACTATTTCGTCGGTAGGTACTGGTCATCAGCTTTTCACTGTTCATGTCGAGACACCTGACACTGTTCATCAGCTTTCACTGTTCATGTCGGGACACCTGACACTGTTCATCAGCTTTTCACTGTTCATGTCAGGACACCTGGCACTGTTTGTCGGCCACCGACCACTGTAGATCACCTTTTCACTGTAGATAAGGCCACCTGTCCAGGCCAGCTGTACTTTTTTTATTTTTGTTTGGAATCTGCCTTTCATGTCCGGGGCTTATAAATACCCGCTTCAGGCATTTGTAATGCTCAGAGTGCTTCTAGAGCCTCTCAGCCTTAGTTCTCTTTAGTGTGCTTTACTTCTTTATTTCCTGCCTTGTTTTCTTCCTTGCTTCTGTTTTCCGTTGTAATTTCTTTTATGCTTGGAAGATCTTTGTATCTATTTGTATGATCTTGTAAACTCTGATGTGCATATATAAGTGTTATGATCTCTGTGCTCATCTCTGTTATGATCTCTGTGCTCATCTCTGTTCATCTCTGTTATGATCTCTGTTATGCACCTCTGTTCATCTGTGCTATTCTGTTATGCACATCTGTCTTATATGTGACTGGAACTATAAGATCTTAAGTAATAAAAGCACATATAGAAGTACCACAATGATTACAAAAGGCAAAGTTATAAATAAACTACACGATAAGAAATATTATTTACTTACCAACTTTTGATATACAGAACAACAATCGTTGCATCCACATCTCCAATATTGTATTGGCAACTAAAGCATATAATTCAGGGACCATTTAACTATTCTATTGACCACCAGAGAACATCATACGAAAGCATTTTACTGCATTTTCAAACCATGTCTCAAAGGTACTACTAGCAAAGTAGTTATACACTTTAAATTCATACCATTACTCACTATGTTCTCCTCGTGGATCCAGCTATACAAGCATAAAAATTTCAATGCAATAAAAATTCTTACAATGCAAAGCAATAAAAAATTCAATGTAAAAATAATTGTTTGCTAATTACACTAGTTATTTCCAATGCAAAGCAGTAAAAGTTCTTACCAGTACTCATCATGTTCCACATTATCACATAACCCATTCGTGTATCTTAAATTGACTTTTAACCTGAATGAAGAACAACTAGTACAAATATTTAAGTAATTTATATTAAATTGATAAAGTACGAAAGATGGAGCAATAGTTCATTCATACTTTGTACGTGCCAGAGATGAACAATTCCTTTTTTCATGTCCACTCCCTTTGCAAACTGCTCACTTTCTGGTAACTTCCTTTACTTTCATTTTCACTTTTGCTTTCTCTGCCTCTATCTCAGCCCGAGATACATATCTATCACTGGTAGGTCACCCTTTTGTTCGTGTCAGGGGGGAGGGGGGCTCAAGGATGTTATGGAGTGCGTGTCCCTCTATCTCAGCCCGATTTCTACTGCCGGTAATCATATTCTCATTACAACTTTGCAAAGGGTCTTAAATGCATCGTGTTTATCTACCACACCCCCAATCTTGACCTCAACCTTTGCATGTGTACTAACTATTTTAGACATTATAAATTCATGTAGTTCTACATTTCCTAAGGCATGCTCTGTGAGTGTTCTAGCGGCTTGACAAATCTCATTGAAATGAATGGAATGTGCTAGATCAGAAATACCTTGAATTTGTTTCCTGTTGTCATCAACTACGACCCATTTCATCACTTCTTTCCTCCATCACTTCACTATGTAATGCGATGGGATTTCAAAAATATTTTTCACTATCAAGGCTCTAATCCCATGGCTACAAATAATTCCTAGCTTCTCATACATGCGGCGAGTACAAGAAAAGTTTTGGTCGGGACTATTGAACTCTACATTGCAGACTTTTGCTCCACTTCCACATTTTAATACCTTGAAGATTGCAAATGTGTCATTCTCTTAAATAATTTCACTCGTGTAATTGACATCTCTTGCAACTTCTTCCCCAAACAACTTCATAACTTTGTGTGTTTGTATCTTCGAAACGTAAGCCACGATGTCACATGTGGTCCTCAGAATAGGCGTAGTTGTGATGTTCTTTAAGTCATTTTCTCTCAACTGATGAAGTTTTTTTCCATGCACTTTTAAAGTAGTTTCCAACAATGTGCGCAATCTTGTTGTGGACGTCAAATATATTTTGAAGTGCTTATTCATTTATTCGTTTCTTTGAGTTGATGACATACCAGTTCTTAATGCATCTCCTACATATGCATCAATTCATTGCATTCGACATTTGTACAAGCAATTGAGTTATTCATTATGTTGAAGCTCATATTTGTTAATAAGAGATTTCCATTCTGGCTCAAATTCTTCATTAGTTGGGCTCATTATAGAGTTCCTAAATATCTCGGGTAAAGATGGACTCCTTCACTAGACATGGCACAAATTTTCTTTGACCTTTGCAAGTATGTGCTACTTACAATAATGATGTTTGCTTTTATTAAAAACTTATCTCACTGCAATGGTCATTGCAGGATCTTGATCGGTGATTATTACACCCAGTTGACGTCCACCCTTTCCTCTAGCCAATTTTCAAATACTTATAAAAAGAACTCTACCTTCTCATCAAATATAAGTGCAAACCCAAAAACTGTTTTGCTAAGATGGTGATTCACTCCAAGTATGGGAGCAAAGGGCAAGCCAAAAGAGTTTGTTTTATATGTAGCATCAAAAGTTACCACATCCGATAAGTGGTGTACCCTTGACATGGCATCTATCCATAAGATGTTGACAATGTGATCTTGTTCATCTAATTTCAGCTTATAAAAAAAGTATGAATTCGATTTGTTCATATTGATTAACCATTCCATTGCACGATTGTCATCTTCCCCTTTCAATTGTCTTCTCTTATTTCCTAATGTTTTTTTTGTCATTTTGTGAGCAAGAGAGATCATCAATCCCTCCAGCTTACTCTATAAAGATATCATGGATATACTAAGACTTCACTGATGTCGGTGGGGTCCTAGTTTCCCTCTGGGTGCGGAGGCGGAAACCCTCTCTCGATCACACACGAAGGTCCGACGAGTGATGCACGTGCGGGCCCTCTTGTTAACGGATAGGAGGCTAATGGTGAGAGAGATTTTTGTGACTGGAGCGTTGTTTGAACACATTATTCAGCACGTTGGGTCCCCAATGCGTAATAAAAGAGAAGCCGATTAATAAAGCCCTGACTTACAATGGAATTCCAAACAGTCTCATAATTTCCTTAGAACGGGTGAAAATGTTCCTAAGGACTTCAAAAGGTCGCCTTTCAAGTTTCATCGTAATAAGACATGTCTAAGGCAGAGTAGACAAAGAAACAGTTTCGAAAAAATTGGTCTCTAGCACCCTGAAACGGACTCTATAACTAGAACTCTATTTTCGATGCCTCAAATAGCTATGGGACCACCTCCATTGGATCCGGCACAGTTGAAAACCCCCAAGGGTTGAGTTTCGGCTTAAATAAATGTTCCAAGACAAAGGGGTAGGGAGCATGCTATTCCCGTGCGACCTCCCTGCTCCATTCTCCATTAAAGGAGATTGGTTTGTTCAGCCACGAGCAACAATTTTAAAGACTCATATCTCACTCTTTATGAGTCGGATCATGTTTAAATTTTGTAAACGTATTCGTCTCATTAAAATGAGCATTTTAATATGGCACGTCCCATAGCAGGGAGAAACGTTTGAGAGAAGATGACAATTTGAGAACAAGGTTGCAAGAAAATCAGCAATAGCGTGATCCACTCGAGTAGCTATATCACAGCGCTCGCATACCCGATAGATGCAAAATTAGTTGTATTGCATGCGTAAGGTCTAGGGCTATGTCTGGTCCAAACCTTGCATGTGATGAACGGTTGGATTTGTCACACGAAGGTGTCGAACTTGATGCAGATTCCAACTGTCAAATTTCAAGTTTCGGCAAAACACCCAAGATAGCAAAATCGTTTTTCGGGCACAAAATTGAGCTGTGTTTGTTACAAGGCGATCGTGACGGCACGTTCAGTGCAATTCAGCAAAGAAATCAAAGAAATACATCAAGAAATGACTACACTATCGATCGAAAGTTTCTAAGATTCATACAAATTTCAAGTCGCATGATCGTGGCCTAAAAACATGATTTGTGGCTCGAAGTTGGCATCAAATCGATCGTCATGCCGAGCCCAAAGATAAAACAATCACCTTTTGGTCCAGCACAAGAGAAACCCTAAATCGGCCTAAGAAAATCATGCACGTTCTAGGGCAGCAACAGGGATTGTTTTGAAATTTTATGTATTGTTAGGCATGGGTAAAACCGTCATTTTGCACCAATTTTTACATTTTATTTTAATTCAAATAAATTGTAATTTTTAGCAATTAGGATAGATTTCAATCAATCGACCCATGTTTGGGCACAAGTCTATAAGTATCATGCTATACTTTATTGTAAGGGACCCTGATTTTGATGAATGAAAATTTAGATAGATTTCGATCAATCCACCCTTCTTTGTTTCTCTTTCTCTCTCTTCTTTGTCTTTCCTCTTGCCTCTCTATTCTTTCCTTTCTCTCTCCTCTCTAGTCATGCACAATGATGCCCATCGCCGAGCATGACGTTCACCTTATTTTCTTTTCTCTAGAACATGCACAGTGAGCCGGGCCTTAACCCAAGTGGCGGGCCGGGCCTCTATCTGAGTTCCTTCTCCCTCTTGTCATGCATGGTGATGCCCATCGTTGTATGAGATATTTCTTCCCTTATTTCCTGACAAGGACATTGAATCGAGCCCTTTCCCAAGTGGCGGGCCAGGTCATGTTCGAGTCCTTTTTGACACACATGATAATGCCTATCGTCGTGCATGTCTTTTATTTTCTATCTCTTGACTCTCACTCTCACTCGTCATGGATGGCGGAACCTATCACCGTTCATGTTTTCTCTTACTTCTTTCTCTCGTCATGGATGACAATGCCTATCATGGTCCATATTCTCTCTTCCTCTCTCTCTCCTGTCATGGACGGTGGAACTTATTGATGTCATGTTCTCTCTTTCTCTCTCTCCCTTGTCATGGACAGTAGAACTTACCGTCATCCATGTTTCTTCTTCCCTACTCTTTTATTCTCTCCTCTGTCTTGGATGGCAGAACCCCATCACCATCTATGCTTCTTTCTCCTTTTTCTCTCCCCTGTCATGGGCAGTGGACCCCATCCCCGTCCATGCTTCTTTCCTCTTTCTCTCTCCTCTGTCATAGATGGCAGAACCTCATCATCGTCCATGCTTCTTCCTTCTTTCTCTCCTCTGTCATGGATGGTGAAATCCCATCACCGTCCATGCTTTTTTCCTCTTTCTCTCTCTTATGTCACAAACGGTAGAACCCCATTGTCGTCATGCTTCTTCCTTCTTCTCTCTCCTCTATCATGGATGGTGGAACCCCTATCACTGTCCATGCTTCTTCTCACTTTTCTCTCTTATTTCTCCTTTTCTCTTTCTTCTTTCCTCTCTTATCTCTCTCTTTTCCTTTTCTCTCTCTTCTTTCTCATTTTCTCTCTCTTCTTTCCTCTCTCATCTCTCTCCTTTCCTTTTCTCTCTCTTCTTTCTCCTTTTCTCTCTCTTATTTTCTCTCTCATCTCTCTCCTTTCCTTTTCTCTCTATTCATTCTTCTCTCTCATCTCTATTCTCTCATCTCTCTCCTTTCTTCTTTCGTCTCCTTTCTTTGTCTCTCTCTTTCATCTTCTCTATTTTCTTCTTCTTCTGCTTCTTCGCTTCTGTTCTCTCTCTTGTTTCTCCCCTCCCCTATCCGCTCTTCTCTTTTGTTCTCTTCTTCTTATCTTCTCCCCTCTTCTCTCTTACTCTCTTCTTCTCCTCTTCTTCTTCTCTCTTCCCCTCTTTTCACCTCTCTTCTTCTCTCCATCTTCTCTCTTCCCCTCTCTTCTATTATTTTCCTCTCTCTTTCTCTTTATCGTCTCTCTTCTCTCTTCTTTTTTTTTCTCTCTTTTCTCTTTCTTCTTCTCTCTCTTCTCTCTTTTTCCCCTTTCGTTCGACCAAGAGGCAGGCTAAGTCTAGCACCATGATAGTCTCGTCGTCAAGCAGTATTGCCGTTGTGTCGGTGTGAGTTACTGTGCCCATCTTGCTGCCACCATAGATTCGCCATCATGTCAGGCCGGTTAGTGTTGGTTTCGTCATTGAGTAGTATTGCAGCCTTGTCGGTCATAGTTGCAGTGCCCGTCTTGCTACCACACCGGGTCAATCACTGTACTAATCTAGCTACTGTGTTAGTCTAACCACTTGGTCAAATTCTTCTCTTCTCTTTCCTCTATTCCATTTAATTCATCTCTTTTCATCACCCCAATCTCTACCCTCTTATACTTTCCTTCTTCTTTTGGATGTGCACGCCTGTGTGCATTCGCCCAAAGACTAGGTGGGGTCCCTTGATCCACTTGTCTTGTAAATTAACCATGTGTGTCTGATCGTAGAAGGAGAGTACAAGTCGAGGGAGGCAATTTCGAACTAGTTGAAGGACTAGGGGGCTTTCCATCATGATCTAAGAGGACGCTCACGTGAGTCAGCCCAAGTGAGTCATGGACCCAGGTGAGGTGTGTCCCGCCTCACATTAAATTCCTCTCTCACCGGTTGGTGTACCTGCCCTTGTTTCTTAACAAGATTCCCAAGAGAGCGGTCTCAAGTCTCGGGTTCTCCTCGAAACCTGAGACACGTGCCACCTGGTCATCCCTACACGGGGGCGAGATCGAGGCATCTAACAAGCGCGAATGCTCTTACGCCGCTTTGGGGGTTCGGGGACATGTCAGGGCGAATGGTTATCTTAAAACAATTATAGAGCCTGGCTGCTTGTCAGCACGGTTTGGACGGGAGCCCTCTACAAGCTCACAACCTCTCTCCTCTCACTTTCTCTCTGTTATTGGGATGGGATTCGAATGTCCCTCCTCCTTGTTCGCCCTTTCGAAGGGGTTTGCTGGCCGCTAAGGACGGCATGGGGAAAGCCGAGGGTCGAGGCTCATGAGTTTGTTCATGTTCGTGGGCTTGCAGATGGACGCAGGTTGCTGTGCGGACGGGGTCACACGCACGGAGGTAAGAGTGAGAGAGAGAAAGAGAGAGAGAGGAAGAATAACTCAGCTTAAGAGAGGTGGGGGGGTGACCCGCACGATCAAGGTGCCCACGGGATCGCGCACTCAAGGGTATCCCTTTTCTCTCAAAGTTTTATATCTCTCTCTCTCTCTCTCTCTCTCTCTCCTCTACCTCAGAGACTAGGGGCTCACAAAAAACGACATGCTAACAAGCGAAATCTAGCTTGATTCTTCTCAGTGTTTAGGGGTATTGGAGCTTAAAAATGGGTGTTCGTGAGGGGGGGCTTGGTTTTTTCTTTTCTTTTTTACAAGTGAGTTAAGCTTGCTTATATAGAGGATTCACTAAAAAAAGGTGAATTCTCAAAAGTCAAGATTAATTATAATTAAAGAAATTCAAAGCAAATAAAAAAATTAGGCACAAATGACCCAAATATTCTTGTGATCTTTTGCCCGAATGACGAGACCATCCCTGCATGAAGGTTGCTTCGCCATGGAAATACCATGGAAGCTAGTCCTGCAACTTGCAACAATTGTTCAGTTGTTTCAACATTATATCTTCGTTCTTCTCTCGATTGTGAGCATTTTGATGCCCTTTAATTGTGTTGTGGTGGACTTTCCCCGGGGGTGAAAGTTCGGCAAGTTTTGTGAACTTTGTTTGCCAATGCATCTTCGAGCTGCATTGTTTTAGCGCCTCGCTCTATGTGCAAGTCAGAGAGGAGGCTGTTGCAGTCATTTTGCACCAAGTTTGGGTTGATTTGGTCCCGATTTGTGTATATGCCTAATTTGGAAGGTTGCTAGAGAAAGGGAATCCGACAACCAATTGGATTTGCTTCTTTGGCGACCTGGGGACTTGCATTTATTGAACCACAGTTTGAATGCAATAGTTGTACCAGAATGTATCTCTACGTGAGGTGATTCTATTGAACTCCTCCCCGCATTTATCCAAGGCTTGGACATTGAGCTATGCTTCACCGAATCCGGAGCTTGTTGAACCCTATTTCTTCCTCGGTTTCTCTGGTCACTTTCCTCTTTAGAGCAATGGGGGTTATCAGTAACGCCACAGTGTGTGCCATAGGTCAAAGTGATGGGGTTGGCGTGATATAGAATATGTCAATGTTTGAGCTCCGTCTAGTTTCAGAGGAAGGCGTCATGGGTTGGTGAAGTTACTGCCAGAAAACATTATCGCAGTCCCCATTTTTGGGATTGGTTGGGTGAAGCCGCACCATGCTATGGTAAAATCCATGAGTTACGAGACCGCATGGGCATAGACCCTTATAGGGAGGCTCGATTGAGCCCAAATTTTTTCCTAGGGTTTTTTTAAACATTCTGAGCACAATGGCAGTGGTTCAGTGCCATGCTGCGCCATTAGCATAGGGCTATAGTGAAGAGTCCCTTCTTGGTGCGAGGGCACCGCAACCAGGTCACTAGTCCGAAGGATTTATTTTCGGCACAATCTAGGTCTGCGGGGGTTTCGTCAACCTGTGAGACCAGACTGTCACCGACTCTCTCTTTATTCACATGGGCTCATGAAAGTACGTCAAAAATGACATACAACATTCACCAAAGCAGAGCTCATGGATTTTATCAATGTCTTTGTCACATTCGATATGGTTCGGTGAGTTCGGATGAGTCCAGCTTTCGTTGTAGTAACAAACTCATGGATGTGATCCTTAACAAACCTTGTCACAACCCATTCATTGTTGACATTTTTGCTTATGCCTTTCTTAGCTAGATATCCACACCTTGACTGAGCGATTTTCTTTATAGGTAACACTTCTTTCTCCTTATGAGTACTTCTCGTTTTGACACCAAACACACACACCAATGCATAAGCCTTGTAAAACTCATGTGCATCATCTTCAGAATTTCATTCCTATGCAGGGTTCCTCTATATCTGACCCCTTGGACGACGATGCATGTTCCTCATTTCCTGGATTTGAGAACTTGTTGAGGAGGTTGCGAGCAAGGGATCTTGCTCCATGGGCTCAATAATATCCCCCATATTGTCATACTCTGACCTTGCTCTGAAATGGTGAGGTCCATCTCAGGTATTAGAATGACCCTACACATTTTATATATCATTTAATGACTTCAACACTTCACATATTATTTAATAAATGATTGAGAATATGCTTATCTTTTCTATTGGTCGTTAAGATTAGCTGAGTATCAAGCCATATTCCTTGTAGTATGCCTCACTGTGAAATTTTAGATTGACTACGGTTCTCTTTTCTTGTTTTATCAAATGTTAATATCTAAGCATTTGTAGTACAAGCTAATATAACTTCAATCTATACTCACCATCACAAGAATGCAATGAGAAGAATTTATATGTTATTATATTTCTAACTCGTTATTAAACGCCTAAGCAGCAAGAAAATGGCATATGTAATTGTAGGTTTCTTATAAGGAGCACCTTGTGTACATTCATTATAATAAGAGAATGGATGTTCAGTAAATTTTTAGTAATGGATTATCAAACGAGCACATAAAAGGAACAATTTTCTCAGAGCAATTATAGATGCATGAGGAAAGTCAAGAATCCAGTAATGAGAGCCAAGAAAACCTTCAAATGTTGCCCCCATATTCACCATGCAAGCTACCAAGGGCTCACATATCAGAAATTCTGAGAATTCATTATGTTAAATGAAACATGTTCAATACCTAAATCTAAAGCTCATCATCTTGGGATAGAGGTTACATGAAATAGAAGACATACCAAAATTTAAAGTACATGAGGAAAATAGTAATTTGTGTTATTTCTCTACAATTTTCATAGACTCAGCAATTAAACACAAAACATGACACAATTGCAATGGAGGTTTTTAGAACTTAAATGCTTTACAAAGAACAAGGAGAACAGTACCAAATGCAAGATGTGGGCAACCAAAACCAACATATTTGAACACCAAAAACTTTTACTGGTTATCTCGTTGAAAACCAATTCTAAATTTGATCCTTCCATAGTAGGAATTAGGAAGTTGCAATGCTCTAGTAATACTTTATGATCATCAGTTACATACCCTGTTTGTGACACGTGACTTCATGAAATACAATTGCTACTAGATTTTAACAGATGTCAAAGGATGTAGAGTTTAAAGATTTGTGAATCAATGAGAGCCCTCAAATACATACATTATCAAGCAAAAAACAAAGCCTTACCTTTAACTGGTTGTTGACCTACAACTGCAACAACTGGTTATTGCCCTGGATGTAGAGAGAAAGAGAGGGGTGAGCTGAGAGGACAATCCCTGAACCTGGTGTTTGAGGGTACTTTCCATCACTTATATCCCTGATGTGAATAAGGAGAGAATAATTTGAAACCTCGATCTACGTGAACCAGAACAGTTGTGGACTACAGAAGTATAGGACAATAAGCCCTGATCTAGAAGTGAAATTTCCAAAAGTCTCAGAGTAGCCCAATAAAGTTCAAGATCACCTGTCAAGTTTCGTCGCAATCTGATGAGTTTAAAGCAGTGCAAATGATAAAACAGTTTCACAAAATTCTACCTCTATTATGCTACAAATGGACCTTGAATTACAACACTATTATCAGTGCATCAAATGGTCTCTAGATAATCCTCATTGGATTCAGAACGTTTGAAAACCCCTGGATACCAATTTTCGACGCATTCAAATGCTTCTAGAGCAAATTATGGCCATATTACCCAAAATGGGTAGGTCATACACTATTACGATGCATCCTTGGTGAACTAGTTTCCATTAATAGAAACTGTGGTTCTCAATTTCGGGGACAAACTTCACATGGCCATATATTCCACATCCTGGGTCGCATCGAGCCCAAATTTTGGGAGCATGTTCATCTCATCGACTCAGTCGATTTGATATGTGGCACACACGATGACACCGCCAAGCCGAGAGAAATCGAAGAGTGAAGTTTTCCTGAACATTCCAAAAGTAGTAGAAAATTTTCAGAAGTTTGTCAGAAAGTTCCAAAAGTCGCAAAACGCCTGCATCACAGCGCTCGCGTGTCTAATTGTAGCAAAATAAGACTCGTTACGACCATGAGCTCGAGAACTTCCTCCAAGTCAAACCTTGCGCATGATGGACAGTCAGATTCTTCAGAAATTAGGAATGAACAGTGGCAAATTCCGACCACCAGAATCTATATTCCAGCAAAAGTTTTCCAATTTGGAAAACAGTCATCTGGGCACCAAATCAAGCCATTCTTTTTGCGAAATGATTGTGGCAACTTGCTCATCATGTTACAACGAAAAAATCAGCGAAGAACACTGAGAAACAGGCTGAATCCTAAATCTAGGGTTGCACATTTTCTCATGTTTTTACGGCATAATGATCACGATCTAAAACTCTGATCCATGGAATGAAATGTATACTAGAACGATTTCTTCTCAAGCTTATCAAGATTACAATATTCTTTTAGCCGGGTGCTAGTTGGAAAGGCCTCGAATCAGCCACGGAAAGCTCGCACGGATGAATGACCATTATAGGGACTGATTTGGAATTCAAAGATTGTTGGTGCAAAACGAAAATCGTCATTTTCCCCCTAATTTTTTGAATTCTTTAATTCAATTAAATGTTAATTTTCATAAATTAGGTAAAAATTTGACTGTCCACCCATGTTTAGATCTAAACTCTATATAAGCACATGACGTGCTCTTATAAAAGGACCCTTCTTTCATCAATTAAAAATTATCATTTTGCTTGAGTATTTTGTGTCACGGTTTAGAGAGAGTGTGGATAGAGAAGATATTGGTGGGTATCTTTAGGTTCTATAGGTAACTTTCTCTCTCCTCTCTCCTTTCTCTCTTTTTTCTCTCTCTTCTTTCTGCCTCCTCTTTTATTTCTCTCTCCTCTATTCTTTCTCTCCTCTCTTATTTCTCTCTCTTCTCCTCCCTCTCATTTCTCTCTTATTTCTCTCTTCTCCTCTCTCACCTTTCTCTCTTATTTCTCTCTTCTCCTCTCTCTCTCTTTTTTCTCTCTCTTCTTTTCCTTTCTCCTTCCTCTTTCTTTTTTCTTTCTCTCTCCTTTTTTTTCCTTTCTCCCTCTTCTACTTTCTTTTCTCTCTCATCTTCTCTCCTTTTTCTTTCTTCTTCTTTCCTTTCTCTCTTTTCTTCTTTTTTTCTCTTTCTTTCCTTTTCTCTTTCTGTTTCTTTCTCTTCTCACGTCTCCCCTATCTGTCGTGCACGACAGCGTACATAACCTAGCACTATCTTCTCTCTGTCTCGTACGACAGTGCACACTGACGAGCGTGACCTTCTCTCTATTCTCTGTCTCGCACGGCAGTGCACACTGTCGAGCGTGATCTTCTCTCTCTTCTCTCTTCTCTTCTCTCTCTGTCTCGTACAACTGTGGACATTATCGAGCATGACCTTCTCTCTCTTCTCTCTTCTCTTTATCTCGCATGGTAATGCACACTGTCGAGCACAACCTTCTCTCTCTTCTCTCTTCTCTCTTTCTCGCATGATAGCATACACTGCCAAGCGAGACCTTCTCTCTCTTCTCTCTGTCTCGCATGGTAACATACATTACAGAGCGTGACCTTCTCTCTCTTCTTTCTTCACTGTCTAGCACGACAGCATACACTGTCGAGCGTGACCTTCTCTCACTTCTCTTTGTCTCGCATGATAGTGTACACTGTCGAGCGTGACCTTCTCTCTCTTCTCTCTTTTCTCTATCCTGCACGATAATGTACATTATCGAGTGCAACATTCTCTCTCTTCTCTTTATCTTGCTTGGCGATGAACACTGTCGGGCATGACACTTCCTTCTCTCTTTTTCCTCGCTATGTTGCACAGCAGAGCATACTATCAAGCTCGACATCCTTCTTTCCCCTTTCTTCTTTCTCTCCTCTGCTTGTTTGACCAAAGGGTAGGTTGAGCCTTATGCCATTGTGACAGTCTTGTTGCCGAGCAATTTAGCTGTCATGCCGATCAAGTTACCTAGCCCATCTAGGTACTACGTCAGATCAACCACTGCATCAGGCCAGCAGGCGTGCCTGTCTTGTCGTCGAGCGATATAGCCGTCATGCCGATCAAGTTACCGAGCTCGTCTAGCTACCATGTCAAACTAGCCACTGTGCCAGACCAGCCGTCGTGCCATCTAGTCATTGTGTCGGTCAAGACACCGAGCTCGTCTAGCTGCCGCGCCAGACTAGCTGTTGTGGCAGTCTCGCCGTTATGTCGACCGAGCCGCCCTATCAAACTTCTTCTCTCTCTTTCACTTCTCTTCTCTCTTTCCTCTCTTCTCCTCTTCTTTTTTTGTCTCTTCTCCCTTTTTGAATGTTTAGCAAGAGCCAAGCTAACCGTCACTTTGTCTCCTCTCTTTTCATATTCCTCTATTTAAAACAAATACCTTTCGTTTCTTTATCCCTGAAGTGTTGGGTGAAAGCCAAACTAACCTTCATCCCTCTTATCTTTGAAGGATCTGGGTGAAAAACGAACCAGCCTTCGTTCCTTTGTTCTTACTTCTCCAAAAATGTTTTTCTTTGAAGAGTTGGGTGAAAGCCAAACCACGCTTAGTTCCTCTTTTCTCTCTCTAAAATACATCTTATCTATAAAGGATCTAGGTGAAAACATACTAACCTTCTTCTTTCCCAGAAGTGCTAGGTGAAAGCCCAACCAGCCTTTGACACTCTTTTTTTTCTCTACTCTCTCTGAGGTGCTAGCTAAAAATCAAACCAGCCTTCGTCTCCTTTCCTCTCTTTATGCCCCCTCTCTCTTCCTTTATTTTCTCTCTAAAAATTCTCTTCTCTCTAATATTCTTTCTTTATCTAACCACTCTTCTCTTTCCCTTCATTGTAAAATTTGTACTAAGAGTCCCATGTCAAGGAGACGTCGTAAGGATGTCGAATTGACACAGACTTCATTATGTTAATTCTTTCATTCTCCTTTGAGTACACACACATGTGTGTGCTCACCCTATGACAAGGTGGGGTCCTCATACCCAGTTGTATGTACTCTAATGTGTGTGTGTTGTTGCTAGTAAGAAGAAACAGGTTAACAGAGGCAATTTCGAACTAGCTACAGACCAGGGGGTATTCCACGTGATCTAAGAGGGTGCCTATGCGAGCTTGTTCGAGTGTGTCATGGACCCAAGTGAGGTAAGCCCCTCCTCAGAACCCAAATTCCTCTCTCACCATTGGTATTCCTGCCCACGTCCTCCTTATGCAGTTCCCGAGAGAGCGGTCTCAGGTCTCGGGTCCATCTCGAACCCGAAACCATGCCCCCATGTCAACCCGACCCAGAGGGCGAGATCGAGGCATCTAACCAGCTTGGTGACTACACTGGGGACACGCTACCCCATCGTTGGATAGTTCCTTTTTGGCCTTTCCTTTCTTCTGTTTCCTGCTCACTATACACACACTCGTGATTCTTCATCGGGAACAGGTTCCCCGAACCTCGTTCCCTCCCATTCTCCTGAGGATCAACCCTGTGTTGGGCTCCCAGGTCTTTACTTGGATAGTGGTGAGGAATGACCTAAAAGTCCTTACCACCCTACGTCCTTGCATTGGCGGACCCTTTGTCAACCCACCTTACAGTGGAGGCACATACGTCACCACACACAGGATACACCCTGCTACAGGTAAATCACTTGCCTGTCCCACTGCTCGGGGCAGCCCAAAGGCCGCCCCTCCCTCTCCTGCGATTGACAGTTCATCTGTCGTTGCTCCTACGGGTCGCCGCGAGGGTAACTCCCATTCTCTATCACCTCGAGCCCCTGTAATAAGAGGCTCGACATCAGAACGAGGAGACTCTAAAGCCACCACCTCACACACACCCACCAAAGCTAGTGGACCATCCATTCTAGCTACACCTTGGGGCAACCCTTAGGTTACCTTGGGACACTGTTAGGGTTCGGTCTTCTTGAATCTAGCCCTGCACATCTTTTGCATGCACACCGCGCCACTCGGGGCAACCCGCAGGTTACCTCGGGATAATGTCAAGGTTAGGGTCTTCTTGAAATTGGCCCTGTACATCTTTTGCGTGAACACCACACCACTCGGGGCAACCCTTAGGTTACCTCTGGACACAGTCAGGGTTTGGGTCTTCTTGAGCCCAGCCATGCACATCTTTTGCATGCACACTGCACCACTCGAGGCAACCCTCAGGTTACCTTGGGACACTGTCAGGGTTCAGGTCTTATTGAACTTCGCCCTACACATCCCTTGCATGAACAGTGCACCACTCGAGGCAACCTTTAGGTTACCTCGGTACACAGTCAGGATTCAGGTCTTCTTGAACTTGGCCCTACACATCTTATGCATTGAAACACTCGGGAAAACCCTTAGGTTACCTCGGGGCATTGTCAGGGTTCGACTCTTCTTGGACCTCGCCCTGCACACTCCTTGCATATGCATTGCATCGCTCGGGGCAGCCTTGTTGTAGTGCTTGCTCAAGCACACGAGGGGAAACCTCCTAGCCCCCCTCCCAGCACATGCCTACTCACTCTGTGAGGGATGGTGACATGGACATTCCATCACACACACATGTTCTCGACACCGGGCCTCTTAAGTCCAGACATGCTACTCGAGCTCGGGTTGGCCCCCGGTCAACTGAAGTCCTTCAAGGGGCACTCACGCGCCAATCCCTCCACCAACCCTTAGCACACCTTTGCACTGTGCACACATGCACAGATCCAAAACTTCCTCTAGTTCTGAGAGAAGAGAAAGGAACACCACTGAAGACTTCTCTTCCGAAGATGAGAGCCCTTTCTTCCCCTAACTCCCCTTGATGCGAATGATACTGGAAAAGCATGGTATGAGGTGAACGCCAAAAAGGTTGCTCGGGGCAAGATGAAGCTAGTTATCTATGAAGATCCAAGTCCCACTCGGGGCAAAGACGAGCCTATGAACGAGGCAAAGAGCCAGTCTGACCCCAGTGACCCCATTAATCCTGAGCCATTTGCGCCATCACCCTGACACCGAAACCCATTTTCGGTTGGGGCATTGAGTGCAATGGATTCTTCGAGCAGACTAAGCTCAAGGCAGCTCGTGGGCTTGAATCACTTTCCCTTAGACTCCTGTTGAGCCGGAAGGCACCGCTGCGGGACAGTCCCTGTGCCTCAAGTAAGATGGAAGCCAAAACCACCGAGGTTGTTGTCCATGCCTTTGTCATGGAGAGTTTGATCTATGGAGAGACAGGTCCCCTTCTCGTAATGCAAGAGAATGATCCACTATCTCCCCTCAAAGTCCGCCTCGACATCCTAGCTCCCCAAGATGAAGCTGAAAAGAAGACTGGTACTGTTGAGCCGCTTCACGGGTTTGAGAAATTCATTGACGAGATCGACCTTTTGAACAAGAAGGGGACTCAGTCACTGTTCACTTTCTTTTCGTATTTTCATAGATTCATCACAAAATCTTAGAGACGTGATAAACAACAATATGCTCTCCTTGGTTCCAATGATGCGGCCTCCCTCATCTGCTCTAGTCTAGACATTCTTACCTCTGATGAGAACTCGTCATTCTCGTTAGCGGAAAGCTGCTTCCTAGTATTGGATGAGATGAGCTGCGCCCCTATTGGCAGCCCTGCTCAAACGGATCCTCCATGCCCTGAGAACACCACGACTCCTTGCAAAGTCAACTGCCTGCTCTCCCCATGTCATGAATGCCTCATGTGCGTTCTTGAGGATGATGATAAAAGCTTGTCGTCCTATGAGACGTTCAGGTTCTCTCTTGATGAGAAAGAGCCCTCAAGTATAGCTAGTGACAAAACTATTGTGATCACTGAAGTACCAGAATCATATGGAGATGAGATTGCACAACTTAAAGCCACATTAAGGCAATTACAAGCCGAGATGAGGTCAAGGGATGAAATGGTAGAAATCTTGCTGGTTAAGTGTCTCGAATTCACCCTTCGGATTTAAACGATTTGGCGGCACATGTCTCGGGTCTCAAGGGAATCGAGGAATTAAGATCGCTCTCTCGAGAACCTTGCTAAAAAAAACGGGCATGTAGACCAATCAATGTGAAAGGAATTTAAGGTGGGTTTGACACTTACTCAAGCTGGCTCATGTAGGTGCCCTCTTATAACACCAAGAAATCCCCCCAGTCATAAAACATATTCAAAATCACCTCCCTTGGCCTGTATTCTCCTATTTCTGCAATCACACACATATGGCAATTGTTACAAGACAAGTGGGTCAAGGGATCCCACCATTCCATTGAGGAACGTACAAGGGTGAGCACATTCAAAAATAGGAAGAGAAGAATAAGAGAAGAAATATTGGGGTTAGAAGAATTTGACTAGATGGTGAGACCAACACAGTGACTAAACTAGTAAGTAATTGGGCCGACGTGGCAGTAAAATGAGCTCGGTAACTCAGACCAGCTCAACAAAATTACTATTACACGACAGTACCAATACCGACTAGCTAGACACAATGGTTAGTCTGTCGTTGCCATAAAGATGGCACGGTAACTATGACTGGCACAGCAATATTACGGCTAAGCGACACAACTACCATGGAAGGCTAGTCTCGACCCATCTTCATCAAACGGAAGAACAAAAGAAAGAATAGAGGTCAGAGAGAGAGAAAAGAAAAGCATAAGAGAAGAAGAAGAGAATAGAAAGAAGGGGAGAAAGAGAAGGAAAGGAGAAGAAAACCATGAGAGAGGATAGAGGGAAAAGAAAAGGTAAAGACAAACACAAATGATAATGAGAGAAGGAGAGAGAAAACTTAAATGACATTGTGTCCCCACCAGCTGTGACGAGTAGGGAGAAGAAAGAAAAGACACAGGTGGCGATGCGCTTCTGCCGACTCTGACAGAAGGAAGGGGAGAGGACTATGTGGTGCTGAGCCTTCACTGACTGTGTTAGAAGAAGAAGAAAGAGAATGCATAGACGGTGCCGAGCCTTCACTAGCTGTGGTGGAAGAAGAGGAAATAGAACACAAGTAGTGTTAAGCCCTCGCTGGCTGTGGTGGAAGAAGAGGAAAGAGATACAGGCGGCACTAAGCCCTCGCCGGTTAGAATAAGACAAGAGATAGAGCACAGATGACAATGGTCTTTGCCGTCTGAGACACAAGAGAGATAAAATAAAGAGCACCGACAGTAATGGACTTCGCCGTCTGGGATGCAAGAGAGTTTTGACAAAGGCCCGACCCGTCATCCAAGTTAAGGCTCAGCTCACTGTTTGTGTCTCAGAAACAGACAGGAAGGCATCACACCCGACAAGAGGTCCGCCATGGGTGAGTAGAGAAAAGAAAGAAGAGCAGTGAAAGAGAGAAATGATAGACTAGAGGAGGAAGAGAGAGAAAGAGATAAAGATGAAAGCAGGAAAGAGAAAGGTAGAGATGAGAGAGAAAAGATGAGAGAGAAAGAGAGAGATGGGGGAGAAAGAGAGAGAAAATAGGAGAGAGAAGGAAAGAGATAAAGATGAGAGAGAAAAGAGGAGGAGAGAGAAAATTACCTTATTGAGGGGTATTATTATCTCTCTCTCACTCGCTCTCTCCAAGATGCGCACACGAACTTAAGCAAGAGTTGAAATCTTTATTGAATGATTGAAGAATGAACCAAAGGTCTTTTACAATTAGGTTTTGCATGTTTATATAGAATTTAGCCCGAACATGGGTAGATACCCTCAAAACTAGCCTAAATGATGATAATTAAAATTTTTTTGAGTTAAAAAAAATTAAGAAAATAAGGTGCAAAGGGACTGTTTTGCCTTTGCCTAACAAATAGATCGAATTTCAAAACAGACCATGCTGCAGCCCTAGAACTTGCGTGATCTTTTGTGACTAATCCGGGGCTACTTTGATGCCCGTTTGATTGAAAGATAATTGTTTTCTTGCTGGGCTTGACATGGTGATCAATTTGATACCAACTTCGAACCATGAATCATGTTTTTAGGCCACGATCATGAGACTTGAAATTTGGATGAATCTTAAAAACATCGGATTGATAGTGTGCTTGTTCCTTGATGTTTTTCCATGATTTATTTACTATAGTGCACTGAGCATGCAGTCACAATAGTGTGACAATAAACGGGACGCGATTTAGAGCCCAAACGAAGAATTCACAACTTTTAGGTTTTAGCTGAAATCTAGAATTCGACGGTCGAAATTTATAGTCACTTCGTCGCCTTCATGTACAAAATCTAACCTTTCGTCATATACAGGGTTCGGACCAATGGTAGCCCTAGACCTTACGAACATGATGGAATTGATTTTATGCCGATCCGATTCGTGAGCACCATGATTTAGTTGCTCACGTGAGGTACGTCGTTGCTGAATTTTCTGTAACTTCTTCACGGATCAACAAATTCTCTATAGCTTTTTCCCCTACTTGGGTGTCGTCACAGGGCATACCATATATTGAAACACTCGTCTTAAGATGAGATGAACAAGCTCACAAAATTTGAGCACGATCCGACTGGAGACAGGTGAGATATGGGTCCCGAAAGTCACTGCCCATGACTATGGAAGCAATCACCTTTAATGGTTTTTCGGTGCAGGGTGGCCACATGGGAATAGTGAGCGGCTCCTCTTGTTCAATGTTTTTCTCATAACTTTGTCCTAGAGTGTCCAATTAAGCCAAAATTTGACCCATAGGGCTTTTCAACCGTGCCAGATCCAATGGCAGTGGTCCGACAACTATTTGAGGTACCAAAAACATAATTCTAGTTGTAAGGACCCGTTTCAGGGTGCTTAAGGCCATTTTTTCCTAAATTGTTTCTTTGTGTTCACTGCCGTAGACATGTCGGATTGCAACGAAACTTAACAGGTAGTCTTTTGGAGTACTTATGAAGATCTTGACCAGTTATGGGGCAATTATGAGACTTGTCGAGAATTCCACTGTTTTGTCAGTCTTTTTGATCGACCTCCTCTTTATTTTGCATCTGGGACCAAGGTGTTGAAAAATGTATTCAAACAACTTTCCCTGTCGAATATTGTGCTTCGAGGGAAGCGAGAAGGACAACATTCAGAAAATTTTCTTTGGCTTTATTACTTTTTTCTTCTTAGCCACAGAACCATGTGAACGCTTAGGAGAATCATGCAATGCTGCAACTAGGATGCTTAGACATTGGGATACATTGTTCGCAGGTCTGTCCATAGGGACTTTAGGGGGAAGAAGAGACTTTTTTTAGGGATCCTATCGATGTCATCACCCTCAAGGGACTAGTTGTGATTCTGATAGCCGAGCCTTTTATACGAACCTCGTTGATCAGAATCAAGTTCATCTGGTAAGTGAGTGCCATGTCGAAGGGCATTGATCTAAATTGGTCTAGGTTTGTTTGTATCCTCTAGTGTTGAGCCACATTTCGAGGATTTTGTGAATGGTGTGCTGAAGGGCGTTCTGTTGATGCTGTCTACTTTGTGCACCAATTATTCCTTGGAGAGCAGGGTACCTTAGCTTATCTCGGTGATCAGCTTTGGGTATAACCCCTACCCACTACTATACAGTTCTGATAATTACGATACCTCTCGATCCTAATTATCGCACCAAAGTCATGGCTGACTTAGTTTTCTTGGGGCATCTTCAACATTTTTGGAGTGTGTTGGTAACTTCCTGGGAATGATGCTCTTCTTCATGGGACTTGCCAAGCTTTCTAGGAAAATCTTTTGCTCATCAAGTCCTTCCTGCGAATGGACTCAGGCTGTCAGAATCTTTTCCTTGAAGCTGGTATTTTTGGGTTTTAGTATTGTCAACATCAAGGATTTTTCTTTTGAATGTGGGCTGGAGCAGTCTGTAGGGGCGAGTGTTGCAACAACCTACTTATTAGTCCAAGCGTCCTTTGTGGATTTTCACTTAGACTTGGAAGCAGCACCAAAAAGACGATTTTCACCAACTTCCTTTTATTTGGGGCTCTTTTACCCATGACGTTTAGGCCATGTCCACCCTTATTTTCCTTTTTTACTCACGATGCCCTTTCGGGGTTTTCTCCATGCCCCAGGTTTTTTTTTATTTTCACGAAACTTTCATACTCATAACTTCGTTACCATGCCTGTCTGTCATTTTTACTCATGATGTTCCCTTGTCCAGGTGTACTACATGCTTGATATTTTTTTTTGTGAAGGCGTGTTTAGGGTCATGCCTTCGAGACCTGTTTGAAGTAGTTTAATGTCATGTGGCAGAGTGCACTACAGTTTAAGGTCATACAACTGGACCGTGGTGGGGATGGATGGTAGTCTATGGAGGCCATGGAGTGAGTATGGTGGTAATTATAGCTCGCTTTGGGGAGATCACACGAGGCTACCTATGAAAGATGGGCAATGTATGAAAGGAGGGTAATGTATGAAAGGAAGCTGGAAAGTAGTGACCCACTAACTGATGTCGAGTATGGATGGAGAAATGGCTCGCAATCCTGTGAGCATGGGCGAGACTCACTAGGGAGTGATGGTTGATGGAAATGAAGAAAGGTGGACTCATTGGGGAGTCGGTGAAGATGGTGCGCACACGAACGAGTCGGTTAGGTTCGCGTGCGTGAAGATGCACGTAAAGGGTGTGTGCACGTATGTGGTGGGGTGTATTTAAGGTCATGCCTCCTGGGCCTGTGCTAAGCGATTTAACGTCATGTGGTCAGGACGTGCACTATGGTTTTAGGTCAAATAACTTGGACCTTGACTATGCGGTTTAGTGTCCTGGAGCTTGGACCATGCAGTTTAAGGTCATGCAACTAGACCTCCGCTACAGTTTAAGGTCATATAGTTCGGACAAGGGTGCTAAGCCTTTTCATGTCATGCAGCTAGGATGTGTACTATAGTTTAGGGTCATATAGTGTGGATCGTGCAGTTTAAGGTTGTGCAGCTAGACCTCCGCTACACTTTTTGGTCGTATAGTTTGGACCATGCAGTTTAGGTTCGTACATCTAGATCGAGCTGTGCAGTTTAAAGTCATGCAATGCAGATCGTGACGTGGGTTAAGTTACATGGGGAATATATCTGTAGATGGGAATCTGACTCCCTGAGGATAAAATAGTTACGGCCAACAAGGGGTTCAGATGGGAAGACCGACTTCATTGGGGACAATGGGAACAAGTGTGGGTCCTTTATAGGTGAAAAATGGTACTCGACTCCTTGAGGACTGGATAACTAGATGTGAGGTAGACCCACTGGGGGTTGCAGTGGTAAAAATGACCTTAACTCCACTGGGGTAATGGTATGACTCCTACTGGGGATGAGAAGTCATGGCCTGAGTTGGACGACCTGGGTATCTCTCCACTAGGGATAATAGGTCACGGTTAGGGTGCAACTCTATTAGGGATAACAATAGTAGGAAATGCATGGCTTTAGCATGGGGCATGTGGCAATGATCATTTCTTGAACACTTAGCCGGTGTTGGGTCTTTTGAAAATGCAGTCAGTGCTGAGGTCAGCTAATGCTATTTCTTGAATACCTAGACGACGTTGAGGATTTTTTAAAAAATGTAGCTGACATTGAGGGCAGTCATGCTAGCTCTTGAACATAGATGGCACTGAGTTGTTGAGAACATAGCCGGCGCTGAAGTTACTAAAAACACAGCCGACGCTGAGTAGTTTCATCTACATAGCCGGCATTGGGTGTAGGTTAGTGTTTGGGCCCTGACCCGAGTCTGACCCGGTCCTGGCCTGTGTTGCATGAGATTTTATGTGCAACAGTAAAACTTGTCGCGGGCCTCTGGTTAGAACCCGACTCAGTCTGGCCCATTGACGTTTGGCCTTCTTGGATGTGGTTGGGATTCCCAGTTTGCGAGGGGCATTTGAGCAAAGAATTGGCTATAAAAAAGGGTTAAACCCCATTTTCGCTGTTTCACAAAAAGAAAACTTAGGGTAAAAATTTTAACAGTGAGAAGGAGGTTTCCCGTGTAAGCTTCGACAAACACAAAGGGAATTCCAGCTAAGAAGTTTTGCTGGTGAGCAGGGGAGGTTCCGGCTGAGGGAAAGAAAAAGCTAACAACAAAGGTCGTGCTTTTGTGAGGTTGCAAGAATTTGTAGCGAGAAGAAAGGGAGATCACCGGACAAACACATAACTCCGGCCGTGGTTTTGAGGGTTTTAGCGAAGTGAAGAAGAGGCGGGAATTGTAGTAGTGGGCTGCCAAGGGCTTTCCACTAGTTTTAGTACTTTTCAGGTGGTTTCCCGGTGACTTGAAGAAAGGTTGCAGAGGTTTTCTGGTGGGAAAGGAAACTCCCGGTGAAATCCGATGGGTGTTGGGAGACGGACCATCGCTGAAGATGGACGGTTGCAAGAAGGTCAATGGTCATGATTCCACACGTGTGAGACGTCTGCCAGGCCAGGACATGGCATCGGTCGTCAGGCGGCATAACAGAGCTCGAGGTTCCATGTGCAGAATCTGCAGCACACGTGAGAGATTTTAAGCCGAGCTGTAATTTTCCTTTGAAAACACATCCAGCGCTAGTCGTTAGCAAACACAGCCGGCGCTAAGCATTGACAAACAAAGCCAGTGGCAGGCATTGGTAAACACAGCCGACGCTAAGCATTGATGAACATAACATGTGGCAGGCATTGGTAAACACAGTCGGCGTTAAGTGTTAGCAGACACAATCGACACTAAGCTTTGAGTGCACAACCAGCGTTGGATCCCTGAAAACACAGCTGCCGCTTGACCTTCATAAACACAATTGACACTAGGCTTCTAGAAACGCAGCCGGTGCTAGACCTCTGACAATACAGTCGGCACTTAGCCACTGAAGACACAGCCGACGCTTATCTAGTGCCTTTAGCAATTTTCATTCGGGGTGAATCCTTGAGCCTTTTATAATGGTTGAGTCTTCTTACCAAATTCCTGATATAAAGAACCTTCCCAGGGAAGAAGAGATTGACACCAATGAATTTACCGGCAAGAATCTAGTAAGGGGCAAGTCCATTTGACTGATAGAGCCAGTATGCAAGCTAGAGTAGCCTCTCAGTGTCACTTTTATCACTAACCCAGTTCGTTTTGAAGTTCGAGAGGACAATAACGGTAATGTTAGTATTGAAGAAGGGGTGGCGCTCCTTCATTGTATGTACAGGAACATAGCTTCTGGGGAGAACTTGCCCACCTAAGGAAAGTGAATGGAGTAAACAAATGAACTAATGTGGTCAAGTAAAGGTTTTCGACTATAGGGGGAGTACCAATATTTAAAGGGATACTTTTCCTGGACCACTAGAGTGTTGCTGTCACACAGAAGCATTCTTGAACATGCTTCTATGTTAGTAGCGGTTCAGTGTTTGGCCAGCTACTATGATTGGTGCTCCAATATTGTCAATGTACTTCTCGAGACATGGAGCCACGTTAGCAATACCTGGTTTCTTTGGCATGGGGAAGCATGAATCTCCTTATTAGATCTTCATTTCATCGGGGGCCTTCCACTGATTGGGACCATGTATGAAAAGTTCGTACCCCAAAACTCAGTCATCTTTGGTGGTGCTACCTTGGGGAGAGAAGCACCACCTGCTAGTCTCCGAAAGGTTTTTGAGGTTTACCAATTGCTCCATGCTCAGTCTAAGAATGGTCGGGTAACCTTCACCGAATGAGTAAAA
Organism: Amborella trichopoda; assembly: GCF_054954075.1. NCBI lineage: Eukaryota > Viridiplantae > Streptophyta > Magnoliopsida > Amborellales > Amborellaceae > Amborella > Amborella trichopoda. The sequence continues at coordinate 25,155,194 of NC_142344.1, forward strand.
TTCTTTTATGGGGACTACCCTAAAGGTGCTCGAGGTATTCCAAGAGGAAAAGGGAATGCAGTTTCAAAGGGGATACCTCCCATGTATCAATTTGAGACCACCGACGATTGTGTCTTCTTGGCTGCATGTTTGGCCTTATTTTGATGTAAGTTCGTGCTCCCTGGAGGGGTGGATGACATTCGTCCAAGCACCTTCTATGTGGCTTGCGACATGGAAAGAGGGCTCGAGTATGCCCTTGCACAACCAATCTTATGCAATATTTACCATGGCTTGGGGGCCATATCCCATGGAAAGGCTTACAAAGGCGAAGAGGGAGGGAATGCCATTGTCGGAGGAGAAGCATTTCCTGAGGATTTTAAGACTCCATTCCCCATCCATTATGTATATGGGTGGCTAGGGGCCTGTTTCCCTGCCACCTATGTCAGGAGCTAAAGCTCAAGATATAAGATACCCCATCTTAATGAGGATCGTTGGCTAAAAGGCTATCTTTCAAAGCCCAAGGGAGGCTCAGAGATTCGGGCATGACTTCAAAAATATGCGTTGGGTCCCATTCCCAGTTGGAAGCTTCACCGATGGTGCTTTCATTGATGAATTGGGGAAGGAGCTAGACAGTGCTCCCACAACTATCAGGGAGTTGAGGTTCATTTTGAACATTAGATGGGGAGTTTTACCTTATTAGACCTCATACAATGCCAGATTAGAAGGGTATTTCCCTCATCGCTACGCCTGTCAACATGAGCTTGACCAGAGCTGCCCCTTCTTTGTGTTTTTCAAAAAGTGTCGCGGCAGAATAAACATGGGGAAGATAGCAGAGCTTGAGACTCTTCGAGCGTGCTGGTTGCCCAGACACATACGGACCGCTCAGTCCACGTGTCTAAAGATGATCGAGATTAGCAAGTATGTGTTACCTCATTTCGTCCGGGTGACCGAGGCCTATGTAAATTGGTGGAGAATCACCGGTTGAGTATATTGGGTTGATCACCCTTAGAAAGGGGAAAATGGCAAATGGGGTTAGGACACTAGATAGAGGAGACTGGTGGATACTCCTGGTCTTGGCGAGGTCTTTATCTTGGCATATCCTTTGAACTGGGAGGCTCTTGGGATTCCTCGGGAGATAGCAGCCTTCTCCGTAATTTCTTACCATGAAGAAGAAAACTGAGAGCATCTTTAATAAACTTGATTCCATCTTCAAATGGAGTGAGGGCCGAAAGGTCCCAGGTCATGAGAGGCATCCCATTCAGGACTTGAACGCACTGATCGGGAGTGGTCCTCACAGTAAACTGGCCACGGGCCCTTCTCAAGGAGGGAGTTTTGGAGTAGCTGCTCCTCCACCGGTAGGGGGAAAGAAAAGGAAACGATCTACCCCTACTGGCCCTGGTGCATCAGCTCAAGCTGGTAGATGTACTCGAAGATGTAGGGATGCTAAACTTCATATGATTTTGGAGTCAGGAGGTAGCTCTCCTTCTTGTGATTCATTAATAACTCCACCAGTGTCACCTTCTGCACTTTCTTCACCATCTTTTGTCTGTCCTGAACTATTCTATTTTTCTTCAGAGACTGAGGCGAATGACTCCGGACCTTCTGAGCCTATTACTATTACTTTTGATAGGGAAATGACCTCGAAACTTGGAGAGGCGCCTTTAAGTCCAGGGAAAGTTCCTTGGTCAGATCTGGTTCACATGGAGACTAATGAGAATGAAAGCTCTTGAGCTATTTCTCTAAGAAGGGAACCGGCTATTGATGTGCTTTAGGAATTTAGTGCCCCGACAAAGGCAATGTCCATGATTCAAGAGGAAGGGCCTACGGTTAATGATGCCCCTGAGTACCAAGAGGCTATTGCCCTTGAGGGCGCAGATCGTGAAGATGAAGGGTTTGAGCTTTTTGTGGCCGAGGTTCTTCCTGTTGAGGGCACAGGCCAGATAGAAGGGGCCGTGACTCAAACTGAATCGGTAATTGCTGAGGGCCAAAGGGAAGAGGCAGCTCCTGAACTTGCCAATACTATCATGACGACTCAAGAGGGTGAGAAGCAAGGGGAAAAAGTTTCTTTGGAGGATGCTGGGACAACAGTGGTGACCCCCACTGGAGAAGGTCAAGGTTGCGAGGCTGGTATTGAAGAATCAATGCAGGTTGAAGTAGGGGATACCTTTGGGTCTGATGTGCATGTAACTCCAGACTTTGCCATTGTTTCAGAAGAGACGGTGGCTCAGATGGCTATCACTTCTGCAAGTCCGGTCCTTGAAACCGAAGTCAGGAGTGGTAATCCCAGCAGCATCATCTGGGTTCATTTTCAGCGGGGTTTTTGGTATAATTGCAGGCATGCTTCATGCAGGACTTCAAGGTTTAAAGGACCTGCCTTTCAATTGAGCTGGGCGTAGCTTTGGCCAAACTCAGGGAATTTGCTATCGTGACCACTATTGTTGGGAATGCGCTAGAAGTCCTTTCCCATTTTGATGCTACCCTAAGTGAGTTGGAGAGCGGGCAGTCGGAAAGACTACACCATGAGGCGGAAACCAGGAGGCTAGCTTCCTTAGAGGTGTCGATCTCGCGTTGCCGCGAAGGAATAGATTCTTGCACTGAGAATAAGGCCACTATGACTGCACATCAGCTCGATCTCAAAAGGGAGGGACGAGCTTGCTTCAAATGGATGGTTGAAATAAGAGAGGAGATGCGGATATTAAGGAAGGAACTCGCTGGACTCGAGAAGGAGATGATTTAGAGAAGAGCCATGAATGCTTATGTAGCTACGGATTTATCAGAACTCAATTTCACCATTGAGTCAGATACTATGGTGGTGGAGGAGGAGACTCAAATGGTGGCCAAACTGAAGGAACGTATTCAGGACACCGAGGCTTCTTTCGCAACATGTAGAGGAGAGATCAATAAGATAATTGATCATTTTTGAAAATGTCCTCTATTTTGCTTCTTGTTTCCTTCCCTGTATGGCAGCAATTGTAAAATTTGAGCTTGTGAATGAAAATTCCTTTTGCTTACTGTCTCATTTTGCCGCATAATTTCATTCTTCATTCTGTTTTGCTGGATCTCATGTCTCGCTCCTAAGTGATCCTGCCTCAGGGCTTTTACTTCTACTGTCTTTTCACCAAGGCGAACCCTAGGCCTTGCTTTGTCTTGTGACAAACTGCTGCGGTTCTGATAACCTCAAACAGAGGACTAGTTGCTTCTTCTCCTTTTAACGTTTGATTGGACAAGGGCTCATAATTCAATTTTCTCATCATTTGATGATCCTTCTCACTACAAATAGTCCAGTCAGGAGTGGTTTTGACTTTTATTCGCAACATTTTTACTTCATGTTCATCATAACTCTTGGTATCAAGTACAAACTCCTTCAGATATTTTGAAGCGGTGCACATGACCTTCAATTGGCTCTGGAGACTGCGAACCTCGCTTCTTAACTTTGCCAGGGGGTCTTGTTCTTGAGGACAAGTAGATGCCCTATCTCCCACTACTCCCCCTCTATAGAATCCGGGAAATGCAAGACTTGAGGAATATCCACAGTAATTGAGGTTTGAAGCACCTTCCGTGGCGGCTGGGATGCCAATTTGGCTTTTAAGAGTGCAATAGGGATATGCTAGACCTTTTGATAGTCTGGTGTGTAAGTAACCTTTGGAACCAGGAGTTTTGTCTCCATGACCTCCTCAATCTCGAAAGGGATTTTTGGTTCATCTTCTTGCAAAGGTGGCTCAGAAGAGGGTGAGGCCTCCTCTTTAAGAGAATGTGGAGTTTCTTCAGAAACGGTTGTCGGGATGCTAGAATGAATAGGGGTTAGAGGGAGAATTCTGTCTTGCCTTCATGTTTACCAAGTTTTCCCCTCGTCTTCAACATCTTCATGAGGTGAAGATCATGTCGTAATTATGGGCTTGTGATCCCCATCATTCAGTTTTTGAGGTGACACCAGATCTGTGAAGTAATACTTAGCATTGGCGTAGTGAGTCTCGGCTACAAGAAATGGTCTTTTGTCATCATAGACCGTATGTTGTCTCCCATCTTGACTATACTTAAAGCACTCGTGCAACGTCGACGGAACTACTCCCTGGTCATGGAGCCATGGCCGACCGAGGAGAATGTTGTAGGAAGTGTCGGTATTGATTACATGAAATTGAGCATAATCGTTTAGCTCATCGATCTTCAGATGGAGGCGGATTGTCCCAGCTGGCTTCTCTCTTGACTGGTTGAATCCCTGAACTGTGATGTGGGTCGGAGTGAGATCTTCAAACCCTAACCCCAATAGAGTGAGGATCCTTCTTGGTATAAGGTTGACTGCTGACCCTCCATTTAACATAATTCGATTGATTGGGCACACATGTAATTCACCAGTCACAAAGAGGGGCGATTATGAAACTTTTCTCCTAATTACAGACCGTCCTCTAAAAACGTGATTGGCATACATCCACCTAAAATCATTGGGTCCACCTCAATGGGTTCTACTTTGGTCTCGTACACCTCTGAATTAGCGAGAGCTTGAACCAAAGCCATCTGATAATCCCTCGAGAGCATGAGGGTGTTGTAGATGCTGAGAAGGGTTTGAAGCTTCCTCAGATGCCCTATCACATCATAGTTCACCTTTTCTTAGTCAAGGCTTTATTCTCCTAGTCCTGCCACTGGTTTGGGTGGTATGTTGGGTTGACGAGCAGGTTTGAGCGATAAGGTTTATTTTGGTCAGTTGAATGGCTTGGTTGGGCAGCCGGCTTAGCATGCGTAGTTTGGTTAACGGGGATAGTGAATTGTTTAAGTTGAGGCTTAGAAAGTGATTGAGTATATGAGATCAGAGGCATTCGAGGGAATTGGAGAATAGGTGGATTCTTTGGGATATTTGGGAGGGGAAGGAGCCTAGGGAGCTGGAGGATCGGTAAGCTATTTGTGTTTGGATTAGGGAGAAGCGGCAGACTAGGACATTTGGCGACACTTGGCTTCCGAGGTGGGGGTTGCAGCATCTTTCCTGACTTCAAGATCATTTGCCCCTTAGTGGGTGAGGCCTCTGAGATTTGTATCATGCGACAAGCTTCTCGATAATAAGAACTCTCCCCTCTAGATTCACTCAACCTTAGCTGGAAGTCGGGCTCAAGGGGCCACTAGGGTTTCTTTGATTAGACCTCCTGCGCTTTCTAAGAGAGGAAGATGGCTCAAACCAAGCTTGAGCGGCCAGGGCATCAGCAAATCAGCCACCTGGGCTAACGTCTTTCTCAGCCGCCTTTATTGCATTCTGCTTATGTTGATTCCTTCAAATTCTTGATCAAGGGCGTCGAATTCTACACATTGCAAGGCTGTACCTATAGGAGACATCGAAGAGGAGGAGGGGGAAGAAGAAGAAGAAGAAGAAGAAGAAGAAGAGTTAATAGGTGAGAGGGATTTAAGGTCATTCCCCTCATTGGACCTATCAAGGCAGTGTTTTACATCATCACTAGAATTGGACGTGTGTAGGGAGTCTTTTAGGTCTTTCTCCTGCTTAGACTGTTGAGGAGTGATTTTAACATCATCGCCCTCATGGATGTGTGTTGAGTGAGGGATGACCTCGGTGTGTCCTCCTTATGAGGTGAAGGGGAAAGGGTGATTGTGTCAGGGATGAAATCCTGCAAAGTCGGCAAGGGAGGAGGAGGCTTGAGGAACTCTTGCTCGACTGGAGGTTGAGGAGGTCGGCAAGGGAGGAGGAGGCCTGAGAAACTCTTGCTGGACTGAAGGTTGAGGAGGCTTGTTCCTCATGAGAACCCTTCTTGGGGCCCGTCTCATCTTGGGTGCGCTTGGAGGTGCTTGATTCATCTCACTAGGTTTGTGGACAGCCCTAGCTTGACGGATAGCCTCGCATTTTAACTACTTAAGTCTGCTTTGCTCATGGTAGACTATCCATGGTTGAGAAGTTGAGAGTTCAGTAGGATCCTAATCATCATTAACTAAGTCTTATGTCAAGAGGTCCTCTTGCACTGGTGGCGCTGTGATCTGGGAGTCCTCTTGTGGAAGGTTACAGGATTCATGGCATTCCTGTATTTTCTTCGCAATTATGTCATGAAAACTGGAGCATTCGCTCAGATCATGTCCCCATATCCGATGGTACGAGCACCACTGGTTCTCTGTTCCCATAGCAAGGCACTTGGGTTGTCTTGCTAGCTTTGGTGCGATGAGGCCTAGCATGACAAAGAAGCCCTGAAGGAGATCAGGTGCATCGTCTTCTTCATCGACGGTCACTATGTGAGAGGCTGTTGTTGCCACAACAGCCTTGAGCTCTTCAAGCTTAATCTGACCCTTCTGGATCAAAGCCTAGATGAGGTCTTTAAGTGTATAACAATCCTCTGTGGGGTGATTTACCCTTCAATGATAGGCACAATATTTTGTGTACGTATCAAGACCAGCTTAGTCAGGAAACTTGCTCTTAGGTAATTCAACCATGTTCTGTTCCAACAGTAGTCAAAGTAATGCAGGCACCCATTCCTTTTCAAAGGGATAATTTTTATTCTGATGGGTGATCCAATATTCGCGTCGATTAAGGCTTGAGGGTGGAGGCACCCGATTATATGACTGTTGCTGTTTGCCTGCCTGAGGTGCTATCTTTGCTATGCCGACAGCTTTGGAGAGGTCCAAAGTTTGGGAGGTGACCTTCTTTGGATCGTTAACTGTGATAGCTGCACTGATCACTCGTTTTTGTTGATTGGCCTGGGCATTAGCTCGAGAATTACCATTGCCCCGGTTGTTTGCCAAATTTGAAGACTATTGTCATGACCCATTATGATGGCGTGACAAGCTCTTTATGTGAACTGACTTAGAGATTAGGTCTGACATGGAGGTTGGGTTAGAGGCCTCGACATGTAGAGCGATCTCAGGTCTCATATTTAAAACGCAGGTTTGAACTACCTCCTTCTCAGTCATAGGATTGGGATGGCGAGCCTCCAGATCTCTCCATCTTGATATGAATTCATCTAGCTCATGGGTCAAGGTGAGAAGTTCAATAGTTTGTACCTCCCTCTCGACCTCATAGAAACGATGATGGTACAATTTCTCCATCTCCTCCCAAATACATACTGAGTTTGGAGGCAGCCAAGCGTACACTGGAAGGCAGGGTTGTTAAGGGTTTCAACGAACTGACGAAGGAGTCTCCCGTCAGCCGCTGTTTCTTGACATGCTGCTTAGAAAAGGGCGATATGTTGAAGATCGAAGCGAGGAAACTTCCATTTCTTATAGTCCTGGGGGACGGGAACTTGATCATTGTAAGAAGGGTACAGCTTGTGGTAAAGCATCGCTCTGTATGTCAAGGATCTGCCTATTCTTTAGGCTATGAGTTACCATAGCATCAATGTCTACCTGAGAGAAGAGGTGAGGGACAAAATTGTCCTGTGAGGCAGGAGGAGGAGGCTGCCTGGCAGGTACATCTTTTGAATTATGGGAATTGACCTCATGGTTAGCCGAGTGCCAGGCGACCTCCATACGGTCGATCTTATCCATCATAGCTTGGACCATCTGTTCAAACCTTTCCATATAGGCCTCCTGAGAGTCTGCAGGTTCATTTATAACCATGACGCTGACCGTTTCTCCATGGAGGTTAGGCTTGGAAGCAGTCGAAGGTTTTCGTGCTTGACAGGTCGCACGTGGCAAGTCAGTCAGTAAGGGATCAGCATGCCATGACTGGATCTGACTCTTGTATGTTGAGCGGGTAAGGACTGGTTCTCGACGGTCTTGGGATCGTGGCTGCTGGGTGGCCAAGTGATCTTCAACGACATTAACCACGACACAAGATTCTCGTTCCTCTTATTTAAGGTTTGTCTTCTGAAGAGGGTAGAAGGGACTTTGGTGAATAAGGTTATTAAAGCTGGGTGTCCCGACTATCTTGACTGCTTCTCTAGTCAGAATTCGTAGACCCCTATCACGCTTGGCTTTAAGACTTTGATGGATCTCATATTCGAATTGCGAACAGGACTGTGACTGGTCAACTCATCTCGCGCAAGAGAGAGTTATCTCCCTCAAGTGCAAAGAATGAGGGCCAGGAACTGAAGTCAGCCTGGGTCAAGGGAGAAGAAGGACAGGATCTCTCATGAAGTCTTTGCCCCAAGCTCTCTTATACACTACAAGGGCATGACCGAGATAATACGGTTGGTCCAAGACGGTACTCTTGGGGAAAGTCTTCGATTACCAAGGTTTTAGGTGCTTGCCTAAAAGAGACGGGCCAGGTGGTGGAATGATCGACTCATGATGAAGCCTGAGTCGGGAGGGGGGAACAATAGTTTGGGGAGGCGATGAGTGTGCGCCCCTTGAAGAAGGATCACAGGTGACTTTGGGGTCAGTCCGGGCTCGAGCAGATTGACTAGCCTTAGGAGGCTGAGATTCGTGAGCAAGAGTCTGTAAGGAAACAGGTGGAAGTCTGCCCCTTACAGGGTGCGCTAGTGTGTGACGAGTAGGAGGTCAAGGAAGTCGTCCCCTGTGTACTTAGGTTGGCACAACGATGGCTTTACCCCAAGAGGTGGGGTGCACAAGCATAGTCTGTACAGTACCTAGCCCAAGGAGGCTCAGTCCTAGACACTAGCTTGAGGCAATACGAGAGTTGCCCCGAGGTGTGGCTTGAGTGGGAGGCCCACGAGCCTTAGGGTGTGTGCTAGAGGTAGAGGCCCCAAGTTCTCCTCCTCGATGTGTTGAGCCTCTAGGGATAGAGACTCGTGGTGGTGCAAAAGTGTGGGGGGTAACCTTACAGCAACCCACAGAAGCAACGACAACTTTCTTGCCTTTTGTAGAGAGGAATTGGGCAGCCTTCCTGCGTACATCGGCAATATGATCGACAAGTGACTTTTCGGTAACAGGGTGCATGCGGTGAATGGTGGCATGTGTGCATATGCCCGGTGCCCTGACGGAGGTTCCACCAGAGCAAGGAGATGGGGAGTGAGCGACCTTTAAGTCCCACCTCACTCATCCAAGATAGGACCTGGGAGATAGACGCAGGGTAGGGTCTTTGCTCAAAAGGAAGGTTGGGAATGAAGTTGGACGATCTTGTTCCCTGGGGAGACTCATGAATGCGAGGATAAGGAAGTCCTTAATCTAGATAAATTTACATAACCCAGAAGCCATAAGTATGAAAATAGAAAATAAAAGGAGAAACTAGCCAAATAAGTACGATCCAACTAAGAGGTAGTAAGTCCCCAGTGGAGTCGTCAAGCTGGTTAGGTGCCTCGATCTTGCCCTCTGGATCTAGAAGATTTGGCGGCACGTGTCTCGGGTCTCAAAGGAACCCGAGACTTGAGATCGCTCTCTCGGTAACCTTATTAAAAAATAAGGTCAGGTAGATCAACCAATGAGAGAGGAATTTAAGGTGGGTTCGGGACTTACTCAGGTTGGCTTTCGTGGGCGCCCTCTTAGATCATGAAAAAATCCCTGCAGTCGTAAAACTAGTTCGGAATTGCCTCCCTTGGCCTATATTATCCTGTTTCAGCAATCACACACATATGACAAATGTTACAAGACAAGTGGGTCAAGGGACTCCACCTTGCCTTTGGGGAACGTACACGGGCGTGCACATTCAAAAAGAGGAAGAAAAGAATAAGAAAAGAAATATTGGGGTTAGAAGAGTTTGACCAGATGGTGAGACCGACACAGTGACTAAACTAATAAGTAATTGACCCTGTGTGGCAGTAAAACTAGCTTGGCAACAGACTGGCTCAACAAAATTACTACTACACTACAATACTAATACCGACTAGCTAGACATAATGGCTAGTCTGTCGTTGCGATAAAGACGGTACGTTAACTTTGACCGCCGACACAACGACATTACGGCTAAATGATAAAACTACAATGGAAGGCTAGTCTCGACCCCTCTTAATCAAACAAAAGAATAAAAGAAAGAATATAGGTCAGAGAGAGAGAGAAAATAAAAAGGATAAGAGAAGAAGAAGAGAATAAAAGAGGGGGAGGAAGAGAAGGAAAGGAGAAGAAGAGCATGAGAGAGGATAGAGGGAAACGAAAAGGTAAAGATAGACACATATGATAATAAAAGAAGGAGAGATAAAACTTAGACGACGCTTCGTTAGGTGTGTTGATCTCACCTTCTGGATCTAGATGATCTGACGGCACGTATCTCGGGTTTCTAGTGAACCTAGGACTTGAGATCGCTCTCTCAGGAGCCTTACTCAAGAGCAAGGGCAAGTATACCAACCGATGAGAGAGCAATTTAAGGTGAGTTCAAGACTTACTCGGGCTGGATCGCGTGGGCACCCTCTTAGATCACGAAGAAAGCCCCCAACTACTTTAGTTGGTTCAGGATCGCCTCCCTTGACCTACGACCAGCTTTTTTTTTGTATAATACTAACATGGTTAATTTTCAAGACAAGTGGGCCAAATAGACCCACCCTTGTCGTAGGGAAATATATGTTCATACGAGAGAGTGATGGATTGGAAGGAGGAAGAATCCAGACGGTAATGGGCCTCGCCATTGGTATCATGAAAAGACATCGCGTCCCTTGCGAGTGGCGATGGCTTCTGGTGAGGTTCACGACGATAGCTCCCCGTGAGGCACACGGTGCTACACATGGGACACGAGAGAGACCGACAGACGACAATAAATATCATCAATGACAATGCGAGAAGGCAGCACGTCCCTTGTGGACGGCGATAGCTTCTGGCGAGGTGCACGATGATAACTTCTCATAATTCACACGATGATTACCTCTCGTGGAGCGCATGACGATAGGCGTGGGACACAAGGGAATCCTGCACACGACGATAAGCATCGAGCTAGCAAAAGAAGCCTGCGCAAGTCGATAGGCGTACAGAGGCGTGAAAGGAACCTATGCGCGACGATGCGCACCAAGCTAGCGAAAGAAGCCAACACACGGTGAAATGAGCCTGTGCACGATGATGAGCACCGAGCGCAAAAGAGAAGCTCATGGACGGCGATGGGTATTGTCGTGACCCTTTGCAGACGGCGATGGACATCACCACCTTCAATAGCCATGTGACATGGTGAAAACCCCACGGATGACAATAAACTTTGCTACCAGCGTTCCGTGCTAAGACTTCGAGGATACACCTGAAGACAACGATGAGCAGCACCATCTGCAAATCTTGCTGCGAGATAGAGATGCACAAATAGAAGGGGAAAGGAGCTCGCACATGACGCTGCCATCACCATTTCCACTCGAGTACTTTCCTTGCTTCTTGTGTATCGACGTCCGAGGAGAATCCCGTCAAAGGATCTACAAAAAAGAACATCCCCATTGGGAAGGGCATACTTGGTAAACATCCATCGTATACTGTTGCGTTCTGCCCAATCCTCAAGTAGCCTTCCATGCTTTATGAAATTCATGATAGGCTCCCTCCAGTCTTCCACTTGTTCTACCTCTGCACACATCAGGTCGAAGAATTTAAGCTCTTGCTTCTCGGCCTTGGATTCTTTTCCTCGACACATTTCTTGCTCTGCCTTAATGACATCCTTGGCAGCAAGGAGAGCTCCGAATGGATAAGGTGGGCATTCAAGGAAGATATCTCTCTCTTCATCTACATCAACTTCGATTCTCAAGTCGACATGTCTCCACTCTTTTACCCAGACAGGCATAGACCCTGATGAAGATTATTGAATGGTAGCCCCGAGCTTTGAAAGTGCATCGACCTACAAGTTCAGCCTCCTAGGGATATGGTTTAGAGAGAAATCATCGAACTGGGTCATGTAAGATTTGACAGTGTCATGATAAGGCTTGAGAGTATCCTTCGAGACCTTATATATCCCTTTAAGCTGCCAGATGACTTGCTTACAGTCGCCAAATATGTTTAGCGTTCCAGGTCTTGTTCATGAGTGATCTCCAATCCAATTATGAGGGCTTGATATTCAGCTTCATTATGAGAAAATTCCTCTACAAGTGAGAAGGATAGAAGAATCATTCCACTGTCGAGAGTCATGAAAACGACTCTGGCTCCTCCTCTATCAGACTGGAATGATTCGTCGAAATATATCTCCCACGATCGAGCTAGTACCTCACAAAAAACTTCTTCATCAGGGAGATCACTTAACAGGGGAGATTCCGAAGGGACTGGGTGAGCCACGAGAAAGTCTACTAGGGCTTGTCCTTTGACTGCCTTCTATGGTATGTAACGTGATGTCGAACTCCATCAACAATAATGCCCACTTGGCCAGGCGTCCTGATAAGAATGGCTGGGTCATAAGGAACTTGACCAGGTCCACCTTTGAGATTAGTTTTAGCTCATGATTGAGTAATTAATGGGGGAGCTTCTGTACTGCAAAGATCAAGGCTAAGCACATCTTTTCGATGGGAGGGTAATTCTTCTCAGTTGCTTACATCCTGCGACTGAGATAATAGAGCATTGATTCCTTTCCCTCATCATTATTCTGTGCTAGAAGTGCCCCAAGTGACTCATCAAGGGCGGCCACGTATAGGAAGAGAGGTCTTCTTAACACTGGCATAGGGAGCACTGGGGAATTCAACAATTACTGTTTGATGTCATCGAGTGCAGCTTGGCACGCTTCATCCCATATGAAGGGAGTGTCCTTCTTCAGCATGTGTGAAAAGGGCCTGCAGCGCCTTGAAAGTTTTGAGATGAACCTTCAAATGTAGGTTGTCCTTGGAGAGACCGCAGTTCATGCAGGGTAGTAGGCGATGGCATATCCTGAATTCCCTTGATTTTGAGCAGCTCGAACTCGAGCCCACGGTACCTCAGGATGAACCCTAAGAATTTTCTTGAGCATATGATAAAGGCGCATTTCAAGGGATTTATCTTGAGTTGGTGATGCCGCAACCATTCAAATACCTTTTTAAGGTCTTATACGTGAGCGTCCTTTGTTTCAAATTTCACCACCAAGTCATCCACATAACACTTGACCTCCTTGTGGATCATATCCTTGAAAATGGTTGTCATGGCTCACTGGTACGTGGCGTCGGCATTCTTCAACGCGAAACGCATCACAGTGTAGTAAAAGACACATTTTGAGGTCAAGAATGCAGTGGCCTCCTCATCTTCTGGTGCCATCCAGATTTAATTATAATCAGAATATCCATTCATAAAGGAGAAGATTTGACAATGAGCTGTGGAATCAATAAGCATCTCAGTGAATGGCAGGGGGAAGTCATCCTTAGGGCAGGCGGTATTCAAGTCGTGAAAGTCAATACAGACCATGATTTGGCCATTCTTCTTCTTGACTGAGACAACATTTGTTGACTTCACCTATGAATCCAGCTTGCCTGAGCTTGTTCACCTCAGCATCGATATGTATCTCAAGGTCAGGTCTAAACCTTCTTGATTTCTACTTTATGGGTTTGACGTGGATCAATACCAAGACGATGTACAACGACTTGAAGGTCTAGACTAGGCGTCTCATGATATTGCCAGGCGAAGACGTCCCGGTTTGCTCAGAGGAGGGCTATATAACTTTCTATCTCTTATGGGGACGTTTTTGCCGCGATGAAAGTTGGCCTTAGGTCAGCTTCATCCCCTAAGTTTATCTCTTCAAGCTTGTCAATTGTGGCCTGACCACCTTCTTCCCACTCTTTCAAAGCCTCTTACAACTCTTCATCAGGGGATTCAGGATGTTTCTCATCAACCTCGAGTGCAACGACACACGATCTTGACATTTCTGCTTCTAGGAGGGGGCAAGTATGAGCGATGATTTGTAGTCCCTGATCGAACCAAGCAATGAAAGGTTTGACTTCAAACGAGGAGTCCATGAATTTGTGACTGGGGTCACTCGGGTACTTGCCCTGAACTGGGTGACGCTTCATGAACGTGAATCATGTGACAGACCTTGTGGGATTAGGAGAATGAAGAAGGCTCGGTCTTGGCTTGTGTTGACAGGGCATCGGCGACTATCAAGAATCTAGCCGCCAAGGCCAGCATCTTTCTTAGGCACTTTCACTACGACCTGTTAAGGCTGGTGCCTCTGAGCTATCTGTTTAGAGTGTTGAAGTCTAGACACTACCAAGCTACAGTTGTGGAAGAAATAGACGAGGAGGGAGAAGAAGGAGAGTTAGAATGTTTTAGGCAGCTTTTTACATTGTCGCTGGAATTGGACATGTGCTGGGGTTATTTTAGGTCTTACCTCGGCTTTGACCATTGTGGGGGTGCTTTTAGAGTCGTCACCCATATTGGATGACTCCCGAGCTGTTGATGACTCAGGGACATCCGTCTGATTGGAAGATAGGATAAGGCGAGCTGCGAATAGGATGAAGTCCTATATGGTTAGCAGTGGAGGAAGGGGCCCAAGAAACTCTTCCTCGACTGGTGGCTGAGGGAGACGATTCGTTCGACGAGTGGACCTAGGCGCCCGTCTCCATTAGGATCTCTGAGGAGGGGTTTGGTACGCCCTGTCGGGCTGATGAGTAGCCAACTTCACCCATGGTAGACTTCCCAGGGTGCTCTGAAGGGTCCAGTGTATGCTCATAGGGGACTTGTAGTGGGGCTTCCTCTTGGAAGAGAGTGATGGCTTGGAATCGCTCTGGGAGAATGGAACAAATAATGTGGCCTTCTTGAACCTTCTGAGCGACTATGGCTTCAAACCCAAAGCATTCTTTCAGCTTGTGCCCCCATACTTGGTAGTATGGGCACCAGTCGTACCCTGTGCAAGGCGTTTAGGCTGCTTGCCAGGCTTGGGAGTAACGAGACCCTGTTGAAGCATCTCCTCGAAGAAGGCCTGTAGAGGACCTAACTCAGTGCTTCCCCGGGCTTGCATCGGGAGTTCTTCTTGCAACAGTGGAAGAGGGGCTTTAGGGTGTCCTTCTAGGTTACCATGAGCTTCCTGGCATTGATGCATCTTCTTTGCCCAGAGTTCATGGAAGCTAGTGCATTCGCTCACATCATGGCTTGTTATCAAGTGATATGAGCATCAGAGGCTCTCAGTTCCAGGAGGCAGGGACTTGGGTTGCCTTGCCATCTTTGGTGTGATGTGTCCCTCTTCGAGCATTATGGAAAATAGTGCACGGACAATGGCGGGTTCCCCATCATCTTCTTGTATTGTCACTATGTGAGAAGCCTTAGTTGCCCCGAATGTTTTCTTTAACTCTTCAAGCTTTATCTGACCCTTGTTAATAAGGGTTTTGATAGTGTCGTTGAGCTTATAGCCATCCTGAGTGCGGTGGCCTACTTTCCTGTGATAGGCACAATACCTCTCGTGTGTCTCTTGTCAAGCTTGTTCTGGTGTGTTGACCTCCGGAAGCTGGATCATGTTTTGCTCCAGTAATAGTCAAAGCAGTGTAGGGACCCACTCCTTGTCGAAGGGGAACACCTTATTCTGGTACTTGATCGAGAAGTCGCTTTGATTAATACTTTTGAGAGGCAGGACCTTGTTTTAGGACTGCTTCTTGCCCCCGACCTAAGACATTTGATCCTTAGAGAGGTCCAGGATTTGAGGAGCGGCTTTGTTAGTGTCAGTCACAGTGATAGATGCACTGATTACTGCTTTTTGCTGGTTGCTCTGATTGCTAACGGGAGTTCGAGCCAAAGGGTTGTTGACGAGATATTCCATGGTGTTTGAATAGACTATCAATACGAACTGCTTTAGAGATGAGCTCTGACATGGAGGGTGGATTGGAGGCCTCGACATGCAGGGCGATCTAAGGAAGCATGTTTCATATGCAGGTATGGACAACTTGTTTCTCAGTCATGGGAGTGGCATGAAAGGTTGCGAGCTCTCTCCATTGGGCGATGAACTTGTCAACTGGCTCACTAGGGTCATGAGTCAAAGTGAGGAGCTCAATGGTTTCCATGTTCCTTTAGACTTCATAAAAGCGTTGGTAAAACAACTGCTCATTTTATGCCAGGTGTGCACTGAGTTTGGAAGCAGCCGAGCATATCAGTGGAAGGCTGGCCCTTTGAGAATCTCGATAAAATGACGGAGGAGGAGTCGCCCATCAATTGTCATCTCTCAACAGGCCGCTTGAAAGTGGGCAGTATGCTGGTGTGGAGACGTAGTACCGTTGAACAGGGGGAGCTTCCCT
This sequence comes from Amborella trichopoda, assembly GCF_054954075.1. Taxonomy (NCBI): domain Eukaryota; kingdom Viridiplantae; phylum Streptophyta; class Magnoliopsida; order Amborellales; family Amborellaceae; genus Amborella; species Amborella trichopoda. The sequence continues at coordinate 25,171,120 of NC_142344.1, forward strand.
TTTTGATAGTTCTGGGGAAACGACATCTGGTCAATGTACGAAGGGTATGGCTTATGGTAAAGAGACGCCTCTTACATGTGTGGGACCTTGTTCTTGAGACTGTGGGCTTGAGTGTTTCCTCGAATTCCTTTGTGGGGCTTGAGTGCACGGCTGACCTGAGGCTCGCTCAAGATGGTACTCTTGGGGAAGACCTTTGAGTACCAGGTCTCGAGGTGGTTGCTTGGTGAGAGAGGAGTAACAGAAGAAGGAGCTAGTTCATGACTCTGCCTAAGTCAAGAGCGAGGAGGAACCTGCAAAGTCAGTGCATGTACACCTTTAAGGTTAGTTGTTCGGGTGACTTGGGGGTCAGCCCAGGTTTTCTCAACTGGTTCGACCTTAAGAGGTTGAGATCCATGAGCTTGTGTTTGTGAGGGACTGGGTAGTAACCTATGTCTCACGGGGTGAAGCTGTGTGTGGTGAGAGGGAGGACAGAGAGGTCGACCCTTGTGTGCTCAAGCTGGAGTAGAATTGGCACTACCCCGAGCTGTGGGATGCATGGCGTGCGCAGGGTTTGGCCCGAGAAGGCCTAGCCCTGAACACGAGTTCGAGGCAGCATGAAATTTACCCCGATGTGTGCTTGAGTGGTTGGACCACGAGATTTTAGGTGTGTGTATGGGGTGGAGATCCCAGGCTTTCTGCCTCCGTGTGCCGAGCCTCCAGGTGTAGAGGTTCGAGGTAGTGAAGGAGTTCGAGGGGTAGCCTTACGACAACCCTCAAAAGCAATGGCAACTTGATTGCCTTTTACGAGAGTGGACAGGGCAGCCTTTCGATGTACCCCAACGATATGACTGGCAAGGGGCTTGCCAGTAGCAGGGTGGGTGTTGTGTGCGGTAGCAGATGTGCTACCAATGTAAGGGGCCTTGATGGAGAGTCCATCAGGGCGAGGAAGCGGGGAGTCAGGGACCTTTAAGTCCCTTCTCGCACCAACCTAGGAAAGAACCTGGCAGCCAAACTATGAGTCTCGTTTCAAAATGAGTGTAAGGAAGGAAGCTTGAATAGTTTGCTTCCCTGGGACAGTCATGAGTGCGGGGATAAGAAAGTCCTCGAATCTCATGAATGGGTTGAATAACCCAGATGCCATAGAAATTTCTATAGAAAGTAAAAGACGATATTGATTAAACAAGAGCGAACCAACGAAGGGGTAATAAGTCCCCAATGGAGTCGCCAGGCTGATGCCTTTATCTCTCCCTCTAGATCTAGATGATCTTGAGGCATGTATCTCGAGCTTCTAGTGAACTAGGGACTTGAGATCGCCCTCTCAAGAACCTTATTGAAGAGCAAGGGTAGGTATAAGAACCAATGAGATAGGAATTTAAGGTGGGTTCGGAACTTACTCGGGCTGGCTCGCGAGGGCGTCCTCTTAGATCAAGAAGAAAGCTCCCCAGCTGCATTAGCTGGTTTGAGATCGCCTCCCTTGACCTGCGATCGCCTTGTTTTCTGCACCACACTAGCATGGTTAATTTTCAAAACAAGTGGGCCAAAGGGACCCACCCTTGTCTTAGGACAATGTACGTTCATATAAGAGAGTGATGGAATGGAAGGAGGAAGAATCCAGATGGCAATGGGCCACGTCGTTGGCATCATGAGAAGACATCGCGTCCCTTGCGGTGACGATGAATTCTGGTGAGGCTAAAGGTGATTGCTCCTCGTGAGGCACGTGGCGCTAGATGTGGGATATGAAAGAGACCTGTGGACGACAATAAGCATCGCCATTGGCAACGCGAGAAGGCAGCACGTCCCTTGCAGGAGGCGATAGCTTCTGGTAAGGCGCATGACGATAACCTCTCATAAGTCGCACGACGATTACCTATCGTAGAGCGCACGGCGATAGGAGTGGGACACAAGGTAAGCCTGCGCAGGGGTGATAGGCACCGAGCGAGCGAAAGAATCCTACGCATGGCGATAGGCACAAAGAGGTGCGAAAGGAGCCTGCGCACGACGATGGGCACCAAGCAAGCGAAAGAAGCCTGCGCATGGCGTTAGGTGCAAAGAAGCGCGAAAGGAACCTGCACGAGACGTTGGGCACCGAGCACAAAAGAGAAGCTCACGGACAGCGATGGGTATTGCTGCGACCCTTTGTGGACAGTGATGGACATCGTCGTCGGCAATAGTCACCCGACAGGGTGAAACCCCCACGAACGATAATAAGCTTCGCTACCCGCGTTCCTTGCTGAGACATCGAGGATACACCTGTGGATGGCGATGAGTAGCGTCATCTGCAAATCTCATCGAGAGATAGAGACGCGCAAACATAAGGGGAAAGGGAGCTCGCGCATGGCGCTGCCATCGCCATGCGCGACCTGTGAATTCACAGGAAGGAGAAAAACGAAAGAAAGAGGCATGCACGACACTTCCACCGCCAAGCATGGTCTCTGATGGAGGCTCAAGCGAAGAAGAAGAAGAAGAAAGAAAAGAAGAGAGAGAAAATTTATCTTGAGCCTAAGGGTACCGAACCAAAATTTTCTTTCTTCTTACTCTCTCTCTCTAAATGTGACCCAACAATGAGAAGGAAAGGGAATTCTATTAAGTGAAAATTATCTTTCGTGATGGGTTCCAAGCCTTTTTGCGTACAATGATGGTACGTGGTATATATAGAACTGTTCCCAAACATGGGTAGATTGATCAAAATTAAACCTAATTGCTGGAATTAAGATTTAACTTAATTAAAATAAATTAGAAAATAGGGTGAAAAATGACAGATTTGCCCCTCATTAACAAGTTGTGGAATTTCAAGACAGTCCTTATGTTGCCCTAGAACGTGCATGATTTTGTCATGGATGATCTGGGGTCGTTCTAATCTGTTTGATCAAAAGATGGTTGTTTTCTTGTAAGGCTCGGCATGGCGATTGATTTGATACGAACTTCGAGACATGGATCGTGTTTTTAGGGCAAGTCATGTGACTTGAAATTTGAATGAATCTTGAAACTTTGGATCGATTGTGTGCTCGTTCCTTGATATTTTTCTGTGATTTCTTCACAGGAACACACTGACCATGCCGTCACGATCGCGGGACAACAAACGCAGCTCGATTCCATTCCTAAATGAAGATTTTATAACTTTGAAGTTTTGGTCGGAATTTGAAATTCCGGCGACAAAATTTACAGTCTCTTCGTTGGCTTCGTGTTTGGAATCGGACCATTCATCATGTACGGGGTTCGGACTAAAGATAGCCTTAGACCTTATGTACGCGATGGAATTGATTTCACGTCGATCGGGCTCGCGAGCAGCGTGATTTGGCTGCTTGAGAGAGACACGATGTTGCTGATTGTTTTGCACTTTCTACATGGATCAGCAACTTCTTTTCTTCCTGCTCGGGCATCGTTGCGGGGCGTGCCACATATCAAAACCCTCGTGTCGACGAGAAGAACACGCTTCATCTAGTTTGAGCATGATCCAATCTTGGAAGAGGGAGATATAAGCGTCGAAACTCACTGGTCGTGATTGTCGCTTTAATGGAGTTGAGTTGCAGGGTGGCCGCACGGGATAGCGTGCGGCTCCTCCTGTTTCGCTCTTTCACCTATAACTTCTTCTTAGGATGTCCGTTCAAGTTGAAATTTGACCTAAGGGGGTTTTCAACCATGCCGGATCCAATGGTAATGGCTCCATAGAAAATTGAGACACCGAAAATATAGCTCTAGTTATAGGGCCCGTTTCAGGGTGCTAAAGGTTGATTCTGCCGAAACTGTTTCTCAGTTTGCGCTGCCTTACACATGTCAGAATTTGACAAAACTTGGCAGGATAATTTTGAGAGTCCTTATGAAGTCCTTCTAAGACCGTTGGGATTTCCACTGTTTGTTAGGCTTTATTTACCAAGGGACCAAGGTGCTAAAAATGTCTTCAAACAACGATTTGTCCCTGCCGGCTGTGACGAGTAAGGAGAAGAAAGAAAAGACACAGGCAGCGATGCGCTTCTGTTCACTATGACAGAAGGAAGAGGAGAGAAGACACAGGCAGCGTTGTGCCTTCGTCAGCAATGCTAGAAGAAGAAGAAAGAGAAGAAATAAAAGGCGCTAAGCCTTCGCCGGTTGTGGTGAAAGTAGAGGAAAGAGAATACACAGGCGGTGTTAAGCCCTTGCCGGCTATGATGGAAGAAGAGGAAAGAGAAGACACAGGCGTCACTAAGCCCTTACCGACTGTGGTGGAAGAAAAGGAAAGAAAAGACATAGGCAATGCTAATCCCTCGTCGGTTGTGTTAGAAGAAGACAAGAGATAGAGCACAAATGGAAATGGACTTCACCGTCTTGGACACAAGAGAGACAAAAGAAATAGCATAGACGACAATGAAGTTCACCGTCTTGGTCTAGGACACAAGAGAGACAAGAGAGTTTTGACAGAGCCCCAACCTGCCATCGAGGTTAAGGCCTGGCTCACTGTTTGTGTCTGAGAAACAGGAAGGCATCACACCCAACAAGAGGTCCGCCATGGGTGAGTAGAGAAAAGAAAGAAGAGCAGGGAAAGAGAGACATGCTAGACTAAAGGAGGAAGGAAGAGAGAGATAAAGATGAAAGAAGGAAAGAGAAAGGGAGAGACGAGAGAGAGAGAGAAAAAAAGAGAGAGAAAGAGAGACATAGAGATGAGGGAGAAAGGGGAGAGAGAAAGAGATAGAGATAAGAGAGAAAGGAGGAGAGAGAAAGAGAGAAATAGAGATGAGAGAAAAAAGAGGAGGAGAGAAAAAATTACCTTACCGAGGGGTACTGACCCTTTTCTTCTCTCCTCTCTCTCTCCAAGATGCCCCCCACGAACTTAAGCAAGAATTGAAATCTTTATTGAATGATTAAAGAATGAACCAAAGGTCTTTTACAATGAGGTTTTACATGTTTATATAGAATTGGGTCCAAACATGGGTGGATACCAAAAAACTAGCCTAATTGATGATAATTACAATTATTTTGAATTAAAGAAAATTAAGAAACTAGGGTGCAAAAGGACTATTTTGCCCCTACCTAACAATAGATGGAATTCTAAAACAGTCCCTACTGCTGTCTTAAAATTTATGTGATCTTTCATGACTAATCCGGAGTTGCTTTGATGCCTGTTTGATTGAAAGATAATTTTTTTCTTGTAGGCCTGGGCATGGCGACTAATTTGATACCAACTTCGAGCCATGAATTGTGTTTTTAGGCCACAATCATGAGACTTGAATTTTTACATGAATTTTGAAAACTTCGGATCAATAGTGTGCTCATTCCTTGATTTTTTTTTCATGATTTCTTCACTTTAGTGCACTGATCATGCCGTCACGATTGCATGACAACAAACGGGATGCGATTTGGAGCCCGAACGAAGATTTCACAACTTTTGGGTTTTTATCGAAATCTAGAATCCAGTAGCTGGAATGTATAGTCACTTCGTCGCCTTCGTGTGAAAAATCCAACTGTTCATCATGTACGAGATTCAGATCAATGGTATCCCTGGACCTTCTGCACATGTTGGAATTGACTTCGGGTCGATCCGATGCGCAAGCGCCATGATTTGGTCGCTCGAGTGAGGCGTGTCGCTGTTGAATTTTCTGCAACTTCTTTTCGCATCAGCAAATTTTCTCTAGCGTTTCTCCCTACTAAGGTGTCGTCACGGGGTATGCCACATATCCAAATTCTCTTCTTGACGAGATGAACATGCTCACAAAATTTGAGCATGATTCGACACGGGACGAGTGAGATATGGGCCCCGAAAATCACTGCCCGTGACTGTGAAAATAGTCACCTTGAAAGGTGTTTTGGTGCAAGGTGGCCACACGAGAACAGTATGAGGCTGTTCCTGTTTCAATGTTTTGCTCATAACTTTGTCTTGGAGTGTATGATTAAGCTGAAATTTAACCCATAAGGGTTTTCGACCGTGATGGATGACGGTTGTCCAACTACCATTTGACGCACCAAAAACATAGTTCTAGTTATAAGGGCCCGTTTTAGGGTGCTAGAGGCAATTTTTTTCGAAAATTTTTCTTTGTGTTTACTGCCTTAGATATGTCAGATTTTGACGAAACATGGCAGGTGGCCTTTTGGAGTACTTATAAAGATCTTGACCAGTTCTGAGCCTATTCTGAGACTTGTCGAGAATTCCACTATTTTGTCAAGCTTTATTGACCGACTTCCTCTTTATTCAGCATCAGGGACCAAGGTGTTCAAAAATGTGTTTAAACACTTTAGTCAAGAGTTATTGATGTCTTGTACACTTGAATGTATCCCCTCGGGGCACCAATCCCTCTTTACTGTCTCTCAAGCACCACGTTTGGTCATTGAAACAAGCCTGTCAAAAGAAGAGCAATTACCTCCACCTTTGCCACGCTTTCTCACGTTCACCAAGATGGTCAACGAGGCAGTACAGATCGAAAGCCCATTCAAGCTTCATGAAGGCATATCTGGGCCTTTCGCATAGGGCTATGATGATAAGCTGTACACGGTCTCCACACCAAATACCATGCGCTTCTCAAGGTGAGGTCGATGTAAGGGTGATTCCTTTGATAAATGCATGATCTCCGAGTTGCTTAAAACTCTCTTATCTAAGCGGATAATCGAACTACCGAAGCTAAGAAGACAAAAGGAAGTTAGGAGGGACCACAAGCCCAGTTATTACCGATATCATAAGATACTTGGTCACAAGACTGATGAGTGTCATACCATTGGAAACATCATCCAGAATCTCATAGACACTGGGGGATTGAATTAGCAGTCTGATTCCACATATGATCCAGTGCTGCACTATGGTCAGAGCTGCAAGACCCTAAACTGCATAGCAATGGTCCAAGCTATATGACCTTAAGTTATAGCATACGTCCTAGTGGCACGACGTTAAACTGCACAACATACGGTCTTGGAGGCAAGACCTTAAACATGCCCTCCGATCTTGGTGTATGACCATAAAACACACTACTCTTACGGTCTCGAAGGCAAGACTTTAAACATGCCCTTCGGTCTTGGTGTGTGACCATAAAACATACTACTCTTACAGTCTCTGAGGCAAGACCTTAAACATGCCCTCCGGTCTTTGTGTATGACCATAAAACACACTACTCTTATGGTCTCGGAGGAAAGACCTTAAAACATGCCCTCCAGTCTTGGTGTATGACCATAAAACACACTACTCTTACGGTCTCAGAGGCAAGACCTTAAACATGCCCTACGGCCCCGAAGGTAAGACTTTAAACATGCCCTCAAGTCTCGACGGATGACCTTAAAGCGAACCAAATCGACGGTCACAGTGGCATGAGCTTAAACATACCTCTGCAAAAAAAAAAAGTGGGAGATGGACATGACGTAAACCCGAAAGAGCATCATGGGTAAAAATGTCAAGAAGATAGAAGAGAAAAGAAATGACGGACATGGTGTGCATCCCCAAAGGCCACATGGGCAAACTATGTCAAAAAGAAAAAAAATTGTCAAAAAAAAAAGGGGCATGATGCAAACTCGTAAGGGAATTGTGAGTAGAAGGAAGAAAAAAAAATGGCAGACGTGGTGTAAAAACCACGGGCAAAAGTGTCACAAAGGTTTTTTCTGGATCTTGCGATAATTAGAAATGGTGCACATCCCAGGCTTAAATGAAAACCTGAAAGGGAATTTAATTAAAAAAGACACGTGTTAAGGCAAATGTGTCAACAAGGAGAGCGCTTAATGGCTCGCAGCCTGCTGAAGGGCAATGCTACCTCACCTTCGTGTGCACATTCTTACCGGCATGACTTTCCACACTACCATGCACGTCTCTTAGATGGTGTTGCCGTGCGCATCACACCGAAAACCTCCCGTGCATGTCTTTCTCTCCAGACCGTCGAGCGCATGTCACCGAGCTTGTCTCCATGCTAAGCCTGTCAAGTGCGCTCCTCGTCACATGATGCTGTCGAGCACCATTGCACTGATGAGCGTGTATGCACTACAGAACACATTTTTGCCGCTAAGTGTGCCTCTCGCCACGTGCTGACGTATGCATACCACCGAGTGCGCCCCTCGCCACATGATGCCTACAAGCGCGTATGCACTACCGAGCACGTACGCACTACCGAGCACGTACGCACTGCCGAGCACATACGCACTGCCCAGCAGCTCTTCTGCCTCTACACCCACACCTTTTGCATGCACCCCCACTCATGCCTTCCCTAGCTAGTCCGTTTGTGTGCACATTGGCAGGCCTCAACCCTTATCACATTTCCATCACCAAGGAGTCGTACTTACTTCCTAATCCCCAGTGAGTTCACTTCCGCCTACCATCCCTCACTGAGTCACCTTCATCTTCTAAACCCACTGTCCATAAATGGTCTCAGCCATTTTCATCCTCAAGAGAGTTAGACCACCATCCACAGACTCATTCCCATGGAGCCTCATCCCCTTCACATCTCTCAGTGAGTCCACCCCTCATTGGCGACCCACATACATGGCGACTCATACACAATCCAGTTGCATGACCCTAAACTGTAGTACACGTCCTGCCTACATAACGTTAAACTGCTTTGCCCAGGTCTCGGTGGCATGACCTTCAACACGCCTCCACACAAATGTGCTCCTTCCGTTGCACGCACACACTTTGCATGCCATTCCATGCATGCTTCCCCTAGTCGGCCTATCAGTTTGCGCATATCGCCTTCACTTCCTCCCCAGCGAGTCCATCTCCATAACCCTTCAAGAACTCGCAACATTCCACAATGAGTCGGGCCCATGCTTATGAATCCCCGGTGAGCCATTCCATCATCCATACTCACTGACAGCTAGTGGGCCACCCATCATACATAGATGGTCTCGTGCCATCACCCCAAAGTGAGCCAAACCACCACCATACTCACTCTATGGCCTCCACAGACCATCATCCATCATCATCGTGGTTCGAGTTATATAACCCTAAACTATAGCGAATGTCTTGGGCACATTACGTTAAACTGCTTCGCCCAATGGTCAAGGCTATATGACCTTAAAACATAGCCCAAGTACCGGAGGCATGACCTTAAACTCGCCTCCACAAAAAAAAATGGGCATGGTGTAAACTCGTAAGGGGAACGTCATGAGTAAAATGATGGATGACCAAGGTCACGAAACCATGAGTAAGAGTGTTTCATAAAATAAAAAAAACCGGGCACGGTGGAAACCCACAAGGGGCACCATGAGCAAAAAGGTAAAAAGGGCAGACATGGCCGTCAGGTCATGGGCAAAAGAGCCTAATAAAAAAGAGGTTGGTAAAAACCATCTCTAAGACACTGCTACCCCCAATCCAAGTGAAAACCAGCCAGGGCACTTGGACCAATAAGCAGGTTGATGCAGTGTTTACCTCAAAGGGCAACTTCAGTCGACATTTCAAGAAAAATCCTCTATAGAAAAATATGCTGTTATTGGGACCTGAAAACAAGAAGCTCATGGGTAAGAAACTGTCAAACCAGGTCAAGTAAACGTGGTGTAGCAGAAAACCACGCTGCTAATACGTCCAACGGGGTGAGGACTTTAAAAGCATCCCTCAGCAATTCTTCTTCCCTTTCTTTGAAGAGCTAGGTGAAAACCAAACTAGTGTTTGTCCCTCTTCTCTCCTTCTTCTCTGAAGAGCTAGGTGAAAGCCAAACTAGCCTTCGTCCCTCTTCTCTCCTTCTTCTTTGAAAAGCTAGGTGAAAGCCAAACTAGCGTTTGTCCCTCTTCTCTCCTTCTTCTCTGAAGAGTTAGGTGAAAGCCAAACTAGCCTTCGTCCCTCTTCTCTCCTTCTTCTTTGTAAAGCTAGGTGAAAGCCAAACTAGCCTTCGTTCCTCTTTTTCTACCTTCTTCTTTGAAGATCTAGGTGAAAGCCAAACTAGCCTTCGTTCCTCTTTTCAACCTTCTTCTTTGAAGAGCTAGGTGAAAGCCAAACTAGCCTTCGTTCTTCTTTTCTCTCTCTACCTTCTTCTCTGAAGAGCTAGGTGAAAGCCAAACTAGCCTCTGTCCGTCGTTTCTCTTTCTATCAAGCATTCCTTAAAATGTCTAATAGGGTATAGACTTTAAAATCATCCCACCATACGTCCAATGGGGTGTAGATGTTAAAATTATCCCTCAAGATCCCTCATAGGTAAAAAACTGTCAAATCAAGTCAATACCTGCCCACAACAACCAAAGTAGAGCCCTTTCAAGGCCGCCTTGCCAAAATCCCTCCCTGGTTGGACAAGACATTCAGGAAAAGCCAACAAAAATCCCCCAACTAGACTCGGCAAGATGGGGCCCACAGAGGTACCCTTCTTGTTAAAGAAAACTTGGTGTAGCAGCAAACAACACCACCGATATGTCCAATAAGGGTGAGGATTTTAAACACATCCCCCAAATATCTCCACATTTGGGTCCACAACAAGGCCCCCAGCTGTCCGAGCACCTTGGTCACCCCTCTAGGAAGCAGCTTTGCATGAGTGTCCCGTTGACGTTCGTTTGATCCGGTGGCTAGAAACTAAAGTCAAAAGAACAATTTTGTTTCCGAATGTTGTACTTCTCACTTCTCTCAAAGCACAACATTTGGCGGGGCAATCTGTTTGAAGATATTTTCCATCACTTGTATCCTCAGTGCGAATAAGTAGAGAGCAGTTCATGACTTGGGGCCACGGGAACCAGAACACCTATAGACTATGGAAGTCGTAGGACAATAAGCCCTGATCTAGAAGTGAAATTTTCAAAAGTCTCAGAATGGATCAAGAAGGTTCAATATCGTGCCTACGGGTCTCTTAAGAACACCTGCCAAGTTTCGTCACAATCCAATGAGTTTAAGGCAGTACAGACGATAAAAACAGTTCGTGAAATTTTATCTTTCATGCTGAAAATGGACCTTAAACTACAACACCATTAATGGAGCATCAAATGATCTGAAACCCATTGCCATTGGATTCAGAACGTTCGAAAACCCTCGAGTATCAATTTTCAGCGCATTCAAACGCTTGTGGAGCAAGTTATGACCACATTACCCAAAAAAGGTAGGTCGTACGCTATTATGGTGCACCCTCAGTGAACCAGTTTCCATTAATGGAAACTGTGGTTCTTAATTTCGGGGACAAACTTCACATGGCCGTATCTTCCTCATCTCGAGTTGGATCGAGTCCAAATTTTGGAAGCATGTTTGTCTCATCGACCTAGTCGATTTGATATGTAGCATGCACGATGACACAGCCCGAGCCTAGAGAAATTGAAGAGAGAAGTTCACCGGAAAGTTCCAAAAGTAGCAGGTAATTTTCAGCAACATACCCCCTTGATTGAACGTCTGCATCACAGCGCTCGCTGGTCAGATCGTTGCAAAATAGGAACCATTACGACCACGAGATCGAAAGATTCCTCCAGGTCAAACCTCGCAAGTGATGGATGGTCAGATTCCTCAGAAATCAGGGATGAACAGTAGAAAATTCTGGCCACCGAAATCTAGATTCCAGCCAAAGTTCCCAATTTGGAAAACAGTCATCCGAGCACGAAATCGAGCCGTTCTTTTTGCAAAATGATCGTGGCAACTTTCTCATCACACTAAAATGAAGAAATCAGCGAAGAATACTGAGAAACGGACTGAATCATAAATCTAGGGTTGCATGTTTTCCCATGTTTTTGTCGCATCAAGATCATGATCTAAAACTCCAATCGATGGCTCGAAATATATACCAGAACGACCGTCTACTTGAGCTTATCAAGAATACAATATTCTTTTGGCCGGGAGGCAGCCGAAAAGGCCCCAAATCAGCCATGAAAAGCTTGCACGGATGAACGACCATTACAGGGACTGATTTGAAATTTCATATATTGTTGGTGCAGGGGCAAAATCATCATTTTGCCACCATTTTTCAGTATTTTTTTATTCAATTAAATGTTAATTTTCATCAATTAGGTCAAATTTTGATTGTCCACCCATGTTTAGACCTAAACTCTATGTAAGCACATGACATGCTCTTGTGAAAGGACCTTTCTTTCATCAATTAAAAATTCTCTTTTTGGTTGACTTTTTTGGGTCACGGTTTAGAGAGAGAAGATCTTGGTACGTACCCTTGGGCTCTACATGTAACTTTCTCTCCTCTCTCCTTTCTCTGTCTTCTTTCTCTCTTCTTTCTCTTTTCTCCTCTCTGTCCTTTCTCTCTCCCTCCTTTCTCTCTTCTTTCTCTCTCTTCTTTCCCTTTCTCTTTCCTCTCTCTTCTTTCTCTCTCTTTTTCTTTCCTTTCTCTCTCATTTTCTTTCCTTTCTTCCTCTTTTTCTTTCTTTTCTCTCTCCTCTTCTTTCCTTTTTTCTCTATTCTTCTTCCTTTCTCTCTCATTTTCTTTCCTTTCTTCCTCTTCTTGTTTCTTTTCTCTCTCCTCTTCTTTCCTTTTTTCTCTATTCTTCTTTCCTTTCTCTTTCTTCTTTGTTTTTCTCTCTTTCCTTTCCCTATCTCTCTCTGTTTCTTTCCCTATCTCTCTCTGTTTCTTTCTCTGTCTCCCCTGTCTGTCGCGCACCGCAGCATATACTGCCAAGCATGATTTTCTCTCTCTTCTCTCTTTTCTCTGTCCTGCACAGCAATGCTGATATTAGCCCACTAGCTCATATGAACATATGTGTTGATATGAGCCAAACGACCCAGATAGAATCTGGGCCAATCTAACGATTACGATCTCATTTCGTATTTGGATTTTAATGTTTTTTCTATAAATCCAAATAATTTAAATTTTTAGGCATGTATTCTTAAAAAATAAAATAATATAATAAAAATATCAAAACAATAATTTGCAAGAAATAAATTAATCAAAATATTCTTGAAACATTTCGAAGGTATTTTGATCAATTTAGTTTTTACGAATTATTTTTAAAATATTTTTATTAGAGCTTGATGAGAGGAATGGATACCTAAAATTTCAAGTAATTTGGATTCATAGAAAAAATATTAAAATTCAAATATGTAATGAGATCATGATCATCAGATCGACCCAGATTCAATCTGGACCGTTGGCCTCATATGTTCATATGAGTTAGTGGCTGAATCTCAATATTTACCTATTTGGGAAAACATCATGTCAACCCACAGGATGACAGCTACAGTATCTACCAATGACCCAAATTGAATATGAACCCAATCCAATGGTCACAACTTCATTTCTTATTAGAATTTTTATTTTTTTTATACAAATCCAAATCACTTAAAATTTTAAGCGTCTGCTATTAAAAAATAGTAGAGTCAAAAAAAAATATTGTAACAATAATTTGAAAAATATAAATTGATGAAAATTGAAACACTATCAGACAATGGTGACCGTGAGATGAACTTTGGACGGTGATGAGCATAGGCAAAACCACTGTTCATTTTCACCTATAAGTGTTGCGTAGTGTCTTCCTCTCTCTCTCTTTCTCTCTCTCTCTCTCTCTCTCTCTCTCTCTATATATATATATATATATATATATATATATATATATATATATATATATATATATATATATATATATATATATATATATAGACATTAACATGTATATCATTAATTAATTATCTACTATTGAGATAAATTAAAGTGATATTATAATTATATTAAAATAAATATGAATTCCTAATACTAGTTAAATTTATTATATATATATATTGCAATACATTACAAAATATTCACATTTATGTTATGAATAATATTCGCCTTATCTAAATTAAGATATATTACGATATTATAATTATTATACAATAAATATGAATAATTATTATTCTACTAATGAATAAATAATATGCATTATACAAAAAATTATTATAATAATATAAATAACAAATAATGTAAAATATTGAATATAAGCATCATAAATATTTAACTTATTAAAATAAACATATTTGCTCTATTGTTGAATATATGACTATTATATTTAATCTAAGATTACACTACCGAATAATTCAAGCTTAACTATAATACTATAATTATAATAATCAAAATATCCTACTTGAATCGTGTAATATAATTGTCCACAAATAATTCTATATATACTACTTTTTAGCTTTCCAATCTAATTATTTGCCATTTCTCAAGGTCTTATAGACATTTAATAATATATATGTTAGTCTAAGTAAATAATATATTTATTATGTAAATGATGAGTAAAAAATACACTATTATTATATGTAAATAATATATTTATTACAATATATTATTACAATATATTTTAAATAGATATTTTCCTCTTTGTTCAATCTTTTTATAAATAATATAATTTAATAAAATTAATAAATAAATTCTTTCTCACAAGTAAATGTTTATCATCCAAAAAATATATAACTAAAAAAATTAATAGATAGATTCATTCATGTAAATAAATATTTATTACCCCAAAATACCAAAAATTAAATTCTATTATTAAAAATAATATAATGCATATAAATCCATTATGTCCTTGCTGATAACATACTTGAAATTTTATTGTAATGGTAAGCATATTCTTTCAATTATAAAACATAACACAACATAATTTTATTACAATTATAAATTACTAATGTAATAGAGAACTCTTGTAATATTTATGCGACATGTTATTGAACATGTTATGGAGACTACAATTATAATGAAAAAACTAATATTCTTTTCTTTTCTTTTTTTTTTCTTTTTTTTTGTAATTATCATGAATAATGGAGAATTCTATGTAAATAATATATTGCCTAATATAAGTTAAAATAATTTCAAAAAACTGCCGAAAAAAGAAAAAAAAAAAAAACTTAAAATGTAATTTACTTTTTTATCAACTTTTAATCTGCCTTTTTTTAAAGGGTTTTATACAAAATAAAAATATCTAGTAATATTTATTGCAAGTTATATAATAATAATAAATTTCATCAAATATATTAAATTTAATAATATCTAATAGATTTATCTAATAGAAGATGATATATGTATTGGAGTATGGCCACCAAGGCCTCATGATTACCATTTACTTCTTGGTCTATCTTTTTCATTTTATTTTAAATATATTTAATAATAGTATTTACTTTCTATAAAGATCTTATTTCTTTTAAATTCTTTGAGTATCTTTTTTTGGTAAATGTCATTCTCTATCTTTTTTTAGCCACCCATTAATAATGCTCTAACAGTCATCTTAAACCAAAAACATTTTCTTTAGGTTAACAGCTAGAGAGAGAGAGAGAGGGGAGAAAAAAAGCTTAGCTGTTGATACAGGCAAAAAGAGATATTGACTATTCGATGCAAAACATGTCATATGTGGCAAGGGAATAAACTCCAAAACTTAAAAAAGAAGTTCATTAACCGATTAAAAAGACAACAATATCTCAAAGCCATCTGCCCATCTCACTAGTCATCCATAAACTGCACAACAATATTCCTCTCTCCATATCTATTTTCTCTCTACCAATATCAATGATGTTGTTTTTATTTTTTATTTTTCTTCAATATGAAGATGGATCTATTAAATTTTCTCTCTTTACAATCAAATACATGCTTGAAAACATCATTTCAATGTTGGAACTTTATTTTAATGATTAATATTAAATATCATGTGCAACTCTTGCTCAAACCATTAGTTTGTATCAGGTGCAGTCCCATCATATTATTATGTGGGTTTTCTCGATCTCCATAATCGCTACTTGAGAACAAGTTCAAGTCATTTGAATGTCATTGACGTTAATGTAATTCATATTTTGAGGTCTTTATAAGTATATAGGTGGCTATAGTTTGTGTTCAAGTGTTACATTTCTTTAGTTACAAGAGAAATTTTTTTGTTTGCGTACGCCTTGAGCATGACCTCTCTACACTCCACCACATTACGTCCAGGGTAGAGCACAAGCCGAGATACGTTGTAGAATTCAACTAAGATGAGGGGAGTCCTACGTAGGGTAGTACAAGTCCCCTTTGATACAATCTAGAGAAAGAAAGTGGATAAAGTTAAAAATGAGAGTGTGTGGTTAAATATTAAAGTAAAAACCTCATATTATAGCCTCTTAAAAAGGTGATCCTTTGCGTTACATCAAAATTACACCGTTTTAAAATAATAATAATAATAAATTTTAACATTACAATATTATATGTACTAATTCAGTTATATATGATACATTTATTTTTTGTATTATGAAGTCCAATTAGTAAACTTGTTAAATATTGCATAATCCAATTTCAGATTAGTGGACCTTAAGACCACCCCCTTTTTACTTGTAAGTTCTTTTACAAAGTATGAACAGCCCCTCTTTAATTGGATTTTTTTTTACCAATTAGCTTTGACGTGGCTCACACCTGAGTTTGGTAGCTACCACATGAGATCACCTCTCTCTTGACACCACCCCTTACGTGGCTTATTTAGCATTCCCATTTGATTTACCAGTGACACGTTATAATAGTCTCTCTCTTAAACGTTGTTCCACCTTATTGTCGCAATTTAGTGTCCTTATAGACACACCACTTACCATTGAGCTTGAGCTCTGCTGAAATGGTCTCCAGGGCTTCATCACTTATATCTTGTTTGTCCAAAACTTAACAACGCCCATCAGGTGAAAGGTCAGACAAACCACATACAGAGGTCGGGCGGACTGTTTCCAAATGCTGTCCGTCTGCCATCCCTCGCTCACCACTGGAATGATTTTTCTATGGCTTCAACAATTTCATCGGAATCCTAGAGACATGTCTTCTCTCTATTAACAATCACTGTTGATGACAAGCAACAGTGAGCTCTCTCTACAAGAAGAGCAACAACAATGTATATGTGTAAGTGATCTCATTTTTTAGTAAAATAATTATTTGAAAACTGATATATTTTATTTTTAATAAAATTATTATTTCTATTCGTTGTTAGGAATTTTAGACACTGTAAATTATTAGAATAAAATTGATTATTTCTGTCTGTTGCTATGAATTTTAGACATTATAAATTATTAGAAATAAAAATTGATTATTTCGGTCTGTTGTTATGACTTTTGGAAACTGTAAAGTTTATGTGTAAGTGACATAATTTTCTTATAAAATAATTATTTGAAAACTTGGTAATTCCTATTTGAATAAAAGTATGATATTTCCGTCTATTGTTAGGAATTTCAGACATGGTAAATTATTAGAATTAAGCTTATTATTTCTATCTATTACTAGGGATTTTCGACACTATAAATATGAGAATTGAAATTGATTGTTTTTGTTCATTCCGATGAATTTAGACACTGTACGTTTTATGCGTAAATGTTTGATTGTTCTATGAAACAGTTATGTTAAAGTTTGTATTTCTGTTACTAGTAAAATTGTGATATTCTGTTTAGGGTCGTGAATTTTAGATACTGTAAATTATGGAAATTTTTTTTTAAGAAGATTATAATATTGCTATTTATTAAACAAATCTAGATATTGTAAGAGTAGGTGTAAGTGACGTCATTTTTTTGTAAGATCAGTATTTGAAGAAAACATATGTTTCTATAATATTCCCAACGATATTTCTGCATTTAATCGTAATATTTTCGATATGATAAAATCCACGTACTTCGGTAATTAATTGTACTATTTCTAGCATATTTTTTAGGTATTGTAAGTAACTTCATTTCTTGATATTTCTATAATATTCCTAGTGAAAAATTTTATACACAGTAAGTGTTATGTGCAAGTGGTCTTACTTTCCTGAACAATAATTGTTTAAAAATTTGGGTTTCTGCACTTTAAAGTTTACGTGTTTCTGTAATGTAATAATTCGGAAATACTATAAGCGGTATGTTCAAATGTTATGTGCAAGTGTTATGTGTCATTGTTATGCGTAATTATTATGCGTAATTGTTATGTGCAAGTGTTATGTGCCATTGTTATGCGCAATTATTAGGCGCATTGTCATGTGCAAGTGTTATGCACAATTGTTATGTGCAAGTGTTTTGTGCAACTGATTTAAAGGATATTTTGAAAATACGATATTAATATTTCCTGATATCTACTACGTTGATATATAGCCTACAATTGACATAATAATATCTTTTAATCTATATGCATGATAATACGACATAGTGATGTCACTCGTGACTATATGTCTAGCATAGACATGGTTATGTTTCTTGTGATTGCATATGAGACATACTTCTTATAAGAGATGTGCATGGCAATGTGCTTCTAATATGATATGTGTGCATGACAACATGCTACTGATGAGATCCTGGGTAATATATGTGGATGGGCACATGCTGTGTGATACGATGGGCTGGGCACCTACTATGTGAATGATGGTGCCGGCAGCTGAGATCTAGGTACCTACTGTGTGAATGATGGTGCCGGCAGCTGAGATCTTTCTCTGGCTCTCTATGATAGAATGAGAGTTAGGATATGAGTGTTTGGGAGGGCTGTGCCCCCCAATGTTCTGTGGGAGGCATTATCCATTAGGACCCCTTTGGTAGTGTAATGCCGTCTAGCCAGAAGGACAAGGAGAGGATCGTGTCTTGCAAGGCCTCCGCCTATCACAAGGCCCAAACTGCACTGGGGACTGTGTACGTGTGTGAGGTATTGCGCAACGGATTTACCCATTGGTGGTGCTTCTTCCTGTGGGATAGTAGAAGTTCTAACCTTGGACAGGGGCTTGCGACTTAAGGTTGGTGCTTCTACTGCAAGACTTCTGTTGTTGTAAATGCTTATCTGATTCAATCTGATACTTAATTGCAGTAATGTTAGATTATTGTTAACCTTGATATGAATTGTGTGTCTAAGTGGACTCATCCGGTACGTTGGTGAGATATGAGTGGACCCATCTAAGACGCTGGTGAGGTATATAAATTACCTACTTGAGACGCCAGTAGGTTACCTTGTGAAATCCTTGTATTATGTTAAAATGGGCATTTCTCTTAAAGGAATTATATATGCACTTTCTTATACTGGTTTAGTATGCATTCAAATCTTCAAAATTATGTTAAATTGTGTGTTTCTGAATTTGAATATGTTCTCCATGTATGCTCTTCCTCATATTGAGCATTCTTTTAGAAAATACTTACACTTTCTAACCATGATTTGTAAGGATAATGTGGGTCACTTACTAAGTAGTCAAACTCATCAAACTATAGTAATTTGTTTTCCAGAGTAGTCGTAGTCATATTGTTCGTATGTACAACAGGATGAGTTTGGAAGAAGTTTGTAGACATGGATAAATTCGCCTTTGTAACATTTTTAATATCAAAGTTATATATATATATATATATATATATATATATATATATATATATATATATATATATATATATATATATATATATATATATATATATCCCCATGTTATTATAAGTCTAAAAGTTTGTGAATGGAAAATTTATTTTGCAGCAATATAATATATCGCAAAAGTTTAGAATTTGTTTCGTACCTTAATAATAAACTATCGCATCTCAAGAATTGTAGTGTTAAAAACTTGGGGTGTGACACCCCTATTGAAAAAGGAAGGAGTAACCAAAAGATCAAGGAAAAAAGATGAAGGGAAATATGAAGTTTTGAAATTATTTTCATTGAATTCCCTCAACAATTCATTAAAGAGACTCCCAGTATAAAGGCCCACTTATGAGTTAAGCATCCAAGAGCAAAACAGAGAATTTTACATTAAAGTCTTCTTTTGAACGATCTTTCGCGCTTTTTGTTGAACTTTTGAGGGGAAGAGATGAACCCGTCGAAGTTTTAGGAATCGAAGGCAATGTCTTAATACTGTGAATCGCAGAGGTCAGGGTTTTACCAGAACAATTGAAAACTCTATTTTTTCTCTTGGAGCCTCTCCATAGCCATGAAATCCTAGTTATAGAGGGATGGGAGGAGGCCGTTCTCCAACGTTCGGCTTTCTTCTTGGAATCTCTGAGATTCTGACTCTCTTTTCCTGGGAGATGGGTAGTTATCTTCTACCCGTTGGATAAAACCATCGTCTCTCTATGAAGCCTTTTAATTATAGGATAAATATTAAGAGAGAAAAATAGGACACATGTGAAGCCTCATGGCCACCTACACATACCAACATCTCCCACATGGCCATGAGGGCCTAAAACATTGAAAAATCATAAAGTCTATACTACTTGGTGGGTTTAATATTTACGAACATAACTTTGTCATGAGGCTTTTCACGCCAGCGCAGTTATGCATCTCATAGCACAAAAATCATTCAAAGTCATGTCATGGGGTTTTTCACGCTAATGAAGTTTTTCCTCTCATGACCAAGACATTAAACAAAAATATCCCATTTGGGATTTCCTCACTTAGATATTCCTAGGTCTTATCAAAGCTACATGCTTTGATAATATTTATGCACTTAATCACTTTGTTAAAGGATCTACAATCATATCTGAAGATAATAAATAACTTGCAATTATTTCATTCATTCCAATAATATCATAAATGTAATGATAATCAATTTCAATGTATTTATACTTGGAACTACAGGTTTCATTTCTAATTGATAAGATGACTGCCTTATTATCACAAAAATTTTAACAGGTCTGTTGACTGTATCCAGCTTCAAATCATTAATGAAGCGTTTAATCTAGGCTGCATAAGTTGTAGCAATGCTACAAGAAATATACTCCTCTTCCGTAGTATACCGAGCTACACAACCTTGTTTCTTGCTAGACCAAGAAATATATCCACCTTCACAGAGAAATACCAGTCCTGAGGTTGATTTTCTATCATCTGCATCTCATAGAAAGTTTGCATCAAAGTATCCGGTAACCTCTAAATTATCAGCTTGGAAGCACAATTTGTAGTTTATAGTTTTCTGGATATACTTGAGTATCTTTTTTATGACTTGTTAATGAATCATCAGAGGATTACTCTGAAATCTACTCACAAGACCATATGCATGACTCAAATCAGCTCGTATACACAACATGGCATAATTTATACATCCTACAGCTTGAGCGTATGAAATTCTTTCCTTTTCAGCTTTGTCACTATCATTTAATGGACACATCTTTTCGATAATTTTAAGCATTTACAAACAGGTATATCTATGGACTTGCAATTTTCCATATTAAATCTCTTTAAAATACTTTCTAAATAATTTTTTTAAGATAAACATAGAAGTCTTGAACTTATATATTTTGTTATTTTAATACCTGATACATATGAGGCTCTTCTCATATCTTTCATCTCAAAATGGGAACTTAACCATGATTTGGTATGTTTTAATCATATCAATATCATTACCATCTATCAAAATATCAACTACATATAGTGATGATATAACAAAATTGTTCACACTTTTCCAAACATATACGCAATGATCTAACCCATTGGCTACATAACGAATTTCAGTGATTGTATCATGAAAAGTAAAGTACCACTGCTTAGAAGAATGTTTTAGACCATTTAAAGATTTCTTAAATTTGTATACTTTATCTTCTTGGCCTTTAATTACATATCCTTCAGGTTGCTTCATGTATATATCTTCTTTTAATTTTTCATTCAAGAAAGTTGTTTTAGCATCTATTTGAAATAATTCTAGATCATAATATGCAGCTAATGCTAGGATGATCCTAATAGATGAAAATTTAGCTACAAGAAATAAGTTTCTACATAATCTAATACCCTTCCTTTGGGTGAATCATTTAGCTACCAACCTACCTTTATATTATTCAATAGATTTATTTGCATTA
Source organism: Amborella trichopoda (assembly GCF_054954075.1). Classification (NCBI taxonomy): domain Eukaryota; kingdom Viridiplantae; phylum Streptophyta; class Magnoliopsida; order Amborellales; family Amborellaceae; genus Amborella; species Amborella trichopoda. The sequence goes on from NC_142344.1 coordinate 25,192,625, forward strand.
AGCTTTTTCTTTAGGACTCACAAATAACTTTTCTATTTTTAGAGAGGTCAACCAACTCCCAAACTCCATTCATTTTAATAAAATCAAGTTCATGATCGATGGTTTGAGTCCATTCAACTGATTCATGTGAGCTAATAACTTTACTATAGCTTTGAGGTTCATATATTGAATCCTCGCTCAGTGAAGAATAATTATTTTCATTCATAAATATATAAAGTTCTTCAAATTTAGTAGGTGCGGCTCTAGTTCTTTTAAGTCTATCTGGTATATTATGTTCAATGGAATCATTCTCACAAATTATAAAGGGAGACTGAGAAATAGGGTCTTTGAGACACTTATCTTTATCAATTTCATGTAACTTAATAGACTTTTAAAATATGTTCATCATCTATATTTTTTAAGAAATGAGCATCACGACTCTATATTAAGGATCTAGTATCATGGTTATAGAATCTATAACCCTTAGAATTTTCTGAATAACTTATAAATGAGCATTTTATAGTTTTACTTTGTAATTTTTCTCTATTTTGTGGCCGTATAAGTACATGTGTCCCAGAACCCCAAACTTTCAAGATAGTAAGGTGAAGTTTCCTAGCTATCTATAATTCACATGGGGTCAAGTCTATAGATTTAGTTGGAACATGATTAATGATATACATTGCAATATTGAGAGCTTCACCAAACAAATGAGGTGATAAATCTCAATAACTGAACATAGACCCAACCATGTCCAATAGATTTCTATTTCTTCTTTCAGCTACACCACTTTGTTATGATGTATATGTCTTGTAGTTTGGCGAATTATACCATGCTCAGTATAAAGTTTGGTAAATAAAGCAGAGCAATATTCACCTCCCCTATTTGTTAAAAGAATTTTAATATGTCTACCTAGCTGATTTTCTACCTCAGCTTTATATTCTTTAAATGTTTCTAAAGCATCTGATTTTCTATTAATTAAGTACGCATATCCATAACACGAACAATCATCTATAAAAGTTATGAAATATTTCATCCTTCTATGTGTTTTTACATTTAATGGGCCACATATATCAGAGTGACAATACTAAGTAATTCAATAGACCTTTTTCCTTTAGGAAAAGGCTTCTTAGCTAGTTTACAAGAAATACATGTCTCGCATGTTTTGGACACAATTTCTCCTAAGTTTGGGAGAAACTCTCTTTTAACGATTTGATTCATTTTATCTTTATTTATATGTCATAATCTTAAGTGTCATAAATATAAATCATCCACACATGCATAAGTATCAAAAGAGGCATCAAAATAACTAGAAAGAGAAGAACTTTCATTAATATTTAATCAGTACAAATTGTCAACTTTAGTAATATACACCAATGCTCTAGAATGCTTCCTAATGGTGACTTGAGCAAACCTGAACTTTATTTTATAACCTTTATTATCTAGGCTAGGAACAAAAATTAAATTACACCTCATATTGTGCTTATACAAAGTATTAGTCAATAGGAGATTTGTTCCTCTTGGTAAACACCGCTTAAAAGTACCGACACCAAGTACATCATAATATGTATCATTTCCCATATAAATCAACTGGTTACCAAATGCAAACTCCTTCAACTCTGTGAATCGGTCCTTGGTCCTTGAGACATATCGAGTGAAGGCTGAGTCGACCCACCAAATCATTAAGTCATGGTTGGCAACTATTGATTCTAAGACTACACAGATCAAATCCTTTCTTTTATTTTGATTGCTATTATTATTTCTAGCATTGTTGTTATCTGACTCCTATTCTTATTTTTCAGCGTAGGACAACTAAACTTTATGTGCCCAATTTCCTTACAATAAAAACATATCTTCTCAACCTTATTCTTTTGATTTTTAAATTTTTTGCTTTTCCCTTATACCTATTATTATTATGATTATTGTAAGGTTTCTTGGAAATCTGAGAAGATGAACTTTGGGCAAAGTGGAGCTCATTTGACTTCTTTCTTATTCTTCTCTCAGCTTCAATACTGATGTGTATGGGAAGATTCAACATAGTTATCCCTTGTGCAAAGTGGTTCAATGCAATTACAACAGGCTCTTAAGATGAAGGGAGACTGTTAAGGACAATGGACATTTGCATGCAGTTAGGGACAGGATTACCAGCCGCAACAAGGTCCTTTGATAGCATAGTCATTTTGTTGACACGCTTGGTCACTGAGTATGGTTCTTCTTTCATATGCAAGAATTATATTTTTATAATAATAATTACACATGGGCCTTAGAAGTGGTCCCATACTTTCCAAATAGGGCACCCATCATACTTTGAGTTTCTGGTGTGATCCTCAAAGACTCTACTTAAATCATCCTCCATAAAATTCAACATAGTAGTCCTAGCTACTTTGTCATCTTCTAACCATTTGTCAAGTCACCTTCTGGCTTGACCATTGACATTAGGCTCTAAAATTGGTGATTCTCTATCCAGAGCATAATCCACCCTATATTAGAAGATAATATATCTAATTTTCTTTTCCACATAGAAAAATTGGTTCCATTGAGTTTTTCAAGTTTGGAAAGTTCTGACATGACTAGCTTTGATGATATTTTAAATTTTAAATAATGCCTAAATGTTAAAAAAATTCAATTGTGTTTAAGAACATGGTTGTTTGTTAGTCAAATCAATAGGTTTGTCGACTCTCAGTGAGCTGCAACCTCAAAGAAGAATTTTCTCGAACATTTTATGTTCGTACTATTGTGATGCAAGAAACTAAAAAAGTAAGGCAACAAACTACTTTATGCAAGTCTTGCACAAGAGTAATTTTCATAAATATATGATATGTTTTAGCTCTAAAGAGAGTCTATAATGATATTTGATATTTTCAACAAAAATATGGCATAACATAATCACAAAAAAATGAGTTCACTAAATCAAGATCATGAAATTTTCTCACCTAAAGAGACCAAAGCATATGATAATTATGCTAAGTAGTGACAATTATTATGCAAATAGAATATGTAGAAAAAAAAACCCTAAATCACAGTCCAAGCATATATAAAAAAAATGTAGCAGCAAAAAATAAATTATCGGCAGTAGTTATATGTCTACCTCTATAATTCTAATAACAATTTTGTGTCTCTCTCTAAAAATTTCGAGAGTTTTGACTTTCTAAAAATCTAACAATAATTTTATCTCTCTAAAATTATAGCAGTACTAAAAATTCAAGAGGTCCTTGGTTTCTACTGCAAAAGCATGGACCTACTTGTGAACTAAGAAATTTTCTAGTAAAGATGAGAGAGGGCTGCAAAAGCATAGACCTACTTGTGAACTAAGATTTTTTCTAGTAAAGATGAGAGAGGGCTGCAAAAGCATGGACCTACTTGTGAACTAAGAAATTTTCTAGTAAAGATGAGAGAGGGCACAACTAACCAGGATGCAAGACGGAAAAATAAAAGACGCGATATACTCATGTAGTGACACAAAAAAATTAGTGAAGCTGTGAGGTTGACAGAATGCTACTCGTTGGTGAGAGAAAAGAAAACAAAAGTCTTCTTTTACCTTATTTTAATACTAGTATTTTTGTCTTTTATGGGTGGGGTGAATATGGAGAGAAAACAGATTTGAAAACTCAAATAATTTGGGCTGAGAAAATTTTTGCCCTCAATTCCGTTTAAAGAAAGGAAAGGATTTTTTTTTTGCCCTCCATATCCGTCAAAAGAAAAGAAAGAAAAAAAAATTGGGCAGATGATTTTGTGAGATGCGATCGGAAACGCACAAAACAATTTTTGGTATTTAGGGCACGTTTGGTTCGCGTGAAATAGTTTTCTTATAGGAAATTAATTTCTTAGGAAATGTATTTGTTAAATTTTGATTTCACATGTTTTTTTTTCTCATATTTGGTAATATTAGCTAGATTTCCTATGAAATTGTTTTCTTTTGTTTGGTAAAATATTTAGGAATCTACCCTCCTGGAATCTGGAATGTTAGCTATTCTTGTGAGGACCCAAATTTTTCCCAGCCAGTTAGAGTGCATGGCAGGATAAGGAGGAAGAAAGGATAGCAGAACGCGCGGTAGTGAAGAGCTCAAAGCCGTACACGTCAAGCGAAGGAGCATCGACTGTGTTGTTAAGTGTGCTACCGTCGGCTGTGTTGAGTGTGTGTAGCGCCGGCTATGAAGAGACCAGCGCCGGCTGTGTTGAGTATGTAGCGCCAGCTATGAAGAGACCATTGCCAACTATGTTCAGTGTCTAGAGCCGGTTGCGTTGAGTGTGTAGCGCCAGCTATCAAGAGACCAGCGCCGGCTGTGAAGAAGAAATGGACCAGCGCCAGCTGTGTGTTGTCGTGTGCGTAGCACCGGCTGTGTAGCGTCAGCTGTGTTTTTGACATGCATGGATTATGGTGCCACTTATAGGGTGCATGTTGTTTGAGTGCACTTATCTAGATTTTGAAGTCTTTTGGCGCCAATTGGGCAGCCAACCCACCCTCATGAGTACTTAAATCTCCTCTCTCACCCACGCCACTCACTCTTCCCTCATCTCTTATCTCTCTCTTTAAGGCAAAGGTTCGAAGAAGTGACTATTGGAGGGAAGCCATTGTTGGGTGGGTGAGAGCTGTGAAAGGAAGATTGGAGAAGGCACCATTGTTGTTAGGTAAATGGATCCATCACCATTGCATTACAGTCATAAGGGTGCATGAGGTTTATGCTTGTGAAATGAGTAATGAGTGTGTGAGTTCACTGAAACTTGGGGTTTTTGTTCTATAATGGAAGTGGATGTTAAGAATAAATGTATGATTCTTAGATTATGTAATAAATGCATGTTATGTGTCTACATTGTAAGAGGATGGTCATTATCATGTCCTTTACCATGGAATGAAGGTTATGGAATGTGTTCTTGAAGCATGGCATATGCTACTGTTAAATTTCAGAAATATGAGAAATCTTGAAAGAGATTTTAGAATAGTCAAACGAGGTCTGATTGACCTCAAATCACTCCATTGGAAAGATATGCGAGTCTAGTAAAATTTTCGTTTTTATCTAATGTCGAAATTCTTTATGAAAATGAAGTTAATTTTCAAATTGAGAGGGTATACCACTGTTGACTATTTCCTAGATTTTTCACTAATACTGCTGTGGTCATTGATTTTAAGTAACCAGACGAAGTTAATTTTCGGCCAAACTACAGCCATTGGAAAGATATTGTATGGGCTAAAATTTTCATGTAGAAACTATTTTAAAATTCTTCTTAGATTGAAAGTTATACTTCATTTTATGAAGGTAGGTCACTGTGGGCAGTGTCGGTAAATATTCAGAACTATCACCTTGTTTGGCACGGATCTATGTGAGAAAGATATGCCTCGTGGCTTAAACTTTGATTTTGAGACCTTCACAATTTGCTTCACAGTTTGGGAGTTGTAGTGATATGAAGAAGGGTATGCCGCTGTCCCCTGTGCACCACAGGGTGCAGCTAGTAAACCCTCATCTCTTTAAACCTTTAAGAGGACAAACGGGGTGCAATTGTCTTCAAAATACCCCTATTTGAAAGATAGGTGTGTCTATTACAAAATTAGTTTTGGAACCGCCTTCAAACTCTAAACGATCCGAAAGTTACGACCTTAATGGTAAGCGCACGTCATTGCCACTATCAGAATGTGATATTACTACTACCATGTTGAGGTACTGATAGCGTTATAATGTGATAAGAATACTGGTTATGTGATATGTGAATGGGTACCTACAGTGTGAATGATGGTATCGTGCTACTTATGTGATATGTGACTGGGTACTGTGCTACTTTAGTGATAGGTAAATGGGTACCTACTGTGTGAATGATGATACTGTGCTACTTATGTGATATGTGAATGAGCACCTACTGTGTGAATGATAGTGTTGGCAACTAAGATCTTTCTTTAACTCCATGTGATAGGGCGGGAGTCAGGATGTGAATGTGAATATTTAGGAGGGTCGCCCCCCCTAGATCTATATGGGCACTACTCATTGGGTCACCCAATGGTAGTGTAACGCTCTCTCGCTATAAGGGCATAAGGAGAGGGTCGTGTCTTGCAAGTCACTCTTATCAAAAACCTCAAAGCGCACTGGGAATGTGTATGTGTGTGAGTGAGGGCATTACGAAGTGGGGCACCCACTTGTCATTGTCCTCCCTCCTGAATGAGGGTAGAGGTTTCAAGCAATAGGATTGGCTTAGCCTGAGCGATGAGACTTCTACTTCGGGAGTAGGCCTTATTAGTTTTGTAACTGTGATCTGTTGTCCTTAATGTTTGTAACTGTGATCTGTTGTCCATATTGTTCTGCTTTAAGTAAGGTGATTGTGACTTAGCCATTGTATATTGAACCGCCTTTATCATATTACTGTTAGAGTGTTGAGAAGCATGTTGCGGGACTTTACTTAATACTTTCTGAATATATATGTGTGTGTGTGTGTGTGTGCGCGCACACGCTCATTGCATATTGTTATGCTAGTTGGAATACAATAATGTAGATTTGCTTACTAGGCTTTTAGCTCATTCCATCTTATTTACATAACTGTAGATTGAAGGGTGTTGGCATCTGTGCTAAAGGTGGGTGGCTGTTTGGGGATTTGAAGCTCGAAGTTCAGAAGTTTGGAAAGCGATCCTCCAAAGATTTTTATAGTATGTTTTGGTGGTCTTAGCACATATTTTATTTTGTTTATTTTTTGGCCTGTAGTGCCTTGAAGGAATTGTAAAGACTATTTGATATCGAATGAATGAGATGGCTGCACTTTTAATTTGATATTTGTCTGTTGAATCGATTTATTCTAGTTTTCTTTCATGGTTTGCTCTTGATTATGTGTTTTATGCGTTGAGCCACTCCCACCTGAGTGACGTTTGCAACCTCCGGTCGTAATCCCACACTTTGTCACCCTTTGGCAGGGGTCAAGGGGAGGGGTCGTGAAAATTATGGTATCAGAGCAGCTAGAATAGGATTCTTGGCCTAGGGAGTCTTAGGAGTGTTTGTAGGATAGTTCTTTGATAGGCTAGTTACTAGGTGTTTATGTTTTAGGTTGGAGATGTCGAGGACTTGTACCAACAACATGAGTTCAAGTAATGGGAACACTGAGGCCTTCGGTGAATTCGTTAGAACTTTGGGGGCCATGACACAAATAATGAGAGAAGCTATGTCGGTCCCATCAACCCCCACCTCTGATATGGGTAATAGTAATCTTATAGAAAGGTTCAGGAGGCCGGCACCTTCAAACTTTGTAGGGCATGGGGGAGTAGAGAAGGTTGAGAGATGGAGAAGGCAGATAGAAAAGATCTTTGAAGTTTTAAATTGCACAGACAATCAAAAAGTTAGGCTGGGCACTTTTATGCTGGAAGGAGAGGCAGAGCACTGATGGAGCTCAGTTAAACAGTCGCGGGAAGGGTCAGGAGTTGTGACTACTTGGGAGAATTTTCTAGAAGTCTTTTATGAGAAATACTTCCCCGACTCTGTAAAGGAAAGGCTAGAGGTGGAATTCATAGAACTATAACAGGGAAATATGTCCATTGAGCAATATGCAGTAGAGTTTGCTGAACTCTCCATATATGCGCCGCATATCATTAATTCTAAGGTCCAAAAGGCTAGTAAATTTGAGAGGGGCCTTCGGCCTGATATAAGGGGAAGGATTATCACGACAAACCTCAAGACCTTCACCTGCCGGTGGACCTAGCCCTAAAGATAGAGAGATTGTGGCGAATTTCGGGCAAGAAAAGATGGAAGGTTGGGTGTCGCCCAGTCTGAGAGTTTTAAGAAGAAAGCACGGCCACCTCCAAGGAGAGAGTTGAAGGGGAGAAACAATCAAGGTGGTGTCAGGATCCTGGGGGTTGTTCCAAATGATGTAAGGGGCAACCAACGCCTAGTCTACCCTTACTGTGGTTTGGGAAATTATACGGCAGCTGAGTACTTCAGAAAGACTAGGACCTGCTTTAGGTGCAGCAAATTGGGACATCTAGTGAAAGACTGTCCCGTCAAGGGATCAGAGGATCGACCGAGGGCTCAAGGGCGGGTGTTCACTTAGACCGAGCAAGAGGCTAAGACGTCAACCTCTGTGATTTGAGGTACGCTTTCTGTATGTGGAATTGAAGCAAAAGTTTTAATTGATCTTGGATCTTCCCATTCATTTGTTGCACAACACTTTGCATGTCACTTGGATGTTAAGCCTGTACAACTTGTTTGGACTTTGGTAGTATGTACGCCTATGGGAGAGTCAATAGAAACTGATATAATGTATAAACTGTGTGGGGTTGTGATTGAAGGGCATTTGTTACCTATAGATTTGATACTCTTAGATGTTTGAGACGTTGATATTATTTTGGGTATGGATTGGTTGTCTACCCACTATGCAACAATTGACAGTTTTGATAAGATTGTAACTTTTAGATGCCCAGGTCAACCTGAACTATATTTTAAGGGAATTAAGGATGTTTCTCCTTTACACATCATCTCAGCCCTTCGGGCCTCTCACCTGTCGGCCAAAATATGTGTAGGATATTTGGCTTATGTAGTAGAAAACCGGGGTGTTTACTCTAAATTATAAGAGATACCAGTGGTGAGAGAATATCCAGAGGTCTTCCTTGAAAGGTTAACTTCTTTGCCCCTAGTTAGAGAGATTGAATTTGAAATAGAGGTAGCCCCTGGTACTACTCCTATTTCTAAAACCCCATATAGGATGGCCCCAGTAGAGTTAAAAGAATTGAAGGAACAATTACAGGAATTATTGGATAAGGGGTTCATCCGACCTAGTGTGTCACTATGGGGGGCACCGGTTTTATTTGTGAAGAAGAAAGATGGGTCTTTGAGGCTATGCATTGATTACTAAAGTGAAAAATAAATACCCATTGCTCAGAATTGGTGATATATTTGATCAACTGCATGGGGGACCAGTATTTACTAAGATTGACCTTCGGTCCGGGTACCACCAGTTACGTGTTAAGGAAGGGGATATCTCCAAGACTGCGTTCAAGACTCGTTATGGCCACTACGAGTTCTTAGTCATGCCCTTTGGATTAACGAACGCACCGGTTGTGTTAATGGATCTGATGAATAGAGTCTTTAGGCCTTATCTAGATAACTTTGTAGTGGTCTTTATAGATGATATTTTGGTGTATTCTAGGAACCAGACAGATCATGAGCAACATTTAAGAGTGGTCCTCCAGACTCTAAGGACGAAGAAATTGTCTGCTAAGCTCAATAAGAGTGAATTCTGGCTCTCAAGTGTGGCTTTCTTCAAGCACATTATTTCCAAAGAAAAGATTAACGCTGTGCTTAAATAGGAAAGACCAAAGAATGTATCTGAAGTTCGCAGTTTCTTAGGACTGGCGGAGTATTACAAGCGTTTTCTAGAGGGGTTCTCGAAAATAGCACTTCCCCTAACCCACCTAACCCAAAAGGAAGTTAAGTTTGTATGGTCTAATAACTGCAGGAGCAGCTTTCAGGATTTAAAGAAGAGACTGACTACAACCCCAGTACTGACCTTGCCTAAGGAGAATGAAGATTTTGCGGTTTTTACTGATGCCTCACACAAAGGGCTTGAGTGTGTATTGATGCAAAGGGGAAAGGTTATAGCCTATGCCTCCAGGCAGTTAAAGTCGTACGAGCAGAACTATCCCACTCATGATTTGGAATTCGTAGCTGTGGTTTTTGCCTTAAAAATTTCGAGATATTATCTGTATAGAACTCAGTTTAAAGTGTTCACTGACCATAAGAGTCTCAAGTACTTACTTTCTTAGAAAGAATTGAATATGAGATAAAGAAGATGGATGGACTTACTTAATAATTATGATTGTACCATCAACTACCACCCGGGTAAGACTAATGTTGTGGCAGATGCTTTAAGTAGGAAGCCTATAGTGTTAATGGCTTACATAACGGTCCGAGAGATGAAGTTACTAGAAGATGTAGTAGAATGGCACCCAACTCTGCCCCTTGATGATGGAAAAAGAATAATTTCATGCATAAGAAAAGAGCCCCATCTCTTTTAGTAAATCAGAGTAGCGCAAAAGGAGGATCCTCAATTCATGAAAATTTTCGAGGAAATAAAGTCGAAAGGTAAGGAGGATTTTACTCTGGGCAGTGATGATATGTTAAGGTTTAAAGGTCGAGTTTGTGTCCTTGACAATGAAAAAATAAAAATGGTTATTTCAGAAGAGGCACATCACACCCATTATACAGTGCATCCAGGGAGCATGAAAATGTATCAGGATCTAAAAAGGGTCTTTTGGTGGAATAACATAAAGAAATAACTAGCACAATTTGTTTCTAAGTGTTGGACCTATTAGCAAGTGAAGGCTGAAAATCAGAAACTGTTGGGCAGTTGCAGCCCTTATCTATAGCAACAAAAAAAAGTGGGAGCTCCTAATTATGGATTTCGTGACTGGCCTACCTAAATCAAATTTGGGGCATGATAGTATTTGGGTCATTCTAGACTGACGCACTAAAGCCGCTCATTTCTTGTCGATCCATACTACTTATACCATGGATAAGTTGGCCCAACTATGCATCAAGGAGATAGTATGGTTTCATGGGGTACATGTTAGTATTGTGTCCGACAGAGACCCTAGATTTACTTCAAGGTTTTGGAATAGCCTACAGTCGACTATGGGGACAAAACTCACTTTTAGTACAACTATCCACCCTCAGACAAATGGACAGTGAGAGAGGACCATACAGACCCTAGAAGATATGTTGAGGGCTTGTGTTTCAGATTTCAAGGGAATCGGGGATCTAGGATAATCATCTTCCTCTAATAGATTTTTTTTATGACAATAGTTTCCAGGCCAATATACATATGGCACCTTTTGAGGCATTGTATGGGAGGAAGTACAGATCGCTTATATGTTGGGATGAGGTTGGTGAAAGAAAACTTTTAGGGCCAGAGATTGTTCAAGTAACCTCATAAAAGATTGCCTTAATTCGAGAGCGGCTGAAGACAGCTCAAAGTCGGCAGAAGAGTTATGCCGACAATCAGAGAAGGGACCTTGAATTTGAAGTGGGTAATCGGCATAATGAGATTTGGCAAGAAGGGGAACTGGGTCCATGATTTATTGGGCCCTTTGAGATTTTAGAAAGGATTGGAGATGTGGCATATCGATTGGCCCAACCACCTGAGCGAGCTAATATCCATAATGTGTTTCATGTGTCATTATTGAGAAGGTATCAGCCAGATCCATCCCATGTTTTGGAGTATGAGCCAATCCCAATCAGGGAAGATTTAACTTATATAGAACGACCTATTGAGATATTGGATAAAAGAATTAAGATATTACGATACAAAGAGATTCCTCTAGTCCAGGTTTTATGGTAGTATCAATCGACGGAAGAATCAATGTGGGAGCGAGAAGATGAAATTCGAGCCTTGTACCCTCATTTATTCGATTAATGATTTTGAGGACAAAATATATTTTTAGGAGGCGATGATGTGACGACCCATATTTTTCCCAGCCAGTTAGAGTGCATGGCAGGATAAGGAGGAAGGAAGGAGAGCAGAACATGCAGCAGTGAAGAGCGCAACGCCGCATGCATCAAGAGAAGGAGTGTCGGCTGTATTGTGAAGTGTGCTACCGCCGGTTGTGTTGAGTGTGTGTAGCGCTACCTATAGGAGACATAAAGAGGAAGGATAAGAAAACGAAGAAGAAGAGGAAGGAGGAGAAGTGTTAGTAGGTGAGGGACTTTTAAGGTCATTCCCCTCATCGGACCCATCTAGGCAGCTTTTTATGTCATCACCAGAATTGGACATGTGCAAGGGGTCTTTTAGGTCTTTCCCTTGCTTAAACCTTTGGGGAGTGCTTTTAACGTCGTCACCCTCATTGGACATGCCCTGAGTAAGAGATGGTTCAAGGGTGTCGTCTTGATGAGACGAAGGAATAAGGTCGGTGGCGACCAGGATGAAGTCTTTTAAAGTCGGCAAGGGAGGAAGAGGGCTGAGAAATTCTGGCTTGACCAGTGGCTGAGGTACTTTGTTCTTCCGGCGAATTGCCCTTGGTGCTCATCTTCTTCTAGTCGCCTTTGAAGGTGCTTGGTCCATCTTGCTAGGTTTGTGAATAGGCCTAGCTTGACAAATCGTTTCTCTCTTCAAAGACTTAAGCATGCTCCACCCGTGATGGACTTTCCATGGTTGGGAAGTTGAGGCTTCAGCGGGATCAGAGGCTTCATCATGAGAGTCTTGTACTGGGACACTCTCCTGAGTGGAAGTATCGACTTGTGGGCATTCAGCATAAGCAATGTGAACTTCCTGGACCTGCAACCACAACTTCAAACCCATAACATTCGTTCAGCTCCTGGCCCCATATCTGATGGTATGGGCACCAGTGATTCTCAGTCCCTTGAACGAGGTGCTTGGGCTGCCTCGCTTGCTCAGGAGTGATGAGTCCTTGCTGAAGCATCACCTCAAACATGGCTAAAAGAGGGTCTGAATTATCATTTCTGGGGTCTTGGGTCAGGGTGTCCTCTTGTACCAGTGGAGGAGAGACTTGGGAATCCCTGTTCAGAATGTCACCAACTTCTTAGCCTATTTGCATTTTCTTTTCTAATAGCTTGTGGAAGTCAGAGCATTCGCTCAGTTCATGCCCTCATATCTGATGATATGGACATCAGAGACTCTCGGCTCTTTGAGCCTGGTGCTTGGGTTGTCTCATTAGTTTTGGTGTGATGAGGCCTTCTTAAAGCATCATGGCAAACAAGGTGCGAAGGATGCTGAGTGCCTCATCTTCATCCTGAACTCATTGTGTGGGATGCTTCTGCTGCCCCAAATACTTTCTTGAGTTCTTCGAGCTTGATCTGACCCTTTTGGATCAGAGCCTCGATGAGATCTTTAAGTGTGTAGCATTCTTCTGTGGAGTGGTTTACCATTCAATGATAAGCATAGTATCTTGCGTGCGTATCGAGACCGGCTTGATCGAGAAACTTGATCTCGGGCAGCTCAATCATGTTTTGTTCCAGCAATAGTCAGAGTACTGTAGGAACCGATTCCTTTTCAAAAGGATAAACCTTATTCTGATGTTTGGTCCAGTAGTCATCTCGATTAAGGTTTGCAGGTGGGGGTACCTGGTTGTATGACGACTGTTGTTTGTCTGTCTGAGGTGTTGTCTTTGATGTTCTTACCCCTTTGAAGAGTTCCAAAGTCTGAGAGGCATCCTTCTTTGGGTCACTGACGGTAACAGCTGCACTTATTACCCCTTTTTATTAGTTGCTCTGGGTGTTGGTCTAAGAACTACCATTGCCCCGGTTGTTTCCCAAGCTTGAAGACTATTGTTGTGACCCACTGTGGTGGCATGATAGGCTTTCTATGCGAACTGACTTAGAGATCAGCTCTGAGATGGAGGTAGGGTTGGGGGCCTCAACAGGTAGAGCGATCTCAGGTCGCAGGTTTCTCACACAGGTCTGAACTGCTTCCCTCTCAAGCATGAGAATGGGATGGCGATCGACCAAATCACTCCATCTTGCTATGAATTGATCGACAGGTTCGTCAAGTACTTGGGTAAAGGTGAGGAGCTCGATGGTTTGGACCTTTCTTTCGACCACATAGAAGCATTAGTGGAAGAGTTTCTCCATTTCTTCCCAACTATGCACTGAATTTGGGGGAAGCCGAGCATACCACTGAAAGGGCGGGCCATTTAGAGTTTCAACGAACTGACGGAAGAGGAGTCTCCCATCAGCTGTCGTCTCTTGACATGCCACTTGGAAGTGGGCGATATGCTGGTGCAGGGATGTGGTACTGTTGACTAGGGGAAACTTCCCTTTCTTGTAGTGTGAGGGAAACGACACCTGATCAATGTACAAGGGGTATGGTTTCTGGTAAAGCGTTGCACCATATATTCACGGGATTTGTTTTCTCTTTAGGCTGTGAGTCATAGCATCGATATCTGCCTGTGAGACAAGGTGAGGGATAGAATTGTCCTGTGAGGTAGGAAGAGGAGGCTGCCTTGGAGCTGGTTCATCTGAATGATGCGAATTGACCTCATGGTTAGCCAAGTGTCGTGCGGCTTGCACACTATCAACCTTTTCCATCATTGCTTGCACCATCTGTTCAAACCTTTCCATGTGAGTTCCCTAGGAGTCGCTAGGCTCGTTTACAACCATGACGCCGACTGTTTCTTTAGGGAGGTCAGCTTTAGGTGTGGCTGAAGGCTTCTGAGCTTAACAGGTCGTATGTGGCAGACCGGTCAGTAAGGGCTTAGCATGCCCTGACTGGACTCGACTCTTGCATGTCGAGCGGGTAAGGACCAGTTCTCGATGGTCTTGGGACCGTGGCTATTGGGCAACTTGGTCGTTTCCTATGACACTAACGAAGGTGCAGAATTCTTACACCTTATCTTCAGTCTCTGTGATTCAAAGAGGGTAGAAGGGATTTTGAGGGAGAAGACCCTTGGAGCTGGGTGACCCAACTTTTCAGGTTGGCTCCTTAATCAGAATCTGTAGTCCTTACTCTTACTTGATCTTTAGACTGTGATAGACCTCTCTCTAGAACTGAGGCTAGGGTTGAGGTTGACCCATTGTTTTAAAGCATAAGAGGGCTGTATCCATAAGATGGGGTAGTGAATGTGGACCTTGGATGGGGGCCAACTTGGGCCGCCACCTTGGAAGTTGAAGAACTTCATCAAACATCAGGCCTTTGCCTCAAACTCCTTTGTGGGCTCAAGAGGCATAGCTGGCCTGATGAGGCTGATGGTACTCTTAGGGAAGACCTTCGAGTAGGGAAGATCTTCGAGTACCAGGTCTTGAGGTGTCTGCCAGAAGGAGAAAGGGTGGGAGAAGCTCAGGAGCATGTTGTGGCTTGGGGAGGTGGCACGTGTACAACCCTTGAAGTAGCATTTCGGGTGACTTGGGGGTCAGCCCCGGCTCGAACATGTGGTCAGGACTTAGGAGGCCGAGAACTACGAGCACATGTATGTTAAGGAACAAGTAGAAGCCTGCCCCTTACAGGGTGTGCAAGTGTGTGCTGAGTGGGAGGACGAAAGGGTTGTCTCCCATGTGCTTGGATTGGCGCAACAACTGTGTTGCCCCGAGCAGTGGGATGCATATCCATGCGCACAGGTTTCTGCCCAAGGAGGCCTGATCCTGATCGCTTACTCGAGGTAGCACAAAGGCTACCCCGAGGTGTGACTCGAGTGGATGACCCACGAGCCTTAATGTGTGTGCGTGAGGTGGAGGCCTCAGGATCTCCTCCTCGATGTGTTGAGTCTCTAATCATAGAGACTCGAGGTGGTGCAGGAATGTGGGGGGTGGCCTTGCGGCGACCCACGAAAGCAACGGCAAATTCCTTGCCTTTTGCAGAAAGGGACTGGGCAGCCTTCCGGCATACCTCGGCAATGCGACCAACGAGTGACTTGCCGGTGACAGGGTGCATGCTGTGAGTTGTAGCAGATGCGCTACTGATGCAAGGTGCCTTGGTGGAAGTTCTACCAGGGCAAGGAGATGGGAGTAAGGGACCTTTAAGTCCCTTCTCGCATCAATCCAAGTTAAGACCTAGGCGCTAGACACTCGGTCTTTGCTCAAAAGAAAATTTGGGAACAAAATTCAAGGAATCTTTCCTCGGGAGAAGCTCGCGAACGTGGGGATGAGAAAATCCCTGATCCAGATGAATGGATTAAAGAACCCGGAAGCCATGTGGTGCGTGAAAATAGAAAAACAAAGTAGAAGCTAGCCAAACAAGTACAATCCGACAAAGGGGTAGTAAGTCCCAGTGTAGTCTCCAAGCTGGTTAGGTACCTTGATCTCGCCCTCCGGATTTGGATGATCTGGCGGCACGCCTCTCGGGTTTCAACGGAACCCGGGACTTGAGATCGTTCTCTCGGGAACCTTGCTCAAGAACAAAGGAAGGTATACCAACTGATGAGAAAAGAATTTAAGGTGAGCTCGGGACTTACTTGGGCTGACACACGTGGGCACCCTCTTAGATCACAAAGAAAGCCCCCAGTCCTAACACTGGTTTGAAAATGCCTCCCTTGACCGGTATTCTCATGTTTCTGTAACAACATGCACATGGTTAATTTTATAAGACAAGTGGGCCAACGAACCCTACTTTGTCTTTAGGTGAATGTACACAAGCGTGCACATTCATAGCAGAAAGAAAAAAGAAGAGATGATGAGATGAGGGTTGGGAGAAGGAAGAAGAGAGAAGAAAAGAAAAGAAAGAGACATTTGACTAGGTGACTAGCCTAGCACAGTGGCTCGATTGGTATGATGATTGACCTGACGTGGTAGCAAAATGGACACGGTAATGCGGACTGATGCAACGGTAATACTACTCGATGATAGAACACCAACACCAACCAGCTGGCACAACAGCTAGTTCGACGTGGTAGCAAGACTGGCACGGTATCTTAGACCGACACAGCGATAATACTACTCGACGACGAGACTACTGTGACAATGCTAGACTTGTCCCTTAGTCAATTAGAGATAAAGAGGAAGAGGAAAGAGAAAGAAGAGAGATAAAGAGAGAGAAGAAGAACGATATGAGAAGAAAAGGAAAGAGAAGAAGAAGAAGAATCAAGTAGAGAAGCGAAAAGAAGAACAATAGAAGAGAAGAGACAAGAAGAGAGAATGAAAAGACAAAAAGAAGAGGGGGAAAGTGAGAAGAGAGAGAAAAGACAGAAAGAAGAGGGGGAAAGTGAGAAGAAAAAGAAGGGACATAGAAGCACGGACAATGATGGACTTACATCGTCCATGATAGAGGCAAGAGGGGAGAGAAAGAACATGGATGGTGATGGACTTCCACCATCCATGTCTGAGGAAAGAGGAGGAAGAAAGAACATGGACGGCGATGGACTTTCGCTGTCAATGAGAAAGGAAAGAGGAGAGAGAAAGAACATGAAAGATGGACTTTTGCCATTTATGAGAATCGAAAGAGGAGAGAGAAAGAACATGGAGGGCGATGGACTTTCACTGAGAGACATGAATGAGAAAGGAATGTCATGCGCATCGCCTTGCACAACATGGGAAAGGAGAAACTTGGACAGAGGCCCAACCCGCCACTCGGGTTAAGGCTCGACTCACTGTGCATGTCTCCAGATGATAAGGGAAAACTGAGAATGTCATACCCGGGGATGAGTATCGTCGTGCATGATCGGAGAGCAGAGAGAAAAGAAATAACAGAGTGAAGGCAAGAAATACAAGGAGAAAGAAAGAGGGTTTTAAGAAAGAGGTAGAGGAAAGGAAAAAAGAGAGAGAGAAAAGGAAAAATGAGAGAGCAAAAGAAAGTGAGAAGAGAGATTGAGCGAGAGCTATAGGAGAAAGAAGGAGAGAGAGAAAGAGATTAGGAAAGAGATAAGAAGAACAAGGAATGAGGAGAGAAAGAAACATCAATGCCGCTGCCACCACGGTATGTGTAAAAAAGAGAAGAAAATAGAGAAAGAGATTTGTGCACGGCATTGTCATCGCCACGCATGTTCAGACAGAGAGAGACAAAGAGAAAAAAGAGCAGAGAGAGAAGAGAGAAGGAAGGAGAGGAGAAAGAAAGAGAGAAAAGAAATTAAAAAAAAGAAGAGAGAGCAAAGGAGAGGCATGCACGGCGATGGTCACTGCCGCGCATGTTTGAGAGTGAGGTGATAGAGATAGAGGAAAGAGAAAGAGATAGATGAGAGAGGGAGAGAAAAAGATAGCGATAAGAGGAGGGAGTAGAGAGAAAAATAGCGAAGCGGAGAGAAAAGAGATAGAGACGAGAGGAGGGAGGAGAGAGAAAAATAGAGATGAGGAGAGAGAAAATTACCTTAATAAAGGGTACCGACCCTTTTCTTCTCTCTCCAAGACACACCCACAAACTCAAAGTAAAAGTACAAACTTTATTGATCAATTGAAAGTTTGAGGGGAACTCCAAGGAAAAACCCTTTACAATTAGGTTTAGCATGTATTTATAGAATTGGGCCCAAACATAAGTGGATGCCAAAAAACTATCCCAATTGATGATAATTACAATTTAATTAAATTAAAATAAATTGTAAAAAAGGGTGAAAAATGATTGTTTTGCCCCTACCTAACAATTCATGGAATTTCAAAACAACTCCTGCTGCTACCCTAAAATATGCGTGATCTTCCGTGGAGGATCCAAGGTTGCTCTGGTGCCCGTTTGATCAGAAGATGATTGTTTTCTTGTAGGGCTCAGTATGACGATCGATTTGATATCAACTTCGAGCCACGGATCGTGTTTTTAAGCCACAATCATGGGACTTGAAATTTGGATAAATCTTGAAAACTTCGGATCGATAGTATGCTCGTTCCTTGATTTTTTCTTTGTGATTTGTTCGCTGGATCACAGTAAGCATGTCGTTACGTTCGCGTGGAAACAAACGCAACTTGATTTCATGCTCGAATGAAGATTTCGCATCGTTTGGGTTTCTGCTGGAATCTGAATTTCGGCGACCAAAATTTATAGTCACTTTATTGGCTTCATGTATGAAATCCGTCCATTCATCACGCGTGAGGATCAGATCAATGGTAGCCCTGGATCTTATGCACGTGATACAACTGGTCTCACGTCAATCCGATGCGCGACCGTCGTCGTTTAGCTTCTTAAGTGAGGTGTGTTGCTGCTGATTTTCCTGCAACTTTCTTCACAGATCGGTAATTCTCTCTAGCTTTCTCCCTGCTCGGGCATCGTCATGGGACATGCCACATATCAAAACGCTCGTCTTGACAAGATGAACATGCTAACAAAATTTGCGCTTGATCCGACTTAGGTTGATTGGGATATGGCCCCCGAAGGTCACTATCTGAGACTGTAAAAACAGTCTCCTTTAATGGTGATTTGCTGTAAGGAGGGCGCACAGGAATAGTGTGCAGCCTACCCATTTTTTGTCTTTTACTCATAACTTTGTCTTGGAGTGCTCAATTAAGCCGAAACTTGACCCATAGGGGTTTTCGACCATGTCGGATCCATTGGAGGTGGTCCCATAGCAATTTGACGTACTAAAAATAGAGTTCTAGTTACGGGGTCTATTTTAGGGTTCAAGAGACTAATTTTTTCGAAATTGTTTCTTTATTTGCACTACCTTAGACATGTCGGATTGTGACGAAACTTAGCAGGTGGCCTTTTAAAGTGTTTAAGAACATTCTAGCTCATTCATGGGTAATTCTGAGACTATTAAGAATTCCACTGTAATTCAGGCGTTAATGATCGGCTTCCTCTATACTCCACATCAGGGACCAAGGTGCTGAAAAATGTATTCAAACAGGGATGTCTTGCTAAGTGGGCATTATTGCTGATGGAATTTGACATCACTTATGTCCCACAAAAGGCCATCAAGGGCCAAGCTTTGGTTGATTTTCTCGTAGCACATCCTGTACCAGCAGAATCTCCTTTATCAAGTGACTTCCCTGATGAGAAAGTATTATGTGCAGAGCTTACTCATGTGTGGGTGATGTACTTCGACGGAGCCTTCTAATCTGACCGAGGAGGCGCCGAAGTGGTATTCATGACTCCGAAAGGAGGAGTATTACCTTTTTCTTTCTCTCACTAAAGCCGGTTCCCATAATGAGGTGGAATATCATGCCCTTATAATTGGCTGGAGATAGCCTTCGATCTAGACTTGGAGTAGCTCAAGATCTATGGCGACTCTAAGTTAGTTATTCGACAGCTTAAGGGGATCTATGACATAAGAAAAGACACTCTCAAGCCCTTTCACGATACTGCAAAATCGTATATGGCCCAGTTTGAAGATGTATCCTTGAGTCACCTCCCCAGGAGGCTAAACTCGCAAGCCGATGCACTCGCAAAACTCAGGGCTACAATTCAATTATCGTCACCAGGGCCCATGCCATTCTGGGTGGCAGAGTGTAGACGTATTGAACTGAGGTAGATGTGGACGATGAGAGAAATATCTTCCCTGAGTGCCCACCTTATCCATTCGAAGCACTTCTATTAGCTAAAAAGTTATAAAGACCGAACAAGAAATGGAACAGAGTCAAGGAGCTAAGGTTCAAAACCACGAACCAAAGTTCTTCGACCCAATGGTGCGAAAATCGAGTAGGTAGAAGATTGGAGAGGGCCCATTACTAATTTTATAAAACATGGTAGACTCCCTAAAGATCGTGCCGACCGCAACAGTGTGCATCGAATGTCTACCAAGTACACCCTCCTTGAAGGAGAGGCCCTCTTTAGACGGTCATTTGATGGTATTCTTCTTAGATGTATGGACGCGTAAGAAGCAAATAAGGTGTTGGAAGAAGTACACTCGGGCATCTGCGGACTACACTAGTCTGACCCTAAGTTTTCACGACCCCGCCTCCAACCACTGTACCTTACGTGACGACGAGCGATCGAGCGTGGTTCGTGATCCAATGTAACATTTGTCACTCAAGAAGAAGTGGACTCAAAGCTTTTATTTTCAGTAATTGAGCAAACCATGGAAAAAAAACTAAAACAAATGCTCAACTAGTAGGTGAACATCGACAACCCCAAACATAAAAAATCCCTTATATAAAAATTTCTTCCAAAACGTTACATTCAGTTCAGGGCATCTAGGCCCAAAATTATATGTGTCAACA
This sequence comes from Amborella trichopoda, assembly GCF_054954075.1. Classification (NCBI taxonomy): domain Eukaryota; kingdom Viridiplantae; phylum Streptophyta; class Magnoliopsida; order Amborellales; family Amborellaceae; genus Amborella; species Amborella trichopoda. The sequence goes on from NC_142344.1 coordinate 25,213,081, forward strand.
AAGAACAAAAACTCAGGGTCAAACAACCCCGACACAACAAGGTATAAGCACCTTCTTCGTGAGATCTAACTTCAACTTCCCGTCGTAAAACATGAGCTCCAAGCCCTGAATTTGTCGCGATCAATCTACAAGGATAGGAGAAAAAATGGAATGAACTATATAGCCCAGTAAGTAGATCTAGTGTTATGCATCTATAGTGATTATATCCGTGTGATAACAGTTCAATCCATCAATATAAAATCATAGTTTATCACATATGAATGTCAGCATTGAAGGATGCCCTATTTCCACATATGAAATTATAGTTTATCACATAAGAATGTTACCATCAATCCATCAATATAAAATCATAGTTCATTTCATTTCATGAATCTATCCCTCTATCCTTTCCCTTAACCCGTTCTTATCATTATGAGGGTTAAGGGAGATGTTAGCATCACTTTGCTTACTACTGATGCGTGTCCCATAGTATAGCAGACGATATCATAACAGTATCCACTACCGGTGAGTGTCCCATCACGTAATGGTCAATATCAATATAAGCAGTGGCCATCCATCACAATATCATAACAGTATCTACTACCGTTGAGTGTCCCACCGCGTAATGGTCAATATCAATATAAGCAGTGGCCATCCATCACAATATCATAACAGTATCCACTACCGGTGAGTGTCCCACTAGTAATGGTCAAAATCAACATAAGTAGTGGCCATCCGTCACAATATCATAACAGTATCCACTAACGGTGAGTGTCCCACTGCAGAATGGTAGTATCAATATAAGCAGTGGCCATCCATCACAATATCATAACAGTATCCACTACCAGTGAGTGTCCCACTGTGTAATGGTCAATATCAATATAAGCAGTGGCCATTCATCGCAATATCATAACAGTATCAACTGCCGATGAGTGTCCCACCGCGTAATGGTCAATATCAATATAAGCAGTGGCCATCCATCGCAATATCATAACAGTAAAAGTCATTTATTTCATAAGCTTTCACAGGGCATTTACACATTAGTCTTCTCAGTAGCAAATGGCATTCATTTATGAATTTATTTCATCACTATTGTGCTCGTGGCCGCTTTTTCTCACATAGCGTAGACATAAGACATCATTCACATATCTCTATGGCAATCACATGAAATTCATCATACGCTATTCACATTTATCACATATCAAGAAAGCTTAGTGCTGCATGGATATAAAACTAGTACAGTGACATGTAACAATGACATGCCCCTCTTGCGAGCGTGTAACTCCCAATCTTGGGGAGTTTTAGAATGCCTCTTGCGAGCGTGTAACTCCCAATCTTGGGGAGTTTTAGAATGCCTCAAACATGAAGCTTTAAGCTTACCCGTAGATCATTACAAAGATAGTAATCTGAAAGAATTTTGGTATCATTAGATGGGCATTAGTTGCTGAAAATCTTCCCTGCAACAGTGTGCAGTGACATGTTCGCATATTTCGGGGCATAATTAAAAATCCATGGGGAATCTCAAAAACCTCAAAACATGCAACTTTGAATACAATCACAGACCTTTCCAACAGTGGGAATTTGAAGGTCTTTGGACACCATTTTCTGGGTTAAAATCAAGGCCCAAAGAGGACCACAGTTGCTGAAATTAGCAGCGACTGTGAGCGGTGTCGTGGCCATATCTTTTAATCCATACACAGTTTCATCATGACATAGAAAGTAAACTAGGAGTAGACATATATATATTTCAATTGAAATCGATTTGGTCCCATTTGGATGCCATTTGGCCATCGAACATTTTGATACAAAAACAATCATAGTTCTAGAAATTCTTATTCTCAAGTTAACATGCTTCCAAATAACACTTAATATTTCTTTGCCCAGCTATACTTTGGGCTTGGAACCTTGTTCATGATAAGAAGTCTCTCATTGAGAAATTTCATGAGTTTTCATAAATAAAAAGATCATATATGTGGTAAAAACAATCATGGAATTTAGCAGCAAAAATCTAAAATTGCAACCTCATGTTAACCCATTCATGCTTCACATTTTTCATTCTATCATCTTACCCTTTCTAAATATTTGTCCTTTACATAAACCATGGATGAGTAGAAGCTAAACCCACTTACCTTCAACTCCCACGGTATCTCAAATCCTCACTCACTGCCTTCACGAGCTTTCCTTAGCTCCACCAGTGGGTTGTCTTCAATAGGCAGTAGTGAACTTCAAGAGAGAGAGGAAAAAGTTGGGAAAATGGGAGAGACGGTGTTGTCCAAGGGAGGAAAAGGCTTAAAGAGGAGAGGGTGGTTGGAAAATATTGTGGGTGATGCAATCGCACGTGGCTCTAACAGATACGGAGCGGCGTTGACATGCGATAGCTGTACAATTTGATCAAACACATACGGCAATGCTCCCATACACATCCGGCGATGCCCACTTACACTGCTGGCGATGATCACTTACACAACCGGCGATGCTCACTTACACAGTCGGCGCTGGCCCTCCACACATAGTGCTGCCTCTCGCACATGTGGTAATGCTTGTCTCTCTCGCTTTTACTCAAGCGACACTAGGTCTTGAATTCACAGACGGCGATGGGTCTCTTTACACAGCTGGCACGGCGTCTCCCTTACACAGTCGGCACTACCTCTTCTCTTACACAATCAGCGCTGGGTTTCCTTCACACAATCGGTGCTACCTCTTCTCTTACACATTTGGCGTTAGGTTTCCTTACACAATCAGCGTTGCTCCAAACGGTGCAGGCCTCTATCTCACTCTCCCTCGTCGTGCGCATCACTGGACTGGCACAATTGTGGTCCTTACATCATTCCCCCTTAAAAAGGATTTTGTCCTCAAAATCATATTAATAATTAACCAAAAAGGTCGGGGTATTTCTCTCTAACCTCATCTTCCCGATCCCATGTCGATTCTTCCCTTAAATGATACTACCATTGTACCCGGACTAATGGAATTTCTTTATTGTGTAACACTTATACTCTCATGTCTAATATCTCAATTGGTTGCTCAACATCAAATCTTCCCTGAGCAGGATTGGTTCGTACTCCAAGACATGGGATAGGCCAGGTTGATATTTCCTCAGCAGTGATATATGGAATACATTGTGGATGCTGGCTAGATCAAGTGGCAGAGCAAGTCCGTAAGCCACGCTTCCATTTCTTTCTAGAACTTCAAAAGGTCCAATGAATCGTGGGCTCAATTTCCCCTTTTTACCAAATCTCATAACACCCTTGGTTGGTGTTACCTTCAGGAAGACCCGATCCCCCACTTCAAACTCGAGGTCTCTCGAGCGATTATCGACATACTCTTTTATTGAATTTGGGCGGTCTTGAGCCGCTCTCTGATTAAGGCAATCTTCTCAAAAGTCACCTGAACTATATCTTGGGCGTTAATAATCTTCTTTCGTCTACGTCATCCCAACAGATGGGAGACCTACACTTCCTCCCATACAAGGCCTCATAAGGTGCCATTTGAATACTGGCTTGGAAACTGTTGTTGTAAGAAAATTCTATCAAAGGTAGATGGTCTTTCCAGCTTATTTTAAAATCAGTGACACACGCCCTTAACATGTCAACGAAGGTTTGAATTGTTCTCTCTGTCTGTCCATCGGTCTAGGGATGGAAGGCAGTGCTAAAAGTAAGTCAGGTCCCAAGGTTCAAAATCTAGAGGTGAATCTAGTGTTCCTGTCTAACACAATGCTAATGGGTACCCCACACAATCTCACAATTTCTCTGATGTACAACCGGGCCAGCTTATCTAGAGTATAGGTCGTGCGAACTGGTAAGAAGCGAGCAGCTTTGGTTAATAGGTCCACCATGACCCAGATACTATCATGCCCCCCACTTGATCTTGGTAAACCAGAAACAAAATCCATCATGATGTATTCCCATTTCCACTCTGGTCTGGGCAAGGGCCGTAGTAGTCTAATAGATTTCTGATCTTTTGCCTTCACTTGCTAGCATGTCAAACACCTAGCGACAAATTACACCACATCGCGCTTCATGTTGTTCCACCAGAAGGTCTTTTTCAAATCTTGTTACATCTTCGTTGTGCTTCCTCTAAGACAACCCTATTTATTTTCTCATCATTAGGAACACACACTCGATCCTTAAACCTTAACAAGTCATCACTGCATATAGAGAAATCTTATTTTCCCTCCATATTCAATACTTCAAGGATTTTTATTAGTTGGGGATCTCCTTTTTGGCCTGTTCGGATTTGTTGTAGGAGTTGGGGTTCCATCCTTAGACATGACAACATTCCTTCCCTCTCATTACAGGGCTGAGATGGGTGCCACTCCACCACATCCTCTAATAGCTTCATTTCTCGAACCATCAAATGTGCCACAGAGACCACAGCTTTTTGACTTAAGGCATCTTCTACTACATTAGTCTCGCCTGGATGGTAATCAATTGTACAATCATAATCATTGAATAAGTCCATCCATATTCTTTGCCTCATATTTAACTTTTTCTGGGAAAGTAGGTACTTGAGGCTCTTGTGGTCCGTGAACACCTTAAACTGGGCACCATAGAGGTAGTGCCCTCAGATTTTTAACGCGAACCCTACTACTGCGAGCTTCAAGCCATGAGTTGGATAGTTCTGCTCATACGGCTTTAGTTGTTAAGAGGCATAAGCAATGACTTTACCCCTCTGCATGAGTACACATCTGAGCCCTTTATGAGATGCATCGATGTAAACCACAAAAGCTTCATTCTCCTCGGGCAAGGCATGTATTGGGGCTATGATTAGTCTCTTCTTAAATTCTTGGAAACTCTTCTCACACTCCTCTGACCAAATAAATTTTGCATTCTTCTGGGATCAATCGAGTCAGGGGAAGCGCTATCTTTGAGAATCCTTCTACAAAGCGCCTATAGTACCCTATCAATTCCAGAAAGCTACGGACCTCGGTCACATTTGTTGCCCTTTCCCACTTAAGTACGGCTTCAATCTTAAAGGGGTCGATCGCAATTCTATCCTTAGAAATAATGTGCCCAAGGAAGGCCACTTTGGGAGCCAAAACTCGCTCTTGCTCAACTTAGTGTACAATCTTTCCGACTTCAGAGTTTGCAACACAGTTCTTAGATCTTGTTCATGCAATTCTCGACTCTTAGAATATACCAAAATATCATTGATGAAAACCACTACAAAGTCATCTAGGAAGGGTCTAAACACATTATTCATCAAATCCATGAACACGGCAAGGGCATTGGTTAACCTAAACGGTATCACAAGAAACTCATAGTGACCGTATCGAGTTTTGAAAGCTCTCTTTGGGATGTCCCCCTCCTTGACCCGCAAATGATGATAACCCGATCAGAGGTCCATCTTTGAAAGCACTTGGGCCCCTTGGATCTGGTCAAAGAGGTTGTCAATCCTAGGTAGAGGGTACTTATTTTTTATTTTCACTTGGTTCAATTGTTTATGTTCAATGCATAATATCAAGGACCCATCCTTCTTCTTCACAAGCCGGACCAGTGCACCCTAGGGCGACACACTAGGTTGGATGAATCCCTTATCTAATAAATCCTGCAACTGCTCTTTTAACTCTTTCAATTTCGCTGGAGCCATTCTATAGGGGGCTTTGGAGATGGGAGCAATGTCAGATACTACTTATATCTCAAATTCAATTTCTCTTTCTCGAGGTAGGGATGGCAATTCCTCTGGAAATACTTACGGGTATTCTTTTACTACTAGTATCCCTTCCAATAGGGTCTGAACACCCGCTTCTCAACCACATAAGCTAGGTACCCTTCACACTTCTTAGCCAAAAGGCGAGAGGCTAGGAAGGCAAAGATGAGTTGCAGTAGGGGATTGTCCCTAATGCCCCTGAAGTGTATTTTTGCTTGATCGGGACATTTAAAAGTTACCGTCTTTTCATGGCAGTTGATGGTGTCATGGTGCATGAATAACCAATCCATGCCTAGAATCACATCAAAGTCTTGAATATCTACGTGGATTAGATCCACAGGTAGGTTGCACCCATCGATCGTAAGCTTACACTGCATATATACTCTATTAGTTTCTATAGAGCCTCCCACAGATGTGGATACTACTAAAGTATAGTTAAGACATCCAGGTGCAACATTAATGTAACGGGCAAAATGGGGTGCAACAAATGAGTGAGAGGAACTAGGGTCAATTAAAACTTTAGCATTAACATCACAAATTGAGAGCATACCTTTGATCACCGAGGTGTATGCCTTGGCCTCTTGTTTAGTGAGTACAAACACTCGCCCTTGGGTCTTCATCATAGGGAAATCCTTCGCCCAGTGGCTAGGCTTGTCGCATTTAGGGCATACATTCTTCTTTCGGTAGCATTCTGCGATAGTGTGGTTGCTTCTCCCACAATAAGTACAAATCGGGCGTCGGTCAATACCCAAATTACCTGGAAGACTCTTCAGAATCCTCGGGTTTGATGGGTAAGGGCTTCCCTCTAGTGTTTCTCCTCAAAAACTAGTGGGGTTTCTTCCTAAACTTTCCCAACAACACTGCTTTCATTTTTCCTTCCTTCCTTAACAGGTGATCCTCGCTGTCTTTTTTCATCTTCAGGGCATGGTCTACCATCGAGGCATACGACTTTATATTGGCTGACATCACTCTACTCCTGATATCTGGTCGCAAGCCCCTTTCAAATTTAGTCACCTTTCTCGCCTTGGTACTTATGATGTGGGGCACATACCAGGAGAGCTTTACAAACTGGGTGACGTATTGTTCAACAATCATACTCCCTTGCTGGAGTTCAATAAATTCTACTTCCTTCCTTTCCTTGATTGAGTCAGGGAAGTACTTCTCGTCAAAAGATGCTAAGAATTTTTCTCAGGTAACCTCGGTCCCTGCCTCCCTCCAACCCACTAGTTCTCTGCTTCCCCTTCTAGCATAAGGGCCCCTAGCCTGACCTTTGCTCATCCGAGCAGTGTAACACCTCTAAAATCTTCTCCACTTGTTTCTTCCACCTCTCAGCCTTCTCCACTCCTCCATGCCCCAAAAAGGTTGAGGGTGCCCTTCTCCTAAACCTCTCCATGAGACTACTGTCATTATGCTCTGGTGTAGGGGTAGACTGGGTTGGCATCGATTCCTTCATCATTTAGGTCATTGCCCCCAGAGTTCTATAAAACTCACCGAGTGTCTCGGTGTTGTCATTATTGGAACTTGCATTGTGGGTACAAGCTCTCAGCTTTCTTAACCTAGTCACCAGAACACCTAGTCTCTTGTCTACCCCAAAACTAATCTAAGGACTACCTTACCTTACGCGGTGACGAGCAACCAAGCGCGGGTTCGTGATCCAATGTAACGTTTATCACTTAAGAAGGAGTGGACTCAATGCATTTATTTTTGGTAATCGAGCAAACCATGGAAAAAGAACTAAAACAAATGCTCAACTAGCAGGGAACATCGACAAACCCAAACATCAAAAATCCCTTATATAAAAATTTCTTCCAAAATGTTACATTCAGTTCAAGGAATCTAGGCCCAAAATTACATGTGTCAACAAAGAAAACAGCCCAGACACAACAAGCTCTAAGCACCTTCTTCACGACATCTAACTTCAACTTCCCACCAAAAAACACGAGCTCCAAGCCCTGAACCTGTCCCTATCAATTTACAAGGAGAGGAGAAATAATGGAATGAGCTAGACAGCCCGGTAAGTAAATATAGTGCTATGCATCTGTAGTGATTCTATCTGTGTATGATAACAGTTCAATCCATCAATATAAAATCATAGTTTATCACATATTAATGTTAGCTCAAGACAGCTAGTATGAACATTTCATTTACATGGCAGTTATCACTAAATCAGTGCGATCATGAGCATTCAATCAGTGAAATCATTAACATTCAGTCAGTGCAATCCTAAACCTTTTTTATTTAAAAAATCGATCATTACCCTCTCACTCCCTAAATCACCTACTCCCGCAATAGAGGCCCTATCTACCAAGTTAAACCAATCCCATTGTTTAAGACCTCTACCCTCATGCAAGAGGGAGGGTAATGACAAGTGGGGTAATCCACTTCATAATACCCTCTACACACTCACACAGCCCCCAGCACGCATTGGAGGTTCGATAGGCCCTTACCTTACAAGGCCTCAATCATTTCATTGTATTTGATGAATCTAGAGTACGACCCTCTATCCTTTCCCTTAACCCATTCCTATCTATATGAGCTTAGGGGATATGCCGGCATCACTTTCCTTACTACCGATGAGTGTCCCATCGTGTAGCAGGCGATAACATAACAGTATCCACCACCGATGAGTGTCCCACCTAGTAATGGTCAAAATCAATATAAGCAGTGCCCATCCATCACAATATCCACTACCGGTGAGTGTCTCACCATATAATGGTCAATATCAATATAACCAGTGGCCATCCATCATAATATCATAACAGTATCAACTACCGGTGAGTGTCCCACCGCGTAATGGTCAATATCAATATAAGCAATGACCATCCATCACAATATCATAATAGTATCCACTACCAATGAGTGTCCCTCCACATAATGGTCACTATCAATATAAGCAGTGGCCATCCATCACAATATCATAACAATATCCACTACCGGTGAGTGTCCCACCGTGTAATGGCCAATATCAATATAAGCAATGGCCATCCATCACAATATCGTAACAGTATCCACTACCGGTGAGTGTCCCACCTCGTGATGGTCAATATCAAAATAAGCAGTGGCCATTCATCACAATATCATAAAAGTATCTACTATCGGCGAGTGTCCTACCACGTAATGGTCAATATCAATATAAGAGTGGCCATCCATCGCAATATCATAACTGTAAAATTCATTTATTTCATAAGATTTCACAAGTCATTTACACATAAGTCTTCTCAGTAGTAAATGGCATTCATTTATGAATTCCAATCATCACTATTGTGCTCGTGGCCCCTTTTTCTCACATAGCGCAGACATAAGAATCATTCACTTACATTTATGTTATTCACATGAAATTCATCATACAGTATTCACATTTATCTCATATCAAGAAAGCTTAGTGTTGCATGGATATAAACCTAGTACAATGACATGTAACAGTGACATGCCCCTCTTGCGAGGGCTTAACTCCCAATCTAAGGGGAGTTTCAAAATGCCTCAAACATGAAACTTTAAGCTTACCCGTAGATCAGCACAATGTGAGCATTAGTTACTGGAAATTTTCTCGGCAACAGTGCACAATGACATGTTTACGCATTTCGGGACATAATTCAAAATCCTTGGGGAATCTCAAAAACCTCAAAACATGCAACTTTGAGTACATTCACAGACCTTTCCAATGGTGGAAATTTGAAGGTTTTTGGACACCATTTTTTTGGTCAAAACCACGGGCCAAAGAGGACCACAGTTGCTGAAATTAGCAGCTACTGTGAGTGGTGTTGTGTCTCAACATATTGGGCGATATCTTTTAATCCATACACAATTTTATCATAACATAAAAAGTAAACTTGGAGTAGACATATATATATTTCAATTGGAACCAATTTAGTCCCATTTGGATGCCATTTGGCCATCGAACATTTTTATACAAAAACAATCACAGTTCTGGAAATTCTTATTCTCAAGTTAACTTGCTTTCAAAGAACACTTAAGATTTCCTGGCCAAGCTACACATTGGGCTTGGAACGTTGTTCATGATAAAAAGTCTCACATTGAGCAATTTCATGAGTTTTCATAAATAAAAAGATTATATATGTGGTAAAAACAGTAATGGAATTAAGAAGCATAAATCTAAAATTTCAACCTCATGTTAACCCAGTCATGCTTCACATTTTTCATTCTATCATCTTACCCATTTAAATATTTGTTCTTTACATAAACCATGGATGCAATCTAAACCCACTTACCTTCTCCCACAGTATCTCAAAACCCCACTCACTGCCTCAACGGGCTTTCTTAAGCTACACCAGTGGGTTGTCTTCAAGGGGCAAAGTGAACTTCAAGAGAGAGAGGAAAAAGTTGGGAAAATGGGAGAGACGATGCTGGCCAAGGGAGGAAAAGGCTTAAAAAGGAGAGAGTGGTTGGAAAACATTGTGGCTGATGCAATCGCAAGCGGCTCTAACACGTACGGAGCAGCGCTGACAGGTGGCAGTTGTACAATTTGACCAAACACACACAGTGATGCTCCCATACACAGCCGGTGAGGCTCACTTACACAGCCGGCAATGCTCACTTACACAACCGGTGATGCTCACTTACACAACCGACACTAGCCCTCCACACATGGCGGCGCTGCATCTGACACGCGTGGTAATGCTCTTCTCTCTTCCTTCTACTCTGGTGGCGCTAGGTCTTCAATTCACAGATGGCGATGGGTGTCTTTACACAGCCGGCGCTGCGTCTCCCTTACACAGCCGGCGCTACCTCTTCTCTTACACAGCCGGCACTGGGTTTCCTTTACATAGTCGGCACTACAGTTTCTCTTACCCAACCAGAACTGGGTTTCCTTACACAGCCCGTGTTGCTGCAACAGGTGACAGACCTCAATCTCACTCTCCCTCATCTTGCATGTCACTGGATCAAAAGAATTGTGGTCCTTACATAAGCTCTTTGAACAGATTGGGGTACTAGTGGACTCGATTATTGTCGATTCCTTAAACTATGCCAAGAAGTGCCAAGTGTGCCAAATACACTAGAGCCTTGTTCATCATCCTTCAGAGCCCTTACACCCTACAGTGGAATCAATGCCCTTCTCACAATTGGGTATGGACATTGTAGGGCCTATTGACCCACCTTCAGTAATGGGTCGTGTCTTTATTCTAGTTGCAACAGATTATTTCTCCAAGTGGGCTGAAGCAGTCCCCTTTAAGCAAGTTCATGGGACCACGATGGCTCACTTCATGTGATATCACATCATATATCGGTTCGGAGTGCATGACCGGATTATATCTGACAACGGCCCTCAGTTCAGAAGTCATCAAATCGATTGCTTGGTTAACTAGTTCGGTTTCGAATGGAAGTACTCAACTATGTACCACCCTAGAGCCCACGGATTAGCTGAGGCTTTTAATAACACCTTGTGTAACATTTTAAGGAAATCGGTATCAAAGACAAAGAAGAATTGGCATGAGAAGCTTCCTGAAGCCTTGTGGGCCTATCGCACTATCACGTAAAATGCCACTGATTCCACCTCTTATTCTCTAGTATATGGGGGTGAAGCAGTTTTACCTCTTGAAATTCAAGTCCCTTTACTGCGTGTCACTATACATCAAGGACTAACCGAAGATGAGAGAGTCAAACTTCGGTATTAAGAATTGGATGCACTCGATGAAAAAAGTTTGGAAGCTCAGCAGAATCTCGAACTCAACCAGGGGAGAATGAAGAGGGCCTTTTCCAAGTCAGTCAAAGACATTCACCTGTGGGGATCTGGTTCTAACCGTAAAGAGGCCGATTGTTATGTATGGGCGGCACAAAGGGAAGTTTGAACCTAAGTGGGAAGATCCCTTTATAGTCAAGAAGGCCTAGCCAAATTATCTTACATGCTGGCACATCCTGATGGAGAGGAAGCAATGGCCCCTATCAATGGGTAATATCTAAATAAATACTACGCATGATGTATACTAAAAAACACTCAATGCGCAACATCAAAGAGTTAAAAAGAACAGTTAAAAAAAAAAAGGAAGACAAGCAAGACAGTTCAAACAAGATTTAACTCTTTTTATTTCATTAAAAGGAGTTATAGGTTAAAAAGCCCATTATTAGAGAGGTTACAAATCTATCATGCAATATTGCTCTCGGAATGTCGCTCTTGCGTCTGAGGAAAAGAAGATGGTTGACCCCAAGCATTGCTTTTGCATCTGAGGAAAAGAGAACAGCTCACCCCAGCATTGCTCTTGTAACTGAGGAGGGGACGGTCAACGCTCTTGCATTTGAGGAGGAGAGGATGGTTACAGGCCAAAAGTGGCTTTCACAATAGGAGAAGGTGGAAGTGCCTTGATGGAGTATACTAGACATACAAAGAAGACTTCTCTAGCATGGAATTGGCCTATGATGGAGAGCATACCCTGCTCACAGTGAGGGGCCTTCCACAGAACAACATGGAGTTCACAATTATGCTGGAGGACTTGGCTTCCAACAAGCTTCATAAGCCACGCCTCACCATTGGTTACCGCCCTTTACCAACCCAAGTCATGGCCGTGCACGATCACAGCCGAAGATGATTCACCATCGGTCATCAAAGGATCGAGAAACAGTAGCTGCGCATGACTAATGCCATGCAAGTCATGTTGCTAGCCAGGTGTGACCAAGGCACTGACTAGCGTCGCACGAAACTAGTGTCGGTTGTGTCTTCAAAAGGCTAATGCCAGCTGCATTTCTAAAAAGTCAAACGCTGGGTGCGTTTCTTAAAGGCTAACACCGGCTGTGTTTTTTAGGCCTAGCGCCAGCTGTGTTTTTGGGGCCCAGCCTCGGCTGTGTTTTTTAGACCCAACGCCGGCTGGGTCTCCTAAAGCCTAACGTCGGCTGTGTTTCTAAGGCCCAGTGCTGACTACGTTTCCCAATGGCTAACGCCGGCTGTGCCCTCAAGACCCCTCGTCACCTTGACTATTCACCTTCGGGTGACCATTCACTGCCGGTGATCGTTCGGCTCCCTGGGACTGTTCACCTCTGGCGGTTGTTCGTTGCCGATGACTGTTCACCTTTCGGTGACCGTTTGCTGCTGGTGACCTTTCTTTTCCCAACGACTGTTCACCTCCTAGCAACCCCCCATCTCCAAGCGACTAGTCACTCCTCTGTGACCTTTCGGTTATCCACAGGGAAATCACTCCACTTGCCGAAAACTGACTGTGATACCTTCCCCTCTTCTTTCTGACAGCGGAAAACCTCGAAAACCAACGAAATTTTACAGTCAACACCTTGTGGCAACTTGGATCCCTTTCGTCTTCTCTAGAACCCCCAAAACCACTGTTGAAATCTCTGAAGCTCCCCGATGAACCCCCTGTTTTTCTAGCTAACCCTAGCCGGCAAACTCCTACGACCTCATGAATGCTCCTGTGTTCCCTCCGGTGCTCAGTCGGAACCTTAACTTGCTTTCTGGCAAAATTCTACAGACCTCACTCAAGTGCTCTCTGTGCTCGCCAGAATCTCTCTCTCACTGTTAAACAATTTTCCTTAGTCATTTTACCGAATGGGGTTTACCTCCTTATATAGGCAAAGCTTCCCTGAAGTGTCCCCCACAAACCAAGAATGCCAGTCAGGTCCTTCAAGGCCAAACGACGATGGGACGAATTGGGTCGGGCTTAGACCCGAGGCCTGAATGAAAGTTTACTGCCGCTCATGAAAGCTCAAGCAACAGAGGCCAGGACTGGCTTGAGCTCGGGCCTGTCTGAACACTAACTTCTACCCAGCACCGGCTGTATTCTCAATGAGCTAGCATCGGCTGTGTTTTCAATGACCTAGCGCCGGTTGTGTTCTCTAAAGCCCAGTGTCGATTGTGTTCTCAAGAATTAGTGCTGGCTGTGCACAGCACCAGCTGGGTTTTCATGTTTACCGACGCGTGTGTCGTCACTGCTCACACTAGCACCACGTGTGTTACCGCCACCTGTGTTGGTGCCTCACGTGTCAATGCTGCAACCTTTTTAGTCCATCATCGTGTGTGTTACCTCCCCATGCTAGTGCCACACATGTCTTAGCGTAGCGCGTGCTAGATCTTGGCCACCATCGTGTGTGTCTTACCACTATCCCTGGTGAAGTCGCACCCAAGCCGTGACCTAGCATCCCTAGTGGAGTTGCACCCAAGTTGATGCACCCAGGCCATGGCTTGTCAGCCCCAGTAGGAGTCACACCCGTACTGTAGCCCATCATCATCAGTTGAGTTAGGGTCATTCCCACCTCTTCAATCCCCAGTGGGTCTGTTTCACACTAAACCATGGTTCCTTAGCTATCTTATCCTCAGGAAGTCGGATTACATTCTATAAACTTATTCTCCATCGAGTCTCATTTTTTACCCCTAAGGAGTCACACTCACAACCTAATCCCCAGCGGAGTTTGCTTCTATTAGCCACTCCTCGTAGGGCCACCATCTCCATCTAAGACCTCTGCTTGTGTATGGCCTTCACTACTTTATCCCCAGGGAGTCAGATTACCATCCATTGACCTACTCCCCATGGAGCTTCACCTACTTGGTGACCCACACAATGGTTTCTGTTGCATGACCTTAAACTGCACAGCCTTGGTCTAGATGCACAACCCTAAACTGCATGGTCCAAACTATATGACCATAAACTTTAACGGAGGTCTAGTTACACGACCTTAAAACTGCACAGTCATAGCTACACAACTTTAAACTGCATAGCTACGGTCCAAGCTATATGACCTTAAACCATAGTACACGTCCTGACCGCATGATGTTAAAAGGCACCATGGTCCAAACTATATGACCTTAAACTGTAGTGAAAGTCTAGTTGCACAATCTTAAACTCCATGGTCCTGGCTACATGGCTTTAAATTGCATAGCCAAGGTCCAAGCTATATGACCTAAAACTATAAGTGCACGTCTTGACCGCTTGATGTTAAACTACTTTGTACAGGTCCTCGAGGCATGACCTTAAACTCGCCCCCACACACACCCCTTTACGTGCATTTTCACACATGTCTTCCTTAACCCACCCATCCATGTGTGCACACCACCTTCATAATTCCTCAGTGAATCCCTTCATTACCAATCATCATTCCCCAGTGAGTTTCACCCATGCTCACAAAACAGTGATCCATCCCGCCATCCATACTCACCTGTCAGCTAGTGGGTCACCACTTCCCACTATCCATACATTATCCATTTTTCATAAACAGCCTCGTGCCATCTCCCCAAAGTGAGTCAAACCACCACCATACTCACTCTATGGCCACCACAGACTGTCATTCATAATCATGATCCAGCTGTATGACCTTAAACTGTAGTGCACGTTCTTACCGCATGATGTTAAAAGGCTTCACACAGGTCCCGAAGACATGACCTTAAACACGTCTTCACAAAAAAAAAGAATAATGAGCATGGTATATCCCAATTAGTGAGAGAGGAATTTGATATGTGAGGTGGGGACCAACCTCACTAGAGTTCATGACTTACTCGGGCAGACTCATGCGGGCGCCCTCTTAGATCATGACAGAAAGCCCCCCAGCTACTTCAGCTGGTTCAAAATCGCCTTCTTTGATCTGCAATCTCCTTGTTTTCTGCACAACACTATTGTGGTTAACTTGCAAGACAAATGGGCCGAAGGACGCACCCTTGTCTTAGGGCAATGCACATTCATATGGTAGAGAAGGTGAGAAATTAGGGTAACGAAGAAGAAGGTTCGAATAAAGAAAGAAAAGAGAAGAGAAGTTGACAAGGGGACGAGACTAGCATGATAGCTGGACCAGTACAGTGACCGACTCGAAGTGGTAGCAAGAGTTGTAGTAAGACGGGCATGGTACTTAGAACCAGCAAGACAACAATACTACTCGAAACCAAGGACGATATGACTGTTCTAATATGGTGTGGCAACAAGAGAGGCATGGTACTCAGGACCAGCACGACAGCAATACTACTAGATAATAAGACCGCTATGACAATACTAGACTGAGTCTATCCTTTTGTCAAGCGAGAATGAGGAGAGAAAAAAAAAAAAGAGAAAGAAAACAAAACAAAACGAAGAGAAGGTGCGAGAAGATGAAGAGGGAGGATCCTGACGGCGTTGAGCATCGCCACCCATAGCTGTGGAGTAACAATGTCGCGGCCCCTGGACTGCGCTAGACACTGCTGCTCACAATGAAAGGGGCAAGCAGTGAACTTCAGACGGCATTAGGCATCGCCATTGGCAACACGAGAAGGCAGCACGTCCCTTGAGAGCGGCTATAGGCATCAATGTTGGCAACACGAGAAGGCAGCACATCCCTTGCGGGCGGCGATAGCTTCTGGTGAGACACACGGTGCTAACTTCTCATGAAGCAAATGGTGATAGGTGTGGGACACAAGAGAAGCCTGCAGACGATAATGGGTACTAAGCATGCAAAATAAGCCTGCACACGGCGATAGGCACCCAGCGCACGAAAGAAGCCTGCTCATGGTGATAGGCATCAAGCACGAGAAAGAAGCCTGTGGACGGTGATAGGCATTACCGCGACCCTTCGTGGGCGGCGATCGGCATCGCCGTCTGAGATAAGTGCGCAGCAGGGTGAGACCCCTGCGGGCAGCAATAGGCATCGTCGTCTGCCCTTACCTGGGACACCCAGGATACGTCTGCGGATGGCGAAGAGCAGCGCCGTCTGCGAACTTCTTTGAGAGATAGAGATGAATAAAGAAAGGGAGAAAGAAGCTCGCACATGGCGCTGCCATCACCATACATGACTTGTAAAACCACATGAAGGGAAAGAAAGAAAGAGGTATGCACGGTGCTGCCACTGCCATTCATAGCCTCTTAGAAAAAATTCAGACGAAAGAAAAAGAGAAGAGAGAGAAAAGAAGAGAGGAAAGAAGAGAAGAGAGAGAAAGAGGTTTACCTTAAGCCCAGGGGTGCCGACCCAAAATATTCTCTCTCCTTGCTCTCTCTCTCTCTCAAGATGCGATTCAATGATGAGAAAAGATTTAAATTTTACTAAGCAAAGTTCGGTCGTGTGTACAATGGTAGTGCGTGATATATATAGAGTTTTGCCCAAACATGAGTGGATTGATCAAAATTAAACCCAATTGATGAAAATTGAGATTTAATTGAATTAACTGAAATAAGCAAATAGGGTGCAAAATAACTGATTTGCCCATTCCTAATAATTTGAGAACAGTCCCTGCTGCTGCTCTAGAACGTGCGTGATCTTTCATGGATGATCCGGGATTGCTTTGGTGCCTGTTTGCCAGAAAGATGATTGTTTTCCTGTAGCGCTCGACATGGGGATCGATTTAACACCAACTTCGATCCATGGATCATGTTTTTAATCCATGATCAGGTGACTTGAAATTTGGATGAATCTTACAAACTTCGGATCGATAGTGTGCTCATTCCTTGATATTTTTCCATGATTTCTTCACTGGATCACACTGAGCATGCCGTCACGATCGTGTAGCAACAAACGTAGCTCGATTTTGTGTCCGGACGAGGATTTTGCAACTCTGGAGTTTTTTGCAAGAATATGGAATTTTGATGCAAGAATTTGAAGTCGCTTTGTCATCTTTGTGTGCAGAATCCAACCATTCATCATGCGTGGGGTTCAGACCAGTGATAGCCATGGACCTTACGCATGCGATGCAAGTGGTTTCACATCGATTAGGTTTACGAGCACCGTGATTTGGCCGCTCAAGCGAGGCATGGCACTGCTGATTTTTCTGCAACTTTCTTCACGGATCGGCAACTTCTCTCTAGCGTTTCTCTCCGCTCTAGTACTGTCACGGGGTGTGTCACATATCGAAATGCGTGTCTCGACGAGATGAACATGCTCAATAAATTTGAGCGTGATCTGACCTTGGACGGGGAGATATGAGCGTCACAAGTCACTATTCATGACTACCACTTTAATGGTGTTTAGTTGCAGGGTGGTCGCACGAGAATAATGTGTGGCTCTTCCTATTTCCATCTTTAACCATAATGTTTTTCTGGAGTGTCCATTTAAGCTGAAATTTGACCCCTAGGGGCTTTCAACCATGTCGGATCTAATGGAGGTGGTCCCACAGTTATTTGACACATCGAAAGTAGGGTTTTAGTTATAGGGATCCATTTTAGGGTGTTAGAGGTTGATTCTACCGACATAGTTTCTAGGTCTGCACTGCCTTAGACATGTTGAAATGCGATAAAACTTGGCATGAGATGTTTTGGAGTCATTATGAAGATCTTGGCCAGTTCTAGGGCCATTCTAAGACTATCAAAATTTCCACTGTTTGTCAGGATTTATTGACTGGCTTCTCTATTTTACTCGGCATCGAGGACCCATGGTGCTAAAAATGTCTTCAAATGGCATGCCCTGCCAAATGTTCTGCTTTGAGAGAAGCGAGAAGGACAACATTTAGAAAATTTCCTCTGGCTTTATCCTTTTTCTTCTTAGCCATAAGAGTATGTGAACTTCGAGGAGATCCACACGATGTTAAAACTGGGATGCTCAGATGTTTGAATGCAATGTACATGTCCATCCATGAAGACTTTAGAGGGAGTGGAGACTTTGAGGGATCTTTTCGAAGTCCTCACCCTCAAGGGACTATTTGTGATTCTGATAAATGAGTATTTTGTGTGGACCTCGTTGGTCAGAATCAGGCCTATCTGGAGGTCAAGTGCCCTGCTTTAGGGAGTTGTTCCCATTTGGTCTGGGTTTCTTTGTTTTGGGATTGACAGTCAAAGAGCCTTTGGTCAGCATTGTTTGTTACTACATCAGGTTTACTTTGACAATCAGGGTACCTTTGTGGGTTCCATCCTGTCAGGTCTAGTCGGGGGCTTTCTGTTGGCCTATCCCGAAGGTCTGGGCCTATCAGCTAAGGAAGGTTTTTGGCGAGGCAGCCTCGTGGGTCCCATCCTGTTGGGTCCAGTCGGGGGCTTTTTGTTGACCTGTCTCGAAGATCTGGGCCTGTTGGCTAAGGAATGTTTTTGGCGAGGGGATCTCATGGCTAGGCATCACCCTGAAGTCTCTAGCAGGTTTGCTTTGGGTTTGTCAGTTCTTACCTTCGAAGGGGTCCTTGGTTTGTCGAAATGATTTTCTTGTTTTTGGTTGACTTCTTTGGGAATGGTGCTTTCATTCATGAGACTTGTCTTTCCTTCTCAACGAACCTTATGTCCTTCGAGTCATTTTTCAAATGGACTCAGGCAATCGAAATCTTTCCTTGAAGCTCGTATTGTTGTGTCCTAGTATTGTGACACCATGGATTTTTCTCTTTGACTGTGGGTTGAAGCCGCCTATGGAAGCGAACACTACATCAACCTGTTTGTTGGTCCAAGCACCCTTTGCAAGTTTTCACCTGGACTTGGGAAGTGGCACCATAGAAACGGTTTTCACCAACTTCCGTTTAGTTGGGGTTTTTTTACCCATGACCTTTTGGCCATGTCCACCCTTTTCATCCGTTTTTGCTCACGACACCCTTTTGGGTTTTCACCATGCCCGGGCTTTTATTTTCATGGAACTATTTTACTCAATTGTTTCTTGACCATGCCCGTCCGTTATTTTTACTCATGGCGTTCCCTTGTCCAGGTATACACCATGCTCGTTATTTTCTTCTTCTTTTGTGAAGGCATGCTTAAGGTCATGCCTTCGGGACCTATGTGAAGCCTTTTATTATCATGCAGTCAGGACGTGCACTACAGTTTAAGGTCATACAACTAGACCATGGTAGAGATGGGTGGCAGTCTGTAGAGGCCATGGAGTGAGTGTGGTAGTGGTTTTGACTCACTTTGAGGAGATGGCATGAGGCTACCTATGAAAGATGTATGAATGGAAGATGAAAAGTGGTGACCCACTAGGTTATGATGAGTATGGATGGAGGGATGGTTCGCCATTTTGTGAGCATGGGTAAGACTCACTGGGGCATGATGAATAGTAATGATGAAGTGAATGGATTCACTGGGGAGATGATGAAGGTGGTGCACGCACACGAACGGGTCGGTTAGGGAAGATGTGCGTGAAAATGCACGTAAAGGGTGTGTCCGCGTATGTGTGGGGGCGTCTTTAAGGTCATGCCTCCTAGACCTGGGCAAAGCAGTTTAACGTCATGCGGCTAGAACATGCACTATGGTTTAAGGTCATATAGCTTGGACCATGGTTATGAAGTTTAAAGTCATGCAACTTGGACCATGTAGTTAAAGGTCGTGCAACTAGACCTCCGCTACAGTTTAAAGTCATATAGTTTGGACCATGGCGCTAAGCCTTTTAACGTCATGCAGTCAGAACATGCACTACAGTTTAAAGTTATACAGATGGACCATGGTTATGCAGTTTAGAGTCATGCAATGAGGACTGTGTAGTTTAAGGTCATGCAATGACCTCCGCTATAGTGTAAGGTCATATAGTTTGGACCATGCAGTTTAGGGTTGTGCACCTAGACCGTTTAGGCGGGTTGCCTTGTAGGTAATTCTCCATGGGGAATAGGTATGTGGATAGCAATCTGACTCCCTTGGGAATAAAAATGGTTAAAATCAGCAAGAGGTCTCAATGGAGAGGCAAACTTCATTGGGCATTAGGGAACAAGTATGACTCTTAAGTGAAAGATGGAACTCCATGACTCGTGGGAAAGTAACCCAACTCCTGGGGATAGAATGGCTTGGTACGCGACTGACCCAAGGGGATTGAAGGGTAAGCATGACTCCACGGGGATAATGAGTAAGAGTATGCATGTACCTCCGCTGAGAATGACAGGCTGGAGAGATAAGAATGACCCTAACTCCGCAGGGGATGATGGGCTGCTATACGGATGTGACTCCTATTGGGGATGTGGGAGGTATGTCCATTTCACATATTAAAGTCATGCGCTTGAACTATTTGTCACGTCATTTTAACGTCTTGCTACAAGGACGTGCACTACAGTTTTAAGGTCTTGTCGCTTGGACCATGGTTATACAGTTTAAAGTCCTGTAGCTAGGACCATGCAGTTTAAGTTCATGCAACTAGACCTCTGCTACAGTTTAAAGTCATATAATTTGGACCACGATGCTAAGCTTTTCAACATCATGCGGTCAGGACATGCACTACAATTTAAGGTCATACAAGTGGACCATGGTTATGCAATTTAGAGTCATATAACGAGGACTGTGCAGTTTAAGGTCGTACGTTAGACCTCCACTACAGTTTAAATTCATATAGTTTGGATCATGTAGTTTAGGGTCGTGCACTTAGACCGTTTAGGTGGGTAGGGAATGTGAATCCATGGGGAACAAGGCCGTAACTGGAGACTTGACTCCCTGGGGATGCAAAGTGGTGACCAGCTTGTGAGGATGACAGGTCATGATCCGGGGAAAGTGGGAAAAATCCACCGACGGTAGCACTATAGCATGCACACGTCACAAAGTTTTGGATGATGCACGCGACGTTAGGCCTAAATGATGCACACACGGTGTTAGGCCTTGGTGAAGCACGCGGCGATGGCTCTTGGTGAAGCGAGCGATGATATCCTCTTGTGAAGCACGCAGTGATATCCTCTTGTGAAGCGCGCAGTGATAGCCTTTGTGTGAAGTGCATGGCAATAGCTTCTGGTGAATCGCAAGACGATAGCCTCTAGTGAAGCACGCGACGATAGCCTTTGGTGAAGCACGCGACGATAGCCTCTTAATGAAGCATGTGGCGATAAGGCGATAGCAGTGGGTTCATGAGGCACAGGTGGCCATGACTTCAATTCAGGACTCGGGCTGAACCCGCCCCGACTTGGACCTATCGCCATCTGAAGATGAGGACTGAAGCATCATTTCAAACTTGTGAGGGGTTCTTCGCGGCACTGCTGAGTATAAAAGGGGGAAAAACCCCATTTTACTGTTTTACCGAAAGGTAAAATAGTGAAGAAAGTTTTTAGAGAGAGAGAGCCAGAGCTTTCATCAAGAGACCTCCGGCAAGTGTTTCACGGTCAAAACTCACAATATACAGGGCTTCAGGATATTTTCGATGAACTTGGGCAGGTCGCGAACATTTGCAACATGCTTGCGGACATCTGAGAGTGTTAAGGCTTTCTGACCAGGGAATAGGGCGCTTCATAAGGCTTCACCGAAA
Organism: Amborella trichopoda; assembly: GCF_054954075.1. NCBI lineage: Eukaryota > Viridiplantae > Streptophyta > Magnoliopsida > Amborellales > Amborellaceae > Amborella > Amborella trichopoda. The sequence goes on from NC_142344.1 coordinate 25,234,732, forward strand.
CTCTAGCGGAACTGCAAGAGTTGCAGTGGTACTCTGCCAGAATTCCAGTGATTTTCATGTAGTTCTATGATTGCCGACAAGTTGCAGAAGGTCTCCTGGTTATCGAAAAAGAAGAAGGAGGAGCAGCAGAGGGCTCACCGGAAACATAGTGAAATTTCGACGTCTTAAGGAGTGCGAAGAAGGGAGAAGGAAAACCCGAAGGGTCACAAGGGATCCTTTTCAGGAATTCTGGTGGCTTTCCATTATCTTCAGTCATCGTTGGAAGAGAGGAAATATATGGGGAAGGATTTCCCGGTGAGTAAGAGTGAGTTCCCAGCGAGGAGAGGAAACACCAGTGAGAACCCGAGGTGTTGCGAGGCCGTAAGGGTCAGGGAGGTGAAGGGACGTGGGATGGCGAATGATCACCCTCCGCCCGGGCTATGACAGGCCATGCTGCGATTATCAGGCAGTGTGCCCAAATTTTGAGGGACGTGGTTTGCCGCACGTGTTATGCGTGCAAATAGCTGGAGCGCAGGTGTTAGACACAGACGATGTTAACCCACACTTCATCCTGGTCTTTGCATGGTGCTTCTGATTTCTGACGACAATAGCCCCTTAGTCGTGAGATGGCGATAACCCGGCCTTCTACGCATGACAATACCCTCCTTGGTCGTGAGCAGTGATAGCCTTGCCGTCTGTTCAAGGCGCTAGCCTCCTTGTAAGAGCAGTCGGCTTTGCGCCTTAGTGACCAATCGGCGATACTCCCTTGCCAACGCAGCTGGTGCTACGCCTTAGCATTTTATGGAAGCCTTACACAATTGGTGATAACCCTGCCTTCTGCGCATGTTCATAAGGCTGTCTTTTAGTGACTTACGTGCAGCAGTGAAGCCTTTGCTCTAGTCTTCATGCCCCAACCTTCAGATGCCATCCCAGATGTGAAGAACCTTCCACGAACAGGGGAGCTTGGCATAATTGAATTCACCAGCAAAAGCTTGATGAGGGGTGAGCCAATCTGGCTCATCAAGGCTTTGTGTGAACTGCGGTGGCCTTTGAGCATCACCTTTGCTAGTGACCTCATTCGCTTTTATGTTAGAGAAGACGGCAACGGGAATGTAAGAATAAAAGAAGGGGTAGGCCTCCTTCACTGCTTGCAAAGAAATATAGCCTCAGGCGGGGACTTGTCAACCCTAGCCAAAAGAATGGTGAAGACCCCGGGCCTGAAGTTGTCCTCTGCTGGCCTCTGAGTGCAAGGGCAGCACCAATACCTGAAAGGTTACTCTTCTTGAACTGTAAGGGTGTTAAGTCATACAGGGACACTCTGAAGCATGCTTTCCTGCTAGCCGTCATTCAGTGCTCGACGGAGTATTATGACCATTGTTCGAACATGGTTAAGGTGCTATTGGAAACCTAGAGCCATGCCAATAATACATGGCTGCTTGGTCATGGGGAAGCAGGGATGTCTTTGCTAGACCTGTACTTCATCAGTGGGCTCCCTCTCATTGGTGCTATGTATGAAGAGTTCGTGCCCCCGAACTCGGTCATTTTTTGAGGTGAACGAGTCAAGCAAGAAGACCCTCCAGCTAGACTGCGAGAGTTATTCGAGATCTACCAGCTGCTCTACTCCGAGACCAAGAAGGGACGCGTATCCTTCACCCAATGGGTGGCATTCTTTTATGGAGGCTGTGATGATGAGGGTGGACCAAGCCCGAGAGGAAGGGGAAGGTACCCATGGAGGGAACGCCTTCAATATTTGAGGTGCATAAAGGGAACAAACACATCTTTTTAGCGGTGTAATTGGTGCCCTTCCCTGCGAAGCAGACATTATTCATTCAGGCACTTTTTATGTAGCCTGAGACATGGCTCGAGGGGGAGAGTATGTGCTTACACAGTGGTCTTGTGTAGCATCTACTATGGCTTGGGGGCCATATCCAGGGGAAAGATATACCAGGGCGATGAAGGAGGGAACTACATAATGGATGGTGAAGCCTTCCCAGGGGATTTCAAGATGCCTTTCCCCATCCACTATGTGTATGGTTGGCTTGGGGCTTATTTCTCCAACACCTACCTCAGAAATAGAGTCTTGGATGAAACAATGTGCCCATTTCTCTTGAGGATTGCTGAGCATAAAGCGATCTTCCATACTCCTAGCCACGCACGTAGCTTGTTCTACAATGACCACCTTCATATGAGCCTCACGGATTGTGCTTTTGCCGATGAGCAGGGCAAGAGCTTAGATGGTGCTCCTACCACCCATAAGGAGCTGATGTACATGCTGAGTGTGAGAGGCGGGGTGCTACCTTATCGTACCATTCATAGTGTCAAGCTTGAGGGGTATTTCCCTCATCGATTTGCCCGACAGCATGGGCCGAACCAAGGGTGTCCATTCTCAGTGTTCTTTGAGAAGTAGCATAGCAAAGCTAACCGCAAGAAGAAAGACCAGTTGGGGATCCATCGTGAGAACTGGCTCCCGAGGAACATTCGCACCGCTTGAGCCACGTGCTTGGAATTTACGGAGGTCAACAAGTACGTGCTACCATATTTTGGCAGAAGAATGCAAGCAACAGAGGCCCACAAACAATGGTGGCGGATCACCAGTAAGGGCTATTAGGAAGTCGACCACCCCTAGAAAGGGGATAGCGCCAGCTGGAGCCAGGACACGTGGCAGAGGAAAGTGACGATGACGCCTCCATTAGGGGGAATATTCACCTTGAGCTTCCCATGGAACTAGCGCGTCGTTGGGCAGCCTCATCAGATTGTCGTGGACAACTCTCTACCACAATTTTTCAATATGGAGAAGAATACAGAGAGTATTTTTGGCAACCTCTCTGCCATCTTCAAATGGAAGAAGGTCTGCAAGGTTCTAGGGTATGAAGGTTGCCCAGTCCAGGATCTGAACTAGTTGATAGGGAGCGGCCCTCACAGCAAGTTTGCTGCTTGTTCTTCTCTGGGGGGTACTTCTAAGACAGTTGTACCCGCTCAAGGGAAGGGGAAGAAGAGGAAGCAGGCTGCCCTGACTATTCCACGTGCACCTACTCGTCGGGCTCCGAAGCGTAAGGGGCTCAAGCATCGAGTGATTCAAGAGCCGGAAGATGGCTCTTCGCTGGCTGCTTCTTCACAGTCATACGTGTCTCTTGCTATTTCTGCATCTCCTTCTACTGTTGAGGATTCGTCTTCCTCCTCTAGCTCTTCAAAGACTCAGGCTGGAGCCTCAGATCCTACTGCACCGATTGAAATTGCTTCGGATCAGGAAGTAACCTATGTAGTTGAGGGGGAGGGCCCAATCCTGATGGAGATGAACGGGGCTGATGTAGCCAACCTTGATGAGGCAGTTGAGACCAAGAGGGCCGCTGAAGCTTAGGAGGTTGCTATGCTAACTGAGGAAAGGGAAGCCCCGGTAGAGCTTGTGATCATAGAAGAAGATGGTGCCCCAGGGACTGAAAAGAGGCCACCCGAGCAGCAGGAAGTTGCTGCCTCAAGTGATGTAGCTGTTGGGGATGCAGAGGAAGGACTTCCTCAGAGACAAAACTTTGAGGGTCCAGAGGCGATGCCCCTGACTATAGAGGAGGGAGTCCTTATGGGAGAGCTTGTAGCTGAAACGTCTTCCCTAGAGAACAAGGACGAAAAAGTAAAGGGGAAGCCTACAGACGGTAGGTGTGAGACGCAGGAGAAGCCTATAGACGGTGATAGGTATCGAGCACGCGAAAGAAGCTTGCGCACGGCCATAGGCACCGAGCGAATGAAAGAAGCCTGGGCATGGCGATAGGCATCGAGCACACGAAAGAAGCCCGTGCACGGTGATAGGTATTGTCGTGACCCTTCGTGGACAGCGATAGGCAACGTTGTCTGTGATGGGTGCATAACAGGGTGAGACCCCTGCGGTCGGCAATAGACATTACCATCTGCGCTCACACGGGACGCCGAGGATATGCTTGCGGACGGCGATGAGCAGCACCGTTTGCGAACTTCTTTAAGAGATAGAGACGAACAAAGAAAGGGAAAAAGAAGCTGGCGCATGGCGCTGCCATCACCATGCAAGACCTGCAAAACCATAAGAAGGGAAAGAAAGAAAGAGGCATGCACGGCGCTGCCACTGCCTTGCATAGCCTTTGAGAAAAATCTCAGACGAAAGAGAAAGAGAAGAAAGGGAAGAGAGAGAAAGAGGTTTGCCTTAAGCTCAGGGCTGCCAATCCAAAATTTTCTCTCTCCTTCCTCTCTCTCTCAAGACGCAACCCAACAATGAGAAAAGATTGAAATTTTACTAAGCAAAGTTCGGTCTTGTGTACAATGGTAGTACGTGATATATATAGAGTATTACCCAAACATGGGTGGATTGATCAAAATTAAACCTAATTACTGAAAATTGAGATTTAATTGAATTAAATAAAATAAGAAAATACTGTGCAAAATGACTGATTTACCCTTCCTAACTATTGAAAAAATTCCAGAACAATCCATGCTGCTGCCTTAGAACGTGTGTGATCTTTCATGGATGATCCGGGGTTGCTCTATTGCGTGTTTGTCCGAAAGATTATTGTTTTCCTGGAGGGCTCGGCAAGGCGATCGATTTGATACCAACTTCGAGCCATGGATCATGTTTTTAAGCCATGATCACGTGACTTGAAATTTTGATGATTCTTACAAACTCCAGATCCATAGTGTGTTCGGTCCTTTATATTTTTCTGTGATTTCATTATTGGATCACACTAAGCATGCCGTCACAATCGCGTGGCGAAAAATGTAGCTCGATTTCATGTCTAGACAAGAATTTTGCATCTTTGTAGTTTTGGTCGAAATCTGAAATTTCGACGCGGGAATTTGCAGTCACTTTTTCGAATTCATGTGTCAAATCCGACTGTTCATCATGCGCGGGGTTCGGACCAGTGATAGCCATGGATGTTACACACAAGATGTAGGTGGTTTCATATCCATTGGGTTCACGAGCGCTGTGATTTGGCAGCTCGAGCGAAGCGTGACGCTGTTGATTTTCCTGCAACTTTCTTCACTGATCAGCAACTTCTCTCTATCTTTTATCTCCACTCGGGTGTCGTCTCGAGGCGTGCCACATATCTAAATGCTCACAAAATTTGAATGTGATCCGACCTCAGATCAGTGAGATATGAGCATCGCAAGTCACTGTTCGTGACGCCCCCTTTAATGGTATTTAGTTGTAGGGATAATGTGCGGCTTCTCTTGTTTCCGTCTTTTACTCATAACGTTTTCCTGGAGTGTTCGTTTAAGCTAAAATTTGACCCTTAGAGTTTTCAACAGTGTCGGATTCAATGGTGGTGGTCCCACAGCTATTTGACACACCGAAAGTAGGGTTCCAGTTATAGGGATCAGTTTCAGGGTGCTAGAGGCTGATTCTACCGAAACTGTTTCTCAGTCTCACTGCCTTAGACATGTCAGAATATGACGAAACTTGGCAAGAGACTTTTTGGAGTCCTTATAAAGATCATGGCCAATTCTAGGGCTATTCTAAGACTGTAAAAATTTCCACTGTTTGTCAAGCTTTATTGACCGGCTTCTCTATTTTATTCCGCATCGAGGATCCACGGTGCTGAAAAATGTCTTCAAACAGTAGCTTCAGCCCACCTTCAAAGAAAAAAATCCCTTGTGTCACAATACCAAGATAAAAAAAATACGAGCTTCAAAAAGATTATGACAGCCTGAGTCCATTCGCAAAAAAAACTCAAAAGACAGAAGACTCACCAAAAAGGAAAGACAAGACTCATGAAGAAGAGCACTATTCCCAAGAGGTCACTAAATGCACATCAAGATGTTGAAGACGCCCCAAGACAGCCAAGTCAGTCAGACCTTGGACCTGTTATGCAGCAACGAGTTGAGCCCTCAAGGGATGCCTCGGACAAAGAAAAGAGGTATCCTGCTTGTTGAAACTGCTAACAGTGGCTAGGAGTTATACCCAAAGCCGGCCACCTCGATAAACTGAGGTACCCTGGGAGCCAAAACATTCTGGTGCACAACATAGATAAACGTCAACCAAAGGCCCTCCAACTGACTATCCAAAATAAATAACAAAATAAACAAACCTAGACTAAATGGGAAAAATGCCCTTCAACATGGCACTCGATTGTCAGACGGGCCTGATTCTGACCAACGAGGTTCATAAAAAGTCCTCTGCTTTAGAATCACAAACAGTCCACACGAGGGTGAGGACTTCGATAGGATCCCTCAAAAAAGTCTCTTCTCCCCATAAAGTACATTACATCTAAACGTTTGAGCATCCTAGTTACAGCATTACGTGGATCTCTTAGGCATTCACAAGGTCATGTGGCTAAGAAGAAAAAAGTAATAAAGCCGAAGGAAATTTTTCAAATTTTGTCCTTCTCGCTTCTCTCAAAGCACAACATTCGGCAGGGCAAGCTGTTTGAACATAGTTTTCAGCACCTTCGGTCCCCGATTGGGAATAAAAAAAGAAGCTAGTCAATAAAGTCTTGACATATAGTGAAATTCCTAACAATCTCATAATTGCCTCAGAATGGGTCAAAATCTTCCTAAACACTCCAAAAGGTCACTTGTCAAGTTTTGTCGCAGCCCGACATGTCTAAAGTAGTGCGGACAAAGAAATAATTTCAAAAAAATTGGCCTCTAGCACCCTGAAAGGGACCCCATAACTTGAACTCTATTATCAATGCGTCAAACAGCTGTGGAACCACGGCCATTGGATCCGGCACGGTTGAAAACCCCTATGGTTCAAGTTTTGACTTAATCGGGAGCTCCATGACAAGTTATGGGTAAAAGATCGAAAAGGGGTAGGTCGCACACTATTTTCGTGCGCCCTCCCTGCACCAAATCACCATTAATGGTGACTATTTTTACAGTCTCAATCAGCAACTTTGAAGACTCGTATCTCACTCGTCTTGAATCAGATCGTGCTCAAATTTGGTGAAGGTGTTTGTCTTGTCAAGACGAGTATTTTGATATGTAGTACGACTCGTGATGATATCCGAGCAAGGAGAAAAACTAGAGAGAAATTGGCAATGGGTGAACATAGTTGCAGAAAATTCAACAGCGACAAGCCTCGCTCGAGTGGCCATATCACGACGCTCGCCTACCAAAAACTGATTGCATTATTTACGTAAGGTCTGAGACTATGTCTGGTCAGAATGTCGCGTACGATGAATGGTTGGATTCGGCACACGAAGGTGTCAAATTTGCTGCAGATTCCTACCGTCGGATTTTCAGATTCCGGTCAAAAACCTAAGATGACGAAATCTTCGTCTGGACATGAAATAAAGTTGCGTTTGTTGCAACGCTATCGTGACAGCATGCTCAGTGCAATTCAGTGAAGAAATCGAAGAAAAACATCAAGAAACAAGCACACTATCGATCAAAAGTTTTCAAGATCTATACAAATTTCGAGTCGCATGATCGTAGCCTAAAAACACGATCCACGGCTCGAAGTTGGTATCAAATCGATCGTCATGTCGAGCCTGGCAAGAAAGCAATTATCTTTCGGCCAAACGGACGCTAGAGCAACCCTGAATCATCCATGAAAAATCATAAGCCGGGACTGTTTTAGAATTTTATGTATTGTTGGGCAGAGGCTAAACAGTCATTTTGCGTCTATTTTTAGAATTTATTCTAATTCAATTAAATTGAATTTATTATCAATTAGGATAGTTTTTTGGCACACACCCATGTTTAGGCCCAATTCTATAAGTACATGCTAAACCCAAATTGTCATGAACTGTTGATTTTCAATCGCATGAATAAAATTTGAGAGTTTTCACATTGAAATTGTGAGCACGTCTTGGAGGGAGAGAGACGAGAGAGAAGAAAAAGTTTGGTATGCTTTGGTGAAGGTAACTTTCTCTCTCCTCCTCTCATCTCTATTTTTCCCTCTCTGCTCATCTATCTCTTTCTCTCTCCTCTTATCTATCTCTTTATCTCTCCTTCTCTCATCTCTCTCTTTCTCTCTCCTCTCATCTATCTCTTTCTCTCTCCTCACGTCTATCTCTCTCTTTCATCTTTCTTCCCTAATCTCTTTATTCACTTTCATTTTCTCTCTTCTATATTTCCTTTCTTTTTCCTATCTTTCCTTCTCTCTCCCTGTTTCCTCTCCCTCTTCTCTGTTCATGTATGGTAAAGCCTATCGATGGGTGTGATGTCTTCCTACTCCTGGGAGATAAACAGTGACTGAGCCTTAACCTTAGTGGCAGGTCGAGCCTCTATCAAAGTTCCCTTGTCTCCCCCTATGTCATGGACAGCGGAAGCTCATCGTCGTCCATGTTTTCTCTCTGTTCTTATACCTCTGTCATGGATGGTGAAAGCTCATCGTCGTCCATGTTTTCTTTCTCTTCGTACTTCTCTGTCATGGACGGTGGAAGCTCATCGTCATCCATATTTTCTCTCTCTTCTTACTCCTCTATCATAGACAGCAGAAAGCTCATCGCCATCCATGCTTTCTCTCTCTTCTTAATCATGTGTCATGGACAGCAGAAGCTCATCACTGTCCATATTTTCTCTCTTCTCATGCCTCTGCCATGGACGGTGGAAGCTCATCGCCGTCCTTATTTTCTCTCTCTTCTCATTCCTTCGTCATGGATGGTGAAAGCTCATCGATGTTCATGTTTCCTCTCTCTTCTAACTCCTCTGTCATGGACGACGAAAGTTCATCACAGTCCATATTTTCTCTCTCTTCCCCTTCTTCTGTCATGGACGGTGGAAGCTCGTCACCGCCTATGTTTTCTCTCTCTTCTCTTTCTTTCTATCATGGACGGCAGAAGCTCATCGTCGTCTATATTTTCACTCTCCTCTATCATAGACGACATAAGCTCATCAGCATCCATATTTTCTCTCTCCTTTGTTATGGACGATGAAAGCTCATCGCTGTCAATGCTTTTCTCCCTTTCTCTCTCCTCTGTCATGGATGGCAGGACCTCATCGCCATCCATGTTCCCCTTCTCTCTTCTCTCTCTCTTTCTGCCTCTTCCTTCTCTCCCTTCTTTCTTTCTTCTTCCCCCTTTTCTCTTCTTTCTCACTACTCCTCTCTTCTTCTTTTCCTCTCTCTCTTTCTTTTCTTTTCCTCAAATGCACGACATCGATAGTACTGTGTATACCTCTCGTTCTCTCTTCTCTCTCTTCTTTCTTATTTCCTTCTCGTTTGACCAAGGGAGGCTAAGTCAAACATTGTCATAGTAGTCTTGTAGTATAGCAGTATTGCCACTGTGCCAGTCTTAGTTATTGTACCACGATAGCTAGCCATCGTGCCAGGCTGGTCGATGATCGTTTCGTCGTTTAGTAGTATTGTCATTGTGCCGATCTAGTTATCGTGTCTGTCTTGCTACCATTCCCGGTCAATCACTTGCTTTTCTAGCTACTATCTTAGTCTAGCCACTTGATCAAATTCTTATTTTTTCCATTCATCTATTCTATCTCTTTCTTCTTCTTTCATCTATCCTCTTACCTTTTTCTTCTTTTGAATGTGTGTTCGCCCAAAGACAAGGTGGGGTCCCTTGGCCCACTTGTCTTATAAATTAACTATGTGTGTGTGATTGCAGAAACTGGAGAGTACAGGCCAAGGGAGGCGATTCCGAACCGGTTGTAGAACTGGTAGGCTTTCCGTCATGATCTAAGAGGGCGCCCATGCGAGTCAACCCGAGTGAGTCACGAACCCAAGTGAGGTGTGTCTCACCTCACATTAAAATTTCTCTCGCATCGGTTGGTATACGTGCCCTTGTTTCCTAACAAGGTTCCCGAGAGAGCGATCTCAAGTCCCGAGTTCCTCTGAAACCCAAGATACGTGCCACTAGGTCATCCCGACCTGGAGGGCGAGATCGAGGCACCTAACCAGTGAGAAATTAGTTATTTTCTAATAAAATAATTTCTAAGAAATCATTTTCATATGAACCAAACATACCTTAAATAAAGAAGCTTAGACTCATTATATCCAACTGGGTTCTCTTCCTATAAAGAGAAAACAGTGAACTGAATGGGATTGGATGATGAAATCAACAATGTCAGATATGAGAAAATTCAACATAGTAAATAAAGAATTGATATTGAAGGAAAAGAAATTTTAAGAGAGATATTGTTCGTTTTTGTTTCCTTGTCAAATAAGATGAAGCATGACAAAAAATAAATAAAATACAAACTCACAGGAACCGAATAATCGATGTGTCGATGATGGAAGAGAAAACTAGATGATGGTTTTATATAAGGATCGAAAAGCAGGAACCTCGCTGGTATTTTATAGAGATGAGCCGATGATGGAGGAGAAAACTCGAAAATGGGTTTATCCACGAATCGAAGAGCCGCAGCCTTACTCTGATACCAATGTGAAACTTTTGAGGGGAAGATATGAACCCACCAACGTCCTAGGAATCGAAGACAATGTTGTAAGGCTGTGAATCGCGAGATCAGGATTTTACCTGAACAATTGAGAGCTCTATGTTTTCTCTATGTGCCTCTCCATAGTCTTGAAACCCTAGTTATAAAGGGATGGAAAGAGACTGTTCTCTAAAGTACGGCTTTCTTTCTGGAATCTCGGAGAAGGTGGACCTCTTTTTCTGTGAGACGGGTAGTTATCTTTTACCTGTTGGATAAGAGAATATTTTCTTTCACTAAGAAGCCTTATAATTATAGGATAAACATTAAGAGAGAAAAATATGGCACATGTGAGGCCTCATGGCCACCTACACATACCAACGCTTTTATGGGAAACCGGAAGCGCAAAATGAATAGTCTTAGGCTCGTTGGAAAACCCGGTCTAGGCCGAGTCAACTGAGCCTAACCACAACCTAAAAATGACATCCGAACCACTAACCCCGGTAATTGAAAGGGACCAACTCTCCTACTGTCAGGTCCCCCTCTCTGTCCCTTTCTCTCTAGAAAGGGCATTGGGAGTGCTATCACCAATCTCCATTGCCGCCCACATCTCTCTCTCTCTCACACATCACACTTTTCCCTCTTCTTCCTTTCTCTCTTCCTTTCTCTCTCTCTCCTACCCCTCTAGCCCTCTCCTTGATTACTCTCTACCACTGCTCTCTCGTTGTTTTTTCTTCTGCATCAGTCTCTCTCTTCTTCCCTTGTCTCCACCCCTATTCTACAAACTCGGTCCTCTCTCCATCCAATTAATCTCTCTCATCTATTACCCCTTTCAAAGGCATTAATCGTGTTAGCAGTAGCATCCCCTTTCACCGATTCTTGATTTTCAAAAGCCAGTTCAAAGTGTTTCTCGAGAGTGTCGGAATCCAACAGATTATAGGCCCTGACACTCGTCAGTCCCACAAACTAACAATAGCTCAAAGTTTGCCTCGATATAATCCAAATCCAGTAGATTTAGGCCATTAACACTCTTGTTGATCCCGCATAAGAATTCTAGTTCAAAGTAGGCCTGAAGATCACCTGAGTCAAGCACATTTATGCCCTCGACACTCATGCTGATCCCATGGAAAACCCAGTTAAAAATGGGCCACGAGAGGACCCAAATCTACTAGATTATTGCCCTTGACATTCTTGTCAGTGTCATTGAAGAAAGGCAGTTCAAAGTGCAGAGAGTACCAAGTCTAGCTGATTTAGGCCCCTGACCCTCGTACCAACCCCATATAAGAGTCAGTTAAATGTGCAACATGAGAACACCCCAATCTAGTAGAAGTAGCCTTGAAACATAGGAAAATTATAAAAAACTTCCAAGACCACACTTTATATGCAACTTACCCGCAATCTAATTTTTTCTCTCACTTTTTTCTCCAAAACAAACTTTCTATGCAAATACCCCCCAAGGAAAAAAGTTCATTTTTTTTATACGAAAATGTCCTTCCCGTACACAAAAATCATTTTGGCCAGATTTGATGTTGAACTTTGGACCCAATAGCGGATTGCCGAAGCCCGCCATCACATTGCCGGCGCGCACAAGTACAGGACCGCCCTAAAACAACTACCAGACCGAAATTGAGTGTCGGGCTGCCCTTTACATAGTGATGAAGCCCTGGAATCCAGTAACTTCTACTGCAGGACCGCCCTTGCAATTGTCGGACTGCACTTTACACAGCGCCGGAGCCCTACTACCATATCACACTTTACATAGTATTGGAGACTTACACAATGCTGATGCCCTATTGCTGAACCGTACTTACACAGTGCCGGAGCCCCTATTTTGGTGGGATAGAGGAGAGAGAGGCGTGGGTAAGATAAAAGTAAGGGAGGGTGGTTTAGGCATTTTTTTTAGATTGGAGGGGTATTTGCATAAAAAGTATATTTTGAAGAAAAAGTGAGAAAAAAAATTAAGTTAAAGTAAGTTGCATAAAAAGTGTAGTTTTGAAAGTTTTTTGGTAATTTTCCCTTCAAACTTCTTCAGCTCCAAAAGTACAAAATTATGCAAACCTGCCACCATAGTAGACCAAAGCCCATATAGAAAGGCCAACATCAAACTATATCGATCATAACTTCTTCCCAAAGTCCCTAGTGTGCAACATATGTGAGAGTTCTATATTAAAACCAACCCATAAATTGCAAATATAAGAAGTTGTCGTACGCGATAGGAATCCATTAATATACATGCCAAAAAATTATTAAAAACACCAAGAGTGGCAGAAGGGCACCCAACATATATTAGGCCAAAATCGAGGGCACTTTGAGGGATAGTGGACCGCACAAATAAATCTGTGACCTCTAGGATTAGTTACGACCCGACTTCATAATCGGACGGCTAAAAAAGGAGCGGGATCAAAGGAAGTCAAAATGGACACAAATTGACTCTAAATAGAGTCTAATATTTAATCCAAGATACCCCCACGATAGCCCCAAAAACTCAGCCAAATAAGATGCTACATGGCTAAGGTATAACGAAAACTATCCTGTGGAGCGCATAATAGAGCTCAAAATTACAAAGGAACCCCCAAAAAAATAGAACCCAATGGACCTGAAACTCCCAAGAACAATAACAAAAAGGATAAAAACCTTTAAACTTAAAAGTTAGCATCATTGTAACACCATCTGATATTGTTTACTAAATATTCGAGGGTGTCATATTATTAAAAATGACAATCTGTTATTCATTTTTGGGTCAAAAATATTGTGAATGGCGATTTTTAACCCTCGTGAGGTTTTTTGATCTGGACTTTGGATATGTTGTTTCTTACAAAGAGAACTTTAGGGCGATGTTTATTGTGGGGGTACAACGGATGGTTCAAAGTTAGAGAAAGTGGACCGTTTTTCGAAGAAATATATTTTTCAAAAGAAATATATATTTTTTGAAAAAATATATCTCTAACAAACTTGGCAAAGAAACTATTTTTCAGAAGATATATAGTTGATTGGAGGCTACATGAAAGGGTGTGGTTTGTATAGAGCCTATAGTGTTGAAAAATGTGGTTTCAATATTATAAATATTTGTGATAACCTTAAAATATATTTTCATCTTTATTTATAATGTTTAAAGCATAAAACATAATGTAAATCGATAGATCTATAAAAACTTGAAAATCTTGTAAATTGACGGTCTAAAAATGTGTTATAAAATCAACTATTTTCAAAACTTGAAATCCATTTTTTTCTCATGTCCATGCATCTTGATGTCAAGATAATCAATTTGAAGATATTTAGGCATCAAAACAACCTCTTCTAATAAAATTTTGAGGTAGGCTCTAATTTGAATGTTTAGAGCCTCCGCTCTATATAAACTTTTCCCATTCTATAATATAGCTCATCCACTATTCTTAGCGAAGTTCCCTTTGGTTATGTAGATTAGTCAAAGAATGTTGCCCTTCTCCCAAGACGATTGAATCTAGCTACCAACTTAATTTTTTTTCACTTGTTCTCCAAAACAAACTTTCTATGGAAATACTCCTCAAGGAGAAAAAGTTCTTTTTAGATGGAAATGCTCTTTCTTACTAAAAAATCATTTTGGCCAGATTTGACGTTCACTTTTGGACCCCAGTAGCACATTGTTAGAGCTCACCATCACATTACCGGCGCGCACAAGTGTCGGATCGCCCTTAGACAACTATCAGACTTAAACTAATTACTGTTGGACCGGCCTTTACATAGTATCAAAACCCTGGAATCGAGTAGCATCTACTGTCAAAGACTGTCGAGCCGCCCTTTACATAGTACCAGAGCCCTAGAATCCAGTAACATCTATTGTCGTACCACCCTTTGCAACTGTCGGACCGCACTTTATACAGTGCCAAAGCCCTACTATCGGACCGCACTTTACACAGTGCCGTAGCCCCTATTTTGGTGGGAAAGAGAAGAGAAGCGTGGGTAAGGTAAAAGAAAGGGGGAGCCCCTATTTTGGTGGGAAAGAGAAGAGAAGCGTGGGTAAGGTAAAAGAAAGGGGGGTAGTTTAAGTATTTTTTTATTTTCTTTGGTTTGGGGTATTTGCATAGAAAGAGTATTTTGGGGAAGAAATTGAGAAAAATAGTTAAGTTGAGGGTAAGTTGCATAGAAAGTGTAGTCTTGAGGTGTTTCGTAATTTTCTTTTGACTCTAAAGAAGACTTTACATGTTTCATAGAAGGAAAAAGTTTATAGAATGATGCAACCTTATAATGTAGAACTATGGATGCACCTCAAAAATCCATTGGAAAAGGTAGTTTTAATGTTGAAAACCCTTTGATTGATCATCTAGACATCGAGATGTATAACCCTGAAAAATAAAAAGATTTTAAGTCTCAAAAAATAGTGCCCTCTTACAACATATTATATGTACGGTCTATTTTCAAGATTTTCGTATGTTTATAGATCTACTTGATTTTAACTATTTTTTAAATTTAAAATTTTATAATTAGATATAAAAATAGATTTTGAAACTTTTACATCAAATTTATATACCATGATTTAATTTGAAGGTGCACCTTACCTCTAACGCTACCGATGCATCCGTATGCCACCTGCACCCTTCATAGAATGGAAAAATGGGTGAAGACAGACATCGCATTATCCAATCAACCAACAAAATAGGGCAAGAAACCACCCTCACATTTTTTTCCTCGAGCATGCAATACATTCCCAAGATTTCATTATACACACCATTTACTTCAAATAAAAATCCACCAAAATGCATTATACAACACCATCTTCCAATAATTAAGCTCTTAACAAACAACTAAATCCCATCAATCCCAAACAAACCAATAGGCCTCTTATGGTTAAGGATCTGCCTAAGCTTCTCTCTCTCTCTCTTCCCTCTCATCCCCACCCCTCTCTTCCTTTGTGCCCCCTGCCTCACAGCCCTTGTAAACTCCACAAAACCCTTCATCCCTCTCCTTATATGAGGATTTTCGACATCCCCCCCACTCCTCACTCCAGTACATGAGGCCCATGTTGAGCCCTGTGGCCTAAGGTCGACAAGCCTCTCCTCGAGAAAATGTCCCTCTTTGAGCCTCATCTTCACTCTCTCCTCTCTCCATGCCCCGGCCACTCTCAGCATTCTCTTCTCCTCTTCAACCTCTCTCTTCATCTTCTCCACTTTGGCCTGCTCCTTCCCGAGATCAGCTCGTTCTCTCTCTATATTTTTTAGGCCCTCAGTTATGGCAGCACGCGCTTCTCTTAGGTCGCCCAGAAGCTTCCTGTTCGCTAACTCAGCCCTTTGTCGGACCTTCCGCTCCGATTCAAGTTGGGCTTGGGTTGAGAGCACGGAGGCTTTTAGTTGCCCGATCATGGTTTTCGCTAGATCAAGCTCTGCTTGAAGAGACGAGGTGAAACCCATGGATTTGAGGTGGAGATTTTGGGGTAATGGAGTTCGTTGGTGTTTTTGTTTGTGATGGTGATGATAAAAGGGGTTTCTGTAGAGCTTCCAGGTTGGTACAGGGGTGATGGGTCCAATCTCCATTTCTTCTTCCTCTCTCTGCTTTTCTCTCTCTATGTTTTTGCATATAGAGAATGCATAGTTCGGGGTGGGCCGGCCTAATGAAAACCACGCGGTGCGGTGACTTTATGCTCCGGGTTTGGGAGAGGCGATCACATGCCTCCTCTCTCTCACATCATTGTCCTCTTTCTCTATCTTCTTTCTCTCTCTCACACATCATTGTCCTCTTTGTCTATCTTCTTTCTCTCTCTAGAGTCCTCGCAGCACAGGCTAGATCGTAGCCGCGTCGCGATTTCAGTTGAGCATTTATTTTGAGGGGGCATTCAGAAATAATAAAGAACCAAAGAGGTGACTTATGCGACTTTTAAATAAATTGTTAGGGATTTAGAATGCAGACTGAACGTTCGAATGAGGAGTAAATGAATCTTTACACCAATTCCTCCAAATTACGAAATTTAGACCTGCTTAAAAATTGAAGACATGCATACAAATTTGTAAATTGTCATAAGCAATTGGATGTCCTCGTACCAATAATCCCAGCTCTGTCTTTACCATACCTTCCTAGGTATGCGTGAAAACACTAATGAGTCATAATTGTTTTAAAAAAAACAAGAGAAAAAACAAAGTAATGGGTGATGGAACAGATAATGCGGATACACATAGTGGAGTTTTTGCAGCCCTTTGTGATTGATTATCAAATATTTGGAGTGAGCAGTCTTGCCTTCGACCAAGGAATCACCAAAACAAATATTTATGTATGTATGAAGAAGTGGGGAAACTAGAAACACAATGAAGGATGAGGTTTGTATAGAGCCGAAGTTCTAAACAATCAAAGTGAAGTGCATCTTCAAATAGTGTTCAGAAATGTTGTTTCAATACTGAAAATCTTTTTGATAGCCTTAAATTATATTTTTATCTTTAATTATAAAATTTAAAGCTTCAACAATAGTGTAAATCGAGTAGATCTCTGACAACTTGCAAATCTAGAAAATTGACGGTCCAAAAATGCATTGAAGGATGCCCTTTTTCCAAAACTTGAATTCTATTTTTTTCTCATGTCCATGCATCTTGATGTCGAGATGATCAATTTGAGGATATTTGTGCATCAAAACAAACTCTTATATGAGCCTGTTTGATAATTGGAAACTGGAAGTTCTTTGGAAATTGGGTTTTCTGGAAACCTAAAATTGGATATTGTGCTGTCTAGAAACAATAAAGACTGTGTTTGATAATCTACTTGGAATTCTAGGAAGTCTGGGAACCCATGTTTGATCGATCATGGGAGTTGGAAAACTTGGAGGCCTGGAATGAGCCAGTTGTAACCGTTCATTAAAGATTTCTTCATAACATAGTGATATTTGTTTAAAGTGGTAGAGATCTTAAAATCAACTAGCATCCACCTATTGCACGTCACTTTTGATGTATCTACATACCTGGTGCAAATAAAGAGAGAGCTAGTGACGACCTGGTCTTGAGGGTACCCAAGACACCACCAGACTAAGAGAACACTACACAATAAGCCTAACACTAGGCAACCTTGGAAAAAGCATTATAATGTCAAGAAAAGAGACATTACAACTACAACCTTATGCTAGGGGCTTCAAACAGTACCAGACCACCGCTGTTGCATCCAGAATATCGAAAAACCGTATAGGACAAATCTTGGGCTAAATTGGACCTCCCAAAAACATTTTGAGCCCAAATTACCTCAAACAGGTAGGTCGTACACTGTTGCAATGTGGCCTCACCGAACCAGTCCCCAATCATGGAGGCAGTGATCTTCGCATCTCGAGATGTGTAGACACCCCATTCTAAATATCGCAAATTCTGTGGTTTTTTGAACCCTTAAGACCACACTGTTCTAGTAAACCCAAATCCATAGTCCACATTGCCTACCCCGTGACCCAAAACCATTCTGCCTACACAAAACCCTGTAGATGCCCTGTTTTGACCCGAAATCCTACAGACGCCCTATTTTACCAAACAAATTACCAAAAAAAGTAAAATAACTCTTTTTGATACAAATTTTCTCTAGGGGCTTCACAACAGCCTGAGCTACACACCTGAGCTGAAACTTTTCAATTTCGGTCAATTTTAGCTTGGGAGACACACCTTGTGTCGCCCAACTCAAATTGGCCGACTGCCTTGTGCCGCCCACTAGACTGGGTGACACACTGTGTGTCGCCCAACCCAATTTGACACGAAATCTTCATTTTTTGGCAGAACAACCCAAAGATCAGTGTTGAGCTGGAATCTGCCATTTTAGGCAGATCTAGTCTGGGCAACACACTTGTGTAGCCCAGCCTAGACACACCCAAATTGGATGATTTTTGGCAGGCAACATCTTGACAACCCCAGCATCCGCCCTGTACTGGAAATTTTCTGTTTCGAGCAATCTTGACTTGGGCGACACACAGTGTGTCGCCCAACTCTGACAGTGCAGAAACGACAGTTTTCGCATGCCAGAGGCCCCCCCTACTGTTTTAGGTCAAATTTCCCAAATTTGACCAATTTTGGTTGGGTGACACCTAGGGTTACCCAAGCCCAGGACCTAGAAAGGTAGTCCAGGGTTGGCAATTGGTTGTTGATGGAAAATTTTCCCTTTGATTTGATTCCCAATCTATAAAAATGAAAATTCTTGGCTATTTGTGGGGGCTTCTTCTAAGGGGAGAGAAAAGAGTTAGCTTAGAAAAACCCTAACTTTGAACCCTAAGTCTGAAAACCCTAAACCATTAAAGCTCTAACCTAGGAACCCTAGTTCTTCAATCATCTCTAGGGCACAACAACCCTTTTAAATCAGAGATCTTTTGGTCAACTTTTGAATCAGAGAGGCAAAGAGGACGCCGGTTCTGATACGGGAGAGCCCTTGAAGGCTCGGAAGTCCCAGGCCATCCGGCACGATTTGGTATTGTTATATTAACCTGTCTTTCTTCTTCTCACTATTTTGATTTCATTTTGATTAATTTTGGTTAGTTTGCTGCTTTGAACTCGTGTTTTAATGTTTTGGATCATGCTGGCTCTGCTACAAATCTGAGAGTGGATCTGCTCGTTTCTGAACAAATCTGGCATTAGATCTGAATTCTATTTGTCCCACTTTCTCTATCACATTATTTTTATCAGTTTAAGGTGTCAAAATCCACAAGATCTTCGTCAGAAGATCTGTTTGATTTTCATTGTAAACAATTTGGCGCCCATCGTGGAGCGTTTCGAGCTTGATTCGAGCTCTGAAACATGAGTTTTATTCATTGTTTTTACTGCTTTCAGTAAAAAAAAAAGTCCCAAATTTGGCTGTGACTAGGACCCAGGGTTTTTGCAGCTGCGAAACCCTGTCTGTCTTGGGTGACACTACCTGGGTCGCCCAGGTTTAGGCGACACACCAGTCTCCCAAGCGACACACACTGTGCCGCCCAGATTCAAAGGTCCTAGAAAATTTTTGAGACCCCACAAACCTATTCCAAGGACATTTTTGTCACTGATCAAAAAATTTTAGAAAAAAATAAAATTTTTAAAAATACAAAAAATATTTTCTTAATATAGGTCTATTTTATTTGCACTTTTCTATTTTTACTTTATTTTAATTTTTTCATCAGAAATATTATTTTCCCTGCTTCTGGAAGTTCATTGTAACCTTATCTCATCAAAGTTAAAAATAATAAGAATAATAAATTTTTTGGGCAATATTAGCAGTGTCGTCCAGCTTGTAAGGGCGACACCAGTAGTGCCGCCCAGATGACACCACATGTGTTGCCTAGTTGCAGTGCTATCAAAAATTTCTTGGGACCCCACAGGCCTCTTCCAGAGGTTGTTGGCTTTCTATTCACCAATATTTGGCTTAAAATAATTTTTTTTAAAAAAAAATAAAAACTTTTTTTGCTTCAAATAGGTATTTTATGTTCCTAGATTTTTTATTTTATTTTAATGTGCTAATTTTGATTTAGATCATGTTTTCCCTGCTTTCACCATGCTTAGTTTAACTGAATTTCATCAAAGTTAAAAAAAAAATTTCAAATAAAAATAGATATATATATATATAGATTGAGGGTTGCTTGCACCCTCCTTAAACCGTGTCCCATTCAAGTCACCCTCGACTCGGGCCACGCTCGGCTTAGCATGGACTGTGCTTGGTCTCACTATTTTGATTGTACCTTCTTAGGGGTTGCTTACCCCTCCATCTATACCGTGCTTCGAGCAAGCTTCGCCTCGAAGTGCGCATCGTTAGGCACGACTAGTGCCAAGTGCTCGCTTTATTTCTTCATTGCATTGTGTGCTTGACAATTATTTTTTGTTGTGTACTTCTTTAGACACTCCACCACACACCGGTCCAAGAATGCTTGGAAAACCAATAAACAAATATTTCGAAAACCCCTAAAATCCATGTTAATGAGTGAGGGTAACCTAGCTTTGAGAGTCGAGGCTGTTGGGATGCGCGTAACTTTAACTGTGAGCGCCCCTCCGTAATCCTTTGTCTCAAAGAAACTCCATGTATAGTAGGATCTGGTGAAAATCCTATAACAAGAGGCCAAGACCTATGTGGGGACCTATATCAACCTTACCGCATTTCAGTAGTTAGGAACCCACTCTCAAGCCAAGCCTACTTATAATCTAGGTCAAACTTTTTCGAGTGTTGTGCTTGCTTAGTTCTGTTGGTTAATTTTAGATCTCTGTCTAGACCTGCTTTTGGTCAGAGATGAACCCTTTGGGTCTAAGTCCAGGCGTATACCCAGCTTAGCCTAGGTCCGAACCAGGTTTTGCGTTGGTCCAAACTTACGCCCCCTCTCGGTCCGAGCCAAAGGCTCGTTCTTAGCTCATCTTTGATCCAACCTGGGTCCATACCTGATCTGATCATCAAAATTCTCTAGGTCCAAGTTCAGGCTTATACCTAGCCTAGCCCAGGTCAGAACCAGGTTCACACCTTGGTTTGAAAATAGGTCCCATTTTGGTCCGAGCCAAGGGCTTGTGCCTAGCTCAACTTTGATCCAGTCCGGGTCCATACTTGATCTGATTATCACAACCCTCTAAGTCTAAGCCTAAGCTTGCACCCAGCTCAGTCTAGATCCGAACCAGGCTCACACCCAAGTTCGAACCTAGACCCACTCTTGGTTCGAGCGGAGATTTGTACCTATCTAGTCTAGATCTCATTCTAGGTTCTGGCATAGGACTAAGCTTAGAGTTGCCTCTAGAGCCAGACTAGACTTACCCTTAGAGTTAGGCTAGGTCAGGCTTAAGTCGTTGAGTCTAGATCTTACCTAAGTCTAGATTCTAGAACCCCACCAAAAGCAATCATCATGTCAGTCACTCAAGGTGACTATGATGATTACTCCATAACCGACTCTAAGCCTAACCTGCCCAAACCTAGAAGCCAATAAGCCGCGATCCCTTGGGATTATCGACAGACCTCTGGTCAGTCCATTATGCAACGCCCAGGCGGTTAGCTGCCTCGATCTCGCCCTCCTGGTCGGGTGGACCTGCTGGCGTAGTTCCGGGTTTGAGATAGATTTGGGACCTGAGATCGCTCTCTCGGGAACCACATAAAGAAGACGTGGGTAGGAATACCAACCGGTGAGAGAGGAATTAGGGTCGCGAGGCGGGACTTACCTCGCGTGGGTCCGTGACACGCTCAGGCTGGCTCGTGTGGGTGCCCTCTTAGATCACGTTCGAAAGCTCCTTGGCCTATGGCTGATTTGGAATTGTCTCCCTTGACCTGTTTCTCCTTTCTGCAAACACACACACATGTAAGACGTCCCAACAAGTGGGTCTGGGAACCCTGACTCGTCGAAGATAAAATAAAATAAAGTGGAGTGAAATGAAAAGTAAAGTCGAATGAGATGAAATGAAAATGAAAGAGATGAATTGAAAATAAAATAAGATTAGAAGATGGAGTTAGGATGAAATAAGAATGAAATGAATTAAAATAAAATAAGAGGGATAAAAGAAAATAAAATAAAATAAGACGGGGAAAATAAAATAAAAGTGGTGAATAAAGTAAAATAAAATGAATAAATTAAAATAGAGTAAAGTAAAATAAAATTAAAGGGATGAAAGAAAATAAAATAAGAAGAGATGATTAAAATAAATAAATAAATAAATAAAAGGGTAAGTTAAAATAAGATGAGTGAAATAAAATGAAATTAAGAGAAGGGATTAAAGTGGAATAACATAAAGAGAAATGCGTAAAAATAACGACATGAGGTAGTTTTTTTTTAAAAAAAAGAATGGATGTTTTAATAAAATAAAACATATGAATTAGTTAAGAGAGAGAGAGGAGGCTTTTAATAAAATAAATCTTAAACAAATAGGTTATCGTTGAAGTGAGCATAAGTAAGAGAGCTAGGATATTGGGTTTTTTTATTTGAATGAAAGAGGGCAACCGTGAGATAAAAGAAAAAAGGGAAAATTGATTGAGGAGGAGAGAAAATTTTGAATTTGGACGAAGTGACGAA
Organism: Amborella trichopoda; assembly: GCF_054954075.1. NCBI lineage: Eukaryota > Viridiplantae > Streptophyta > Magnoliopsida > Amborellales > Amborellaceae > Amborella > Amborella trichopoda. The sequence continues at coordinate 25,256,921 of NC_142344.1, forward strand.
ATTTGACAAGAGAAAACGGGAAAAACTAAACGAAAAGAATGAAAGGTGGAAGTGGGTGTTTCTTTTGTGGGTTCTTTTAGAGAGAGAACGAAGTGAGGAAAATGGGAAAATGGGAGTTTACAGGTATTCAACAGAGGTCGGGTGATGGAGAAGATGGCTGCTAAAGTTGTTGGGAAGGTTGCTGATGGGTACGCATGGTCGTGGGTGAAGAGAAGGACAAGGAGCAGGATGGTGGATAGAAAGAGGGGCACACGGCGATAATGTTAAGAAAAGGGGCGCACGACGATAGGTTGGAGGGTCGCACGGCCATGGGAGGAGATCCGCGGGGCGTAAGGGGAAGAAGGATTTGGGGCACGATGGTCTCCCAGGATACGTAAGAGAGAGAGAGTCACCACGAAGGGGCACGAAGAAGGGTGCTACGAGGGGAGTATAGAAAAAGAAAAGAAGGGGAAACGGAACCAAAGGAACTAGCAGAAAGAAAGAGGTGGGGCAGTTGTGCTCGAGTGTGCACATGAGGAAAGTAGTCATGCAAGTAGCACACCGAAAAGAGGAAGAAGATAGGTGGACCTGAGGGACTACTAGGAGATAGAAGGGAAGGGTGGTCAAGAGGGACCACAGAGTGGGAAGGAGAGAAGAAGAGAGGAAGAAATAGTGAAACATAGCCGGCGATAGGCTTCCGCTGTCTATAAAAGAGGAGAGAGAAATAGAGAGAAAGAGAAGAGAGAGAAAGAGAAGAGAGAGAAGGAGATAAGCTAAGGGTACTGACCCAAAAGTTTCTCTCTCATTCTTCTCTCTCTCAATATATGACCCAACAATAGGCAAGATAAAAATTTTATTACGCTAGTGAAAGGTCTGCATACAATAGTGGTACGTTGTATATATAGTGTTGTGCCCAAACATGGAAGGATGATCAAAATTAAACCTAATTGTTGGAAATTAAAATTTAATTGAATTAAAAGAAATTAAAAAATAGGGTACAAAATGAGGGATTTGCCCATTCCTAACAATTTGTGAAATTTCAAAGTAGTCACTATGCTGCCTTACAACTTGCGTGATCTTTCATGGACGATCTGGCGTCATTCTGATGCCTGTTTGAATGAAAGATGATTGTTTTCTTGTAGGGATCGGCATGATGATCAATTTAATACCAACTTCGAGCCATGGATCGTGTTTTTAGGGCACGATCATGTGACTTGAAATTTGAATGAATCTTAAAAATTTCGATCGATTGTGTGCTCGTTCCTTGTTGTTTTTCTATGATTACTTCGCTGGAACACACTGAGCATGCCGTCACGATTGCGGGGCAACAAACGCAACTCGATTCCGTGCCTGGACGAAGATTTTGTAACTTTAGAGTTTTTGCCTGGATTTGGAATTCCGACGACGATATTTACAGTCACGTAGTCGGGTTCGTGTGCGGAATCCTACCGTTCATCATGCACGGGGTTCGGACTATAGATAGCTCTAGACCTTATGCACACGACGGAACTGGTTTCACATCGAGCAAGGCACGATGCTGCTGATTTTCCTACACTTTCTTCATGGATCAACAACTTTTCTCTAGCTTTCTTTCGAGCTCGGGCGTCGTCACGGGGCGTGCCACATATTGAAACGCTCGTTTCGACGAGACGAACACGTTCATCAAGTTTGAGTGCGATCCAATCTCGGACAAGGGAGATATAAGCGTTGAAAGTCACTGGTCGTGACTGCCCCTTTAATGGAGTTGAGTTGCAGGGTGGCCACACGGGAATAGCGTGTGACTCCTCCTGTTTCGCTCTTTTGCCTATAACTTATTCCTGAAATGTTCGTTCAAGCTGAAATTTGACCCCTGAGGGTTTCCAACCATCAATGGCGGTGGTCCCACAACAAATTGAGATACATAAAATATAGCTCTAGTTATAGGGTCTGTTTCAAGATGCGAGAAGTTAATTCTGCCAAAACTGTTTCTCAGTCTGCACTGCTTTAGACATGTCGGATGCGATGAAACATAGTAGGATAGAATTTTGAGAATCTTTATGAAGATCTCAGCCAGTTTTAGGGCTATTCTGAGACTATCGAAATTTCCACTGTTTTGTCAGGCTTTACTGACCGGGGGACCAAGGTGCAGAAAAATGCCTTCAAACAGCTTGCCCTGCCCAATATTGTTCTTCGAGAGAAACGAGAGGGACAACATTCTAAAAGGATGCTCAGACGTTTGGATGCAACGTACAGGTCCATCTATGGAGACTTTAGGGGGAGAAGAGACTTTTGAGGGATCATGTCGAAGTCCGTCGAGGAAGTCCTCACCCTCGAGGGACTATTCACGATTCTGGTAGCTTGAGGATTTGGTAGGGACCTCACTGGCCAGAATCAGGCCTACTTGAAGGTCGAGTGTTATAACCTTTGGTCGGCATTTTTCATTGCTACACCAGATTTGCTTTTGATGATCAGGGTATCTCTGTAGGTCCCGTCAAGCGGGGTCTAGTCAGGGGCTTCTGATCTGCCCGAAAGTCTGGACCTGTCTGCTAGGGGGATTTTGGCGAGGCGACCTCATGGGCCCCATCCTGCTAAGTCCAGTCAGGGGCATGTCCCGAAGCTCTAGGTCTGTTGGCTAAGGAAGGTTTTAGGCGAGGCGATCTCATGGCTAGAAATAACCCTGAAGTTTCTGGCAGGTTGGGCCCTGACGTCATTAGTTTCTTGCCTTTGTGATGGTCGTTAGCACTTTTGAGGGATCTTTTGGTCATCGTCTTCACCCTAAGGACTCTTGTTGTTTTTGGAGGTGAAACATGGGAGATCTTATGAGGCTTTCACTCCTGGTTGAGCCACTTTGCGTTGTGATTAGATGCTGGCAGTCGAGGATTTTAGGTAGACCTTGCTAGCCAGGATAATGATTGTTTGGCAATTGTGTGTCGGTTGAGGTTGTGGTGTTGCGTCAACCTGTTTTGTCGATCTATGAGCCCTTTTGCGTATGTTCACTTAAACAAGGGAAGTAGTATCGTAAAGACGGTTTTCACAAACTTCCTTGATTTTCGGGCTCTTTTACCTATGACCTTGCGGCATGTCTACCCTTTTCATCCGTTTTTGCTCATGGTGACCTTTGGGGTTTTCAGCGTGCCTAAGTTTTTGTTTTTACAGAAAGCTTTTACTCATGGTTTTGTGACCATGCCCATCCGTCATTTTTACTCATGGCGTTCCCTTGTCCAGGTGTACACCATGCCCGTTTTTTTGTTAAGGCGTGTTTAACGTCATGCCTTCGAGACCTGTGCGAAGCCTTTTAACGTCATGCGGCCAAAACTAGCACTATAGTTTAGGGTTATACAGCTGGACTAGAGTGGTGAAGAATGGCAGTCTGTAGAGGCGGTGACGGTCTTGACTCACTTTGGGGAGATGGCACGAGACTACATGTGAAAGATGGAAGGTGCATGAATGGTGGGTGAAAAATGGTGACCCACTAGCTGATGACGAGTATGGATGACGATATGGTTCGCCATCTTTGTGAGCATGGGTGAGACTCACTAAGGAATGATAAATAGTGGTAGCGAACTGAATGGGTTCATTGGGGAAGTAATAAAGGTAGAGCACGCACACGAATGGGTCGGTTAGGAAAAACGTGCGTGAAAATGCACGTATAAGGGCGTGTGCGCATACGTCGACTCACTGGGGAGGTAATGAACGGGGTGTGCGCACACAAACGGGTCGGTTTGGGAAAGCGTGCATGAAAATGCACATAAAGGGGGTGTACACGTATGTTGGGATGTCTTTAAGGTCATGCCTCCTAGACCTATGCTAAGCAGTTTATCGTCATGCGGTCAGGATGTGCACTATGGTTTAAGGTCATATAGCTTGGACAACGGTTATGCAGTTTAAATTCATGCAACTAGGACTATGTAGTTTAAGGTCGTGCAACTAGACCTCCACTACAGTTTAAGGTTATATAGTTTGGACCAGGCGGTTTAGGGTCGTGCATCTAGACCACGGCTGTGCAGTTTTTAATCATGCGTCATGGACCATGACTGTGTAGTTTAAGGTCATGCAGCATGGACCATGGCTGTGTAGTTTAAGGTCATGCAGCACGGACCACGGCTGTGCAGTTTAAGGTCATGCAGCATGGACCATGACTGTACAGTTTAAGGTTATGCAGCATGGACCACTGTGTGGGTCGCCATATAGGTGAAGCTGCATGGGGCATGGGCCTATGGATAACAATCTGACTCCCTGGGGATAAAGATAGTTGAGGCTATACACAAGCAGAGAGATTTAGATGAAGACGGTCGCCCTACAAGGAGTGGCAAGCGGAAGCGGACTTCACGGGGAATTAAAAGGGTAAGTATGACTCCCTAGGGATGATGAGTAATGGTACGCATGTAACCCTGCTGAGAATGACAGGCCAGAGCACAGATGCAACCCCACTAGGGGTTGAAAAGATAAGTATGACGCTAACTCCTTGTGAAGAGAAGGTTGTAGTGGGGATGTGACTCCTACTAAGGATGGTGGTACAAAACAGACCCACAAGAGATTGAGGGGGTATGCATGACCCTTTTGGCATACACTTAACTCTACTGGGGAGGACGGGTAGCGGCACAAGTGTAACTCCTACTGGGGGAAAATGGAGGTCAGGAGAATCTTGAGGTAATGGTAATGCATAGAATGGGTACAATGGGTTGCGAAAGTGCCTTTTCAAGTGTAAGGATATAGTCGAATCTATGGTACACCTCTTTGTGATATGGCGTTGTAGAGGTGGTCGCATGCCTTGACGATTGCATGTTATGCTTTGAAGCCTCACAACTGGAACTGTAGTACACCTCTTTGGGATATGACTTTATAGAGGCGGGCACATGCTTTGAAGTGCACGCTTTGCTTCGAAGCCTCATAGCTGGAACTGTGGTACACCTCTTTGATATATGGCTTTGTAGAGGTGGGCGCATGCTTTGATGATTACATGTTTTGTTTCGAAGCCTCACAGTCAAAACTATGGTACACCTCTTTAATGTATGGCTTTATAGAGGCGGGAGTATGCCTTGACGGTTGCAAGTTGTGCTTCGAAGCCTCACAGTTGAAACAATGGTACGCCTCTGTGTAATATGACTTTATAGAGGCAGGTGCATGCTTTGAAATGCACACTTTGCTTTGAAATGCCTTGATTAGGGAGGACACATCGGAGGGGTGGTGTCCTTTCACTGGAGGCTTGTGGAGAAGGATGTAGTAGGGGATGTGTAGGAGGGTGTCATGCGATAACCCCATGGAAACATGTAGGAAGTAGTTTATAGTCGTACAAATGGACTATATGTCGCGCAGTTTAACGTCTTGTTATAGGGATATTTGACATTTTTACTCGTGACGACTCGTAGGGGAGGATCAACATGGTCGTCATTTGAGAGTGATTGCCCCGAAGGGTTTTCACCACACCCCCTTTATTTTGACAATCTTGCCCATAGTGCCCTTGCGGGTTTTCACTATGCTCGTCTCTTTTTTTGGGGAAGCGTGTTTAAGGTCATGCCACCATGACCATCAATTTGACGTGTTTTAAGGTCATCCGCCGAGACCTGAGGGCATGTTTAAGGTCTCGCCTGCGAGACAATACGTTATGCAGTTTAACGTCATGCCACTAGGATGTGTGCTATAGTTTAGGGTCGTATAGCTTGGAAAGTGCAGTTTAAGGTCATGTAACTAGACCTCCGCTACAGTTTAAGGTCATATAGTTCGAACCATGCCGTTTAGGATCGTGCATCTAGACCGCCACTATAGTTTAAGGTCGTATAGTTTGGACCATGTCGTTTAAGGTCGTGCATCTAGACCGTGGTGTTTGAGAAAACCTTCAATTTGAACTGCCTTGTCAACCATCTTAGTGAATATATTGGGCCTTGATGAAGTGACATAATTAGCCAATTCTAAGTGCATCCCATCGATGTACTACTCTATCTCTTGCGGCTCACCCATTGGTGTGGCCAGATTGCGCCACCTTTCAATGTACTCGATCACTGGCTTGTGTGGCTTTTGTTTTACCTCAATGATTTCAAAGAGTTGCACTTTTTTTTATATCCCAGAAGCACCTAAGGAACTCTTCCTCCATTTGTGCCCATGATGAGATTGACCTTGGTAGTAATCGAGAGTACCATTTGAATGCTGCTCCTATAAGGGTTCCCACAAATTTTTGAAACAGTAGGTGCTCATTATTTGCTATATTGCCACATGCTACAATGAAATGGGCTATGTGTTGCTGCGATGAGCCAGTACCGTCAAACTTGGCGAAGTCGAGTCTTTGATAACCCGGCGGACTGGAGTTTGGTCAACATACACTAGGTAAGGCTTTTGGTAGTGGTTCACTTCTTCCATCACTAGGATATTGCACTTTTTCAATGCTTCGGCTTCCATGCCCTTCACTAATTCTTCATTCCCAACCTGAGTCGGTGGGGATGAGACCGATAATGAGGGAGGCGAGGGTGGGAGTGCCCTTTCTTCTGATGGTGCTGTTTTGAGGATCAGATGGGGTGCTTGAGGGACGGTAAAGAGGGTCTGGTGCCTTGAGGGGGTACGCTTAGGCTTATGTGCCACTAATACCTCTTGGCGTAAAGTTTCTATGATTCATCTTTTGACCTCATCTCAGCTTGTAACTGCTTCAATGTTGTCTTAAGCTGCGCAATTTCGTCTCCATAGTATTTTGGTATTTCATTGATCACCATAGCTTCGACACCAGCCATGCTTGAGAGCTCTTCTCTTACTGGAGGATTGGGTTGCTCACCATTGGGAAGCAAAGGGATAACGGAGGCTTTAGGGCTGGTTGCCCCAAAGCTTCCCTTTCATTTGGGGCTGTACCATCCAATAGAGTTCGCTCACCACATGCCTTTTTCTCAATGGGGTTCTCGACCATGGGCTCAACTGCGACTGCTTCCACAACCTCATTGATGAAGGTCATTGAGCCTTCATTCTGGTTAGCTTCATCTTTTAAGGCTTGGATATCATCATCATCTAATAAGAATCAGAAACTCTCACAAGATGGTGAGGTCACTTGATCGTCATCGGGGAAGAATTTTTCAAGACACGGGGCGAACACGTGATCAGCCTCATAAGGAGCCGTGACATCTTCAAGGTATGGAGGTTGTATGTAATCGGCCTCATAAAGAATGATGGCATTTTTGGGAGCTAGAAGCACCGTATCAATGTTGTGGTCAGTGAAGGGACTGCTGCCTATCTCGTCCTCTATCAGGGAATGATTTTCCTCAAATGAGAGTGACGAACTCTCATCAGAGGTTGGAGTCATTGGATGCATGAGAACGAGAGATGTGGCCCCATCAGAACTGAGCTCTTCATCACCAAATGGGAATGTGAATTCCTCATAGGACAAGGTCGTACTATTATTGTCAAGAGCGCACATGCAACATATATGACATGGGGGAAGCATGCGGCTGGCTTTGCGGGGAAATCATGGTTTCTTGAGGGCATGGAGGAGCCATATCCGTGGGGCTGCCAGCAGGTGAAGTGCAACTCATCCCATCCAGTGCTGGGGAGTGGCTTTCCTCGAATGAGAGTGACGAACTCTCATCAAAGGTAAGAATATCTAGATGAGAGAGGATGAGTGACGGCAAAGTCCCATTCTTGTTTATGAGATCGATCTCAACAATGAGCTTTTCAGCCCTTTGAAGCAGCTCAATAGTATCGGTTTTTTTTCAATTTCATCTCGGGGAACTGGGATGTTGTGGTAGACTTTGGGAGGAGCTGGTGGACAATTTTCTTGCATCATGGGAAGAAGACCAACCTCTTCATAATACGAACTTTCCACCACCAAGGGATCATGGGCAACAACCTCGGTGGGTTCGGCTTCCATCGCGCTTGAGTCATCGGGACTGCCCCTCAGCGGTGCCTTCTAGCTCATCAGGAGTGTAGGGGAAACTGATTTGGTTATATGAGCTGCCCCGAGTTCATTCTGCTCGAAGAGGGCTTTGCTCTCGGTGCCCCGACTTGAGAGGGGCTCGGGAGTTTGATCGAGTGATGGCTCAACTAGCTTGGGGTCACTGCGGTCAGACTGGCTCTTTTCCTTGTCTGGAGGCTCGCCTTTGCCTAGAGTCAAGCTTAGATCTTCATAGATAATCGGCTTCATCATGCCCCAAGCAATCCTTCTAGTGTTCATCTCATGCCATGCTTTTCCAGCATCATCCACATCAAGGGGAATGAGAGAGGGAAAATGACTCGCTTCTTTGAGAGGGAATTCTTTAATCACTTTTTCTTCTTTACCTCTGAGCAGGGCTTTCAATGTCTTGGTCTCTCAGCCCCATTTTCGGGCTTGACCATGATTTCCCTTCTTCATGGCCAAGTGGTACTTGCCTTTGACCAAAGGCGAACTATTCTCCCAACCCATTGACGTGATTACCCTTGGAATCCAGTGAAGTGCTAAATCCATGTGTGTGTGCATGGTGCAAAGATGTGCACTGGGCGGGCGAGGGGATTGGCACGTGTACACCCTCTGTAGAAGGACTTCCAGTGACCTGGTGGTCAACTCGGGCTCCAATAGCATGTCCAGCCTTAAGAGACCCAATGCCATGAGGATGTGTGTGTGATGGAATGACCATGTGACGATCCCTCACAGAGTGAGAAAGCATGTACTGGGAGGGGGTACTAGGAGGTTCCCCCTCGTGTGCCACCAATGCAAGGTGCATTGGTAAAAGGTCCACCATTGCAAGGAGGTAGGGAGTGATGGACTTGTTGGTCCATCCTCGACTTTATCCAGGTGATGACCTGGGAGCGCGACATAGGGTTGATGCTCAGGAGAAAGGTCGGGCACAAGGTTCATGGAACCTATTCCCGATGAAGACTCATGAGTACGGGGATTACGAAACCCCCAACTCGGATGAAGGGGTTAAGTAACCCCGAAGACATGTGTGTATAGTGAGCAAGAATAAAAATAAAGGAAAAGCAAACAAGAACGATTGAACGATGGGGCAGCGTGTCCCCAGTGGAGTCGCCAAGTTGGTTAGGTGCCTTGATCTCGCTCTCCAGGTCGGGTTGACCTGGTGGCGTGGTTTCAGGTTCGAGATGGACCCGGGACTTGATATCGCACTCTCGAGAACCACGTAAAGAAGACGTGGGCAGGAATACGAACCGGTGAGAGATGAATTAGGGTCGATAGGTGGGACTTACCTCGCGTGGGTCCGTGACACACTCGAGCTGGCTCGCGTGGGCGCCCTCTTAGATCACGTTGGAAAGACCCTCTGGCCTATGGCCACTTTGAAATTGTCTCCCTTGACCTGTTTCTCCTTTTCTGCAAATACACACACATAAGACATCCCAGCAAGTGGGTCTGGGACCCTGACTTGTCGAAGATAAAATAAAATAAAGTGGAGTGAAATGAAAAGTAAAGTGGAATGAGATGAAATGAAAATGAAAGAGATGAATTGAAAATAAAATAAGATTAGAAGATAGAGTTAGGATGAAATAAGAATAAAATGAATTAAAATAAAATGAAGTAAAAGAAAATAAAATAAGAGGGATAAAAGAAAATAAAATAAAATAAGATGGGGAAAATAAAACGAAAGTGGTGAATAAAGCAAAATAAAATGAATAAATTAAAATAGAGTAAAGTAAAATAAAATATAAGAGATGGAAGAAAATAAAATAAGAAGAGATGATTAAAATAAAATAATTAAATGAAAATAGAGTAAGTTAAAATAAGATGAGTGAAATAAAATGAAATTAAGAGAACGGATTAAAGTGGAATAACATAAAGACAAATGGGAAAAAGAAATGACATGAGGTAGTTTTTTTTTTAAAAAAAGAATGGATGTTTTAATAAAATAAAACATATGATTTAGATAAGAGGGAGAAAGAGAGGAGGCTTTTAATAAAATAAATCTTAAACAAATGGGTTATCGTTGAATTGAGCGAAAGGAAGAGAGCTAATGTATGGGGTTTTTTTATTTGAATGAAAGAGTGAAACCATTAGAGAAAAGAAGAAAGAGAAAACTTATTGAGGAGAGAGTTTTCAACTTGGACGAAGTGACGAAACTTTGACGAGAGAAAACGGGAAAAAACGAAACGAAAAGAACAAAAGGTCGAAGTGGATGTTTCTTTTGTGGGTTTTTTTTAGAGAGAGAGAACGCAGTGAGGAAAGTGGGAGTTTACAGAAATTCAGCAGAGGTCGGGTGATCGAGGAGATGGCTGCGAAAGTTGCTGGGTAGGTTGCTGATGGGTACGCCAGGGATGATGGTCGTGGGTGAAGAGAAGGACAACGAGCAGGATGGTGAAGAGAAAGGCTCGCAGCAGAGGATTAGGTGGATAGAAAGAGGGGCAGAGAAATTGGTGTGGCGGAGGTAGCTGTAAGGTGGCGGAAATGGTGGTGCAACAGAGAGAAAGGGGGCGGTGACAGAGCAGAAGAAGTAGAGAGGGGAAGATTGCTAAGAGCAGGGCGACATTGGAGGAGGAGGAAGAAAGTGCACGGGTGGTTGATGGTTGCAGCTGCAAGGTGGCTGGGCGAGGTTGCAAGGAAGAGGGACGGTGCGGCAAAAGATAGGTGGAGTTTGGAGCAAAGGATGGTGGATGTAGGAGAGGTGGAGATTGCTGCAAGTGGCAGAGAGAAAGCAGTGAATGAAAGGGGTGGCTGCTGGATGGACTTAGGTGTTGCGATTGTAAGTTGTTGCAGGTTGAAACAAGATGGTGGAGTGGAGAATCAGGAGCAGTGAAGAGGAGAGGGAAGGGTGGCTGAGATAATGGCGCACCGCACGAAGGTGGACGTGGGGGAGCACAGGGAGAGAACAGGACAGCTGAGAAGAAAGGGGGACAATAGGTGGCAGCAAGGGAAGAAGAGCACCGGAGAGTGGCGCAGCTTTGGCAGCTAGCGGTTGGTGGCAAAGGTGAGGGCGTGAGATGGTAGGGAAAGATGGGGCTGTTGGTGCACAACAGTGGGTTGAGATAGAGAAAAGGGATGGGAGCAACGAGACGGCAGTGGAGTTGGGAAGAGTACAGGCGTGCGGCGATGCGGGTAGGAAAGGGGCACACGAGGATAAGGTTAAGCAAAGGGCACACGGTGGGCGATGGGTTGGAGGGTCGCACGGCGATGGGAGGGGATTCGAGATTCGCTCGGCGTTAGGGTAAGAAGGATTTGGGGCACGATGGTCTCACGGGAACATCGGACGTGAAAGAGAGGGAGACACGACGAGGGTGCACCAAAAAGGGTGCTATGAGGGAGTATAAAAAAAGAAAGGAAAGGAAAACGCATACAAGGGACTACGAGAAAAAGGAGAGGCAGTTGAGCCCAAGGGTGAACACAGGAAGAAGATAGGTGGACCTGAGGGACCACCAGGAGATAGAAGGGAAAGGTGGTCATGAGGGACCATAGAGAGGGAAGGAGAGAAGAAGAGAAGAAAAAAGAGTGAAAAGCACATACGGGCGATAGGCTTCCGTCATCTATGAAAGAGGAGAGAGAAAGAGAGAGAAGGAGATAATCTTAGGGGTACTGACCCAAAAGTTTGTCTCTCATTCCTCTCTTTCCCAAGATGTGACCCAACAATAGGCAAGATAAAAATTTTATTAAGCTAGTGAAAGGTCTGCATACAATGGTGGTACGTTGTTTAGATAGTGTTGTGCCCAAACATGGGTGGATGATCAAAATTAAACTTAATTGTTGGAAATTAATATTTAATTGAATTAAAAGAAATTAGAAAATAAGGTACAAAATGATAGATTTATCCCTTCCAACAATTTGTGGAATTTCAAAACAGTCCCTGTACTGCTTTAGAACTTATGTGATCTTTCACGGACGATACGGGGTCATTCTGATGCCCGTTTGATCGAAAGATTGTTTTCTTGTAGAGCTCGGCATGACGATTGATTTGATACAAACTTCGAGCTATGGATCGTGCTTTTAGGGCACGATCATGTGACTTGAAATTTGAATGAATCTTGAAATTTTGGATTGATTGTGTTCTCGTTCCTTGATGTTTTTCTGTGATTTCTTCGTTGGAACACACTGAGCATGCGGTCACGATCGTGGGGCAACAAACGCAGCTCGATTCCGTGCCTGGACGAAGATTTTGTAACTTTAGAGTTTTGGCCGGAATCTGGAATTCCGGCGATTAAATTTGTTGTCACTTCGTTGACTTTGTGTGTGGAATCCGACCGTTCATCGTGCATGAGGTTCGGACTAGAGATAACTCTAAACCTTACGCACACGACGGAACTATTTTCACGTCGATCGGGCTCGCGAGCGTTGTGATTTGGTCGCTCGAGCGAGGCACAACACTGTTGATTTTCCTGTACTTTCTTTACGGATCAACAATTATCTCTAGTTTTTCTTCGTGCTTGAGAGTCGTCGTGGGGCGTGCCACATATCGAAACGCTTGTCTCGATGAGACGAACACGTTCCATCAATTTTTAGTGCGATCCGAACTTGGACGAGGGAGATATAAGCGTTGAAAGTTACTAATTGTGACTGCCCCTTTAATGGGTTGACTTGCTAGGTGGCCACACGGGAATAGCGTGCAGCTCCTCCTGTTTCACTATTTTGTTGATAACTTCTTCTTAGAATGTCTACTTAAGATAAAATTTGACCTTGGGGTTTTTCAACCGTATCGGATCCAATGGTGGTGGTCCCATAGTAAATTGAGACACAGAAAATATAGGTATACTTATAGGGTCCGTTTCAGGGTCAAGAGACTGATTCTGCCGAAACTGTTTCTCAGTCTGTACTTCCTTAGACATGTCGGAATGCGACAAAACTTGGCAAGATACTTTTGAGAATCTTTGTGAAGATCTTGGCTAGTTTTGGGGCTATTATGAGATTATCGAAATTTCCATTGTTTTGTCAGGTTTTACTGACCGGGGGACCAAGGTGCTGAAAAATATCTTCAAACACCAGGTCTTCAATTAAAGGAAGAGTCCCAAGGGTCTACACATAATCCTAAAATTTGTGTGGTCCGAAAAGTCGGCTCCGGCCGAAAAACTATGTATAGTCAAGGGGTCCAACCGGGCATCGTCCTACAAGGGCTTTTAAGCAACCAAATTAGGAGCCGAGTGAGGGAAGAATTCATGTAGTATCAAACGCCAATTCCCATAACTCGAACCAAGATAACCCCGAGGCGCAACGATCTCAAAACCAAGACCCACCTAGGTCTAAGTGATCTAACCCAACTTCGAGCCACCATAGTATAGCTCGCGATGACCTGAACATTGTACGAAGCAGATGTGTCAATATAAACTAACCCTTAAGCGAGATGGGCGTCCATGCTTCCCTTAAAAGTCTAGTTGACCTAGGTTACACCGTTCATGCCCCAGCTTATGAGTCGATCCCAAACCAACTTAGTGGTATAGGTCAACCCCTAGCACAACCGAATCAACTGATTCTTCAATCGGTGCCTGTAGTTCACCCGGTCCAACAAACCGTGCAATTTTGCAACTGGTGGCGACGCCTTTGGATCAGTACACCCCTCAGACACAAATGTATCAAACCATCCCGGTGACTGCGGCTCATCAATCTCAGGCCCATGCAGGCCAACATGTACCCCAAGTTTCAACTCATCAGTCTACACTTGGGAACCCACCGACCGATGGGCCTACTGTCATGCTAAATACTCAACACGAAGGCACCATAAAAGCAATGCAAGATATTCTTTTAAGAATGGGCATGCATGAAATTCTACCCCCGAAGGCCTATGTTCATGAGACCCTTGGAGGCATGGAAGACCTTCCCCTGGGATTTGTCGTCCTAGAATTTAGAAACAAGTTCAATGGGAAGAGCGATTCAAATACTCACGTCAACGAGTACCTCCTCTCCGTGCAAGCTTTGCGAGATATGCCTAACCAGCTGAAGGCCATATTTTCGCAAACATTGACTGACGAGGCCTTAAAGAAGTCCTCGCTCATTTTAACACTACTTTAAATGAGTTGGAGAGCTGAAGGTTGCATCATGAGACAAAGACCAATAGGCTGGCTTCCTTGGAGGAGTCAATCTCACGTCGTCGTGAGGGACTAGATTTCTGCTCTCAGAAGAAGGCCACTATGGTTGCCCATCAGCTCGATCTCAAGATGGAGGGGTGAACTTGCTTCAATAGGATGACAGGCATAAGGGCGGAGATACGAAAGCTGAAGGACAAATGTATCGATCTTGAGAGGGATATGATTCAGAGAAGGGCCTTGGATGCTTCTTTGGCTGAGGATCTATCAGAACTCACTCGCACTATCGAGTCAGAAACCACCTTCATGGAGTAGGAGGCTCAAATGGTGGTCGAGCTGAAGGAGCATATCCAGCATGCCGAGGCTTCTTCTGCAGCATCCGGAGCAAAGATCAATAAGATCATTGATCATTTTTTAGAGTGTCCTTTCTTTGTCAGAACTTGTAAAACTTTTGAATTCAAGCCCTCGCTCCCGTTCAAGAGGAAGCCTCACTACAAACCCTTCATGAGCATGCACTGGACCTTTCAGAGCCCTCGACCTCTCAGCCCTGGGAAGTCTACCATGGGCGAAGTAGGCTCAAGTCCCTAAAACAAGAGGCAATCCACCAAGTTAAGGCCACTCACCAGTCTGATGGGGCATTCCAAACACCCCCTCAAGGATCACGATGGAGATGGCGAGCACCTAGGTCAGCCCAACGAAGGAATCATCTTCATCGGCCACTAGTTGAGGAAGAATTCCTCAGGCCCCTTCCTCCGCTGCCGACCTTGCGGGACTTCATCCCAGGTGCAGCTCGTCTCATCTTATCGTCCAATCAGGCAGACGACCCTGAGTTATTAGTATCTCGAGAGTCGACCAAAATGGGTGATGACGTTAAAAGCACCCCACGATGATCAAAGTCAAGGCATGACCTTAAATACCACCTGCAAACGTCCAATTTCGGCGACGACATAAAAAGCTTCCCGAGATGTTTTAACTCTTCTTCTCCTTTCCCCTCCTCCTTTCCCCTCCTCTATTCCTTCTGTAGGTACCACTCAGCGATGCCTAGATTTCGACACTCTAAACAAAGAGTTCCAAGGCACCAGCCTCACCAAGCTACAGTAAGAACGCCTCAGAGAAATACTGACCCAAGCGACAAGATTCTCTACAACCATCGACGCTCTGGTAACACGGGCCAAAACTGAACCACCTTCGAGCTTCTGCTCTCACAAGGCTTGTCACATGATCCGAGTACATGAGGCGTCGCCCAGCTCGAGGCAAGTACCGATTGAGCCCAATCATGAGATCATGGACCCCCCGCTTGAAGAGGACCCTTCCATCACCTGGACCAGCCAAAGACCAGTCATCTTCCATGTTGTGCCCCATCTAGAGGCCGAGATGTCAGGATCATGGGTGGCCACATTCAAGATTAAAGAAAACCCTTGTGAGTCCCCCGACAAGGAGCTCCAGGAAGCCCCTGAAGAGTGGGAAGAGGGACGGGTAGGCTACGGCTGATGAGCTTGAGGAGATTAATCTGGGGGATGAGGCCGACCCAAGGCCAACCTTCATCTCAGCAAAGATGTCCCCAGAAGAGAAAGAAAGTTATATCTCTCCCCTTCGAGCAAATCGGGACATCTTCGCTTGGCATTATCATGAGATGCCCGATCTAGACCCCCAGATTGTTGTCCATCACCTCGGTATTTATCCAACCATCAAACCCATGAAGCAGAAATCAAGAAGGTTTAGGCTCGACCTCGAGATGTAGATCGCTGCTTAGGTGAACAAGCTTATGCAAGATGGATTCATACATGAAGTCAAACAACTAAGATGGTTGGCGAATGTCATCCCAGTCAAGAAGAAGAATGGCCAAATCAGGGTCTGCATCAACTTTTATGACTTGAGCACTGCTTGTCCAAGGACGATTTACCCCTTTCGTTCACCGAGATGCTGGTTGACTCCATGGGCCATTACCAAATCTTCTCTTTTATGGATGGTTATTCTAATTACAACCAAATCAGGATGGCACTAAAGGATGAGGAGGCCACTGCATTCTTGACTCCAAAAGGTGTCTTTTGCTCATTGTGATGCCTTTTGGGCTAAAGATTAATGGCACCACGTACCGGTGAGCCATGAAAACCATCTTCAAGGACATGATTCACAAGGAGGTCAAGTGCTATGTGGATGACTTGGTGGTAAAGTCTGAAATAAAAGCCACTCACGTGCAAGACCTTAAAAAGGTGTTTAAGTAGCTGCGGCGTCACCAGCTCAAGATGAACCCCTTAAAATGCGCCTTCGGCATATTCTCAGGAAAAAATTTAGGGTTTATCATGAGATACCGTGGGCTGGAGATCGAGCCAGTCAAAATCAAGGCAATTCAAAACATGTGGGCGCCTACAACCCTCCATAAACTGCGGTCTCTCCAAGGACAACTCGCCTACATTCGAAGGTTCATTTCGAACCTTTCAGGGTGATGTAGACCCTTTTCACACCTCCTGAAGAAGGACACTCCCTTCATATGGGATGAAGCATGCCAACCTGCGCTCGAGGACATCAAGCAGTACTTGTTGAATCCACCAGTACTCTCTACGCCAGTGTTAGGAAGGCCTCTCATCCTATACGTGACCACCCTCGATGAGTCACTGGAGCCACTCCTGACGTAGAACAATGATGGAGGGAAAGAGACAGTGCTCTATTATCTCAATCATAGAATGCAAGGGGTCGAGAAGAATTACCCTCCCATCGAAAAAATGTGCCTAGCCTTGATCTTTGGGGTACAGAAGCTCTGCCATTACTTGCTCAGCCACGAGGTCAAGTTAATCTCTACGGCAGACCCAGTCAAGTTCCTTATGACCCGACCATGCTTGTCAGGACTTTTGGCCAAGTGGGCACTATTGCTGATGGAGTTCGACGTCACGTATGTACCACAGAAGGCAGTTAAAGGTCATGGGAAATGTACTTTGACAGAGCATTGCAGTCTGATAAATGGGGCGCTAGAGTTGTGTTCCTGACTCCCGGTGGAGGAATAATTCCTCTATCCTTCTCACTTGTAAAGGCGTTTTCTCATAATGAAGCCCTCATAATCAGATTGAAGATCACCCAGGAGCTAGACTTAGAGTAGCTAAATATCTTTGGCGACTCTGAGCTAGTCATCCGGCAGCTAAAGGGGATTTATGACGTAAGGAAGGATACTCTCAAGCCTTATCACGACATAGGCAAAACTTACATGGCCCAGTTCGATGACTTCTCCCTGAGTCATATCCCTAGAAGGCTAAACTCACAGGTTGATGCGCTCTCAAAGCTCAGCATAGACCCACTCCAGTCTGGGTAATTGAATGGAGACATGTTGACTTGAGAACTGAAGTTGACACAGACACCAAGAAGGATGTCTTCCCTATGTGTCTGCCTTTCCCACTCGGGGCACTTCTCGCGACTAAGGATGTCATCAAGACAGAGCATGAAATTTCTCAAGGAAAAGAATCCAAGGCCAGGGAGCGAGAGCTCGGATTCTTCGACCTGATAAGTAGAAGATTGGAGGGAGCCCATCATGGACTTCATAAAACATGGGAGGTTGCCTCAAGATCAGGCAGAACGCAACGACGTATGACGGATGTCCACCAAGTACACCCTTCTCGATGGGGATGTCCTCTTTCGTCGGTCATTTGACAGAATCCTCCTCAGATGCGTCAATGCATAAGAGGGAAACAAAGTACTCGACGAAGTGCACTCGGGCATCTGCGGGCTGCATCAGTCTAGCCCCAAGCTCTACGAGCGCATACGTATAGCTGAGTCTTCCATGGTGGCTGACACCCAAAACTATACCAAAAGATGCCAGGTGTGCCAAATTCACTCTCAAGTCTCATTCATCAGACCCCATAGCCTCTCCATCCTACAGTGACATCATGGCCCTTTTCCCAGTGGGGCATGGACATTGCAGGACCCATCGACCCTCCTTCTGCTTTGGGTCATGCCTTCAGCCTGGCTGCAACAGACTACTTTTCCAAATGGGCTGAGGCAGTCCCTCTCAGATAGGTTCCAGGGACTATTATGGTAAACTTCGTATGACACCACATCATCTACCGGTTCAGGGTCCTGGATTGAATAACTTATGATAACAGCCCTAGGTTCAGGAGCCAGCATGTGGATCGCCTAGTCAACCAGTTCGGTTTTGAGTGGAAGTACTCGACTATGTACTACCCTCTAGCCAATGGGTTAACTGAGGCGTTCAACAAGACTTTGTGTAGGGTGCTCTGGAAGTTGGTGTCAAAGTTAAAGAAGAACTGGCATGAGAAATTGCCGGAGGCTCCGTGGGCCTATCGCACTACCACTCACAATGCTACGAATTCCACCCCTTATTCCCTGGTCTATGAGGATGAGGCGGTCCTACCCCTCGAAATTCAAATACCCTCACTCCATGTTGCTTTACATCAGGGACTAACTAAGGACAAGAGGGTCAGGCTCAACTACCAAGAGTTGGATGCCCTTGATGAAAAGAGACTAGAGGCCCAACAGAACCTCGAGCTCAATCAAGGAAGAATGAAGAGAGCCTTTGACAAGTATGTTAAGGATCGTTCATTCGCTCGTGGGGACCTAGTCCTAGCAGTCAAGAGACCGATCGTAATGCACGGGCATCTGAAGGGAAAGTTCGAGCCTAAGTGGGAGGGTCCATTCATAATCAAGAAGGTTACACCATGTGGGGCCTATGTACTGACGAACTCTAATGAAGAAGAGGTGATGCCCCCCATCAACGGGCGATATTTAAAGAAGTATTAGCCCTAACATGGTAATAAAGTGTGGTGTGTGCAATAAAAAGATAGAAACGAAGATGGGAAACATCAAGCCAGGTCAAAGGAAATTCATTTCTTTATTGCATTAGAAAAAGTTGCAGGTTACAACCGAAGGTCCATTGTCAAGGAAGTTACAAAACTCTTGCATCTGAGGATAAGAGAATGGTTACAGGCCAAAAGAAAAAGCCAACCACTTTCGAGTCAGCTTCAATTCCTCTAACAAGTATATCAAACATGCAGGGCATACTTCTCTCACAAGGACCTAACCTATGATGGAGAGCATACCTTCACAGTTGATGCCCTTCCATAGAATAATATGGACTTCACGGTTGTGTTAGAGGACTTGGCTTCCAACACACCACGATAGCAAGGCCTCCCCGTTTGCCATCACTCCGCAAGACATCGTCGTCCGAGGTCATCACCATGCGCAACACATTGCCACGTCCTATCATCACCACGGGCAGGCTAACGCCGCGAGCCTCATGCCCCCAAGCGTGGCTATCACCTTGTGTAACCCCAGGACATGCGAAGGCGGTGCTGCATATGACTTAATGGCATGCGTGACATTGAAGTACCCCAGTTCCCAATGTTCCCCATTTCTGGGGGGCATTGACGCTTCTTCGGTTCCCCAAATAGTCACCCCACACCAATGGCATACCTCCCCATGACCTTTCGCCTTCCCCGTAATCCTTCGGGTTTCACAGGGAATTTAGTCCCGCCCTGCCGAAAAATCCTTCCCACCTTCTGCTCCTTGCTAGAGTTAGCAAAAAACCACCAGAAGTCCCCAAACAAAGCTCCCCTAAGTCTCTGCAACCCTACGGACTGCCCTTCTCCCTGGTTTCCCACTTCAACAGTTCACCAAAGCTCACCAAAATTTCGCTAAGTTTTCGGTGAATGCAATGCAGCTTGTCTCCTTCTCCTCCAACAACCAGAGATTTAACATAGCCCTATGAGCTCTCTGCGACCTCCCCTTCAGCAGCAGAACGACTGGAGGGGCACTGAAACTCTGACAAGGCACCTCTACAAAACCTGCTAAGGCCCTGAGAAGGCCTGTTCCTTACTCAGAAAGCCTCGTCACTTCTCGAAAAGGTTCACAATCACGCTGTAAAGCTTCGCACCTTTTGAAGCTCACCAGAAAAATCCCTAAAGATTTGTCCCTACACATTTTGGCCATGAAATGCTCGCCGAACAATCCTAACCATAAAGCTTTGGCTCTCCCTCTCTCTAAAAAGCTTTCTATTGTTTTACCCATCGGTCAAACAGTTCTCCCTTTTTTATACCTTGCAGTATCGAGAACTGTCCCCGACAAACTCGGAATGATGCTTCAGTACCCTGCTCTTGATGACAATAAGACCAGGCCGGGGTGGACCAAGCCTGAGACCTGAAGCGTCATCATCGTGCACCTCATCAAGACTTGCGTCGCGTGCCTCATCAAAAGGCTAGTGCCGTGCGCCCCACCAGAAGCTATCGTCGGGCATCTCATCCAAAGATTATCATCGCGCGTCTCATCCAGGGGTCATCACCAAGCACGTCTCACCCAAAGAACATCATTGCATGAAACGTCGGGGCCTGCTGTCGCGTGCTTCACCAAGGGACCTAACGCATCACCTAGGCTTACTGATGCATGTGCCACTCCACACTTGGTGCCGCGCACATGCCTTAGCACTCCCCTCCGGACCATCGTCCCTCATCTTCCGAAACTTTATTCCCTGCATCACAATCTCACTCCTCGGGAAGCCCAGTCTCCAGTGATGGCTCTATTCCCCCCATGTAGTCACATCCCCTCACCGATATCGCCACAGTCCATGTTTTACGACCTTAAACTGCACTACCACGGTCCATGTTGTATGACCCTAACTGCACAGCCATAGTCCTTGTTCATGACTCAAAACTGTATGACCATGGTCTGAACTATATGGCCTTAAACTATAGCGGAGGTCTAAATGCACGACCTTGAACTGCAAAGTCATTGTCACATGACTTTAAACTTACGACCACGGTCCATGCTGCATGACCTTAAACTACACTACCACGATCTGTGTCACACGACCTTAAACTGCACTGCCACGATTCGTGTTGTACGACCTTAAACTGCACTGCCACGATCCATGATCCATGACCCTAAACTGCACAGCCATAGTCCTTGTCACATGACTCAAAATTGTACGACCATGATCCGAACATATGACCTTAAACTATAGTAGAGGTTTAATTGCACAGCCTTAAACTGCAAAGTCCTTGTTACGTGACTTTAAACTTACGACCACGGTCTGTGCTGCATGACCTTAAATTACACTGCTACGGTCTGTGCTGCACGACCTTAAACTGCACTGCCACGGTCCATCCTGCACGACCCTAAACTTCATAGCCATAGTCATTGTCACATGACTCAAAACTATACGACCATGGTCTAAACTATACGATGCTAAACTGTAAACAACCACAAACTGCATGGTCCTAGCTGTATGACTTTAAACTAAATAGCCATGATCCAAACTATATAACCCTAAACTGTAGCGGAGGTCTAGTTGCACAACCACAAACTGCATGGTTCTAGATGTATGACTTTAAACTGCATATCCATGGTCCGAGCTACAAGACCCTAAAACTGTAATGCGCAGTAGTCCACATGCATAACTCCAACTGGACCCCCAGTGGAGTTAGATGTATGCAAGGGTCATACTCACCCCATCATTTTCAGAGAGTTAAGGCCATTCTTACCCCTTCAACCCACAGCGAGGTCCATCTGTGCTCTGACTCATCAGAGTTCTATGCACACCGTTATTCATTATCCCTGTGGAGTCACACTGGCCCTCCTAATCCCCAATGAAGCCTCTCCTGTTGACTACTCCTCATAGGGTCACCACCTTCATCTACATCTCTTCACATGTGTATAGACTAAACTATCTTTATCCCTAGGGAGTCAAATTTCTATCCACATACCTACCCCCCATGCAACCCTACTAATACGGCAATTCGTACTTGGTCCATGCTGCATGACCCTAAACTGTATAGCCATGGTTCAAATTATATGACCTTAAACTATAGCAGATGTCTAGTTGCACGACCTTAAACTGCATGGTTCTGGTTGCATGGCCTAAAACTACATAACTACGTTCCAAGCTATATGACCTTAAACCATAGTGCACATCCTGACTGCATGACGTTAAACTACTTTGCCCAGGTCTAGGAGGCGCCACCTTAAAATATGCCCCCGTTAACCGCACATCCCTTTCATGTGTATTTTTATGCACGCTTTCCCTAACCTACCCATTTGTGTGCATGTAGCCTCTTCTTCTCCCCAACAAGCCTACTTAGGCGCACACGCCGTTTATGTGCGTCTCCACGCATGTCTTCCCTAGCCCGGCCCATTTGTGTGTGTGGGCCACCTTCACCATCTTTCATCATCTCCTAGTGAGTCACACCCATGCTCACCAAACGGCAAGCCATCTTGGCACCCATACTCGATGTCAGCTAGTGGGTCACCACCTTTCACACTACCATCCAATGAACTCTCCACAAGCAACTTCATGCCATCCTCCCAAGTGAGTCAAAATCATCACCACATCATCAAACTCACTATTTGGCCTCTATAGATTGTCATTCCTTACTACTACGGTCTAGCTGTATGACCCTAAACTATAGTGCACTTCCTAGCTGCTTGACATTAAAAGGCTTCGTCCAGGTCTCGAAGGCACGACCATAAAACATGCCTTCTCAAAAAAATAGGCATGGTGTACACCAGGACAAGGGAACACCATGAGAAAAAATGACGGACTGGCATGGTAGTGAAACCATGAGTAAGAGAGTTACATGGAAAGCAAAATCCAAGCATGGTGAAAACCCCAAAAGGGCACCATGAGAAAAACGGATAAAAGGGTAGACATGACCACAGGTCATGGGTACAAGAGCCCAAAAATAATAGAAGTTGGTGAAAACTATCTTCACGGTGCCACTTCTTCTGTTCAAATGAAAACCCACGAAAGGGTGCTTGGACCGACAAAGCAGGTTAACGCATTTCCACAGCGTCTGCCGACTCCTCGGTTTCATGGATCATCAGGGAGTGAGAGCCTCATAAGATCTCGGTTTCATGGCTCATCAGGGAGTGAGAGCCTCATTAGATCCCCTCAATTTCATGGCTCATCAGGGAGTGAGAGCCTCATAAGATCTCCCCAGTTTCATGGCTCACTCACGATCTCCCCTGTTTCATGGCTCATCAGGGAGTGAGAGCCTCATAAGATCTCCCCAGTTTCATGGCTCATAAGGGAGTGAGAGCCTCGAAAGATCTCCCCGATTTCATGTCTCATCAGGGAGTGAGAGCCTCATAAGATCTTCTCGATTTCATGGCTCATCAGGGAGTGAGAGACTTATAAGATCTCCCTGGTTTCATGGCTCATCAGGGAGTGAGAGCCACATAAGATCTCCCCGATGTCATGGCTCATCAGGGAGTGAGAGCCTCATAAGATCTCCCCAGTTTCATGGCTCATCAGGGAGTGAGAACCACATAAGATCTCCCCAGTTCAACAACAACAAGAGTCCTTGAGGGTGAGGACAATGACCAAAAGATCCTTTTGGAAATTCTAAGAGCCATCATGAAGGCAAGAAACTGATGAAGCCAAGGTCTAACCTACAACAGGCTTTAGGGTAGTCTTCACCAAACCCCCTAGCCTACATGGGAGTAGACTTTCAAGTTCGGTCAGAAGCCCCCGACTAGACCCTGCTAGTTAAGCCCTACAAGAGATACCTTGAGTATCAAAATCAAACCTAGTGTAGCAGCTAACAATGCCGAACGAAGGTTCAAAGCATTTGGCCTTCAAAAAAGGCCTGGTTCTATACGAGGAGGTCTTAACAAAGGCCTCATGCTCCAAAACCACAAACAGTCTCTTGAGGGTGCGGACTCTACGAAGATCCCTCAAACTTATCAAATGATTGCACTTCTTGATTCTCTTGAAGCACAACAATCAGCAGGGCTTGCTGTTGGAAGGTATTTTTCATCAACATGGGGCCCCGCTCAATCAAGGCCTAGCAAGTAATGGAAATTAGGATAGTCTTATAACAGCCCCAGAACTGGCCAAGATCTTCATGACATCTCTCAAGAGTCACCTGCTAAGTTTTGTCGCATTCCGACATGTCTATGGCAGTGCAAATTGAGAAACAGTTCTGATAGAATCGGCCTCTAGCACCTTGAAACGGACCCCTATAACTAGAACTATATTTTCATCATCTCAAATTATTATGGACCACCACCATTGGATCTGATACTATTGAAAACCCCCAAGGGTCAAGTTTCATCTCAAACGGACATTCCAAGAAGAAGTTATAGGCGAAAGAGTGAAACAAGAAAAGCCGCACGCTATTCCCATGCGGTCACTCTGCAACACTACACCATTGAAGGAGTAGTCACAACCAGTGACTTTTGACGCTCATATATCACTCGTCCTAAGTCGGATCATGCTCAAATTTGGTAAGAATGTTCGTCTAATTAAGATGAGCGATTCGATATGTGGCACGCCCCGTGACAATACCCGAGCGCGAATAAAAGCTAGAGAGAAGTTGCTGATTCATGAAGAAAATTGCAAAATGCCGTGCCCTGTTCGAGTGGAAATATCACGCCGCTCGCGAGCCCGATCAACGCGAGATTAATTTTGTTGCGGCCATATGGTCTAGGGCCATCTCTGATCCGAACCCCGTACATGATTAACGATTAGATTCTGCACATGAATCCGATGAACAGACTACAAATTTCATCACCGGAATCCTTGATTCTGACTAAAATTCTAAACTCACAAAATCTTCGTTCGGCCATGGAATCGAGCTGCGTTTGTTGCCCTGTGATCATAGTGGCATGCTCAAAGTGATTCAGCAAAGAAAACACAGAAAAACATCAAGGAACAAACACACTATCGATTCAAAATTTCAAGATCTACTCAAATTTCAAGTCACATGATCGTGCACCAAAAACACGATCCATTGCTCAAAGTTGGTATCAAATCGATCATCATGCCAAGCCTTACAAGAAAGCAATCATCTTAACATCAACCAGGCATCAGAACGAGCCTGGATCAGCCATGCAAGATCACGCAAGTCTTAAGGCAACATAGGGACTCTTTTGAAATTCCACGACTTGTTTAAGGGTAAATCTGTCAGTTTACACCCTATTTTCTAATTTCTTTTAATTAAATTTAATCTTAATTTCCAGCAATTAGGGTTACTTTTAATCATTCACCAATGTTTGGGGCATACTTCTATATATATGTACCATCATTATACGCAGAAAAAGAAGAAGCAGAGGCATACAGACACAAGAGAGAGTTTTCACTTAATACAAGTTTATCTTTCTTACCATTGTGGTGTCACGTTTGAGAGAGAGAGTGAGGTGAGAGAAACATTTTGATCGGTACCCCTAAGATTGAGGTAAACCTTCTCTCTCTTCGTTTTCTTTTCTTCTTCTCTCTCTCTTCTCCTCTCTCTTCTCCCTCTTCTTTGTCTGAGTTCCTTACAGAGGTCATGCATGGTAGTGGCAGCGTCGTGCATGCCTCTCCCTTGGTCCCGCAGGTTGTCCATGGTGATGGCAGCACCATGCACGAGTCCCCCTCCACTTCTATCCGTCTGTCTCTTTCTTTCAGTGAAGTCTATAGACCGCGCTGCCTATCGTCGCCCATAGACGCAACTGTGATTTCTCAACGAAGAACCTAGACAGCAAAGCTAGTTGCCACCTGCTGGGGTCTTCCTCTACTACACGTCTAGTGAAAACGGCGATACATATTGCCACCCGCTAGAAGTTTTGGCAACACCTATCGCTATCCGTGAGCCTCCTCCACGTGCTCGGTGCTCATCGTTGTTCCCCCTATGTCTCGCACCTATCATCGTGTGACCTTGGATAAGCTATCGTTTTGTGGCTCGTCAGGAGCTAGCGCCATCCACAAGGGATGCGCTGTCTCCTTACATTGTTCACCTCAATGCTTATTGATGCCCAGACTTTCCCTTCTTTTTGTCGTCTCATTCTCTCCTCTTCACGTCTTTCTCCTCTCACTAGATTGAGGGTAGACCTAGCCTATCACCGATGCATCGATCTTGGTTTCGAGTAGTATTGCCGTCGTGCTGGTCCTTAGAACCATGCCCATCTTGTTACAACTTCGAGTAGGTAATTTCTGATTGTCATGCTAGTCTCACCCCCACATCAAGCTCTCTTCTCTTTTCTATCTTTCACTGAACCTTGCACTTCATCGCCTTCTCATGTGAACGTGCATTACCTTAAGACAAGGGTGGGTCCTTTCGACCCACTTGTCTTACAAATTAACCATAGAAGTGTTGTGCAGAAAAAACAAGAGGATTATAGGTCAAGGGAGGCGATTCCGAACCAGCTCAAGCAGCTGGGGGACTTTCTTCATGATTTAAGCTAGCACCCACCCGATTCAGCAAGAGTAAGTCCTAAACCCACTTAAAATTCCTCCCTCATTGGTTAGTATACCTTCCCTTGCCCTCATGCAAGGTTTTGAGAGAGCGATCTCAAATCCCAGGTTCACCATAAACTTGAGACACATGTCGCCGGAGGGCGAGATCGAAGCACCTAAACAAAGACCTCTGAAAACAATGAGGAAGAGTTACAAGAAGCCCCAGAAGAATGGGAAGAAGGCAGTCAGACTACTACTGACGAACTCGAAGAAATAAATATAGGGGATGAAGTCGCCTACTTTCATCTTGGCAAATATTTGTCCAGAAGAAGAAGAAAATTTCACTACTTTCTTGCGAACAAACCGAGATGTCTTTGCTTGGCATTACCACGAGATGCTTGGTTTAGACCCTCAAGTCTTTTTCACCAGCCTCCAGAACCCTTACACCCTACGGTGGCGTCATGGACCTTCTCACAATGGGGTATGGATATTGTGGGGTCTATTGACCCTCCTTCGACGATGGGTCTTGTCTTCAATTTAGCCGCAACGGACTATTTCTCTAAGTGGGTTGAAGCAGTCCCCCTTAAGCAAGTACCTGGGAGAACAGTGGCCCACTTTGTTTGTCATCACATCATATATCAGTTCAGAATGCATGACTGGATTATATCTGACAATGGTCCGCAATTTCGAAGTCTGTCAATCAGTTTGGTTTCGAATTGAAGTATTCAACTATGTACCACCCTAGGGCGAATGGATTAGCTAAGGCTTTCAATAAGAATCTATGCAATGTTTTACAAACATTGGTATCAAAGATGAAAAAGAACTTGTATGAGAGGTTTCCCGAAGCGTTGGGGGCCTATCGCACTACTATACGAAATGCTCTTGATTCCACTCCTTATTCTCTGGTCTATGCGGGTGAAGCAGTTTTACCTCTCGAAATTCAAATCCCTTCACTGCGAGTCACTATTCATTAAGGAATAATCGAAGATGAGAGAGTCAAGCTCCGGTATCAAGAATTGGATGCACTCGATGGAAAGAGGCTAAAGGCTCAGCAGAACCTTGAACTCAACCAAGGGAGAATGAAGAGGGCCTTTGACAAGTCAGTCAAGGTCTGCTCATTCGTCGGTGACGATCCAGTTCTAGCCTTCAAGAGGTCTATTGTTATGCATGGACATCGTAAAGGGAAGTTTGAACTCAAGTGGGAAGGTCCTTTTATAGTAAAAAAGGTCTCACCAAATGGAGCCTACATATTGGCACATCCTGATGGAGAGGAGGCAATGCCCCCTAAAGAAATATTATCCGTGATACATATTCAAAGGAAAAAGACTCAACGCAAAAGTACGCAAAATAGTCCAAACAAATTCTAACTCTTTTTATTGTAGTAAAAACGAGTTACAAGCTAAGAAGCCCATTATTAGGGAATTTACAAGTCTCTTGCATCTAAGGATAAGAGAACGGTTACAAAACAAAAACCTGCATCTGAGCATAAGAGAATAGTTACAGGCCCAAAAGAAATGCTCTCCTCATGAAGACGAAGCACCCTCGTCATGAAGAAGAAGCAAAACCACTTGGAGAGTCATCTTTAATTCATCTGACGAGTGCCACCATAAGAGGACAGTTACAGGCCAAAAGACGAAGCGTAACCACTCGGAGAAGTTAACTTCAGTTCATCTGATGTGTATATCAAACATACAAGCCAATGATCTGATCTGACAACTATATCAAATGTACAAGGCAGAATTCATTCGACGTGTGTTTCAAACATACAAAGTAGGCTGCTCTGGCAAGGAACTGGCCTATGATGGAGAGCATACCCTGTTCACAGTGGATTCCCTTCCACAGAACAACATGGACTTCACTGTTGTGCTAGAGGACTTGGCTTCCAATAGGTATTACAAGCCATGCCTTACCATCATTCACCATCCTTTGCCGACCCATGACAATGCCATGCATGAATAGCACTACATGTAACTCATTGCCGACCGTCGTAAGTCCCGTGTGTAACTTACTACCACATGCGAGCAGCACTATGCGTGTCATGACTTTCCACATGCGCTGATGAATGTCGTCTGAAGCCAACACCAGCTGTGTCTTCCAAAGCCCATCGTCGGCTGTGCTCCCAATTCCTAGCACCAGCTGCCTTTCTTAAGGATCAGCGCTAATCGGATTAGTGTCGGTTATGCTTCTAACCATCAGCACAGGCTGTGTCAGCACCGGCTTTGTCAGCGTCGGCTGTGCTTCTGCCAGCATCGGCTCTGTTGTGACTGTTCGCCTCTCAAAACTCCTCATTTTTAAGGCCGAAATCCCTTCACTTCCACAAAACAATTGCACGATTTCCAAGCACTGTGTCCACCTCCTGCGACGATTCATGTCTCTTAACATTCGTTTCCCCTGACCCTTCGGTTCCTCGTCGGAACTCCCATTCCGCTAACAGAAAACCCCCCACAACCGTTTGCCTTCCCTGTGATGGTCACTTTTAGTGACCGTTCCATTTCCCTTAACACTTCAATGTCTCACCGGAACTTCTCTTACATGGCTGGAAATTCACTGAGAGACTTTTCCCTGCCTGCGTCTTGGCCGGGAAGTCACCAAAACCCCACTGAAAACCCTCTGCAACTTTCCCTAAGTCACCGAGAAACCCCCTAAGCTCCCGAAAAACTTCTTAAAACTTGCAAAAATTCCAACTGTTGCACTTCCCACCTCTTCTACCCTTGAAGATCACAACCGGAGTTCTCTTGCTTCCCCGAAAAACCTCCTGTGCTACTCGCAAAACTCCTGCAACCCTTCCTTTTTCGACAATCCCTTGACAATCTTGGTGAAACCTTCCCAATAAGGCTTGCTAGAACACTTGATCTCTTAACGGAGTCCCTCTGCTTACCGGAGCTTTCACTCAAAAATCCTCTGCTCACTGTTAAAAAAATTTTGTTTAAGTTTTTATCTTTAGTGAAAAGTGAAGGAAATTGGGTTTTACCCCCTTATATAGCCAACACTACCCTCAAACGCCCCTCACAAATTGGGAATCCCAATCACGTCCAAGGAAAACCAAACGACAATGAGCAGGGTCGGGCTTTGACTTGAGGCCCTAGAAAACTCTCATCGTCGCCTGTAAAATCCCAGCAAACGGGCTGGACCGGATCGGGTTTTGATCTGAGGCCTGGAAAGAGTTTCATTTACCGCCTCATCACGGCCAGGTCTGGCTCGAGCTACGGCTTAAGTACTAATCCATCCCAACGCCAGTTATGCGGCTGAGTTTCAACAGCCCTAGTGTCGATCGTGTGCTCGCTAACCCAGCACCGGCCATGTTTCAACGATAGCACGGGCCGCCCTCAGCGCCGGCTGTGTTTTTAATAACCCAGCATCGGCTATGCCGTCGAAGTGACCTAGCGCTGGTTGTGTTTCAACAAATCTATGTCGATTGTGTGCTCGGCAACTCAGCGCCAGTGGTGGCACATGTCGTCCTCGGTGCCCACTATATTTTTAACAACCTAGCGCTAACTAAGTTGTTAAGAGGCAGTGTTGGCCAACTTCAGCGTCATGTGTGTTTTCAAAGACTTAGCGTTGGTTGAGTGCTCAACAAATAATGGTTGCTGCACCTGGTGCCGGTTGTATTTTAAGCAACCTAGGCCAAAGCTATGCGTGACCTATCATCCCCAATGGAGTCAGGAGCAGGCCACTGTCGCTCATCCCCAGTGTGGGTCACACTCATACTGCAGCCCATTATCCCCAGTGGAGTTAAGGTCATTCATATCTCTTCAATCCCCAGTGGGTCTGTTTCAAACCAAGTCACTACTCCTTTGTTATCTTATCATCAGGGAGTCGGCTTACCTATTCTCCATGGAGTCTCATCTTTCACCCCACGGGAGTCATACTCGCACCTTAATCCCAAGTTAAGTCTGCCTCCATTTTCCATTCCTCATCGGTCCACTATCTCCATCTGAACCCTCTGCTTATGTATGGCAATATCACTTTGTCACCAGGGAGTCAGTTTGTCATCCATAGACCTATTCCCTATGGAGTCTCACCTACATGGTGACCCAAACCATGGTCCGTGCTAGATGACCTTAAACATCACAGCCTTGGTCTACATGCATGACCCTAAACTGCATGGTCCAAACTATATGACCTTAAACTGTAGGAAAGGTCTAGTTACACGACCTTAAATTGCACGGTCCTATTTGTATGACTCTAAACTGCATAACCATGGTCCAAACTATATGACCTTAAACCGTAGCGGAGGTCTAGTTGTACGATCTTAAACTGCACGATCCTAGTTGCATGACTCTAAACTGTATAACCATGGTCAAAACTATATGATCTTAAACATTACCGGAGATCTAGTTGCACGATCTTAAACTGTATGGTCCTAGTTGCATGACTTTAAACTTCATAACCACAGTCCAAACTATTCGACCTTAAACTGTAGCGGAGGTCTAGTTGTACGACCTTAAACTGCACAGTCCTAGTTGTATGACTCTAAACTGCATAACTACAGTCTAAGCTATATGACCCTAAAACCATAGTACATGTTCTGGCTGCATGACGATAAACTGCTTTGCACAAGTCTAGGAGGCATGACCATAAACTTGCCCCCGCATACGCGCACCACTATTACTATCTCCCCAGTGAGAACATTCATTTCATCATCCTATATCATTCCCCAGTGAGTCTCACCTGTGCTCACAAAATGGTGAACCATCCCGTCACCTATACTTGTCATAAGCTAGTGGGACACCACTTTCCACCTTCCTTTCACAAGTAGCCTCGTGCCATCTCCCCAACAGTGAGCAAAACCCCAACGATACTCACTTCATGGCCCCTACAGACTATTGTCCATCCCCATTATGGTCTAGTTGTAAGACTTTAAACTGTAGTGCACATCCTAGCCGCATGACGTTAAAAGGCTTCGCACAGGTCCCAAGGACATGACCTTAAACATGCCTTCACAAAAAAAATGATGAAATAATGGGCATGGTGTATACGTTAATAAGGGAACGCCGTGAGTAAAAATGATAGACGGGCATGGCCACGAAACCATGAGTAAACGAGTTTCGTAAATAAAAACCGGGCACAGTGAAAACCTGAAAGGGCATCGTAAGTAAAAATGCATGACAAGGATGGACATGGCCGAAAGGTCATGGGTAAAAGAGCCCCAAATAGAAGGAAGTTAGTGAAAACCGTCTCTATGGCACCACTTCCCAAGTTCAAGTAAAAATCCCCAAAGGACACTTGGACCAATTAACAGGTTGATGCAGCACTCACCTCAACAGGTGGCTTCAGCCCTCACTCAAAAGAAAATATCCCTAGTGACACATACCAAAACCCAAAAATAATAGCTTCAAGGAAAATATTTCGACAGCCTGAGTCCATTCGTCAAAAAGGACTTGAAGGACAGAAGATTTGTTAAGAAGGCAAGACAAGTCACATGACAAAGAGCATCATTCTCACAAGGTCACCAACATACTTCCAAGATGTTGAAGATGCCCCAAGGAAGCTAAGTCAACCATGACTTTGGAGCAACAACAGATGATTGTCGTAGCTGCAAAGAAGTGGGTAGGGGTGCTTGTACCCAGAGCAGATCACCTCGATAAACTGAGGTATCCTACTTGCCAAGGAATAACTGGTCAGTCATGGCTTTGGAGCGGCAATCAGATTGTCGTAGCTGCAAAGCAGTGGGTAGGAGATGTTGTACCTAGAGTTGGTCACCTCGATAAATTGAGGTACCGTACTCCCCAAGGAATGACTGATGCACGAAGCAGACGGCACCGACACAAGGCCTTTCAGCATACCATTCACATAATTCTCAAAACGTGGCTCAACACCAGAGGATATACTCAAACCCAGACCAAATGGAAACAATGCCCTTCAACGCGACACTCAATTGTCAGATGGGCCTGATTCTACTGACAAGGCCCGTACAAAATCCTTAGCTTCAGAATCACAAATAGCCCTTACGAGGGTAAGAACTTCGATAAGATCCCTCAAAGAGTCTTTTCTCCCCCTAAAGTCTCCACGGATGGACCTACGAACAATGCATTCCTACGTCTAAGCATCCTAGTTGCACCATTGCATGAATCTCATCGACGTTCACGTGCTCTTGTGGCTAGGAAGAAAAAAAAAGTAAAAGCGGAAGAAAATTTTTTGGATGTTGTCCTTCTCACTTCTTTCGTAGCACAACATTCGGCAAGGCAAGCTGTTTGAACACATTTTTTAGCACCTTGGTCCCTGATGCGAGATAAAGAGGAAGATATCAATAAAGCTTATAAAATAGTGAAAAATTCGATAGTCTTAGAATGGCTCCAGAATTGGACAAGATCTTCATCAATACTCCAAAAGGCCATTTGCCAAGTTTCATCAAGATCAACCATGTCTAAGGCAATGAACACAAAGAAATAATTTCAGAAAAATTGGCCTTTAGCACCCTGAAATGGACCCCGTAACTAGAAATATATTTTTCGTATGTTAAATTGTTGTGGGACCACCTCCATTGGATCCGGCACGGTCGAAAACCTAATGGGTCAAGATTCGACTTAATCGAGCACTTCAAGACAAAGTTATGGGTGAAATACCGAAAAGGGGTGGGCCACACACTATTCCCATGTGGCCACGTTACACCAAAACACCATTAAAGGTAGTTGTTTTTACAGTCACGGGAAGTGAATTTTGGGGCCCATATCTCACTTGTTAGGAGTTGAATCGTGCTCAAATTTTGTGAGCATGTTCGTCTCGTTAAGACGAGCAATTCGATATGTGGTACGCCCCGTGACGATACCCGAGCAGGGAGAAAACTAGAGGGAAGTTGCTAATCCATGAAAAGAGTTGCAGAAAATTCAGCAGTAGCGCTCCCCACTCCAGTAACCAAATCACGACGCTTGCATACGCGATCGCATGAAACCAATTACATTATGTGCGTAAGGTCCGTGGCAATCTCGAGCTCGAACCCCACGTATGACGAACAATTGGATTTCACATATGAAGGCGTCGAAACTTTTGTAAATTTTGGCTGTCGGATTTCAAGATTATGGCCAAAAACTCAAGACGACAAAATCTTCATCCGGACATGAAATCGACCTGTGTTTGTTGCAACGTGATCGTGACAGCATGCTCAACGTGATTCAGCAAAGAAAATGAAGAAAAACATCAAGGAACGAACACACTATCGATCTGAAGTTCTCAAGATTCATTCAAATTTCAAGTCTCATGGTCGTGGCCTAAAAACACGATCCATGGCTCGAAATTGGTATCAAATTGATCGACATGCTGAGCCTTACAAGAAAATGATTAACTTTCGATTAAATGGGCATCAAAACAACCCTGGATCAGTAATGGAAGATCACGCAAGTTCTCGGATAGCAGCAGTGACTGTTCTGAAATTTTACACATTATTATGCAGGGGCAAAACAGTCCTTTTGCACCTATTTTTAAAAAAAAAATTTAATTCAATAAATTTGTAATTATCTTCAATTTTAGGTAGTTTTTGGGCGTCCACCCATGTTTGGGCCCAATTCTATATAAGCGTGCAATGCCAATTTGTAAAAAAAAACTTGGATTCATTTCTTCAATCAATTAATAAAGACTTCATTTTTTCTTCAGCTCATGGGTGCATCTTGGAGAAAGAGAGAAGAGATACAAGAAAAGGGTCGGTACCCTTCAATAAGGCATTTTCTCTCTCCTTCCATTTTTCTCTCTCGTCCCCTCTTTTCTCATTTCTCTCTCTTCTTCTCATCTTTATCTCTCCCTTTCTCTCTCATCTTGCTCATCTCTATCTCTCTTTCTCTCTCCTATTTCTCATCTCTATCTCCCTTTTCTCTCCACTTTCTCATCTCGTTCTCTCTCCTCTTTCTCATCTCTATCTCCCTCTTTCTCTTCTATTTCTCATCTCTATCTCCATTTCTCTCCTCTTTCTCATCTGTATCTCTTTCTCTCCTCTTTCTCATCTTTATCTCCCTTTCTCATCTTTATCTCCCTTTCTCTCTCCTCTTTCTCATCTATATTTCTCTTTCTCTCTCTTCTTCTCATCTTTATCTCTCTCTCCGCTCTCCTTCTAAACACAGCCGGTGATGCTAATGCCGACTATGTCTTCTTTCTTCTCTTCCTTTAATACAGTCGCTGAAGCATAGCACCAACTGCATCTTCTCTTCTCTATCTAATACAGTCAGCGAATCCTAGCACCGATTGCATCTTCTCTCTCTTTTCTGTCTGATATAGTCAGTGAAGCCTAATGCTGACTACATCTTCTCTCTCTTCTTTGTCTAATACAATCGGTGAAGCTTATCGTCGACTGCATCTTCTTTCTCTTCTCTATCTAATACAATCGATGAAGCTTAGCACCGACTGCATCTTCTCTCTCTTCTTTGTCTAATACAATTGGTGAGCCTAGCACCGGCGGCATCTTATCTCTCTTCTCTGACTAGCACAGCGAGCGATGCCTAGTGCCAACAGTGTCTTCTCTCTCCTCTTTTCTTAAACACAGCTAATGAAGGCTAACGCCGACTGTGTCCTTTTTCTCTCTTCTCTTTGCAACTCAATCGGCGATGCCCACTGTGTCTTCTCTCTCCTCTTTTCTTAAACACAGCCGACGAAGCCTAGCACCGATTGTGTCATTTTTCTCTGTTCTCTTTTCATCCCAACCGGTGATGCCCAACGCTGACTGTGTCTTCCTCTCCTCACTTCTTAAACACAACCGATGAAGCCTGACATCGACTATGTCCATCTCTCTCTTCCTTTCCACCCCAGCCGATGATGCCTAGTGTTGACTGTGTCTTCCCTTCTCTTCCTCTTCCAACACAGCCGGCAGTACCTAGCACCGACTATGTCTTTCACCCTCTTTTCTCCTTCCTTCTCTCTTCTCTCACACTCTTCTCCTTCTTTCTTTCTCTTCCTCTCTTTCTTTCCCTCCTCTTTCTTATTCTCTTACTTCTTACTCTCTCTTTATGATTTTTATTCTTTCTGTTATGCTTTTGTTTGATTAAGAAAGGTTGAGATTAGCCTCTTATGATAGTCATGTCGTCTAACTGTAATGTTATTGTGCCCGCTTTATCTCCACAATAGACTAACCATCATGTCTAGCTAGTCAGTATCAGTATTGACATCTAGTAATAATCTTGTTGCATCTGTCTGAGTTACCGAGCCTGTTTTACTATGATGTCAGGCCAATTACCCACCAGCTTAGTCACTATGTTGATCTCCCCGCCTAGTCAAATTCTTCTTTTCCCCCATCTTTCTTCTCTCGTTTTTTCCTTCTTCTTTTGAATGTGCACGCCTGTGTACATTCACTCAAAAGGCTAGGTGAGGTCCACTGACCCACCTGTCACCTCACCTGTCTTATAACCTTTACCATATATGTGTGATTGTAGAAAACAGGATAACACAAGCCAAGGGAGGTAATTCTTAACCAGTTTTATTAACAAAGGGCTTTCTTCATGATCTAAGAGGGTACCCACACGAGCCAGCCTGAGTAAGTCCCGAACCCACTTTAAATTCCTCTCTCATTGGTTGGTGATATCTGCCCTTGTTCTCAAACGAGGTTCCTAAGAGAGCGATCTCAAAAATCTCAGGTCTCCCCTTGAACCCAAGATGCATGCCACCCAATCATCTAGATCCAGAGGGTGTGAGCGAGGCACCTAACCAGCAATAAAAGAAGAGAGAAGTTTTTAGAGATAAAAGATGAGAGAAAGGTGGTGTGTTGAAGAGGAGAGAGAAAGATAGGATTTGGAGGGAGAAAGAGGGAATGAACAGGGAGAGAAAATAATGGTGTGGGAGAAAGAGAGAGTGATTGCATGGGAGAGGGAGATAATAATTACGTGAAGATAGAGTCACCAACTAGGAAAGCGAATGGTTGCATGTGAAGGAGGAGAGGATGGTTGCATGTAAGAGAGAAAAGAAGGAGATAAGCGCGGTGGAGAGAAAATAGGGAGATGAGCGTGGGTGGTGAGAAAAGTGGGAGATGAGCACGAGTGGATAGAAAAGTGGGAGATGAGCACGAGTGGAGGGAGAATAGGGTGTGCTTACAAGCACAAAGAGAAAATAAGGAAGAGAGAGAAAGGGAGAAGAGAGATGATGAATTGCACAACTTAGGTGTGTACCATCGGATATGAGATAAGAAAAGGGGAGAAAAATAATGGAGAGAAGGGCGTCACTTTGGCTTTGCCAGCAGCTAAGGGGTGATAGGGAGGGAGAGAAATAAGAGAGAGAGATGGTGACATGGACACCCCCTAGATGTGCATCAGTGGATATGAGATAAGAAACAGAGAACAATAAGGAAGAGAAAGGCACTGCTCCAACTTTACCAGTGGGTAAGGGGTAATAGAGAGGGAGAGAAATAAGAGAGAGAGAGATGGTGACGTGCACACCCCCTAGATGTGTGCCAGCAGGTATGGGATAAGAAAGAAGGAGAAAAATAAGAGAGAAAAGCGAGAGAGGAGGTACTTAAGCAATTGTCCAAGGTGGTAGAGTTTTCTCTCTCCTCTCTCTTAAAGTTGGGAGCTATACATAATGCAAACCTTGAAAGGGCAGAAGCCCAATTTTCATTATGCCTCCCATCTTAGATTTACAATTGAATTGACCTCACTTATATAGAGCAACCACAAAATAGGATGGCATGCTCAAAACTAAGCCTAATTGTGGAAAATTACAATTTAATGGAATTAAAAAATAAATTCCCATTTTTGGACAAAATTACAAAAATACCCCTTATTTCTTTTGAGCGAATGACAAAACCATTCATCCATGAGGGCCTTTTACCATGGCTAGACTTCAAGAGCTTCTTTGGGCACTTTAGCAATGATCTGGATGATCCATCATCGTAGAATTGATGCTTGATCCATCCTGAACATTTCGATGGCCTTTGACAGTCTTGAAACAGATTTTTCATAAAGGGGGTAAAAATCCAGCCAAGTTCATAAACTTCAATCACTATTATGGTGTCATGAGTGTTCTTCCAAGTCCTCTTTTTGGTCTTGAATTGAAGATGACACTACCACAATCAATTTGCACCCAGTTTCGTCTGATTTGGTGTTTGTTTGCATCTTTTCCAAATTTGTGAGGTCACCGGGAAATGGGATTCCAATGACTGGGAAAGCATGTCTCCTATCAACCTTGAAATATGTGTCATCTGGCCTTTAATTGAGAATAAAACTTATACCATCTTGTAGCCCTTCGCGATGCGATCGCAATGGACCCAATTTCATGTCGATCTAATTTACGAATCTCGAGTTATCTCCTCACGAAGCTCAAGATGTTTTCTTTCAAAGTTCTGATTTTTGTGGTTTGCACATCTTCTCTCTAGGAAATCTCTTGCCTCAGGTCACCTCACGAGTCATGCCAAATATCAAAATGACCAGGCCATTGAGACCTAGCTTGTGTCAAAATTTGAGCTTGTTCTGATTCCAGACGAGCTATCTGTGAATGTTTGAAAATCATCCCAAGAGGTGACACATGCAGTCTCCATTAGTGGGGACTGGTTCTTTGAAGCCGCACCGCAAGAGTGTAAAACCTCTCATTTTTTTGGTAATTTTGGCACAAAATGGGCCTGAGAGGTCCGATTAAGCCCAAATTTGATTCCTAAGGGCTTTTCAATGTTCTGGATCCCATGGCGGTGGTCTGGTACCGTTTTGAGACCCAAAAAATGGGCTGTAGTTATGAGGTCCCTTTTTAGCATGGTAGAAACTGCAGTTGAGAACAAAGTTTTTCCTTGATCATATCAAAACATATCGGAATGTGATGAAACTTTGTGAGCATCCTTCGAGCATCCCAAGATGCCCTTTTCATGCCTTTTGTGGTCGTTCCAATACATTTTCAGAGGTTGCCAAGTTTTAGGCTTATTTTGTAGTGTTCCCATGGCATGACGGTGTCTTGGGTACCGACAGGATCAAGTCATCACTGGCTCTCCCCTTATTCACGTGGGCTCATGGGAGTATGTCAAAAATGACGTACAATAGCCATGTCATCTCGACACCGCCAAACTGAGGGCCTCAATTACTTGGGGTGACTGAACCTCTCACTGCCACCGTCCCAATCCGAGGAATTTCTCTATACGGGGGTGTCACAAGAATCTCCATCATCCCCTCAGACATCCAGTTAGGGCAGGGTTCTCACTCCCATTTCCCCCTCCTCAAAAGAGGTGGGAGGCAAGATTTGAAATCAGAGCGCAAAAAAAAAAACAAAAGCATATTGGATGCTCTAGAGAGATCTCAGCATATGCAACACGCAAGAATAAAAAAAAGGGTTGTCTTATTCATGTGCGAAGGAGGTTACAGAGAACGAAGGGGCCAGCAAGGCTCGTACAAAAAGGGGAAAAGGGGGGAGAGAAAACAGGAACAGAAGGGTGTTGTACATCATTTTTAACACACTTCCATAAGCCCATGTGAATAAGGAGAGAGCTAGCGACAGTCTGTTCTAGCAGGTTCATGAAACACCCGCATACCATGATTGTGCTGAAAATAAAGCCTTAAGCCTAGTGGCCTAAGTGCGATGCCCTTGCACCAATAAAGGACCCTTCGATGTAGCCCTATGCTAATGGTTGTAGCAGGGCACCAAATCATCGCCATTGTGCTCAGAACGTCGAAAAACCCCCGAGGACCAAAATTGGGCTCAATCAGACCTGCCTAGAAGAGTTTAAGCTCATGCAGCCTCACAACTCATGGGTTTTACCATAACGCGGTGCGGCTTCACTAAATCGGACCTAGAAATGGGGACTGCGGCAATGTTTTGTGGCAGTAACTTCGCCAACCCACTGTGCCTTCCTTTGAATCCAAACGAAGCTCAGACATTGACATGTTCTAGATCACCCAAGCCTCGTCATTTTGACATATGGCATACACTGTGGCGTGACTGAGAACTCCCATTGCTCTGAAGAGGAAAGTGACCGAAGAAACCGAGTAAGAAACAGGGTTCAGCAAGCTCCGGATTCAGTAAAGCATAGCTCAATGTCCAAGATTTGGATCAATGTGGGTAGGAGTTCAATAGAACCACCTCGCATAGAGCTACATTGCAGTACAACTCTTGCATTCAATTTGTGGTTTGATCAATGCAAGTCCCCAGATCACCAAGGAAGAAAATGCAGCCAGTTGTCGGAACCCCTTTGTTCGGCAGCCTTTCAAATTAGGTAAATGAGCAAATCGACACCAAATCACCAAAACTTGGTGTCAAACGACTGAAACAACCTCCTCTCTGACTTGCAAGTAGAGCCAGGAGCTAAAACAATGCAGCTCGAAGATGCATTGGTAAACAAAGTTCACAAAACTGGCCAGACTTTCACCTCGAGGAAAAGGCCACCACAACACGAATAAGGGCATCAAAATACTCAAATCGAAAGAAGAACGAAGATATATGGTTGAAACAGTGAACAATTGCCACAAGTTGCAGGACCAGCTTCCAAGGTCTTCCCATGACGGAGCAACATGCATGTACGGACGGTCTCGTCATTCAGGCAAAAGATCACATGAACATTTTTGTCATTTGTGCCTAATTTTTGGATTTGTTTTGAATTTCTTTAATTGTGATTAAGCTTGACTTTTGAGCATTCACCCATGTTTGGTGAATCCTCTATATAAGCAAGCTTAACTCACTTGTAGAGGAGGAAACCCCTTTTTTTCAAGCTCTAATACCCCTAAAGGTTGGGAAGAATCAAGGCTAGATTTTGCTTGTTAGCTTGTCTTTCTTTGTGAGCCCTGAGTCTCTTTGGGAGAGGAGAGAGAGAGAGAGAGAAAATACTTTGAGAGAGTGAGGATACCCTTGAGTGTGCGGCCCCACGGACACCCCAATCACTCGGGTCAGCCCTCACCTCTCCTAAGCTGAGTCATTCTTCCTCTCTCTCTCTCTCTCTCTCTCTCTCTCTCTCTCTCTCTCTCTCTCTCTCTCTCTCTCTCTCTCTCTCTCTCTCTCTCTCTCTCTCTCTCTCTCACTCTCATATTCGTGCATGAGACCCCGCCCGCGCAACAGCCTGTGTCCATCCTAAGCCTGTGGATGTGACCAAACCCGCAGGTCTCGACGCTTGGGTTTCACCATGCCCCCCTTAGCGGCTAGCAAATCCCTCCGAGAGGGTGACTAAGGAGAGACATTCAAATCCCATCCCAATAGCATAAAGAGAGTGAGAGGAGAGAGGTTGTGAGCTTGTAGAGGGCTCCCATCCAAACTGCGTTGATAAGCAGCCGGAGGGCTTTGTAATTGCTCTAAGAGGGCAATCTGCTCGGGCATGTCCCCAATCCTCGAAAGCGATGTAAGAGCCTTCGTGCTCCAGTCGTAAAAATCTCTCTCACCATCGGCCTCCTATCAGTTAGTAGGAGGGCCCGCGCGTGCACCACACGTTGGACCTCTGCGGTTGTTCGAGAGAGGGTTTCTGCCTCCCTACCCCGAGGGAAACCAAGACCCTACTGACATCAACTGGCGACTCCACTGGGGACTCGTCACCCTTTCATTGGCTCGAGCCATCTATAGGGACCAACCTCCCTTTCTCCTATCCTCATTTTTGCTATGGGATCTGTTTATCCCTCCATCCTCTGGGTCGGGGGTTCTACATCCCCACACCCGTGACTACTCATGGGGAGGCTCCACCGTTCGGTCGTCCCTCCCTTGTGTGCCCTCTATACGGCTATGCTAAATCAACCATCTCGATCTCGACTGGGAGAGTTCAGGGCATGAGTCCTCGGACCCCTCGCCCCGCCTCTTCCAGCGTTGAGGGGATACCCCTTAATGGCCACTACACGAGCGACTCTACTGCTACCCCCTCACTAAAACACCCTGTTGCTGGTAGGCACCCCACTGGCCACAGATCCCAAAGTGGCCTTTGTGTTGCCTCTCCTCCTCACTCGGTATGTCCTAATAGGACTATCGTCACCATAGATAGCCAAAAGGTGACCATGCTTGCTTCACATGGGGGCATCGTCAACACTGGCACCCCCACACACATACCACCTGCTGGCAATTACCATGTCAGCTCTCGCGGTTACTCCACCGCGCATACCTACGTCTATAAACTTTCTTGTGGCTCGACTGCCACAATAATGAATCGGGGCAGGAGACAGCCAACCCTATCTCTCAAACCATTTCGAGTCACTCTCGATCAGGGTGTAGTCTGGGTGCCTCTGAAGCGACCCACACCATGCATGACAACTCCACGGCTCAAGGCAGCCTAAGAGCGGAACCCCGATCGACATGCGGCTTGCAAGACAATCAAAAGTCCCTTGAAAAAATGCACATGCATTCAGGAGGCCTCATCAGTTAAACGGGTAGTTGTCACACGTACCTCACCCCTCACCACAAAAGGGACTGGCCTTGTGGCCATCCCAGACACCACTATGGATCAGGCACACACATGCAGGTCCAAGAAGCTCCCGGCTGCAGGAAAGGACAAGTGCCCATCATCCCACCTGTCACTCCTATACCACTCACTGCATGGTACTCGAAGAAGTTCCCTCGAAGCACCATCCTCTCCACTCCCTGTCCTGTGTGAGTGCTAGCCGACTCCCGACACAAGTCCCCGAAAAGTGAGGGCATCAATCTCAGAACCGCCCCTTCCCGAGTATCTCACCTTGCCGGATTTTATAAGCTCCACCCACATGTCAGCTGAGCGGGCTAGGTAGGAAGGAGACAAGTGTCAGTTTTGGTTCTAGATAAAGGTCCATCGCAACCTATGAAACAAACAAGCGAGGCATATGGAGGCCCCGCTCTCACAGTGGAAGGTGGAGGCTGCTACCTTGGGGACCCTTGGCAGATTAGAGCTGTCGCACGGTTTAAAGAAGGATGAGGCGTACGATGCCACCCATTACTAGATAGTCGGGGCACGAAGCACGATGCTTTGTATGACCAACCTAATGCCTCAAAGCCGTCTAAGGCCGACCGACTCGAAGTACACCCACAATGCCCTCAAGTATTGAGGTCGACGTTGACGCAAGGCCAGCAGCCCCTCGGGCCTACTCAAAGAGGAGCACGAGCAAAGTCTGACTATGCCTTCCCCCTCAATCACGAGGCTTGTCACATGTTGACCTTTCACCAAAGATGCGCGACAACCCAAGCAGGCCGACTGCACCTACAATCGGGACAGAGGCTAAAACTCGATCAGAGGCCCCCACCATCGAAAACCCTGAAACAACGTGGGCCACCACCAACCACGAGTTAGCCCACCCCCACACAGAATTCGCTCCTCCCTCAAAACAGCCTCAGCTGACCCCGGCCCCTCAAGCCGTCGTGGGGGCCATTTCTTTCTAAGAAAATACACCTTCAGAGCTTCGGTGTTGCCCCACTCCTGTTGCACCTCCTCCACTCATATGGTGTGGGAAACCTCCCCCATCTGAGGCTCCTGGGGAGGTCGTCATCCCCATGACATCTAGGGCAAGTCCTCCTCAGTCAAAGGTTATCTTGGCAACACCTACCCCTCCCAAAGCTAGGGAACACCGGGAGGCCGCCCTGCTTGAAACCGAAAAAATCAAATACAATGTAATTGAGCACCTGAGGAAACTCCCTGCACTCTTAAGAATCTATGACACTCTCATGCTGTCCGAAGACCTTCGAATGGCTTTGGTCCCAGCGATTTCTAGCCCCGAAGTGTATGAAACGAAGGTCGAATGGGTTGAAGTGGACCCTGCCATACTCTACAATTGCATGACTATTACATTCTCTGACGACGACTTGCAACTCGGGGAAAGGTCACAAAACCACCCGTTGTTCGTGTCGAGTG
Organism: Amborella trichopoda; assembly: GCF_054954075.1. NCBI lineage: Eukaryota > Viridiplantae > Streptophyta > Magnoliopsida > Amborellales > Amborellaceae > Amborella > Amborella trichopoda. Next base: position 25,299,604 of record NC_142344.1, read on the forward strand.
AACTACATGCCTCCCCAATCAATCGTTTCATGATTGATGGAGGGTATGTGGTGAACCTGATGCCTAAGAGGGTCCTCTTCCAGATCGATCTGAGTGTAGACCAACTAAAACCCACAAGTTTAATAGTGTAGGGATTCAGCCAAGTAAGGGAGAAACCGACAGGCACAATATGGCTCAAGCTTAGGATCCAAGATCTGAATGCAACCGCTCTTTTCCACGTTATCCACACGAACACCTCGTTCAGCATCCTATTGCGCCGCCCTTGGCTCCATGAGCTTGGCGTGATCCCATCCATGCTTCACCAATGCTTTAAATACAGTCGAGATGGGAGCCAGTACAGTTTGAAGACATTTTTCAGCACCATGGGTCCCCGATGCATAATAAAAAAGAGAAGTCGATCACTAAAGCCTGATAGACAGTAGAAATTCTGACAGTCTCATAATGGCCCCAGAACGGGTCAAGATCTTCACAAGGACTCCAAAACATTTCTTGCCAAGTTTCATCCGATTTCGACATTTCTAAGGCAGGGTAGACAGAAATAGTTTCGGCAGAATCAGCCTCTAGCAGCCTTAAATAGATCCCTATAAATGGAACCCTACTTTTGGTGAGTCAAATTATTTTGAGACCACCTTCATTAGAACCAGTATAGTCGAAAACTCTTATGGCTCAAGTTTCAGCGTAATCGAGCACTCTAAGTCAAAGTTATGGGTAAAAGACCAAAATAGGAGGAGCCGCACACTATTCCCGTGCGGTCACCCTGCAACTAAAGACCATTAAAGGGGTAGTCACAAAAAGAGACTTGTAACACTCATATCTCACTCGCCTAAGATCGGGTCATGCTAAAATGTTGTGAGCGTGTTCGTCTCGTCAAGACGAGCATTTCAATATGTGGCATGCCCCGTGACGATGTTCGAGCACAAAGAAAAGCTAGAGAGAAGTTGTCGATCCATGAGAGAAGTTGCAAAAAAATCAGCAGCAACACACCTCACTCATATGGCCAAATCATGATGCTCGCGAACCCGATCGACAGAAAACCAATTGCATCGCGTGCATAAAGGTCCATGACTATCACTGGTATGAAACCCATGCATGATAAATGGTCAGATTTTGCACATGAAGCCGATGAAGTAGCTGTAAATTTTGGTGCTAGAATCTATATTCTAATCAAAACTCAAAAGTTGTGAAATCTTCGTCTGGGCAAGAATTGAGCTGCGTTTGTTGCCACGCGACCGTGACGGCATGCTCAGTGTGATTCAGTGATGAAATCAGGGAAAAACATCAAAGAACGAGCACACTATCGATCTGAAGTTTGCAAAATTCATCTGAATTTCAAGTCACATGATCATGGCTTAAAAACACAATCCATGGCTCGAAGTTAGTATCAAATTGCCATGTCGAGCCCCATAAGAAAACAATCATCTTTCATAAACAAGGGCACCAGAGCGACCCCAGATCATCCATGAAAGATCACACATGTTCTAGGGTAGCAGCAGGAACTGTTCTGGAATTTCTACAATTGTTGAGAAGGCGCAAATCAATCATTTTGCACCCTATTTTCCTATTTTATTTAATTCAATTAAATATTAATTTTCAATAATTAAGTTTAATTTTAATCAATCCACCCATGTTTGGGCAAAACTCTATAAATCACGTACTCTCATTGTACATGGACCAAACTTTGCTTAATAAAATCTCCATCTTTTCTCATTATTGGGTCACAGCTTGAGAGAGAGAGGACCGAGAGAGAAACTTTTGAGACGGTACCGCTCGGCTCAAGGTAAATCTTTTTCTCTCTCCTCTCCTCTTTCTTCTCTTCTTCTCTCTCTTATTTCTTCTTCTCTTTCTCTTTCATCTAAGCTTCTTTCAGAGGCCATGCACGGGCATGCCTCTCTATCTCTTCCCTCTCCTATGGTTTCACAGGTCACGCATGGAGATGGCAGTGCCATGCGCAAGCCTCTTTCTCCTTCTTTTTGTTCATCTCTATCTCTCAGCGAGGTTCGCAGATGGCGCTACTCATCACCATCTGTAGATGTGTCCTCAACGTCCCGTGGAAGCCAAAAGGCAATACCTATCACCGCTCACAGGAGTCTCACCCTGTTGCGTGCCTATCGTAGATGGCGATGCCTATCGTCTCTCATGAAGGGTCACGACAATACCTATCGCCGTCCACGAGCCTCCTTCGTGCACTTGGTGCCTATTACCGTGTGCAGGCTTTTTTCGTGCTCTCAGTGCCTATTGTCATGCGTAGGCATCTTTCGTGCACTCGGTGCCTATCGCTGCGTGCAGTCTTCTTTTGTGTGCTCGGTGACTATCATCGAGCACAGGCTTGTCTTGCGTCCCACACCTATCACCGTGTGCTTCATCAAGGAATTATCGTCGCAGGCCTTACAATAGGTTATCATCACGCTCTTCACAAGGAGCCATCGCTGCCCACGAAGGGGTGTGCTGCCTTCTTGTGTTGTCAATGACGATCCCTAGCATCATCTGTAGTTCACTGCTCACCCTCTGACCATGAGCAACAGTGTTCAGCGTCGTCCAAGGGCCGCGATACTGTTACTCCACTGCTGCGAATGGCAATGTCTAAAGTCATTGGCACCCATCTCTTCATTGTCTAGGACCTTCTCTTTATTCTATTATCTTCTCAGCAGACTGAGAGTAGACTCAATCTAGTACTGCCATAGTAGTCTGGATGTTGAACAATATTGTCGTCGTGCTGGTCCTAAGTACCATGCCCGTCTTGCTGCCACACCATATCGACCTCGATTTCGAGTAGTACTGCCATCGTACTGGTCCTGAGTATCATGCACTCCTTGCTACCACTCCGAGTCAATGACTGGCTAGCTATCATGCTAGTCTCATCCCTTCACCAAGTTCTCTTCCCTTTTCTCTCTTTATTCAAATTGTCTTCTTCATCACCCTAACTTCTCATGAATGTGCATTGCCCTAAGATAAGGGTGGGTCCTTCGGCCCACTTGTCTTGGAAGTTAACCATGACAGTATTGTGTAAAAAAAAAGTAGATTGCAGGTCAAGGGAGACAATTTCAAACCAGCTGAAGCAGCTGGGGGGCTTTCCATCATGATCTAAGAGGGCGCTCGAGCGAGTCAGCCCGAGTAAGTCATGGACCCAGGTGAGGTTGATCCCCACCTCACATTCAATTCCTCTCTCACTAGTTGGACACCTACCCTTGTTCTTTGAATGAGGTTCCTAAGAGAGCGATCTCAAGTCTCGGGTCTTTCGAACACGAGACACATGTCACCCGATCACTTAGATCTTGGTCGGCGAGATTAAGGCACCTAACAGGCTTGGTGACTCCACTGGGGACTTATGATCCCTTTTACTTTTTGCATTATATTTCATGGCATCTGGGTTGCTCAACCCGTTCACCTGAGTTGGGGAGTTTCTCATCCCTGCACTCGTGACCATCCCAAAGAAGCGAGCTTCTCAAGCCTCATTCCCTAAACTCCTCTTGAGTCAGAACTCATAGTCTGGCTCCCAGGTTCTCTCTTAGATTGGTGCGAGAAGGAACTTGAAGGTCCCTAACTCCCCGCTTCCTAGCCCTGGTGGACCCTTCACCAAGGCCCTTCGCATTGGTCGTGCACATGCCACCTCACACAGCACGCACCCTGCTACTGGAAAATCCCTTGCCGGTCATATTGCTGAGGTATGCCGAAAGGGCACCTCGTTCGCTTTCACATAAGGCAAGCAAGTTTCCATCACTCTTAAGAGTCACCATGGAACCACTCTCCATACTCCTCCACCACCCTGAGCCTCTATCCCTAGAGGCTGGGCACACAGATGCAGAGATTTTGTGGCCTCCACCTCTCGCACACATCTGATGGCTCATGGTCCGACCACTCGAGCCACACCTCAGGGCAACTTTCATGCGGCCTTGAGTTCACATTCAAGGCTAGGCCTTCTCAGGCCGAACCCTGCATGCGCTAGTTAGATCTTGCCCTCTGGATTGGCAAGTATCTCAAGTTTCTAGCTAACCCGAGATTTGGGATCGCTCTCACAAAACCTTGCTCAAGAGCAAGAGCTGGTATATCAACCGATGAGGGAGGAATTGAAGGTGGGTTCGAAACTTACTTGGGTTGGCTAGCGTGGGCGTCCTCTTAGATCATGAAGAAAACCCTCCAGTTGCTTTAGCTGGTTCAGAATCGCCTCCCTTGACCTACAATCCTCTTGTTTTCTGTACAACACTTCTATGGTTAATTTGTAAGATAAGTGAGTCAAAGAGACCCACCTTGTCTTAGGGAGATGTATGTTCATACAAGAGGGTGATGAAGAGTAAGGTTTAAATACAGATAAAAAATAGAAGAAAACTTGATAAAGTGGCGAGACTAGCATGACAGCCGGGAAGTTATCGGCTTGGAGTGGTAGCAAGATGGGCATGGTTCTCAAGACTAGCACGACAGCAATACTACTCGAAACCAAGATCGATATGGTGGTGCTAGGCTAAGTCTACCCTCAGTCAAGTGAAAAGAGAAAAGAGAGTGAAAAGAAGACACGAGATGGCAAAGAGATGAAGTCCCGACAGTGCTAGGCATCGCCACTCACGATCGTGGAGTAGCAGTGTCGTGGCCCTTGGGTGATGCTCGACGCTACTGCTCATGGCTAGAGAGTGAGAAATGAACAACAGATGGCACTAGGTATCGCCGTTGGCAACATAAGAATATAACACGCCCTCGCGTGGGTGGCGATAGTCTCTGATGAAGCGCCCAACGATGGTCATTCATGAAGCGCATGGTGGTAATCCTCACGAGACACATGACAATAGGTGTGGGATGTAGGAAGGACGGTCATGACCGTTGAATACGTGAAGGACACTTCTCAGATGGTGAATGGTATCGCCGTCTACTATAGACGCGCAACAGGGAAAGAACCCTACAAGAGGCAACAGGTTTCGCCATCTAGATTCTTCACTGAGACGTCAAAGCTACATTTTTTAACGATAATGGGCAACGCCGTCTACAGCCCTCACTAGACGAAAGAGATAGAAGAAAACAAAAGGGGGATAGAAACTCACGCATGGCGTTGCCGTCACTATGCCTGACCTGTGTGACCTCAGGGGAGGCATGCACGGCACTGCCACTGTTGTGCATGACCCCTGTGAGGAATTAAGACGGAGAAGAGAGAGAAGAGAGGGAAGAAGAAAAGGCAGAGAGAGAGAGAAGATTTACCTCGAACCTAGGGGTACCGATCAAAAGTTTCTCTCACGTCACTCTCTCTCTCTCTCAAACGTGACCCAACAATGAGAAGAAAGAGAAACATGTATTAAGTAAAAACTCTCTCTTTTGCTAGTATGTATATATAGAATTTGCCCCAAAAATGGGTGGATGATCAAAAGTAATGTTAATTGTTGGAAATTAAGATTAAATTGAATTAAAAGAAGTTAAAAAATAGGGTGCAAAATGATAGATTTGCCCCTTCTTAACAATTCATGGAATTTCAAAACAGTCCATGTATTACCCTAGAACTTGTGTGAGTATGGCTTATCTGGGGTCATTCTGATGCTTGGTTGATGGTAAGATGATTGTTTTCTTGTAGGGCTCGGCATGGCGATAGAGTTGATACCAACTTCGAGCCATGGATAGTGTTTTTAGTGCACGATCATGTGACTTGAAATTTGAATGGATCTTGAAACTTCAGATCGATAGTGTACTCTTTCCTTGATATTTTTCGGTGATTTCTTCACTAAGTTACACTGAACATGCCTTTGCAATCTCGAGGCAATCGTGCCCGAACAAAGATTTTGCAACTTTGAAATTTTAGTCGGAATCTAGAATTTCGGCGACGTAATTTGCAGTCAATTCATCGGCTTTGTTTGCAGAATCCGACTGTTCATCACGTGCGGAGTTCGGGTCAGTGATAGCTCAAAACCTTACACACACGTTGGAATTGGTCACACGACGATAGGGATGGCGAGCGGTGTGATCTAACCACTCGAGTGAGGCACGACGCTGTTGAATTTCTTACACTTATTTCACGGATCAGCAACTTCTCTCTAGCTTTTCTTCGTGCTCGATTGTTGTCACATGGCGTGCCACATATCAAATCGTTCGTCTTGACTAGACGAACATACTCACAAAATTTGAGTGCGATCCAACCTGGGACGGGTGAGATATGAGCGTCAAAATTCACTGGTTGTGACTGTCCCTTCCATAGCATGGAGTTTCAGGGTGGCCCCACAGGAATAGCGTGCGACCCCTCCTATTTCACTCTTTTTCCTATGTCTTCTTAGAGTGTCCGTTCAAGCTGAATTTTGGCCCCTGGGGGTTTTCGACAGTGCCAGAACCAATGGTGGTGGTCCCACGGTGATTTGAGACATCAAAATGTAGCTCTAGTTATAGGGGTCATTTCAAGGAGCTAGAGGTCGATTCTGCTGAAGTTGTTTCTCAGTCCGATACTGCCTTAGACATGTCGGACTACAACAAAACTTGGCAAGAGAATTTTGAGAGACCTTATGAAGATCTTGGCCGATTCTAGGGCTATTTTGAGACTGTCGAACTTTCCAATGTTTGCTAGGCTTTATTGAGCGGGGGCCCCATGTTGATGAAAAATACCTTCCAATAGCATGCCCCATAGAATGTTGTGCTTCGAGAGAATCAAGAAGTGCAATCATTTGAGAAGTTTTGAGGGATCTTGTCGAAGTCCTCACCCTCAAGGGACTACCAAACCTTTTCTGAAGGCCAAATGTTGTGAACCTTTGGTCGACATTGTTCGCTGTTGCACCAAGTTTACTTTTGATGCTCAGATTATCTCTGTAGGTCCCATATAGGGGGGTCCAGTTGAGGGGGGCTTCTGATCCATCCCAAAAGTTTGGTCTCATGTAGGCTAGGGGATTTTGGTGAGGCATACCTTGAAGCCTGTGGCAGGATAGACCCTGGCTTCATCAGTTTCTTGCCTTCATGATGGTCCTTAACATTTTTGAAGGGATCTTTTAGTCATCGTCATCACCCTCAAGGACTCCTATTGTTGTTGAATTGGGGAGATCTTATGCGGCTCTCACTCCTTGATGAGCCATGTTGAAGTGTTGGGGATCTTATGCGGCTCTCACCCCCTGATAAGCCATGATGGTTAAGAGATCTTATGCGTCTCTCACTCCCTGATGAGCCATGTTGAAACGTGGGGGATCTTATGCAGCTCTCACCCCCCGATGACCCATGATGGTTGGGAGATCTTATGCGACTCTCACTCCCTAATGAGCCATGTTGAAACATAGGGGATCTTATGCGGCTCTCACCCTCTGATGAGCCATGATTATTGGGAGATCTTATGCGGCTCTCATTTCCTGATGAGCCATGATTATTGGGAGATCTTATGCGGGTCTCATTCCTTGATGAGCCATTATGGTTGGGAGATCTTATGCGACTCTCACTCCCTGATGAGCCATGTTGAAATGTGGGGGATCTTATGCCTCTCTCAACCCTTGATGAGCCATTTGGTGTTGCAATTGGATGCTGGCTTTTGAGGATTTTTAGCAGGCCTCATTAACCAAGATTGTGACTGTTTGGAGATTGAATGTCGGTTAAGGCGATGGTCGTGCGTCAGCCTGTCTTGTCGATCCAAGCGCCCTATTGCAGGTTTTCACTTGAACAGGTGAAGTGGCACCGTAAAGACGGTTTTCACCAACTTCCGCTATTTTAGGCTCTTTTCCCCATGACCTGTGGTCATGTCCACCCTTTTTATCCATTTTTACTCACGATGCCGTTTTGGGGTTTTCACCGTGCATGGATTTTGTTTTCCACATAACTCTCTTACGCATGGTTTCATGACCATGCCCATCCGTCATTTTTATTCATGATGTTCCTTTGTCATTATTCATGATGTTCCTTTGTCAAGTGTACACTATGCCCTTTTTTTTTTCATGTGAAGGCATATTTAGAGTCGTGCCTTCTAGACCTGTGCGAATCCTTTTAACATCATGCAACCAGGACATGCACCATAGTTTAGGGTCATACAGCTAGACCATAGTGATGGTGAACGGCAGTTATTGGAGGCCATAGAGTGACCTTAGTGATGACTTTGACTCACTTGCGAAGATGGCATGAAGTTGCCTTGTGAAGAATTGATGATGGATGGATGGTGGGTGAACAATGGTGACCCACTAGTTGACGTCGAGTATGGCTCGTGGAAAGGTTCGTCGTTGGTGAGCATGGGTAAGACGCACTGGAGGAAAAGATGGTAATGATGGTGAAGGTGGTGCGCCCACATGAATGGACCGATTAAGGAAGGCGTGCGTGAAGATGCACATAAAGGGCATATGCACGTATGTGGCCTCACCGAGGAGGAAATGGAGGTGGTATGCGCACACGAACGGGTCGATTAGGGAAGACATGTGCGAAGATGTATGTAAAAGGTGTGTGCGTGTATGTGGGGGCGTATTTAAGGTCATGCCTTTTAGACTTGGGCAAAGTAGTTTAACGTCATGCAGTCAGGACATGCACTATAGTTTAGGGTCATATAGCTGGACCGTGGTTATGCAGTTTAAATTCATACAACTATGACCTTGCAGTTTAAGGCCATGCAATGAGACCTCTGCTACAGTAAAAGGTCACATAGTTTAGACATGGCTATGTAGTTTAAGGTCATGCAGCATGGACCATGGCTGTGCAGTTTAAGGTCATCCAATACGGACCAGTGTGTGGGTCATCATGTAGGTAAAGCTACATCGGGGATGGGTTGTGGATAACAATCTGACTCTCTGGGGATAGAGATAGTCAAGGCTACGCACAAGTGAGAAGTTTAGATAAAGATGGCGGCACTCGAGGAGTGGCAGACGGACATGACCTCACCAAGGATTAGGAGGTCCACTATGACCTCTTGAGGATAATGAGCAATGGCATGCATGTGACTCTGCTGAGGATGACAGGTCAGAGCACAAATGAACCTCATGAGGGTTTAGAAGATAAGATGGGCCTTAAACTCCCTGGGGATAGTGGGTCATAGTAAGACGTGACTCTTATTGGGATGTTGGTGTCATTAGGGGTTAAAGGGGTAGGTATGACTATTGCACACATCTAACTCCACTGGGGATGTTGATGAAATACCCTTTCAGCAAGGAGGTGTTCTATCTCTTGATTGGAGTTGTGCATATGGACCCTTTTTCGTGTCATGCGTTATAGTTTTAGGGTCATGTAGCTTGGACCATGGCTATGCAGTTTAAAGTCATACGGCTTGGACCGTGCAGTTTAAACTCTTGCGGCTTGGACCGTGCAGTTTAAAGTCGTGCAACTAGACTTTTTCTACAGTTTAAGGTCGTATAGTTTGGACCATGGCTGTGAAGTTTAAGGTCATGCAGCATTGACCGTGGTCGTTCAGTTTTGAGTCATGAGATAAGGATTATGTAGTTTAAGGTCGTGCAAATAGATCTTCGCTACAATTTAAGGTCATATAATGCGGACCGTGGTCATACAGTATTGAGTCGTGTGACAAGGACTATGCAGTTTAAAGTCATACAACTAGACCACCGCTATAGTTTAAGGTCATATAGTTTGGACTGTGGCTGTGCAGTTTAAGGTCATGCAGCATTGACTGTGGCCGTACAGTTTTGAGTCGTGAGAGAAGGACTATGCAGTTTAAGGTCATGAAACTAGACCTTAGCTATAGATTAAGGTCATATAGTTCAGACCATGGCTTTGCAGTATAAGGTCATGCAGCATCGACTGGGGTCGTACAGTTTTGAGTCATGAGACAAGGACTATGCAGTTTAAGGTCGTGCAACTTGACCTTCGCTACAGTTTAAGGTCATATAGTTCGGTAAGGTCATGCAACATGGACCGTGGTCGTACAGTTTTGAGTCCTGAGACAAGGACTATGCAGTTTAAGGTTGTACAACTAGACCACCGCTACAGTTTAAGGTCATATAGTTTGGATCGTGGCTGTGCAGTTTAAGGTCATGCAGCATGGACCGTGGTCATACTGTTTTGAGTCATGAAACAAGGACTATATACAGCTTAAGGTCGTGCAACTAGACCTTCGATATAGTTTAAGGTCATATAGTTTAGACTGTGGCTATGCAGTTTAAGATCATGCAGCATGGACCGTGGTTGAACAGTTTTGAGTCATGAGACAAGGACTATGCAGTTTAAGGTCGTACAACTAGACCACTGCTACAGTTTAAGGTCATATAGTTTGAACAATGGTTATTCAGTTTAAGGTCATGCAGCATGGATTGTGGTCGTATAGTTTTGAGTCATGAGACAAGGACTATGCAGTTTAAGGTCGTGCAACTAGACCTTTGCTACAGTTTATGGTCATATAGTTCAGACCATGCAATTTAGGGTCATGCATTGGACCGTGGCATGGTGAGCGAATTTGACCCCATGGGGAACAGAGCCATCACCAGAGGCTGGACTCCCCAATGAGTGAGGTTGTGGTGCAAGGGTTGAACTTTCGGAGAGCACAGGACGATGGTCCAGCTAGGAGTGTCATGGCGTGCGCGTGGCACTAAGTGCCAGATGGCGCACGTGGCATTAGGCCCCTTGGTGAAGCATGCAGTAGTGGCCCTTGACAAAACGCGCGATGATAATTCTTTTGATGAGGTGCATGGTGATGGCCCTTGATGAAGGCGTGCGATGATGACCCTTTGACGAGGGCGCGTGATGATGGCCCTTGATGAAGGCAAGCGGTAATTTCCCTTGACAAAGGCACGCGGTGATAGACCTCTGGGTGAAGGGCTTGGTGATAGCCCTCTCGGGTCTCAGGCTCGACCTTCCATGGCCTAGTCTTATTGCCGCCAAGAACTGAGGACTGAAACATCATTTCATGTTTGTTGAGGGCAGTTTACGGCTTTGCTAGGTATAAAAGGGGAAAAACCCCACTTTACTCTTTGACCGAAGGGTAAAATAGTATAAGGGTTTTTAAAGAGGGAGGGCCAAAGCTTTTGGCGAAGGTTTTTCAACAAGAACTTCTCGACAAAAATTTGTAGAGACAAGCGGCTAGGAGCTTTTCTGGCGAGCTTCAGGAGGTCATGAAGCTTCGTGCTATGATTGTGAACCTTTTTGGGAAGTGTCGAGGCTTTTTGAGCAAGGAACAGGGCTTCTCGAGGCGTTAGCAAGATATGCAGAGGTGCCCTGCCGAGGTTTGAATGCTTCTCCTGTCATTCTGCTGCTGAAGGGGAGATTGCAGTGAGTTAAGAGGCCTCTGTAGGTCCTCTGGTTATCGGAGTAGAAGAAGGGAGAACTGTAGTGAGCTCACAGGGAACTCAACAGACTTCTGGTGAGTTGGTGGTGAACTCGTTGAAGTGGGAAGAGCAGGGAGAAGGGAGATCCGCAGGGTCTCAGGGAAGCCTTCTAGGGATTCCGGTGGTTTTTTGCTAACTCTAACAGAGAGTGGAAGGCGAGGAATGGGTTTCCTGATTAACGGGGTGGATTCCCCGTGAGGTGGGGAAACATTGGTGGGAAAACGAAGGGTTGGGGGGCCGTAACAGTCGAAGAGACGAAGGGTCATGGGTCGGTAAACTGTAGTCCTTCACACACACGGTGACAGGTCGCGCCACAAGTGTCAAGCAGTGTGCGACACATGCTGATAGCTAGAGAGAGGCATTAATACACCTTGGTCATGGGACGGCAATAGCCCTCGGTTGATTTTGAGGCGACAGCGATAGCATCTTAGTGGGCAGACGGCGATAGTCCTACACTGGTGAACGCAGTTTCTTCATGGCCGCCTAGCGTCGTTTGCTTTTGTTCTTATGGCTGAGGCTTCGGGGGCCATTCTAAATGTGAAGAACCTCCTGCGAGAAGGGGAGCTTGGTATTAATGTATTCACCAGCGAGAGCTTGGTAAAAGGTGAGCCAATATTGCTCACTGAAGCCTTGTGTGAACCAAGGTGGCCTTTGTGCATCACCTTTGTGTGCACCCCCATTCAGCTAGTGACGAGGGAAGATAATGATGGAAATGTGAGTATAGAGGTGGGGATAGGCTTTCTACATTACCTGCACCGTAACATAGCCTTTAATGCGAGCTTTCCAACTCTAGGAAAGTGGATGGTAGAACCCCCGAGCATGAAATGGTCATCTTCTGGCCTGCAGTTACAAGGGGAACACCAGTACTTAAAGGGGTACTCCTCATAGACAATGAAAGTGCTACGGCGTTTCAGGAATACTTTGAGACAGGCCTTTTTACTAGCCGCTCTTCAGTGCTCAGCGGGCTACTATGACCGCTGCTCCAACATAGTCAAAGTGTTATTGGAGACTTGGAGCCATGTTAGCAACTCATGGGTACTTGGTCACAGAGAGGCAGGGATTTCACTGATGGACCTGCACTTTGTTAGTGGGTTGCTACTCCTCAGAGTCATGTATGATGAGTTCATTCCTCCAAACTCAGTCATTTCTGGGGGGGAGAAGATAGGTAAAGAAGCCCCACCAGCTAGGCTTCGAGAATTGTTCGTGATCTACCAGCGACTCTATGATGAGCCCAAAAGTGGGCGAGTCACTTTCAGAAAATGGGTGAGGTTCTTCTACGACAGTTGTACAAATGAAGTTGGTCCGTCGTCGAGAAAAGAAGTGAAGGAAACTACACTCGTTTTCATGCTACGAAAGGAGAACGAGCACATCTTCCTGGTGGCCTACCTTCTTATGAAACTTTGCCCTGCCAAGAGGGGCATATGTCATTCGTCCGGGCACTTTCTATGTGGCCTATGACATGGCACGGGGGAAGGAGTACACACCAGCATAGCCTGTTCTATGCAGTATTTATCATGGCCTAGGAGCCATTTCCAGGGAAAGACCGTATAAAGGGGAGGAAGGAGGAAACGAGATAGAAGACAGCGAGGCCTTCCCAGAAGATTTCAAGACTGCTTTCCCTGTCCACTATGTGTATGGCTGGCTTAGGGCTTATTTTCAAGATACATATCTCATAACCCGAGAGCTGAAGGACAGCATGTGCATGTTTTTGCTGAAAATTGCCGGGCAGGGGGCAGTTTTCCATACCCCCAGCCATGCGCACAACTTGTTCTTCAATGACCACCTCCACATGACCCGAGTGATGTTCCCAGTTGGAGGTTTCACAGATTGTGCATATGTGGACGAGCTAGGCCACCATCTAGATGGTGACTTCACCAACCCAAAATAATTGATGTTTATGTTGAGTGTGAGAGGCGGAGTTCTTGCCTATGGCACTGTCCATGGCGCGAAGCTTGAGGGCTACTTTTCTCATCAGTTCGTCTGATAGCATGGGCTAGATCAGGGGTGCCCGTTCTCCATACTCTTTGAGAAGTAGCATAGCAGGGCAGCCCACTCGAAAAAGGACGAGTTGGGGACCCTCAGGGAGATTTGGCTCCCGAGGCACATTCGCACCACCTGGGCCACATGCTTAGAGGACACCAAGGTCAATACGTTTGTGCTGCCCCATTTTGACAGAAAGGTATGGGCCACTAAGGCACATGAGCACTGGTGGAGGATCACGAACAAGGGTATTGGGACGGGGAACACCCTTAGAAAGGGAAGGGCAGCTGCTGAAGCCAAGATATCAGGCAACGAAAGCTGGCAATGACCCCTCCCTTAGGAGAGATTTTTACCATGGGCTTCCCGTATGATTGGCATGTGGTCAGGCGGCCTTGCCGAATTATCGTGGATGAGTCCTTGTTGAGGTTTTTCAACATGGAGAAGGAGACAGAGAATATTTTTTACCACCTCTCTACTATCTTCAAATGGAAGGAAGGTCGAAAAATCCTTAGGCATGAGGGATGTTTGGTCCGAGATTTGAATAAGCTGATAGGGAATGACACTCATAACAAGTTAGCCACCAGTTCTTCCAAGTCTGACACCTCGAAGGCTGCTACGTCTGAGCAGACGAAAGGGAAGAAGAGGAAGCGGGCTGCTGCACCCAAGCCAGTGAAAGGGAAGAAGAAAAAGCAGGTTGTTGTGCCCGAGACGGTGGCAAAGAAGAAAAAATAGGCTGCTACTCCGGAGCTGACGAAGAAGAAGAGGCAGGCTGCTGCGTCCGAGCCTACAAAGAAGAAAAAGTAGGCTGCCACACTCGAGCCGGTGAAAAGAAAGGAGAAAAAGCAGACTGCCCCAGGAACTCCTCGTGCCCCAGCTCAGAAGGCAACCAAGGCCTCAGGGAGCAAAGGGCGTAAGGTCCCCAAGGTTCGTGAGCCAAGAGACAGTTCCTTGCCCTCTGCTACTTCAAAAGGTTGTGCATCTCCTGCCATTTCCCTGTCACCTTCTGCTCTTGTGGCTTCGCCTTCTCCTTCACCTGATCTTTCTCTTGGCCCTTCAGAGATTCAAGTCAGTGCCTTAGAGTCTACTACCCCAATTGTGGCTGAAGGGGAGGGCTCAGTCCCGATGGAAGTGATCGGGGCTGATGAGGCTGGCCTTGACGAGGCGGCAGAGTAAGCGAGGGCCTCTGAAGTTCTGACAGTCATCGTGCCTACTGAGGAAAGAGAAACCCCGATAGAGGTCATGATAATAAAAGCGGATGAACCCCCAAGAGCGGAAGAGGGGCCATCCGTACAACAGGAGACGATTGCCTCGAGCGATAGATCTGTGGGGGGTGGAGAAGTAGGACTCCCTGAGGGATCAAGCTTGCCGGGCCCTGAGGCGAAACTCATGACTGTAGAGGAGGTAGAAGCCATGGGAGAGCCTGTCGCTGAAATGATTGCCGCGGGATACAAGGGCAAAGAAGGAGAGGGAAAGGGTGTCCAACCTCATGAGGTGGAGACGGTTCGAGAAGAGGGGACACAGGGAGAGGTCGCTACCCCGAGCGAGGTGACTACCGAGGTGTAACTCGAGACTGAGGTAGTGGCTCCAAGTGAGGAGGTCAGTCTTGCTTCGGCTACAGTTGTGGTGCTTATAGAGGACGAGGTGGTGGTGCCTAAGCATAAAAGGATCAAGCCTGACATGGCCATGATCGGGGGTCAGAGCGAGAAAGTCATTGCTTAGGTACCAAAGCAGCCTGAGGTTGCTCTTGAATCTGAGGACCCTGAGACCTTGGCTATAGCTGGGGGTCCTCCTATTATTGTTGCTTCTGCTGTATTGGCTAGGCCTTCTTTCAGTGGGCTACCAGACGTTATTTTTGTGATGCTTTAGACGGGCCACCAAAAACTGAAGGAGTTGTCCTTTGAAGAGCTTGGAGGGACAATCCAACAGTTGCGGGGGATTGCGTTAGGGAATGCGCTTGAAGTCCTTCCTTATTTTGACAGCGTTGTCAATGAGGTGGAGGGATGGAGGGTAAAGGCTTTGCGAGAAGAAGCAACTGCGCAGCGATTGGAAAGCTCAGGGTTGCCTCCTTTGGAGTCTTCTCTTCTACACTACTGTGAATTGGTAAACACTCAATCGTAGCAGCTGGATGCCATAGAATCCCAAAGATCAAGCCTTGTTGTTGAGGCCATCGCCCACCAGCGCAAGGTGACGGCTCTGAGGGTGAAGATATTAAAGCTAATGGAGAAGCTTGACAAGTTGGAGAAAGAGACTGCAGACTGGGAAGCGAAGGATAAAGTGCTTTTTTATAACACTTTGGCCCTTCAGCATTCTTTGAGAGAAGTGACCACCTTGATGAAGCAAGAGGAGGGGCTAGTAATAGAGCTGAAGAATGAGATTGAATAGGTGAAAACATCGGCTGCAACGTACAAGGGAAATATCAATGAACAAATTGATTGATTTTGATGGTGCCTTCTTTCTTTTTCTTTTCTTTTTTGCATTTCTTTTCATTGTAAAGGAAATAAGTTTGTAATGCCCTTTTGACTTGTAAATGAAACAATTCTTTTCGCTTTTCTTTCTATGTCATTGCTTCCTCGCTCTCATAACTTGGGACAACAAAGAAAAGCCCACTCCTTGCTTCGTCTTGTGACAACCTGTTGTGGCTTCAATGACCTCAAATGGGTGAGCGGTTGCTTTCTCACCCCTTAGTGTTTGATTTGAGAGGGGCTCATAATTCATAGTTCTCATGATTTGATGAGCCTGCTCACTGTAAATTCTCCAGTCTGGGGGAGCTTTGGCTTCAATTCAAGATGCATTGGTCTTGAGCTCGTCATAAGTCTTAGTCTCAGGGACAAACCCTTTTAAGTGCTTTGAAGCAATGCGCATGACCTCTAATTGGCTCTAGAGGTTACGAACCTCGCTTCTTAGCTCTGCCATGGGGTCTTGTTCCTAGGAACCGGAGGGATGACTCTTGTCTAGCTGTACTTCTTCAACAACCCCCGAGAAGTGTAGGACCTACTTTTGGCTGCTGATTGTGACGACACAAAATTTTCCTGGCAAGTTAGAAGGCATGGTGGGATAGGGAGGCTGAGGTAGAGGCCAGCACCAATTGGATTGAGAGCCAGCGCCGGGTGAGTTGGAGAAGAGGCCAGCATCGATTGGAAGAGCCAGCACCGGGTGGATTTGTGTGAAGAGGCCAGCACCGGTTGGATTAAGTGTCAACGTCGGTTCGATTGAGTGCCAACACCGATTGTGTCTCTGACGTGCATGAGTTGTGTATGCCACTTGTCAAATGCATGTTATAAAAGTGCCACATGTCTAAATGTTACAGTCTTTTGGTGATACATGGCCAGCCACCTCAACCCAAGACTACTTAAGCCCCCTTCCTCACTCAAACCACTCATTCTTACTTCATCTCTCTCTCTCTCTCTCTCTCTAAGACACAAGGTGGGTAGCCACCGTTGGGCTAGTGAGAGCAATGAGGAGAGGAGTGGAGAAGACACCATTGTTGTTGAAGTAAGTGGATCCATCACCATTGCATGATTGTCGTTAGGATGTATGGAATCTATGTATACAAAATGAGAATGAAAGTGTATGTGATGTAAGAAAATCCTTACGCCTTTTTATTTAGAAATTGGGGCTCTTGTTCTATGATAATGGTGAATGTCAAGAATGAATGCATGATTCTTAGAGTATGTAAGAAATACATGTTATGTCTGATTATGTGTGCATTCACACTATGAGAGAATGGTTTTTATCAAGTGCCTCGCCATTAAATGAAGATCATGGAATGTATGCTTGAGACATGTCGTATGCCATTGTGAAATTCCAGAAGTTTGTGTGTTCTTATAAGAGGCTTTTAAACAGCCAAATGGGGTCCGATTGACCTCAAACCACCACCATTGGAAATATTTATGAGTCTAGTAAAATGTTTGTTTTTACCCATTTCTGAAATTATTTACAAAAATGAAGTTATAATTAAAAATGGAAAGGTATATCATTATTGTTTTCCTGGTTTTTCACTTATAACAATGTGGTCACTGATTTTAGCGAGACAAACGAAGTTGATTTTCGGCTAAACCACATCCATTTGAAATATATTTGAATGGGCTAAAATTTTCAGGAGGAAACTATTTGAAAAGCTTCTTAGATTGAAAGTTATACCTTACTTTACCAAGGTATGTCACTGTGGGCAGTATTGATGAAAATTAGAACTATCACCTTGTTTGCCACAAATTTTTGAACCACCAAATGGAATCCAAATGCTTTTAAACTTGGTTTGTTAGAAATATATATGCCTTCTCTTAAACTTTTGTTTTTTATCCGTCACAAGTTGCCTTATGGTTTGAATGGCATAATGATTTGAAGCAGGGTACGTTGTTGTCCACTGTGCACAGCAGGGAGCAGTTAATTAACCCTCATTTCCTTAAACCTTTAAGAGGTCAAATAGAAACATGTTGTCCTTAAAACACTTCCAAGTGAGGGATAGGTGTGTTTGGTACGAAATTAATTTTGAAACCATCTTCAAACTCTAAATGGCCCAAAAGTTAGGACCCCAATTGTGAGCGCTCTTGCGCATGCGTGATAATGAAGTTATGCTTTGCTAGGACATGGAAGTGTGATTATGATGAATGCCCTATTGCAATATGAATTTCATGATTTTAGTAATTCTTATGCTCTATGTGAATGGATACCTACTGTGTGAATGATGGTATCATGATGCTTATGCTATATGTGAATGGATACCTTCTGTGTGAATGATGGTATCATGATGCTTATGCTATATGTGAATGGATACCTACTGTGTGAATGATGGTATCATGATTCTTATGCTATATGTGAATGGATACCTACTATGTGAGTTATGGTATCAGAGCAGCCAGGTTAGGATTCTTGGCCTAGGGAGTCTTAGGAGTGTCCACAGAGTAGTTTTGATAGGCTAGTAACTGGGTGTTTTTGTTTTAAGTTGGAGACTCTAAGGACTCGTACTACCAACGTGAGTTCAAGTAATAGGAACACCGAGGCCTCCAGAACTTTGGAGGCTTTGATACAAGTGTTGAGAGAAGTTAAGCCAGCCCCTTCTTCCCTCACCCCTGATATGAATGATAGTAATCTGATAGAAAGGTTCAAGAGGATGGCACCTCCAAGATTTGTAGGGCATGGGGAGTAGAAAAAGTTGAGAGATGGAGAAGGTAGAAAGAAAAGATCTTTGAGGTTCTAAATTGCACCGATGAGCAGAAAGTCAGGCTGGGTACCTTTATGCTCGAAGGAGGAGCTGAGCACTGGTGGAGCTCAGTAAAACAGTAGCGGGAAGGGTCAGGAGTTGTGACTACTTGGGAGAGTTTTCTGGAGGCCTTTATGAGAAATACTTCCCTGACTCCGTAAAGGAAAGGAAGGAGGTAGAATTCATAAAGCTGCAACAGGGGATATGTCTGTTGAGCAATATGCAACAAAATTTGTTGAACTCTTCAGATTTGCACCGGATATTATTAGAATTGAGGCATGAAAGGCTAGCAAATTTGTGAGGGGCCTTCGGCCCCGATATAAGAAGAAGGATTACTGCAGAAAACCTTAAGACCTTTGCCCCGCTGCAGGACCTGGGCCTAAAAATGGAGAAAGATGATGATGAATTTCGAGCTAGAAGAGATGGAAAGTTGGGTGTCACCCAGTCCGAGAATTTTACTAAGACACGACCCCCTCCAAGGAGAGAGTGGAAGGGGAGAAACAGTCAAGGTGGTGTCAGGATCCCGGGGGTTTTCCCGAATGATGTAAGGGACAATCGACACCCAATTTGCCCTCACCGTGTAACGGGGAACCATACGGCGGCATAATTCTTTAGAAAGACCAAGGCTTGCTTCTGCTGCGGTAAATTGGGCCATTTAATTATAGACTGCCCCGTCAAAGGATCAAATGACAGACCAAGAGTTCAAGGGGGGGTGTTCGCCCTAACCGAGCAAGAAGCCAAGGCGTCAACATTTGTGATTCGAGGTATGCTTTTTGTGTGTGGAATTGAAGCAAGAGTTTTAATTGATCCTGGTTCTTCCCATTCATTTATTGCACCACACTTTGCATATCTTTTGAATGTTAAACCTGTACGACTTGTTTGGACTTTGATAATATGTACGCCTATGGAAGAATCAAAAGAAACTGATGCGATGTATAAATAGTGTGGGATTGTGATTGAAGGGCATTTGTTGCCTATAGATTGGACACTTTTGGAATTGTCATTTGTTTTGATTGATGGTTTTATTATGGTTTTCTTTCATGGTTTGCTATTGGTTCTGCTTTTTCATGCGTTGAGTCACTCCCACCTGAGTGACATTCGTGACCTCCGATCACCATCCCGTGCTCTATTGCTCGTCGATAGTGGTCAGCGGGTGGCGTCGTGACACTGATGACCCCTTTATTCAAGGAGGATGGAACTTGGAGTATCTTCCTTGGTGGTTTGTATGTCAGTTCTACTTCTAGAAGAGTGATGGGGACATGTATGACCTTTTACTAGTTTGACGTGTAGGTGTCTGTGCTGGAAGGTTTACCTCTAGGGCTTCCTCGAGGGCCGCTGCTAGCTAGCCACTTTGTTCTAGCGGAGTAGAAGTAGAGGGGGAAGCTTTGTCTTTAGGAGAGGACACCATGACCTTAGAGAGGTGGCAAGGTATGCTCAAGTGGATAGGGGTCAAGGGGAGGATCTTTCCCTGTTTTTCCTCTTCTTTGAACATTTCCATGATCATTCGCCTCAGATCCTCAACGTCATCATGAGACGAAGGTCCTGTCTCTCTCACAGGCTTCCAATCGTCATCCTTTGACTTTTTTGACGCTGAAAGTTCTATGAAATAGTACTTGGCGTCAGCATAGTGAGTCTTAGCTACGAGGAATGGTCTTTTATCAGTATAGACATTGTGTTGCCTTCCATCTCAGCTGTACTTGAAGCATTGGTGGAGTGTGGAAGGAACCACCCCCTGGTCGTGAAGCCAAGGACGACCAAGCAGGACGTTGTAGGAGGTATCGGTGTCCATTACATGGAATTGGGCATAACCGTTGAGATCACCGATCTTGAAATGAAGGTGCATTGTGCTGGCTAGCTTTTCTCTTGACTGGTTAAACCCTTGCACAGTGATGTGGGTAGGAGTGAGTTCATCAAACCCTAATCCCAATCGGGTAAGAATCCTTCTTAGGATCAGGTTGACTGCTGACCCTCCATCTAACATGATCCGATTGAGAGGGTAGGTGTGAAGTTCACCATTCATGAAGAGGGGGCGATTGTGAAATTGTCCTCCCAACTGAAGGTCTTCGAAAGAGGAGATTGTCAAGCACCCACTCAGAATGGTCGGGTTAACCTCAATAGGTTCCACTTCAGTCTCGTACACCTTTGGGTTAGAAAGAGCTTGAATCAAAGTCATACATTAGTCTCTAGACAACATGAGGACATTATAGATTCTTGGAAGGGCTGGAAGCTTTTTCAAGTGCCTAATTACGTCGTATTTCACTTTGTCCTCATTAGTCTTCTGTGCTCCTGATCATGTCACTAGTGTGGGTGGTAGGGTAAGCTTAGGAACAAGTTTTGGTTGGGTTTTGGTTTGCGACACCAGCTAACTTTGTTGTTCAGCCGGTGCGGTCTGGGTTGATGAGGAAGTAATAGGAGATTGTATTAGGGATGCAGAGGTTTGAGGTTGAGGTTTAGGGGAAAACAAAGGAATAAGAAACTTGAGGGCCTTGAGCTTTTGAGGTGTGGGCTGTAGCTTCTTTCCCGATCTTAGACCCATTTGCCCCGTGCTAGCTGGTACCTCCAAGATCTACACCATGTGGGAGGCTTCTTTGGAATAGAAGCCTGAAGATGACTAGATTTTTGCTCGGGTTGATAGAGCGTCGGTAGCTGTCGAGAATCCAGCCACCTGGGTCAGCATCTCTTTGAGGCACTCTTGCTGTGGCTGGGTGAGACTGGTGTCTCCAAACTCTTTGTTTAGAGTGTCGAAGCCTGGGCACTATCGAGCTACACCTATGGAGAAAATAGAAAAGGAGGGAGGAGAAGAAGAGTTAGATGTTCCGGGTAGCTTTTTACGTCGTCGCCTGAATTGGACCTGCCCAGGGGATATTTTAGGTCTTACCCTGGGTTTAACTGTCGTGGGGTGCTTT
Source organism: Amborella trichopoda (assembly GCF_054954075.1). Classification (NCBI taxonomy): domain Eukaryota; kingdom Viridiplantae; phylum Streptophyta; class Magnoliopsida; order Amborellales; family Amborellaceae; genus Amborella; species Amborella trichopoda. Next base: position 25,320,876 of record NC_142344.1, read on the forward strand.
TAGCGTCGTCAGTCATTTTGGGGGAATCTCGAACTGTTGGTGACTCAAGGATGTTCGCCTGATTGGACAAAAGGTCCAGGCAAGTTGAGCCTGGGATAAAGTCTGGCAAGGTCAGCAGTGGAGGAAGGGGCCTGAGGAATTCTTCCTCGACTGGTGCCTGAGGATGACAATTCCCTCGGCAGGCCGTCATAGGTGCCCGTTGTCTCCTTTGAGATCCTCGATGGGGTGTCTGAACTACTCTATCAGGCTGGTGAGTAGCCCTAGCTTGGTGTACTACCTCACATTTCAATGATTTTAACTTACTACGCCCATGGTAGACTTTCCAGGGCTGAGAGGTCGAAGGCTTTGAAGGATTCAGTGTATACTCAGGAGGGGCTGGTAGTGTGGCTTCCTTTGGAAAGGGAGCGACGGCCTGGACGTGTTCCCGGAGAATCGCACAAATGATATGGCCTCACTGGACTTTCTCCGCGACTATAGCTTCGAACTCAGAGCATTTGTTGAGTTCGTGTCCACATACTTGGTGATATGGGCACCAAAGTTTTTTCATACCGTGAGCAAGACGCCTCGACTGCCTGGCGGGCTTGAAAGTGACAAGGCCTTGTTGGAGCATTGCCTTGAAGACGGTCTGTAGAGGGTCTAGCTCAGCACTTCCTTGGGCTTGTGTCAGGAAGTCTTCTTACTCATGCGGAAGAGGGGCTGGAGGGTGTCCTTCTAGGTTACCTTGAACTTCCTGGGACTACTGCATCTTCCCTGCTAAGAGCTTGTGTAAGTCAGTGCATTCGCTGATGTCATGGCCTCGTATGTGGTGATACACACACCAGAGGTTCTCAATTCCTGGAGGTAGGAACTTGGGCTGCCTTGCCGGCTTGGGAGTGACGAGCCCTTCTTCAAGCATTATGGAGAAAAATGCATGAAGGATAGCGGGTGCCCCATCATCCTCTTGGATCGTGACTACGTGAGAAACCTCAATTGCCCCAAACACTTTCCTCAACTCTTTGAGCTTTATCTGACCCTTGTTGATATGGGCTTCAATCGTGTCATTGAGCTTATAGCAGCTGTAAGTGGGGTGGCATACCCTCCTATGATAGGCGCAATACTTCTCATTCGCAGTATTGGCCTCCTATAACTGTATCATGTTATGGTCTAACAGCAGCCGAAGTAGTGCAGGCGTCCACTCTGTGTCGAAGGGGTAAACATTATTCTAATCCAGGGATGCTATGATAAGAATGCTGCTTGGCCTCGACAGGAAATGCTTGTGCCTTGGAAAGATCCAGGATTTGAGGAACCATGCCTTTGGTGTTAGCCACGGTGACAGCCGCGCTGATTACTGCCTTTTGGCTGCCCCCACTGTTGGAGTGAGAGTTTGAGTTGGCAGGTTGCTAATGAGGGTTGCCATGATGCTTGAATAATCCCTCAATACAAACTGCCTTGGAGATGAGCTCTGACATGGAGGGTAGATTGGATACCTCGACATGTAGAGCAATCTCAGGAAGCATGTTCTGTAGGAAGGTCTGGATCGCTTCCTTCTCAGTCATGGGAGTGACATGAAAGGTTGCTAACTCTCTCCAGTGGGTGATGAACTTGTCATCCAACTCACCAGGGTCTTGCATCAAGGTGAGGAGTTTGATGGTCTCCACATTCCTTTGGACTTCATAGAAGCGTTGGTAGAATAACTGCTCCATCTTTTGTCATGTGTGTACCAAGTTGAGAGGCAGCCAAGCATACCACTAGAAGGCTGGCCCTTCAAGAATTTCGATGAACTAGTAGAGGAGGAGTCGTCTGTCAGTTGCTGTCTCCCAATAGGGAAGGGTACTTGGTCTATGTACGAAGGGTACGACATTTGATAAAGCGGCGTCTCCTACATGCCTGGGACCTTGTTCTTGAGGCTATGGGCCACCATAGCATCTATGTCGGTTTGGGAGACCCCACTGGAGGTAGAACTGTCTTGGGAGGCTGATGGAGGAGTTTGCCTAGGAACTGTGTTCTCACCAGTCAAGGAATCGGTCAAAGAAGGGGACCTAGAGGCCTCTAGGCATTCCATCTTTCCAAGGATGGCTTGCATCATTTCCTCGAACTTGTTCATTCGCTCCTCCTGAGCGTTGTCAGGGTCATTGATCACCATGACACTGGCTGTCTCTTCTGGCGGGTCAGAGCCTGGCGGGACAGTGGACTACCGAGGTTGGCAAGTGGTGCATGGCAAGTCAGCCTGGAGGGGTTAGGCCTGCCCCGACTGAACTCGAGCCTTGTATGCCGATCTTGTGAGGATTAGTTCTTGATGGTCTTGGGACCGTGGTTTCTGAGTAGTGATGACCCAGTAATACTCTTTGACTCTGTCGGGCTCTGAAGTTTGGAGAGGGAAAAAGGGGTTACGAGGCAGGAGGTCATCAAAGGTGGTGGCCTCGACTGCCTTGGAGACTTCTTTGATCAAGATCTACAGATCTCTCTCCTACTTAACCCTGAGACGGTTGTGGACTTCACTCTAGAACCGAGCCTGAGAACTGAACTGCCTCGCCTTCTTCAAACACGCAAGGCCCGTGTCTATGAGCTAGAGCAAGCAGTGGAATCCAAGAATAGAAGGCGGTCTGGGTTTCTGCCTTGAAGGATGGAGGACGGAGTGGTCGACCCTCATGTGCTTGAGGTGGCGTAGAGCTAACGCTGCCTCGGGCTGTGGAAAGAAAATGCATGATGCATGTAGGATTCGATCAGAGAAGGCCTAGCCCTGAATGTGAACTCAAGGCAACGTAACTGTTGCCCTGAGGTGCGGCTCGAGTGGATGGACCACGAGCCCTTGGATGTGTGCGAGGAGTGAAGATCTCAGAACCTCCATCTCAATGTGCTGACCCTCCAGGTGTGGAGGTTTGGGGTGGTGAAGAAGCATAAGGGGTTGCCTTTCGGCGAACCTCAAGAGCGACGGCAACTCGCTTGCCTTTCGCAGGAGTAATGGGGGCAGCCTCTCGGCGTGCCTCAGCAATATGACCATCAAGAGACTTGTCGGTAGGGTGTTTGCTATGTGTGGTGGAAGATGTGCCACCGATGCAAGAGGCCTTCCAGGTCGAGGCAACGAAGAGGTGGGGACTTTTAAGTCCCCTCTCGCACCGATCCAGGTAAGAACTTGGAGCCAGACCGTGAGTCCTGACTCAAGAGGAGAGTAGGGAAGGAAGCTTGAGCAGTTCGCTTCCCTGAGACTGTCACGAGTGCAGGGATAAAGAAGTCCTCAACTCGAATGAATCGGTTGAAGAACTCAGGTGCCATAGAAATTAATGCAGAAAGTAAAAGAGGATATTGGTCAAATAAAAGTGAGCCGACTAAGGGGTAGTAAGTCCCCATTGGAGTCGTCAAGCTAGTTTAGGTACCTTGATCTCGCCCTTCCGATCAGGATGATCTGGTGGCACATATCTCGGGTTTCTGGCAAACCCGAGATTTGTGATATGTTTCTCAGAACCTTGCTTGAGAGAAAGGGGTATACCCACCGATGAGGAATTGAAGGTGGGTTTGGGATTTACTCAGGCTGGCGTGGCCGCCCTCTTAGATCACGGAGAAAGCCCCCCAGCTGCTTTAGCTCATTTGGAATCGCCTCCCTTGACCTGCAATCCTCTTGTTTTCTGCACAACATTTCTATAAGACTAGTGGGTCAAAGAGACCCACCCTTGTCTTAGGGCGACGTACGTTCATGCGAGAGGGTAATGAAGCATAAGGTTTAAATAAAGATAGAAAAGAGAAGAAAACTTGATGAAGCGGTGAGACTAGCATGACAGCCGGGAAGTTATCGACTTGGAGTAATAGCGAGACGAGCATAGTTTTCAAGACCAGCACGGTGGCAATACTACTCGAAATCAAGAACGATATGGCGCTACTAGGCTAAGTCTACCCTAAGTCAAGTGAAAAGAAAAAAAAGGGTGAAAAGAAGACATGAGACGGCAGAGAGATGAGGTCTCGACAGCGCTAGGCATCACCACTCACAATCGTGGAGTAGCAGCATCGTGGCCCTTGGGCAGCACTCGATGCTACTGCTCATAGCTAGAGGGTGAGAAATGAACTACAGACCGCGCTAGGTATCGTTGTTAACAACATAAGAAGACAACACACCCACGCGTGGGCGGTGATAGTCTCTGATGAAGCACGCAGCGATGGTCATTCGTGAAGCACACGACTATAGTCCTCACGAGACACACGGTGATAGGCGTGGGACACAAGAAGGATGGCGATGAACGTCAAATATGCGAAGGATGCTTCATGGACGACGATAGGTATTGTCGAGTCCTCTAGCAGGCGGCGAAGGGTATCGTCATCTACTATAGACTAGCAATAGGGAAAGAACCCTGTGAGTGGCAACGGGTTTCGCTGTCTTAATTCTTCATTGAGACATCAAAGCCATGTCTGTGGACGACGATGGGCAGTGCCATCTACAGGCCTCACTGAATGAAAGAGATAGAAGAAAAAAAAGGGAGATAAAAACTCGTGCATGATTCTGCCATCGCCATGAGCAACCTATGTCACCTCAGGACTGCCACTACCATGCATGACCCCTGTGAGGAACTCAAACAGAGAAGAGAGGGAAGAGAGGAAAGAATAGAGAGGGAAGAAGAAAAGGAAAAGAAGAGAGAGAAGATTTACCTTGAACTTAGAGGTAGCGGTCAAAAGTTTTTCTCACCTCATTCTGTCTCTCTCAAATGTGACCAACAATGAGAAGAAAGAGAAACTTATATTAAGTAAAAACTCTCTCTTTTTGTCAAAGGTTGAGTCCTCTGGTGCGTACAATGCTGGTACGTATATATAGAATTTGTCCCAAACATGGGTGGATGATCAAAAGTAACTACGTATATATAGAATTTGTCCCAAACATGGGTGGATGATCAAAAGTAACCCTAATTGATAGAAATTAAGGTTAAATTGAATTCAAAGAAATTAGAAAATAGGGTGAAAAATGACATATTTTCCCCTTCCTAACAATTCATGAAATTCAAGAACAGTCCATGTGTTGCCCTAGAACTTGCATTATCTTGTATGCCTGATCCGAGGTCGTACTGATGCCCGGTTGATCATAAGACGATTGTTTTCTTGTAGGACTCAGCATGACGATCAATTTGATACCAACTTCGAGCTATGGATTGTATTTTTCATGCACGATCATGTGAATTGCAATTTGAATGGATCCTTAATCTTCAGATCGATAGTGTACGCGTTCCTTGATGTTTTTCGGTGATTTCTTCACGGAATTACACTGAGCATACCGTTACTATCGTGGGGCAACAACCGCAACTCGATTCTATGCCCCAATGAAGACTTTGAACCTTTGGAATTTTTGTCGAAATCTGAAATTCGGACTACAGAATTTGAAGTCGCTTTGTCAGCTTTGTGTGAAGAATCCGACCGTTCATCATGTACGACGTTCAAGTCAATGATATCCTGAGACCTTATGCACACGATGGAATTTGTCTCGCAATGATCGGGCTCGTGAGTGGTGTGATCTGGCCGCTCGATAGAGGCACAACGCTGCTGAATTTCCTGCACTTTCTTCAAGGATCAGCTACTTCTCTCTAGCTTTTCTTCGCGCTTGGGTGATCTCACGAGACGTGCCACATATCGAATCGCTCGTCTTGACTAGACAAACATGCTCACCAAATTTGAGCATGATCCGACTTGGGACGGGTGAGATATGAGAGTTGAAAGTCACTGGTCGTGACGGTTCCTTCCATGGCATGGAGTTGCAAGGGAGGCCGCACGGGAATAGCGTGCGGCCCCTCCTGTTTCACTCTTTTGCCTATAACATCTTCCTGGAGTGTCTGTTCGGGCTAAATTTTGACCTCTAAGGGTTTTTGACCGTGTCGGATCTAATGGTGATGGTCCCACAACAGTTTGAGACACCAAAAATTTAGCTCTAGTTATAGGGACAGTTTCAGGGTGCTAGAGGCCGATTCTGCTGGAGATGTTTCTCAATCTGCACTGCCTTAGCCATGTCAGACTATGACGAAACTTGACATGAGACTTTTGAGAGACCTTATGAAGATCTTGCCTTATTTCAATATTATTATGTGACTGCCAGAATTTCCATTGTTTGCTAGGCTTTATTGAGCGCTGGCCCCATGTTGATGAAAAATACCTTCCAACTGCGCCACGCATATGCTTTCCACAACTTGAGGCAGCACCAATTCTGTGCCAGCTTGTGAGCACTAGAGGGTCAACCACTACGTACTCGCTCTCAACACACACAGCTTCACCCAGTGAGAGACAAGCTCCGTCTCGGTCCCTCACAGAAATGAGCTTGTGAGTCTCGGCCTCCTAAGGTCGAGCCGGCTAACCGAGCCCAGATTGACTCCCAAGTCACCCTAACGGGTAACTCTAAAGGTACCTGACTTAGGTGGAGTGGTGAACCTGCTCCTTCTTCTGTCACTCCTTTTCGCCAGGCATGCACCTCGAGATCTGGTACTTGAAGGTTTTCCCTTAGAGTACCATCTTGACCCATCCACTCCAAGTCAGCCATGCTCCTGGACCTCACAAAGGAATTCAAGGCAAAGGCCAGACTGTAGATAGAAGCCTTCAGTCTCCAAGGCTGCCGCCTAGATTGCCCTTTATCCTGAGGCCTCATTCTTTGCTCCAGCTAATAGACACAGCCCTTGCATGCTCAAGAAAAATGGGGCAGTCCAAGTTGCAAGCTCGATTCTGGACTGAAATCTATTGCAGTCTCAGGATCAAGCAGAAGAAAGGGCTCCAGCTCCTGACTAGAGAGGCCCCCAAGGCAGTTGAGGTTACCCTTCTTCCCTCTTCGAGTTCCTGAATCTGAACGAGAAGTCCAAGATTGCTCGGTGGTCATCGTCATAGCAAACGATCGAGATGCCAAGAAATCATGGTCTCAAGACCGTCAAGAGCCGGTCCTCACATGGTCGGCATGCAAGGCTCGAGTCCAGTCGGGGTATGCTGAGCCCCTATATACTTGCCGTGTATGACTCGCTAATCCTGGTAGTCCATTACTCCACCTGGCTCTGACCATACAAAAGAAATAGTCAGCGTCATGGTGATCAACAAGCTAAATGACGCTCAAGATGAGCGGATGAATAGGTTTGAGGTGATGATGTAGTCCATCCTTGAAAAGATGGATCGCCTGGAGGCCTTCAGGCCCCCTACTTCTTCTCCTCACCATGAGGCCAACTCCCAACCTAGAGAGGACACAATTTTTGGGCAAACTCCCCCACTGGCCTTCCAAGATAGCTCTCCCCGTATGGTTTTTTGTAAACCGATATAGATGCCATGGTGACCTACAGTCTCAAGAATAAGGTCCAGGGCATGCAAGAGACGTCGCTCGTTTAATCGTACTATGTCCCTGCACCAACATATCGCTCACTTCCAAGCTGCTTATCGAGAGACAGCAACTGACGAATGACTACTCCTTCATCAGTTTGTCGAAACTCTCAAAGGGCTAGCCTTCCAGTGGTATGCCCAGCTGCCGCCAAACTCGGTACACACATGGCAACAAATGGAGCATTATCTTACAGGTGCTTCTATGAAGTCCAAAGAAACGTGGAAACCATCAAACTCCTCACTCTGACTCAAGACCCTGGTATGCCAATCGATAAGTTCATCGCCCAATGGAGAGAGTTGGCAACCTATCATGCCACTCCCATGACTAAATGAGAAGCAATTCAGACCTGCATACGAAACATGCTGCCTGAGATTGCCCTACATGTTGAGGCTTCCAATCCCCTTAACTCATCTCTAAAGTAGTTCGTATAGAAGGTCTGTCCTGGCACTATGGCTGATCTCATCAGCAGCCCTTTAGCTCAGGAAACAATCGATGTAATGTCAATTCTCGCTCCAAGAATTGGTGCAACCAGCAAAAAGCAATGATTAGTGCTGCTGTCACCATGACTAACACTAAGAAAACCTTGGACCTCTCAAAAGGGGTAACCAAGGCACAAGCTGGAGGCAACTAGCAGTCCTATAACAAGGTCCTGCCTCCTAAAAACATAAATCAAAGCAATTACTGCATCCAGCACCAGAACAAGGTGTACCCCTTCGAGAAGGAGTGGGTTCATAAGCTGCTTCGATTACTACTTAAGCAAAACATGGTCCAGCTGCCGGAGGTCAACACCCCAGAGCAAGATGGACAGGAGACACACGAGAGGTACTGCACCTAGTACAGGAGAGTAGGCCACCCAACTCAAGAGTTTTATATGCTCAAAAACATTATCGAAGCCCTTATAAACAAGCGTCAGATAAACCTCGAAGAGCTAAAGAAAGCATTCGGGGCAACTGAGGCTTCCCACCTAGTGTCAATTCAGGAGGATAACGAGGCACCCACTTTCCTCTGTGCATTATTCTTAGTAAAGCTCGAAGAAGGCCTTATCACGCCAAAACCAACAAGGAAGCCCAAGTTCCTGCCTCTTGGAAGTGAAAACCTTATGTGTCTGTATCATCTGATACAGGGCCATGACCTGAGCGAATGCACCGGCTTCTTTAAGCTCTTGGCAAAGAAGATTCAGCAGCATCAAGAAGTCCATGGTAACCCAGTGGAACATCCTCAGGTTCCTGCTCCACCAGTGCAAGAAGACCTCCCGACACAAGTTCAAGGAAATGCTGAGCAAGACCCTCTGCAAGCCCTCTTCAAGGCGATGCTCCAACAGGGTCTCGTCACTCTTAAGCCCGCTAGAAAACCTAAGCATCTTGCCCAAGGTACAAAAAATCTCTGGTGCCCATATCACCAGGTACGGGGCCATGAGCTAGCGAAATGCTCTGGGTTTGATGCTATCGTTGCCAAGAAGGTACAAAAAAGCCTCACTGTTTGTGTCGTTCTCCCTTAACACTCCCAACCCATCGCTGCCGTCCAAGAGGAAATCCCACTACAGGTCCCCCATGAGCCTGCACTGGATCCTTCAAAGCCCTCGACTTCTCAACCATGGGAAGTCTACCATGGACGAAGTAGGCTGAAGTCCCTGAAACGTGAGGCAGTCCATTAAGCTAGGGCTACTCTTCAGCTTGATGGGGTGGTCTAAACACCCCCCAAGGGATCCAGAAAGAGACGAGCACCTAGGTCAGCTCGCCAAAGGAATCATATTCATCAGCCATCAGTCGAGGAAGAATTTCTTAGGCCCCTTCCTCCACTGCCGACCTTACAAGACTTCATCTCAGGGACAGCTTGCCTTATCCCTTCGTCCAATCAAGTGGACATCCCTCAGTCATCAGCTGCTTGGGACTCATCCAATACAGGTGACGATGCTAAAAGCACCCCCCAACAGTCAGAGCCGGGGCAAGACCTAAAACACCCTCTGCACACATCTAATTCTGGTGACGACATAAAAAGAAGCCCAGAACATTCTAACTCCACTTCTTCTTCTTCTCTTTCTTCCTCTTCTATCTCTCTTACAGGTGCAGGTCGGCAATGCCCAGACTTTGACACTCTAAATAGAGAGCTCGAAGGCACCAACATTAGCAGATCGCAGCAGAAGTGCCTAAGAAAGATGCTGGCCCAGGAAGCTGGATTCTTGACAGTCACCGACGCCTTGGCAGCCCGAGCTAGGTCTGAGCCATATTCAATTTCCTGTTCCAAGGAGGCCTCCCATATGGTGCAGATCTTGGAAGTACTATCCAGCACAAGGCAAATAAGCCTATGATTAGGGAAGAAGCTATGGCCTACACCTCAAAAGTTCAAGGCTCTCAAGTTTCTTGATCCTTCACTTTTCCTTAAACCTCAACCTCAAACCTCTACACCCCTAATACAAATCCATATTACTTCCCCATCTACCCAGACCGCACCAGCCGATCAACAAAGTCAGCCAGTGTCACAAACCAAAACTCAACCAAAACCTGCTCCTAAACCTACCTTGCCACCCAAACCAGTGACTGAATCAAGAATACATAAGGCTAATGAGGATAAGATGAAATATGATGTAATTGGGCATTTGAAAAAGCTTCCAACCCTTTTAAGCATCTACGACACCCTTATGCTGTCCAGAGACTACCGTATGGCTCTGGTTCAAGCCCTTTCTAACCCGAAAGTGTATGAAACTGAAGTGGAGCCTATTGAGGTGGACCCAGCCATCCTAAGTGGGTGCTTGGCAATCACCTTTTTTAAGATGACATGCAATTGAGAGGCAAATTTCATAATCGCCCCCACTTCATGAATGGTGAATTACACCCCTGCCCTATCAACCGGATTATGCTGGATGGAGGGTGCAGTCAACCTGATCTCAAGAAGGATCGTCACCCGACTGGCACTAGGATTTGATGACCACACTCCTACCCACATGATTGTGCAAGGGTTCAACCAATTAGGAGAAAAGATGGCTGCGACAGTTCGTCTTCGCCTCAAGATCGGTGACCTGAACGATTACGCTCAGTTTCACGTAATTGACACTGATACATCTTACAATGTCTTGTTCGACCACCCTTGACTTCATGATCAAGGGGTGGTCCTTTCCATGCTCCACTAATGCTTCAAGTATAGTCGAGATGGGAGACAGCATATGGTCTATGCTGATAAGAAACCGTTCCATGTAGCCGAAACTCACTATGCTGAAGCTAAGTACTATTTCATAGACCTTCTAGCATCAAAAAGGTCAAAGGATGATGATTTTAAGCCTGTGAAATAGACCGAGCCCTTGTCTCTTGAGGATACTGAAGACCATGGGTGAATGATTACAAACATGTTCAAAGAGGAAGAAAGGCAAGGCAAAATCCTCCCCATAACTCCTATCTACCAAAGTATACCTTGCCACCTCTCTTAGGTCATGATGCCCTCTCCCGAAGATGAAGCTTCCCCCTCTACTTCTAATTCACCATAACAAAATGATGAGCTAGAAGCAACTCCTGAGACTGAGGAAGCCCTAGAGGTAGACCTTTCAGTACCGAGGGTCACCTATACGCCAGACCAGCAAAAGGTTTGCATGTTCTCGTTGCTCTTCTAGAAGTAGAATTGGCGTGCCTACTGCCAAGGAAGGTACTCCAAATCCCATCCTCCTTGAGCAAGGAGATCACTAGCAGCTAAAAAGAGGTCTTACACTTCTCAGAGGCTCTTGGAGAAGTACAGGTGGACAAGAGTGAGCCATCTGGCTCTCAGGAACAAGACCTCATGGAAGACCTGATATGTGAGGTTCGCAGCCTCCAGAATCAGTTAGAGGTTACGTGTGTCGCTTCAAAACAATTGAAAGAGTTTGTCCCTAAGACTAAGACCTATGATGAGCTCAAAAGAAATGCACCTTGAATTGAAGCCATGGCTCCCTCAGATTTGAGTATTTACAGCGAACAGGCTTACCAAATCATGAGAACCATGAATGATGAGCCCCTTCAATCAAACACTAAGGGGTGAGGAAGCAAATGCTCCCCCATTCGAGGTCATTGGAGCAATAGCAAGTTGTCATAAGAATTATGAGCCCCTTCAATTAAACACTAAGGGTTGAGGAAGCAAATGGTCCCCCATTTGAGGTCATTGGAGCAATAGCAAGTTGTCATAAGAGAGTGGGTTACTCTCTTTCGTCTCACACACTGAGGCAGAAACAATGAAGCAGAAAAAAAAAAAAGGGAGAATAAAAAATGCCTCACACAGAAAAAGAAAAGAACTATTTCATTCATAAATCATAAGGGCATTACAAGTGTTCTTTTCTTTACAATGAATGAAATGAAAAGAAAAAGAAAAAGGAGGCACTGTCAAAAGGGGTCAATGATTTCATTGACCATTCTCCTACACTCTTCGACCGAGGCCCTCGCTAGCTCGATGTCTGCTCTCAATTCGGCCACCGCCCAGCCTCATGCTCCACTAGAGTTAGCTTCTCGCTCAAAGAGTACTCGAGGTCCAGTAGCTTCTGGCCAATGCCTTATCTTTGGCTTCCCAAGCTATCGTCTCATTCTCCAACCTTTCGAGCTCCTATGCCCACTTGGCAATCTTCGCCTTCAGGGTCATCACCTTGTTATGGCGCGTTACAGCCTTCTCACCAAGGGTGGACTTCTAGGAGATGATGACTTCCCTCTCCCTACTTGGGCCTCTATTAGCTCTCGGCTGTGTTCTAGAGAAGCCTCCAATGACTCAAGCTGCAAGCCTCCTAGTCGCACTGTAGTCACATCCGGCTGCAAAGCCTTCACCATCCACCCCTCCAGCTCATTGATAAGCCCATCAAAGTAAGGGAGGACTTCTGAGGCATTCTCTAAGGTGATCCCCCTCAACTGTAGGATCGATATTCCACGCTCTTTGAGGGGTAGCTCCTTCAGCTTCTAGAGGCCCTTTTGAAGCATCTCAAAGATGACACCCGACATCCCGCTGAAAGTAGGCTTGGGCAGTGCAGTACTTACGACCGCAGCAAATGAACCCTCAACTGCAGCCACGGGATCGGCTGAAACCTCAGCTAGATTCATCCCTTGTATCTCTGGGGCAACCTCGATTTCGGAAGGCATGACCTCGATAGCTGATCTACCGTTGTGTCTTCGCTTTCGATGGCTTCAGCTCTCATGGAGCTGGCTTATGCCTCGACAACAGGGGAAACTTCAGCTAAATCCCCATATGGGGCCATCACCTCATTATCCCTTTGGCTCGGGGCAGCCTCTTCTTCCTGTCCTCCCTTTTCTTAAACCGTCGCCACCTCCTTAGCCGGTTCAGTCCCTCTCTCTTCTTCGTATGTGCCCTTGTCTTTCTAGGCAGTCAGTTCAGCCATGAGATCTTCTGTGGGGCTCGCCACTTCTGCTACCAGGGGTATTGCCTCTGAGCCCTCAAGGTTAGTCCCTAAGAGAAGTCTTAACTCTGTAACCTCTCCTATAGCCGTGTCGTTGGGGTGGCATCCGCGTGCTGAGATATTCCCTCTTCACCCCCCAGAGCATCGGCCTCCTCTATGACCATTACCACCGGTCCTTCTCCTTGGACCGACCTCGAGTTTCTCCTTCCATGCTTGCCCCCTCTGCGTCAGTAGGGGCAGCAGCCTCTTACGACTCAGGAGCCGTCTCCACCACAGTTTCTTGGGTAGCAGCCCTAAGGCTTCCATCATCAGCCCCATCGATTTCTACTGGGATTGGACCCTCTCTTTCAGTCCCAAAAGGTTCCTCCTGGTTGGAAGAAATTTCAATCAATGAAGCTAAATCTGAAGCACCATCCTCAACCTCATAAGAACTTGAAGAGAGCCCAAGAGACGAAGTGGGCGAATCCTCTAGGGCAGAGGGTGAGTCTGAAATGATCGGAGACACGTAGCACTCTGAAGAAGCCGAGGCTGAGGAATCATCCTCTGGCTCACGGACTGTTGGGATATTGAGCAATCTGTGTTTTGAAGCCTTGGTTGCCTTCTTAGCTCAAGCACGGGAAGCTACTAAGGTAGCCCTCTTTCGCTTCTTTCCTTTCTTCTGCTCAGGTGCAACAGCCTTAGAAGTGCCTATTTTGGAGGAATTGGTGCCCAACTCGCTGTGCAGACTGCTCCCTATGAGTTCGTTCAGGTCCTAGACTGGGCGCGTCTCGAACGCGAGAACCTTGCGACCCTCCTTCCATGTTGTCGGGCGAATCGATGAGGGAAGTATCCCTCAAGTTTCGCGCTATGGACGGTGCGATAGGGAAGGACTCCGCCCCTGACGCTCAGCATAAACATCAACTCTTTCTAGCTAGTGAAATCGCCGTCTAGGTGGTGGTCTAGCTTGTCAACAAATGCACGCTCTGTAAGGCCTCCGACTGGGAATGCAGCCCGAATCATGTGAAGATGGTCGTTATAAAACAAGCTGTGCACAAGACCAGGTGTGTGGAAAATTGCCTTCTGCGAGGCAATCTTCAAAAGTAATGGGCACATGATATCTTCCAACACCCTATTTTTTAGGTAGGTATCAAGGAAGTAAGCTCCGAGCCAATCATAAACATAATAGATTGGGAAAGGTGTTTTCAAACCCCTATGAAGGCCTCACCATCTACTATGTCATTCCCCCCTTCCTCTCCTTGATACAGTCTCCCCCTAGAAATGGCTCCTAGGCCATAATAGATGCTGCACAGGACTGGTTGTGGGAGTGGATACTCTTTTCCCCACGCCATGTCACAGGCTACATAGAATGTGCCTGGACGAATGATGTATGCCCCTCCTTGCAGTGCAAACTTGCATAAGAAAAGTATCATGTAAGCTGCCAAGAAGATATGCCCATTCTCCTTCCGCAACTCAAAGACTGGAGGGGTTTCCTATAAGGGTGCCTTCTTCCTTTGTGCTGGACCAACTTCATCTATGCAGTCGCCTTAGAAAAATGCTATCCATTTGGCGAAGGAGATCCATCCACTTTTGGGCTCATCATAAAGTCGTTGGTAGATCCCAAACTGCTCCCGAAGCCTAGTCGATGGGGCTTCTTCCCTAACTTTTCCCCTCCAAAGGTGGCTGAGTTCGGGGGTACAAACTCGTCATACATAGTATCGAGGAGCGGAAGCCGACCAATGAAGTGCAGGTCCATCAAAGATATTTCTACCTCCCCATGACCAAGCAGCCACGTATTGCTGACATGACTCCAAGTTTTCAGCAATACTTTGACCATGTTCGAGCAACTGTCAGAATAGCCCCTTAAGCATTGGATGGCAGCCAGTAGGGAAGCCGGTCTCAAAATAGCTCTAAAATGGCTCAACACTCTCAAAGTCCATGATGAGTAACCCTTCAAATACTGATGCTCCCCTTGCACCCGCAAGACAGCAAAGGATCATTTCATACTTGGTTTTTACCATCCTCTTGCCTAAAGTCGGCAAGTCTCAGCTTGAGGCTATATTTCGATGTAGGCAATGCAAGAGGCCTACCCCTTTCTCTACCCTCACGTTGTCGTCACTATCTTCTTTCACTCCAAACCGGATGGGGTTGCTCACAAAGGTGATGCTCAAAGGCCACCTTGGTTCACACAAAGCCTTAGTGAGCTAGATTGGCTCACCCGTCACCAAGCTTTCACCAGTGAATTCATTGGTGCCAAGCTCCCTTGCTCGCGGGAGGTTATTCACATCTGGGATGGCGCCTAAAGGCTGGGCCATGAAGTTAAGATAAAGGCTTCACTGTCATGCGCACAACCACAGGACGACTATCACCACCTCGTGGCCAAAGATGGGCTATCGCCATCTCATGACCAAAGGAGGGCTATCACAGTCTCACATTCAAAGGTGGTCTAACGTCGTCTACTGGATCAAAACATAATGCCAAGGGGCTAAAGTCATATGCGTCTAACACAAGCGCTCCAGTTGTTCGCACGCATCACACGTCCGGCACACCATGTCCCTCGAAATCTAGGCATGCTACCTGACACCCGCGACAAGGCCTGGCACCGCACGTGTCAAAAATGACCTTTGTCGTCCCACAGCGCTTCGCCTCCTCGACTGTTACAGGCGTGCCACACCTCGGGTTCCCACTGGTGTTTCTTCTCCTTGCCATCGAGAAACCCTTCCCCGTCAATTCCCTATCTTCCACTGATGATTGAAGCTAATGGAAAGCCATCGGAATTCTTGAAAAAGCTCCCCTACAACCCTTCGGGTTTCCCTTCTCCCTTCTTAGCACTCCTCTATCTACCGAAAAAATCGTAGAGTTTCCAGCAGAGGCACCTCTGCTCCTCCTCCTTCTTTTCTGATAACTAGAAGACCGTCAGAGTCCCCTGACCGTTCTGTAACTTGTCGACAATCACGAAACTACCAAAAAATCACTGGAATTTCGACCAAGTAGCACTGCAACTCTTGCAGTTTTGCTAGAGTCTCGGTTAAGCCTTGAGAAGTTCTCTGTTCGTGCTCAGAAGGTCTCAGCACTCTTAGAAGAAGTTCGTAAGCACTTTGCGAAGACCCGCGACAGGCCCAAGCTCACTGAAAATCTCCTGAAGGCCTGCACGCTTCGCGTTTTGGCTGGAAACTCCTGCCGGAAGTCTTTTGACGGAGGCTCCGATTCTCTCTCTAGAAAGTTCTCTTCGTTGTTTTACCTTGCAGTAAAACAATAAAATGGGGTTTTACCCTCTTTTATACTCAACAATGTTGTGAAGTGCCCCTCACAAGTTTGAAATGAGGCTTCAGTCCCCATCTTTCGACGACGATAGGTCCAGGCTGGG
Source organism: Amborella trichopoda (assembly GCF_054954075.1). Taxonomy (NCBI): domain Eukaryota; kingdom Viridiplantae; phylum Streptophyta; class Magnoliopsida; order Amborellales; family Amborellaceae; genus Amborella; species Amborella trichopoda. Next base: position 25,336,872 of record NC_142344.1, read on the forward strand.
CGGGTCAAGCTCGAGGCCCGAATGTAAGTTATTATCACATGTGCCTCATGAACCTGCTGCTATCACCATGCCTTACCGTCACGTGCTTCACAGAGGGCCATCATCGTGCTCTTCTCACAGACATCGTGTGCTTCACAAGGGGCTATCACCACACGTTTCACAAAGGCAATCACCACGTGCTTCACAGGAGGTTATCACCTCGTACTCCACATGAGGACATCGCTGCACGCTTCAAGGCCTAACACCACGTGCATGTCATCTAGGCTTAACGCCATGTGTGTCATCCAAAACTTAGCATCGTGCGCATGCTACAACACTGCCGACTGTGGATTTTTCCCACTTTCCTTAAAACATGACCTATCATTCCCATAGGAGGGCCACAACTTTGAATTCCCTACCCACCTAATTGGTTTAAGTGCACGACCTTAAACTGTACGGTCAAAACTATACGACCTTAAACTGTAGCGGAGGTCTAATTGTATTACCTTAAACTGCATGGTCCTAGCTACAGGACTTTAAACTGCATAGCCATGGTCCAGATTATATGTAGTTAGGTGCCTCGATCTCACCCTCTAGATCCTGGATGATCAGGCATCACGTGTCTCGTGTTTTGAGGGAAGACCTGGGACGTTTCTTAGTTCGCTCTCTCGAGAACCCCATTCCAAAATGGGGGCAGGTGTTACCAACTAGTGAGAGAGGAATTTTAAGGTGGGTTTGGAACTTACTCGAGCTGACTCATGTGGGCACCCTCGTAGATCATGAAGAAAGCCCCCCAGTAATGAAACTGGTTCGGAATCGCCTCCCTAAGCTCGTATTCTTCTTAATTTCTACAATCACACTCATATATAGCAAAGGTTGTAAGACAAGTGGGTCAAACCTCGCCCTTAACCTCGACACGACCTCCATGAGAGGCTAACCTCAATCCCTCTTAGCCGAACGAAAGAATAGTAGAGTGGTGGTTATGGGGGAAAGAACGAGGTAAGAGAAGAAGGGAACAGATAGCAGAAGGGAGAAGAGACGAGAGGATAAAAGAGAGAGGGAAGGAAAATGCAATCGGCGCTAGACATTCTCGCTTATCAAAAGATGGGAGAGGGAGGAAGAGAATCAACCGACACTAAACTTGAACCGGTTGCACTGGGATAGAAGCAAGAGAGAGAGATCGAGCCGGCACTAGACTTCACTGATTGCAACAAAAGAAAGACAAATCCAAACGGTGCTAGGCTTCACTGACTGTGACAAGAGAGGGGAGATAAATTCAATCGATGCTGGGCTTCACCGACTGTGATAAGAGAGGAGAGGGAAATCTAATCGACGCTGGGCTTCACCGACTGTGATAGGAGAGGAGAAAGAAATTCACCTAATACTGGGGATGAAAGAAGAAGAGAGACAAATTCAACTGGCATTGAGACTTCACCGATTGCATTAGAAGAGGAGAGATAAATTCACCTGACATTGAGGATGAAAGAAGAAGAGAGAGAAATTCAACTGGCACTGAGACTTTGTTGATTGCATTATAAGAGGAGAGAGAAATCTAGTCAGCGCTAGACTTCACTGACTGACAAAAGAGATGAGAGAAATCTAGGCGGTGCTAGGCTTCGTCGACTGTGACAAGAGAGAAGAGACAGAAATTCACCTAGTGTTGGGGATGAAAGAAGAAGAGAGAGAAATTCAACCAGTGTTGAGGCTTCACTTATTGCATTAGAAGAGGAGAAAGAAATCCAGTCGGCGTTAGGCTTCACTGACTGACAAAAGAGAGACATGAGGGAGAGGGGAAAGAAAGATAGTGATGAGAAGAAGAGGGAGAAAGAGATAGAGATGAGAAGAGAGAGAAAGAGATAAAGATGAGAAGAAGAGAGAGAAAGAGATAGAGATGAGAAAACCTAGCCGATATTGGGAAGAAGAGAGGAGAGAGGAAGAAAAATAGAAAAGAAGAGAGAGAGAGAAAAAGAGGAGAGAGAAAAGTTACTTACTCGAAGGTTATCGACCCTTTTCTTCTCTCTCCTCTCTCTCTCTCCAAGATGTACTCACAGGCTCAAGCAAGGACGGATATTTCTATTGAATGATCAAAGAATGAACCGAGGGTCCTTTACAACTTGGCTTTACACGTTTATATAGAATTGGGTCCAAACATAGGTGGACGCCCAAAAACTACCTAAAATTGATGATAATTATAATTATTCTGAATTAAAGAAAATTCAAAAAATAAGGTGCAAAAGGACTGTTTTGCCCCGGCCTAACAATTTATGGAATTCCATAACAGTCCTTGTTGCTGCCCTAAAACTTGCATGATCTTTCATGATTGATCCGATGTTGATCTAATTCTTGTTTTATCAAAAGATGATCGTTTTCTTGTAGGGCTTGACATGGCGATCATTTTGATACCAACTTCGAGCCATGGATTGCGTTTTTGACCTACGACCACAAAACTTGAAATTTGCTTTAATCTTGGAAACTTCGGATCAATGGTGCACTTGTACCTTAATTCTTTTGTGATTTATTCATTATAGTGCACTAAGCATGTCGTCAAGATCATGTGGCAACAAACGGAACGCGATTTGGAGCCCGAACGAAGATTTCGCAACTTTGGAGTTTTGGCTGGAATCTGGAATCCAATGACCGGAATTTTAGTCATTCCATTTGCTTTGTGCATGAAATCTGACCGTTCATCATATACGGGGTTTGGACCAATGATAGCCCTGAACCTTATACACACAATGGAATTGGTTTCGTGTCGATATGATGGGCAAAAATCATGATTTGGCCGTTCAAGCAAGGCACGTCGCTGCTGAAATTTTAACTTCTTCACAGATCGGCAACTTCTCTCTATTTTTTCTCCCTACTCGGATATCGTCTCAAGGCATACCACATATTGAAACGCTTGTCTAGACGAGATGAACATGCTCACAAAATTTGAGCTCGATCTGACTCGAAATGAGTGAGATATGGGCCTCGAAAGTCACTGCCTGTGACTGTGAAAACAACCACCTTTAATGGTGTTTTAGTACAGTGAGACCACACGGGAATAGTGTGCAGCCCCTTCTGTTTCAATGTTTTGCTCATATATTTGTCTTAGAGTGTTTGATTAAGCTGAAACTTGGCCCATAAGGGTTTGACTATGCTGGATCCAATGGCGACGGTCCCACAGTGATTGAGACACCAAAAATGTAGTTCCAATTGTAGGGTCCGTTGCAGGGTGCTAGAGGCCATTTTTTTAAAAAAACTATTTCTTTGTGTTCACTGCCTTAGGCATGTCTGATCGAGATGAAACCTGGTAAGTAGTCTTTTGAAGTGCTGATAAGGTCTTGATCAGCTCTGGGGCCATTTTGAGACTGTAGGGAATTTCCATTGTGTATAGGCTTTATTGACCTGCTTCCTACTTATTCCTATTCAGGGATCAAGGTGTTGAAAAATACGTTCAAACAGCTTGCCCCGCCGAATGTTGTGCTTCAAGAGAAGAGAGAAGGACAATAATTTGAAAAGTTTCCTCCAACTTTTACTTTTTTTCTTCCTAGTCACAGGACCACATGAACGCCAAGGAGATTCACGTAATGGTGTAACTAGGCTGCTCAGACATAGGGATGCATTGTTCTCGAGTCCGTCTGTGGAGACTTTAGGGAGAGAAGAGACAAACTGACGGCGTTTGTTTGCTGCTACACCAGGTTTGCTTTTGACGATCAGAGTACCACCATGGGTCTCATTTACTGAGTCCAGTCGAGGGCAGGTTCTATTAGCTGATCCCGAAGGTCTAGACGTGTCGGCTAGACGAGCTGACGTCTCTAGCAGATTTTGCCCTGGCTTTGTCAATTTCCTGCCTTGGAAGGATGATGACTAGGCTACATTATCACCTAGCCTCATGGAGAGAGGCATGCACATTTCATGCATGGGGAGAAGGTCCATAAGAGAAGGAGAAGGCATGCACATTTCATGCATGGAGAAAAGGTCCATAAGAGAAGGAGAAGGCACGCACATTTCATGCATGGGGAAGGGGGTCCATAAGAAAAGGAGAGGGTAACTGGGCAGGTTGTTACCCAGCTTTGAAGAAGGATAATGACTAGGCAGGTTGTTACCCAGCTTTGAAGAAGGGATGATGACTGGGCAAGTCGTTACCTAGCTTTGAAGAAGGATGTTGACTCAGCAGGTTGTTACCCAGCTTTGAAGAAAGGATGATGACTTGGCAGGTCGTTACTCAACTTTGAAGAAGGGATGATGACTGGGCAGTTCGTTACCCAGCTTTGAAGAAGGCATGATGACTGGGCAGGTCGTTACCCAGCTTTGAAGAAGGATGTTGACTGAGCAAGTTGTTACTCAGCTTTGAAGAAGGGATGATGATTGGGCAGGTCGTTACCCAGCTTTGAAGAAGGGATGATGACTGGGCAGGTCGTTACCCAGCTTTGAAGAAGGGATGATGACTGGGCAGGTCGTTACCCAGCTTTCAAGAAGGATGTTGACTGGGCAGGTTGTTAGCTAGCTTTGAAGATGGGATGATGACTGGGCATGTCGTTACCCAGCTTTCAAGAATGATGTTGACTGGGCAGGTTGTTACCCAGCTTGGAAGTAGGAATAATGACTGGGCAAGTCGTTACCTAGCCTTGACAAAGGGATGTTGACTGGGCAGGTTGTTACCCAGCTTTGAAGAAGGGATGATGACTAGGCAGATCGTTACCCAGCTTTGAAGAAGGATGCTGACTAGGCAAGTTGTTACCTAGCTTTGAAGAAGGGATGATGACTGGGTAGTTCGTTACCCAGCTATGAAGAAGGATGTTGACTGGGCAGGTTGTTTCCTAGCTTTGAAGAAGGGATGATGACTGGACAGGTCGTTACCCATCTTTGAAGAAGGGTGTCAACCGAGCTACTTGTTCACTCAAGACTGAAGAAGGACGTCGACCTAGTTACCTGCTCACCCAGAACTGAAGAAAGATGTTGACTGGGCTACCTATTCACCCAGGGCTGAGGAAGGAAGTCGATTAGGCTATCTGTTCACACAGGACTGAAAAAGGAAGATGAGGGATGATTTTAATGCCTACACCCTACTAGACTTCTTGACGATGTAGGGAGTGCTGGCTGAAGCCGCTTGTGGAAGCGAATGTTGCATCAAGCTGATTTTATTGCTCCGAGCACCCTTTGCGGGTTTTCACTTGGACTAGGGAAGTGGTGTCGTAAAGACGGTTTTCACCAATCCTCCTTTTCATTAGACTCTTTTGCCCATGGCTTGATGGCCATGTCAGCCCTTTTTCCATTTTTACTCACGATGCCCTTTCAGGTTTTCACTGTGCCCATTTTTTTATTCACGGAACTCTTTTACTCATGGTTTCGTGACCATGCCCGTTTGCCATTTTTACTCATGGTGTTCCCTTGTTCAGGTATACACCATACCCATTATTTCATCATTTTTTTTTTGTGAAGGCGTGTTTAGGGTCATGCCTTCGAGACTTGCGTGAAACAGTTTAACATCATGTGGCTAGGACGTGTACTATCGTTTTAGGGTCATACAGCTAGACCATGGTGATGATGAATGGCAGTCTGTGGAAGTCATGGAGTGAGTATGGTGGTGGTTTGACTCACTTGGGGAAATGGAATTAGGCTACCTATGAGAGATGGATTATGTATGAAATGTGAGTGGACGATGGTGACCCACTCACATACAACGAATATAGATGGCATGATGGTTTACCATTTTGTGAGCGTGGGTGAGACTCACTGGGGAACGAGGAATGGTGATGAAGTGAATGAACTCAAGGGAGAGGTAATAAAGGTGGCACGCGCACACTAACAGGTAGATTAGGGAAGGCGTCCGTGAAAGTGCACGTATGTGGGATTATGGTCATACCTCCTAGACCTGTGCAACGCAGTTTATCGTCACGCCAGCAGGACATGCACTATGGTTTAAGGTTATACAGCTGGACCGCGGTTATGCAGCTTAAAGTCATACAACTAGGACTGTGCAGTTTAAGGTCGTGCAACTAGACCTCCGCTGCAGTTTAAGGTCATAGAGTTTGGACCATGGTGTGGAACCTTTTATCATCATGCGGCTAGAACATGCACTATGGACCGTACAGTTTAGGGTCATGCATTTAGACCTCCGCTATAGTTTAAAGTCATATAGTTTGGATCATGGTGTTGAGCCTTTTATCGTCATGCCGCTAGTATGTGTACTATAGTTTAAGGTCATATAGCTGGACGGTAGTTGAGCAGTTTAGGGTCTTACAGTCTGGATCATGCAGTTTAAGGTCGTGCATCTAGACCTCCGCTACAGTTTAAGGTCATGTAGTTTGGACCATGGCTGTGCATTTTAAGGTCGTGCAACTAGACCATTGTGTGGGTCGCCATATAGGTGGAGCTCTATGGGGAATAGGTCTCTGAATGGCAATCCGACTCCCTAGGGATAAAATGGCTAAGACCATTCACAAATTGAGGGCTCAAAACGATGATCAACAGAGGCGATCTTCACTCGAGCTTAGGGGGGCAAGCTTACTCCCTGGGGTTAAGATAGCTCTGTGTGAAACAGACTCGTCGAGAATTGAAGAGGTAAGAATGACCTTAACTTCAATGGGGATAATGGGCTGCAGTATGGGTGTGACTCCTATGGGGACGAGGGATAGCTCCTAACTCCATTAGAGATGATGGGACACAGTTTGAGTGCAACAGATTGGGTGCAACATCACTAGGGATGACAGGTCACGACTTGCGTGCAACCTCACTAAGGATAAGTGGTAGGACGCAGAAGACTTCAACCTGGAGTAGGTAACAACACGGTGCCGAAAACACGGCCGACGCCAGGTGAAGCGCTAGTGGTTTCTAGCGAGTGCTCAACTAGCGCTAAGTTCTCAAAAACAAAACCGGCACTGGGTTGTTAAAGACTTAGCTGACGCTGTGAATAGCTTGTGAAGACAACCGGTGCTAAGTTAACTGACGCTGTGGTAGTTTGGAAGCACACTCAGTGCTAAGTCAACCGACGCTAGAATTGTTTTGAAAACACACTTGGCGCTAAGTCAACCGACACTAGGGTTGTTTGGAAACACACCCTACTCTAAGTCAATCGACGCTAATGTTGTTTTGAAAATGCAGCCAACACTAAGTCAACCGGCGCTAGGGTTGGGTCTACGAGAGTTACCTCAGGCCTCGAGCCAAAGCCTGACCTAGCTCATTGTCACTTGACTTCCCTTGGATGCGACTGGAATTCCCAGTTTGTGAGGGGCATTCGAGGGTAGTGCTAGCTATATAAGGGGAATAAAATTCTGTTTTCCCTCATTTTTCACTAAGGGTAAAAAAAAAAACTTAAGCACAAGTTTTCTTTAACCGTGAGGAGAGAGTGTTCGGTTGAAGTTCCGACAAGTAGCAGAACTTCAACAAAAGTTCTACAAGGAAATTTCTTTGGCAAACGCTGAATTCCAGTAGTTTTAGTAGGGAAGATTCTCGGCGAAGTTTTTTACCAAGAATTGTGAGGTTGTAGAGAAAGCAGCAGGGAAAGGAGAGCTATCCATGGATCTTCCTGGGAAACAGAAGAGGTTCCAACTGTAGTTTTTTTTTCTGGTAGAAAAGGCGGGAAGTGAAACTGTGATCATTTTTGCGCATTTTAAGAGTTTTTCGGAGAGTTTTAAGGGGTTTTCAAGGGATTTTCGTGACTTTCCAACATTGTTCATGGTGTTGCATATTTTTCATGGAGCTTAAAGAAGTTTGCGAAAATTTTCTGTGAGGTATTGGTGTTGTCCAGGCTAAAAACATCGACAGGAAAGTTTTTCAATAGGTTTTCCGATCGTGTAGCAGAAGTTTCGACAGAAGATGAACAGTTATGGGAGGTGGACCATCGATTGTAAGAGGTGAACCGTCGTGGGGAAGTGTACGGTTGCTGGAGGCGGGGTGACGGTTAGCTCCGGAACTCGTGTGACCATTAAGGAGGTGCAAAAACTTAAGTTTTGAAAAATGAGGAATCTCGAGAAGCAAACAGTCGCGATGGGGTCGGCACTAATAGGAGTGCAACTGGCGCTGAGGCCACTGGTGCTGATGATTTGGAATAACAACACAACCGGCGCTGACCTTCAAGAAAAGCAGTCGGTGCTCGGGGCTAGGAACACAACCGACACTGGCTTCTAGAGGACCCAGCCGATGCTGGCTTTAGTTGGTGCGATAATGTTGCCGAGAATGAATCTCACATGTGGTAGTAGGTCACGTGCGAGGTTTGCGGCATTTGGCAATGAGCTACGTAAGGCGATATTCATGGGCTGGAAAAAAGGGATGAAAGATGTGGCATGGCTTGAGGTACCTGTTGGAAGCCAAATCCTCTAGCACAACAGTGTGGTCTATGTTGTTTTGTGGAAGGACATCCACTGTGAACAGGGCATGCTCTCCATCATATGCCAGTTCCTTACCAGGGAAGCCCACCTTGTATGTTTGATTTACACGTCGGGTGAATCCTATGTCGTATATTCAATTTACATGTCAGATGAGGTATCTGGCTTCTATGTTTAACATACACATCAGATGGACTGAGGTTAACTTCTTGGAGCAGCTATGCTTTGTCTTATGGCCTGTAACCATCATCTTACTCGTCAGATGAATTAAAGCTGAATCTCCGAGTGGTTTCGCTTCTTCTTCATGAGGAGGGCCTTCCTTCCGTGGATTTCCTTCTTCTTCATGAGGAGGTCATTCCTATCATTGGTTTGCTTCTTCCTTATGGGACAGGCATTTGTTTTGGCCTGTACCCGTCCTCTTATTCTCAGATGAAAGAGACTTGTAACCTCCCTAATAATGGGCTTTGCTGCAAATTGTAACTCATTTTTACTGCAATGAAAAGAGTTAGAGTTTGTTTGGATTATCTTGCTTGTTTTCATGTTGAGTTCCTTTCTTTTGGATACGCATCAGGGATAGTACTTTTTTAAGTATCGTCCATTGATAGGGGGCATCGCCTCCTCTCCGTCAGGATGCGTCAGTATGTAGGCTCTGTTTGGTAAGACCTTTTTTACAATAAAGGGGCCTTCCCACTTAGACTCAAACTTCCCTTTACACCGGCCATGCATAACAATAGGCCTCTTAACAGCTAAGACTAGATCGCCACGAGTGAATGATCGGATCTTGATAGACTTATCAAAAGCCCCCTTCATTCTCCCTTGGTTAAGTTCGAGGTTCTACTGAGCCTCTAACCTCTTTCCATCGAGTGCATCCAATTCTTGATACTAAAGCTTGACTCTCTCATCTTCCGTTATTCCTTGGTGAATAGCGACTTGCAGTGAAGGGATTTGTATTTTGAGAGGTAAAACTGCTTCAACCCCATAGACCAAAGAATAACCGTAGGGTGTAAGGGCTCTGGTGGATGATGAACCAGGTTGGAGTGTATTTGGCATACTTGACACTTTTTAGCATAGTTTAATGAATAGGTGATTATAGAAGGCCAATAGTATCCCAGCCTACGTATTCGTTCATAGAGCTTAGGACCGGACTGGTGTAGTCCACAAATGCCTTAGTGTACTTCTTCAAGCACCTTATTTGCTTCTTGTATGTCCACACATCTAAGAAGAACACTATCAAACGATCGTCTGAAAAGAGCATCTCCCTCAAGGAGAGTATATTTGGTGGACATTCAACGTATGCTGTTGCCTTCGACACTATCTTCTGGGAGCCTGCCATGTTTTAGGAAACTGGTAATGGGCTCCCTCTGATCTTCTACCTGCTCAATTTCTACACACATTAGGTTAAAGAATGCTGGTTCTAGATTTCGACCCTTAGTTCCTTGACTTTGTGCTATTTCTGGTTCAGTCTTGATTACTTCTTTGGCTGACAAAAGTACTCCAAATGGATAAGGGGGGCACTCAGGGAAGATGTTTCTCTCGTCATCCGCATCAACTTCGGTCCTTAGCTTGATGTGTCTCCATTCTGTCACCCAAACAAGCATGGGTCCTGATTAGGACAGCTGAATTGTAGCGCCAAGTTTCGCAAGTGCATCAGCCTACGAATTTAGCCTTCTAAGGATGTGACTCAAGGATACGTCTTCGAACTGGGCCATATACGATTTTGCGGTGTCGTGATAAGGCTTGAGAGTGTCTTTCTCACATCATAGATCCCTTTAAGTTTTCGGATAACCAACTCTGAGTCGCTATAGATCTTGAGCTACTCCAAGTTGAGATCGAAGGCTATTTCCAGTCCGATTATAAGGGCCTAATATTTTGCCTCATTATGAGACCCAACTTGAGCAAGAGAGAAAGAAAGTGGCAATACGCCTCCTCTCGGAGTCAAGAATATTATTCCTTGATCTGATTGGAAAGCTTCGTCGAAGTATAATTCCCACTCATGAACAAGGTTAGCACATAATACTTCTTCATGCGTAGGTCACTAGATAGAGGAGATTCTGCCGGTATGGGGTGTGCCGCGAGAAAGTCAGCTAAGGCCTAGCCTTTGATGGATTTCTATAGGACATACATGATGTCGAACTCCATCAGCAATAGTGCCCACTTAGCCAAGCATCCCGACAAGTATGAGCATGTCATGAGAAACTTTACAGGTTCAACTTTCGATATAAGTTTCACTTCATGACCAAGCAAGTAATGGCGGAGTTTTTGTATAGCAAAGATAAGGGCCAGAAACATCTTCTCAATAGGAGGATAATTCTTCTCGGCCCCTTGCATCCTGCCACTGAGGTAATATAACCTGATTTCTTTTCCTTCTTCATTGTTTTGTGCCAACAATGCTCCGAGGGACTCGTCTAAATCAGTCACATATAGAATGAGGGGTCTTCTCAATATTGGTGTCGAGAGTACTAGAGAATTGAGTAAATAATGCTTGATGTCGTCAAGGGCTGCTTGACATGGTTCATCCAGATGAATGGGGTATCTTTCTTTAGCAGGTGTGTAAAGGGTTTACAACAACCTGTGAGGTTCGAGATGAACCTGCGAATGTATGCCAGTTTCCCTTGAAGGGAGTCTCGAAGTGTAGTCAGTGACGGTATTTCTTGGATTACCTTGATCTTAACTGGTTTAACTTCAAGCCCTTGATGTCTGACGATGAACCCCAAGAATTTTCCAAACCCATGCTAAAAGTGCATTTAAGCAAGTTCATTTTTAGCTGATGGAGATGCAAACACTTGAACCTTTTTCAAGATCCCTCATGTGAGCATCCTTCTCCTTGGATTTTACCACCAGGTCATCCACATAACATTCCACCTCTTTGTGCATCATATCTTTGAAAATGGTCGTCATTGCTCTCTGGTACATGGCATCAGCATTCTTTAGTCCAAAAGGCATCATTGTGTAACAGAAGACCCCTTTCGGAGTTAAGAATGTTGTGGCCTCTTCGTCTTCGGGCGCCATCCTTATCTGATTATATGCGGAGTATCCATCCATCCATGAAGGCAAAGATTTGACAATGAGCTATGGAGTCAATGAGCATCTTGGTGAATGGCAACGGGAAGTCATCCTTGGGACAGACGATATTCAAATCATGAAAGTCAATACACACCCTGATTTGATCGTTCTTCTTCCTTACGGAATGACATTAGCTAGCCATTTCGAGTACTTGACTTCATGGATGAAATCTACTTGTCTAAGTTTGGTTATCTCGGGGTCTATCTGCATTTTGAGGTTAGGTCTGAACCTTCTTGATTTCTGTTTGATAGGTTTGACAATTGGATCAATGCCAAAACGGTGAACAACGACTTGAGGGTCCAAACCAGGCATCACATGGTAATGCCAAGCAAATACGTTCTGGTTCGCTTTCAAGAAAGCAGTGAACTCCTCTTTCTCCTCTAGAGACATTCTCGCTAAAATGAAGGTAGGTCTCAGGTCCGCTTAGTCTCCAAGATTTATTTCTTCAAGTTCGTCAATTGTGGTCAACCACCTTCTTCCAATTCTTCTGGAGCCTCTTGCAACTCTCTCTCATTGTTCTCAAATGCCTTCTCATCAACCTCATGCTCGGAGACCCATGATCCCGACATCTCTGCCTCCAATAGCCCTCTAGGGGAGGTCATGCTTCCTCTGCTTTTCTCGAACCAAGCAATGGAAAGGTCAACCTCAAATGTGAAAAACATGTTAGGTCGGAGAAATTTGCTTGAAAGTTAGAGGGAAATTGAGGTTCAACAATTGCTGCACAAGGAATGCGCCATATCGGATCACACGGTTTTTGAGCAACTATCTGCAGTGTTTGGTCTGCAGTGGCTGGTGCTTCACAAACTTGTATCATGTGGCAAGTTTCCTGAGAGTAGAAAATTTGCCTCCTCGACTCTCTCAATCTATGCTCGAAGTCAGGCTTTGGTGGCCACTGGGGTTTCTTTGGCTTAGGCTTCTTGCACTTCTTCGAAGAAGGTGGTTGCGCCTTAGCTTTAGCTGTCAGGGCATGGGCTACTGTTAAGAATCCTTCTTACGCCAGGGTCTTTCTCAATCACTTCCATTGTGTCTTGGTTATGTTCGATCCCTCAAGTTCTCTATCGAGAGTCTCGAAGTCTGGACATATCAAAGTTATACTTGCAAGAGACATAGACAAGGAAGAATGAGAAGCAGGAGAAGAAGGAGGAGTAGGGTTAGAAGGTGGGGGGCTTTTAAGGTCTTTCCCCTCATCAGACCGATTTGGGCAGCTTTTTACAATATCACCAGGGTTGGACAGGTGCAGGGGGTCTTTTGGGTCTTTCCCTTGCTTAGACCGCTGGGGAGTGCTTTTAACGTCGTCACTGTCATCGGACATTTGCTGAGTGGGGGATGAGAAGGGAGCACCTTCTTAACAGGATGAAGAAGGAAAGAGGATTGTGTCAAGGATGAAGTCCAGCAAGGTTGGCAATGGGGGAAGGGGCCTAAGAAATTACTGGTCGACTATGGCTTGAGCGGTCATGTTTCTTCGCTGAGCAACCCTTGGGGCCCGTCTCTTTTTGGTGTTTTGAAGTGATGTCGGATTTGTCTCGCTGGGGTGCCAAACCGCTCTAGCTTGGTGAACCGCTTCTCGTCTTAAGGACTTGAGTCTCCTTCGGCCATGGTAGGTTATTCATGGCTAGGAATCTGAGGGTTCCACAGAGTCTGAGTTGTTGATATGAAGGTCCTGATTTTTGAGATCTTCTTGCCCCGGGATCAGTTACGAGGAGATTCTAAATTCTTGACACTCTCGCATCTTCTTTGCAAGTATATCAAGGAAAGTTATGCATTCTGACAAATAATGACCCCTTATCTGATGAAATGGGCACCAACGATCTTCAGTCCCCATAGTAAGCCGGCGGGGTTGCCTTGCTTGCTTCAGTGTGATTATGCCTTCTTGAAGCATTATAATGAAGAAGGCATGGAGGATACCAGGCATTTCGTCTTCCTCTTGAATGGTTACGGCATGGGAGGCCTCAGCTACCTTGAGGTCTTCTTTAAATCTTCAAGCTTTATCTGACCTTTTAGAATCAGGGCCTCAATGATAACCTTCAGTGTGTAGCAGTCATCTGTGGGATGATTGATCCTCCGATAGTAGGCACAACATTTGCCTGAGTGTCAAGGCCAGATTGCTCAGGGAACCTGATACTTGGAAGGTGGATCATATTATGTTCTAATAATAACCGAAACAATGCAGGGACCCATTCCCTCTCGAAGGGATAAACCTTGTTCTTATGCCTGGTGAAATAATCACCCCGATCAAAGTTGGCTAGTGGAGGTACCAGATTGTATGACTATCGCTACTTGCCAGCCTGGGGGGTTACCTTCGTTGTGCTTACTTCTTTAGAGAGGTCCAACGTTTGGCAGGGAGCCTTCTTTGAATCAGTGACCATGACGGCTGCACTAACTACCCCTTTCTGTTGGCTACCCCGTGTGTTATTCTGAGAGCTACCATTGCCCCGGTTGTTTGCTAAACTTGTAGATGGTTTTCGTGTCCTACCATGATGGCATGATAAACTCTCTATGCGAACTGATTTAGAGATCAACTCTGACATGGAGGTCATATTAGAGGCCTCGACATGTAGAGAGATTTCAGATCGCATGTTCTGCACACAAATCTAGACTGCTTCCTTCTCAAGCATAGGATTAGGATGGCGAGAAACCAAGTTTCTCCATCTTGAGATGAACTGATCCACGGGCTCATCGGGGTCTTGAGTCAAGGTGAGAAGTTCGATGGTGTGAATCTCTTTCTCGACCTCATAGAACAGTTTCTCCATCTCCTCCCATGTATGCACCGAGTTTGGAGGAAGTCGGGCATACCATTGGAATGTTAGGCCATCAAGGGTCTTAACGAAATGTTGGAGAAAAAGTTTTCCTTCAGCCACTCTTTCCCGACATGCTGCCTGAAAGTGGGCAATATGCTGGTTTGGGGACGTGGTTCCACTGAATAGAGGAAACTTCTCTTTCTTATAGTCTGGGGGAAACGGGACCTGATCAATATAGGAGGGGTAAGGACTTTGATAAGGCGTCACACACTGTATCCCCAGAATTTGTCTGTTCTTCAGGCTATGGGTGACCATAGCATCAATATCTGACTGAGAGACTATATGAGGGACAGAATTGTCCTGTGAGGTAGACGGAGGAGGCTACCGTGTAGGTACACGATCAGAGTGATGGGAATTGACCTCATGGTTAGCTGACTGGCATGCGGCGTCGATACGATTGATCTTTTCCATCATCGAGTGCACCATGTCCTCAAACTTGTTCATGCGCTCTTCCTGCACATCATCGGGCTCGCTTACGACCATTACGCTTACTGTTTCACTAGGGAGGTCAACGTTAGTGGTGACTAAGGACTTGCGAGCTTGATGGGTCGTACACGGTAGGTCAGTCAGTAGGGGGCCAGCATGCCCTGACTGAACTTGACTCCTATATGCAGATCGTGTTTGGATAGGTTCTCGACGGTCTTGGGACCGTGGTTGCTGAACGGCTGGGTCTTTTTCTACAATAGTAACCACAACACAGGGCTCATGGAGTTCTTCCTCAGGCTTCATTGTCTGAAGGGGGTAAAAGGGATTCAGGTGAAGAGGGTCATCAGAATTGGTTGTTTTGACTACCTTGGTCACCTCTCTATTCAAAATTTGCAGACCTTTATCGCGTTTAGCCTTGAGGTTTTGATGCACCTCGTGCCAAAACTGTGATCTAGGTCGCGGCTGGTCAGCTCTTCTTACACACGAGAGAGTTGTCTCCATCAGGTGCGGCAATGGATGATCCTCTTGTGCTGAGGAGGATGAAGGACTCGATCTTCCATCAGGTCAATGTTTCGAGCTCTCTTGTGAGCTCTAGAGACACGACCTAAGTGACAGGGCTTGTTTAGGATGGTACTCTTGAGAAAAATCTTCGAGTACCATGGCTGAAGGTGCTTTCTCGATGAAGAAGGAGTGGGCCGGAGAAGGTTGACTCATAAGGACGCTCGAGTCGAAGGCGAGGGGACGTCTGTGATAGCGACACGTGTGCGAACCTTGAAGAAGGGTTGCGGGTGACCTGGGGGTAACCCGGGCTTGTGCAACTGATCTGGCCTTAGGAGGCCAAGAACTATGAGTAAGTGTCTGTAAGAGAACAGGGGTAGGACTGCCCCTTACAGGGTTCACTTGTGTGTGCATAGTAGGAGGAAGAGGAGGTCATCTGCTGTATACTTGGGTTGGAGTAATAACGACGTCACCCCAAGCAGTGAGATGCATATAAGTACTGTACGCAAGACCTGGCCTTGGAAGGTTAGATCTTGAACACGGTCTCGAGGCTGCCCCGAGGTGTGACTCGAGTGGGTGACCCACGAGCCTTGTGATGTGTGCCAGGGGTGGAGACCGTGGGGTTTCCGCCTCGATGTGTTCGGCCTCCAGAGATGGAGACCAGTGGTGCAGAGATGTGGAGGGTAGCCTTATGGTGACCCACAAGAGCAACGAAAAATTGTTTGCCTTTTGCAAAAATGGACTGGGCAGCCTTCTGGCGTACCTTAAGAACATGACCGGTAAGTGACTTGCCGGTGGCTGGGTGCATGCTGTGTGGGGCAATAGAAATGTTGCCGATGCAGGGCACCTTGGTGGCGTTTCCACCAGAGCGAGGAGATGGGGAGTGAGGGATTTTTAGGTCCCACCTCACACCGGTCCAGGTTAAGACCTGGGAGCTAGACACGGGGTCTTTGCTCAAGAGGATGGTTAGGAACAAAGTTGAAGGAACTTGTTCCCTAGGGACACTCTCGAATACAGGGATAAGAAAATCCCCGATCTGGATAAATGGGTTACAGAACTTGCAAGTCATAATAAGGGGTAGTAAGTCCCCAATGGAGTCGTCAATCTGGTTAGGTGCCTCGATCTTGTCCTCCAGATCCTTGTTGATCGGGCGGCGTGCGTCTCGGGTTTCAAGGGAAGACCCGGGACATTTTTTAAATCGCTCTCTCGGGAGCCTCATTTGAGAAAGCGGTCAAGTGTTACCAACCGGTGAGAGAGGAATTTAAAGGTGAGTTCCGAACTTATTAGGGCTGGCTCGCGTGGGCACCCTCTTAGATCATGAAGAAAGCCCCCCAGTAATGAAACTGGTTCCAAATTGCCTCCCTTGGCTCGTATTCTTCTTATTTTCTACAATCACACACATATATAGCAAAGGTTGTAAGACAGGTGGGTCAAACCTCACCCTTTTCCTCTTTGATGAACGCACACAAGCATACACATTCAAAAAGAAGAAGAGAAGAAAGATGGGGGAGAGAAGAGTTCGACTGAGCAAGAAGATCAAGCTGGTGAGCAATTGGCCTTACGTGGTAGCAAAACGGGCTCAGTATTAAAACTAGCTCACGAGATCACTACTAGACGTCATTGCCAATACAGACTAGCCAAGCACGATGGTCTGTCTGTCGTGAAAATAAAGTGGGCCAAGTAATCCTAGCACAACAACATTACGGCTAGACGACAAGACCTCCGTGAGAGGCTAACCTCATTCCCTCTTAGTCGAATGAAAGAATAGTAGAGTGATGGTTATGGGGGAAAGAATGAGGTAAGAAAAGAAGGGAACAGACAGTAGAAGGGAGAAGAGACTAGAGGATAAAAGAGAGAGGGAAGGAAGATGCAGTCGACGCTAGACATTATCGCCTATCAGAAGATGGGAGAGGGAGGAAGAGAACCAACCGACGCTAGACTTGCGCCGGTTGCAATGGGAGAGAAGCAAGAGAGAGAGATCAAGCCGGTGTTAGGCTTTGCAGACTGCGACAGAAGAAAGACAAATCCATCCGGTGCTAGGCTTCGCTGACTGTGACAAGAGAGGAGAGAAATTGTCTTTTGAGACCATCATCAATGTTTAAATCATTGCTTTTTCTTTTTGTTCTGTATTTATTTACATAATGGCCGAATTTGCCACATTTTCTGCCGATAATAGACTTTCTTTTATGTTTAGCAACTCTTTCTCTATCTTCTTAACCTATGTTTGGCTTATTTCTTTTAAGGAATTTTCCTTTGAATTTTTTACATTTCTTCTTATAAGTTTCTTTCTTTCCTAAATGAGAGAGATGTGGTTTAGATTTAATAGATTCAAAACCAAATTGTTCACAAAAGTCACCTAACTCTTTCCTTTTAGTCAGGTTATGCTTTCTAGTTGTTTCCTAAGTTTTAGGTCAGTGCAGATTTCTAAACATGTCACACAAACTTTTGCAGACAGTTCTCCTAGGTTATAGATGTCATAATTTAAATCCTCATTACTTTTAGCTTTTAGCTTGTTTTTTTACCTTTCTCCAAATAATCTTGGTAATAAAACAATAAAGTGGGCTTTTCAATAGCATGCCCTACAGTCTTCTACAGTTAAAAGTCTTGAATTGAAAGTATTTTTGTATCACTTAAAATGGGATAGAGTGGGGCATCTAAGATTTTGAAGGAGATATGACTGTCTCTGAGTCAAGATAGAAGTATGGCCTATAAAATGTAGAGCAATGTGTAAATCAGGGTATTTACAGCCTCATCTTCTATAACTTGAATATCCTGAACTTGATCAACTTGTATAACATGTCTCCTAACATACTATTTTTTAGCATTTAGGATGTAATTTTTCTCTTGTTCCATGAGACAATTATCCCACCAACCACGTAATTGACCAGTAAAGCCAGTGATTATGTCCTTTGCTATTTCAGAGTCATGGTTCCCAATGTTTAAATTTGTTGTAGCATACGTCATCATGTGTCTAAGTAGAGTGAGTATTTGGTATTCACTTAATGTATCTAGGTTCCATTCTACTATGGCTTACCATCATACATAGCTGAGCACATCAGGATGTCTTCTTCATGTTGTAAATCAATAGGAGAAGGTCTAGGATAATACATTTTAGTAGGAGTTGTTGGTCTTGTTTTAAAATCATATCAGACTTTGTTAATTTCAGCAGGTGGATTATTTAATGATTGCTTAAACATTTGTTCTAATTCTTTTAAGTCATTTTATGTACAATTTTCAGTCATATCTTCAATCATATTATTTGAAGATTCAGGAATTTTTTGATTTTTCTTGTCATTAATCTTCAGATTGCCTAAACGATTTATTATTTTATCTAGAAACACAGAGCTTGCTAGCTGGAGTTTAAATTTATCTCTAGGAAACACTGGATAGGGCCTGAATAACAAAAGTGTAGGAGTTTTACTTGATGAAGGCATAGTTTTGGCAATTTATGTTTTTAAGCTAATGTGCTAGTTTTAGACACTAGACTCTCAATCCTATCAATTTGTTTTTCTAATGACTGCAGATATAAATTAGTATAATTATTTTATTTCATACTTATTTTAAATCCTTCCATATTAGGAGTGTCACTACCTTTTTATAAGGAGTTGTTTTAGTTCCCATGATTTCGACTACATCCTCAAGTGGATGTGTAGCTTCTACTTTACCTTTAGTAGTTTTATAGGTTATATTGTGCAGACATTACATTAATGTCAGGATTTATTCTGCAATATCTTTTATCTCTATATTCAAGTGGGAATTTTAATTTATTCTTTTTAACAAATATTTCTCCAAATCATCTAAAATGAACATATTTCCTCCTGCCTTTTGCATAGCTTCAATATATTTTTCTTTTATATATTGTCTGGATGCCAGAGTCGCTTTGCTTAGGAATCATTCTCTTATCTCCTTATTATGGCCACTATTAAAATCTTTTTCGATTTTGTCATAATTAATTTGAAAAGTTTTTATTTCAATAACATTCATTTGATATGGATTATATTCTACATCTTAGAATGAAGGCTCAGAAGATATGGGCCTAGAATTTTGGGATTTAGGTGTTTCTACATTGTAAAATGGTTGCTGAATTATCACCTACTTTCCTTAGGCCATTGAGAAATAGCATCTAAATGTTGATTTTCCAAATCCATGGTAGTAATAGAAGAAGTAGAGTTCCTAGCTGGTATTCTGGGATTTTGTAAGGCAATATTAATCCTAGTGCTTCTTTGAGGATTAAATTGTATTTTAACTTCTCCATTAGGCTAAAAGAGAGGCTTTAATCTTATACATGGCTAATGATTAAGTCAAATTTAAGCCAAAGTAGATAAGAAGGACAGTATGAAAAACCCACATATGATTTTAAAAATATCATAAATAGAATGAAACAGAAAGAGATGTCTCCAATAACAGCAAAAGAATCTTCTACTCAAGAACTCAAATTTGAAATAAATAATGTTAGGCAGGAAATAAAAGTACTTAAAATTAGAATGGATCAAACAGAAGAAACATCAAATCATTAAAGCTCTATTTTAAGAAATGAAGAACCTATGTCTCCACTTCTTGATGAATTTGAAGACACAAAACAGAGTAAAATTCCTGAGGCAGAAGCAAATAATATTTATGCCAAAAATTTAAAAGAAATGACTTCTGTAAATCTCGTAGATAACATTATATCACAAAAATGGCATACTTATGTAACCATTGTGGTTAATAAAGAATTTAATTTTCAGACTATAGCTCTAATAGATTCAGGAGCTAATCTAAACTGCATAAATGAAGGACTAGTCCCTTCTAAGTATTTTGAGAACACTACTCAAATTCTTAACACAGCTGATGGTAAGAGGATGATGATAAATTATAAATTATTTGATGCTGCAGTTTGTAATAATGGTGCATGTTTTACACTTCCTTTTATAATGGTAAAAGGATTTTTTCAAGCAGATATATTAGGAACACGATTCTTGAATCTTTTATATCCATTTAAACTAGTGGGTCATATTGGTATTGTACTAGAAATCGATGGACATAAAGTAAGATTTGATTTCATAGATAAGCCTTAAAATAAAGGAAATAAATCAAATACAAGATGATATTAAAAATAAATAAAAATTCGTGTTTCATTTAAAAGAAGAAATAAGTTATAGATTAATTGAAGAAAAGTTAAGATCCCCACAGATAGAGAAAGAAATTGCTTCTTTTCAACAAAAACTAGAAAGTGATGTATGTGCTGAAATTTCAAATGCTTTTTGTAATAGGAAACAACATACAGTGGAATTGTCGTATGTACCAGACTTTAATAAAAAGTTTATTCCAACAAAATCTAGGCCAATACAGATGAATAGTAGGTTGCTTGAAATCTGTAAAAAAAGAGTTTCAAGATTTACTTGATAAAAAGTTAATCAGGAAACCTTACTTCCCCTTAGAGCTGCCCTTCTTTCTATGTGGAAAAAACAGCTGAATTAGAAAGAGGGGTCCCTAGGCTAGTAATTAATTACAAGCCTCTAAATAAAATGTTAAGATGGATCAGATATCTGATCCCTAATAAAAGGGATTTACTTAACAGGCTTTATAAAGCTACTGTCTTTCAAATTTTGATATGAAAGATGGGTATTGGTAGATTCAGATAGCTGAAAATGATCGTTATAAAACTGCATTTACAGTACCTTTTGGACACCATTTGGGCTAAAAAATGCCCCTTCTGAATTTCAAAACATTATGAATGAAATCTTCAATCCTTATAGTATTGTCACTATTGTTAGTATTTTCATAATCAATTCACCAACACTTAAAACATTTACACTTATTTCATAAAGTCATTTTAAATGCTGGGTTGGTAGTTTCAGCTAAAGATATTTAGCTCTTTCAAACTAATATTAGATTCCTCGGACATAATATCCACCAAGGTACAATTGTTCCAATTGATCGTGCTTTACAATTTGCTGATAAATTTTTCGATGTCATTTTTTACAAATCTTAACTTCAAAGATTTCTTGGCAGCCTTAATTATATCTCGGACTTTTATAAGAATCTGGCAATTGACTGCCAACCACTATTCCAAAGACTTCACAAGGATCCACCAGATTGGGGGGTGGAGCATACACTAGTAGTAAGGAAGATTAAACTCAAGAACAAACAACTGCCTTGCCTTGTTTTTGCTCATCCAAAAGCTTTTAAAATAATATAAGCAGATGCTTCTGATTTAAGGTATGGAGGAATCTTAAAACAAAGATTTCACCCTAATCAAAGGGAAAAATTGGTAAGGTTCACTTCTGGGAAATGGAATCCATCTCAAAGAATTATTCAACAATTAAAAAAGAAATTTTATCAATAGTTAAATGTGTTACAAAATTTGAAAGTGACATATTAAACTAAGAATTTCTTATAAGAGTAGATTGTAAATCTGCTAAAGATATTCTCGAAAAAGATGTCAAAAATATTGCCTCTAAACAGATATTCACAAGATGGCAAGCCATTCTATCCTCATTCAATTTTAAAAATGAATATATAAAAGGGGAAACAAATTCTCTTCCTAACTTTTTGAATTGTGAGTTTTTACAAGGACACCAAAAGAAGAGCAGCTAAGCAAAGCCCAAGTAGTGGCAGGAATACTTCATCTCCTAAAACAGATGAGCAGTATAATAAGGATAATAGCCTTGGAATAAAAAAGAGAACTCCTTATATTGAAAAGGCAGTTCTCCATATCTTGGTAATATAAGCCAAACATGCTCTAAAAGAGCCATATGATATTGCAGAATATTATCTAAAAGATAATTTGCATCCATAATTAGGCTTAAAAACCTGAAATTATTATGACAAAATACTGACTGAAACCGAGTCGGTAAAAATTGTACATAACTACAGAAATACTAAAATTATTGGTTACTCAAAATTCCAAATCCTGAGGATAATATCCTATGAGGATTGGGGTTCGACCATCTGAAAAATAAATACTTAGCAGGACCCTTAAATATGAGGGCCTACAACTATTATGACTATATAAAGGCATGGGATACGATCATGTTATTCCAAAATGAAATGAGAACTCATAGCTGGTTCTTGCAATTTCGAATGATCATTAAAACTAGTGATTTTCCTCAATGGTTCAAAAGATGGATGATATACTAAGGTCCATCTCCTAATATTTATCCCCCAACTCCTAGAGAGTCTTTTGAATTATTCCACACCTCTAATAAAGGTGCAAAATTAATAGACAATTTCATCAGCTTTGTAGCGTTATATGAGGTCCTTTGGATTTTAAGATAGGAATATTCGGTATCTCAAAATATTGATGAATGGGATTATATCCCTTATCTTCAAAGAAAAATAATGATAAAATGGTAGGACTCATTCGAGGAGTCTTGTGTATCACCAAAAAATATTGATATTATCAAACTAAAATCAGCAAAAATTGATTAAATAAGTCCTAATAAAATTGAGGACTATTTTAAATTACTTAAAAAGCAAAGTCCGGAATTATCAAAAACAGAG
The DNA here is from genome assembly GCF_054954075.1 of Amborella trichopoda. Classification (NCBI taxonomy): domain Eukaryota; kingdom Viridiplantae; phylum Streptophyta; class Magnoliopsida; order Amborellales; family Amborellaceae; genus Amborella; species Amborella trichopoda. The sequence goes on from NC_142344.1 coordinate 25,359,430, forward strand.
ATAAAAAGGCAGCTCTTAGTAGCTCTAAATGATGAAGAAGAGCCAGACAATATATCAACTACCTCTTCAAGCTAAAAGGAATACTATACACAGGAAAATGAGGATGATTGTTACGACATCATGACCCCTCCCAAAGGGTAGAAAAATCAATATCGAACCAGCCGACTCCAACCTGATCTAGGACACGGGGCCCATCAATTGACGAAAGCACTTACTCCATCAGTCAAATTATTACCCGACAAAATTTACCGTAGCTAAAAAAGACGAATCTCCACTGTAGCAACCTTTTGTCTTGCCATCCATGTGAAGCTCAGGTGAAGCCCACGTGAAGGCATCTACTTTTCGGACTCATAACGTTTTCAACTCCGCGCTATCAGCTATATAAAGGAGGAGAAGCTCTCATTTCAGGCATCGAGTTTTGAAGGGTTTAACTCCTTTCTTTAAGTCAGTCTTTTTCTAAAGTTTGTTCTCTATTTTGGGTCTATAAGGGTTTGTGAGTTTGAATGTTTGAAAGTATTGTGTGCCAACTTGTGAGAAGTAAAACTCCTAAGGCAGAAGCAAATAATATTTCTGCCAAATATTTAAAAGAAATGCCTTATGTAAATCTTGTAGATAAAATTATATCACAAAAATGGCTTACTTATGTAACCATTGTGGTTAATAAAGAATTTAATTTTCAGAATATAGCTTTAATAGACTGAGGAGCTAATCTAAACTGCATAAATGAAGGACTAGTCCCTTTTAAGTATCTTGACAACACTACTCAAATTCTTAACACAGCTGATGGTAAGAGGATGATGATAAATTATAAATTATCTGATGCTGCAGTTCGTAATAATGGTGCATATTTTATACTTCATTTTATAATAGTAAAAGGACTTTCTCAGGCAGTTAAATTAAGAACACCATTCTTGAATCTTTTATATCCAATTAAACTATTGGATCATACTGTTATTGAATCAGAAATCGATGGACATAAAGTAAGATTTGATTTCATAGATAAGCCTAAAATAAAGGAAATAAATCAAATACAAGATGATATTAAAAATAAAGAAAAATTCTTGTTTCATTTAAAAGAAGAAATAAGTCATAGATTAATTGAAGAAAGTTAAGATTCCCATAGGTACATAAAGAAATTGCTTCTTTTTTCAACAAAAATTAGAAAGTGATGTATGTACTGACATTCCAAATGCTTTTTAGAATAAGAAACAACATATAGTGGAATTGCCGTATGAACCAGACTTTAATGAAGAGTTTATTCCAATAAAATCTAGGCCAATACAGATGAATAGTAGGTTGCTTGAAATCTGTAAAAAAAGGATTCAAGATTTACTTGATAAAAAGTTAATCAGGAAATCTAACTCCCCTTGGAGCTACCTTGCTTTCTATGTAGAAAAAGCAACTGAATTAGAAAGAAGGGTCCCTAGGCTAGTAATTAATTACAAGCCTCTAAATAAAGCGTTAAGATGGATCAGATATTCGATGCCTAATAAAAGGGATTTACTTAATAGGCTTTATAAAGCTACTGTCTTTTCAATTTTTTTTATGAAATCTGGGTATTAGCAGATCCAGCTAGCTGAAAATGATCGTTATAAAACGGCATTTACAGTACTTTTTAGACTCTATGAATGGAATGTTATTCCATTTCGGCTAAAAAATGCCCCTTCTGAATTTCAAAACATTATGAATGAAATCTTCCATCCTTATAGTACTTTCACTATTACATTGATGTTGTTTTAGTATTTTCAAAATCAATTCATCAGCTTTGAAAACATTTACACTTATTTCATAAAGTTATTTTAAATGTTGGGTTGGTAGTTTTAGCTAAAAAGATTAAGCTCTTTCAAACTAATATTAGATTCCTCGGGCATAATATCCACCAAGGTACAATTGTTCCAATTGATCATGCTTTACAATTTGTTGATAAATTTCCCAATGTTATTCTTTTTCTTTAACGTTTTTTGCCCATGATGCCCTTTCGGGTTTTTGGTCATGTCCATTATTTTGGGGAGGCATCTTTAAGGCCATGCCACCAAGACTATGGGGAAGGCGTGTTTAAGGTCATGTCGTCGGGACCCTAATGTTAGTATGTTTTAAGGTCCTACACCAAGACCGAATGGGGACGTGTTTAGAGTCGTGCCACGAAGGCTCTAATGTTAGTTAAGGTCCTACACCAAGACCAAATGTTGCACAGTTTAACATCATGCTACCGGGACATGTTATAGTTTAAAGTCATATAGCTTGGAAGTGTGCCTACGTAGTTTTAGGGTCGTGCAGCTTGGACCATGCTGCGATGCAATTTAACGTCGTGCCGCCAGGATGAGTCCTATACAGTTTAAGGTCTTGCAGAGCGAACCAATACCATGTAGTTTAAGGTCTTGCGGTATGGACCTATACCATGCAGTTTAAGGTCTTGCGGTTTGGACCCAAGCTTATGGGTAGTATTTCTTCAGATACCATCTATTAATTGGTGGCATCGCTTCTTCCCCTTCAGAATCAACCAATATGTATGCACCGTTGGGGAAGGCTTTCTTGACTATAAACGGCCCGTCCCACTTTGGTTCAAACTTCCCCTTAGCCGACCATGAGTTATAATGGATCTCTTCACTGCGAGCACTAATTCCCCACCGGTGAATGAGCATATTCGGATTGACTTATAGAAGGCTCGACGCATACATCCTTGATAGATTTCAAGGCTTTGCTGAGCATCCATTCTCTTTTCATCAAGGGCATTGAGTTTCGATAGCGAAGTTTTTCTAGCTCTTTATCAATCATCCCATGGTGAACGGCTACCCGTAGTGAGGATAACTGGACTTCTAAAGGCACGACTGCTTCACTTTCGTAAATGAGGAAATATGAACTGGACTTAGTGGGACCACATACAGTGGTGTGATAAGCCCATAAGACTTCAGGGAGTTTCTCGTGTCAGTCTCTCTTTGTCTCGGACACTGACTTTCGTAAAGCACTACAGAGAGTCTTAATGAAAGCTTCAGCGAGGCCGTTGGCTCGAGGATAGTACATGGTGGAATAGTTCCGCTTGAAACCAAACTGACTGATTAGGTTGTCTATATGATGACTATGAAACTGTGGTCCATTGTCTAAAGCCATTCCGTCTGGGACCCCGAATTGATAGATAATGTGATTACGAATGAAGTTGGTAACCATAGTTGCAGGGACCTTCTTGATGGGAATGGCGACAACCCATTTGGAGAAGTAATCAGTAGCAACCAAAATGAAGAGATGACCTAAAGAAGATGGTGGGTCTATGGGCCCCAAATATCCATACCCCAATGCGAAAAGGGCCATGATGATACTGTCGGGTGAAGGGGTTCAAGAGCTTGGTGAGTAAACCTTGCATGAATTTGACATGATGGGCATCTCTTGGCGAAGGCAATGGATTCTGCAATCATGGTCGGCCAGTAATAACTAATCCTTATGATCCGGTCATAGAGCTTGGGACCCGATTGGTGGATCCCACAAATCCCAAAATGAATTTCCTTCAGCACATGATTAGCCTCTTCTTTACTTAGGCATCTGAATAGCATGTCATTAAAGGATCGTCGGAAGAGGAAAAACACACGGCACAAGTATCTAGTGGCTGACCTTTGAACCTTGTTGCGTTCAATAGGGGAATCTGGGAGATGACCATGCTCCAGATATTCTATTATGAGCACTAGCTAATCTTCAACTTGTTCTATCTCCACACAAATTAGAGTTTGAGACTTCGGCTCATCACCGCCTATCTCAGTTATGCGCGGTTCTTGTAAACTTTCTAAGGCCTTGAGAGCATCTCTGGGTGAACGCAATGCCCCAAAATGATAGGGTGGGCATGCGTTGAATAGATTTTGCTCATCATCATCATCAAGTCCAACTAAATCAATATGCCTCCAATCGACCACCCATAATAGTGTAGGCTCCTTCAATGGGATTTGAATTATCGCACCAAGCTTGGCAAGTGCATCAGCTTGTGAAATAAGCCTTCACGGGATATTCTCGAGAGCAACTTCTTCAAATAGGGCCATCAAGGACTTGGCAGTGTAGACGAAAGGTTTGAGACTATCTTTCCTCACATCGTACAGTCCCTTGAGTTGCCCTATCACCAATTCAGAAATCCCATATATGGCCAAGCACTTTAGATTCATGTGGCAGGCAATTTCTAAGCCTACGATGAGTGCTTGATACTCTGCTTCATTTTGGGATTCGATTTCTGAGAGGGAGAAAGATAAGGGATCAAGACCATCTCGAGGGGTAGAAAATACAACTCCTGCACCACCTCGTTCGAATTGAAAGGCACCATCAAAGTGCATTTTCCAATCGCATGAGGCTTCAGTTTGGAATACTCTTTCATCTGGGAGGTCATCAGACAGGGGGAATCAGTAGGGAGAGGATGCGAACCTAAAAAGTTTGCGAGTGCTTGGCCCTTGATAGCTTTTTGCGGCACATAAGTTATGTCAAACTCCTTAAGGAGTAATGACCATTTCGCAAGGAGGCTTGATAAACAGGGGCGCGGCATGAGAAACTTCATGGGATATGCTCATGAGATGATCCAAACTGGGTGTGCCAATAAATAGTGCCTAGGCTTCTGGACTGTAAAGATTAGGGATAAACACATATTCTCGATGGGAGAGTAATGTCTTTCAGCTCCTTGCATCCTCTTGTTGAGGTAATACAAGGCTGTATCCTTATCTCCTTCATTGCTTTGGGTAAGCAATGCACCAAGTGACTCATCAAGGCTAGTCACATAGAGGATGAGAGGCTTTCCTAGAATGGGAGCAGAGAAAGTTAGAGGGTTCAGAAGATAATTCTTGATAGCTTCGAAGGCTCTATGACATGCCTTGTCCCACTCAAAGGGCACGTCTTTCTTTAACAGGCAGGTAAAAGGGCTACACTGTCCTGAAAGGTAAGAAATGAACCTTCGAATATAGGTTAGCTTGCCTTAAAGGGATCTGAGCTCTCGCATCTCTTGAATCGCATTGATCTTGACAGGTTCAATCTCCAAGCCTCAATACCTGACAACAAAACCCAAGAACTTCCTTGGCCGCACGCCAAAGGCACACTTTAAGGGGTTCATTTTGAGTTGATGAGGATGGAGTCGTTCAAAGACTTGCTCGAGATTTTGAATGTGGGTGCTCCTCTCACTCTACTACGAGATCATCTATGTCGCATTCCACTTCTTCATGCAACATGTCTTTGAAGACAGTGGTCATAGCCCTTTGATAAGTAGCTCCTGCATTTTTTAGGCCAAATGGCATCACAGTATAGCAGAAGACTCCCTTGGGCATCAAGAAGGTTGTAGCCTCTTCATCTTCAAGTGCCATCCTTATCTAGTTATAACCTGAATAACCATCCACAAAGGAGAAGGCATAACAATTAACAATTCAGTCAATGAGCATTTCTGTGATAGGGAGCGGGAAGTCATCTTTTGGACATACCACATTCAAGTCACGGAAGTCAATGCAGACTCGAATTTTTCATTCTTCATTTTGACTGGCACAACATTAGCCAACCATTTTGGGTATTTGACTTCTCGGATGAAACCGGCCGACCTAAGCTTGTTCACCTCAACATCAATCTGTATTTCAAGGTCTGCTCATAATCTCCTTGAATTTTGCTTTACTGGTTTGAAAGACGGATCAATTCCAAGTCGATGAACTGAAACCTAGGGGTCAAGTCCGGGCATTTCATGATAATGTCAGGCAAAGACATCGGTTGGCTTGAAGGAAAGTGGTATATTCTTCTTTCTCCTCAGAGGGTATAATGGTCGAGATGAAGATTGGCCTCGGGTCAGTTTCGTCACCCAAGTTTATCTCCTCCAAGTCATTAGTAGTGGCTTGACTGCATCTTCTAACACCTCTGGCACTTTTTTCATCTCCTCCTCATCAGAGGGTTGGGGGTTAGAACGTTCCTCTTCGGCTTCTTCCATATTTTGATTGATGGATAGTAGGTCCTCCATTTCCAAGGTTTTAGGCACTTGAGGGCTATGGGAAACTTCTTCTTCCTCCTCCTTTTCATCTGGGAATAAGGGATCAGAAAGCCCTTTCTCGACTTTGAGCTCTTCCATCTTTTTCTCAACAGTTAGTGACTCTTCCTCTTTCGAGGTATCAAGTTCTCGAGGACTATGAGGGACTTCTACCTCATCTTCTTCAGGGGAGACGAGTTCAGGGGAGTCTTGTGGCAGTTCTAGGGATACCGTCACATGAGCTATTTGGTCCAGTGGGATGAGCATGCCACGTATATCCAAGGCCTTGTTTACTCATATGATGAGATGACGTAGCTTCGATAACTACAAAGGGTGCCAACATCCCTTTATTGTCTTTCATAGTCCATAGTCCATCTTTTTCATGATTTAATGGACTTGAGAACTGTAAATATCCATTTTGGCGAACCGTGATGCTCATAAAGGTAGAGTCTTGCGAGGTTCCCATTGCACTAACTTTTGGGGATTCTGATACAAATCCAGGCAATGGTGCTGAAAGTGAGGGTGGCAGTGATGCCTATTTCGCCTTGTCTTTCCCTTTTCTCATAGCCTCTATTTGACTCAATAAGTCTTCAGCCAGCATTCTCAGTTCAGCAATTATGGCTTACCTGTCAGCCTCGGACTGGAAGGCGGGAGTGTCGGTGAAGACTTTGGTGGGCAGCGGCACATTAACTGTTGCAACTTGACGAGCTGAGTCCACTATTGGCATAGAGGTTGGGGTTTGCAAGGCCTTTTGATGGTCGTGTGCATCCACCTTTGGCAAAGAGGTAAGGATTTGCAAGACCTTTTGAGGGATGTGCATCCACCCTTGGCAAAGAATCAAGGATCCGCAATACCTTTTGATAGTCATGCATATCTAACTTTGGCAAGGAGTCGAGGATTTGCAAGACCTTTTGATAGTCATGCATATCCACCCTTGGCAAGGAATCAGGGATTTGCAAGCCTTTTATGTCATCAACTTCGGACTCATTAGCTCAACTAGCGGCTTCTGCTTGCAACAAGGGAATAGGGATATAGAGAACTTTGTCGTTATCGAGGGTATAGGTGATCATTGGAGCCAAGGTGGCAAGATCAATAGTCTCCTCTTCTCTTATGACTTACTTGTTTGAGCTACCACAGGAGGTGGCTCTTGGGAGTTGGTATGAGAGGATGAAGTTTGTCCTTCATGATAATGAGGCATTATCTCCAATGGGGGATAGGGTAGGTTTGCATCGATCGGGGTCAATGGGATTGTCTTTCGATGTCACCTCTCTTCTTCAAATATATCCCTCAAGGTTCCAGCCACATCCTCCACAACCTCATGAGAGGTGTGAGAAATTGCTCTTATGGCATGGCATGGATTGGTTTCCATAGGAAACTCTTACTCTTGAGTTCGCACTAGGTTTGTATATTAATACTAAGTATCAGCATAGTGTGCCTCAGCAACTGGAAAAGGTCTTTTATCGGCATAGACTGTGTGTTGCCTTCTATCTCGACTGTACTTGAAGCATTGATAGAGTGTGGATGGGACCACCCCATGGTTATGGAGCCAAAGGCGATCAAGAAGAATGTTGCAAGAAGTGTCGATTTTTATCACATGGAACTATGCATAGACATTCAAATCACTGATTTTAAGGCGGAGACAAATGGCACCAGTCGGCTTTTCCCCTGATTGGTTGAACCCTTGAACCATGAGGTTTGTAGGCTCTGGTCGCTCAACCCCCACCCCTATGCAAGTGAGGATTCTCTTTGGAATGAAATTCACCGCTAATCCTCCATCTAGCATGATTCGGCTTATTGTAGAGCATGGAGCTCACCGGTTACAAACAAAGACCGATTATGAAATCTTTCCCTTAATTGGAGATCATCATCTGAAAAGGTAATGGCCAAGCAATTATTAAGAATTGCAGGATCCACCTCAACCTGCTCAACCTCAATTTGATACACTTCGGGCCAAGAAAGGGCTTGCACTAAGGCCATACAGATGTTTTTAGACAACATGAGAGTATCATAGATTTTCAATAAGGCTGGGAGTTTCCTCAAATGCCCAATCACATCGTATTTGACTTGTTATCTTTTGGGAAATTAGTTCGTTGAGGCCCCATTGGTTTTGGAGGTACAGGGGGTAATGGAGCGGGTTTTGGTGGTAAAGGGTTGATTGCAGCTATGAGAGGAGGAATTGGATCCATGGGGGGAGATGGAGAGGGCAGGCTAGACTGCGTAGCTAGGTAAGTGTAGGTAAGATGGGAGAAGAGGTAGTTTTAGAGAACTCAGGATTTTTGAAGAAAGAAGGTGATGGGTTTGGATAAGGGACCAATGGCGAACCCGAGTATTTTAAGAGAGGATGGTGTCTTGATGGTAGAGTTGGGGGATTGGGGTATGGGTTCAATGGTGGACCCAGATACCTTAGGAGCTTTGGTCGTTTTGGCCACCTTCCTAGCCTCAGTGGAAGTTGGCCGATTCCTGTCGTCATGTTATTCTTAGTGATAAACACCATGTGACACGCCTCCTGAGAAGAGGATGTGTATTGCTCCTTGGCTTTCTAGTGATGCTCATAGTCTGGTTATGGAGGCCAACGAGACTTCTTGGGCTTCGGATTCCGAAAGCACTAGATCCACTCCTCCAATGTGGGGGGAGGTTTTTTTTCCTTTACTGCAAAGGCCATGGCGTCACTGACGCTTAAGAAACCGGCGCTTTAAGCCACCATCTTCTGCAACTGTTTGCGATGCATTTTGTTAGTATGGCAAAGTTTGAGCTCTCCATCAAGAGCCTCAAAGTCTAGGCATTCAAGAGTGAAATCTGAAATAGAAGTGGTAAGAGAATAAGGGTTTGAAGAGTCGGGGATAGGGAGACGATAGTGAGATCTTTTAGGGTCGTCGCTTAAATTGGACCAAACCAGGTAGCTTTTGGGTTCCTCTCCTATATGGACTCAAAGAGGCTTTTAACATCTTCACTCCTGTTGGATATAATCGATGATCTTTTAACGTCATAACCCTTGTTGGATGAAGATGGGGGATCTTTTAGGTCTTTACCCCGAATGGACCTTTAATGGGTGCTTTTAGAGTCTTCACCTTCTTTGGACTAATCTGGGGTGCTTTTAAAGTCCTCACCCATGTTGGACATGCTTCAGGTGATTTTAGTGTCGTCACCCAAATCGGACATTTGGTAAATGGCATAGTCAAGCTTTCCATTATGGGAATTTCTTGGTTCACCCCTTCGTTTTCAAGCTGATCACCCCCGAATAAGATGACTTGTCAGGGAATGAAGTCATAAAGTGTAGGGAGTCATGGAACTGGGGGTAAGAATACTGCCTCGATAGGAGGAGACAATATTCTTCTTTTTCGGCTTTGAGCTATTGAAGGACGGTTACCCTTCCCCTTTTTCTTAGTGGGTACGACCTTACGCCGTTGAGATGGATATTTGCTTACCGAATTTCCTCTCTCCTGAGGCTTTTCATTTTTCCATGCTCATAATGGACTTTCCATGGTTCAGATGGTCTAGGGGGGTTCCATAGAGATGAGGGGCTCCATAGGTATAGGTTCTAGGGGGTGGCTTTCTTCCGTCGGTTGATGATGCATTTTTTCAACTCTTTGAGTGGGAACCTCATATACAGGCTTAGGATCAGTGATGACCATGTGGACACATGCCATGAGCTCCCTTAAGATGGACTTGAATTCCCAACACTAAGATATGACGTGCCCCCTTATCTGATGATAAGCATGCCACAAGTCGCTAGCTTTAGTCAGATGTCTCGCCTTTTTGGGTTAGCGAGGATGAATCATTTCTTACTGGACAAGCATGCCGAATATAGTGTGATAGAATTTGAGCAACACTTCTTCCCATGGGATGCCTTGGGGTTGCTCTTCTTTGGCCGGAGAGGCCTTGATTGCCCCGACTGACTTTTCAGGGTCACCTGGGTGGACCTTCCCTTCCTGAACTGGAGTCGAAGGTTGATTAGGGGATTCAAGGGGCACGTCCTTGTCTGGTGCTGTAGTGGAAGCTTCAGGAGTCATTGGGTTGGAGTCCTGAACTGGATCTACATGAGCAAAGACTGATACATTCACAATTATCGGTCCCTCAGCTATGGATTCCATGATAAACGCCTGAAAGATTGAACAATTAGTATCTCATGGCCCCACACTAAGTGGAATGGACACCAGATATCCTTGATATTCTGAGCCAGATGCCTTGGCTATCTTGACGTGAGTGGGGTTATTAATCCTTGCAGTGCCAACATTGCAAAGAGTGATGGGAGAAGCTTAGATGACACTTTTTGAGGTTGCAAAGTCAAAAGTCATTCTTCCTCAGTTGTAATCTCATGAGAGGCTTCAGTTTTCTCGAATGCCTTCTTAAAGTCACCCAAATGGATTTGCGCCTTTTGAATTAGAGCCTCAATGTAGTCCTTGAGCTAAGAGCAGTCATGGACTGGGTAGCTCACCATTCGATGGTAAACACAATACCTCTTATGGTTAGTGAAGTCTACCTCTTCTGGTCTCTTGGGTTTTGGAAGGGTCATCATCCCTTGCTCCAATAGCATTTTCAAGATGGTCGAGACCCACTCTTCATCGAAACGGAATTGTTTATTCATCTTTTCTTTGAAATAGTTTGTTCGATAAAGGCTTGGGGGTGTAGGGACCTGATTGTAGGCCTATGGCTGCTGCTGCTTAGGCTAAGGTTCTCCTTAGGTTTTCATGGGCATAATTCCCTTTGAGGTATCTAGGGTCTTGAGAGGCGCGGGAAAAGTATTGGGCTTGGGAAGGATAGGCGTGGCAGTGACTGTCGCACTGATTACATTCCTTCGCTGGTTGTTACGAGCATTGTCCCGATTAGGGGTTTGATTTTGTCCCCTACCAAGAGCTTGTGGCAGATTATACCCATGATGTTTGAAGAGGCTTTCTATCTTCACAGCTTTGGAGCAAAACTGAGAGGATTAGACGCCACGACGTGTAATGAGATCGCTGGTCTCATGTTACAGATGCAGGTCTAAACTACATAAATCTCGGGCATGGGATTGCTTTGATGAGCAGCCATGTCTTTCCATCTCTTAATGAACTCATCTATTGGCTTGTCCACCCTTGAGTCATAGTGAGAAATTCTATAATTTGCACTTCTCTCTAAACTGCATATGAGCGCCCACAGAATACTTGCTCCATTTCACTCCAAGACTGAACATAATTTGATGAGAGGTGTGAGTACCATCAGAAAGCTGGTCCACTGAGGGTTTCAACAAACTGACGAAGGAAGAGTCTACCATCAAATGTCGATTATTGATATGCCGACATAAAGTGTGCCACATGTTGGGGTGAACCAGTGCTGTCAAAGATCAGCAATCTCCCTTTTTGATAACCCAATGGAAATAGGAGTTGATTGATGAAAGTTGGATACAGCTTTTTGTACGAAGCTATTTGGAGAGACCTAGAGGTTTCCATGACTTGGATGCTTCGATCGATCATGGTTTGGACGTCCTCTTGAGTAACTGCGGGAGAATCAGCTTGAGGATCTGGGGTTACTTAGGGCTTTTGAAGAGACGGTTTGAGCTGCTGGAGGAGGTGGCTATCTGTGCACCTCGTCCACAGATGGTGGTACAAGAGGTGAGTTAGCCCCTTGGTGTGAAGATGAGGCGCGTGGCCTGGCATTCTCCACCTCCATTAACCGTTCTAGGATTTGGTTAAGGGTTTCAGCAAAATGGACCAGCAGGTCCTCAGGTAAGTCACCTGTCTGACTGACCATCATGACATTGGTCGTTTCTCCAACAACAAGTGCCCCGAGTTCAATAGGGATCTTGCGGCTCCTTAAACCCTGATTCTAGAGTCTAGACAAGAGAGGCTCTGGCTGCCTAATTGAACTTGTGTTTATCGCAACGCTCGGGTCACTATCGGCTCTCAACGGCCTTGGGGCTGTAACTCAGGTTGAGTCGGTGCTTGACAGTCTTGGGACCACGATTCATGGTGATTAAGCCCATCGTCCCATACCTCAATAGTAAATCATTGTACTTTTCCTTCCTCCTTCAGTTCTCTTATAGCTCACATGGGATAGAAGGGGTTCTTCTTTAACAAGTCCTTAGATTCGTAACATGTCGGTACTCCCTTTTTTATGAGAGGGACCTTTATGCCCTTATAGTGCTTGATGCAGAGGTTCCAATACACTCGCTCCCAAAATTGGAAACGCGAGCTTGACCCGACCCGGTTTACTTGTTTAAGAGAGATCAAGGCAAAGTTCATCAACTCAAGTAGAGTGTAATGACCTGGGAGAAGAGGTTTCGCAGCTGTTTTGGGTAGCTCGCTTTTAGTTGGGATGTGGGGAAGTTGGTTTGCTAGTTTTGCAAAGGGGTTTTGCCCTGGGCACGTCCACGGGGGCTAATATGGGTTTGGGATATTGAAGAGAACGACAAGAGGTACTCTTAGGGAAGCTTTTTGAATTCCAAGTCGTAAGAGGCTTTGATGAAGAAGAGCGGTAGAAAGCAGACAACATATGTTGTTGGCTCTTCCCCTTGGGTTTAGGGGGAATGGTGGACTTGCGCGTGTGCGCATAGTCTAAGGACAGGATTAGGGTGGCTTTAGAGTCGACCTGAGTTTGAGCAGAGGATCTCATCTTGACAGCAGTGATCGTGCTGTTGCGTGGTGTGAGGAGGCAGTCTTGTGACCGCCACTCGAGTAGTGAGCATGCATGTGTAGTTTCGGCCTACGGCTGAGTCGTTGACCATGTAATTGTTTCGAAACAACTTTCGGGTTGCCCCGAGTAGTACGTGCATCATGCGAAATGGGTGTTGTGGCCTTTGAGCCACCCTTGGTGATGGGTTCGAATCTCAAAAGACCTAGAGTGTGTAGGTGAGTCGGGACTACCCGTTGGGTGCCCCAAAGGGTTGGGCTAGGCAGGCCGCCACCCCTTGTGATTGTGGGTGAAAGGGTGACCTTTGGGTCCCGTTTGTGTGGTGGGCCAGCGGTTACACTGTTGGCGTAATGAGTGGTGATGTGTTGAGCGGCCTTGTCTCCACTCAACTAAGATATGCCGGTGATCGAGCCACCGGTTGGGTGTGTGCTTCATAGATACGCCACTTTTGTGAGAGTGGCCACATACGTGGAGCGAGGTTGGGATGACCTTTCAGTCACCGCTAGAAGCAATTGCTGTAGAGAAGCCGGTTGTGATAGAGAGAAGGGTGGCCTTTGGGCCATTCTTAAGCATGAGACTGTCGCTCGAAACGCAAGTAACAGGGTGCACAAGGTGCAAGGTGGTGGCTTGAGAGCCATACATGCAAGTGACATCAATGGAGTGCCCATTGGTGCCGAGAGATGGAGAGTAAGGACCGGACGGACCCCTCTCATCCTACGTTGGGCTAGAGCCCTGGTGCAAGCGACCTGGGAGCATTGGCTGAAGAACCCTGCTTCGATGGGACAAGCTCACGAGTGTGGGATCATAAAATCCCCGAATCAGAAGTAAGAGTTAACAAACTTCAGAGCCATTTTATAGTGTGTGTTATCTATTGTGCTAGAGTGCAAGAAAACTGAACCAGGGATGGGGTGATCCCTAGTGGAGTCACCAGATGGTCGGCCCTGGATTTTTCCTCACTCCCCGTCTCACAAGAGATGGGAGGAAAAAAAGACCATCTTCTTAAAAACTGCTTACAAGCCCTCCCTCTCGTGTTCTAGAGAGAGGATGATAAGAGGGCTCATGTGTTTGTGTTCTGCGCCCCTCTTTTGGGTTCATGCGCGTGTGCGCATGAGGACGACTCTTGTGCCCACTTGGATACGGTGTGGTATGTGTGTGCAGTTCAAACCAACAAAAGAAAGGGTGCGAGGTAAGGCTTATCTCACCTGGTAGGAATCGGGACACACCCAGGGTCGAAGCCCCTCGGCCACTAAAGGCTCGGTCTGGATTCGGCACCCTTGCAAACATTACACGGTGTAGGTACCCACTTGATAAAATGGCCTAGAATGCCGTCCCCTTTTGCTCGCCCTTTCTAGTGTGGTCTTTAGGGGGATTTTTAGGGGGTCTAGGAAATAAGAATAGAAAATAAGAGATAGAAGGTAGAGTAGAGAATGAGAGTAGGGAAGGAGAGGATAAAGAGAGGAACGAAGAATAACTCACGAATTGGGCAGACTTCCAACGTAACCTCCCCAAGAAGGAATTTATCGGAAGACAAAGAAGGTATCAGGCTCAAGGCCTTGATACCTCGAATGATTCACGAGAAACTATACTGGCCAAGTAAATCTTACCAGGATGAATCTCATAAGAACCCCCTAGAGATCAATAAAAAGAGAGATAAGAGGGGAAAAAGATAGGGAGAAGAAGTGAAGAAAAGAAGATGAAGAGAGAAGAAACCTATCACGTCCTATACCGTGTCTCGCACGCTCCTCAAAGTGGAGACTAATAGATTGGACGATCTTAGGAGAGAGAGGGGAAGTGAAGGTGGGGGTGTAGATAAATATAGAAGAAGAGAAGAAACCTCTCACGTCCTAGACCGGTGTCGCACGCTCCTCGAAGTGGAGACTAATAGCTCAGATGATCGTAGGAGAGAGTGGGGGAATGAAGGAGGGGATGTTAAGAAATAGATAAGAAGTGGAGACGAAGAGAGAAGAAACCTCTCACGTCCTAGACCGGTGTCACACGCTTCTCGAAGTTGAGACTAATAGCTCGGATGATCTTAGGAGAGAGAGGGGAAGTGAAGGTGGGGATGTGGAGAAATAGAGAAGACGAGAAGAAGAATCGAGGAGAAAACTCTCACGTCCTATACCGGTGTCGCACGCTCCTCAAAGTGGAGACTAATAGTTCAGAAGATCTTAGGAGAGAGAGGGGGAAAATGAAGGAGGGGATGTAAAGAAGTAAATAAGAAGAGGGTGAAGAGAGAGGAAAGAGAGAATAGAGAGTATATGAGTAAGAGAGTGTGTGAGTGAGAGAAAAGTGAGTGTGCAAGTGAGAGAAGAGCAAGTGTGTGAGAAGAGTGTGTGAAGAGAGTGTGAGTGAGAGGTGAGAAGAGAGTGTGTGAGTGGGAGAGGAGAGATAGAGGGGTGAAAGGCAGTGGGGCAGAGGCTAGCCCACTGCCCTTTGAAGTATGGGAGGGATGAGAGAGGAGGGTGAAAGAAGAGAGAAAGAGGGGTGAAAGGCAGTGAGGCAGCGGCTAGGCTGCTCCCCTTTGGGAGGTGAGAGATATTAGAGAGAGGGATGAAAGAGGAGAGAAAGAGTGGTCAAAGGCAGTGGGGCAATGGCTAGGCCGCTCCCCTTGGGACGCGAGAGAGATGGGAGAGAGAAGAGTAGAAGAGGGGGTGAGAAGGCAGTGGAGCAACAACTACCCTGTTGTCCCGACTTGAAATGTGAGAGACATGAGAGTGTGAAAAGAGGAGAGAGAGGCAAGAGAAAGAAGAAGAAAAAAAAAGAGCAAGAGAAGAAGAAGAAATCAGAGAGAGAAGCAGAGAGAAAGAAGAGAGACAGGGACCGGTTACGTACATGGGCGAAGCGAGGACTAAAACCTACCAATTGGGTGTACTTCCCCCAGGTCCTTTGAGGTGAAGATGCTTGGAAGGAGGGCTTGGACCCCTGAGTGAGGACTGGGTGGGTTAGGGTGTAAGAGGTTGGGTTGGGTACAAGTCTTGGGTGGGCTTGGTGGGATAGGGTGTATGGCTACGTTGGATTAGGTAGGCTAGGGCATATGGCTAGGTTAGGTTGGGTAGGCTAGGGCTTGGTTGGATTGGAGGCATGTGGCTAGGTTGGGTTGGGTAGGCTAGGGCGTGAGGCTAAGGTGTATGGCTAGGTTGGGTTGGGTAGGCTAGGTTAAGTTGGGCATGCTGGGGTGTATGGCTAGATTGGGATAGGTAGGCTAGGGTGATCTAGGGACTTTGGATGAGATGGTCTAAGGACAAGTAGAAGCTAGCTGGTAAGGTGGTGTAGTGTAGGAGTAGTGTGGAGTATGGTTTGGGTGGTCTATGGACTAGGGTTAAGGCAGTGTGGGCTATAGTCTAGGTTTGGGTTAGGGTAGTCCAAGGGATATTCTCCTTTTAGTAAAGTTTTCTCTCTCCTCCCTCTTAGAGTAAAAAAGCAAGCAAAAACTCAAAGAAACAGCTTAGCACAAAGCTCTTCTTAATAATTATTTACCCTCTTTCACCTTCAAGTTACAAATAAAATGAAAATTCCTTATATAGAATACCCCAAAGTAAGAAAGTAAGCACAACTCAAAGAAACAGCTTAGCACAAAGCTCTTCTTAATAATTCTTTACCCTCTTTCACCTTCAAGTTACAAATAGAATGAAAATTCCTTATATAGAAAGTGCCCCAAACATAGGTAGAAGATGAAAAGGAAACCTAATTGCTAGAAAATACCTACTTTTTGTAATAAAAGTGAAATTCGTTTTTGGCAAAATGTGACCTTTTTTCCCCTTAAAACTTTCATCAAAATGACTAAATAGTTCCCAAAAAAGGGGCCTCATGGTTTGCGGGGGGCCTTTTGGGCGTCTTCCAGTGAGCTTTTAGGCGATCAATCACCAGAATATTGATCGTCATGCTGTGGGGAGCGTTTTGGTATATATTATTAGGGTTGGGGCGGAGTTTCGAGTGTGTTCTCAAAATCCAGCCAAACCCAAAAACTTGCAATCTTGAACTCTTGATATTGCTCGTTCTTCGTCGTTTCGGGTCACTTTCTTTATCATAAATCGACATGAAGGTTGCCTCGGTCATTTTCCGTAAAAATATCTTCTCTTCGATGCCGAATGATCACTTTCTTAATTGGGGAGATGGTCGAAAAATGGAATTCCGGGGACCGAAAAATGCCTCTTTTTGTATGTCATAATAGAACACTATCCCGACTTCCATTTTGAGCTAGTAAGTACTCAAATCGAATCTCTCTGAGCTACGGTGGCAACGGACCCGGCCTTGAGGGCATAGGAGTCTGGAATCTCAAGTTAGAAGGCCTGGAGTGCAGAGATATGCGGCTGTAAAATTCTACGTTTTTATGGATTTCGGTGATCTTCTCTTTAAGATTTCTCCCAAACCATGAGGTTCCATGGTGCGTGCCACTCACCAAATCGAAGGGTTCGACGAGAGGAGCAACATAACCGAATTTGAGGTCCAATATAAAACGAGGGAGATCGGGGCCTTCAAAGTTTCCCGTTTTTAGAAAACGCAATTACTATAAATAGTAATCAGTTGAAGAAGACGAAGTGAATAGTAAAACTTTTACTATTCTTGGGAAGTATGACCTTAAAAAGTCGGAATGAGCTGAAATTTGGCATAGAGGTTGTTCTCGGACTCCCGAATCCATTGGTAGTTGTTCCACAGTCACCGGAGGTCTCTAATGCAGAGTTCCAGTCATACTAGAAACTTGCCCTTTTTAGCAAGTATCAGATTTAGCTGTAACTTGGCACGATGACTGTTCTCGGCCTTCTGAACCCATTGGCAGTGGTCCCATAGTGACTGGAGATCTCTAGAGTAGACTTCAAGCTATGGTGTGCCGTAGCGTGATAGGAGCTCAGACTAAAAACGGATTTTGTATATGTTTCTTCTATTTGCATCCAAATTGACCTAAACTTTGAGGGGATCCTTAGATCATCATGGGGGACCCACATGCTCAATCTGAGAGTGAAATGGTGTCTCTATCGTGGCTTTCCAAAATAAGGCTTATTTGGTCAGGGTTTCCATAGTCCACATGCCTTTTTAGTACTTATGGGTATACAAGCTGGCTTCTCCATTATTCGCATCGGGTATACAAGCTTGTCAAAAATACCCTACAACAAAGAGGTCTGACATTCTGGGTTTGGGGGTGATGCTTGCTTGGAAAAGGTTTTTTAAGTATGTGATTACGGCTTCGACTTGGAGTATTTCCACAAGGTATGAGTCTCTGACTTGATTTGAGATATGGCATTGTCTCTTTTTTTGCAGTTTGCAATCCTATAGAAAAAGATTGCATTTTGATCTCCAAGTTTCAGCCATTTGACCCTAGAGCACTGAAACCAAGACTTCTATATTCTTTCAAGAAACCCCAATCCCTGATCGCTTGGAGAGTGTTTATCTTTTAGGTTGGAGAGTGTTTATCTTTTAGGAGTAAAAATTTCCAGCCAGGTTTCAGCTCCATGATTTGAGTGCATTGCACAACAGTTGAAGTATGCGTTGCAATTGGTAACCAACCGAACTTGAGACTGAGGGGGCGAAGGAAGGCCACCAAGAAGGGAGCAAGGAGACCAACTCAATTTCTTCCGACCAAGCTAATTCGAAGCAGAACGGCTTGGGGCCTCGAAGAATAGCTTCGGTGTCAAGGATAATGGGTTTGTGGAGAAAAGTAGATTCTGGTAAGGCCGAGGGGGTTCCATCTCAAGGGTAAAAAATAAGGAAGCCATGGAGCTTGATGGGGAGGGGTTGGAGGAATGGTTTGAACAGGTGAAGCTAGCTCCTTCCAAGGGAATATCAATAAGGGAAGTTTGCTTTTTACCTTTTTTTTTTAAACAAATTTTTCAACTTACTCGGCACAGGCAGTGCCTGATAAGGGTGGCAACATGTCGGGCATGGGCCGGAGCAACCTTGGCCCTGGCCAGGCCCTTGTTCCCATAGGGCCAGGCTAGGTCGACACTGGCTCTAGCCCAGCCCTTAGGCCACAGTTTGTGGCCCAGACACTACTTTTTGAGCCAGGCAGGGCCAGAACGGGCCACCTGGCCCATTTCCAGATCTAGTGCCCATGTCCAGAGCCCGAGCCAAGCAATTGAATCTTGATCCAGTTAAAGATAAGCTATAAGATTCCTACCTGTATCACGCATTTCTTATGCTAATACAACCCACAAAGTACACCTTCTTAGCATTTAGATGACGCTTAAAGTATTTTGGCACGTCTCTAGATTTATCTACTTGGTTTGCTTTTGTCCAAGGGTTCAGGAAACAATGATTTTTGTGTGTGTATGTCCAAGGGATTCCATTATTAAATGAAAGAGTCATAAGCAGCTGATAATCCTCAACAAGTTTGGATTTTCGCAACTGCATTCCTCGTGTTCATGGTATATATAGATGCATACCACCTTCCCCATGAAAGACATTCAAACATAGTTATTTCGCACCAAATTGGCCTCATTTACCTAAAATAGAAATTGGGAAGGAAGCTGATGGATAAGAGACCAATGTTAGTGCCTCTAAAACTACCAGAAAGACCCTGCATGGTCATTGCTTCTGCAAAAGCGATCTCCTTATAAACCATAATTAGGGTCACTCAAGATCATTAGAAGGAAATCTAAGGACTAATTTTTCCTCGTGAATAAACCCCAGAAATCTTTAGTACCCAGTAAAGTCCAAAATTGTCCAAGTACATTGAAGAAAATTGTCCAAGTACATAGAAAGTGCCCCAAACATAGGTAGAAGATGAAAAGGAAACCTAATTGCTAGAAAATACCTACTTTTTGTAATAAAAGTGAAATTCGTTTTTGGCAAAATGTGACCTTTTTTCCCCTTACAACTTTCACCAAAATGACTAAATAGTTCCCAAAAAAGGGGCCTCATGGTTTGCGGGGGGCCTTTTGGGCGTCTTCTAGCGAGCTTTTAGGCGATCAATCACCAGAATATTGATCGTCATGCTGTGGGGAGCGTTTTGGTATATATTATTAGGGTTGGGGCGGAGTTTTGAGTGTGTTCTCAAAATCCAGCCAAACCCAAAAACTTGCAATCTTGAACTCTTGATATTGCTCGTTCTTCGTCGTTTCGGGTCACTTTCTTTATCATAAATCGACATGAAAGTTGCCTCGGTCATTTTCCGTAAAAATATCTTCTCTTCGATGCCGAATGATCACTTTCTTAATTGGGGAGATGGTCGAAAAATGGAATTCCGGGGACCGGAAAATGCCTCTTTTTGTATGTCATAATAGAACACTATCCCGACTTCCATTTTGAGCTAGTAAGTACTCAAATCGAATCTCTCTGAGCTACGGTGGCAACGGACCCGGCCTTGAGGGCATAGGAGCCTGGAATCTCAAGTTAGAAGGCCTGGAGTGCAGAGATATGCGGCTGTAAAATTCTACGTTTTTATGGATTTCGGTGATCTTCTCTTTAAGATTTCTCCCAAACCATGAGGTTCCATGGTGCGTGCCACCCACCAAATCGAAGGGTTCGACGAGAGGAGCAACATAACCGAATTTGAGGTCCAATGTAAAACGAGGAAGATCGGGGCCTTCAAAGTTTCCCGTTTTTAGAAAACGCAATTACTATAAATAGTAATCAGTTGAAGAAGACGAAGTGAATAGTAAAACTTTTACTATTCTTGGGAAGTATGACCTTAAAAAGTCGGAATGAGCTGAAATTTGGCATAGAGGTTGTTCTCGGACTCCCGAATCCATTGGTAGTTGTTCCACAGTCACCGGAGGTCTCTAATGCAGAGTTCCAGTCATACTAAAAACTTGCCCTTTTTAGCAAGTATTTTAGCAAGTATCAGATTTAGCTGTAACTTGGCACGATGACTGTTCTCGACCTTCAGAACCCATTGGCAGTGGTCCCATAGTGACTGGAGATCTCTAGAGTAGACTTCAAGCTATGGTGCGCCGTAGCGTGATAGGAGCTCAGACTAAAAACGGATTTTGTATATGTTTCTTCTATTTGCATCCAAATTGACCTAAACTTTGAGGGGATCCTTAGATCATCATGGGGGACCCACATGCTCAATCTGAGAGTGAAATGGTGTCTCTATCGTGGCTTTCCAAAATAAGGCTTATTTGGTCAGGGTTTCCATAGTCCACATGCATTTTTAGTACTTATGGGTATACAAGCTGGCTCTTCCATTATTCGCATCGGGTATACAAGCTTGTCAAAAATACCCTACAACAAAGAGGTCTGACATTCTGGGTTTGGGGGTGATGCTTGCTTGGAAAAGGTTTTTTAAGTATGTGATTACGGCTTCGACTTGGAGTATTTCCACAAGGTATGAGTCTCTGACTTGATTTGAGATATGGCATTGTCTCTTTTTATGCAGTTTGCAATCCTATAGAAAAAGATTGCATTTTGATCTCCAAGTTTCAGCCATTTGACCCTAGAGCACTGAAACCAAGACTTCTATATTCTTTCAAGAAACCCCAATTTCTGATCGCTTGGAGAGTGTTTATCTTTTAGGTTGGAGAGTGTTTATCTTTTAGGAGTAAAAATTTCCAGCCAGGTTTCAGCTCCATGATTTGAGTGCATTGCACAACAGTTGAAGTATGCGTTGCAATTGGTAACCAACCGAACTCGAGACTGAGGGGGCGAAGGAAGGCCACCAAGAAGGGAGCAAGGAGAGCAACTCAGTTTCTTCCGACCAAGCTAATTCGAAGCAGAACGGCTTGGGGCCTCGAAGAATAGCTACGGTGTCAAGGATAATGGGTTTGTGAAGAAAAGTAGATTCTGGTAAGGCCAAGGGGGTTCCATCTCAAGGGTAACAAATAAGGAAGCCATGGAGCTTGATGGGGAGGGGTTGGAGGAATGGTTTGAACAGGTGAAGCTAGCTCCTTCCAAGGGAATATCAATAAGGGAAGTTTGCTTTTTACCTTTTTTTTTTAAACAAATTTTTCAACTTACTCGGCA
Organism: Amborella trichopoda; assembly: GCF_054954075.1. Classification (NCBI taxonomy): domain Eukaryota; kingdom Viridiplantae; phylum Streptophyta; class Magnoliopsida; order Amborellales; family Amborellaceae; genus Amborella; species Amborella trichopoda. The sequence continues at coordinate 25,380,893 of NC_142344.1, forward strand.
CAGGCAGTGCCTGATAAGGGTGGCAACATGTCGGGCATGGGCCGGAGCAACCTTGGCCCTGGCCCGGCCCTTGTTCCCATAGGGCCAGGCTAGGTCGACACTGGCTCTAGCCCAGCCCTTGGGCCACAGTTTGTGGCCCAGACACTACTTTTTGAGCCAGGCAGGGCCAGAACGGGCCACCTGGCCCATTTCCAGATCTAGTGCCCAAGTCCAGAGCCCGAGCCAAGCAATTGAATCTTGATCCAGTTAAAGATAAGCTATAAGATTCCTACCTGTATCACGCATTTCTTATGCTAATACAACCCACAAAGTACAGCTTCTTAGCATTTAGATGACGCTTAAAGTATTTTGGCACGTCTCTAGATTTATCTACTTGGTTTGCTTTTGTCCAAGGGTTCAGCAAACAATGATTTTTGTGTGTTCATCATGTATGTCCAAGGGATTCCATTATTAAATGAAAGAGTCATAAGCAGCTGATAATCCTCAACAAGTTTGGATTTTCGCAACTGCATTCCTCGTGTTCATGGTATATATAGATGCATACCACCTTCCCCATGAAAGACATTCAAACATAGTTATTTCGCACCAAATTGGCCTCATTTACCTAAAATAGAAATTGGGAAGGAAGCTGATGGATAAGAGACCAATGTTAGTGCCTCTAAAACTACCAGAAAGACCCTGCATGGTCATTGCTTCTGCAAAAGCGATCTCCTTATAAACCATAATTAGGGTCACTCAAGATCATTATAAGGAAATCTAAGGATTAATTTTTCCTCGTGAATAAACCCCAGAAATCTTTAGTACCCAGTAAAGTCCAAAATTGTCCAAGTACATTGAAGAAAAGTTATACTGAAAAGCATGAGATTATCTGATAGCCTTATGCAAAGGTTCCAATTGAGGGGCCGAGAAAAGAACTCGATATTATCCAAGGAAAAAGATTCCTCAATTAACATCTGTAACTATATATAATGGACCACCTCCAATATTTTATCGGACGCAGCTTATGACCAGTTGAACCAAATGTGCAGACTTATATCCACCACATGAATGAAGAAAAACATCCCTCATCACTACTTGACTTTATATAATAGACAGCTTTTCATCAGTCCACCATAAACCCAGCACATGAGATCGCGCAAAACTCTATCCACACCAATCCACTGATCATGTAATGATCAGATACATGATCAGATCATAGTTACTAGGATCGCCGATGATGGGTGGCAATCCCGAAATGGGGTGGTCCCAATCCTTTTGGATGACCCCACCTAATATACTTGTTACATATTTCAATGGGTAAAAGAAAAGCAAGGCTTAAATCCAATCCCTGCAAACATAACATCCAATAAAAGGAGTGGTGAATCACATATTTATTTGCATTTGTCAGCATTAGATGGCAATCAATGAGACTTGAACAGATCATCTTCCATAAAATAAGTATAGAATAGATAGAATGGAAACAAGATAACCCATATTCACTCCAATTTTCCATTCCTCATCAAAAATGTCAAAACTACAAACGCATTAATCACACAAAAAATATGCTAATACCCCAGATTTTGCTCATAATATTGGGGTTATGAAATAATGCAAAGGGCATCATATTTATGTTAGAGAGAGAGAGAAAGAAATGGGAAGGTGCTTGGTTATATGTGAAATGTAATGGTATAGCAAACACTTTAAAAGGTAATAATAATAATAACGATAAAAGCAGGGAAAAGTTGAAAAGCAACAAAGTAGAAAAAGCAGGGAGTCCTGACTCCTGAGGTGTGGTGGGAAACGTGGGCCCATGATTTAATGCCAAGCAGGAACAGTAAATGGTACCTTCTTCTAAAAGATGCAACAATATATTTGTATAGAAAATCTTTGGTCAAATTGTGGGTGAAGAGGGCCAAGATATTTAATCTCTCTCGCATCTCTCTCTATATCCATTTCTGCTCCCTAGGATATGCAAATCCAGGTTTCATCTATCCAGGTTTTGATGGCCTAAAGGTCATTTGGGTGTAGTTTTTGAGATCATATCCTGGATATCCACATTCTCAAAACCACTCATATCTAGCACTTGCTCGTTCCAAAGGAATGAGCAAATGCGAGTCTTTGGAAAATCTAGTTTTCACATTGGGGCATGTGCCTCCTCCCTTTTTCTCTCTCTCTCATAATAATGATATTATTCTATAGTTTATAATGTTTTATATTGACTTTTTTAGGTATTTGTGCCAAATTTAACAGTGATCTTTTGGGGTCTTATACACATGAGTGTAAAAGAGTCTCCTAGGATCATTACTCTTATATTTAATATTTACTATTATTATTATTTTAAATAATTATCGTAAAATATCATCAACATTATTAATATTAATATTAATATAATAATATTATATTGTAATCATGCACAGTAGATCTATATATCAGCCAATTCAACCAAAATATATTGAGCCAAGTAGATCTATGGCACAGAAAGTTCTCCAAACATTCTTAAGTAACTCTTATCATTACCCACAACTGCACTAAGTCTACTGCTCTAGCAGATAATCTACATTTGTAAGTGTAATCATCACCCCAAAATAAAATTATGAAATAGATAGTATTAAGACAAAGCAAGCTCAAAATCATTCGATAAGCACGATTTGAAACCCTGGGTTTGACCCAGTACTCAACCTAGCCCCAAGACAAGTTCACTGGACTCAGTAAGATTGATTAGATCTTACATAACAATTGAAACAAGAGTGTAACAGACCAAGACTCAGCCAAGTCTCTTATGACTTTGACAAGATTCCTAAGTTTCCAAGAGAAATTGATTGGGGCAAGTGCTGAATTGAGTCCCTAATTCTAGACATCAAAATACAACTTACACCCTAAAGTCTGAACCCTACCCCCATGAAACATTAAAAAATTACTAGGAGTCCCGACCAAAAGTAGGACCTTACAACCAGTACCCTACAAAAACAGAAGCTTTGTAATAATATCCATTGTTCCCATATTTTGAGGAGACAAGCGACTATCAATATCTATTCCCTCTTCATTGGGAAAGTCCAAGCCCGTAGAGGTTGCTTTTAGGAGCTAATTGACAACTTACCAGCTGCAAAGAGCATCATGCCAATTGTTCATCACTACAAAAACTCTATAGAAGGTCATTTACCTTCAAATCAGGTTTTCAAAATTGCCAATGATAGCTTTCCTCTCGCCTCATGAGAACCTTGAAAGCCTCTCTTTTTGGCTTCACCCTCCTTAGCAGTGAAAAAGCCTCCCTCCTCCACACAAGATACAACTATATAATTGTTGGCCCCTTGTCCATGTAAAGAAGCATGGCCACAGTATTGTCCAACCTGACACATGAAGCACGACTCAGATACAGACTCTGGTAGTAAGCAATTGATAATAGAACCTCCACCACTGCAACTCAACCTCAAGCCTTTCACAGGAAAACATAAATTTAAATCCTTCATGTCCCCACCCAATGCCACCATCAAAACCATCTATTTTCTTTACAGGGTAGTTTGTCTTCAAAACATTCAAAAACACTTTTCCTTTGCATTACATGGATTCACAGTTTTGACGATTCTAGAACCCCATAAGCAAATGTTGCAATGTAGACCATGCTAGCCCAACGCAAAATTTCCCTCATCAGTCAAATATATCTCCTCTCATGATCACATGTCACAAATTATTCCTCCCCCTAAATCAACAATTAATCAGTTTATGATGGAGAGCAACTGCTGTAGAAGATCATGTCCCTGAAATGCATGCATAAATGAAGAACATTTCCTAAAGTCAAAGATGCTTACTGTCCACTTCATATGCAGGACTTCCTCATGTTTCATCATTACCCTAGTTATGGGGGCCCGGATTTCCAGTTCCCAAGAGATGCAAATAACTCCCTTCATGCCAAGCATGTCTGATAGGCTCAGGGTCACAGTTACTAAAAGGCATAGACACAAGCAATCTCGTTTGTTTGAAAGCTGTTGGCTAGTGCTCAATGTTATAAAAGTGGCTACCTGGGTGAGGTACTAGAATTCCACCCAGCCAAGGCTACAGTATCTTGCAAATGAACTTCTGGTGGCTGCCTAAACATCAGGTTCTTAAATATGTGCACTTTTTATGCGCAATTTGAGAGGATTCAGGCAAATAGATCTATGATATTGAACACATTATGACAGCCACCAAGGTTTAGGCTGTTTACTTCCATTTCCCAAATGTATCCACATTCCAGAGATATATTCAACAGATATTGATGCAAAGACATTGGGATAAGAGTTGTGATCTAAGGGCAGTGACATATCATTCTAGTATACCAAGCACACAGACGACAATACATAGACAAGAAGAAAACAAGAAATCAATGCCTATGTAAGCTATTTTCCTGAATTCAGCAAGAGCAAGCTTGTACTTCCATTCTTTATTATGAGTAAGTCAACATGCCTGTATGAGCATTTCAACATATGCATGCATTGTAATTAATTTTTCCTTTTGATAAGCATAATTTATTCATTAGCAACACTCTAATTATCAACAGTAGCACACTACTGCATATTAGACAGGGTTTTTCTTAGAGTGAGCCCTCCCCTTTCGAACTGTCCAGTTACCATATACTCAGCAAGAACCAAAAAATAATAATACATGTAGTCCACAAGAAGTAACGGAAAATGATAATTCATTATGCCAAATGCACCTCTCTTCCCTTCCTAACCTTTATCTCTTCATAAAAAGCCCTATAGTATACCAAGCACAGAGATGACATTACAAAGACAAGAAGAAAACAAGAAATCAATGCCTATGTAAACTATGTCCCTGAATTCAGCAAGAGCAAGCTTGTACTCCCATTTCTCTATTATGAGTAAGTCAACATGCCTGTATGAGCATTTCAACATATGCATGCATTGTAATTAATGTTTCCTTTTGTACGCATAATTTATTCATTAGCAACACTCGAATTATCAATAGTAACACACTACTGTATATCAGACAGGGTTTTTCTTAGAGTGAGCCCTCCCCTTTTGAACAGTCCAATTACCATATACTCAGCGAGAACCAAAGAAAAATAATCCATGTAATCTGAACGACGTAACGGACTGATAATTCATTATCCCAAATACCACCTCTCTTCCCTCCCTAACCTTTATCTCTTCAAAAAACGCCCTATATCATCGTTCTTGCAACTGAGAGCAATCAAGTCAGGCATACAAGTCATTCACTAACAAATGACGATAAAATCAGGGGCCACATGAATTTCTCAAGTATCGATTACATATATCTTATAACCCATGAAAGCAAAATCATGATCACCATAGTCAATTTGCAAGAGAAGTATCAAGATAAAACGGAACATATTATAACACTAACCAAATTTTCATCACCAGAAGAAATAAATTTCAAAATGTATATATTTTTCATGCATATGATTCAAAAACAAGAAGTAGTATCAGAGTTCCAGTAACCCAACAAGAAGCATCAAAAAATCTGAAAATCCTACCAGACTAAAAACCAATCATAAAGGGAGACCGAAAAACAGAAATTACACATGCACACAGAGAGTGTATCCTGGTTCCAAATTCAACGATCCTTTCTGAAATACATTGTGCTACCTTAATTCTTCTATAATTCCATCACTGCATGGATCAATTTTCCATCCCGAGTTGTATATACGCCCCCAAAGCATTCCTCTGTTTAATGTTCAAAACCGAAGAACAAAAGAGAATCAGAAATCACAACTCGAACTCATCTTCGAGTTTCAATGCCTCAGCTGCCGCCTCCTCTTCATCATCATCAATCACAAGGTACGGGTTATGCACCTCAGGCCTGAACTTATACCCAGTGAACACATAGAACCCAAGAGTGGCAAGCTCCCCAGCCACCACACTGGTCCAAAGATATCGATAAGAAGTAATGGTGACAAGCGCATAAACAACGACCCTTGTAAAGTAAATGTAGCATATGACCACAATGTAATATTGCCGGAACAAAGTGAGCTTCATTAGGTTAACAGCAGCCTTTCCATCAGTTCGTGCAGCTTCTCGCAAGTTTTTTATGGACCAAACAATGGGGAAAAGCACAGCGCAACAACAAACAACATCGACCAAGAGGAAAATCTGTTTCCAGTTTTGAGCATAAGGTCCACTCTCATCAATCACAACCTGCGCAATGTTGGCCACAACTTGGAGAGGGATCACAATCATGAGCACTTTCTTCTCCTTGTCTTGGAGATAGGGCTTGATAAAAGACCAGCCAGTCCCAATAAGAACAATTAGGGTAAACAAAGTAATCCCCTTAAGAAAACTGAAGATGTAGAAGAGAACATCCCAGCCATGAGCGCTTCCAGTTCTCTTGATATATGATTTATCCTCAGCCTCACAAACTAGGTTTAGGGCCTTCAAAATCAAGACAGCGAGCATGAATACATGGATTCGATAAACAGTGAGCCTCTTCTTGAGCAAGACATGGATCCAAAGGCCAGATAAACCAAAATAAGCGAGGAAGAGGAAGAAAAAAATGCGAGGAAGGGGGGTTTCTCCAGCTGACAGATAATTGCGGGCACCAGTCTTGGGATCGACATTATACATAGCAGAGCGCACATCCATGGAAATTCCCAGGCCCGGGATACAATTCGCGAACACCAGTGTGAATTGATTGGCATCAGATTGAGAAAAGAGAGTGGAAAACGAGGAATTAGAGTTGAGGTTGGAGAAAGAGTAAACGACGCTAACCAAATGGGATTGAAGAGCGCATGAGATCTCCAGGTCTTGGATCTGGTTTAGGACATGGAGCCATGAATCGCGAGTGCTCAGAAAGAAACCTAGCTTAGATGAATCAAGGTCTTGAAGGGGTTTAGAGAGAGAAATGTGGGAGACATTGAGCTCCAGGCGGCCGGTGTGAGTGAAGCCAAACTCGTCGAAGGGGATTATGGATCGGGAGTCGGAACGGATCTCAGAGAAGTGGATCTCAGCCGATGTTAGAGAGAGGGAAAGAAGTAGGGAGAGGGAGAGGGAGAGGATGAAGGGAAGGAGGTGAGAGAACGGGGTTTTTGGTGGGATCGCCATTGCTCTCTCTCCTCTATTTAGACACTGTGGAAAAGGCGTCTGCCTCTCTCTCTCTCTCGAGACACAGGAGATCTTCCCTCTCTCTCTAGAAACAGGGGGATCGGGCGTCTGCCTCCGACGAAGGAAGAGTGCCTTCTTCTCTCAACAAAATTCCTCTGGTTTTGAGCAAACTTATTGACTCGAGTATTTCTAAGATAATGGATCCGGTTTCTATTTGGCCTGGAAATCAATTTTTGAAATGGATTTTAAGATTTATTTTTGAAAAAATTTCATATAAAACGTTAATTCTTCGTATTATTTAACGATAGACCTTTCTTTCGTTTATCTTTCGTATTATTTCATGATAGACACTTCTTCCGTTTATCTTTCAAGAGATATAAAAATACTTCTAAATATTTCATCATACTCTCTCATCTCTTATATAAATCTTTTATTGACTTTTAATTGTAAAAATTAACCCCAAAAGAGAAAATGAGGGTCACAAAAAAATTTAAGTTAAAATTGTATAAAAAAATTTATTAAGGTAATTTTTATGGTCAAAAGTCAATAAAAGTGGGAGGTAAGAGATGAGGGAGTGTGGTGAATTCTTTAAGGGCTTTTTTAAACCGCTTGAAAGAAAAACAGAATGAAGGTCTACCATAAAATAATATGAGAAATTAAGATTCTATATAAAATTTTCCCTTTATTTTTTAAAAAGGTGAGGTTTTTATAAGGTTGCAACCTTAAACAATCCAATTCTATTTTTGAAATGGATTTTAAGATTTATTTTTTAAAAGGGTGCGGTTTCTATAAGGTTGCAACCTTAAACAATAAAATTTTATCATAATATATAATTTTGTTGTAAAAATTTTTAGTATTATCTTAAAATCTATTTTCATATCTAATTAAAAATTTTTAAAATCCAAAAATAGTTAAAATCAAGTAAATCTATAAATATAAGAAAATCTTGAAAATGGAAGGTCTAGATAATGTGTCGCAAGATGCACTATTTTCGGGACTCAAAAACTTTTTTTTTTTCATATTCATACATCTCGATGATGAGATGAGAGGCTTTTTTCAACATTAAAACAACATTTCCGAGAGATTTTTAAGGTGCATATGTTATTCTACATTTTAAGGTTGTAACCTTATTAAAACTTTGCCTTTTTGTAAAAAAGTATGTAATCTCTAACATCGAGATCATGAATATAAATAAATAAATAATTTCAAAAATTAAAAACAATAATTTTAGTAAGAAAATTTTGGGAACGTCAGTTCCTCTTGTTTTTTTTTTGGAAGGAACACTTGCATCTATCTTTAGAATGGACGTGTTACACTTTTTCGACGGCATGCGGTCAGTATGAAACAATTTTATGAAATATAATGCTTTATGTATTTAGAAATTTAGAACCGTCGGTCACTTCAACAAGGAAATTCCGGTAAAATTTGAGATGGTGAGTTGTGACCCACGTATGTTATAATGACCTTTGCCCTTCCAAAAGCTTCACCCGTTTGCACTAGTTTTTTTGGGTGAGATTTGTATAAGGTTGTAATCTTCAAAACTTCCGAAAATGTAATTTTCATGCCGCAAAGCCTTGTGATGATATGAAAGTATATGGTTGCCCTCAATTATAAAATTTAAAGTTTTAGAAATGGTAATGATCAAGCAGATCTATAAACACTTAAAATTTTAAAATATAGACAATTCAAATAATATGTTGGAAGATTTTTAAGATTAGAAATCCCTTAGTTTTCATGTCTATGAATGTCGAGGTTGAGATGACTGATTTAAAGATTTCCACTTTAGTTCGTACAGTACAAGGTTGGAACCTATATATAAACTTCAAAAAATTACAAAAAACTCCTTAAGACCACAACTTTCTATGCAACTTACCCAACCTAATTTTTTCTCACTTTTTTTTTTCAAACAAACTTTTTATACAAATACCCCTAGGGAAAAAATTCATTTTTTTAGACGAAAATACCTTTTCTGTACACAAAAATCATTTTGGCCAATTTTGACATTGACTTTTGGACCCAGTGCGCCATCACATTGTCGGTCGGACCCCCTAAGACAACTGGAACGAAATTGCGTAGAGCCGAACCGCCCCTTACCAAAGCCCTATTGCTAGAGCCCTATTGCCGGACTGCACTACACAGTGCCGGAGCCCTACTGCCCAACCACACTTACACAGTGTTAGAGCTCCTATTTTGGTAGGATAGATGTCCGCACTTTACATAGTGCTGAGTAGGGCCGAACCACCCTAACGAAGTGCCAGAGCCCTATTGACAGAGCCTAGCCCTACTGCCCAACCACACTTACACAGTGTCATAGCCCGAATTTTAGTGGGATCGATGACCGCACTTTACACAGTGCTGGAGTCTTACTGCCAAACCGTACTTACACAATGTAGGAGCCCCCATTTTGGTGGGATAGAGGAAAGAGGCATGGATCCAGACCACACTTACACAAGGTCGGAGTCCCTATTTTGGCCTATTTTGGTGGGATAGAGGAAAGAGGCATGGATAAGGTAAGAGTAAGGGAGGGTAATTTAGGTTTTTTTTGTTAGGAGGTATTTGTATAAAAAGTGTATTTAGGAGAAAATAAGTGAAAAAAAATAACGTGGGATTGGATATAAATTGCATACAAAGTGTCTGTCTTCGGTTTTTTTTTTTTTTTTTTTGGTAATTTTTCCTCTGAACTTTTTCCTCTGTTAATTCTATAAAGCTTCACCGGGTTATGCCGCTGTTTCTCGGCTCATTCGTTTTGAAATGTCGTAATCCTTGATATGTAAAATACTTTGCTTTTCTTCGAATTTCTCGTGAGATGCAATTGTGCTTCAGACTTGGACGGAGTCTCATAGGTCTGGTCGTTAACTTCATAGGAGTGTTTTGAAAACCGGATTGGATGGGTGATACCAAAATGAGGTTCGGAATTGTAATTTGTCACTTCGAACATTTGATGAATTGGATGGATTTTTGCCGATTGGAATGGACGAATTGGACAAATTCTTCTTTGAAAGTGTTTACAAAATGCTAGGCTGCAGCTGAATCCCTGGATCTAACCGTTTCAAAAAATGCAAGTTGTATTAGAATCCCCTGATCCTACCTTGGAGTCCCTATGCAGTTAAAAGATGCTGGGTTGGATTGGAATCGTTGGATCTACATTTCCAATGAATATCCGATCTGCGGTTTCCAATGAATATTGGATCTGTAGTTCCCTATTGCCACACAGAGGGGTGCCCTTCTCCTCCCCATTTGATGAGACTTCTGTTTAATGTTTTTGGTTCCCCTTGTCCTTCATCTTCGATGCGGGAGAACTGATGACCTTTCCAGTTTTTTGTTCCCCTTATCCTCCATCTTCGATGTGGGACTAAATGATGAACTGAGAACCTTTCCGGTACTCTCTCTCTAGGTATGTTGAGAGCCCAAGCTTGGTAAGGGCTTGGGGCACAAGAAACCCATATGTTTAATTATTATTTTTTTTTCCCAGTTATACCCACATGTTCTATGAAACTTGAGCAATGATCTAATACAATGACACTTTCTAGAAAACCATGTTTGTGGTATTTGTATGACCCCAATTTTGCCTACACGCTCTCTTCATCTCAATAATCAATCCTCAAAAAAAAAAAAAAAAATTCAATTTGAACCCTAGATATGGTCAAAATGAGTTCCATCCAAAACCGAATCTAGACCATTCATTTTGTGAATTTCAAGATCTTAGCCTTTATAAACTCAAAGTCAATTTTTTCTTTTTTAACATTGTTCATCTAATGATAATAAAGCCATCCAAAAAATTTGAAAACGAAAAAATCATTCTAAGGCTTAGATCTAAGCATCTCACTAAAATGAATGGCTTATGTTAATTCGGCTAAAAAAATATTTTCTAAATTGTGTTTTCAAATTTTTTTTTTTTGTGATTGTTCATTAGAATGAAAAGTATGTATATTTCAAATTTTGGATAAAACAAATGGCCATAAAATTGTTTTTTAATGTTATAGCATCATATTATTATACAACCATGGCACAAAATCATTACTCAAAAAACTTTTAGTTTCATGAAACCCAATGTCTAGAAAAACACTATGACTTAACCTAACGTTCCTCCTATTATTGTTTCAAAGACAAAACTACGCCGTCCACCTATAGAACGTATGAAAATAATAAAATTTTATAGCATATTGTAGTGGAACAAGTTGGGGAAATAGATCCAAATATTTTTTATTTAAATGAGGAAAATAAATTAGTCCTCAACCCAATGGATGCTACATGAGTGAACAAGTGGTCCAATATGTTTGTGCGAAAGACAAATGTCCAATATGTAGTGGGTGAGTGAGAGATAGAGGAAGAAAGAGAGAGATACCGAATACATTTGTATGTGTGTATGAGAGAGAGAGGTCCCATATATTTGTATATTTGGATGTGTGCGTGTACTTGAGAGAGAGAAGATAGAGGTCGAGTATGCTTTATTTATTATACATGAGAGAGAGAGATCCAATGTGTGTATGTGAGAGAAAAATCCTACACAAAAATGGCAATTAGTATGTGCTATCAAAAATCATAAAAATTACTTTCTCCCTTGTTTCTTTATTAAAAATCACATAAGGAGTATTGTATCAAAATTAGTATCAACATTAATTTCAATACACACTTAGACAAAAAACAATATCTCAATTTTCATGTATTATTGCAAAATAACGTAAGTACATAATGCACTACCCCTATTTCCTTTTAGAAAGCTCAACGAGCAATATTTTTAGGGATTTTTGAAATTTTTTAAGGTCAAATGCAGTTGTTCTGGCCGATCCTATGATCCAGACCGTCGATATGTTGATCCGGTCCCAGTAGCCAACGGTCATAAGCCACGCTTGAAGAGAATTCACTCAAAAAAAAAAAGCTAACTCCCTAATCAATCTGAATAAAAAAAAAAGTAGGGCCTGACTCCCTCACTAAATTACCTAAAAAAAAATGAATTTTATACAAATGCATGTTATATTACGCAGTAAGTCTTGTGCGCTGGTTTTTATAACACATGCTCGAATTACGTATAAATGCATGTTATCTTACACAATGCCGTCTCTGTAATGCAGTATTTGTTGTACTTTTGAATGGAAAATTGAGTTGGGGCATTGATTGGCCCTCATCTCCGTTACTTTTGTGTTAGTATTAAGTCTCATTACATTGGTGTTTTGTTGTAATTTTGGTTGGAAATGCATATGTAACAAGCCCATGTATATGTAATCTTTAGAGCTGCATCTACTTGAAACACCTTTGCATAGCTTCTTTGTTTTAACTTCAAGGCCTAGCTTCATAATCATTCGAGGGTTGCCTATAGGGGTGCATCTAATAAAGATATAGAAAAATATTATCGATTAAAAATTGACAAAAATACCCTAAAAAATTTTAGAGGCGATTTTATCATTTCATTCCGAATATTTTTTATATATATTAGGTGCTCCTTGCAAGGAGTGGTCACGCCTCAAGTTTCATGTCAACATGATTTATATAACATAAATAAAAAAAAAGTATTGGGTGTGACATTTTGACCAAAATCATTCAGGGCATCCATTTAGACTAAAAAACTGAATAGATGAGCTCAAAATAATAATTACATGTATTTTATATGTGAGTGATGGCAACTATGCAGGTCTCCCTTCCATTCAAGGTTTGGGCATTTGTCCTCTCATAAATAAGTACAATAATTTGGTAAAATTCCCTCAAAGAAGCGCAAACAAAATGGTAGATACAAAGTTACATATCTGAAGTGTGATTGGATGCGTCCCGGGCAGCATAATTGCATGATTCTTGCAATACATGCTATCTCACAAAACGTGACACCACCATTCTCAAAAAGATCAATGAGATGGGATCGTTAAAACCAACTAAACATTCACCCCATAAGAGAAGCCTCACATTTTAATATAAGCCACAAAGAAAAGTAATTTCCTTACAAAACCAAGTTCCTCACATGTTCAAGGAACATACGTCACAAAAGAAACAAAAAACAATGGTTAAATTCATAACAAGCATAGTACTTTTTAAGCATAAATGACAGTCTAAACTTCTCCTGCTCACCTCTTTTCATTTTTTTTTTTTTTAGTAGTTTAGTAGCAAGAATTGAATTTGAGATGTAGTGTTGCTTGACGTCAACTGCTACTCACCTCTATCATTTAGTTATTGCATCGACACTCCCTTGGATGCTCTTCCGTGATTGGTAGAGCTAGGGTCGTGTTGCGCCCAAACAGGAGGAGGTGACTCATAAATCCCAGTAATCATACCCACCATTTGAGCAAGCCCGGGTCGCCTGTCTGGTGATGGGTCAGTGCACATCAAGGCTATGCCCACTACTTGACCCACTTGCTCACATGTGGTTCCGGTCTTCTTAATCCCCTCATCCATGACCTTTCTCACTTGACTTGGGTAGGGCATCCTCACCCACTCCACAAACTCTGCCTCTCCTCTTCCAAATCCTTCTCGCGCTCGTTTGTTGGTTATCAGCTCCAAGACCAATGCACCGTATTTGTAAACCTCTACAAATTAGAACATTTACTTAGTACCAAAGTGCACAATGCAATCGCATTAGTGTTTGATTATGCAAGCTAACTCAAACTCATTCGAGTCGAGCTAGCCACCTTGGCAAGCTCGAGTATCTCTGAGTTAAATGGTCAACTCAAGGATCTTAAAAAAAAAAATCAAAAAATTATAAAAAATCCTAAGAACCATAAATTTATTTGTAATATGCTTTTTTATACTTTCTATCATTTTAGTAAAGATTGGAAAGTGTTTTGGTTATGAATACTTATTTTTACATTTTTTTTTCTCTTTGGATTATTTAAAAAATACACCCTGTCACAAATTTGTATTTTCAAAATCCTTTTTTTCACTATTTTTTTTTATCTCATTTAAATGTGTTTTATTTAATTTTACTTAAAAAACACTTTTTGGTTTGCCAAAGACCCAGCCCGACTCGAGCTGAGTAACTCAGCCTCGGCCCAAATTACTCGGCTCGGGCAGGCTCCGAGTCCCATCCCCAAGTCATGCCTTTGTACACTGATTGCAAAGTAGAAGGCCAGTGAACAACATGGCGGCAAACAGGCAATGCTTTGCATCTTAACTACTTGTAACAGATGGTGGAGAACTCAACCGAACCGGGACGGAGTAGAAAACGGTAGGGCCCGGCATTTCGGGGGCTATTGGCAGTAAAGATGCCACTAGCCCCTTATTAAAATGGTCAAACTACCTCAAATAGTGGCCAAATTGACTAATTTATCAATAAATTAATGTTTTGGATTTAGGAAAGGGAATAGGATTTGGGTGATAGCATCCCCACACTTAGTCATCATATTGTGGTTTCCATTCCTACCACTACCTCATTGACACTTTCAGAAATGTAACTCCTAATCTACTTAAAAAAGAGGTAGGGGCCGGAATACAAGGTAACTAAAGGTATCTTGATAATTTTACCTCTCTTAAGTGGCCTAATCCATAGGTCTAGAATCCAAACATAAAACATGGTTTTCATTAATAAGTTTGGAACTCGAAACAAGCATATTTGGCTTGACTTAAGTAACCCAAGTTAGAGGACAAAATTGCCTTGCTTTTTCTGGGTTATTAACTCGATGTGTTTTTAATAAAATATCTTTTTCAAGGTTTGTAATTTATAACAAGTGGGGGACACTTATTACCCAAATTACAAACCTTGAGCATGGCATACTGGGTATTTTGTTAAAGTTAGTGGTTTTCTCAGGCAGTTAGACCATTTTAATGACACTTACTCAAAAATAGTCTCCCATAGCAAAATTTTCCTTAATTTATGTTTTTTATTTAGAAAAATATACGATGAGACCATTTACTTTTGGTATAAAGCAGCATAAGTAATCTTGACCGTTGGATACAAAATTGTAGCTGCATTTATTCCATTGGCTGAGCTCAATCTCGAAATTAAAATTTCTCGAACTTTGTGATACATCTAAGTTATCAGATTTCACATCATATGGTAATTAATAATTATGAACTTGTTATATTAAAGGTAAATAACCTCATTGTATATAATCCTTTTTATTTTTCTCTAGATACTTAATGGACTCAAAAAATAAAAAAAAATTATTTTGAAAGAGAAGAAATAATAAACCAAAACAAATGTTTTTAAAGTATTTCCTCATTTATATTTGCGCTAATACTTTTAAAAAATATTTCTGGAAAATTATTTGAATTCTGTCCATCAAGCATATGTGTACAATGTACCATCACCATGAAGGGCCCATCCACCGTCCTACTCAACAATAGATAGTGGAGAGGAGCCATTCTTCCACTCAAAAGTCCATCCCTCTTTATCCAAGAACAAACTGCAACTCATCTCCACGGTCCGTCCTTAAGGACACACGGTGGATGGAAGTTCATTCGTGATGGGGTCCATACATGGTATGCTTATCTGTCACTAATCCACTCTTATTCTCAACAATAACGATACCCAATCTTAGGGATGATACTGGGCCTGGCCATAAGGCTCAGCATAGCCTGGACCGGGCCAAATAGGCCCTCGCCCAGACCTTGCCCCATCAAAGCCAAGTTAGATAGAATAGAAAACCAAAAGAAAAAAAATAAAAAAAGAAAGATTAGGTCAGCCTTAAGGATATGAGGCCATAAGGCTGGCCAAAGCCCAGCCTAACCTGGACCGGGCCAAATAAGCCTTGGCCGACCTTGCCCCATCAAGGCCAAGTTGGATAGAATAGAAAACCAAAATATAAAAAGAAATTAAAAGAAAAAGAGAGCTGAGGTCAGCCCTAGCACGGCCCAGCCTTTAGGCTGCATTTTTACCCTAGTTTTTCATGATTTACTTGGTGTGATGGTAAAAAAGTTCGGATAATCAGGGCAAGAACAGGGATTCAAGTCCTGAAAACGGTCACTTTGTGCATAAAAAGCCAAAAGTTAGCTGCATAGGCGGGGCCAGCACCGGCTTAAGGCCTTCATTTTACACAGCGGAAAAAAAAAGCTTAGAACTCACTTTTTGAGGCACTGATATGCTCGCCAACTCCAAGTTTAAAAATGAAAGGCTCCCGATGTGGACCAACAATCAAGCTACTTGACCTTAGGTCGTAGGCCACCCTAGGCCACTCCTCTTCTATGTAACCCATAGCATTAGCCACTCCCACCGCCACCTTCAGCCTCTGGTGCCACGATGGTGCTCCATCGTGGCTCCTTTGTGAGAGCCACTTCTCCATTGTCACATTGCCCACCCATGCCTTAACAACCGCCCTCACCCCCTTCCTATCACACCAACCCACCACCTGCACCAGGTTTCTGTGTCTCACTTGTACCAGTATCCTGCATTCATGCACAAATGCCCTGCGAGCCTCGGAGGTTACAGTTTCTCTGCAAACTTCGACCGCCACTTCTCGGCCATCTTTAAGCATCCCTTTGTACACTTCGTACCTCCCAACATTGCCCACTGAATTTGTCTCAGAGAAATTGTTAGTCGCCGCCTTGAGCATGCCTGGCGTGAACATGTACTGCACACGAGCTTGGAGAGCCGTCGGAGGAAAATCAGGTTGTCGAGGGCAGATCCACCACAGACATCCGACGCTTGAAACCAAAATTGCGAGGAGTGTCAAAAGTGTGATCACAGACAACACCGGAACTGGACGATCTGCAGGAGAAACTTCCGTCAGGCCCGAAAAGGTAAAGCCCGAGGAGTTGAACCTGAAAATTCAGGAACAAAGAATGGAATTACTATTCATAACACCCATGGAGGTGTTAACATGCTTGCCCCTAAACAATGAATTACCAATATATTACCTTCTTAAGAACCCCGGAATCTGGCCGGAAAAATGGTTGTACGACAGGTCGATATGAGTGAGATTGGTGAGCGCAGAGAGGTTGTCGAGGGGAAGGTACCCAACAAGGTCGTTATAGCTCAGGTCCAACGATTCTATCTGTGTACACTGTAAGATCTCGATAGGGAAAGAGCCCCTGAGGCCATTGTTCGAGAGGGTGATGAGGCGGATAGAGAGACGACAGTACTTCCAGAAAGAGAAGAGCGAGAGGAAGAGGCGCGTGTCGTTCGGACTACCCTGAAGGCTGATTTTAGTGAATGCGAAATCACAGTTCTCATTCATGGAGGCATTGCAGAGGTATCGAGCCGTGACTTTGGATTGGTAGATTGCAACCAATTTGGTGTCTGAGGCATTGCAGTAACGGGTTGTGGGATCGTTTTCGCAGTCACGGGCGATTGTTTGGTTGAAGCCAGGGGGTGGTTCTCTTGATAAGTCGTCCAAGAGAGAGGATTGCGATGTCGTGGATAGAATTGCTGGTAAAATGAGGAGAAGAAGAAGTCGAGTTAGAGTGTTCTGCTCCATGGAAGAGAGGGAGAGAAATTGTAATGGCTTCCTCCTGGTCAGAGAGAGAGATTGTAATGGATTCCTCCTGGACAGAGGCAGAGATTGTAATGGATTCCTCCTGTTCAGAGAGAGAAGGAGGGGGAGAAGGGGGTTGGAGCCAAAACATGGATTAACTGCATCGAAATGGCAGATTTGAAAGGGTGTGCTTTCTGAGTGTTCGAAAGAAAAACAAATGCTCCAAACGTTACCTAAATATCGAAAATGAACCTCCAAATTGTAAGAAACACTTCCAGCGTTCCTCGTCAAAACTATGGGTATTTAAGTAAAAATAAATCCCCCGTTGAAAACCGAAAAAGAGAAGTTAATTTCTCTACCCTATCAACCGCTTGATCTTGGACACTCTTGTCAATGCAATAAAATATATGGGTAATTTTCGTGACATGTCCAATAAATATGGAAGTGGTTTGATGGGGCCAGTGTTTTAAAAAACGTCGAGTCGAACCGGACTCTCCCGGTTCGACTCGAAAATCGTGAAAAGGGGACCGGATCGCCTAAAAAATCGAAAATCGTCCGGTTCTAGAGAGAACCGGACGATTCTATACAGTGAATCGCCGATTCACTGTACGGAATAGGCGAGTCCGAACAGTGAATCGGCGAGTCCCGTATGGAATTTTTTTTTTTTTTTTTTTTGTTATCCATGATAGATTTTTTTGTAATACTTGAGCGATTTTTTTGTAATCCATGATCGAATTGTTTTTGTTTTTTTGTAATCCATGATCAAATTTTTTTGTTTTTTGTAACCCATAATAGAATTTTTTGTAATCCATGGTCGAAATGTTTGTTTTCTTTTCTTGTAATCCATGATCGATTTTTTTTTTTTTTTTTGTAACCCATGATAGAATTTTTTGTAATCCATGATCGAATGTTTTGTAATACATGATCGAAATGTTTGTTTTTTTTTTGTAATCCATGATTGAAATGTTTGTTTTTTTTTTTGTAATCCATGATTGAATTTTTTGTTTTTTGCTTTTTTTGTAACCCATGATAGAGTTTTTTGTAATCCATGATTGAATTTTTTGTAATCCATGATCGAACTGTCTTTTTCTTTTTTTGTAATCCACGATTGAATTTTTTGTTTTTTGTTTGTTTGTTTTTTTTTGTAATCCATGATCGAATTTTATGTAATCCATGATCGAATTTTATGTAATCCATGATCGAATTTTATGTAATCCATGATTGAATTTTTTGAAAATTTGTGATTTTTTTTTTAATCCATGATCGATTTTTTTTTTGTAATCCATGATAGAATTTTTTGAAAATTTGTGATTTTTTTTTTAATCCATGATCGATTTTTTTGAAAATTTGTTATTTTTTTTTTTAATCCATATTATTCAAAGAGAAAAATGAGAGAGATGATGATTCTGAGGCCACCCTATCTCAGCCATATTATTCACATATCGAGTCCCAACAGCAACAGTGTAGGGATGAGCACGAAATACTGTAAATTAAATGCTGAATGACGGTTCATGCAGGGAAAGAACGTATCAATATTCGCATATTCATTCAAAAACATGAAAATTCTTAATGGAGTACCCTCATTTTTTATTGAATTCCTAAAAAAAAATATTTATAATGAATTTTAATAATTTTTTCGAATTTTTTTTAAGCTTTATTCTGACCGATTCACCCGATTCCCGATCTGGATCACCGATTCTCCGATCGGGATCGGTTTTTTAAAAGCCCGATCCGAGTCACCGATCCGTTTTATAAACCATTGGATGGGGCTGAAGCTCTATTAAAATAAACGAAGTTTGACCTCATAATTCATCCAAAATTACCATTCAAGTCAACCGCTTGATCTTGGACACTCTTGTCAATGCAATAAAAGATATGAGTAATTTTCGTGACATGTCCAATAAATATGCAAGTGGTTTGATAGGGCTGAAGCTCTATTAAAATAAGCGAAGTTTCACCTCATAATTCATCCAAAATTGCCATTCTAAGCGTTGAAAAACTTTTAAATGGATCATCTCATTTTGGGTATTATAGTTGTGAAAATAAATTAAGGTTTTAAATTTTAAAAATAATATATATTACAATAAATCATCTAGACCATCTATTTCATCTCAAAAAAAATAAAACGTTAACAAAGGTTGTACCTGAGTTTCAAATTTTATTGCCCATGTTGAAAATTGATTTTAAAGCGAACGAGTTTCAAATTTTATTATGGGTGTTGGATAGTTTGATTTTAGGGGGGATATTCCAAATAAGGATTTGAGGTGAAAGCCTGGGCCTATAAAACCTTTCATCCAGTAAATATAAGCCCTGAATATAACCAGGTCAGGGTTCACACAAATCTCTCTGTCTCTCTCACTCCCTCTCTTCAAGCGGAGAAATAAATTTGTTTGAGGGGAGGTTTGCCCTTTGAGGACCCATTCAGGACCTTTGAAGTTCAAGTTTCTGGTCAAGTGATTGTCTTCAGGTGATAAGCCATAGGCGATTGTTTTTATGGATTCAGTTTTTGCCCCTTTTGCCTCAATTTTTTGGTTATTAGCTGTGTATAAATTCGTTTTCGGCAGGGGATAGTTTTGGAGAGATTGTTTACTTATGATTATTATTTGACAGCTCAAATGATGGAAAAATAATGTCACAAAGTTTTGGAAAAAATAATGTCATAAAATTTTGTTCTGGATTGTGTTTCCTATGTTTGGTGTTTTGAATTTTTCCATCACTTTGCGCTCATTGGAATGTTGATCATTCATGACTGTGGTGAAATGTTTGTTAAAAGGCTATACTATCAGTGAGTGATAGTTTTCTATATCTGAAATTTTCTCCCTTGTTCATTTTTTGCTTAGGCATCCTCTACACCATTGCTTAAAATGCTCATATTATGACTGCTCTGTTCGAGCCCATATATGTTTACATTAATTTTTTGACATCCTTTCTCTCTTTATTATTGTCATAAAATTTCACCATTTTAGTTTTCAATTTCATATGCATCTTCAATTTGTGTCTTCGAAACACTTAGCACTAATCGCTAGTTCCCAGCTATCCATTAAGACTGTATCTTACCCTTATTCAAATATTTTTGAATTATTTACGATACCTGTGATTCTGTTTGGCTTTTATGATTCTGAAGTCTACCTTCTTAGCAGATTTTTTTGTTACCAGCTGCGGGGTATTTATTGTCAGTTTGCGACATTTTTGGAGGGAATGTTTCTTTTGATCAGCATTTGGAATCTCAAATGAAGGATAAATCTTATATGCAATGCAATGGTTCCGAATGTGTTTTCTTTGATTGGTTCTTCGAATTTATTATGCCTTATTTGCTTAGTGGAATTACTGATCGTGCATGATTATGCCAAAGTGTTTGATTAAATGCTGTGATGTTTGTGAGTGGTTATTGGCTATCTGAAATTTTGTTTGTTGTTCATTTTGTGCATGTGGGAAATCCTCTTGACTATTGCTCAAAATGCTCATATGGGTTCTCCCAGATTTTGGATTACATCTAGATATTATGCCTTCTTCTCATGCCTATCTCTATTAATATCATTTTTTGTGCCATCCCTTAGAAGAGATGTCGTTTTGTGTCTAGAGAAATGGCTGCCTTCACCCCTTTCTCTGTAACACTTTATTTTTATCATCACCCCATTAAGGGGGGGAAAAAAGAAAAAAGCATAAATGAAACTACCAGTCTTCACGTTGAAAGCATATCTCATGGCCCAAATTCCACCAAGATTCTTACTCTACAGATCCTTTTGGCCTTTCTTTTCTTTTTCTCTCCCAAGCCATGTTCCCATTCCTTGTTCTTCAAATGCTCCTGGCTTCTGGTCACCCTCCACAGTTGCCGTGCAAGCTTGCAGGTGAACCCAGACTGAATCTGAGAGCTTGTGAAGAAATCAATGGACGAAACTGGAGACGAGCATAATGAAATTGGTTGTGAAGAACGCATGTCATCAATTCCTATAGAAGAACAAGAGGAGCAGCTGGATCTCAATGAGGACAATGAAGCAGAAGAAGCAATGGATGACACTGCATTTGATGCTGACCAAGTGGAAGACTTTGAAGAAGTAGAGGAAATGAAGGAGGCAGTGGAGATTGAGGGAGTTGAAGAAGAGGGTAGTGAAGAGGATGATGAGCAGAGTGTAGAGGCCAAAGGGGTCGCTGAGGGTGCGAGCCCAATGACCAATGACAAGGAATATAAGGGGGAAAATGATTTGGAAAGCAAGAAGCATGCTGAATTGCTTGCCCTTCCTCCTCATGGATCTGAAATCTTCATTGGTGGTATTCCTCGTGAGGCCACCGAAGAGGATTTGAGACGGTTGTGCGAGCAGATTGGTGAAATAGCTGAGGTAAACATTTGTAAACTCTACAGATGAGAAATTTTTCAATTAACTTGGTACTTTCTCTCTCTCTCTCTCTATATATATATATGTGTGTGTGTGTGTGTGTGTGTGTGTGTGTGTGTACTTGGCTGTATTTAATCTACAAATTATTGTTGCTGAACAGCTCAGGTTATTGGAAGACAAGGCAACTGGTGCTCACAAGGGCTATGCTTTTGTAACTTTTCGATCAGAGGAACTGGCACAAATAGCCATTGACGAGATCAATGGCAAAGAGTTTAAGGTGATGTTCTTATCATGGTCTTGGCTTTATTTTTTCAATCAGGTTGAACTTTATTTTCATTTCTTTGCTTGCCTTGTTCCTATGTGGTCATATTTCCTTCACTGCTTTACCAGGGGAGAAACTTAAGATGTTCACACTCGCAAGCTAAAAACAGGTTATTTGTTGGAAATATTCCAAAGAACTGGATAGAAGAAGATCTAAAAAGAGTGGTGGAGGAGATTGGTTCTGGAGTTATAAATGTAGAGCTGATATTGGTAATATCGTTGAGGTCCTTCTAAGTACTGCTTTTCATATTTGAAATTCTGGTAACTCTTCTAGGTTAATCTAAGTAATGATTTTCATATTTGAGATTCTCAGCATCTTATGGTTATGAATGATCTTACAAGGAATGCAGGACCTACAACGGAGTGGTAATAAGGGATATGCTTTTCTGGAGTACTATAATAGTGCTTGTGCTGATTATGCACGGCAGAAAATGTCAAGCCCAGGTTTTAAACTTGACAGCAACACGCCAACTGTACGCTGGGCTGATCCAAAGAACACTGCAGATCATGATCTTACTTCTCAAGTAAGTCTTTAAAGCCGGCTAACTTTCTATGCTCTCTCTTTCCTTCTCTCTCTCTCTCGCTCTTTTCTTCTTCTGGTTTGTTGTTCCCTTATGCGTAGTTTCCTCTTTGTGTCATTTATATTGGTCCATCGAACAACCAAAGTTATTAAAACTGGATTGGACCGCAGTCTGACTGGTAAAACTAGCGATTGGAACCTTGTTCGGTCCGATGCAAGCATTAAATCGAGATTTTACATTGAACTGGTCAAAACTGGCATTTGATTAGTTGAATCTGTTCGATCATTGGTTTTACCAGTTCTAGTGGACTGGTTTGGAAAGTTTAGCTTATATTCCATTTTCAAATTTAATGCCAATTTTTTTACAAGATTTTATTCTTTTTACCATTTTTTTCACGTTGGTTGCATGGGAACTTTTTATTTCTGAAAATTGTCCCCAAAAATCATGATAAAAGGGCTAGTTTTTTTAAAAATCTTGCTTTTTTGTCAAAAACTCTCTCTCTACATTTCCCAGTGAAAGTTTGTTTTTGTCTTGGAAGCAAATGTTCCAAGGGCATAAGAGTGGGCTACTACCTACTAACAATAAACCCTAATACACTCATCTTGTTCCGGGCAAGCATCGATTGTTAGAGCCCATAAGGGCTGATGGATACTTCGTTGATCCACCAATAGAGAGATAGGAACACTGGTTGAGAAGTTCATTTTGGAAGGTGTTAGCAGTCCAAAGTGACACATCTAATTCTACATCTTTATTTTAAGTGCTTGGGTGGTGTTTGACTTGATTGCAGATGGGATGCCTGTGATTTCTGGATATGAGACTCTCATTTATGTGTGTCATGGTCAAAGCTGTGTCCGTTCTTTCTCGTGGAAGAGCATTGGCAAAAGGGATTTTTATTCTTTAAAAATGAAAACCATACCTGGGTCCCTTCTGCTGAAAGCATACATTGCATGGCTCACATTGCGTCCAAATAATGTTGTTGCCTGTGTCCATCATCAAGTAGTACTTGTTTGATTGGTTACCATTACGAGAGCGTTGATAATAAATTGATTGAGGAAGCCATTCAAGATGGATTGGGACACCTGGTCCAGGCGGGCATCGAACTGATCACAGGCTAGCGTGACCAGGTGCGCCTTGGACCTGTTCACGACTACTGTGGCTAGGACATTCGGATCCAGATTGGGGTTGTACGAGGGTGACCCGGGTGAGTCTATGTGGATCAACTTCACCCATACCGATGCCACAAATGTACAACTAGGAGGAGAGAGATTAATATGAGGAAAGAAAATTTGGAATTGGAGGCCATGGTGAATAGTTTGAGTGAAGTTCAAAGGGCTTGAGATGGTCTGACTAGAGCGCGTGGAGGTATTTATAGTATTTTCTATCCTCCACCCCAATAATGCGCCCACCAAAAAAACAAAAAGGTTGTTTAAAAGGTCATCACATGCTTGCTTTTTTTTTTCTAAAAATAAAAAAAAGGCAAAGGAAAAATATGCTTGCCTTTAATAGATAATAATACTATAAATATAAATATATAATAAATATATGATATTTATATATTTATATATGATATATATTTATATAATAAATATATATCATACATAATAAAATATAATACATATATAATATAATATAATTTATATACATATTTTATATTATATATAGTATATAATAAATATATAATTATATTTATATATTTATATATTTATATATAATATATATTTATTATATAAATATATATCATAGATAATAAAATATAATTTATATATAATATAATATAATTTATATATTGTATATTATATTTATAAATAAACATAAATACTTAATATATAATATTATAAATAAACATAAATACATAATATATAATATAATATAACATAGTATTATATAATGCTGCTGAAAGCAGATCTATGAAAAGTTGAAAGTCTTGAAAATTGACGGTCCAAAAATGCGTTGCTAGATGCACTATTTCCAAAACTTGAAATCAATTTTTTTCTCATGTCCACGCATCTTGATGTCGTGATGATCAATTTGAGGATATTTGGGCATCAAAACAACCTCTTTTAGTGAAATTTTTGAGATGGGCTCTAATTTGATTGATTAGAACCTCATCTTTATATAAACTTTTTCCTTATATTATATATATAATATTATGTTACATTATATTATACTATATATTTATATTTAGGGAAAATTACATAAATCTTCATTTTATTTTTCGTTATTATGAAAATACCTAATAGTTTATGTTGTTACACTTATGTTCGTTTTTTTAACTTTATAACAATTTTTTATTTTAAAATATTGTTTTACCCATTTTCGATTTTTCAAAAACTGAATTAGGTCTGATTTCGGTTTTTGAAAAATCAAATTTATAAAAACATGGCCAAAATTTTAGAGAGAAAAACACGAACTCCTTGCAGCTTCTGAGAACAACATCAATGGCTTGGAGAAACATCAGAAGCGTGTTTCTCTCTACTGAAACAAATGGAGCAATCCCCCCAATTCTCAAAGCTTCTCCTTCTCCTCCTCTGGTGGCCACTACAGAAACAGTGGTTCTCACTAAATTTAGCATCTTTTTCAATTTTATGCTAGAACTGTGAAAATATATAAAAAAAAGAAACTCGACACACTACTACAAGAAAGCTTTGTAATATTGTGCCTTCCCACTGAACTTTTTTTCCAGCTCTCTAACGAGCCTCACATGTACCTTGTGGAAAGCCTTCCTCAATGTGTAGGGCACATAGACGACAAAGAATATTCCTTAAGATCATTTGCAGAATCCTTATTGGGTCAGAGGCCATATATTTTCAAACTTTTACATGATTTGATTAGAGATAAGAGGCGACATATTTTTAAACTTCTACAAGATTTGATTGGAGATTTAGAGGCTCAAAAGAGGAATCTAGAGTTAGCTGCTCTTAGCTTTAGAAACAGCAAGGAGTAAATATTTATGATGAAGCATGAAGGAGAGCGCAATATGCAGAGAGCAAAAGTTATCTATGATTTTTTCGACTATTGAAAGCACAAGTGCCGCTCGGCTGAACTAATTTCGGTTTCTCAAAAACTGAATTCACTCCCATTTTGGTTTTTGAAAGACCAAAATTGGGCATAAATAAATTGGGTTTTTGAAAAGCCTTAACTTTTAAATTTTTGGTTTTTGAAAAACCGAAATATTTAAATTTTTGGTTTTTGAAAAATTGATTTTTTTTTTTTTTTTAATTTCAGTTTTTCAAAAACCGAAAATGGGTAGTTTTGTCTTTTTTTTTAAAAAAAGTGTTTTGAAGTTGAAAAAACAGACATATTTGTAATAACAAAAACTATTTGGTATTTTCGTAATAACAGCAAATAAAACGGATATTTATATAATTTTGCCTTATATTTATATTTAATATATACTGTATATAATTCTTTGTTATATTATATTATATGATATATTACATATTTATGTTTATTTTATAAATATAATATATATATATATTATATATAATATATATATATATTATATATAATATATATTGTATTATATTTATATTTATATTATTACTATCTATTAATGACAATCATATTTCTCCTTTGTTTTTTTTTTTTTTTTTTTAGAAAAAAAAACAACAAGCATTTGATGACCTTTTAAATGAAAATTTTTATTTTTTGGTGGGCTAATTATTGGGGTGGTGGGTGGAGAATATTATAAATACTTCCATGGTCTCTAGTTAGACCATCTCAAGCCCTCTAACCTTCACTTATCTTCTTATTCACCATGGCCTCCAATTCCAGATTTTTTTTTCTCATACTAATCTTTCTCTTCCTCAGCTGTACATCTGCTGCCCCGGTAAGGTTGAAGTTGATCCATATAGACTCACCTGGATCACTTTCGTACAATCCCAATCTCTCTCTTCCTCAGTTGTACAGCTGCACCGGTATGGGTGAAGTTGATCCATATAAACTCACCCGGGTCAGCCTCGTACAACCCCAATCTGGATTCGGATGTGCTCGCCACATTAGCCGTGAACAAGTCTAAGGTGCGTTTAGTCATGCTAGCCGTCGATCAATCCGACACCCACTCAGGCTAGGTATCCCTGTCCATCTTGCATGGCTTCCTCGGTCTATCAACGTTCACATTGTTAATCCATCAGATGAGTACTCTCTGGTGATGGACACAGATAGCAACATTATTTGCACGCAATGTGAGCCATGCAATGTATGCTTTCAGCAGAAGGGACCTATGACAAAGGGAAGTCGCGTGGTTATCATTCAAACTAAAGAATGATGAATTGAATGATAGCTGCAATATAATGGTATATATTGGGGTGTTGATGACGTAGGTCATAGGTCATCTGGGAAGGGATGGATCAAAATGGATCCATGCATCACTCTAGAACCCATCCAAAAAAGGGCCTTCAAGAAGAGATGAATGCATATCATGGGTCCCATTGGAATTAGGAAATAAGTTATCATATTTTTGTTCTCCTGGATTGCCTTTATGTAATTGTACTTTTCATTGTTTGGATTTCTTTATGTTATTTGACTGGGTTTCCTTATTTTCTTTGAAGTCTTGGTCCAGTTTGGGTTTTTGTTTGGTGTCCAGGTGACATAGGATTAGGAGTGGAAAGTGAATGTAATGCATCTAGGGAGCCCATGGCAAGACCATTTGGTTAATTAGAATTCTTTCTTGTAAGTTTTGGTGTTGACTTCATATTCTTGTGGTGCGGATTCCATGAACCCTAGATTTTTGTTGGGCCAATTCGGTGCTAGTCTAGATATTCCCTTTCTTCTATCTATTCATGCCCCTCATCTCTTTCCTTACTCTCTTCATCCTATGTATCATCAATTAACCAAAGCCACATAATCATGCATGCCATTTCCCAAAATACACATTGTAGTTTTTCCTAGACCACGACGAGTCCAGTCCCACTTCATCTTCATCAACCCTAACCCCTTCCTTGCTTATCATCTTTGGTTCTTCCTCCATTGAGATTCACTCACTTTCTCTTTTTACCCACTCCCCCCAACTCTGCCTTCTCTCTATATAGCCTTCTCACTCAAGAATCTCTTCTTTCTCTGTTTGCCCATTTCCTGAAATACCCACCCATTTCTTCAAAAACCCATTACTGATGGTTCTTCTCTCTCTTAGTCTATGCATTTTGTAGTTGCAAACACCATTTAAGCTTCAATAAATTATGGGTTCTCAATCCCCAACCCAAAAAGCCCCACCCCTCTCTCTTGTATTGACTCGTTTTCTCACTCTATGAGTGTGCGTATGGAAAACCTATCGAAATGACACACACACACGCACACACTCTCTCTCTCTCTCCCCCCCTCAACGTCTTTCTCTCTCTCTCTCTCTTTCTTAGATTGACTCTTCCTCACTCTCTGAGAATCGTCATGGGATTCAACCTCTAGCTTAGTCTTAGGGAACTCTTGTTATCTCCTCAATTACAGGTATTGATCCCACTCCTATTAGTTTGAAAGAAATCTATTACCACCATGGTGATTGTTTTTTTGTTACTCTTGTTGTTTTTCGTTGCTTTGGTTTGGGTAGGCATTATTGTTATGTAGTTTCTTCCCATGTTGTAGATGGAGATATTAGGTCCTTGAGTTGGTCAAAGGGAGATTGAATTTCAAATCATAAATTGGTGTTTTAAAATGTGGGATGCGGTCCCGATGCCGTCGTGGGGGTGATGCGGTCCAAATAAGGGGATCAATAAATATAGAACAATTCTAAAATACATCAAAAAAGTGTTAATGCATGAAAAAAAATATGGAGGTGATTTATGTGATAGTAGGTATTTAATTTATTCATTAACTCCAAAAGTGTCTATTGTCGGAGATTCTGTACCAACTATTTCCCTGATAGATCATAGAAGACATTAGAAAGCAAAACTTGAAACTAACTTTATAGAAAGCAATAGAACTTAGAAGACATCATATTATGAACTAAAGGTCTATGAACGTTGAAGAGTTCAAAGTCAAGAGAAATCGTCATCATTTCTCTAGTCTCAAGTCTAAATCTCAAATCTTTATTAGACAAGTTATCTAGAGAGTCTCCATGTGCATCATCATCATGAATATCATCCTCGGTGCCCTCCACATATTTTTCTTCTTCCATGGTTTCCTCGAAGTTGACCATATCAACCCTCGTCGATCTCTAGAACTAACATGCGACTGAACCGAGCTTTTACTCTTTTGTGCTCTAGTGTTAGGCCGTACTTCTTCATTAGCCGCTACGGCTAGCTCAACGTCAAAAACATTTCCACCATTATTATTTTTTAATCAATTAGATGAAAAGTGGTTGTTTTTTGTTGTCTTGGGGGTTTAATACCTCCCTCCTCCCCTCCCCCCCCAACCCCAAAAATCCTCCCCCCCACAGTTTGTTTTTGGGAGGGGGGGGGGGGGGGAATTACCTAAAATACCCCTTTTTGAGGGTTTTATTTTTTCATCACGTTGATGTGACGCATATGCAGAATAGTGCGTTATGCGTTTTGCAGCCGCATATGCAGTTTCATATGGGCGCATCCCATCAAAACACATATGCGTTGTTTTTCAATGCGCCTCTTGGCATGCAGTCGCATCGGCGGCGATGATGCTGCATTTTAAAACGATGTCATAAATACTTGTTTAGATGATTTTTAGATTACTATTTATTGTCAATCCTTGGTGTTTTACAATGCCTCCTATATTTAAGGGAAGAACTTAAGAATTGTTCTATGGTATCCATCATGGAGAAATTTGGTTTAGAGGGTTTAGGTGTGAGCCACTCATACAAGGAGTTAGTTTGGAGACTGGGACTTATTCCTAATGGTTATTTGGGTTTTCCTGTTTGTGTGGGGAAGGGAGTTTCTAGAATGTAGCTTGAAAAAGGAAAAAAAGAGGTGGTCGAGGCAATGGAAGAGCCATTATTTGTGCTTTGGTGGGAGGATTATCAAGAAAAGAAAAGAATACTTGAATAGGGCACAACCAGATTCACCACTCACTTGCAAGCTCAGTTTTTAACAAAAATCCCTTAATGATCCTCATAATAGTGAACGTCTACATTTTTTTTTAAGCGTGTGATTCTAATCCTTTTTCCTTTTCTGACAAAAATCTTTTATCTTTTGCTCCTTTTGTTTATTTAGACCATTATTTTTGCCAACCACTTTCCATGGATCGCTTTTATCTTGATGCTATTGCCACTGATACACGTTCTTTTATCCCTCCTGTATTCTTATGTGAAATAAAGTTAAATGAACTTTAGGTTATGTCAAGTGTATGCATGCACTCCTTCTGAGTGTATCTACTCTGTGTTTGTAAGGTGGATAGCGTGGGAGGGGGGTGAGGGAGGGTCTACTGTGTTTAAGGTGGACAGAGAGTGAGGGAGGAGGAGGAGGAGGGGGTGATTTGGGGTGGAAGAAGGGGAGGGAGGGGGTGCTGGGCAAGGAAGGGGGAAAGGGAGGGAGGCAGGTTCAGCATAGAACAATCAAATGCCACTAGATAACAATGACAAATCCTCAAACTGCAATTAGGTACATTACAATTTGGGAATTTGAGAACAAATATTTAGATTTGAAATCAAAAAGTGCCAAATTAATTGTCAAGAATTACTGTCAACGTGGGGAATCGGAAGTAGAAATGCTCCTCTCCTTGAATGAGAACTAACCAGCTCCTCCAATTGATATTTTGATTCAAGAAGGTCATATAGAATCAAGAACCAGCTCCCTATGCTTGGTTTGCCAAGCTTACAGAATGTATTAGATTAGTTGAGTCCATGATGGCTTCCAATTGTGACACCATATTTATTAAGGACTGAAGTAGAGGAAATGCTATTGCCTATCATACTAGTGCAATTGGGTGGTGTGCTGATCATGAGAGAGTCATGTGTGGATAGATCAATCTCAAAAACTCATTTGACATTAGTTATCTTCATCACTGAAGTATTTCCTCGGTATCGAAGGGACATTGTCTAATGTTGTACATATCTCTCTCAATGCACAAAATGGTTGTGTTTTGAAGCTAAGCCGTGTGATTTTTACCATTGGAGTAACATGTCAAACTCCTAAAGAATGAGGGTGTGTCTATGAATTACCTGTCCAATCATCAATATGAGGAAGTTATATCGAGACATGAACTTATCATCAATTGATTAACTGACATGCAACTAACTTACAAGGGAACTGTTTTCAATGAATGGAGTATGTCACCGATCCTTGTTTCTTAAATTTCAATTACCTTTTATTGAGACGATTCTGGCCAAGGGTAACATATCCAAAGCTCAAATATTTCTGACAATGGGTTTTTATTTATTTCATTTTACTTTCTTGTGGTAGTTACTCATTGAGGTTTATATTGAGAATTTCTTATGTTGTGTTCAAACATCGGCACCTTAAATCCCTCAATTGTAGTCTTTTTTAGGTTTTTGTCAATGCATTCCGTGTTCTTCCATCAGCTAATATATCTCAAATCAATTCAGTGTTGCCCATTTCTGTTCTCTTTGGCATGTTTTCAATGAAAAGGGTTTCAGTATCACATTCTCATCTCAAATAGGCTCCTCAAGGTTGTATTGAGAAGTGTAGGGTTTCTGGTGTGCAGTTACTAGAGCATAGTATGAAAGAGCATTTCAGTTGCATTCCACTTCATTTGCATTTTTTTTTGGGATTGCCTT
Organism: Amborella trichopoda; assembly: GCF_054954075.1. Classification (NCBI taxonomy): domain Eukaryota; kingdom Viridiplantae; phylum Streptophyta; class Magnoliopsida; order Amborellales; family Amborellaceae; genus Amborella; species Amborella trichopoda. The sequence goes on from NC_142344.1 coordinate 25,412,072, forward strand.
TGACTGGTGGTCTACATAGATTATGGGCATCAATAGTCTTCAAACCATTCTGTCACTTGTGAAGCAAATTTTTTGTAGTTCATATTTGAGGAGTTAGGCATTGTCATTATTTTTAGGCTCTTTTTGTTGCATGCTATAGCTAATGATATTGTAGTGGCATTCTTCTTCCTTTCCTACTGTATATTTATTTCAAATCATCTCAGAGATCTCAAGATTCTGTTAAAATTTGGCTAGTATAAACTTGCGTACTTAAGATCAATTGGCAAGTCTGGATATCCTCATCAGTTCTCCAACATATTTTAGTTATTCATAAGTTGAATTACTTTTTAGTATATCATATGAAATGATCTATGGTATTTACAAGCACAAACTTAGGCTGGCATATTTTCTAAGATGAAAAAGTGAGAATTTTTTGGATTAATGTCCTACATTTACAACTGCATTCATTTGAAATATGTATTTGATTATCTTATCAACTTCTCGATTTTTGTTGGAGGGTTATCTTATAGACTTATTTCCACAAAAAAAAGAAAAGAAAAAGAAAAAAGTATATGTTAAATTGGTGAGTATTATGCAGTGAAAGGGCTTGCCATTAGAAAATCCATCTTTTACTGCTCTTTTAAAAGCTCTCATGGCTATCTTTTCTTTCCTGAGAGAGTGAAGCAGCCAAGAGAGCAAAGTGAAGTGCTTTCCTTACTTCCTGGCTTTCCCTAAGAAAAGAGAATAGTCGTGGTACTGTCTATCTTACATGACTTCCAGGGGCCTATATTTCTGATCCACCTTATAACGTAGACTTCCGATGTTGCCTATTATCTCTGTCTTTTTCAGTTACTGAAAGCAGAAAGAGACATACACTTTGACCTCTAGCGTTGCGTGCCTATCTCTGGAGTTCTAAGTAGTTCCCTTCATAGCTAAGAACAAAGTTCAAGAAGGCGGATGCGGCCGCCTAGGTGGCCAGGGGTTTGGGCATCCTAGGCGCCAAGGCGGCTTCCTAGGCGGGCACCTAGATTCCTGGGTGGCCCTAAGGCAAGGGGGTTGGGGTGGGGGCCATATGTTGTTTTGTGTGTGTCTTGTGAATGTGTGCATGGGTGCATGCATGTATGTGTGTGCATGAGGTCTCACATGAAATTTTTAAAGATCATCCCCTTTTTTTATTTTGGATCTGTATTTGTGAGAGAGAGGTCTCGAACACTTGGAGGATATGTCGAGAGAGAGAGAGTCTGTGAGAAAGAGGTACCTCGCATTGAACACTTGGAGGTCATTTTCTTTTTTTTTTTCTTACATGTGAAAAGGGAGCATATGGGTCCATGTGTGTCTTTGTGTGTGTGTGTGAGAGAGAGGCCGCACATCAAACACTTGGAGTCCATCTTATTCTTCTTCTTTTCATATGTAAAAAGAGCACATGGACCCGAGAGAGAGAGAGAGAGAGATAGAGAGAGCGAGAAGGGCAATACCGAGCTTTATTTTTGTTTGGGTGGATTTGAATTTTTTCTTTTTTGTTTTTTTCATTTTTTTCTTCTTCTAAGGGATGGCACTAGGTGAGCAGCCAGTCTGCCTAGGCACCTGCCCAGACCTCATCGCCTAGGGTTTGTCGGCTAGGTTGCCTAGGAGGCAAGGCAGACAAATATTTGTTCATTCGCTAAGAAAAGAAATCCTCTTGCTCATTTGGATGGCGCCTATGCCCATGAGTTGCGATTGAGGCAAAGGAGTAAGGCCCTACTGGAAGAGGTCCAAGGTGCTTATTAGCTGCACTTGTTGGGACTACATTGTTTTAGCTACCATGGTTTTCATTAATATATACATTCACTTCTTATCGAAGAAGAAATATTAGAGACTTTTGCTACAATTTATGCTATGAACATACTTTAAAGAAATGTTGTCATAGTTCTAGTTTTCCATATGTTAAAAACCTAGTTAGTCTATTTTGGATCATCTTGAGAAGCAAATGGAGTGGCTGATGGCGTCATTAAGAAATGAAAACTTTCACATTGTTGCTATCATGGATATGTAGCTTTTCTTTTTCTTTTTTCTTCTTATTTTTTTTATTTTTCCATTATTTCTTTGTGACACCCTCTACTTCTTACCCTCATCGTTTGGCCACACTTTTTCTTATGAACTAATGCAATATGTTTGTGTTTGTGTGTACTTTGGAACAACTTGATGTGCACATTCAGATTAGTGAAAATGGCTATCATTAAAAAAATAGGATTAAAGTAGTTATTCATTTTAGCAATTTCAAGATAATATGAGTTGATATTGTAAATAGAAATTTCCTTTGTAGATTAGCTTGTTTTGTTTAAGGCAAACTTCAATGTTTGAACGCTTGACTTCTACAAATTGAATGCCTCACCTCTAGCCACTGACAATGCCAATAATTTTGTAATGGTTAATTTACATTTTGTCTTTGTAGTTCTCTTTAGCATAAAAAAAAATTATTTTATTTTATAGAAAATATATCATAGTTGTTAGGATCTGAAGCAGGATCTGGATGGGGAGAGTGTGATCATGATAGGTTGGAAGCTCCTTATAGTTAGGATCCCTGTCCGTATACCTAGAATTTTAGGGATCTCGATCCCAACATGTTGGGAGGCTGGATCCCATGACCTATCTGGCAAAACATCTCTTTTTTCTTTGGAAAATATATACGACATGGTTTTGCATTATATTTGCTTTCTATTTTTAATGGATAAGCAATTAAGACTTGTTTCCTTATAAAAGATCACTCTAACACAGTGTGATTTATATCCATTGATCCATAAGGGGCCGTTTGGATCCATGGAAATGGATTACTTGGAAAAATTTATTTTCATTGAAATATATTTTGAGAAAAAGATTTTTATAAAATTATAAAAAAAAAGAAGGTATTTTCTATAAAATAGATTTCAGCTGTTTGCATGATACATGGATGGATAATATTTTCATTTTTTTTTTTAAAAAAATTGTTAAATATTTTTATTTTATTATTCATCATAATATTTGTTTTTATTAAATTTGAGATAGTATCTCTCTCTAAATATTTTGAGATAATTTCTCTCTAAAAAATTTCAAGTAGTTTTTCTCTCTAAAATTTTAAGTTATTCTCCCCTTAAAACTTAAAATTTGAGATAATTTTTTTCTAATTTTTTTAAGATAGTTTCTCTCTCTAGAACTTAAAATTTGAAATAGTTTCTCTCTTTAAAAATTTTAAGTACTTTCTCTCTCTAAACTTTGATATAGTTTGTCTCTCTAACATTTTAAGATACTTTTCTTTCCAAAACATAAAATATGAGTTAGTTTCTCAATCTAAAAAATTTGAGATAGTTTCTCTCTTTAAAATTTTTAAGATAATCTCTCTACAAAACTTAAAATTTGATATATTTTTTCTCTCTAAAATTAGAGACAGTTTCTCAATCTAAAAATTTCAAATACTTTCTCTCTTTAAAACATAAAATTTGAAATAACTTTTCTCTTTAAAATTTTTGATGTAGTTTCTCTCTAAAAATTTTGAGATATTTTCTCTTTTTAAAATGTTTCAAGTACTTACTCTTTCTAAAACTTAAAATTTGAGATAGTTTCTCTCTCTACAAACTTTCAACTAGTTGCTATCTCTAAAACTTAAAATTTTGAGATAGTTTCTCTCTCTAAAATTTGATAAATTCGAGATTGTTTCTCTGTTAACTTTTGTATAGTTTCTCTCTCAAAAATTTTAAGATACTTCCTTTCTCTAAAACTTAAAATTTGAGATAGTTTCTTTTTCTAAAATTTTTGAGATAGTTTCTCTCTAATATTTTTCAGTACTTTTTCTCTCTAAAACTTAAAATTTGAGACTGTTTCTCTCTCTAAGAATATTCGGGTACTTTCTGTTTATAAAACTTAAATTTGAAGATAATTTCTCTCTCTAAAAGTTTTCAAGTACTTTCTCTTTCTAAAATTTTTCAAGTACTTTCCCTCTCTAAAACTTAAAATTTGAGATAGTTTTTCTCTCAAATTTTTTTTTGATAGTTTCTCTCTCTAAAATTTTTTTAGATATTTCTCTTTAAAATTTTATATAGTTTCTCTCTCTAAATTTTTAACACTAAAACTTAAAATTTGAAATAGTTTCTCTCTATAAAAACTTTGAGATAACTTCTCTCTCTAAAAAATTTTGATAGTTTCCTTCTCTAAAATTAGAAATAGTTTCTCTCCAAAATTTTAAGATACTTTCTCTCTCTAAAACGTAAAATTTGAGATAGCTTCTCTCTCTTATTTGTGGGGGTGTTCTTGTAGAATTAATTATATTTTGTGAAGTGGATCTCTATAACAGGGAAATCTAGCTGGAAATCAATTTCGGAGGGTAAAGACAATGATACAGACTCCTTTATTTTTGTCTTGCAATAAAGAAAACAATTTTGGGAGGAAATATATTTTAGTCCCAAAATTTCGATCCAAACTCCAGAAATGTGCCATTTCCAGTGAAATGCATTTCTGGAAATGTATTTCCAAGTATCCAAACGGCCCCTAAGGGATTTGGATGGTGTTCCCCCTATATGAGAGTGAGATCCATGTAAGGTTTGGCTCGAGGAGCATGGGATCGCCACCAAGTTGGTGGATCTTGAAAATTGTAAAATATATTAAAATTTAAACAATTGTTTGATGTTTTTGAAGGGAAAAGACCTCTACACGGTCTTTATTGATCTAGAGATTTAATTTGGTGGGTGTTGGAAAAGAAAAGAGTCTTTAGATACTATATTGACTTGGTGAGGATATGAATGATGGAGTGTTAACTAGTGTGCGAACAACTAGTGGAGAGACGAGCAGGTTTTTAGTGACAATAGGTCTACATCAGGGGTTAGTGTTGAGCTCATACCTCTTTGTTTTAGTTATAAATTGTGTACCTTGGCACCTACAAGATGAGGTACCGTGGTGTATATTGTTTGCGGATGATATAGTTTTGATTGATGAGACTTGAAGGGATGCTCTAAAATCTAAAGGTTTAAAATTACTGGACTAAGACAGTATATGGAATGCAAGTTTTGTAATAATAGGAGTAGAGACGAAAAAGTAGTTAAGATTGACGATCGGGAAATACCAAAAAGCGCGCACTTTTGATATCTTGGGTCAATAATCCAGAAAAATAGAGAGCTTGAGGGAGATGTTACACATAGAATTAAAGCTGAATGGGCAAATTGGAGATGTACAACTGGAGCTTTATATGAATGCCACATACCAATGAATCTGAAGGGGAAGTTCTATAGGATAGCTTTGGGACCAACTTTGCTTTATGGGATAAAATGTTGGACGGTCAAGAAACAACATACCCATAGGAAATGTAGTTGACATGAAGATGTTGAGATGACAAGGCAAGAAAGGATAGAATTGAAAATGAATCCATTTGAGAGAACTTAGATGTGGCTTTAATAGGTGATAAGATGAGAGAAAGTAGATTTAGGTGGGCTAGTCATGTGCAGCTTAGACTCAGAGGTGCAAGTTGGTTCAAGTGGAAGGTCCAAAATGGGCAAGAGGTAGACCCAAAAGGATATGGTTGGAAGTAGTGAGAAAAGATATGGGGACTTACGGCCTTGATAAAGTAGAATAGCAGATCAATATTCATGTAACTTACTCCAAATAGTTGGAAAAAGGCTCTGATGATGATGATGATGATGAGTTGTTCGATGTTTTGAAAAGCTTTATTAGGCTTTGTTTGGAGCAGTATGTGCCACCTCTCTCTTACTCTACAAGGTAAACACATCATTGCAAATACTGCAATAGAAAAGATATGACTTCATGAGGTCCTCCTTCTCTATTGTGCAATATGACTTGAGAGCTGCGTTTTCCATGAGCACTTGATTACATAAGACCGTGAAAAAGTGTGGCCCATTGACGTCCAATAGAATCTCATGTGTTTTGAAGTGAAAAACCCCATTCCCAAACACGTGATTATCTATTGTTGCCTTATGTTCAACTTTGTGGCCCATTAATTGACCTATGCAGTGGTACATTTTGCACTGTTGCACATACATGAACTCGATGCCAACAAATAAGGGAAATCTTTCTATACTTCTCCTACTGTATATAAGATATATACTCCCCTCCCCCTTGCCCATCTAGCTGTCCAAATTAGATCAAGTGAGCCACTGACCGTTTGATCTAGATCCAACATCTCGGAGTATTTTATTTTTAATATTTTTCTACAAATCATATGATTATGAAATTTGGTATGTGACATCTCTCAATGGGCCACACCTAAAAAAAATATAAAGCAAATATTATCGATAAAATAAAAAGATCGAAATATTGCTAAAATTTTTCAGGGGTAATTTGGTCATTTTATTTTATTGGGAATATTTTTATATTTTTGCTGGTGCGAGTTCAAGAGAGGAGTGGACGCCCAAAATTTGGTCTCAAAATGTTTTGAAGAAAAAGATTAAATAATAAAAATAAAACAGGGTAGAGGCATGACATTATGATTAGGTCCATCTCAGCCGTCCATTTTGATCGGACGGCTGGATAAGAGGAAGTATATAACTTATATGCATTAGAGGAAGCATAGAAAGCTTTCCCAATAAATAGTAGAATGGAAGGATTGGAAACCTAAAAGAAATGGATTGTCCAAGATATCACTACTATAAAGTAAAAGTCTAAGTAACACTTGTTCTTTAAAAATAGAAGTACCTGTAAAATAAATATATGTGGACTATTTTTGAGAGAAATTAGATAAGGAGCATGTATATTGTGCTCCTGTGGGAGCATACTGTACACTTAGTGCTGCAAGCAAAAGAGCTACTTAAGAGGATTTCTCTTTATCTGAATTTTTGGACCCACTTAAGAAATGACTATTTTCAAAGAAAAGAAAAAGGATTTTGTCTTGTACACTTAGATGAACTGTCCAAAAATAGGATGGCCTCTATGCAAACTTAGGACTATATTTTTCAGGCACATAGAGGGTGCCTTTGAATTATTATTGTTAATTATTATTATTTGGGTAAATCAGTGAGGAATTTGGGCCCCTACCTGTTTTCATTGATAAGAAGAGAGACAAAATACAATATAGGAGTTATGTTACAGCTCTCTTAGAAGGTGTACTTGTGGCATCATATAGAAGAGATAAGAATAGGAAATTCAGGGAACAGGTCCTCCAAATGGTGGCATCTGAGAGTTCTGCTGCCCTCTCTGCCAAACAGTCCACAACCATGTTCGATTCTCGATAGCGTTCCATTTTTTCCCAGTTGAGGATAGCATGGAATGGCAATTGAATGTGAGTGTGTCGGCTCCATGGGGTTTGGAAATGGCCTCAAATAGACTCCACCAAGACTTGGGAATCACTTTCAATGAGCCATGGGGAGCACTGATTCTGAATGGCCAATTGGATCCTTGCTTCTAGGCCTTGAATTAAGCAAAATTGTTAGAAGCAGTTAAAAGTGGTACAGCTAAGGTTGCCAAAAAACATCCCAAACTGTCTTTGATGATGCGTCTACTCCCTGTAGCTCTGGGGTTTTGAAAAGATGCCCCATCAATATTGAGTTTAAATGTGCTGACAGGAGGTGGGAACCATAAGAGTTGCATAGGAGAGCGCATTGACTGTGGGTGCCATGAGATCTTAAGGTTCTGTAGGATGGCTTTTTTCGATGGATGAAAGGACCAGGATTTGGCTACAACTAGTTCTTAGACATGGAGGATTATCCTAGTGAGCAGCAGCTCGTGTCTGGAGTATGAAGAGGGCGATCCACCCATTCTTTAAGCTTGTAGACCTGAAACAAAATTTAATGCACCTACTGCACATTGTGAGAGCGGAGTGTTCAGCAGCCATCAGTTTTCCGTACCACCAAGCAATAGATCTCTATAATGCTTGCAAGAAAACACATTGGAATAGAAAATGGGTAGCGTCTTCCCATGCTACAAGGCTGAGTGGCATCCAGAAGCCATGGTAATACCTTTAGCATGTAGGAGAGGCATGGTGGGAAGGTGTTGATGAAGAGCCAATCAAGAGAACCATTTGACTCTAGGATGAGAGTGCAAAGACCATAAGGTTTTGACTCTAGGATGAGAGTGCATCTCCTTGACATTACAACAGTGGTAGCCACTTCAGTTGCCATTGGAAATGTCCTGTGCAGGAGGTGATACGATCAGCAGCCTTTCGTTTCAACTTTTCTATTTCTAAAGTCACCAATAGATTGGTTATCAGTGATTTAAAAAGAGGACTGCCCAGCGCCTAGGCGGCCCAAAAAGCCTGGATGCATCTCCCAGGCCTAGGTGGCCAAATTAGGCAGGATTTCCCTAGGCGACTGGGAACCCGCCTAGGCGGGCGCCCAACTAGGGCCTGCGCTCCGCCCATGAGCAGAAATGCCCTTTGTTGAGGGGTTTTTTTTTGGGTTTTTTTTTAAATAAATTGTTTTTAAAGGTGGATTTTAGGTTCATTTGAAACCTAAAACCACTAGAGCCCGTTTTAGAGTGAGAGAAACCTAAAAAAAAACTAGATTTTGTGATTTTCATTGGATCAAATTGTTTCTCAAAGTTATGGGAAATGGATCCAAATATCATCTATTAGATTAGATTTAGTTTTGAAGTTTTTTTTTAGGCCTATTAGAGGGTGTTTTTGAAGATTTTAGCACTAGAAAACATCTTAGAGGTGGAAGTTTGGAGATTGAGCAATCAAAGTAAATGCAAATTTTTTTTTTTTTTTATTGCTTGTATTATTTTGAGATGTCTTCTTCAAAATCTAGTCGAAGTGGTGATCCAGGTTAGAAATATGGATATAACTCGAATCTTTTGGATAAAAATTGTATAAGATGCAATTATTGTGAAAAGGATACAAAAAGGGGCATAAACCGGTTTAAGAAACATCTTGCTAGTATTAGGGGGAATGTTGCCTTTCGTAAAAAAAGTTCCTGAAGCTATCAGAGAGGAGATTAACCAATATATGAGTTCAGTAAAACACAAACAGGAACAAAATCCTTATCATTTGGATAGGTCATCTATTTCTGATTCTGTTAGAAGAGATGATCCGGATTGGAAGTATGGTTATAACCCAAAACCAAACGACAAGTTTTATAAGGTCTAAATTTTGTAAAAAAGAAACCAATGGGGGTATTAACCGATTCAAGAAACACCTTGCCGGTATTAAAGAGAGTGTTGCTTCTTGTAAATAGGTTCCTGAAGTTATTTGGGATGAGATTAGACCAATATTTGAATTTAGTAGAACCAGAAAAGGTAGAAAATGAGCCTTGTTCTATGAAAATATCTTCTCTAGGTTCCTGTAGAAGTGGTGATCCGGGTTGGAAGTATGGTCATAACCCGAATCCGAATGACAAAAATCGTATCGTGTAATTATTGTGGACAAGGATACTAATGGGGGTGTTTACCAGTTCAAGAAACACCTTGCCAGTATTAAAGGGGATGTTGCCTTGTGTAAAAATGTTCCTGAGGCTAGCAACGAGGAAATCATATAATATTTGAGTTTAGGGAAGCACAAAAAGAAAGAAAAGGGTGAAGATGCAGCAGGTAGAGAAGCCAAGACTCCTAGGGCTTCATCTGCATAGAGTAAGAGGGAGGTAGAAGGAGAGGAGGAAGAGGCAGATTCAGAAGAAATAAAGGAGGACAAGTGTTATGTCGAAGAGGGAGATGACTTTAATGATGATGGCCTCGAGTCTGATGCATATGATGAGGCTTACCCCAGTGTTTTAAAATGCGGGATGCAACCAAAAGCGGTAGGGGGGCCGATGCGGTGATGCGGCTCGATGCAGTCCGGATGCGGGTGCATCACGACGATGCAATCAATAAATATAAAAAAATTCTAAAAAATCTAAAAAAATAGGTTAATGCATAGAAAAAATATGGAGGTGATATATGTGATAGCAGGTATTTTAGTTTAATGATTAACTCTAAAAATATAAGCTATCGAAGATTCTGTATCCTCTATCCTCTGATAGAAACTAGAAACTTGAAACTAGTTTAATAAAATATTCAACAATCAACAACCATAAGCACAAGTTCACCTAAACTTTGAAGCAGTGCTCGATTTTTTCATGGCCTTTGAAACCCTCGATTTCTTGTCACAAATTCACCTAAACTTCCTCAAATCAACAACCAAAAGGTTCAAATCAAGATCCAAGTATCAAACAATCCCCAAATCCAAGATCTCAATGAAAAACAATTTTCGCCATTTTTTTTTTTGCTTGATTTGATCTCAAAAAAGCTACGAAAGTGGCTATAAATGCTTGTTTAGGGGGTTTAATACCCCCCAAACTATTTCCCCCAATTTTTTATGGTAAAAAAGACCATTTTTCCCATCCCTGAGGGGCACAATCGAAAATAACATAGCGGAATAGTATGCGGGCAAATGCGCTATGCGGCTCTGATGCGACGCATATGCGCCAGCATACCTTCAAACTGCATATGTGGTCTTTCCGATGTGGTGCCCACCGTATACCGCTTGATGAGGTCGCATATGCGGCGATGCGGTCGCATTTTAAAACACTGGCTTACCCTACTCCTCTTAATGATGATGATGACTGAAGAATGAAGACGCTTGACTCTAGGTGTTGAATATTGAGTCTTAGACTGTATATTTTCTGTATATTGTTTTCTTATGTTCTAGTTTTTAGTTTCTACTATCTAACTCTCATGTGTATGCTTGTATGGTTCTAGCATTGTATGAAAATATGGATTATGGACTATCTAAATTCTCCTCATTCTTAGAAGTATGGATTATGGATTATGTGTTATATAGTTATACTGTTAGGCTTAGGCACTTAGACTACAAACATTTTTCTCTCTACTAGGCTGCCCAGGTTCTGGGCACCCGCCTATGCCCTGGATGGCCTAGACCTCCCGGCCGCCTACTGCTTTTTGAAACACTGTTGGTTATTATAACTATTGGACTGTGATCTACTACATGTCATTGATATTGTTGACTAGGTCATGGCTTTCAATCAGGAGCCTCAGTTTGCATATGTTTATTGGGTGCATCTAGTTATAGTTTGTATGCAGTGTTCCTGTGTTTTCCTTAGAATTTATGCTGGACTGCTGAACTCAGATTGGGTTCCTTTTTGGAAATAAGAAGCAGGAAACTGATACTTTTTTTTTTTTTGTATTGTACTGTATTGTATATTTATTATGGCCTGAAAGAGCAAGAAGCACTCCACAATTTACGTTGTGGGTTTGGATGGTTTTGTTCTCATCTATAACTCATCTATAAGCAGTGGGTTCAATGGGTTATGCACTCTGTGTATTTGGTGAACACCTACAGGTTCTATTCCAATGTGATAAAACTAGTTCCCATTCAATATTCATCCAATCTGGGAATACATCCATACATGCTATATGAAGTGCGTTATCATTCTAATGAAGGGAATAATTTTCTTAATTCTGGGATGATAAAATTACAGAGTTTCACCAAGCATCTGAGTTTTAAAATGGTTAATTATTTAATGAAGTATTTGGTTTTCATCTTCAATTATGAGTAATCAATTATTTTCCCGACTCTTTGCGCAAACTTTAAGTGCGGGTTTAGCATGTAAACACACATTTGTTGGTAGGAAGCCCGCCAGGGTTTTTCTTTGTGTTATCCCTTTCACAGGAACATTGTGTTGTAACAGATGCATTGTGTTCATTCTTGAGAAGTGATGCTTTTGACCTAGTCTGCCATATGTGAGGGATTTAGCCGTTGATGACCCTATACATGTTCTTAATCTTCAACATCATGTTTTGTTCATATTTCATAGAGATGCATATATTTCCATGTGAAGCATCCTTACACTGCAGCTGCTCATTAATTCTATGGTTTTCAAGTTTGCAAGCATTGGTCAAACCTTTAACCTCCTACATTCCATGTGTTTCTCCACTGGAACAAAGGCTACAGGCCCATGAGGAACAGTTTGAGAGCATTGCGTGATGTCTCCTGGAATGATTGTTTTGCAGAGCATCATAATTTGTAGTATCATTATCTGATTGTTTAAATCATTTGCTTTTGTTTATTCTATTGCTTAATGTCTCCTGGAATGATTGTTTTGCAGAGCATCATAATTTGTAGTATCATTATCAGATCATTTATATCAATTGCTTTTATTTATCCTATTGCTTAATGTCTCCTGGAATGATTTTTTGCTTTCCCATCAACTGCAAGATTCTTTTTTCTTTTTTCTTCCTAGCACGGTCAGAGAGTAATCTGTACAAACTTTGGTTTTGGGACCATAAATCAAGTACTTTCTAATATGGTATAAGTGAAATCTATTGAATTTCGATTATTCAATTTAAAAAAAAGCCTATTGAATCTCTACAGTTGGGGAAAAAAATAAGGCCTTTTGATTTTCTCTATACTGTATATTGGTTGCAAACATTTAGGACATCGTAAAATTTGTCTAACAATTTGGGACGTTTATTCCATCAATTTAAGAGATGCATTTGTTCGGTGATATTTTACAGGTGAAGGTTGTTTATGTGAAAAATCTGCCAGAAGATGTTAAACAGGAACAGTTAAAAGAAATTTTCGAGCCCCATGGAGAGGTCACAAGGATCGTTCTACCTCCTGTAAAACCTGGGCAGGGAGCGTACGGCTTTATTCACTTCGCAAAGAGGGCCAGTGCTTTGAATGCTGTGAACGAAACCAAGAAATATGAAATAAATGGTATTACTCTTTTGAGCTTGCCTTTACTATCAATTGTGAAGTATTTTTTCCTAAAACTGTTTTTTCGTTCTTGAATTTATTTACTTAAATGAATTTTGCACTATTACATGAACATAAGGTCATGCTTTCGAGGCTACTATGGCCAAGCCCCAGACTGACCGGAGGAATGATCCTGCTAGTGCCTACAGAGGCAGTTACATTCCACCCTACTCTTCTCATGCTGACTATGGTGTTGGTGGAACTGCATATGGGGCTCTTGGGGGCAGTTCTCGAGCTGGTGGGTTCACGCAGGTGAGACTCATAATTTGTTAGATCGGATACTTGTTGTTATGGTGCTGTTTCTTGAGGTCGTTAGGATGTAGGTGATTTAGGACATTTTGTTTAGCTTCTTGCAATTTCTCATCTTCACATGCTATCACATTTTGATGTGATTGACATGCAGCCCATGATATATGGAAGAGGACCGGCCCCAATGGGAATGTCAATGGTGCCTGTATTGCTACCTGATGGGCAAGTTGGATATGTCTTGTAAGTGAAGAGAATCAGTTCTGTTCTCTAAGACAATAATGTACCTGAAGATATCCATTAGTAAATAAGATTACCCATTAGTAAATGAAAAGTATCTATCTATTCATGTGGGTGCAGACAAGAGCCTGGTACCCAGATTCCCCCACAAAGGAGTGGCAGGAGCGGTGGTCCAGTGGGGCAGCAAGGTCGTGGGCGCAGGTATCGGCCATATTAACTGGTAAATCACTGTACAAATTTTCCCAAAAGAAGCGAAAGAAATTGAGAAAAAGAACGATGGAAACTACCTTGAGCTATATAGCCAACGAAGCATTGACAATTTTCTATTCAACTTCCGTTTATATCCTATACATTAAGAGAAGTATGAAGTTTACAAGGATGGTAAAATTGGATGGCACTTATCAACAAAAAAAAAGAAAAAAAAAAGGAAAAAAAAAAGATGCGTCGGCTAGTCATAAAATATTAGCTTCTTCAATGTCAATTCTAAAAGAAAAAAGTTTATATATGGTTGCAACTTTCAAAAAATGTAGAATTAAGATGCACCTAAAAAATCCATCATAAAAGGTTCATTTGAACTTGGAAAACCCTCTAACTAATCATCTCAACATCGAGATGCATAAATATTTTGTTTTTAAAAAATTAAATCTCAAAACTAGTATATCTTGTAACACATTATCTGAACTATCCATTTTTAAGATTTTAATGTGTTTATATATCTATTTGTTTTGAACCATTTTTATAATCTAAAATTTTATAATTAGAGATGAAAATAGATTATAAGGTATTCTGAAAAATTTTGACACCAAAGTTGCATCTTATAATGAAATTTGGTTGTGCACTTTGTTTTGATTGTTTAGGGTTGCAACAAACCACACCCAATTCTAAATAGCATATATACTATGGACCCTTGGAGCATATCCTACACTTCTTTGGGTACAAGAGCTACTTGGAACTATTTATTTTTGGAAAATTGTTTCATGCGGGCTGGACCTCATTTCTACAATATGCGGGCTAGAGGTATAAAGCATCCATCTTAAAGATGGATGCCAATAGGTAGTCCATCTTAAAATTATTATTTCTAGTTTTCATATTCATGATTTCCATGTTAAAGATTATATGTTCTCTAAAAATTAAGATCAAATTATATTTTAAAAAATATTTATTGCCAAGCTTGCATTTCTACAATATGTGCGCTGGCCGCATAGAAACCGTGTCCTTTATTTTTTGATCTGAAAATTTGGAGTCCACCTGAGATTCACCATATGAATACCTAAAAAAAATAAAAAGGTTATACTTGAGTTCAACATTTGGATCTTAACCTCAAAAAATTGGAAGGCCTTTTGACAATCTTGGAAATTTTTTTTGAAATTTTTTTTTTTTTCTGTTTGAGGTTAATAGCAAAGTTGAAGAGGTGACATCCTAAAAAATCTGGGGTCATAAAATTACTTGGACATGTTTTACCTGATGGGAGTAGTGTGAATGGATGCAATGCTCGCACAGAGCTCAAAATCTTTTGGTAACTATAAAAGGTTATGAGGGGTTCATTACGAGTGGCAATGAGAAGTTATCGAAGATTTTAAAATGCCTGGGGCTCGTTTGGATCCTAGGGTAAACAAAACTTTTGGATCATAACATGGTTATGCAAACCCTGGTTATGTCAAAACCTGGTTATTAAGAAATAATTGTTTGGATAGTTCGTAGATAATACCCAGGTTATGCAAATCCCTCCTTTGGATCGTCTATTTGGGGTTTGCACCATTTAAGACACATTTGGTTAGGTATGAAATAATTTTCGTACAAAATATTTTCATGTGAAAATTACGTTATACATATTTGGTGTGCAATAAATACATATAATTTTTTTTCTCATTGTAAAAAGTTTTACCAAAATTTTAAAGAGAGAAACTATATCAAATTTTAGATAGAGAAACTACTTAAAAAGTTTTTAGAGAGAAACTATCACAACATTTTTAGAGAGAAAAACTATCTAAAACTTTAAATTTGATATAGAAATTTTTTTAGGTAATTTCTCTCTCTAAAATTTGATATAGTTTCACTCTCTAAAATTTGAAGATGCTTTTTCTCTAAAACTAGAAATTTGGTATAATTTCTCTCTAAAATTTTTGAGATAGTTCTCTCTCTAAAAAGTTATAAGTAGTTTCTCTCTCTAAATTTTGATGTAGTTTCTTTTTAAAACTTAAAATTTGAGATAGTTTTTCTTTCTAAAATTTTTAAGATAGTTTATCTCTAAAAACATTTAGGTAGTTTCTGTCTCTAAAATTTGATATAATTTCTTTCTCAAAAATTTAAGATACTTTATCTCTTTAAAGCATAAAATTTGAGATAATTTTCTTTTAAAAAATTTGAGATAATTTTCTTTTAAAAATTTGAGATGGTTTCTCTCTTTAAAAATTTAGGTATTTTATCTCTCTAAAATTTTAAGATATTTTCTCTCTCTAAAACTTGGAATTTAAAATTTTAAGATACTTTTTCTCTCTAAAACTTGAAATTTAAGATTGTTTCTCTCTCTAAATATTTTGAGATACTTTTTCTCCTTAAAATTTTAGAGTCTCTCTAAAATTTGATATAGTTTTTATCTCTAAAATTTTAAGATACGTTCTTTCCCTAGAACTTGAAATTTTGAGATAGTTTTTCTCACTAATTTTTTTTGGTATTTCTCTCTCTAATTTTTTTTTTTACCATCTCTCCCTATTTTTATGAAATTTTATGGCTCTTCCCTAAGGGGTCGTTTGGATACTTAGAAATATATTGTCAGTTCCTTAAAAGGTTGTTTGGATACTTGAAAATATATTGTTGGTGAAATATATTACTGGTGTAATACATTACTGAGCAATACATTACATGCAAATGGATTGTTATTGTTTGGGTAGTATTTAGATGCAACATGGGAAATACATTGCAGTTAGATTACGCGGTTTAATATAAAATCGTCTATACTAACTTAAATTTGTTCTTATATTGCTTTTATTGGATATAGCGATTTAATATGGAATTGTTTACAAAAAGGCCATTTATCTTTTGTACGTACAATCATTATTGTCTTTTAAATTTTAAAATGGGTGGTTGTTCTAGTGTCATTGAATAAATACAAAAGATCAAAAAAAAAACTCACCTCAAGCCATCCAATTTGACATCTAATATTTGAGAATGATTGTGATTTCCATTCACAAAAGATAATGGTCTAACTTAATAGTGTGAATTAATATTGGTTATGAACATTGAGTGATGTATTTTAAAACAAAATTAAATATTGTTAATTTGTAGTTTAAATAGTAGATGATGATGTATTTAAAAAAACATTTATTGTGAAATGGTAAAATATTTTAAAACTTAGATTGAGATATTGGAGGCGAATGTGAAAAAAATAAATAGACCTAATATATTGTAAATAATTATCACTTCCTCTAAACCTTAATCCCAAAAAATCCAGATTGTAAATAATTTATCACTTCTTTATCTCTATAAATTGGGATAGAGAGGTGAAGAAATAGATGGGTTTCGGGTTACAACTCAAATTGGCATAGAGCGATGTAGAAATAGAGGGATGTAGAAATGGATATGCTCAGAGATGGAGAGATGTAGAAATGGATGTGTTTCGGGCTACAACTCAAATTGGGATAAAGGGATAAAGGATGTAGAAATGGATATGCGCAGAGAATGTAGAAATGGACGTACACACTAGAGTTTAAAGAGAGAGTAGAAAATGGATGTGCACATTAGAGTTTAAAGAGAAAGTAGAAATAGATGTCAAAACCAAACGTATCTAAATCAAGGGAATAGATAGACGTAGAAATAGAGGTAAGCAGATAGTGTAGAAAGCAAGACGTATAGTGTAGAAATGGATGTGAACATTGGAATTTAGAAAGAAAGTAGAAATGGATGCCCGTAGTAAACCAAATGTATCTAAACCCCTAATCCCAAAAAATACTGGAATTTAGAAAGAAAGTAGAAATGAATGCCCGTAGTAAACCAAATGTATCTAAACCCCTAATCCCAAAAAATACAGGTAATGCGTTCTGAGGGTTATCGAGGATAGAAGGAAGTAGAAATGAATGTGATCAGAGAGTATAGAAATGAGGGTTACAACCCAATTATGATACAGGGATGTAGAAATGGATATTATCAAAATGGAGGTATACAATGGAGTTTAGAGAGAATATAGAAAATTGGGGATAGAGGGATGTAAGTAGAAATGCATGTATACAAGAGAAACCCAAATTGGGAATAGAGGGAGGTAAAAATGGATATACGCAGGCAAATACTTATAGGTTTAGAGAATAGAGAAATGGATGTGTCAAAGCAAACGTATAGAGAGATGTAGAAATGGATATATGCACACTTATCGATATAGAAATGGATATGCGTAGCGAAGGTAGAAATGGATGTGCGCACACTTATCGATATAGAAATGGATGTGCATAGAGAGGGTAGAAATGGATATGTCAAGTAATCACTTATAAGTGGAGGGGATAGAGGGATAGAAATGGATATATCAAGTAATCACTTATAAGTGGAGGGGATAGGGGGACGTAGAAATGGATGTGCATATAAAGGTAGAAATGGATGTACAATAGATGTATGTAGAAATGGATGGGTGTAGAAATGGACAGAGGAATATAGAAATGGATATGAGGGATGTAAAACTGGATGCGGGCACGCAAAGGCAAAACACTTCTAAGTAGAGGGAAATAGATAGAGGGATGTAGAAATAGAGGATACGGGCACGCAAAGGCAAGATACACAACACTGGTAAGTGGAGGGAAATAGATTGAGGGATGCAGAAATAGAGGATACGGGCACGCAAAGGCAAAACACTTGTAAGTCGAGGGAAATAGAGAGTGGGATGTAGAAATAGATGTGGACACGCAAAGGCAAACACTTATAGGTGGAGGGAAATAGATAGAAGGATGTAGAAATAGATGTGCGCATAGAGTTTAGAAATTGATCTAGAAATAGATCGAGGGATGTGGAAATGGATAAAGGGATGTGGAAATGGATATACGCATAGAGTCTAGAAATCTAGAAATGGATAGAGAGATGTAGAAATGGATCGTGCGTATAGTGGTATAGAGCGTAGAAATGGATATGCACAGCCAAACTTGAGGGATAGAGGGATGTAAAAATGGATGTGAATGGATATGCGGAGGCAAAGGAGAGGAATGTAAAAATAGATGTGCGCATAGGGTGTAGAAATGGATGTGCGCTTAGTGGCATAGAAAGTAGAAATGGATGTGCGCAGTCAAAATATGTAGAAAATGGATATGTGTAGCCAAAGAGTGTAGAAATAGAGGGATGTAGAAATGGATGTACACATAGTGGCATAGAGTGTAGTGACATAGAATGTAGAAATGGATGTGCGCAGCCAAAGAGTATAAAAATGGACATGCACAACCAAACACTTATAGAAATGGACATGTACAACCAAACACTTATAAGTGGATGTGCGCAACCAAACACAAGTCACGTATAAGTGGATGTGCGCAACCAAACACTTATAAGTCACGTATAAGTGGAGGGGATAGAGGGATGTAAAAATGGATGTGAATGGATGTGCGGAGGCATAGGCGATAGAAGAATGTAAAAATGGATGTGAATGGATGTGTAAAGGGATACGGGACAGAGGAATGTAAAAATGGATGTGAATGGATTTGCTGAAGCAAAGTTGGATGGGATACATAAATGGATGTACGTATAGAATAGAGAAATGGATGTGCGCGGCAAACACTTACAAGTAGAGTTTAGAGATAAGTGGATTTCATAACCAATTTAATAGATGTCACTTATTTTGAGGAAATATTGTATAATTTATTTCCATTTTTTTACTATATAATGTTTCCATTTTCATTCACCCAAACGGCCCCTAATTTAAGTGACATAGGGCCATTTTCATTTACCCAAACGGCCCCTAATTTAAGCGACATAGGCCAGAAGCGGTTACCGGTATAACTAGTAAACCGGTCGATTCAACTGTTCTAACCGGGTAAATCTTTGATGGCCAAAAATATTATTGAAAAAAATAAAAATGATGCAAAAAAAAGATCTACTAAAATATGAAAAGCACATAAATAATAATTAAAACAAAACGCATTCAAATGAAGTTGAAAATTGATGAAAAAAATGGATTTTAAAAGTGAGCATTAATGATCAAAACATTTTTAAATTTTTACCATAATGTAAAAAATATTAAAAAATGTATTACAAATCAAATTCTTTATTTTTGAGATTATATGTATATTTATTTGAATTTTTATTTTTAAAATACCAATCCATCATGGCTGAAACTGGAACCGGCCGATTTAATTATGCGGTTAGCTGTTAGATCGCCCTTTTTTTCTGAGTTCCTCACTCAAAATGAGTACTCGTACAGTTGTCTGTTATAAATAGCAGGTTATGTTTCTCAGTTTTGTGTTATAAATAGAGAAGTGTGCAGGTTATGTTTCTCAGGGTATGCACTTGAGTCTCTCAGGCATGACTATACACCAAATTTCTCGCTGCCATTCGCGAAAGAGATGGGGCGGATAAACAAAACTGTGTTTTGCGTAACGCCCGTTTCTTCATACGCATGGCTAAAAAATTGCCAAACGAGCTTTTTTTTCTTAATAACATGGGTTTACAAAACCGTGTTTACCTTAGGATCCAAACGAGCCTTTAGGAAGTGTCCGTTGTCCGTTTTTTCGTTCAGGATGCCTATAGATTTTAACGTGTATCTGTCTTGGATTGGTTGCCTTTAAACTCGGATGGTTATGAACTTTAGCATGTATAGACTGTCTACATGTTTATAAGCCAATGTTCAAATTTGATAATACTTCGAGTCATTAGACATCAAATTGGGTGGCTTGGGATATGTCATGAAGTTTAAATTTTTTTTTTTGAATTTTGAGTCTAGTCAATGATCACTTACAATCATCTGATTTGAAATTTGATAGACAAGAATGATTATAATCTCCTTGTTATGCTTGCCTTTAAAATTTACCTTCACAGTTATAGTGGAATCCGTGCTGTCGTGGGAGTATGTTATGTTCATTTGGGTAGAACCCGATCTAAGAGCATTTTTAGGTTTTTAAAAATTGGGGATATGACCTCTTCAACTTCCTAAGCGAAGAATCTTAAATACATTTGTATGTGCTTCAAAAAATTAAGGTCCTAAGATTGAATAGTGTCTGTTGAATTTTTGGATGGGTTAGATATGTAATTGAAATTGTTATTATTTTTTAAAATAAAAGGGAAATTTTTAGAGTGGTTGTAGGGCGCATGATTTTTAAATAAATTAGTTCACGGTATCTTGCTTTCGTATTTTCTTTTTGACTTCTACCCATAAAAGATTCTTAAGCCAAGAGTTCGGTTGGCGTTGCCAATATCTCTTCTTACATTTAGAGTGAGATATTTTTAGGCTAGAGATACATTCTTGAAAATCTTTTAGGTTAGAGATGTTAAATTCTTTTAGATTAGAGAGATTTTTATGAATTGTGTAGGAAGAGATAATAAACATTTTAATTTGATTACTTTATCTCTAAACATATGTAATTTGCCATTAAGGGGTCGTTTGGATACTTGTAAATATATTTCTAGAAATGTTTTTCAGTGTAGATGACACATTTTTGACATCTGAATTGAAATTTTGGGATTGAAAAGTATTTCCGTCAGCAATTGTTTTTTTCATTTTAAGCAAAACTATTTTAGGGAAAAAAATAAAGAAATATGTATCATTGTCTTGACCCTCCAAAATTCATTTCTAGCCAGATTTGCCTGTTAAATAGATGTCCACTTTACAAAGTACAATTAATTCCACGAAAACACCCATACGAATTAGAGAGAGAAACTATCTCAAATTTTACATTTTAGAGAGAAAGAATCTTAAAATTTTAGAGAAACTATTTCTAATTTTAGAAAAAGGAAGCTATTCAAAATTTTTAGAGCGAAATTTTCTCAAAGTTTTTATAGAGAGACTATTTCAAAATTTAAGTTTTAGAGAGAGAAAAATATCTTAAAATTTTAGAGAGAAATTATATCAAATTTTAGAGGGACAAGTATCTAAAAATGTTTTAGAGAGAGAAACTATCTCAAATTTTTTAGAAAGAGAAACTTTCTTAAATTTTATAGAGAAAATACCTGAAAATTTTGAGAGAAATTATCTCAAAGTTTTTATAAATTTAAGTTTTAGAGAGAGAAAATATTTTAAAATTTTAAAGAAATTATATCAAATTTTAGATAAAGAAGTACTTAAAAGTTTTAGAGAGAGAACATATCTCAAAAATTTTAGAGAAAAAATACTTGAAAATTTATTGAGAGAGCAACTATCTCAAATTTTAAGTTTTAATGAGAGAAACTATGACAAAATCTTTAGAGAGATAAATTATCTCAAATTGTAAATTTTATAAAGAGAGTACTTGAAAATTATAGATAGAGAAATTATCTCTAATTTTCAAGTTTTATAGTGAGAAAGTACGTGAAATTTTGTAGAGAAAAAACTATCTCAAAATTTTTAGAGAAAAGCTATCTCAAATTTTATGTCTTAGAGAGAGAAACTATCGTATTTAAGTTTTAAAGAAAGAGAGAGTACTTAATTTTTTTTTAAAGAAAGAAACTATATCAAAATTTTTAAAGAGAGAAACTATCGCAATTTTTAAGTTTTAGAGAGATAAATTATCTTATCTCAAATTTTAAGTTTTAGAGAGAGAAAAGACATGAAAATATTTATGGAGAGAAACTATCTCAAAATTTTCAGAAAGATACTATCTCAAATTTTAAGTTCTATTGAGATAAATTATTTCAAAATGTTTAAAGAAAGAAACTATCTCAAATTTTAAATTTTAGAAAAAGAAAGTACTTGAAATATTTAGAGAGAGAAACTATTGCAAAATATTTAAAGAGAGAAACTATCTCAAATTTTAAATCTTATAGAGAGAAACTATATCAAATTTTTTAGAGAGAAACTATTGCAAAATATTTAAAGAGAAACGATCTCAAATTTTAAGTTTGGAGAGAGTGTATTTGAAAAATTTTAGAGTGAGAAACTCTCTTAGTTTTAAAGAGAAAGTACATCATATTTTAGGGAGAAAAACTGCTTCAAATTTTTCAAAGAGTAATTATCTCAAAATAGCCAAAATCTATTTTATAGAAAATACTTTTCTTGAAATACATTTCAAAGGAAATTGATTTTTCTAGGCAATCTTTTGCCACAAATCCAACGGCACCTAAGTTTTTTTCTTTTTTATTTTTTATTTTTATTTTTTATTTTTATTTTTATTTTTTTTTATGGACATTTTAATATATATGTAGAGATTCATGTATGGGAGTTCCTCCCTCTTTGCTTATGAATCTCGTAGAAATAAATATTTTGAAAATTTAACATGGAGAAGGAAATAAGAGATGCTTATAAAACGCTTATTAATCAGCTATGTTTATGGGAGTCCCTCCCTCTCTCTCTCAAGTTCATGCATATAAAAGTTTCCAAAATTAGCTATATCAGCTATGTTTATGGGAGTCCCTCCCTCTCTCTCTCAAGTTCATGCATATAAAAGTTTCCAAAATTAGCTATGTTGGGGCTAATCTTTTTGTAGCTCCTTCGAGAAAAAAATTGATTTAATTCTCTTGAAAAAACAGTACTTTTTTTTTTGTCGTTTCGAATAGTTGTAGGCTTACAAGTTAAAGTAGTGGACACATTGCAAGAATGAGGGCGGACGCTACTTTTAAAGTAGTTGTAAGGTACATGAACTTTAAATAAAATGATTTAGAGAATCATCATCATCATTCAAACTTTATCTTAACTATTTGAAGTTGGCTATACGAATCATATGTTGTCATTCTGCTATATCAAGGGTCATACTTTCAGTTAGATCATAAGTCATTATATCTCTTGTCACTACTTCCATCTATGCCATTTTAGATCTTTTTCTTTTCCTTTTAGAGCCTTCCACTTGAACCCGATCACCTTTCCTCACCGGTGTTGTACTAGGTTCATATTGCAAATGGCCAGCCCACTTAAATCTAATTTCGCTCATCTTGTCACTCATACCATAAGTTCCCTTAAATATATTCATCTTGAATTATATCATTTTTTGTCTTGTCACTCATCCACCTCAACATCTTCGTTTGAGCTACACCTATTCTACGGATATGTTGTTTCTTTACCTGTCAACATTGTGCTCCATAAAACATATGTGGTCTTAAAGTTGTCTTATAGAGCTTTCCCTTCAGTTTTATTGGTATGAGGCGATCACACAAAACTCTAGAAGGAGATCTCCACTTAGTCCGCACATCTTTAATTCTATGTATGTCATTTTCCTCATCCTCTCCATTTTCATAGGTTATCAACCCCAAATATAGAAAATAATAACTTTTAGGTGCTTCTTGGTTATCAATCTTAACTACTACCTCGTTCCTATTTTTATTATTATTAAACTTGCATTCAATAAATTTTATCTTAGTCTGGTGAATTTTAAAATCTTTAGATTCCAAAACATCTCTCCGTGCATTGATGCCCTCTCTGATGTCATCAATTAAAACTGTCATATACGGAAAACAACACCGGGTATTTCATCTTGTAGATGCCTAGGTAACTCGTCCATAATCAAAATAAAGAGATATGGGCTCAATGTTGACCCTTAATGTTAACCTATTGTCATGAAAATTCACTTGTCTATCTACTAGTTGTCCTCACATTAGTTAGAACTCCTTCATATATATATCTCTTACCATGTCAATATATCCTCTAGCTAATTCCAAATAGTTGATAAAAAGGTTATGATGATGATGATGTCAATATATCCTCTAGATATTCCTTTCTTTTCTAGCACCCACCTAATTAACTCTTTAGGTATCCTATCATATGCTTTCTCTGAATCAATAAAGATTATGAGAGATCTTTCTTCTTATGCTTAAACTTTTCAATTTATTGCCTAAGAAGAAAATTAGCCTCAATTGTTGATATCCTTGGCATAAAAAGAAGGGAAAATTGCATAAAACCCCCAAAAACAGACTTTCTAGGCAATTTACCCCCAACCCATTTTTTTCTAGCAACTTTTTCTCCAAAACCATATTTCCTAGCAAATAACCCCAACTCAAAAAAGAAAAGAAAAAGAGACTAAAATACCCCACCCTTACCTCATACGTTGACCATGGTGGTTCGATGTTTGGAAGAGGCGGTCCAGCGCTTAAGTCACTGATTTGGGACGGTCCGGCACTTCACCACGGTGGTCTAGCACTTCATCATGGCGGTCCGGAGTTTGGACGAGGCGATCCGGCATTTGCTTATGGATTAATGAGCGGTTCGGCAAAATTGAAAATTGTGTCTAGAATAGGTGGCCCGGCAGTGTACAGTTCTAGTCCGGAAGAATGGATGGGTCTGGCAATATACAACCGCAGTCCGGCGTTTCCTTTTATTGGGATATGAAAATGATTTGTTATGTACGGGAAGGGTTTTTTGTAAAAAAATATGAACTTTTTGTATTGGGGGGTATTTGCTATAAAAATTGATTTTTGAGAAAAATATGCTAAGAAAAAGTAGGGTAGGGTACAGTGTCAAAAAAAATCTATTTTTTTGGGGTTTTATACAATTTTCCCTTAAAAAAAAAGCTAGTTTATGAAGCATCCATTTCCTTTTTTTTTTTTTAGCTTCTACACATAAAATATTAGTAAACTAAGAACTAGATTGGCATATGCTGATATCTCTTCCTACATTTTATGAGATGTTTTAGATTTAGACAGGGATTCTTAGAAATATTTTAGGTTAGAGATTGTAGGAATTCTTTGAGATTAGGGAGATATTTTAGGAATTATGTAGGAAGATATAGGGAGTAAGATAGAGAGAGATAAACTTTCTAACTTTCTGGCTCTCTAAACCCATACTCCTTCATTTAAGGGTCTCTCTCTGATAGACGTTATTATGTTTCCATTCATGTATTGGAATCTTTCTCTCTATGCTTAGGAATCAATTACTATTTGAGTAAATATTTAAAAAATTCAAAATGCAGAAGGAAAGATTAGCTGCTTATAAATAATTTATGTATCTTTTAAAAATCTTATATAGGCTGTCTCTTTCAAGCTTCTGCATAAAAAAGTTTCCAAAATCAGTTACATGTCCTTTTTTGTAGTTCATTCTTTGACTGTTGACCCTCTATAGAAGTCAAAAGTTGATTTGAATTCTCTTGAAAAGGGTACTCTTTCTCTATGTGTGTTCAAGTAGTTACACGCTCACAAGTTCAATAGTCTATATAGTAAAGTAGTACAAAGTTGAATACTTTCTATCTTTTGGTTTTGTTGTATAATATATTTATAGGCTGCACAAGTTATAGGATAGATAAGGTTGCAATTAATCACGAGTTTCAT
Source organism: Amborella trichopoda (assembly GCF_054954075.1). Taxonomy (NCBI): domain Eukaryota; kingdom Viridiplantae; phylum Streptophyta; class Magnoliopsida; order Amborellales; family Amborellaceae; genus Amborella; species Amborella trichopoda. Next base: position 25,437,525 of record NC_142344.1, read on the forward strand.
GGTGACATGAATAGTGGCAGCTTTCAGAACATGGATCTGTGGGGTGAATTGTTCATCCCAAAAATCATGACTATTGTTTTTACTTTTTGCACCTACAGTGTTTAGTTTAGCAAATTATGATGCAAAAAATTAATCCCACTAACATATAGTTTAAATTTATAAGTGTATAGGGCATATGAACTTGCCAAATCATTCATGTGCCTTTGACTCTTGATTTGGAATCGCAAGCTCTTAATATGACAAGGCTTAGGAATAATATACATCTATTGTGGTTAAATTTAATTTTTTATTATTATTAAAAGCCCATCAAACATATCTTTATACAAATTCTAACTAATTTGTGAGGTTAAATTCAAAAACCATAAGAAAAAGTTATTTAGCAAACTCGAAAGCTTGGTTATTATATTGGAGGACAAAATATGTTAGGCATTTGAGTAGATTATTATATTTATTTTGTGTAACTTTTTGTATGGAAAAAGTTTTATGTAAGCTTGACACCATAAAATGTATAATGAAGGTGCACCTCTAAAATCCCTTGAAAAAGATTGTTTCGATGTTGGAAAACATTGAATGGAAATATCGAGAGAAAAATAGATTTCTAGTCTTAAAAATAGTGCATCTTGCAACACATTATTTGGAATGTCTATTTTCAATATATATATATATATATATATATATATAGATTTCTAGTATTAAAAATAGTGCATCTTGCAACACATTATTTGGAATGTCTATTTTCAATATATATATATATATATATATATATATATATATATATATATATATATATATATATATATATATATATATATTAGGCTACACCACTTATGGTGTAGACTCTTAAAGTGCTCAATACTTTTAGACATTTAGATACCCTTATCCAATAGTATGGTAACTTTTTGTTTAGGGGTATTTTAAGTCATTGGTCAATGGTAAACTAGAAAATCCTAATAGAAACAAAAACATTTATTAACAATAGTGGACAATACCATCACTAATATGGTATATGACATCACCCACATGATGAATTAATTATTTTTAATTACTAATATAATGCCACTATTTTCTTATAAAAATATCCATTCTAAATAACAAAAAATGCCCTTAATTGAAAAATTTTGTATTACAATTCAAGGGCATTTTAGTGTAAAAAAATGTTGAACAGTTTAAGGGTCTACGCTACCAAGTCGTGTAGCCTAACAAAACCCTATATATATATATATATATATAAATCTATATCTATGGGCAATGATTTCATGCAACCGTTGTATAGCAATATGATGTAATAACCTTAAAAAACCATCTTATGGCCATTTGCTTGAGCCAAATTTTGAAATATACACTCTTTTCATTCTAATGAACAATTACAGAAAAAGAAAAAATTGAAAACACAACCTAGAAAGTAATTTTTTAGCCCAATTAACATAGGCCGTTCATTTTGGTGAGATGCTTAGATCTAAGCCTTAGAAGGATTTTTCATTTGCAATTTTTTTGGATGGCTTTACTATCATTAGATGAATAATGTTAAAAATGAAAAAAATGATTTTGAGTTTGTAAAGGCTAAGATCATGAAATTCTCAAAATGAATGGTTTAGATTCATTTTTTGAGAGACTCATTTTGACCATATCTAGGGTTCAAATTGAACTTTTTTTTTTAGGATTGATGATTGAGATGAAGAGAGTGTGTGTGCAAAATTTGGGGTCATACAAAAACCACAAACATGGTTTTCTAGAAGTATCGTTGCATTATACTATAATATAACCGTTACATTGAATCATTGTTATATATATATATATATATACATAAAAAAATACATAGATCCAACCAAAAAGAAAAATATCATTATAAGAAATATAAACAAAGAGAAAAAAGAGATAAATTTATCAAACGATTTGCTCCCAAATATTCTGCCTCTAAGAAAAAGGGCAAAAGAAAATTACCTGTCTGTTATAAATGTGGTAAAATTGGCCATTATAAAAGCCAATGTAAAGTCAAAAAAAAAATCGAAACTCTTATATTAGATGAATCTTTAAGAAATAATACGGTAAATTATGCTCTATTCATGTTTTTAAGTTTTAAGGTAGTAATCTAAACTGGTAGATCTTGGCGCGTTTATGGTATCAGAGCCATACCAGTTCACACTTGTTCACTGTTCCTATCTGATTAGAGGATCACTAGTCTGAAAAACAACTTCATCATAGGAAATCTAAGAAAATTATCCATTAAAGAAAGTTGGTCCGAGAGTTGATGTTAGAGACGCTCAGACATCCAGTCTAAAGACTATTAAGGCCAAGAGAGCCGCTGAGGTCGAAACAGACATAAGAGGTAGTCAAGGAGGACTGTCTAGATAACACTCATCCGCAACTTAATAATGGAAAATTTTATTAGAAATATTACTGATAAAGCTGTTGGACAAACTAGTAATACTCTAAGGATTAAGAATAAAGAATAAGTAGTTATAAATGATATTGAAAATCAAATACAAAATTGGAATATACCAAAAGTACCTATGTCTAATGTATATAAAAAGGAACATTCGATTTAAAAATAGGATATGCTATAAAAACTGTAGATCAGACCTTGTCTGTTACCAGTAACCAGGAAGACTTTCAACTTCTATCAAATAAAATATTACAAGCACATAAAAATAAAAATTATAAATATCTACATATTGGGTTAATACAAATAGCAATTAAACTATTAACAAGATTAGGTCTTAACAATTTTGTTCTTGTATGTCTAAAAGATACAAGACATAATATGTTTTCTGATTCATACTTGGAATGATGGAATCTAGTCTTTGTAGTGGACCAATATATTTTAATTGTTTCCTTAATTATTCTGTGTCTTTAACAGATCCTAATATATTAAATGTTTTATCCTTAAATCTTAAAACACAAGGATTTGATATGATGCAAGGATCCCAAAATATTGCAATAATTTATCGTATTTATTATAAAGTTATGACAACCCTATGTCCTAATGTTCTTCAAATAGATACAAGAGGTCAAACTATACTATTCCAAACTAATATAGAAAAATCCAACACTATAGTTCCAAAAACAATATCTTGGTCTGACATAAGACTACCAGAATCATGGTTAATACATAATGATAACCAACCATCCCAAATTCCAGTTCAAAACATTCCTGACAAGATTGTTGAACATATTAATGAAAATATCGAGATACAATTTCCAAATCACCTAAGTCGTTCTTATCAGGATGATTCAGTAGTACCGTCAAGATATGATAATCTAATAAATAAATCTTTAAAATTAGAACCATCCAGAAAATCTTTCACAACATATGACAGACCACAAAGACCTGCATCTAGATACAGCCAACATCCTGAACCACAAATTCAAGGACTATTGAGAACATCTGAAAACATAACTATTCCTCAATATAAACCTGCCCAGGATGAACCTGATAAATCAGAATTTCAAATATTAACCCATACAGAAGAAAGAAAACTAGATAAAAGTCATATTACTAATGACTATTTATTTGAGAGAAATGCAAGTATACGTACATGGTATCTAAATACATTCGAACCTAGATTAGTAGAATTATTCCATAAAAAGTTTAATAAATTTATTAAAAAGGAGAAAACAACAATATGTTTCTTTGATTGGTTAAGAAATATATGCAGTGATGAAAATATTGAAATACCTGACTTTGAAGTCAATACTCTTGAATCTCAATTCACAAAATTCAATACTACTAGTGGCAAAGAAATCACTTGTATGCATCCTCCAGAACAAAGTCTAACCATTAAAAGGGTTAGTAAACAACTCCCCGAAAAAGATACAGGGGAATCAAGTACTTCTACTCAAATAGTTGTATATGAAACAACAGCAACCCCATATAAATTAACTACTTCAGATGTCACAAGATTTGACTTACTTCTTCATATAATTGAACAAAATAATTATACGAATCTATACCAACAAACAATAAGCAAACAAACAGTACGAATTGAAAATCTTTTATCTCTAACTCCATCCATTCCTGTACCAAAACAGTTACTATTTAAACCTCCTCCTGAGCTAAATAAAGACAAATTTCTTATCGGAGATGATAATAAAACATTAATGGATCAATTAATATCAAAATTATCGAAACTTGATATTACAAATAAAGCCAAAGAAAAGGTTCCTGAACATGAAACCTTAATGCTTCAGGAAGAATTTGATGAATCGATGGATGATACAATTGAAAATAGAGAACAAGCATTTAATCAGTCTCTAACATCTAGTTCACCTATAGATGAAATCAAAAGAATTGTATATTCCAAATATTGGAAACTCGCAACAGCTTTACCATATCATAGAAGACCAATACCTGTTGACATCCAATTTGAGGAAGCTTTCATATCCAATACTTCTTCCTATTCGGGATGAACTTTAGTAAACTGGAATATAGATGGAATATCTGAACATCAAATCTTAGATACCATTAGACATATGACTATGTATGCATCTGCATGCAAAATGGTAGAAACCCATGATCAAGAAATAACAAAAGCTATAATCTGTGGTTTTACAGGATGGTTACGTGGATGGTGGGATTTCCATCTTCCAGAATCTATTAAAAAATAAATATTAAATAATACAAGACAATGGACTGCCAAAATGAACAAAACCAAGATGTCCTTTATACAGAGAGTGATGCAGTAAATACACTAATCTATACTCTTACTCTTTATTTTATAGAAAATACAGCTGTCTTAGCATCTAGATCCAAAGATCTTTTATCTAATTTAAGATGTCCGACTCTATCCCATTACAAATGGTATAAAGATGTATTCTTTTCCCGTTTATTACTAAGAGAAGATAGCCAGCTTGAACACTGGAAAGAAAAATTCATAGCTGGGTTACCTTATTTATTCGCTGAGAAAGTAAAAGAACGTCTTAAAAATAAAAATGGTGGTTTAATAAATTATTCTAAATATACGTTAGGAGAAGTATCTGCTGAAATATGTACTGAAGGACTAGCATTATGCAAGATATGAAACTAAAAAAACAACTTGATAAACAAAAGATGGCTGGTAGAAAAGAATTAGGTGATTTTTGTGAACAATTTGGTTACCATATAGAAAAAGTAAAATTCATAAATCTCATAAAAAAATACATAGATCTAACCAAAAAGAAAAATATCATTCTAAGAAATATAAACATAGAGAAAAAAGAGATAAATTTATCAAACGATTTGCTCCCAAATATTCTGCTTCTAAGAAAAAAGGCAAAAGAAAATTACCTGTCTGTTATAAATGTGGTAAAATTGGCCATTATAAAAGCCAATGTAAAGCCAAAAAGAAAATCGAAACTCTTATATTAGATGAATGTTTAAGAAATAATCTATTTGACCTATTACAAATATATAATTCCTCTACTAGTTCTGATACAGATTCTCAATCCAGTAGTGATATGTCATTACTAGGAAATATACAAGATGAAAATCTTATTTGGGCAGATACATCAGATGAATCTGATAATGATCTATGCGAACAATGCTCTGGCAAAACTCCAACTTGTTCTGGTAAAATTCCAACACAATCTTCATACCCTGACAAAAGAAGATAATTTTATTCTAGATCTGATAGAGAAAATATCTAATCCTGATGACAAAAGGCAGGTTATCACACAATTTATTAATTTAACTAAAGAAAAAGATAAACTAGTTTACGTTGATCAAACCTTCAGGTGAATACAACTTCTCTCCTATAATGAAAAGAATCAGTCAACATGAAGCTATTCATAAAGAACCCACTATTGCTGAACTCAAAACAGAGGTGAATAATATTAAAATTGAAGTATCCCAATTAAAAAATAGGGTACAAATTTTAGAATTACTAAATAATACTTCAGATGAAGTAACTGAAAATGATGATATTGAATTTGATAATTTAGTTCATACTTATAATCTTAAAAATAAACCTGAATCTTCAAGAGTCAAAATAAAGGAAGGCAATACTACATCCTTAAATTTACTTAATAAAGTGATTACTAAAAAATGGTTTGTATTAGTCAAAATCGTAGTCAATAATGAGTATGACTTCCAATCTTTAGCCTTAATAGACTCTGGCGCAGATTTAAACTGTCTCAATGAAGGATTAGTACCTACTAAATCCCAATTAAAAAATAGAATACAAATTTTAGAATTACAAAATAATATTTTAGATGAAGTAACTGAAAATGATGATATTGAATTTGATAATTTAGTCCATACTTATAGTCTTAAAAATAAACCTGAATCTTCAAGAGTCAAACTAAAGGAAGACAATACTACATCCTTAAATTTACTTAATAAAGTGATTACTCAAAAATGGTTTGTATTAGTCAAAATCTTAGTCAATAATGAGTATGACTTCCAATCTTTAGCCTTAATAGACTCTGGCGCAGATTTAAACCGTCGCAATGAAGGATTAGTACCTACTAAATATTTTGATAAAACGACTCAAATTTAAACACTGCTGATGGTAGTAGATTATATATTAAATATAAATTATCAAATACTATGATCTGCAATAATGGACATTGTTTTCCAACGCCTTTTATCATGGTTAATGGATTAAGTCAAGTTGTTATCCTTGGTGTACCTTTTCTAACTTTACTTTATCTCATGATAATTACTCATACAGGAATAGAAACATAAATAAACAATACTACAATCCAATTTGAATTCTTAGATTAACCTAAAATCAAAAAAATCAATACTGTCAAAACAATTATTAAACAAAAGGAACATTTTTTATGTTCTTTACAAACAGAAATCAAACATAAAATAATATGTGAAAACTTACAAACCTCTGAATTAATGCAGAAAATACAGTCCCTAAAGACATTAATTGAAAAAGAAATATGTAATGATTTACCTAATACATTTTGGAATAGGAAGCAACATATTATTAGTTTACCTTATGAGCCTCATTTTGATGAAAAGAAAATACCAACAAAGGCTAGACTAATTCAAATAAATAGTGAATTACTACAAACATGCAAAACTGAAATAGATGACTTAATCTAGAAACAACTAATAAGCCCTAGTCAATCTCCTTGGAGTTGCTCAGCGTTTTATGTAAATAAGAATGCTGAAAAAGAAAGAGGAGTTCCTCGACTAGTTATAAATTATAAACCTCTTAATAAAGTTTTACAATGGATTAGATATCCAATTCCTAATAAAAAAGATTTATTGAACAGACTTGTCAATACAGTCAGTTTTTCTAAATTTGATATGAAATCATGTTTTTGGCAAATACAAATTAAAGAATAAGATAAATATAAAACAACATTTAATGTACCATTTGGCCAATTTGAATGGAATGTCATGCTTTTTAGTCTAAAAAATGTTCCATCTGAATTTCAAAAAATAATGAATGATGTATTCAATCCTTATCATAAATTTATGATAGTCTACAATGATGATGTCTTAATATTCTCTGATTCTATTGATCAACATTTTAAACATCTTAACACTTTTATCAATACAGTGAAACATGCTGGGTTAGTTGTTTCTGCTAAAAAAATTAATTTATTTCAAACCAAAATCAGATTTTTAAGACATAATATTAACCAAGGTACTATCATTCCCATTGATAGATCTATTTTATTTGCTGATAAATTCCTTGATAAAATCCTAGATAAAACCGAACTTCAAAGATTTTTAGGATGTTTAAATTGTATTAGTGATTTCTATAAAAATCTTACTATTGATGCAAAACCTTTATATGATAGACTAAATAAGAATCCTCCACCTTGGACGGATCTTCATACTAATGCAGTTCAACGACTCAAACTAAAAGCTAAAGAATTACCTTGTTTAACTTTACCTAACCCTACTGTGTTCAAAATAATTGAATGTGATGCCTCTGAACTCGGTTTAGGAGGAATATTAAAACAACAAATTGATTCTCAAGAACAACTCATTCGCTTTACTTCCAAAGCTTGGAATCCTACTCAAAAGAATTATTCCCCTGTCAAAAAAGAATTATTAGCTATTATACATTGTGTAACTAAATTTCAAAGTGATATTCTTAACCAACATTTTTTAATACGCACTGATTGTAAAGCTGCAAAAGATATTATGTAAAAAGATGTTCATAATCTTGTTTCCAAAAAACGTTTTGCTCGCTGGTAAGCCATTTTATCTGTTTTTGACTTTTTCATTGAACATCTTCACGTTACCTCTAACTCTTTGCCTGATTTTCTTACCCGTGAATTTTTGCAGGGGGGGCCGTACCTTACTACGTCTTCCACCTGAAGAACCACTCCCTTACGGTTTGCAAAGCATCGTCAATATACACTGATCTGGAAGAAGAGGGTGATTTATGTGGGATTTAGGCTGGAGAGAAAGCAAGACTTGGTGTATTATGCTTTAGACTTTGAATATAATATTCTGGGACATTGGTAGTTCGTAGTGGAGACATGGGCTGTATTGGTAAAAAAGGTTGGCTAAGCACAGGGAGCTCAGATGGATGCAAAGGAACTAAGTCCATGGGGGCTTTTTGTTTAGAGTTTTGAGATGTATTAGTATGCATATTCTTATTCCTATGAAAAAGTTGCAAAAATTTTTATTAGAAATCTTCCTGATAAAGCTGTTGGACAAACTAGTAATACTCTAAGGATTAAGAATAAAGAAGAAGTAATTATAAATGATATTGAAAATCAAATACAAATTGGAATATACCAAAAGTACCTATATCTAAGGAACATTCGATTTAAAAATAGGATATGCTATAAAAACTGTAGAACAGACCTTGTTTGTTACCAGTAACCAGGAAGACTTTCAACTTCTATCAAATAAAATATTACAAGTACATAAAATAAAAATTATAAATATCTACATATTGGGTTAATACAAATAACAATTAAACCATTAACAAGATTAGGTCTTAACAATTCTGTTCTTGTATGCCTAAGAGATACAAGACATAATAGGTTTTCTAATTCATTACTTGGAATGGTGGAATCCAGTCTTTGAGTGGACCGATATATTTTAATTGTTTCCCTAATTATTCTGTGTCTTTAACAGATCCTAATATATTAAATGTTTTATCCTTAAATCTTAAAACACAAGGACTTGATATGATGCAAGGATCCCAAAATATTGCAATAATTTATCGTATTTATTATAAAATTATGACAATCCTATGTCCTAATGTTCTTCAAATAGATACAAGAGGTCAAACTATACTATTTCAAACTAATATAGAAAAATCCAACACTATAGTTCCAAAAACAATATCTTGGTCTGACATAAGACTACCAGAATCATGGTTAATACACAATGATAACCAACCATCGCAAATTTCAGTTCAAAATATTCCTGACAGGATTGTTGAATATATTAATGGAAATATTGAGATACAATTTCCAAATCACCTAAGTCGTTCTTATCAGGACGATTCAGTAGTATCGTCAAGATATGATAATCCAATAAATGAATCTTTAAAATTAGAACCATCCAGAAAATCTGTCACAACATATGACAGACCACAAAGACCTGCATCTAGAAACAACCAACATCCTGAACCACAAATTCAAGGACTATTGAGAACATATGAAAATATAATTATTCCTCAATATAAACCTGCCCAGGATGAGCCTGATAAATCAGAATTTCAAATATTAACCCATACAGAAGAAAGAAAACTAGATAAAAGTTATATTACTAATGACTATTTATCTGAGAGAAATGCAAGTATATGTACATGGTATTAGATACATTCGAACCTATATTAGTAGAATTATTCCATAAAAAGTTTAATAAATTTATTAAAAAGGAGAAAACAACAATATGTTTCTTTGATTGTTTAAGAAACGCGCTAAGATCTACCAGTTTTTCCAAACAAATTTTTGCTCGTTGGCAAGCTATTTTATCTGCTTTTGACTTTTCCATTGAACATCTTCACGGTACCTCTAACTCTTTCCCTGATTTTCTTACCCATGAATTTTTGCAGGGGGGCCGTACCTTACCACCTCGTTCACCTGAAGAACCACTCCATTACGGTTTGCAACTTTTTTATAGGAATAAGAATATGCATACTAATACATCTCAAAACTCTAAACAAAAAACCCCCATGGACTTAGTTTCTATGCATCCATCTGAGCTCCTTGTGCTCAGCCAACCTTTTTTTACCAATACAGCCCATGTCTCCACTACGATCTACCAATGTCCCAGAATATTATATTCAAAGTCCAAAGCATAATACACAAAGTCCTGCTTTCTCTCCAACCCAAATCCCACATAAATCACCCTCTTCTTCCATATCAGTGTATATTGACAATGCTTTTATTGCAGACATAGTCCTTGATGATAGACATGTCCAAATCAACCCAAATAAATTAACTCCCCTATATCTTCAAAACCAATTAAGCCCTCTTAATGGTATCAAGGTTAGAGAATGGTATGAGTCTGTTTTAATGGAAACCAGATCAGTTTCAATTGTCCATTTTTTCCAAGGTAATACCAATTTATATGCTTATTCAAAGTTACAAATAAAAAAGTTATTGACATATGAATATTGGGGTAATAACCCCACTCAGGGAAAAAAATTATTAAATACAGAATACCAATACAAATATTACAGATATGCTGAATATCTTGAAGCTTGGCATAAAATATTCTTCTACCAAAATCCAAATAATTCTCACTCTTGGTATATCCAGTTTAAAATGGCTATATTTGAACGATTTCCCAATTGGTTCCGTCATTGGTTCCTTATTTGGGGATCCTCAACCCAAATACTACCTGATTCCTTCCAAGCTTTCCAACAAAATTCTGTGACTATAATACTTGTTCAGATCAACTAGACTACCATCTGTACTTCATGGCCATTTATCAGATCCCATGGATTGTAAAATGGGAGTATGCTATTAATGAAAATACTTCGAATACTTATGAATACATTCCCTGTCTGGGAAAAAATATAAAAATTAAATGGTGGGATATATATAGCACTGACCCACAATCTTTTTCACTCAAGAGGATTCCTCCTTCCTCGGAGTTCTGTTATAATACTACTGAGAATAATACTGTTACTCTTAATACATTTTCTTCTTATATGAAAAAGATAAAACAAGCTCATCCCCATGCTACACTAGAAGAAATAGAACAACAACTTTTTGCAATATTTGCTGACCCTTCTACATTGCCTACAACATCAGAAGAAACTGTCCAAACTGGTAATCCTCTCCTCGAAGAATTTAGCCAAAGGCCCAAAAACTGACGACTCGGGCCATTTGACAAATCTTATCCTTATCCTTTATTCTGATATGACTCCTTAAAGTAGATTCCTTATCTTTATTTTATTCCGATATGACTCAAAGCAAATTCTTTTTGTTTAACGAGACCCCAACCACAGTGAATATTATTCCCTTACATAATGCACCATTGCCACGTGTTTGATGAGACCCCAACTACAGTGAACAATATTCCCTTACACAGTGCACTATTGCTCCTCACACACCATCAACTGCCACGTCGCCCAATCACCACGCGCCATCAGCCGACAAGTCGCCTCCATCGACCATCACCTTATCCAGCCATATGATCCATCTCCCTTGGGATAAGGATAAGCAACAGCAGCATGCCTGCAGCCGTCCACTTGGCAACCATCTACACAAACCTGCGCCTATAAATACATCTTCCCCAGATAGACAACAAAGGTCGAATTTCAAGGAAGTCATACGAGAAGACCTTCTTCATCACTCCTCTCTGAGTCACCCATCTCTTATTCCTCTTTGCAATTCTCCTTCTTTACTACTGTAAATTCTCATACAGTAGATAGTTTTCATAACAGTCCTGTATAATGGAATCAAAGTTGGTAACCTCTATTACTTTGTACTTTTAAATGTGTGATTGTAATATCTCTTCTCTTCCCTCTTACTGTCCTTACGAATGGAGTTTCTTCTCCAGTTATTGTATTTGTAAACAGTGAGTTTTTATATGATCTATGAGTTTTTATGATCTATCTGTTTATTCTTAATGCAATTTAAATTAGTATTCAGTATTAAAATCAGAAATTCAATCCATACTTCTTGGATTATCTTAGATATTTCTGTAATCTCTGCGGTCTTCATAATATTCTTATTCTGTTATTACATAGGAATTTTACAACAATTAAGTAACTACAATTATGCTCTATTTATGTTTTTACGGTAAATTATGCTCTATTCATGTTTTTAAGTTTTAAGGTAGTAATCTAAACTGGTAGATCTTAGCGCGTTTCAATGTATAATAGCTAATAATCCTTTTTTTAAAGTGGAATAATTCTTTTGAGTAGGATTCCAAGCTTTGGAAGTAAAGCGAATGAGTTGTTCTTGAGAATCAATTTGTTGTTTTAATATTCCTCCTAAACCGAGTTCAGAGGCATCACATTCAATTATTTTGAACGCAATAGGGTTAGGTAAAGTTAAACAAGGTAATTCTTTAGCTTTTAGTTTGAGTCGTTGAACTGCATTAGTATGAAGATCCATCCAAGGTGGAGGATTCTTTTTGAGTCTATCATATAAAGGTTTTGCATCAATAGCAAGATTTTTATAGAAATCACTAATATAATTTAAACATCCTAAAAATCTTTGAAGTTCGGTTTTATCTAGGATTTTATCAGGGAATTTATCAGCAAATAAAATAGATCTATCAATGGGAATGATAGTGCCTAGGTTAATATTATGTCTTAAAAATCTGATTTTGGTTTGAAATAAATTAATTTTTTTAGCAGAAACAACTAACCCAGCATGTTTCACTGTATTAATAAAAGTGTTAAGATGTTTAAAATGTTGATCAATAGAATCAGAAAATATTAAGACATCATTAATGTAGACAATCATAAATTTATGATAAGGATTGAATACATCATTCATTATTTTTTGAATTCAGATGGAGCATTTTTTAGACCAAAAGGCATGACATTCTATTCAAATTGGCCAAATGGTACATTAAATACTGTTTTATATTTATCTTCTTCTTTAATTTGTATTTGCCAAAAACCTGATTTCATATCAAATTTAGAAAAAATGACTGCATTGACAAGTCTGTCTAATAAATCTTTTTTATTAGGAATTGGATATCTAATCCATTGTAAAACTTTATTAAGAGGTTTATAATTTATAACTAGTCGAGGAACTCCTCTTTCTTTTTCAACATTCTTATTTACATAAAACGCTGAGCAACTCTAAGGAGATTGACTAGGTCTTATTAGTTGTTTTTGGATTAAGTCATCTATTTCAGTTTTGCATGTTTGTAGTAATTCACTGTTCATTTGAATTGGTCTAGCCTTTGTTGGTATTTTCTTTTCATCAAAATCAGGCTCATAAGGTAAACTAATAATATGTTGTTTCCTATTTAAGAATGCATTAGGTAAATCATGACATATTTCCTTTTCAATTAATGTCTTTAGGGACTGTATTTTCTGCATTAATTCAGAGGTTTGTAATTTTTCACATATTATTTTATGTTTGATTTCTGTTTGTAAAGAACATAAAAAATGTTCCTTTTGTTTAATAATTGTTTTGACAGTATTTATTTATTTGATTTTAGGTTTATCTAAGAATTCAAATTGGATTGTAGTATTGTTTATTTGTATTTCTATTCTTGTATGAGTAATTGTCATGGGATAAAGTAAAGTTAGAAAGGGTACACCAAGGATAACAGCTTGGCTTAATCCTTTAACCATGATAAAAAAGGTTGAAAAACAATGTCTATTATTGCAGATCATAGTATTTGATAATTTATATTTAATATATAATCTACTACCATCAGCAGTGTTTAAAATTTGAGTTGTTTTATCAAAATATTTAGTAGGTACTAATCCTTCATTGAGACAGTTTAAATCTACGCCAGAGTCTATTAAGGCTAAAGATTGGATGTCATACTCATTATTGACTACGATTTTTGCTAATACAAACCATTTTTGAGTAATCACTTTATTAAGTAAATTTAAGGATGTAGTATTGTCTTCTTTTATTTTGACGCTTGAAGATTCAGGTTTATTTTTAAGATTATAAGTATGGACTAAATTATCAAATTCAATATCATCATTTTCAGTTACTTCATCTGAAGTATTATTTTGTAATTCTAAAATTTGTATTATATTTTTTAATTGGGATACTTCAATTTTAATATTATTCACCTTTGTTTTGAGTTCAGCAATAGTGGGTTCTTTATGAATAGTTTCATGTTGACTGATTCTTTTCATTACAGTAGAGAAGTTGTATTCATCTGAAGGTTTGATCAACGTAAACTGGTTTATCTTTTTCTTTAGTTAAAATAATAAATTGTGTGATAACCTGCCTTTTGTCATCAGGATTAGATATTTTCTCTATTAGATCTAGAATAAAATTATCTTCTTTTGTCAGGGTATGAAGATTATGAGTTGGAATTTTACCAGAACAAGTTGGAGTTTTGCCAGAGCATTGTTCGCATAGATCATTATCAGATTCATCTGATATATCCGTCCAAATAAGATTTTCATCTTGTATATTTCCTAGTAATGACATATCACTACTGGATTGAGAATCTGTATTAGAACTAGTAGAGGAATTATATATTTGTACTAGGTCAAATAGATTATTTCTTAAAGATTCATCTAATATAAGAGTTTATATTTTCTTTTTGGCTTTACATTGGCTTTTATAATGGCCAATTTTACCACATTTATAACAGACAGGTAATTTTCTTTTGCCCTTTTTCTTAGAGGCGAATATTTGGGAGCAAATCGTTTGATAAATTTATCTCTTTTTTCTCTATGTTTATATTTTTTAGAATGATATTTTTCTTTTTGGTTAGATCTACGTATTTTTTTATGAGATTTACGAATTTTATCTTTTTTTATGTGGTAACCAAATTGTTCAAAAAAATCACCGAATTCTTTTCTACCAGTCATAATTTGTGTTGTTTCTTTAGTTTCATATCTGTGCATAATGCTAATTTTTCAACACATATTTCAGCAGATAATTCTCCTAACGTATATTTAGAATAATTTATTATACCACCATTTTTATTTTTAAGACGTTCTTTTACTTTCTCAACGAATAAATAAGGTAACCTAGCTATGAATTTTTCTTTCCAGTTTTCAAGCTGGCTATAGTGTCAAAAGTTATAGTAGTTTTAGTACCGAAAATCTTTACGATAGCGTAAAAAATATTTTCATATCAAATTATAAAATTTAAAGTTTCAACAATAATGTAGATCAAGCAGATCTATGAACATTTGAGAATCTTAAAAATTGATGATCTAGATAGTTCATTACAAAATGCACTATTTTCAAGACTTGAAGTCCATTTTGTTTTATGTCCATATATCTCAAATTTGAGATAATTGGATTTTAGGGTTTTTTTGACATCGAAACAACTTCTTCAAGTGAATTTTTTAGATGCACCTTAGTTTGATTGTTTAGAACCTCAAACTTATATAAACTTTTTCCTTAATGTAAACATGTTATATTTTGAATGTTAAAGCGATATTTGCAAAATTATGTATAAACAGGTATATTTCATAAGATTTTAAATGTTAAAAGAGATATTTGGAAAATTATGTATTGTACAATTACTTTTATTAAAGCATACGATTTGCGTAATGCCTTGGCATTATGCTAAAAAAACTAATATTGTATCTCAAATCCTGCTAACAGAAAATAGAACTTTTGAGCTGGAAATCATGGGATGACTTGAAAATATGTTTTTGCCCCTGATTATGAAAGTTGAAGATATAGAAATAGTGAGATCCAGTGGATAAGTGAAAACTTGAAAATATATTTTCCACACAATGTTTTCTTATTCTAAATTCATAATTATTTCATTTGTTGATGAAGTAACATATGGATCTATGATGGATGATTCATAAATTCATTATTGACTTACGAACGATTTCAAAACTTGGTTTGGGCTTAGAACTCGGCCCTTGCACCGAGCCGACTAACTCTGGTAAGTTTGAGTGGACTCTCCACTTGCCCAAGTTTTGCTTGAGCACAAAAAAGGGCCCCAAAAAAAAAAAGAAATACAAAAAATTGAGGGAAAGTAAATAAATAAATAAATAAATAAATATATATATATATATATATATATATATATATATATATATATATATATATATATATATATATATATATATATATATATATATTATTACCTTATATAAGAATTGAAAATATGTAAAAAAAAAAAAAAAAAATTAGGAAAAAAGAGAATGAATAGAAAATCCAAAAATAAGATTGAGGAATTTCTTCTTAAAAAAAAAAAATTCAAAGGAACTTGCCTATGGATGGATCAAGAGTACAAAGATGATCCTAGGGTTCGATTTTCATCACAGATCGACAACTGGAAATCAAAGTTCCCCAAAAATTGGCTAAAAAGACCCAAAAATTTTTCTTTTCAAAGTGTGAGAAATATAATGATTTTTGGTTAAATGTAATGCTTCCCAGTGATTTTTGTTGGGCCATTGTGAACCCTAGCATGCAGAACTAGAAATCTCAAATATCGGGATCTCACCCAAGATTGTATGCACAATTGGTTAAATGGAAAATAGATGAATACAACTATAAATCGAGTGCAATAAATATGCTACATCCATAGCATCATCATGTAGAAATCCACTACCACAATGAAATTTACAGTTTTGGGTCACAAGATATATACCTCTCTATAGACATCGGTAAAAAATCGTCATCGCTTTCCCCTTACAAATCCACTCTCCTGACGGAGTAACACCATTGATTAATATTTTTTTTTCCACTGCAATACCGCTACCAGAAAGATAACCTCGAGAAGCACTGAAAGACTTCTCTCTCTAGAAGTGGAAACCTTATCAACTCAAAATCCATGGGTATACCGTCTCTCTCTCGGAGGCTATGTCTCTCTCTCTCTCTTGAAAACTCATCTACATCTTGGAAATACCTTCCTATAACCTAAAGAGGTGACTCTTAAAAGGATGAGTATTATGTCTCTCTTAATCACCTTTTATAGAGATTACTATGCCTCTTTCTTGTTCTTTGAAAAAGTCTATTTGTCTTTTTACTATAATACTGTCACACCCCAAGAATTTACAATACTGTTATTCCTGAGATGTGACAGACAAAACATATATACATCTATTGATAAGACGAATTTACAGTGGCGAGGTCTTACAAAGTAACAAAAGAAAGCTAGCACAACAACAATATCTTCCAAGATTGATCTTGACTAGCAATCAAAATGAATCAGCAGTTATCCTGAAAAAATGTTTACCATAATTTGATGAGTTTGGCTACTCAGTAAGTGATCATCATAATCCTAAAAATAATCATGATTGAAAGATATCAATATTTTTCAAAATGAAATCTATTAATAGAAATGCATCAACAGTTTCACTTTCAATAAATGCATAATTAAGTATAATCCGAGAATTGAAATGCTTATAACACTTTTAACGGCAGTGCATAATTCAAAGGATTTCACAAAATACCCTATTGGCGTCCCAAGTAGGTCACTTATATACCTCATCAGCGTCCTGATGGGTCCACTTAATCCCTATCGGCGTCCCAGATATGTCCACTTAATCCCTGCAGGTCCACTTATACCTCACCGGCGTACCGGATGAGTCCACTTAATCCCTTCCAACGTCCTAGATAGGTCCACTTATACCTCACCGGCGAACCGGATGAGTCCACTTGTATACTTAAATTATTTCTAAATCTCTTTAAACATTCGAAAGCAGCAATATCATGTACTCAACATATCACTGAAATCATTAATATGAATTTCGCTTAAACCATTAATAACAGTCACTCTCTATAACATTTCAAAAATAACCAATCAAATATTTTGGGCTCAAATTTAGAAAGGTAGCAGTTTGTAAAGGCATTTTAGCATAATTGCCAATTTAATATGTATATAAAAACTCTTATAGAAATTCAAGAATACGGAATTATCACAATTTATGGGATATCAATCCACAAATAAACATTTCACAACAATACTATAATCAATTGCAAAAATGTCAATTTTTAAATAATAAGGCAGTCATTTGCACATGAATTTTACAATGTCTAAATATTCAAAACAGTAGAAAGAAATATCACAATTTTACTAAAAGCAGAAATATCACATTTATTTCTAACAATAGACATTTATTACTAAATTTATTTTTCTAATTTACAGCATTCAAAATTTCTAACATAGATAAAATATCACAATTTTTATTAAAAAGATTATTTTTCAAGATAATGAGGTCACGTGCGCATAAAATTTATCGCGCCTAAAATTTATGATAATAAGCAGAAATAATTATTTCATTTTATTTTTAAAAAGAATGGATTATTTTTCGAGACATTGAGGTCACTTACACACAAAACTTATAAAATAAAGATCATAGACAGAAATATCACTATTTATTAAAAACAGACTATTTTTCAGGAAGACGATGTCACCTACCCACAAATATTTGAGAGGGAGCTTCTGATAAAAAATTCGGTTCAGGAGAGGAGTTCACTGTGTTTCGACCAGAGAGAGAGAGAGATCTCAAAATTTTCTAGGGTGGGAGTGTTCACCTCCCCTATTTAAATTCTTATAACGTATTATTATATTATTTTATTAGGCTCTACCTCATACCTGAGATGTCACGTTAAGAGTCTGTTTTTAACATATGAAAACCACGTCCACTAAAGGACATGACAAGCAGCAAGCAAAAGTTTAAACCAAGTAAAAACTTTTGAAAATAGTGATGGTCCCCAAGGACCATCATACTCAAACAGACCATCACCTATTTAAAAGTATCTTTTTTTTTTTTTTTTTTTTTTTTTTTTTTTTTTTTTGAAATTTTAGGATTGTTACAAATAACCTCAATGTTTAAAAGAAAACATAGGTACAATGATTTTGACTAAAACCAAACCTAACCATTCGTTTTGCTAGTATGTGAAATTTGGGCTCAAAAGCGCTCAACTTAGGGCTCCTATGATGAAGTTTTATGAAAAAAAGTGGAGTGGGGCTCAAACCCGTTTTTATTTTCAATCATACTGTGTATTACTAGGGCCAGTACTGTAAGGACTTGTTCGTTTTGCCATGTATCATGAGTGGTACATAGGAGCTCGTCTTGGCCACTGTCCGAGTCCGAGTGTATCAGCCGAGTCCGATGAGTTTTCCATGGCCGCTTTTCGATGACATTCAGTGGGCCTTAATTATAGATAAGCTATATATCAATAGGAATTGAGATTCCAACCTTAAAAGGATAAGAAAATGAAGTCACTTTACTTAGTTTGGAAAAGTTTATATGCTTGCACTTGGGTTATCTGCTTGGTGTTTAGCACTTGACCAAGTACTTCAATGCTTCCATTCACCACTGGAGTGTCCTTACAATTCTAACGATGGTTCACTACAAAATAATTGTGGGCTACTGTATTGGATTTGGTGTTATCCAAAATCACCCACATAAAGAAATCCCATATTTTTGTGGGATTGATTGAGATAATCCCATATTTTGTGGGATCAATTAAGATTGATCCATATTATGTGGAATTGAGATATTCCCATAATTTGTGAGATTGATATTGATATTGATAAAGTTCTTAAAAGAAATAGAAATCCAATAAGATTAGGACTCTTGGATTTATCTCTAGGGCTTTTGAGATATGTGTTATATCAATAGGAAGTTTCCTATTTTGTGTGGATTCCAAATTATATATATGGGATGAAAGTGTAGAGAATTTGTGTGCCCTATTTGGGTTACCGTATGGGAATGGTGGTTCCTCTATAGAGAGAGAGGGAGGTCGATCATCATGCGCATAAGATGCAATTTCCTTCGAAAGAAGAGAGCTTCATTTGGACAGAAACATTGTGATATGCCTCTTTGGACTCCCGAAGATTGAGAAGTTTGTTTCGTGTAAAGAAACGGTTCTCATAGAGATTTTGGGTTGTTTCCCTTTTTAGTTAGAGAAAAAATAAGTTTCTCGTTGCTTTCGCATCTCTATCTGGTGTTTTCGATATTGTCAGAAGTAAGGAAAATGAATAGAGAGCTATTTAAAGGGGTTTTCTCGACTTGGGGTTGTATGTCAAGGTTTGTTCCAAAATCTTTCTTGTAACTTTCATTAGAATAATGGATAGATGTAGCCCTTTTGGGATAAACCACGTAACTTTTTGTGTTCTTGTTGTATGTGTTTCATGTTTTATTTTTTATACTTTATTTACCAAATATTGACCCATCAGGTTTATTACTTCCGTGCACATAACAAATGGTATCAGAGCAACGTTGAGCCAAGTAAAGATGGAGAAATTTGATGGAAAATATTATTTTTTCTGCAAGTAGGATGAATAAATTTATTTGGCAAAACATGAAGAATCCATAAAGCTATCCAATGGATATTGGCATGGCGAGTAGGTGATTTTGATATCAAAGTGGAGATTGTTAGATTTGGTGCTATTCAAAATCACCCACATAAAGAAATCCCATATTTTTGTGTGATTGATTGAGATAATCCCATATTTTGTGAGATCGATTAAGATTGATCCATATTATGTGGAATTGAGATATTCTCATAATTTGTGAGATTGATATTGATATTGATAAGGTTCCTAAAAGAAATAGAAATCCAATAAGATCAGGACTTTTGGATTTATCTTTAGGTCTTTTGAGATATATGTTATATCAATAAGAAGTTTCCTATTTTATGTGGATTTCTAATTATATATATATGATGAAAGTGCAGAGAATTTGTGTGCCCTATTTGAGTTACCATATGGGAATGATGGTTCCTCTATAGAGAGAGAGAGAGAGGGAGGTAGATCTTCTTGTGCATAAGAGGCAATTTTCTCCTAGTGAAGAGAGCTTCATTTAGACATAAACATTGTGATGTGCCTCTTTGGACTCCCGAAGATTGAGATGTTTGTTTCGTGTAGAGAAGCAGTTCTCATAAAGATTTTGTGTTGTTCCCCTTTTTAGTTAGAAAAAAAATCAATTTCTCATTGCTCTCGCATCTCTATCTGGTGTCGTCGATATTGCCAGAAATAAGGAGAAGGAATGAAGAGTTGTTTAAAGGGGTTTGCTCGATTTGAGGTTTTTTATCGAGGTTTGTTCCAAAATCTTTGATGTAACTTTCATTGGAGTAGTGGATTTCACCGTGCTGTGCCCGTGGTTGTAGCCCTTTTGAGGTGAACTATGTAAATAGTTGTGTTCTTGTTGTATGTGTTTCATGCTTTATTTCTCATACTTTATTTGCCAAATATTGACCCATCGGGGTTTATTGCTTCTGCGCGCACAACAAGTGGTATTAGAGCACAACATATTGGACCGGCCTTCCCAATCTAACAGTGGTCCACTGCAAAATAACTGGTGCTCAGTGGAGACTCTCCCCCCAAACAATAGCATGTTATGCCGGCCATACCAACATGGGGAAACCTAGCTTCCCACCTTTTGAAGGAAGTCAAGGAATTGGTACCTTTGTTATAAGAATGTTGCAATTATTCTTAGCCATTAGATATAAAATTAAATAGCTTGGAGTGTATCACAATATTTGATTTTTTTTTTCCTTTTTTAACTTTGGATCTAGTTAATAACACTCTTGCAATCACTCGATTCAAATCGGATGGTAAAGAGTGGTTTGTCTTTGTATACTTTTCCATATTTATTATTTTTCCAAAACCTGAAAACCCATTATGGTTTAGAAAAAAGAAAATTTTCATATTTATTATTTTTCCAAAACCTGGAAACCCATTATGGTTTAGAAAAAAGAAAATTTCCATATTTATTATTTTTCCAAAACCTAGAAACCCATTATGGTTTAGAAAAAAGAAAGAAAAGGTCAGTGAAACATTTTTACCAGAAGAGAGGTTTTCCGGAATAACCTGCTCCGCTAATGCAATGGTGGAGGCAGGAGGAGCTCTCGCTCATCCAGCCGGGGGCCAGCTCAGAGGCGGGACCTGGTGCGCTAGCGTGGCATGAAGACAAGCAAGAAAACGAATGCGTACGCGTTAGCTTGCTTCTTGGCTTTTGAGCTGAAGACGAGCAAGAAAACGGATGCGCAGCGCTAGCGGCACTAACATGCCTTTGCTTCTTGCTTTCGAGCCAGCGAAGACAAACAAGAAAATGGATGCGCTAACGGCAGCGCTAGCCCGCCCTTGCTTTTTGGCTTTCGAACCTACGCTTGCTGGCTTTTTGCTGTGTAAATGGCTCCTTAAAAGCACATTTACTTTTACTCTCATGTTTTATCAGCCACATGTATTTTAAACTAGTTTATACTAAAATTTGTTTTCAGTGGTTTATCCTCTTGGAGCTTTTAAACAGTGGAAAGTGTTGTTTCTTTTTTTTGTTCTTTTTCCTTTTCCACGCTTGCTTTCTCTAGACGTGACACTTGTGGTCATGAGGCATCATTTCTCAAGGGTTTTTTTTTTACCATTTATGAAAAAGGTTGAAAATTTATAGAAAATATGGGATGGGCTGCGAGCCGTTTCAAAAGGGAAACAACTTCCTCATTTCTCAAGGGTTTTTTTTTACCATTATGAAAAAGGTTGAAAATTTATAGAGAATATGGGGTGGGGTGCGAGCCGTTTCAAAGAGGAAACAACTTGGAAACACGCACACCATTCATTGATGAGTGTGTATACTATGCTCTTGCGGGAGTATATACTAAATATCCCACTCCCTTATTCAAAAGACCTGTTGGGGTGGAATTTTTCAGTTCAAAGTTTTGAGAACCAACATAACAATCACTGATTATTTTAAAAAGAAAAAAGTTTGAAATTTTGATTTTTTCTTTTAACTTAATTCTCGCCCTTCAAAACTTGGACAGTCTCTCTTCAATCTTAAGACATTGTTTAGCAGATAAAGATTTTAATTGGGAAAGGTTTTTTTTTACTGAGGTAATCTATGAGTTGGAAAGGTTACATCTCAAAACTTTGGGACCTAAAATTACTCCTATATTGGGTTTTATCAGAAGAAGTGCACATTATACTTCCGAGGGAGTAAAAAATCTTTTGGCTTCATTAATTCAGTGGATGTTCCATATTTTTTTATCCAAAAGGATAATATTTAGTACTTGGAAAAGATCAAATAAGCCTTAAAATGTAGAATTAAAGATGCACCTAAAAAATCCATCATTTGGTTTGGATGTTGGAAGACATCATCTTAACATCTAGAAGGATGAATATGAAAAGACAAAAAGATTTTGGTCCATTTTCAAGATTTTCATGTGTTTATAGATCTACTTGATTTGAAGCATTTTTAGCATTTAGAATTTTATAATTAGATATGAAAATATATTCTCAAACCTTCAAAAAATTTTTAGATCAAAATTACATTTATGATAAAATTTAGAGGTCCACCTTAATTGGATTGTTTAATGTTGCCACCTTATGCAAACTGAGTACTTTTGGGCGAATCACTTTTTCTTATAGAATACATAATTATTATATATCTATAGGAATCCATCTTGGAGAATGCATCTTAAATTTCATATGTCCATCATTTCACTCGACCACCAAGATCATGAACTAAAATAAATAATAATCCTTAAAAATAGTCCACTGAATGAGCCTTAAGAATATTCCACTTTGTATTACTTTTTAGAAACTTTAGTTTTTAGTTATTCGAAGATCATCAGATTTGTATTATTTTCGATATCCAAATTTATGGATTTGAGGTAGATATGAATTTGCAATGTGCTTTGCGTCCTAAGACCCTTGAACACCGGAAGCAGACACCACGAGTCAGCAAACTCACTAAAAACTTTTTGTTCTTATACATGGCATACAATTATCATTATATAAGGGGTGAGATTACAAATCCAAAAATCTATAGATCTATCATCTCTCCTCCATTATCATCAATCTGAAAAGAAAATATAAAATAAATTTTGAACCCTAAAAATTGTCAATCTTGCATCTCTTTGTGGATTGTTCATTTAAATTGTTCATGGATCATATGCTTTGCATCATTTTTGAAGCTCCAGCTTTATGGATTTGACCTAGAAATGGATTTGCAAAGATATGAGACATAATCCTATTATTTCTTATCCAAAAATCATAGTGGATGCCTGAAGGTGTATCATATGGTATATACCATACTCGGAGGTGTATGGCACACTTTCCTTGTACAATGGGTGCCTAAAGGGGGGTGTATGACATGGTATAAACTCCTGTATTTTTTTTTTGGGTAGTTCAGCGTTAGGAATTGAACATGAAATTTAGATGATGAAATGTAAGTATTTAAGAACTCCAAGCTACCTTATTCTCTTTAACATTCATTAGGCAAGTTGAACTTGATTCTCAAAATTTCAATAAAATAAGTGCTACTAAGTGGGTGTTTTGCCTATGGGAGCAACTGTACAATTTGGTCTCATATTGTATGTGAAATTTCCTTTTAGGGATGCTTTAGCTGTAAAAATAAAGGAAAAGTGCTTTGTGTCGTTGGGTGACGCAGTTCTACATAAGTGTATCCTGATGCATCAAACATTTGTCATTAGGATGGATGTAAAAATATGTTATTCCCCAAAAAATGGTTCAAAATTATTCTTCAAAAAATATTATTTTTAATTTTTAAAATTAATTTATTTTCTACGTATTAATGATTCACATGTTAGAGATTATATTTAAGAGGTGCGATTTAGTTCAAGGAAAAAGCTTGAAAGGGGCCAGGGATAGGGCCAAATAACGTGGTTGGAAGTAGTTCGAAAATATACGTCGACGTATGGCGTCACTGAGAGTTTGGCCTTTAATAAAACAGAATGACGGACGGAGATTCATGCAGCCGACCTCAATTAATTAAAAAAAAGTTATGATGATAACGATAATAATATTAACGATTATATATGATTCAAAGTCTATATAAAAAAAATGAATAATGAAGAGAGGGTGAGATAACGTATGAGTTAGAAACTAAATGAAATGCGGGCTTAAAGTTTGTGGGTTAGTACCAAAAACCAATGGATGAATATTCCATGTTTTTTATGTGGAGAGCGGGCCTCTATCTATTTGACACTCATCCAATAGTCGATCATCTCATCTCATGGGCTTTATACCGTTTTGGAAGGGTTGTCAGAAAAGCAGAAAAGGAAAGTGTTTCACAGTTGTCATTCTCAAAGAAGAGCGCCTCGTGTGGGAGAATATATTGTACGCTTATTCCTTTAGGTGAAAGAGCTATTTGGAAGGATTTTCAAGACTTGAAGTGTAAGATTCACCAAGTAACTATTAAATGCTTTTTATTAAAAAAAAAATATATTTTGGACTTTGAGTTCTAAACTCTTAAATCTCACCCTAAATAATTTGTGTTGTTTAATTTTAGGACGTTATTTTTTTCTAACTCATATATAAAAGGAGCGATTTGAAATTTTTTTATGGGAAAATATCTCGATACCCTTTAAAATATCTCGATACCCTCTATTTTTAGGTTTTATTTTACATTAGATCCAAGATTTTAAAAGATATCTCGGGGCATAAAAATTGTAGATTTTATTTTTTCTAACCCTTTTAGCTACTTTAAATCTGTATTTTTTAGGTCAAACAAATCTAAAAAGACATACTTTTTTTAAAAGTCATCCTCCGAAAGTTCTCTCTTTTTTTTTTTCCGTACTCCTCTCTCTTTCCCATGTCTAACCCCTCACTCTCTCTCCTACTCTTTCTTCACATTTCCATCTCTCTCCTAAATATACAGTAAATAAACACAAAAGGATAACGATACTTGGTGGTGAACACAGCAAGAGAGAGAGCTGTTTGGATAAACACGAGAAGATGAAGATGCTTGGTAGTGAGAGGTTATCCGGAGGAGAGAGAAAGGTATTTGTATAAACATGTGAGGAGAGAGAGAGTGAAACACGCAGCAAGAGAGAGAAAAAGAGAAGTTTGAGATATATAAATGAAGAGAGAAATATTTGTTTAGATTAAAAAATAGGTTTAAAATGATGAGGGATTAGAAGATATTTTTTGAAACTATAGATTTATTAAAAAATAAAATCTAAAAATATGAGATATAAAGATATTTTCCCTTCTTTTATTTATTTATTTTTTAAGTTAGTGTTTAGGTTCAAGATGTTACCTAATGGTGCAGTACGGTATGTTTAGACTTTTTTGACCTCAAAAGTCGAAAGGTTCTATGCTCTTGTGGAAGCATTTTTTCCTCACTATAGTGGTTAGAATGTAGTCTATGAAAAAAAGACCTATGTGATCTTTACCGGGGAATATATATATATATATATATATATTTTTTTTTTTTTTTTATTTATTTTTTTTTTTTTATTTTATTTTTTTTTTTCACCCTTTTCTTTTGGCAAAAGATCACTTACAGGTGGTTTTATTATAATAATATAAATTTCAAAATAAAATCAACATAACAATAAAACCAAGATCTTAACAACTTGATGCCATTGAAACAACTATGCACCATGCTTGAAAATAAAAGATAAGATTTCAAGAAACAAAAGAAAGAGTACTGGAGATTACTTCAACTGGGCTTATTACACCCCACACCGAGTCGTCACCATCTGATGACGGGAGATCAATGGTCTAGCTTCAATCTCGAACCGAAGAAGCAAATTTTTGCCAAGCCACACCAATGAAACATGAACCCCTTTGATCACAAATACAAAACCTAGGTGAATTCTCTTAGCAATCTAGTTTGAGAGAGAGGAATTCTCTTTTTGCGAAACCCTAAAACCCTTAGCCATAAATCTATATTTGAGAGATAGGAGAGAATAACTTCATAACCTAAACCCCTAGGTTCTTTCACAATGTAGGAGAGAGATATCAAACATGAGAGAGATAAACTTTCTTAAGAGAGAGAGATCAAACATGAGAGAGACAAACTTTCTTAAGAGAGAGAGATAGAAAGATAATGTGTAGATATTTTTTTTTGATAGAGACAATATCTTTTTATAAGCTTTGAATAAGATTAGGGTTTTTAGGGTTTTCTTTGGCTTGCCTCTTCTTGTGAGATTGAACATAGACTGTCGATCAAGCATGACTTATGGGGTGAGAGATCTGAGCCATCTATTCCATAGATGGGCCATCAACATTATGGAAGGCGTATAAATCATTATCCCCCATTTCTAAACCATTTTCCCATCAATAAAAATTAAATAAATTAAATCTAATCAAAATATTGTGCATACTATAAAATAATATAAGTCTACTCAATCTTTTCACAAAATATTTCAAAGATATATCAAGTCAATATCTTCCAACCATACGGCCACATACCATATCACCAAAAAATAGGAAATAGAACAAGGGTGGGGCGTGCCACCTAAGGGAGGCACTCATGGGCCCCACCTTCTAAAAAAATATGGCAGGTCCATGTGCACAATGGGCCCCCATGATATTTTTATATATTTAAAATTAATAAGAGGATTTTAGAATATTATTTGAATATTTAAATAATTGTAAAGTCAATATTTTTAATTTTATAAATCCAAAAATTATAATAATATTAAAATAATTTCCATAATAAAAAAAACACAATTAAATTAATTTAATGGGAAAATGATCCATATGGTTTAGGAATTAATAATCATGGGGCACTCCACCTTCAACTGTGGACTACAAATCACACTTGTTTATCAGACCGACCCAGTGTTTCCTATGACCCACAGTCCAGGCAAGGGCTCATTAGCGGGTCACCAAAGTCCGACCGATGAACCAAGGGATCGCAATCCCAATCTGTGGATTTCAGGTCCTCCTTTAGAAACAAGTCAAGGTCACCAAGACCTTATGGAACCACAGCTCTATGACGCATAGGAGTATATCTCGCATATGCATACGCTTCATCCTAAAATGTAGATTTTTGGTTTTCCTGAACGATCTATCGATATGCATGCCGCGTGATGGTACGTGGATGAGGTTTTGGCCCCTGTCTCTGTTGGCCACCATCACACACAAGGGTCACACAGTCCCTCGGCTCACTCATCCCGACATATTCTCTGATTTCATCAAGGGCTAACCCATTAGAACTCTTTTCAATTTGTTCTTTATGCCCAGGTAACATGGGTTTTTCCCAACTGACTGGCCTAGATCGTCAAGCACAGTCAGGTATATGCAAACATCATTTGCTTAGTATGGTCCACGAGGGACCACACTCTCACTGAGTTCATAGTTCACTATATCATTTTATTTTACAAGCACTCATAAGGCCTTTAAAGGCCACATAAACCCAACAGTCTAGGGGTACAAAATTTGGGGACGTGACCTTTTCAACCAAATGATCAATGTAAAACAATGGACAAGAAAACAATTCCAAATGTACAATGTAGATGTGTAATAAAAAACATCTTATGAGTGAAAAGAGACTGTTCAATTTTTGAATTGTTGGAAGTAAGTAATTAAAAGCTCTAAATCCTTTTTTGGTTCATATCTGAATCTCAAATTTTTAGATCCAAAAACCCTTGGAACTAGCTTTTTTGCATAAAGAGGGGCTGCAAAAGCCCATCATCCATGCACTTTGCAGTCTCTGGATTTTGGGATAACAATATCTTTGCCAAAAAATATCTTTTGAATAATTGTTTCCTGCGGGCTGGACCACATTGGTACAATATGCAGTTTAGAGGTATAAATTATCCATCTTAAAAATGAATGCAAATAGGTGGTCCATCTAAAAACAATTGTAACTAACGGTCCAAATGTTTCTTAATATAATTATTATTTACAGTTTTCAAAATTTATTTATTTTTTCATATTCATGATCTCCATGTTGAAGATTATATATTCTCTAAAAATTTGAATCAAATTATATCTCAAAAATATATTTATTGCCAAGCCCACATTTCTACATGTGCGGGCTTGGCTGCATGTTAACCACATCCATATCTTTTTGGGAAATATCGTACAAAACCCTAATTCTCCATTTTATTTCACAAGAGACCCTCCTTCCATTTTTCTTTCAAGCAGTATAAATAAACCCTCAAATATTTCACCTAACCCCCTCATCCCTTATTTCTCCCGTTTATTCATTTTTGGCCATAAGAACGGACCCCAACAAATTATTTTATTCTATCTAAATCCAAAATCCTTTTTAACCCTCCTTTCTCCTATTTTCATTTTCACTACGATAATACCTCTCTCTCTACTACGGCAAGGGCTCTCTCTCTCCATTCGACAAAGTCTGTTTACCTCTCATGGTAACTTTATCTCTTTCTCTCTCCTCTATCTCTGTCTCTCTCTCCCCCTGCCTTCAAAACATCTATTGCTCTCACTGTTTGATACTCTCTCTTTGACTCTTTCTCTCTTTCTCCATTCCTCTCATGTTTCGGTGCTGTTGCCGCATCAATCTTTTGTTTTTGATCTCTCTCTACCCCTTGGGTCATTGTTCTCTTTTTCACTGTATCTCTCTCACTGGTATCTGTATTCTTATTTTTTACTTCATGTCTCTCTGATCCCTATTAATTTTGATCTTTCCTCTTTTTCTCTGCATTTCTTGTATGTTCTTCGTATTGAAGTCAAGGTTTCTTAGTACCTTGATGTATAGAGAGAGAGATTACCGTAGTGGAAATGAAAACAAGGGAAAAGAGGGTTAAAAAGGATTTTGGATTGAGATGGAATAAAATAGTTTGTTGGGGTTAGTTTTTAGATGATGTGGTTAGGTGAGATATTTGAGGGTTTATTTTTACCTCTTGAAAGAAAAATGGAAAGAAGGTCTACGGAGAAATAAAATGGAGAATTAGGATTTTGTACGATAGTTTCCCTATTTTTTTTATGTTGATTTCAAAGTCAATGTTGTGCATTCCGCAAACAAACATGGGAAGTATATGGAAACCGTGGCTTATGAATAATGGTTTCTTGTGAAGAAATGCCCCATAAGTTTATGGGATTGTCTACTCTAAAACAACTTATCTGTAGTACAAAGGGGCCATAATCACATGTACTTCGACAACTTGGGTTTGTTACAAAGTTTTGAAAATTTGAATACGGGGCCTTGTTAATTGAACAAATATAGCCACCCAATTTTTCAACAAGTAAAAAATTGTGACCTCCATACCAAATATAATTAGTATTGTTGTATACATTTCCTAAATTTATTAACATACATGTTAGAGTTAGCAATAAAAGCAAAGAGTGCATATGCTATGCTCCCATATGAGCTTACTGTGTATCTACTCCCTCGCTCAAAACACCTATTTAGGATAATTTTTTTTATCTAAAATTTTGGGAACCACATCAAAATTACTAAATCATTATGTTTAATAGAAAAACTTTAAATTTTGAGTTTTGTGACATTTAGATCTAGCCCTTCTAAAATTAGACAGTTTCTATTATGTCTTTAGGTATTGGTTTTTCCCAATACAATCTATTTCGAAATTTTTTTTTTGTTAAGATTATTTTATAGGTTGTAGAGATTATATTCCCAAAATTTGAGATCTAAAAAATACCCCCTAGCATTGGGTTTTGCCCGAGGGAGTAAATCGACTGGTGAGGGAGTTGAAAATCTTATGGGAAAAGGAAAAGCCCCTCCTCTTTTTTCTTTGGCAAAAGTTTACATAGAGCCTAGGCTCTAAACAATCAAATTAGAGCCTACCTCAAAACGTTCACTAGGAGTTGTTTTGATGTCCAAATATTATCAAATTGATCATATGGTCGTCAAGAAGCATGGACATTAGAAAAACATGGATTTCAAATTTTGGAAATAGTCCATCTTGTAATGTATTTTTAGACCGTCAATTTTCAAAATTTTCAAGATTTTTAAGTTTTCATAAATATGCTTGATCTACATTATTTTTTAAGCTTTAAATTTTATAATTAAAGATAAAAATATAATTTAAGGTTATCACCAAACTTTCTTGAGACCTTATTCTGGACACTATTTGAATGTGTGCTCTAATTTGATTGGTTAGCGCCTCGGCTCTATACAAACCGCATCCTTTTTCTTTTGTTTTTTTAATCAAATTTCAGACAGTGGTCCGTGAATTAAACCGTCAAGGTTTCCTTCCCGAGTGTGATTTCTAAAAATGAAACCCCCTCTTTTCAGACAATGTTTCACGTGGGAATGTTGTAAGAAGCAACTAATGACCCCACAACCCACTCCCTCAACTACCATTATTTCCTTCAACTTTTTTTATCAATGCTTTTTGCAGGGATAATGGGGTTACAAACCCTGTCTTCTATCTGGGTTTAGCTTTAAAGCTACTCTCTTTCTCTCTCTAAAAGGATGAGAGAGAAAGAGCCCTTTGTTTGCTGACACTTTGCATCTTTTCCTCAGCCACCAATTCCTATTAAATAAGGGGAAAGAACCCATTTTTTTAACGAATACAGAGAATGCTCCAAAGCATTTAGCCATGGCGAAATCCCCTGCAACTCTTCTGTTTCATTTCTTCTTCCTCCTACACTCTTCTCTTTATGCTGTCTCTTCTTCATCAGATAGAGACACTCTTTTGGCCTTTCGCAGTGAACTCTCTGCTTCTTCTCAGAAGCTCCTGCCATGGAATCTTACTACTCCAATGTGTAAGTGGAGTGGGGTTTCATGCCACCCAGATGGATTTACAGTGAAATCCCTGAACCTCGACAACTTGGGGCTCTCTGGAATGTTAACCCCAGCTGCTGCTTCAAAGATCTGTAACCTCAACCGCCTGGTTGTTCTATCCCTTACTGTCAATAACTTTACTGGAACCATTCCTCGGGAGCTCGGTAATTGCTCAAGCTTGGAGGACCTCGAGCTTAGTGATAACTCATTTTCTGGATCGATCCCCCCTGAGCTTTTTGAAATTAAGGGGTTGGCCGAGATCGATCTCGGCACGAATGACCTCACTGGTTCCATTCCAATACAGGTAACTTCTTGCACTACTCTCAAGTTTTTAGGTCTTTACAGCAACAATCTTAGTGGACATGTACCAGAGGGTCTTTTCAGGTTGCCTGAGTTGAGGTATGCCTATCTTCAGGCAAACGCATTTATAGGCAAAGTCCCTGATTTTGGCCTACCTTGTGCTCTTATTGAGTTAATGATAAATCAGAATGAATTCACTGGCTTTATTCCTAGAAGTTTGGGCAACTGTCACAATTTAACATATATTTATGCCTCAGATAATAAATTCGATGGGGTTATACCAGATGTTTTTGATACAGTTTTGAGCCTTGAAATCCTGGATCTCAGTGGAAATGGTTTTGTTGGGGGGATACCGGAAAGCCTGAAACAACTTGAAAACTTATCAGAGATTGTTCTCTCCCAAAATAATTTGAATGGGAGTATTCCATGGTGGATGGGTAGCCTTAGTCGACTCTCTCTTATTTCTCTATGGGGTAACCATATTGATGGTTCAGTCCCTCGATCACTTGGACAACTTAAGGGCTTGAAGAATTTGTTTCTTTCTGAGAACAAACTTGAAGGCTTATTGCCACCAGAGCTCGGGAATTGTACCTCTTTAGTGGAGCTTCGGCTTCAGAATAACCTTCTTTCAGGGTCTATTCCCAAGGGGATTTGTTTGCTTGAAAAGCTTGAGATTCTTTATCTCTTTTGTAATAATCTCGAGGGAGAAATTCCTCAAGAGATTGGGAGGGCAAGAAGCCTGGTAGAGTTGGGTTTGTATAACAATAGCCTTACTGGTTCTATCCCTGAAGGAATCACAAATCTTCGAAACCTGACTTATTTGTCTCTGGCCTATAACCATCTTATAGGAGTGATACCTTCTCGATTGGGGTTAGATGCAAGTTTGAGTAGACTGGACTTAACAGGGAACCTTCTCTGGGGTCCTATTCCTTCAAGTCTCTGCTCTTCTGGTAGGCTTGAGGTGTTGGACCTTGGGTATAACAGTTTCAATGGCACATTCCCTGTTGAAATCGTGCAGTGTTTATCACTTTATAGGGTCATTCTAAGCCACAATTTTCTACATGGGAGTTTACCTTTGAATTCAACCAAAATAAATCCTGGAATTTCCCACTTTGATCTAAAAGGGAATATGCTGAAAGGTTCCATTCCTCCAGTTCTTGGACAATGGAGCAATCTTTCAATGGTTGATATGTCAGAGAACCAGTTCAATGGTAACATACCACCTGAGATTGGTATGCTAAAAAGGCTGCAAATTTTGAAGCTCTCTTCAAATAGCTTAATGGGTTCTTTGCCACCTGGGTTGTGTAACTTAACACAGCTGATCAAACTAGATCTCAGTAAGAATAGCCTTACTGGAGTCATTCCAACCCATTTCACAAACCTTGTGAAACTCCAGAGCTTGCGTCTCGAGGATAACAAACTCACAGGAAGCATTCCTGTGTCCCTTTCTTCTCTTGAGACCCTCTATGAATTACAACTTGGAAGCAACATGCTTCAGGGTTCCATTCCTGAAAGTCTCGGAAATTTGCACCATCTTTCTTTTGCTCTGAATCTTAGCAATAACATGCTCATTGGTCGAATCCCAGCAAGTCTTGGCAAGCTTGATAAGCTACAGATTCTGGATATCTCACACAATCATATCTCCGGCGAGGTCCCTTTCGAGCTAAACAACATGTTTTCTCTCGTCTCAGTGAACATTTCATACAATAAGCTCTCTGGTGAACTTCCTCCAACTTGGATAACCCTTCTTCTCTCATCGCCTCACTCTTTTCTTGGGAACCCAGAACTTTGTGTGTATGTTAACTGTGGAAATCAATGTGAGAGAGGTGAAAATCATAGATCTCGAATGAGGGGGAAAAGAATTGCAGGTTTGACGCTTGGAATTATCCTCTCTGTTGTAATTTTTTGTTTCATATTTTGCTTTGTTGTGGCTCGTCGAATTCATTGTCAGTGGGCCCATCTGCAAGTTCAAACTATGGATGGTGAAGCTCTTGAAGATCTACCCCATGATCTGAAATTTGAGGAGATAATGAGAGCATCTGAAAATTTGGGTGAGAAATTTCTGATTGGAAGAGGCATACATGGAAGTGTTTACAGGGTTGATACAGGGTTGAGACAGCATCAGCAAAAGTTTGGGCTGTAAAAAAGGTGGATATGTCAAAAATCAGCTTCACCACGGAGATCAAGACTCTTGGTTCAGTAAGGCACCGGAATTTGGTGAGAATGGCTGGACATTGTATAAGAAATGGCATTGGGTTGATAGTTTATGAGTACATGCCTAGAGGGACGCTATTCGATCTACTGCACCAGAAGAAACCAATTATGGAATTGGATTGGAATGCCCGGCATCGTATTGCTGTTGGAATCGCCCAGGGTTTGGCTTACCTTCACCATGACTGCATACCACAGATCATTCACATGGACCTCAAGTCTAACAATGTCCTGATGGACTCTGAATTGGAACCAAAGATTGGAGATTTTGGGATGGCCAAGTTAATGATCAGTTCAAGTGATTCATTTGCTAGTTCAAAGTCCTCGATTGTGGGCACAATCGGTTACATTGCACCAGGTGATAGTAACATTTTCCATTCTTATTTATCAAATGGAGAAGATGAGCCATGGAGATACCAGAGTCAATTTTGTCATCTTCACCGAATGAGACCCACCATTGGCTGGAGGATCTCACTCCGTTATCTTTCCATCATTGATGACTGAATGGACTATGGGTTTCCGAGTTTGTTTTGATTTTAATGTGCTTCCCTTTATCAGAAATTGGTCACTTGATTGTTTGTAGTGTTCTAACCATATCTACAAGCTGATTGCTAGATTATTTATTTATCCTTTTTTTATTCTTTTTGTCCTTATGTTGGTTGCTAACATCATTTTCTTTTTTTTCCATTGTAGAAAATGGATATTCCATGCGATTAACCGAGAAATGTGACGTTTATGGTTATGGAGTAATTTTGCTGGAGCTTTTATGTAGAAAAATGCCAGTTGACTCGAGTTTTGAAGATGGTCTCGATATTGTTTCCTGGTCGAAGAAGAAGTTGCAGGAAAACGAGGATCCGTTCTTTGTTTTGGATATTGAGATGTTCTACTGGAGCAAAAAAGAAAAATTAAATGCTGTGAAACTACTCGAATTAGCTTTGTCCTGCACCCAATCCCTACCTGATGCAAGGCCCTCTATGAGAGAAATTGTTGGCGAGCTCATGAAGTTGAGTAGCGGAATAAGAAGGGGGTCTAAACGCAGCAGAAAGGATTCTCTGGCTTCCCCATAAAAATCAAACTCTTATAAAATCTAAAATGTCTAAGACTTTAAGCATCAGTGATGGTCACTAACTACTTTTTTTCCTTGAATATTGCATTAGTATCATAGTACGGTACAAAATAACCCACCAGTAGCGAAAAGGAAACTCTCAGTGCACTGATGTGGAGGCCAGAAATGCAAGTGCACCAACAAGAGGGGCATTGATATAAGTTGCTGGCTCCGATTGCTGATAGTTATTCCTGTCGTCTGAAAATTCATCTCTGTTGTCTGGTCCACCCAAAACAGCACCAACCAATATGTTGGGATTGGGCATGTTCGAGTAGAGATATTGGAAACCGTCATTACATGGTATGGAATCAGGGTGGGCATGAACTGATGGCAATGACGAGCCTCTGTGGTGAACATGTTGCGGATATCTATTCCCAAAGCCCACCATAAACGAGAGTTTCGATGGGTTTTGTCCTAAGATGTAATCGACCTGGCTCTTGGCCAGTGAGATTA
Organism: Amborella trichopoda; assembly: GCF_054954075.1. Lineage (NCBI taxonomy): Eukaryota > Viridiplantae > Streptophyta > Magnoliopsida > Amborellales > Amborellaceae > Amborella > Amborella trichopoda. The sequence continues at coordinate 25,473,002 of NC_142344.1, forward strand.
GTTTCTGAGTTGTGATTGCAGAGTTTCCACAATAAGCTGCTGCCCCTGAAGAGCTCAAGTATTTGGCATATGCGATCAAAAGGAAAGCTGTGGAGGTCACATACTGTAGGTTGCTTTCACTTTCCTTGTAAAGAAGACCCCCTGCCAATATGTATCTAGTTTTATAATGAAAAAGCAGAATTATACCATGATACAGTGCACTTTTTTTTCTTTTTATATGGAGACAATGGAGTTCATTAACATGTTTGCCTGCCTGGTGTGTACTGGGCCTGGTAATTGGAAGTTCCTGGAACCAGGGAGCATATGAAATTATCGGCATGAGACTTGTATGTCTGCAATTCTTGCACTTTGTCCAACAAGAATGCCTGTGTGTCGCGCAAAACAAACGAGCAAAAGATTCAAAATGACCGACTTTATTTTTTTTGACAAATAAAATGACCGACTTTATTGAGGGTTCAATTCTTGTTGATAATGAAATTATGATTCATGGTTGAGAGAGAGAGACCTTGGAGAGAAGAATTCTGGTGCCTGCATGTTTGTCATCCCAGCTAAAAGAGTTACTGCTATCATCTGCCCCGAGTGTCTGACCATTGGAGTAAATGTAGGCCATATACATTTTGTCTTGTGATGCTCTATGCAACCATGATGCACCCCAAAGAAGCTCATCCTGAACACATGAATTTCACTTACTGCTTGACACAAAATCAACACGACCAAGTCTTTTGAAGCCAAGGGATAGGATAGATTGTCTTCTCACATGGTATCCGGAGTAAGAGCAGTAGAATGGGCAGACAACAGAGTTCAGGTTGTCGCTATAAGATCCTTTATATTTGTCAGCAAATTCAAAAACCTGAAAACACGTCATCTCGAAACTGAGGTTCATAACATTTAAATGATACGCCGCAATAAGATGATGCACCATGAGAAGGTTTCCTACTCATGCGGGAGTATATTATCCATCTACTCCCTCGGGAAAAACTTAATCTAGGAATATCTTTTAGATAGGCTGTGTCTCTATAACTGCAACCAACCTCAAAGAGATAAAAAAAAAAAATAAAAAAAAAAAAAAAAGAAAAAAATTGATAATCACTCTCTTCTGGAATCAACCTCAAAGAGAAAAAACAAAAAAAAAAAAAAAAAAAAAAACGAAAAAGAAAATTTGATAATCACTCTCTTCTGCAACCAACCTCAAAGAGAAAAAAAAAAAAAAAAAAAGATAATTTTCTTTATGCCTAAAAGATAAGGCATCCCATGATTGCACTACAGCCATTCAATTTTTAGAGGGCATGTTCAAGAAATCAAAATCCAATATTTATTTTTTTTTAAAGAAATAATCACCTATAGTTATAATTAGATGGATCTCCAAATTTCAAATGAGAAAAAAGAAATCCCGAGTAAATGTTTTGTTTTGCTCGGGGGAGTAAATGTATATGCTCCCGAAAAAGCTTAGTATACGTGCTCTTTTTTGACTGACCTGCTTTGCAATTTGGAGAAGTTTGCTAGAATATGAGGGGTCAGAGTCTTGGAACACAATCGAACTGGCAGCCAATGCGGCAGCAGTTTCCGCTGCTACATCTGATCCTGGGCTTTGGGGTGACACTTTGTAAACGTTGCGAGGTGTGTCCATGTCTTCTGGCCTCTCCCAGCACCTATGGTCTGCACTGGGTTCTCCAATCTGCACTCATCTCAAACCAGAATCCAAGCTCAATATCATTTTGCAGAGTAGTTGTGTCTGTATGAGATAGAGATTTTGGTGGCAATGTTTCCCTTACTTGGACATATAGAGTGTTCGGCTTTGCAGTAGCTGCCTTGAGCAGATAATCAGTGCCCCATCGGACCGCGGCTTTGGCATTGCCAAGCTGGTCTTGCATTGAGCTTCCAAATTCAATCACGCTCCATGCCAGCAGTGTTGTTGTGAAAGCCATGGGGAGTCCGAACTTGACGTTGTCCCCTGCATCATAGTATCCTCCCACCAGATCAACCTGAAACACGAACAAAGAATTCAAGGAACATCTACACATGCTAACCTTGTCGGCCTAATAGAAACCACACTGCTTTGGGTTAGAAAACCGAGATTTCTTAATGAATTGCTCTGTATATCATCGGATAACTGCACAGTAATTTTGTTAAATGTGATAGCTAGGATCAATATACGGGTTTTTTTATATGTGATAGCTAGGATAAATATACGGGTCGATAGGTGAAAATTAGAATAACGTAACATGATCAGCAGAGCCATCAGACATCGCAGAGTCTGCTCTCCATGTGACACGTTGGTCGGAAGGCAGATTTCCAGAACGCTGCGCCTCGAAAAAGAGAATGGATTTGGAGAGTGCATCCTTGTAGTCTAGGGCAACTGCATAGGTGATGCAGTAGAGGAGTAAGCTTATCCATACACTGAGCAAAGAGAGTGGTGCTGCTCTGACCGCACCCATTGCTTAGAAAAATGAGAGAGGGAGTGGAGAGGTGGGAAGTTAGAGAGAGAGAGTGGGGAATTAGAGAGGTGGGAGTGGGGATTTTATAGAGAGGGAAATGAGGGGTGGCAGTTGGAGGTTAATGGAAGTAACGGTTTGTTTGATCGCGGGATCAACTGCGATAAATGTGGGCCATTGTCCGTGTGGAGAGGGAAAGGAGATGGAATTAAAGCGGGTTTTGCAATTGTTTAACGCACGTGTGTCCAAATTGGCGTGAATTAAGCCCTGTTTTGGCCTTCAGTTTTGGCTCATTTTACGTTTTTCAAACTCTCAACAAGTCACGGGTTTTCTCCCTCTTCATACACTCAATCACGGGAATAATCGGATGCTGGAGAACGGAAGGTAGAGCTAGAGAGGGCTTGGCTTCTTGACACGTGGACGACTCGAAGTCCTACTCACTGGAGAATGTAAGATTGTGAGGAAGCTCACCTTATCTTGATGGAGGATAAGTCCATTTTTGCATGAAATCCGGATAAACTTTATTAAATTGGTGTTCACGGACTATCACGATTTTCTTTGTATGCTACGGTTTGATGAGCATATCCATGGCAAATGTATATTACAAGGCAGAAGCATGTGGTTTTCCCGATCTACCTTTTTGTTACAAAGAGTTTATAATTACCCTTGGCCATTGGATGTGAAATGGGGTGTCTTTAGAAGTGTTATTGACGGGGTTCAAAGTCCAAAAACACAAATTTCAAATTTTTTAGATGTTTAGGTGTGATTTTTTTGAAAGTCAAGAGTGATGACGTCTAATTTATAAAGAAAAAAAGTCTATATAAATTTATAACTATGCTATAGAAATAAGGTGCACCGATTAGAAAAGAGTGTTTTTAAGTTGGAAAATCATTTGATTGATTATCTCAACCTCAAGATATATAAATATATATAAAAAATATGTTTCAAGTCTATAAATAGTGTATTTTGGAACGTGTTATTTGGATGGTCTATTTTCAAAATTTTGAAGTGTTTATAGATATACTCAATCTACATATTTTTTGAAATTTTAAATTTCATAATAAGGGTTGGATATAGATTTTCAAGTTCTTATAAAGCTTTTGGTCCAATGCCATAAGCAAACAACAAATGTACAATATAAGAAAAGAGGGATACCGGTCTCTTCATCACCTTTGTATACAAGGTAAATGTTAGGGAGAACTTTACCCCTTTTGCAAAGATTGTCAATCGTGAGATATTTATCTTGAAAAGCTACCCAAAAGAAGGTTTGGACTTTCACGGGAATAGGCCATTTTCAGATTGACCCAAATGTGCTATCAGTCCAACGAACTCTATCTAAGAAAAAGAGCCTATAAGTAGACTTAACTGAAAACACCCCAGTACTTTCAATCTCCCACATAATCTCACCTTCAAAGCAAAGAGAGATGTAGACTTGTTCAAGGAGGTGCAAAAGACTTTGTAGCTGCATAATAACAGAATCTGAAAGCTTGTTATATAGTACACCTGAGGGTGGAGCAGATACCAAGTCAGAAATTTTCGCAGCTTGAAGTGCGGCCTTGGCAAAGAGCTCTGAAAATAAGGAACACAGAGGAGCGTCACTAAGCCATATATTGAAACAAAAGAAAGTGTTTCCCCCATTACTAATTAACCATCTAATATTGCTTGAGACTATCCTTTTGCAATTGAAGATTTCCTTTCACATTTGTGAAGTAAATGTTCCACCTCTACCTTTCTTGATCAAATGAGAAATGTGATCAAAGCCATATTTTACGATCAAAACCTCTTTCCTAAGATGGGAAGAGTTCTAAAAACTTCTCCACCACCATTTAGATAGTAGGGCCCAATTCATGAGTTTCAGCTTTCGAATACCCAGACCACCTGATTTAACCGGCGTGCAGACCTTATCTCAATTCACCAAATGAAACTTTTTCTGATTTTCATTCACATTCCCCCAGTTAAAAATATGCATGTATTTTTCAATTATCTTTATAACTTCTCTGGGCATTTGCAAAATGGACATCAAATAAATAAGCAGGTTTGTAAAGGAAGATTTGACCAAAGTGATACGACCACCCAAAGACAAGGTTTTTATCTACCGTAAGTCCATTTTAACTTGATATCTATGAATGAGAGGGTCCCAAATTACCCATGATAGTTTGCTATTAGAGATAGAAACTCCTAAATATTTCAGATGAAACTTATCCACTTCACAACCCAAGATAGAGGTGAGAGAATCCACAGGGCCATTAAAGCAAGAAATGCCCATTATCGATGTTTTATGGAAGTTTACTTTGAGACCTAGTGCCAGCTGGCAACAAAAGAGAAAAGTGCTCATTATGATTTGCATCACAGAAAATCAGGGTATCATCTACATAATGTAAATGAGAAATGACTGGCCCAGAAGGGGAAACCTGAAACCCTCATAAGAGACTAGACCTCACAACATTCTTAAGCATCATGCTGGTTCCTCTAGAAGCTTGGAAAAATAAAAAGAGATAGGATATCTCCTTGTCTAATTCCCCTAGAAGCTTGAAAAAATCCATTAGAGCTACCATTAATAAGGATATAGAAATGGGTCGAAGAGAGGCACCCCATCATCCAAGAAATCCATTTTAAACCAAACTCCATTATTCTCATAATCTTATAGAGGACTTGCCATTCAACTCTGTCAAAATATTTTTCTATATCCAATTTGATGATCACTCCTGGTTGTTCTGCTAACTTCCTTGAGTGAATGCATTTAGGGGCAATAAGAATGCTATCTGAATCATCCGATCTTTGATAAAAGTAGATTGCTCATCTGAGATGACAAAAGGTAGAACACGCTTCAGTATTTCAGCGAGAACTTTTGCAATGATTTTGTAGAGACTAGATAAAATCCTGATGGGTCTAATGCCACAATTTTAGCAATGATATCTTTATTGAGAATTAAAGAGATAAAGGCTGGAAGATATTCTAGTCTCTTGGGACTATACTGTCTATTTACTTCCTTGGGTAAAACCTACCTAGGCTTAATTTTAGGATCCCAAAATTTGGGTAAAACCTCTTTCATACATTGATTAATCTCAAGGAAAAAAATATTTCATGATGGCACCTCCTAAGCATTTGAAAAAAATAGTGTCAGGACTGAATAGAAACCACCAAATTTTTAAAAGGTGAGATGCAAAACACAAATTTCAAAATTTTATTTTTGAGGATAAACATCTAATGATTACTAGGTGGTTCCCAAAATTTCAAATTGAAAAAATGCTCCCAATTGGATCATCTGGCTGAGGGAGTAAAATAAACTATGCTACCAAAAAAGCATAGTATACGTGCTCTTTTTCAAACTACGACCTAACAAACTTCGAGAATGGTGCCTAAAATATTTAAAAAGCATATACCAATCTGAGCCTGGTGGTATATAATGACAATAGTTTTCTCACGAATGGATAGAGTACCTCAATGAATATTTCTAGTTAAGAATTTAGCTAGTCTCCACCATCTGTTGTGGCAAAAATGCCTTGGATGCTCGAGCTATGTATCATATGCTTTACACAATGTATGTGATGATTTTATTTTGAGTGTTTTGGGTCACTCCCCTGTCTGTTACGCGCATGTTTTGGGTGGAAGAATCAAAATCAATAGGCGTATACTTAAAATGGGAAATTTATCAAACCCCATTGGAAGATCATTTTAATCATATTACTTATTTTTTAGGGAAATGTTTCGATGAGGTTGCAACCTATCAAAATAAATAAACTCCACTACAAAACTCACTAAAATTTACAGTTCTGGCGTCAAGATAATTTAAAATCAATCATCTCGGCCTTGACGTTTTATGTTTGTAAAAAAAAGAAAGATTTCAAGCCCTAAAGTAGTGTATATTATAACACATTATTTAGATTGTCAATTTACCCTAAAAATAAGTATTTACAGATCCGCAAGATTTATGTCATTTTTTGAGCTTCACATATCATAGTTGGTGTTGAACATTGATTATAGAGTCATGATGGAGATTTTTCATGCCCAAAGTACTTTCCAGACATGAATTTTGAGGTAATACTTTACTTTATTTCAAAATTTTGGACCTTATAGTAACTGCATCAGAAAATATTTTGATAGGACTGTAGCCCTATCAAAATAAGTAAAACCTCACCTCAAAACTCACCAAAATTTGTAATTATAGCGTTAGAGAAAATATTGACCACTACATTTGTGAAAAAAATTAGGAATTCAAGCCCTCAAAATAGTGTATATAACACATTATTTAGACCGTCAATTTGGCCATAAAAATAAGTGTTCATGGATATGCAAGATTTGTGCCATTTTTTAAGCTTCAAATTTCATTGTCAATATTGAAAGTTGATTTTAGAGCCATGATAGAGATTTTCGATGCTCAAAGTGCTTTCCAAACGAGAATTCAATGTGAAGCTTTACTTTATTTTCATAAAGCTTGGGCCTTATAGAAACTGTATCTTTCTGTTTGGCTACACCTAAGATAAAGTGTTCTAGATCAAATGATAATTCCATTAACAAACAGAGCAAAAAGAATTGTCCGGGAGAAAATATAGTAGAGTGGGTTGGTAAATGTATATCCCTTGGGAAAAAGAACCATGAAAGAGGATGTTAAATATCGGCGTTTGAGTCATTTCATGGTGTATTCTTGTGAAAAAAAATGGATTACTTAGATCTAATTGTCCAAGGATGCCAGCAAATGCCCTACCCCATATGGGAGGAAACAATGAATCATTTTGATAGCAAAGGTTGAAAGTTGGACAAGGTGATCAAGCACTATACAATTTTTAATTTTTCCTTTTTCTCACCGACTAGATCACTTACAATAGTCCAAGAACAATAAAACTCACTTGAAAATAAACAAATACATAAATAAAAGTGGTTCTCACTTGTTACCACTAATTAGAATTTTTTTATTTAATAAATAGAACCAACACGATGCTTATGGGAATAAAAAAGACACAAGAAAAGATATTGTAAAGCACAAAGTAAAAGATGTCGGAGATCACCTCAACTATGCTTAGTACATCCCATACTGGGTCTCCTCATCTAATGGTATACGAGACCAATGGTGTATCTTGGATCTAACAAGTATGGGAAAGCTTAATGCTAGAACCCTTAATCAATGTGAGAGTATAGAACAATACTAAATCCAAGGCCTCAATGCCTTATCTAAATGAGTGGGGCATTGCCCCTCTTCATTTCCTAAGTGGGGCATGCTCCTTCCTTCTACCCTTGACTATTAAGAGAGAGAGATTAGAGATAAACTTTAGGAGAGAGAGAGAGAGAGTTTGCGACCATCTATATTTCTTCATTCCATCCAAAGCCACTTTGATTCTTCATTTGCTTGGCATTCTTGTAGTTCTTTGATTAAGTTCTAAGTTTATTTTTAAAAACATACATTCTCATATTCATTCCAAGGTGCACATTGAACTCCTGCTCAATTGCACTCTATTGCTCATTTTTAAAAGCAGATTTGGGTATGCATTGCTCAACAAGTAGCTCCAACAAAACTGCCTCCATTTGTAATATCCATTTAATTTTCCTCCCCGTGTTGGGATTTGACTAAGTCACTGGAACTTCGTTCTCCATGTCTAACATAAATATCAAATATCACTATGATGTCAAACTTTTGGGAAAATTTTCACATGGAATGCATTCATCCAATACATCAATATAAAATACAATTATAAAGCAAAGTTATACATGACTAAAATAGAAATTTGGATAGATTTAAAAGGGTATGAAAGCAACATACATGTTATCATAATGTCTAATAGCAAAACATAAAGCGAAGTTTTCATCCCATAACTGTTTACATGAATATATCTCAATGAGTCCTATAATCTGCCTATATTTGCATTGCAAGCTCATCTTTGAACTTAGATCATTAATCTCTCTCCCTTTGATTCCTCCCAAATACTTCCAACTCTAAAACTTCCACTAACTGTGGTTGGATTCGATCACATATTATCTATTCATAATCAAGAAGATCACCATTTTCACCAATGATAAAATTGTGCAAAATACAACCTGCAACAATTGTCTTGACTTGGGTTTTAATCGGGTAGGTAGTAGTTACTTTCAAGCAGTGTTTGAAAAATCAGCGATCCGATCCAGAATTGGGCGATCAGGATCGGGAATTGGTTAGACCATTTCGGATTTGGCCATAAAACGAGATTCGGCCTTTTTTCTATACTAAATCGTCATTTTGACGTCATAAACTCGGACATATCACCGATTCCATAATGAAAATCAGACGTTACCATGGTTTATTTTAAAAATGGTATACTTACTACATGTGGTCGCACCCTACCGTAAGTCAAATAACCGCCGCATGCTTCGCTTGGCACGCAAGTACCACTCATAATGGTTGAATTACTTTTATAGTGGTTTGTAGTCCCACAATTTTTCGATGGGGGACATTGTTGTTGGGCACCATGCATTTAGAGTCTGTGTTAATGTATGATCATTTATTAACACACGACCATTTAGACACTTTTAACGCATGACCATTTAGACATTGTTAACGCATGACTATTTATTCCAAGAGCGTTAACGCATGATCATTTATTATACGATACATTGTACGCATTTAGAGAGGCTTTGAAATACTATTAAAGGCACCATGCATTTATACGTATTTTTAAACCTTATTATTGGTGCATATTCAATAGAATTTTAAAACCTTCCTTATATGCATTCAATAGTATTTTAATAAATATTTATCATATTTATTATAATGTTATTATTAATAATTATACATTGATAACCAAATTTTGTATTTTATTTACTAACTTGTTTGCATTATAAATTATGCACTCAATAGTATTTAAATATTTTTTATCATATTTATTATAATATTATAATTAATAATTATACATTGATAACCAAATTTTGTATTTTATTTACTAACATGTTTGCATTATAAATTACGTATTTATTTTTTTATCATATTTGTTCTTATAATTATGCAAGGGATTGAAAAATCAGCGAGTCGGCATGGAATGGTTTGATTCGACCCGGGAATTGGTGATCCCATGCCGATTCTAGCATAAAAAGTGGAACCGAGCGATCTTAGAGGGGAATTGGTTGTGTTTTGGCTAAACTCTTGTTTGGACAGGTGAATTTTTGCTATTGATTTCATTATGCTTATGTCACTACTTTAACAATCTTATATGATGAAATTGTATGGTTGCTAATTTCTTAACAATGAACTTTGACAACCTCATCTTTCATTTTGGTATTAGGTCATTTTACAAATTGTTCATGTATAATTATATACTTCATCTATGATAATTCTATGCTTCTCCTTTTGTATGATGTAAATTTAATGGTTAACAGTAATTCATACAGTGAAAGAACATCTCAATATTTGCATATTGATGTAAAAAAATAGAAGTTATTAATGTAGTACCCCCATTTCATATTGGAGTCCTAAAAAAACATATTTGTAATGATTTTTTGATAATTTTTTTGGATTTTGTTAAGGCCGAATCCGACCAATTCGGCTGATTCCCGATCCAATCGTCGATTCCCGATCCGAATCGTCAATTCATCGATCTAGATGGGTTTTTGGGATGCCCGATCTAGGGCACCGATCCGTTTTTTAAACCACTTCTTTCAAGATAAGAAAGCAGTCTCTCAAAACTCCAAAAGTACATTCAATGGAATTTCTGTGAGAGGAATACCATTTATTAAACAACTCTTTGTAGTTTTGTAGTTTTTGTCTACTATGAACATAATCATTCAAATAGTAACGAGTCCTACGATTAGAGGTGAGAAATCCTGGGATATTAGGGTATTATGCATCTCTTAGAGATTATTTTCCTACAAAATGAATGTTTGATTGAAATTTAAGGCAATTAGTAGCTCTGCTTATAGTTTTATGTGAACATATATAAAATGCAAAGTTATAGTTGAAATGCAGTTGTGAACTAAAACAAGATCATCACAGGTGAGTCCTAATTGCAAAACATGAGAATCAACATTAGAACCCTCCCATCTGGCACGAATGTATTGGAATTGAAGGTTAAATAAGTAAACGTCCAAAACATTTTGTGATGTAAAACCTTTTCTATTATGATATTTTTCTAGCCTGAACAATTGTCGGGATATGAGTGTCATCAATGGCTTCAACACATTCCTATTATTGAGAAGCAATTAGAATATTGTTGGATACTACATTAATCAAATAATAAGCGTGATCAACATGCATTACCTTAAAATAAGAAAAAAAAAAACTTCTCCTTCTTAGCGTATTCGGCTTTGGTGGTTTAAAGAATGGGAAAGGTTTCTATACTTGCCCTATAACTTAGAATATCTATGCTTCCCCTACCATCCAGCCGTCCAATTTTGATCAAAAGAGCCACTCACCGTTTGATCTTAGATCCGACGTCTCAAAGTATTTTATTTTTAATTTGTTTATACAAATTTTATAAATATTAAATTTGGTACGTGTCATCTTCTCATTGGGGTGCACCTATAAAAAATATTTAAAATAATTTTTTGATAAAATATAATGATTAAAATACCCCTTGAAACTTTTAGGGGTATTTTGGTCATTTTATTTTATTGAAAATATTGTTTTTATATTTTTCACTAGTGAAAATTTAATAGAGGATTGGGCGTACAAAATTTCGTGTTAAAATAGTTTGTAGAAAAAAAAATTAAAAATAAAATAGTTTAGAGATGTGACATTGTGATTGAAGCAATCTTTGCCCTCAATTCAGAATGGACGGTTGGATAAGGGGAAGTATATAAGTTTTATGTTGTAGGGGAAGCATAGAAAGCTTGCCCTTAAAGAATTCTCTGTGAATTCTTATGAATACATTCAACACTCGATTAAAGTGTCGACTAACAGTTTTTCCCTAGTGACCAGTCTTTTGGTTTTTCAGGCTGTAGCTTAATGTGTGCAAGAACATCCCAAGTTGTTTATCTCTCCAAATGAATTTTCCTCTAGATAGAGTAAGCTTTTTTACTTATTCTAATATAGTTTTGACAGTCCATCCTGGTGGATTTAACTATAGTTTTGTAGTAGTTAGAACCACTTGAATTATGCTTTGGTGCATATGGTTTGTGCACATAGGTTGCTACAACAATACCTACCACATCCAGAGTACTACCAACTTAGCTAGTGATGCAGTTATTTTTATCTTTTTCTTCATGCTTGAGATTTTGATTGTTATTTGTCATGGTAAAAGATTGATCACTATATGCGGTCTGTATAGATCCTAGGCTCTAAACAATCAAATTAGAGCCTACCTTCCAATAGTGTCGAGAAATGTGGTCTCAATACTGAAAATCTTTGTGATAACCTTGAGATATATTTTTATCTTTATTTGTAAAGTTTAAAGATTAAAAAATAGTATAGATTGACATATCTATGAAAACTTGAAAATCTTGAAAATTGATGGTCCAAAAATGCGTTACAAAATACACTATTTCCAAAACTTGAAATTCATTTTTTTTTCTCATGTCCATACATCTTGATATCGAGATGATCAATTTGAGGATATTTGGGTATCAAAACAATCTCTTCTAGTGAAATTTTTTAGGTAGGGGCTCTAATTTGATTGTTTAGAGCCTCGACTCTATATTAAATTTTCCACTATATTAAACCTAAAGAAAATACTAATAACAACAACTTTCATTAAGGGGATTTACCTACATTTGAACAAATTGACACCAACTTTCATCAAGGGGGTTTCCCTAAATAGCTAAGAAAGAATGAATCAATTGAACTAATTCACAATCGAACCAATGAACACCAAATTTATTAAACCAATTCAAGTCAAGACAATACATAAAGATGGAAACATGTGATGCAGTTGTAGAACAGTTCTACAATAAAATCGAATTTCAAATGCAGAGCAACAACTTCCATTAAGGGGACTTCTTGGAAGGTATCGATTTTCCATAATGATTCTTGACTTATTCTTTAGAATAATTAGAAAATTGATTTTTCATGGAGCATAAGGAAGTCTAACTCCTACCAAAAAAGATAAAAAAATAGAAAATATTTCAAGCAGAAGCTTCTATTAGAATTGCATTCCATATATCTTGAAATTTGCAAGAATGGACCCGGCTTTGAAAGTGAAAGATGCTTTTCTATTTGCTTACACTCTACTAACACGCTTCATAATGGTGCGATTCATCATCTAAACAACCGTGTTTTGCTTACTACAATATCATGCTCAATAAAAAATTTATTAAATTCACAAAAACAAAATTCTTTTAAATTATCAAGTTTTAGATCCTTGATGCTCTTATTTTATTTGTTTTCTACCAAGGCCATGAACCTTTTGATCTACAGCGTGGTACAAACATATTTCTATAGGTTCTTTAATAGACTGGTACAAACATATTTCTATAGGTTCTTTAATAGACTTTCGCCTAGACTCATTTGTAAGAAATACTGAAACAATGTTTTGCCTTATCTTCTTCATCAATTTTCACATCTAGTACATCAACTTGCTAAACAAGACATTAAATTCATTAAAGTGCCTCTATAAAGAAACATTATCACTTATCATGAAATTATACAGTTCCTGATAAAGAAATTTTTTATTAGAAAGATACTTACCTTCATTAATCTCTTTCACCCTATCCCATAACTCTTTTGCCGATTTTTCCTAGCAAACATTTAAGAAAATAGATTTGCCTAAGGTCAAAAGAATATTTACATTGGACAAATGATCCTTATCAGCAAATTTCACTTCGTCAACTTTTTTAAGTTTTTTTTCTTTGTTATTTGACACCACTTCACAACCATCTTTCACTAGCATCACATATATATTCAATATTCAGGTAGAGAAATTCGAACCATGGAATTGAATTGTATATTGGATTGAACTTTCTCCATTTACCTCTAAAGATTAGCTATCTACCTCAACACGTACCCAACAAGGGTCTCAAACCTTGGGGCTCTAATAGCAACTAGAGATGATAAAAACCAAGGTTTGGGCAAAAATAAAGGAAGATGAATATAGTGCGGAGAATTAAAGAAACGAAACACAAATTGTTTACATAGTTCGGCAATTGGCCACATCCACAAGGCATCATGCTTTTGTTCTAGTAATCATAAAAAACACTAAGCAGGCATGCTCTAAAATAGAGTTTTTCTTTCTCTAGAATACCCTTTCAGAGGAATAGAAAAACTCACCTTTCTTCATATATTACCCCTCTCTCTCTCTCTCTCTAAAGCAACCTTTAAAAGAGAAAAGCCAAGAGTAACCCACATGCCCATCTATCAATTCTCTTTCTTTTAAAAGTGAGAAAGTTTCTCTCTCATACTCATGGCTATTTGAAGTTCTAAACCCAAAGATTCACATCCTATAAAGACAGGATCTCCATTAACTGGTTTGTATAGATGCTCCCTCCCTCTCCAAGCCCACCCAATCTCTCTTGAGCCCTAATAACTGTTTGCATAAGGTGCTCTCTCCCTCTTTAATCCCGTTGCTTCTCTCTTGAGCCCTTAATAACAGTATAAAGTGCTCACTCTTTCTTTAACCAGTTATTTTGGTGTAGATAAATGCTACGTTTTTAATCTCCTCTAATGCCTCAAAAATTTCACTGCAATTACCAAACCTTTTGGTTTACTAATCAAACTTCTTCCCATTTTTTCACTTGTACCATAAAGATTTTGAATTTGGTATCATAAATTTATTGCTTACTTGAAATTATATAGAGATATTTGAAAGACTTCTATAAAAAATAAATAAAAATAAAGCTTATCATAACAAAAATATGTTATTCCAATCATATTATTCCAATGAGTTATCATGTTGAAACCAAAGTCTAATTATGTTGAACAGCATGTGATTCCATGTAAGTGCCAAAGGCATGCAAAATAAGTAAGAAATGGTGTGATGATGACTTTAGAAGAATGGTGCAAGTTATTATTAAAAAATCTTTTTGGAATGGTGATGATGTTATCATTAGAAAATGTTTTTGGAATGGTGTGATGACGACTTTAATTCCGTATTTTAGTGAAATTTTGTGATAAAAAAGAAAGAAATGATAGTTTATAGGCAAGTGTTGGTAAAATATTGGTAATGCATTTCCTATATTCCTTCTAAACATAGACAAACAATAGCAATGTATTTCCCAAGTTGCATTTAAATACTACCCAAACAGTAACAATCCATTTCTAAGTAATATATTACGCAGTAATGTATTACACCAGTAATATATTTCACAGAAAATATATTTCCAGGTATCCAAACGGCCCCTTCAGGTGTATTGAACCCTTGCTTTCTTTTCTTTCGGTTGGTTGGTGGTTTTTCGAGACCACCACTCCTAAAATGTTTGTGTGTGATTTAGAGGTTATAAATTGCTATTGATCAGTTCCCACTAAGTATTTAATTTTTTATAGGTTCATTATCTTTTTTTTGCCTAAATTGTTCACATGGTAAATCAAAGATGACATGAAAATTTCCAAATGAAAAGAAAAGAAAATAAATAGAAGTGGTAAATTATACATGAATCTAATTGCATTGAATTACATTTGGTAAGGTAGAAAAATAAAATTGATAAATTGGAACAATTGCCAATAACTATTTTTAAAAGAATTTTACCAGAAAAGTAACCAAGATAAGAATCTCTAGCATTTAACCCATTTTCTATAATTTAATTCAAAGTATCCATATTTAATTTCAAAAATTCCATCAAAAGACACTAATAATGAGTTAAAAGTTCTAAGAGGGTTAATTTATGATTTCTTCCCTCCTTCTACAAAGTCATTACCACTTTTAGTCATTGAATGTGAAATCTTATAGATTGAAGTGTGTTACCATATTTGAAAAAATTTATTTTGGATTTTATGCCCAATTAATGATACGTCCCCAACCATATGATTTTACATCTTATGGACGATAATTGTGACATCTGTGTATTAAAAGTAAATGGTTTCATGACATATATTATCATTTTTTTCTCTCTTATCCCTCCATCGCCCACCATGGAGGAGTCTAATTTAGATGAAGTGAGCCATTGGCCGTTTGAATTTGATCAGATGTCTTAGAGTATTTTATTTTTATTTTTTTACAAATTACATAAATATGAAATTTGGTACGTGCCATCATCTTAATGGGATG
This sequence comes from Amborella trichopoda, assembly GCF_054954075.1. Lineage (NCBI taxonomy): Eukaryota > Viridiplantae > Streptophyta > Magnoliopsida > Amborellales > Amborellaceae > Amborella > Amborella trichopoda. Next base: position 25,488,528 of record NC_142344.1, read on the forward strand.
CACCTAAAACAAAATATTAATTTTTAGTATTTATTTTATTGGGAATATTATTTTTATATTTTTTACACGTACGAGTTTAATAGAGGAGTGGACGCCCAAAATTTGGTGTCAAAATATTTTGTAGAAAAATAATTAAAAATAAAATAATGTAGAGGCGTTTTTTGTGATTTGGACCATCTCAGCCATTTATTCAGAACGGACAGTTAGATCGAGGAAGTATATAAACTTTATACAGTAGAAAAAATATTAAAATCTTACCCAAAAAAAAGCCCTCTAGGGAATAGAATACCCATTACTTCAATATGAGCAGCATTTTATGCCTCTATCCCTGTCTAAAACTTGCTCTCTCTTACACTAAGCACCTTTTAGCTTAATGGTGAGAGAAGCACTAAAATTCAAATCAAAAGTTTCGGCTTTGGAAACAAATTTACAGAGAGAAACCTACGAAAAAATGATGGAGCAAAACGGATGTGTTGAGAGAAAAGTTTTGGAAATAGAATGAGAGCAAAATTAAGCACTTCCAAAAAGTTTTAGAGAGAATGAGAAAAAGAGAGGCTTGGATTAAAATAAGGGAAAGCTTTCTATGTTCTCCCTACAACATAGAAGTTCTATCCTCCCTTTTATCCAACAGTCCATTTTTTATTGAAGAGTTAAAATTATCCCAATCACAATGTCAGGTCTCCACACTGTTTTATTTTTAATAATTTTTCTATAAACTTTTTTGACACCAAATTTTGGACGTCCATTCTTCTATTAAACTCGCACTAACGAAAAATATAAAAAAAATATTTTCAATAAAATAAAATGACCAAAATACCCTCAAAAGTTTCAAGGGGTATTTTCGTCGTTATTTTTTATCGAAAAATTATTGTTAATATTTTTTTATAGTTATGCCCCAATGAGAAGATGGAACGTAATAAATTTCATATTCATAAAGATTGTATTAAAAAAACTAAAAATAAAATACTTTAAAACGTCGGATCTAAAATCAAACAGTGAGTGGCTCTCTTGATAAAAAATGGACGGCTGGATGGTAAGGGGAGGATTGAACTTCTATTTTGTAGAGGGAACATAGAAAACTTTCCCTTAAAATAACGGTTAAGAGAACGAGAGAGAGCGTTAATACAAGGAAAATTATCTCATGCGGGCTGGACCGCATGACTGGTCCAAAAAGTGTAAAGCATCCATCTTAAAAATGGATAACAAGTGGGTGTTCCATCTAAAATCAACGAAAACTAACGGTGCTAATGTTTTCTTACTAGAATTATTATTTTTAGTTTTAAAATTTACTTATTTTTTTCATATTCATATCTCCAGGTTAGAGATTACATACCCTTAAAAATTAAATCCAAAAATCCATCTCAAAAATAGATTTATTATTAGGCCTGCATTTCTACATATGTGGGCTTGGCCGCGTAGAAACCGGGCCCTTCATACAAAGTATCACTCCTAAAATTTTAAGCCTAGGCTCTAAACAATCAAATTAGAGCCTACCTTCAATAGTGTCGAGAAATGTGGTTTCAATATTGAAAATCTTTATGATAGCCTTAAAATATATTTTTATATTTATTTATAAAGTTTAAAGCTTCAAACTTAGTGTAGATCGACATATCTATGAAAACTTGAAAATCTTGAAAATTGACAGTAAAAAAAATGCGTTACAAAATACACTATTTCCAAAACTTGCAATCTATTTTTTTCTCATGTCCATACATCTTGATGTCAAGATGATCAATTTGAAGATATTTAGGTACAAAACAACCTCTTCTAGTGAAATCTTTGAGATAGCTCAAATTTGATTGTTTAGAGCCTCGGCTCTTTACTTTCCCACACACACACGCACACACACACACACACACACACACACACACACACACACACACACACACACATATATATATATATATATATATATATATATATATATATATATATATATATATATATATATATATATATATATATATATATGTTTGTGTGTATATGTGTGAAACTATTTAAAAATATATATATATATATATATATATATTGACAGGGCTGCAGTCCTATCAAAATAAGTAAAGCCTCACCACAAAACTCACAAAAAATTGCAGCTTTGGCAGAGAAAACTTTCACAACAATCATCTTGACCTCGACCACTACAGTTGTGAAAAAACAAGGATTTCAATCCCTAAAAATAGTGCATATTATAACATATTATTTGGACTATCCATTTTACTTACCTAAAAAAATAATCGACCATCTATTGTTTTCCTAAAAATAAGTGTTCACCGATCCCTAAGTTCTATGCCAGATTTGGAGCTTTAAATTTCTTAGTCGGTGTAAAAAAATTATTTTTTAGCCATCATGGAGATTTTTGATGCCCAAAATGCTCTTTGAACGAGGACTCAGGGTGACACTTTACTTTATTTTCATAAAGCCCAAGCCTTTTAGAAATTGCATCCAAACATAGATAAACATAAATTAAAGGGAAATAGATCCACGTGGTTAAGAATATACAAATTACTAAGGCACTCTACCTATACTAATTCTCATGGTCCATATTCCATCTTTTTAAATTAAACCAACAAAACCCATGATTCATAGTCTAGTGCAGGGCTAATGCTTCATTCATCAAAACTAGCCAATAAATAGAGAGCATACAAACCTTGTATGTTAATTACATGTTCTTTGAAGGAAAAATCATGTCCCACATGGGCATGTGCACACTATCACAATAGTACCGGGGGTCTCTCTTTAGCACGTATACATGTTTTACCCCAATGGGTCATTTTCCATCGATGCGACTACCACATATACATGCCATGCAGTGGTGAAGTTGTGCATTTTGCATTTAGCTTTACAGGCCACAAAAGGTATATAAGAGACCGACTCCCTAGCCACTATTGAGTATCTTTTTGACTTCAACAAGAGTTAAGTCTACATATTCTATATAGTTGTGCTTTATGCCTAGGGCTAAAAGGTTCAGTACTCTATTCTTAGGCCCTGACCACCAACCCCAGTGAGTCAACGAGCATTATGAAGTATGCCTTTGTGGTCTAACACGGATCACATTCCTGCTTGACTACAATATCACTATAGTCCTATGTTTGCATGCACTTAAGGCCATTAAAGGCCATACACTCTAACATAAACGACATTTTTCCAAGGTTACATAAAAAAATTATTTCAAATCAAACAGAAGAAGAAGATTTTCCCCAGGCTAGAGATCAGAATAAGGAGAAGTCTTTAATATAAGGAAAAGTATACAATGAGACCATTTATCTTTGGTACAAGGTGGTCACAATTAATCTTGACCATTGGATGTGAAATTTGGTGGCTACATTTATTGCATTAACCAAGCTCAAAGTACAAAAGAAATTTTCTCGAACTCTGTGACATATCAAAGTTATCAGATTTCATATCGGATGGTTTTAAGTAATTGTGACTTCCATGTATAAAAGGTAAATGGTCTCATTGTATACAATTCCTTAATAGAAACATCACCCACATTGAACATTCATTGACTAAATAACCTCTAAATCAATATTAGAAGAAAAAATAATATGATATATGGTGTAAAATGTGGTTCAAACATCATAAATCTACGAATAATACAATTTATGCCTAAAATCAAATCACCATATACCTCGATATAGAATTAGTTTAACTTTTTAAAATTTATTACTTGTGACAAGAAAAGTGTAAAGTTTGAAACTTGGTTTACAGTTTTCAACTATGAAAAATTGTATGGTACATAAAATTAACATTTTTCCATTGCAAATATGAACGGAATAGAAGATAGTAGTAATGGAGTGGGTAATGAGGAAACCACAAGGCCTTCCTATTAATGAATGACCAGTAGATTGTTGTTCTGTAAGCAGGTCTTATTTTTAGATACTTCCGGCTTCTTTGGAATTCATTCCTCATGCATCATGCATCACAGATAGGGACAACAATTGACCTGCACAATTTCCTCATTTATTCAGTAATCCATCATGAGCACAGTCTAGAAAGAATTTGGATCTATATAAATCCTCCTAAAAGGTCTGGGTACAAATGTCCAGAGGATACATGACAATAAAAACCTTATTTCCCTTTTCCCTAACCTTCAAAGAAAAAAAAAAAAAACTCATTTCCTTAAAAAATAAATTTCCATAATCTCAAAGTTCCATTTTATATATAATAATACTAAAAAGCACCATACGACGTGCTCAATTTTTACAATCACCTAAAGAAAAAAAGAACATGCTTGACTTTCTCCTTCCACTTTATAGAAAGGATTGAATACTATGATACCATTTACCATTGTTATAAGCATTTCATAATTATTCTTAGCCATAAGATGTCAAATAGGTGGTTTAGGGTGTGTCATGAAGTTCAAGATATGTTTTTTGAAAATTGAGTCTACTCTGATGGACAAGAGTGTTTGTAACTTCCTTGTAGTAAAAGTAAATGGTCTCTTTGTATACTTTTCCACAGTAAAATACGGTAAATTTGAAAAGTTGAAACTGTGACAGCTTTACACATGTGGCATATGCTAAGAAAGTTGCGGGAACTTCTCCTTGCTCATAGCTTATTAAATACACTCAAAGAAGGCTCAGGATGAATTCCAATTTGTTAAAAATAGAAGAAACCAGTATACTTAATGGAACTTTTATAGAATTTAATAAAGACAGGTGCAGCTCCCAATCCAATGATACCTCATAGAGCTCTTAATATCACATTCCACAAATGCCATAATAATAAGATATGAAAACAAGAGGTCATTAATACGATATCAAAGACAAACTACAAATTGGAATGAGGTGATTCTCCTTACCATTCTCTCTCAGAATGCCATCCTTGTTTAGACCAGAGAGAGTTCAATTATCTTCTCAGGTTTGTAGCTTAGGACATGTAGGTGAACTTGGATTTGCAATTGAACCTGCTATAAAAGATATGAGAATGTGTTCTTGCAAATTCCCACAAATTATATAGAATTGCATTAGTAAACATACATATGTTTGCATAACATGGCTGAGTGGACACTGGATCCTCCTCAAATGGAGGTGGTGCCTGACCATATACCATATCACAACTCATGTCTTCAAAATCTGCACAAGAAAAATCCAATTTATATCGTAGGACTTCTACTTAATCCTTTAATGATCAATAAACATACTTTATTTTCATTTTCACTAAGTACAATTTTTTGAGATGCAAAACCTCATTTTGGGTTGTTTTTGCATGATTCATTGAAGCATGTCTGAAAGAGTAAAAGTATAACCAATGTGCATATGTGCATGATGAGTTATTTGATGAATTGACAAAATGTGTTTAAAACCTCCATGTAGAAAAAATTAGAGAGATGTTGAAGTAGATTTAATCAAGAGAATTCTAGATGTTGCAGAGAGAGACCAATGTGGGAATTCTAGAGAAAGAGGTTGCTATAAATGTGTAGAAAGGTCATATACATGTATGAGTATAGAGTGTAGAGTAAATATGTTAAAGCTGTGAGGGACTTGTGTGACATTCCGTAAAAAGACTGCATCTTGTTTGAAGAAATTCCAGATTACTCCAATGTGCAGTACCGCCTTATTTTTCCTCTTACACCCATTTTCACAGTACACTTCCATCAATTGGTATAAGGTGAGCTACTGTAAAGATAGATGGCCTCCACAAGCACCTTGTTTCACCCACAAGTGTGTCTCACCAAAGAAAATTAGGAACAGTAGTTCATCCAAATGAAGGCATTGTGAGAAGAACAGGGTTACATTGGCCTAGAGTAATGTAGGCACACACTCCCACCCTTAGACTGTAAAAAAGGTCAAGAAAAAATTATAAGCCCTGCATGGGAGATTCCCTACTCTAATTGCCATTTTAGTGGTGATTTGGGGCATCCCAATTACGGGCATCCCACCAGCATCATACAAGCTAAGGAAAGTACGAGGGCTTAGGATATAAAAGCCTGGGAATGAACTGAAGCTTTTGTAATTTTTGTTTAATTGAATAGTTCTTTCTTGTTGCTGTTGTTCCAGTAGTCTAATTTGTAGTCAAATTTCAATTTGATTCAATAACACACAAAAATACAAATCAGCTCTGAGAAACACAACACAGTTTTTTATGTTGAGCCATGAAATTTCTCATATTTTTTTTAAGCTTCACAATATAATTTTCTCATATTTTTATATGGTTCAGTCAGTTAAGGGTATGTATAAACTACACACAAAATTTATACAGTTTAATCTGGTGCTGGGAATTATGACTCACCCAGTGTGGATATTGAGAGACAGTTAAGGAAAAGAAGTTGTTTTGAGTTAACCCCCAAGACCATTTTACAAGAGCCCATAATACACCAATATTGCAACTTGTATCTGGCAAACTAAATCTGTTGAAAAAACATACCAATTTCTGGGAAGGAATTGGCAGCATAGTCACATTTTAACAAATAGTAGCTTTCATACTATCTCTAGCTCCTGATTTTTTCACCCAGAATGCAATAAAAAGTTCAGGGCAATGAATTTCAACTAGGAGTTAAAATTATCAAAAGACGGATATAGTGGTAGTCTCAATAATCCTAGGAGGAGGTAAAAGTTGCTGATATTGTGCAAAGTGAAATCCAGCTTGGAGTTTTCATTTCCAAATGTGGATGCAGGAGTAGGCTAAAAAAGGCTAAGGTTGATTATTGTCATTGGCAGCTCTAGATATTGGTTCCAATCCTTTGAAGAATGGGATATCAAGAAAATTATGGAGAAGAAATGGATATTCCAACCATGTTGTATTGAAAAAAGTAAAAAAGTAACATGGATGTCAATTGCTCATTCCAAAAACTTAGGGCTTCAGCATTGCACACAAGAATAACAAAAATCTTCTCAGGTTTAAATTACTTAACAATGATAAATATTAAATAGAATCTGTATACAGTGCAACCAATAAAGGAGACACTTACATACTTGGTGTCATAGTCAAAGGAAGCCCAAATTCATTTGTGAAGAAATCTTGAGTGGGAATCTTGCACATATTTACACACATTCCAACGCATCCGCTATTCTCTAAGTACCTAGATATATGGTGAAAAATACATGTTTGAAAGTCAGCATCAAAATAGATTTCCAAATATGCACTGTTATACATAAATTTTCATGTATGGAAATGTAATCAATTTGATAACACTTATTGTGACCAACATGTTTCCTCTCCCTTTGGTTTGGTTGATTAGGTGAATGAGAAAAACAGAGAACTTGACAAAGAAACTTGGATCAGATTCAATATGATAATCAGTTACTTTTCTCTATACTCAATGAAATCCCGATGGAAGCATCTATGTTCTTCACAAATAGGCAAATCTGCAGAACTTCCAATCAAATTTGGTTGATTTCTTTATGGTTTCACTTAGCCTAAACCAAAGGCTTCCGTCATGCGAATTGTTACATCCACTCAATGCTCATATCCAGATACTTAATATTTATCAAGTATGAATGAAACGGATTCTCCTATTACTCCTGGGGAGTTATTCATACCTAAGATCTTGTATCTAATTCCCATATCCAATGCCAAGTCATGTAAACTATGAGAAAAACCACTAGGGACCATGTGTGGTAAAGAGACTACAGTCATACCTGCACTTCGTAATGTGGACTCCACTCTTTTGCTTTACTCCATTTACCTCCACTTCAACAACCTAGTATGCCCTCAGCAAGCAACAGATGAAATTGGTCATTAACTGCAATAAGTATTTTACACCATTCCACTGAAAACAAATGAAACCCAAAGCCCATCGATCTTTTTTAACTTCTAGACAATTGTGCTACTTATCAAAGAAATATAAAATTGTACACAGCATAAGATTTCAGAACTGAAAGTTCCCGTGGGTCCTAGAAACAAATTCTTCAAAATGTGGACTGCATATATTCAGCATCTGCAGGAAAAGAAAATGCTTAAGAGGGTTGTTGGGGTACTATCCCTACGCATAATTCCAATCTAACATACAAGGATATTTTGTAACAGCTTCCTTTTTGTTTTCAAGGAAATAAAATGCATGTTCCCTATAGTTGTCTGCTAAATTGAATAACGTCAGAAGTGTGACATGCCTTGAAACAAATAAGGTCCAAAGCTTGCTCAATAGAGTAAATGCATCCCCTCACATAACTTCCAAAATGCATCCCCAAATTCTTCATTTTCTTAAATTTCAACAATAAAGTAATTGAGAAAACACTTCAAATGAAGAGATATGAAAATAATTATTGGGGCAAAATGGTTTTAGTGGGTCCACCTAATCATGTATCCCGTCTGGTTTTCGAGGGTTTTAGGAACCTAAACACATCATACATGAGTGCAATTCCACTTCAGTCTTTGATCCATGAATTTCAAGCTCCATAAGTAATGTAGACCTGGTGATCTTTGAAGAATTGAAATGCAGTACAACAAAATATTTCTGGTTCAATTTTATTTAAGTTCGAATTTTTTATTTTTTATTTTAATTTAGATTCACGATGGTGGTAGTAGAGATGATATACGTAGACCCAAATTTTGATGCGTCCAGATGCCCACTATAGAGTGGTGCATAACTTACTTGAGAAGGGCCGACTAGCCAGTGGAAGAAGGGCACCGTCAAAGCAGCATTGAACTCCGCCGCCCACTTGGTGGGGGGGAACAACTTCCTGAACTGCAATTTGGACAAAGTAATTAACGAAAAAAACAGAGAGAGAGGGAGGACAAGAATAAGCTTAAATTTACTACATTGGGATTGTAGACCATTTATCTTTAGTAATTTGATGTAAAATCTTATAGCTTGAGATGTATCCCACAACTCTAGAAATTTTATTTTGATTTTTGTGCCCACTCAACTACATGCTCCTGACCATTCAAGTTCCACATCCAACAATAAATGATTATGACTTCGTTATGTTAAAAATAAATAATCTTATTATATACTTCTCCCAAACAAAATTTACACACTTAAAGTTGCATAGGCATGCGCAAAAAAATAAAGTGTGGGTGGGAGATGAAAAATTGTAATTTGATTTAAAATCTTAGAGCTTAAGGTGTATCACACAACTCGAGAAATTTTTTTCACTTTGTGCCCACTCAATCACACACCCGTGACCATTCAAGTTCTACATCTAACAATCAGTGATTGTGACTTTATTATGTTAAAAATAAATAATCTTATTGTATACTTCTCCCAAATGAAATTCACACACTCAAAGTTGCATAGGCGTGTGCAAAAAAAAGTGTGGATGGGAGATGAAAAAGGACCTTAGCGGGCGCCCCTGGTGGTAGCATGGACAAGAGTACCTCCCTCACCACCTCTTGTTGTTGTTTTCGAGACCTCCCCTGCATTACCGTCTTTGATACTCCCACAAATCCCTCGTAATCGTACAACCCGCCTCCCCTTTTCTTCTCCCCACCTTTTACAATTATTAATAACATCATATTCACTCATTTACTCTACAATATCAATGAAGAAAACTACGACTCGGTCACGGGGAAAGGCCCGAGTCACTTTGGACTCTGCTTGGTTAAAAAAATAAAAAATCTAAAAAAAATCTCAGAAAATAAAAAAATACGTTTAAAGTAAACTTGGAATGAAAATGATTTTTTAAAAAAATCAACTTGTTATGGGGTATTTTAAAAATAAGAATGTGTTTTGAATAGGCCGACGCTCTAAATAATCAAAATACGGCACAATTTTAAATAATGTTGTTTTAATATTAGAAAACTTTATGATGGTTTGAAAATTTATTTTTATCTTAAATAAAAAATTAAAAATTAAAAATTAAAAAATTAGGTAAATCGAACATATCTATAAACACTTAAAAATCTTTAAAAATCTTGAAAATTGACGGTCTAGATAATACATTACAAGATGTACTATTTTCAATACTTAAACCTTTTTTTCTCTCATGTTCATACATTTTGAGGTTGAGGTGATTGAATTGAGGGTTTTTCAGCATCAAAACAATTTTTTTAATGAATTTTTGAGTTGTGCCCTAATTTCATTGTTTAGAGCCTCACACTTATATAAGCTTTTTCCTAAAAATAATTTAAAAATAAAAAAAATATAAAAATAAGTATTTATAGCCAAAGCACTTTCCAATAAAATCATAGAAAATATAAAACATTATAAATAATTTTTTTATTTTTGGGTATTTATATATATATATATATATATATATATATATATATATATATTATTTTATTTTTTAAGATACTTGATTTGGAGCACCTAATTCGGGATACATGCCTCTCGCCCCCAGGCTTGCCGAGTTGGGTCGCCCTAGTTTATCTCAAGTGTACCGTACTACATACATACAAGAAAACAAAAACGTAGTTGATGTTTACCAGAAGAGGAGGCAGCGAACTTGTCCATTTTGCGAGCAAAGAGTGTCATAAACGCTCTCTCAAACAATCCATCTTTGTACTGCGTTTTTTGGCCCATGGGTGCGGGCACACCTGAAGGCTCAGCTAAGCCGCATCGCACGCCTCTGCTCACCCTCCAGGGCGTCTGACGATGAATACGGCCGACGCTGCTGCCTGAAATAATCGGGCTCTGCATGCAAAGCTCCATGAACAACAACAATAATAATGATGGTGAAAGCCTTTACTCTGAATGGTCATATTATTTTCTGAAGCCAATTTCTCAGTTGCTCTGGTACACAAATTGGGTTGCAAATGGATTTTGATTTGTGTGGCAGCTGATTCTCAGAATTATCTATATTATTTTTTGAATTGATTTGACCCATTAATACTTTCATGTTCACAAACTTGGACACAGGCCCGAATTTAGTTTGGCTTTGTTTTATGTTGTGGTGTGCCTGCCACGCTTCATTTACCCCGCTCACAAAATCCCACCTTTGTTCTACTACTACACTCCAAAAAACTGTGTGGTAGTTGGTGCACCGCGTTTTATGAGATTTTCCCATTTGATTTTCCCATTTATATTGTTTACATGAAGTCAGATTCATTCTCACTCATTAGATACCAAATTGGATGACCCGGATGAGTTGTGAGGTTCAAGAATTTTTTTGAAACTTTGGATCTATTTAATAACACTCTTACAACTACCTATTTGAAATTTGAGTGACAAATATAATTGTGACCTCTATGTCCAAAAGATAGATAGGATCTTTATAGACAATGTGGCTTTTCGTTTTTGGGATAATTATGATCCCACTTTTTATATTGAGACCCATGTTTATAATCGGCAATTTAGACTCCCAGGTGGAGTAGAATTGTATTCAGGGGTAATTTGAAAATTTTATGCATGTTAAATTATTTATTAAGTATTGTTATTAGGTATGCGATATGAAAATTATGAACCAACAAAATTTGTGCTTACTCAGATGTAAAGTAGGACTTTAGTGTAGATTATCAAATATCTGGGACTATTTTCGAATTCAAAACATAAAGGCTTTATAAAAGGGTATATGTGATCCGGATTATCCATTCGAAAAACCGGATCCGATTGGCTGATTGGTGGTCCAGATCAACGAGTCGGCCAGATCCGGCCTTAAAAAGTTTTAAAAATCCATTAAAGTTTCTTAAAAAATCTAGTTTCTTTTATTTCCAAAGAATTAGGGGCATTGTGTTGTAACTTTTCATTATTTCATCAAAAAAATGTAAATATTGAAAATCTGCTTCATGCCTAGGTGTTTATTGACAACTGCATCCATTTCACTTCAAAATGAAATTTAAAATGCAACTTATTGCAATAAAATGGATTTCTAACTCAAATGTTTTTAATAATCTCCATTACCACTTTTACTTATAAATATATGGATCTTGCCTACTCATTTCATATTTTTTTCTTTTTTTGAATTGAAAATTAATTTATCAAAATACTTTTGTTATTTTCATTTGTATTTTTACGGTAATGAAGTTGCATAAGTCTAAGGATTAAAACTTTTTTTTCCTTATTTTTCCGTATGGTTTTTGTGGAACTCCCTCATTAGAGACATTGCTCTATTATTATTTTTTTTTGTTTTCTAAATTTTATTTTGCTTCATTATAACCTGATGTTTTCTCGTTCAAAAGTAACTGGTTAAATTTGAAAATTTCTAAATCTTCTCTTCTTTTTTTTTCTCATCGCCACTCTTTGTGGATGTACTTTAAAATGGAACTTTATCTAGAAGAACCAAAAGCAATCAATAACAGTAACGGGTCACAAAAATTGCATGATCCTCTTATACCATTGTCTCTAATTGGAAACATTATATCATGCCTTTGAAAAGTTGGTGTGTCTCGACAAATTTTTGGATCATAAACTTATTCTTATAGGATTGTATACTATGAGACCATCTATTTTTTGTATAAAGAGGTCACAATCATTCTTAGCCATTGGATGTAATATTTAATGGAGTGAAGTGTGTCACAACAATTGAGAAATTTTGTTTGGGATATCGTGCCAAGTCAATGACACATTCTCACCTACCGGATTCTGCATCTAACGAGAAATAGTAGTCGTAATTAGTGTTGTTAGATTCGCTTCAGTTCGGCAAAAAAGGCTCAAGCCTTTGGATTTTAGATCTAGACCAAAGTGATGCGATGCTCGATGCTGCAGCTTCGATCAACTTTGGCCTGCTTCAGGTCGCTTTAGTCTTATTCAGCCGCTTCAGCAGAAGCTTTGGCCTCTTCGTCGAAACAAAACGACTTGATGACATGCAACCTCATGTATAGTTTATTGGATTGTTGAGATTCATTGTACTATGACGGACATAATCGTCATATCTACCAAAAATGAGTTTCTCTTTAGGATTTTGAAAAAGTTTAAGACATCCGATTGGAGGTCTTTTTAGGATCTTTACAGCCGCCTACGAGAGGACTTCGAGGCTCAAGCCAAGATGGGTCTTGACCGTTTTATACAAAGCGGAGGATGTCCTGCACTTTGTGGGAAAAAGCCGTAGTCTACACAAGTAAAATTACGTTATTAACATTGGTTAAAACTTATTAGTTGAAAAATACTGTAAGTTACATTTTAGGCTTCCATATAATGTAAAAAAATTAAACTACATTTACCTTCATTGATAAAAACAAATTGAACCATTGAATATCAAAGCAATATATTTTTTTTCTTTATGAAATTTTTTAATTTTTTATTATTTTAATATATTTTATGTATAAATATATATTTTATTTATATTTAATTTTTTAAAAGTCCGAAGTCTTCTCCCGAATTAATTGAAGTACAGAATTGATTCATTTTTTTTACAAAAGTAAATAATCTCATTATATACATTTCCTATTATTATTGTCATTGCACTTATGTTTTCTTCTCTTTTAAAGTTGGGTTTATTAAACCTCTTGTACTCATGTTGGGTTTATTATTATTATTATTATTTTGAAGAACAGTCATTTTATTTAATCAACACAATAACCAACTTTACAACATAATTAAACCTCCAGGCTACAACCAAGGACACACAAAACAAACAGCCAAACAAGTAAAACAAACCTGCTACTCATAATCTTTCAACAATTAAACTGCTATCACGCGCACCTAGTTTTGCAAGTCCATCTGCCTTCATATTACTTTCTCGATAAACATATCTAACATTACACTCCATCTCCATACAACAGTCTTACACTTCAGACCAAGATTAAAAAAATGGCAACTCGACGGGTCGACACGGGAATCACCCAAGCTGCGTCGTTTTAGGCGAAAAATCGGGAACTGTCCGATTCGTAACAGTAAATCGCCACCGAGTCTTAGAGAGAACCGCCCGAGTCGTGGCCAAAACACAAATGAACAGTGCTGAGACAAAAAAAACGTCACGAGATTGTTGTAGACTACAGTTTTTCTTCAATTTTCAGCCTTTTCATTGCATTATTGTGTGAAATTATTCGTTTTTTCATTATAAAATAAGGAATTCAGACGATTGAATCACAATTTGTTTTTCATTTTTCACAAAAAACCCTAAATCTGCCATTCTTGAGATTTCTTCCCAAATATTGTATGTTTTTTGTTTGGATCAGAGGGTTTTTTAAGGAAATCATTTTCTATAGATGATTGTAGTATTTTTTTTTTGTGATTCAGTAAATATTGGAGGCTGATTTGTTAGGAAATCAGAGGTTTCGTGAAGAACCGTTGGTGGAAAAATAAATTCCGCCAATCTTGAGATCTGAATCGATATGGGCAAAAAGTTTCTTGAAAATAGAGGGGTTTTGCTTGGAATTCTGATCTTCATAAGCTATTGCATGCTTTTTGCTTGATTTGATCGATTTTTCACGAAATCAGAGGGATTTTGTGAAGAACAGTTGACGAAAAAAAAAATTCTGCCAATCTTGAGATCTTGATCGATATAGGCCGAAATTTTTCTTGAAAACAGAAGGGTTTTGCTGATGATCTTGATCTTCATAAACTATTGCAGGCTTTTTGTGAGATTAAGCAACACTAGTTGCTCGAATTTGCAAGAAATCGAAGGTTGCTCGAAATTGAGGTATGCATATGTATTTTTTAATTTTATTGTCAATTTTATTAATGCACTAAAATATAATTAAACTTTGATTAATACATAATTATGCCATGAATGTATAATTATCATGCAATAAAAATTTGTATTTTTAATTTGTTATTGATATTATGTGATTGTGAGAAATTTTTTTTCTTGATTCTAGGTTTCACTTTTATTTCTTCTATTCACTATTGTACTTAGTTTTGCTTTATTTCCATATTATAGGTTTGAATCATGTGTTGTGTTTTCAGTTTCATTGTTAACTGATTACAAATGCATGGGTCTTTGCATTGTAAAATACTTAACTGGTTTTTTTTCATGATTTATGATCTATCTAAAGTTCATTGACTAAAATTCTTTTTCATTATTTCAAATTTAATTATTGTATTCTACACCAACGACATTAGATTTTTGATGTATAGAAAATGAATGGGTCTTGCGTTTTCTTTCATGATTTATGGTTTATCTGAAGTCCTTGCTTAAAATCTTTTTTATTACTTCAAATTCAATTATTGGAGCCTGCACCAACTATATTAGGTGTTTGATGTATAGATAATAGTGTCACTCACATCCATTGGTTAAATATGGTGTTTGTTGTGGTCTATTTAGTATGGGCATGGTCAGACCTCATGGTTCCTATCTTTAGGGAAATTGGAGTGGTTAGATTGATGCAGGTATTGTAGGCTAAAACATGTGCTATGATGTGCTAGTTGTGGGCTTATGGTGTCTTCATTAGATGGGGATCAATACTTTGTGCTTTATGAATGTTGCCTCTTAGATTGATAGCAGTGACACTAAAGAAAGATTCAAAAGATAATTTGTTGGAAAACATGTTGTCTATAATGGGAAATAACCAACACTGTAGGGAAATATGGGTAGGTCAACAGTGGATAATAAAAAAATGCATTTAATAAAAAAATAGAATAATTAGAAAACATCAAATAATTCAGCAAGGGTTTTTCATTCTAAAAAAAATTTGGCAAGGATTTCTAGTAACTTAGGGCTTGTTTGAAAGGTGGAAGGCCCCTTTGCCACAAAAATGTGGGAAAGCCACACTCCCCTATTTTTTGGCTTCCACCGATCAAACACGCCTTTAAAGAATTTAGAACTAAGTCTACCAAACCGAGTATATGTATGTTCTAAGTTCTCTCATGTTGAATTTAAAGCTACACATGATGATTAGTTTTCATGTTGAATTGTCAGGTTCATTTTCAACCATTTACATCTTAAAACAGTTGAACCATGACAAATTCCAGGGAAGACCTTACATGGCAACATGAGGTCAGACTTGATCCCAATAAAAAAAATAAAATTATTTATAATTACTTCCAAAAAGTGATTAGTAGTGGGGCATTTAGGTTCATACAACACTTGGCAAGGGGTTAAGGGAGATGTTTCTGCATGCAATAGTGTCCCTAGCAATGTAAAAAAACAGATGGCGGCCATTCTCAAGGATATCAAGGGTAAAAAAAGTCGCAAAACAGAGGATGAATGAGGAGATAGCAGACTTATATACGCCATCGAGCGGAATGAATCCAGAAGAGCAATATAATCATGACTTGAAGATGGACACAAGAATGAGCTTGTACGAAATGTACTAGAGAGAAAGTGAGTTCGGAATGCCTGATGGTTATGGCCATGCATGGAGGGCCCAGCTCAAGCATGGATGGTGGGGCCAGCTCGAGCATGTATGGCGGGTCCAACTCGAATATGTATGGAGGGGTTGGTGGCAATATGTATCCAGAGGCATCAGACGTTGAAAAAATTATTCTTGGTTTATCTAGGAGCACTAGTGTTGAAAGTCATGGTTGTATAGACCCATTTCTTTCAAAGCCCAAGTCACAACAGATGACCCTCAAAGGCATGGTGAAAAGTACAAGGAACATGTTGGGCAGATATGTTGGTAAAAAATTGTACGCTAAAGGAATCCCCTTTGATGCAGCCAATAGCCCCATATTTCCTACCTATGGTCAACGCAATCCAGAGAGCCAGGCCGGGGGTAAAACCCCCAACTGTATATGAGCTTAGTGGGCCGATCTTGGATGAAGAGGTAGAGGAAGTTAGGAAGTGAATTGAAGAATATAAAAAGGGTTGACCAAGAACAGACATTACTCTCACGAGTGATGGTTGGTTGAATAAAGTTAGCAAAAATGATTATCTTAACTTCTTGACCTATTCCCCAAAAGGTACAACCTTTTTGTCTAGCAAAGACGTCTCAGGGAAAAAGAAGGATGCAAACTTCTTGGTATGACTATACGACCAGATAGTGGAGGAAGTGAAAGATAAGCATGTGGTCCAATTTATTATGGACAATGCGGGTGCTTGTGTTTCTACGGGCAGCAAGTTGATGGATAAGAGGAAACATCTAGTATGGACCCTGTGTGTTATACACAACATCAATCTTATGTTAGAGGAGATCGGCGAGATGAAAATTGTGAAGGAGACTCTAGAGGCAGCAAGGTTCGTGTCAATATTTATAGATAACCACCCTAAAATCTTACTTTTTTCAGAGAATAATCTGAGAAAAAAGAGATAATCAAGCCTGCCATAACCCCCTTTGCGACAAATTACTTGATTGTGGACTCTATTTAAGAATCCCAAGCTGCATTGAAGAGATTATTTACCAGCAAAAAGTGGTCAAATGACTGCCTCTCGAAATCTAGTAATGGGCTAAAAGTGGAGGGCATAGTCACAGATAGGTTTCCAGTGTCGTAGAGGCCACTGCCCCTTTGGTCACGGTGTTAAGAATGGTGGATGTTGATAAGAAAGCTACCATAGGCATGCTTTACGAAGGTATCGAGAGGGCCAAATCAGCTATTGGGGAGAAGTGTAGTTTTGCTAATAAAGTGATTGAGATTATAGAAAGAAGATGGAACACCAAATTTGGCCATCCAATTCATTATGCAGGTACATATATATTTATATCCTTAGAATGTTTAATTTTAAAATATTTTTTTAATGAAAATTTAAATGACTTTTCTCTATCTATGTATTTTTTAGGTTACTATTTCAACCCAAAATTTTTCTATTTAACACCTGAACATCCTCATAAGATTATGGAAGGGGTATATTATTGCCAGACTGGAGAGAAGCCAGCGAAACTAGGTAGTGGCAAGACGAGGTAATATTTAATATTTGGGTAAGAACTTCATTGAGTTGTTGTATTTGTGAGGAAAAACTAATGCACTGAAACGAAATTTTTGTTTTAGCATTCTATGTGCAGGGATACTGTAGGATCCTTCACAACTAGACTTGCCAGGAATTCTCGAACTAAGATGGATCTAGGTTAACCCCTAACTAATATTTTATTCTTTCATATCTTTAATCTTATGAATTGTTCTTGCCCTTATAATGCTTTTTTCATTTTAATCCAGCTGAATGGTGTGAGATATATGGTAGTGATGCACCTCACCTAAGGACGATAAAAATCAAGGTGCTCTCCCAAACATGTTCTGCTATTGGGTATGAACGAAATTGGAGTACGTTTCAATAGGTGCACATTATTAGGAAGAATCAACTTGCTTCAGAGAGGCTTCATAAACTAGTCTACGTTCATTACAACTTAAACCTCCAAGAGCGGCAAATAAGATAGAAGCTTGAAGACTACAGGCCGCTAGACTTGGGCACAATATTTATCAGAGATACAGCAGAACAATGGGTAGTAGAGGAAGATGAGCCAATGTTACATAAGAGAGCGTTCCTTGAGGCTATCGGTGAAGAAGATCTTGAAGAAAGTGATAAACAACATGAAAGATGAAGCAACCGACTAACATATCAACAATTCGTCGGAGATCTCAGTGGTATTACACCTAATGAGGGAGAGTGGAAATGGGGTATAAGGGAAAATGAGAGAGATGATAATTCTGAGGCCACTCTATCCCAACCTAATTATTCACATATCGAATCCCAACAACAAGAGGGTAGGGACTAGCATGACAGTGTAGGTGAGCATGAAGGATGGATAAGCCTCGGGGATTTTGGATTAGAAGCGCAACAAAACACTAACATTCAAAGATTTGGGTATAGTTAGGTGCCCACTAATTTGGATGATTCGTTTCTAGATCAAGTCAATGAATTGTCACATGACTTCAATCCAATGGTTTAAAAACCGGATCGGTGACCCGGATCGGGCTTTTCAAAAACCGATCCGGATCGGCGAATCGGCGATCCGGATCGGCGAATCGGCGGTCCGGATCGGAATCGGGTGAATCGGTCAGAATAAATCTTCAAAAAAATCCGAAAAAATTATTAAAATTCATTATAAATATTGTTTTTTAGGAATTCAATAAAAAATGAGGGTACTCCATTAAGAATTTTCATGTTTTTGGATGAATATGCGAATATTGATATGTCCTATGTTTGGCAATTTTTTTACCTTTGCTAGCATTAAGAATTGCCACCATCTGTTTTTTTACATTACTAGGGACACTAGTGCATGCAGAAACTTCTCCCTTAACCCCTGCCAAGTGTTGCTTGAACCTATGTACCCCACTACTTATCACTCTTTGACAGTAATTACAAATAATTTTGTCTTTCTTGTTGAGATCAAGTCTGACCCCATGTTGCCATGCAGGGTCTTCTATAGATCTTGACATGATTCAACTGTTTTAAGATGTAAAAAGTTTAAATTAACCTGACAGTTCAAAAAGAAAAATAATCACAATATGTAGTGATAATATGTTGCGGTAGTTCATGTAGTCATATTCGTTGTTATTTGTTATTGCAAAATACCTTTTTTGACAATAATATTTCGTACATATCAATTACAAACATTTAGAATAATACAAAATGCAAGCTCCAAGCATGGCTACAACTCAATTATCAAGAACATACATTTTTTGCATTAAAAAATTAATAATAAAAACAATTCTTCAAAGAGCCGGCTAACATCATTCATTCCAACTTAAAAATCCATGAACAACAAATAAAAAAAATACAGTTTTGTATTGAAAATATAATAACATGCATTTTTTTGCATAAATAATCCATCAACATACAATTTTTTCAACAAAAACTTTAACAATAAAAATTTAAAATATGGTTTAATACCTCATGATAATTAAAACCTTGTCACGATTTTCACATCTTTTCGGAAAATCATCAATTTTCAAAAAATTCGATCATGAAAAAAAAAAAAAAAAAAATTACAGCAAACTCAAACAATAAAAATTAAAAATTAGGTTTAAATGTTTAATACATCATGATAATCAAAACTTTATCACGATTTTCACATCTTTTCGAAAAATCATCATTTTTCAAAAAATTCGATCATGGATAAAAAGAAATAAAAAAAAAAAGTACAGCAAATTTTCAAAAAATTCGATCATGGATTAAAAAAAAAATTAACAAATTTTCAAAAAGTTCGATCATGGATTAAAAAAAAAAATTCATAAATTTTCTAAAAATTCGATAATGGATTACAAAAAATTCGATCATGGATTACATAAAATTCGATCATGGATTACATAAAATTCGATCATGGATTACATAAAATTCGATCATGGATTACAAAAAAAAAAAAAAACATAAAAAAACAAAAAATTCGATCGTGGATTACAAGAACAAAAAAAAACAATTCCATCATGGATTACAAAAAATTCAATCATGGGTTACAAAAAAAAAAAAAACACAAAAAATTCGATCAAGGATTACAAGTAAAAAAAACAAACATTTTGATCATGGATTACAAAAAAGTTGATCATGGATTACAGAAAATTCGATCATGGATTACAAAAAATTCGATCATGGATTACATAAAATTCGATCATGGATTACAAAAAAGTCGATCATGGATTACAGAAAATTCTATCATGGATTACAAGAAATTCGTTCATGGATTACATAAAATTCGATCATGCATTACAAAAAAAAAAAACAAAAAAAAACAAAAAATTCGATCGTGGATTACTAAAAAAGAAAAAAACAATTACATCATGGATAACAAAAAATTCAATCATAGATTACAAAAAACTCTATCATGGGTTACATAAAAAACAAAAAACAAAAAATTCGATCATGGATTACAAAAAAAAACAAACATTTCGATCATGGATTACAAAACATTCGATCATGGATTACAAAAAATTCTATCATGGGTTACAAAAATAAAAAATAAAAAATAAAATTCGATCATGGATTACAAGAAAAAAAAACAAACATTTTGATCATGGATTACAAAAAATTCGATCATAGATTACAAAAAATTCTATCATGGGCAAAAAAAAAAAAAAAAAAAAAAAAAAAAAAAAAAAAAAAAAAAAAAAAAAAAATTTGTTCTTCACAGAGTTGTTTTACATAAGCGATTTTAACTCAAAAATTCACCTCCAAGTGAATAAATTACATCCAATTGACTATATTTTCTGATAAACAACAATATAAGGAATCAAAAACCTAAATTTTTAACACATTATTTTTAATATATCATGAAAACAAAATCAAAAGGCGGAAAAAAAAAAAAAAAAACAGCGGAATTTTTTTCCCCTGACATCTCACTGTTCATATCAAATTTCTTGCTGTAATTGACCAGATTACGTAAAATTAAAAATTTTAAATCATACTAGACACAATAAAGATTAAAAAACCTAATTATTGAACTCATTTTGTTCAAAATATGCCATGAAATAAATCAAATGGCGGAAAAACAAAAAAACCCAAAGTTCTTACCTGTTTTTGTGAACCGAAGCCTTCAATCTCCAAAAAAGTCTGTTTTTCTCAACGATTTTCACAAATTAGTAACAAAATCTTTTGATTCACAGCTTTAAGATCAATATGCCAACAAATTTTGAAAGATTCATGCCCTATTTGGCATGAAATTTCAAAAATGGCGGAAACCCTAAACCCCGAATTTTTCTTGATCCTAAAACAACCAATTTTTCCACCATTAAATCGTTAAAAAAGCTGAATAAAGCTGTTTACAGCCTGAAAAACAGATCACGTGCCGAAAAAAACAAAAAAAGTGATCAAAAAATGACAAATTTGAAAAAAATCCGTGAAGAACACTGTGCAACCCGTGTTCTTCACGGACTCGCCGATTCCGCACAGTGAATCGGCGAGTCACTGTGCGGAATCGTCCGGTTCTCTCTAGAACCGGACGATTCCCGGTTTTTGAACCGATCCGGTCCCTTTTTCGTGAATTCCGAGTCGAACCGGGCGAGTCCGGTTCGACTCGGCGATTTTTAAAACGCTGGTTCAATCAATGGCACTAGCGTGACCAAGATGAAGAACAATGTCATCTTTCATTTTATTATTAGGTCGTATTTTATGAATTTTATGCTTTATTGTAGTCCATGTATGATGATCTTCATACATGATAATTCTATGCTTCTCCTTTATGTGATGTAAATTTAATGGTTAACAGTTGTACCCCCATTTCTTAGTGAATTCCTAAAAAGCAACATTTATAATGAATTTTAATATTTTTGTTGGGGTTTTTTTAAGGCTTAATCTGACAAATTCGGCCGATTCCCAATCCAGATCGTCGATTCACCGATCCGTTGGGGTGCTCGATTTGGGGCACCAATCTATTTTTTAAACCTCTGCTCATACATTAAAGTATAGAACCTCCATGGATAAATAACTTCCTTCTTTAACCATTTAACAATATTCATGGAATCCCCTTATACTTCCACTGGTTTTTTAAATTCCTTTGCCAATTTAACCCCTTGAAGCACTGCACGAAGCTCAACCTCATTTTCAGTCTCTACCCCTATAGGTCCATGATACTTCAATAGGAATTTACCTGCCCAATCTCTTACTATATCTCTCACATCCTCTTGAACAAGGTTTCCCAATGAAAATCCATTAAAATTAAGTTTAACCCAACTAATATTTGGGCATTTCCATTAGCATATTCTGATTTTCTTCACATATTTCTCTCTATTAAGCACATTGAGATTATACAACATATCCAATCTCAAAACACCCCACCATTCTTTGTTAATACTTAAAATTCAGCAATCACCACACGAATGTTTTTATCAGTTCAATCAAAGATAAGCTTTTACTTTCAAAACATCTATTCATCTCTTTCCATATTTCCCATTCCACAATAGTCTTGGATGTTTTCCAAATGACCCTACCCTTTGTACTAACCCCTGCTGTTAACCAACCTCTCAGCAGATCATCAATCCCCAATGGATAGTTATCACTAAAACGTTGGGTTTATTAAACCTCATGCATCTTTTTAAGGAATGTAGCGTTTAAAGTAAACAAAAGGGTTCACGTCTCAAGGTTGGTATGTCACACTTATTATAGGCACCCCATTTTTAAAACTAGAAAATTTTGTGATACTCTTTACCCTTAGGACCACACTATCCTAGTAAACTCTCGAACCATAGACCATCATAGTCGATAATCTTGCCATGTGATTTAGAATCCTGTAAAATGCCTTGTTTTAGTAAACAAATCACTAAAAATAGCAAAACACCTCATTTTGACCCAAATTTTGGCAGGTTGGATCACAAGAGCCCCTAGATCCCCCCAGAACTGGAAACCTGCCATTTTGGGTAGTTTTGGTCAGGGAGACACTGGTAGTGTCGCTCAGGCGACACTAGTAGCTCACCCAGGCCAAACTGATTGCCTGATTTTTGCAGGTAGCATCTTGACATCCCCTAGATCCTTTCAGAACTGGAAAAATTCCATTTTTGGAAGTTTTGTTTTGGGTAATATTAGCAGTGTGTCGCCCAGCCCAGACTGCCCAAATCAGCTGATTTTTGGTAGGCAGCAGCATCCTAACGATCCGAAAATTACCCAAGACTGGAATCTACCAATGATGTCATCGCGGTCCAGGTTTCCCTAGGTTCAAGAGGCAGAAACACTCTCTCGAACAACCGTGAAGCTCTGGCGCGTGGCGTGCATGGGCCCTCCTACTTGTGGATAGGTGCCAATGGTGAGAGAGATTTTGCGATTGAAGCACGGACGCTCTTTATGCCGCTTGGACATGCCCATGCGGATTGCCCTCTTAGAAAAATTATGAAGCCCATCGGCTGCTTGTCAGCGCGGTTTGGATGGTGGCCCTCTTCAAGCTCACAACCTCTATCTTCTCTCTCTACGCTATTGACATGGGATCCAAATGTCCCTCCTCCTTGGTTGCCCTCCCGAGGGGACTGGCTGGCCACTAAAGGGGGTGTGAGGAAACCCGAGGGTTGAGATCCATGGGTCTACTCACGTCTGTAGGCTTGAGGGCAGACGCGGGCTGCCGTGCCGATGAAGTCACCTGCGGAGGTGAGAGTGAGAGGGAAAGAGAAAGGGGTGGCTCAACTTAGGAGAGAGAGAAGTGACCTACGCAGCCGGGGTGCCTACGGGGATCAGGGGATCGGGGACTTACAAGGGAAAATGAACTAATGAGGTAAGCGCAACCTAGGCTTGATTCTTCCCAGCCTTTGGAGGGTATTGGAGCTTCAAAAAGGGCCCTTTTAGAGGTGGCTTTTTTCCTCCCATTACAAATGGGTTAAGCTTTCTTATATAAAGGATTCGCAAACAGGGGTAAATGCTCAAAAGCTAAGCTTAATTATATTTTAAGAAATTAGAAATGAATCCTGAAATTAGGCGCAAATGATCAAAATCTCCTTGAGATCTTTTACACGAATGATGAAAACGTCCATGCATGCAGGTTGTTCCACCATGACGACACCTTGGAAGCTTGTTTTGCAACTTGTGGAATGGTTCAACTGTTTCAGCAGCATTCTTTAATGTCCTCTCGATTGTGAGCATTTTGATGCCCTTGAATCGTGTTGTGATGCCCTTTTTCGTTGGGGTGAAATTCCGACTAGATTTGTGAACTTCGTTTGCCAATGCTTCTTCAAGCTGTGTTGTTTTGGTTCCTAGCTCTGCTTGCAAGTCAGAGAGGAGGCTGTTGTAGTCGTTTTGCATCAATTTTTAGTTGATTTGGACTTGGTTCGTGCATTGGCCTAATTTGGGGGTTTATCAGGAATTCCAGCAACTTACAGGATTTACTTCTCTGGTGACCTGGGGACTTGCATTCATTAGACCTTGAATTGAATGCAAGAGTTGTACTAGTGTGTAGCTCCTCGCGAAGTGGTTGCATTGAACTTGTCCTCGCAGTGATTCAAGGTTTGGATGTCGAGCTATGCTTCATGGAATCCGAGGCTTCTTCTCTGTGAACCCTGGTTCTCCCTCTGGTTATGTGGACATCTTCTTCCTCGAAGCACTGCGTTACTCGATCACACCACAGTGTGTGCTGGAGGTCAAAATGACGGGGCTGGCGTGATCTAGAATATATCAACTTTGGAGCTCTCTCCGATTTTAGAGGAACGCACCGTGGGTTGGCTCTCGAAAAGTGATGTCGCAGTCCCCATTTTTGAGGGCTGGTTTGGTGAAGCCGCACTATGCTAATGTGAAACCCGTCAGTTGTGAGGCCGCATGGGCGTAGACCCCTTCGGGGAGGTCTGATTGAACTCAAATTTGGTCCCCAGGGCTTTTCGACATTCTGAGTGCCATGGAATTGGCCCGGTACAACTCTGTAGCCACTAGCAAAGGGCTACTGTTGAAGGGGCCTTCTTTGGTGCGATGGCACCGAACCCAGGTCATGTGGCCCAAGGCTTTATTTTTCGATACAACATTAGTCTGCGGGTGTCTGGTGTACCTGTAAGACCAAGCTGTCGACGGCTCTCCCCATATTCACATGGGCGATGGAAGTATGTCAAAAATGAAATACAACAACTTGCCCTGATGGATGTTGTGCTTCGAGAGAGCGAGTAGTGCAACATTCAGAAACTTTAACGTCGTAGCTCCTCTGGCAAATCCTTGCTAAGACTTGTTTATTGTCTCTCAAATATATTTTTTTTCTTGATCACCAGCATTGGCACAGTCCTTGAGGGGTAGACCTTGCTGAGATTTTCCCTTGATCGGGGGTGTTCGAAGTGGCTTCTTGGAGATCACGCTGATGGTCTGCCTTTGGTGGGTGTACAACTTTTGTATCAACAAGAACTCCTAATGTCCTATCCGGTGGGGCCCCCTTTTTTTTTTCTTGCGCTTGAACCCATCCTGGCTGGGGAAGTCCTGATGTTCCAGTTAGTTGGGATCTTTTTTGTGGGATTTATCCTTATCCAAATAGAAACACCAAGTTGTGGTGAATAAGTAGGGTACCTCTTCGGTCCACATCCTATTGGTCCAGTTGGGGATCTCCCGAATTACCCGTATGTGATAGAGAGGGGGCTTCTGAGGCGGTCTCATTTCAGGAGACTTCACCTTGGATGCTGGCATTTGTTTTGTGAAGGAGAGAAGGGCAGGCAGGGTACCTCTTCGGTCCACATCCTACTGGTTCAGTTGGGGATCTCCCTAATTACCCGAACGTGATAGGGAGGTGGCTTTTGAGGCGGTCTCATTTTAGGAGACTTCACCCTGGATGCTGGTGTTTGTTTTGGAGGGGAGGAAGTTGGCATTTTTGTGGCAGCACTAAGGCCCGAGATTGGATGCAACACTGGGGCCTGAGATATTTTTGAGTGGCTTTGGGGCCGGAGATTGAAGTTGGCATTGGGGCCGAAGATGTTTTGTGGCACTGGGGCCGAAAGTTTTTTTTTTTTGTGTGGCACTGGGGCCTGAGATTGTTTTTGAGTGGCACTAGGATCGAAGATTTTTTGTGGCACTGGGGCCGGATATTGAAGTTGGCTTTGGGGATGGAAAGATTTTTTAGTGGCACTAGGGCAGGAAGTTTTTTTTTTGTGGCACTGGGGCCGGAGATTGAAGTTGGCTTTGGGGCTTGAGATTTTTTGTGGCACTGGGGTCGAAGATTGAAGTTGGCTCTACAGCAGGAGATTTTTTTGTGGCACTGGGGCCAGAGATTGAAGTTGGCTCCGGAGTTGGAGATTGAAGTTAGCTCTAGGGCCTGAAATTTTTTTTTGTGGCACTGGGGACTGAGGGTTTTTTTTTTTTTGAATGGCACTGGTGCCTATGAGTTTTTTTTGAGTGGCACTAGGGCTAGAAGTTTTTTTTTTTGTGGCACTGGGGCCTGAGATTGAAGTTGGCTCTAGGGCCGAAAATTTTATGTGGCACTGGGGTCGGAAAATGAAGTTGGCTTTAAGGTCGAAAATTTAAGTTGATTCAAGCACCCTTGTAGGTTTTCACTTGAATCAAGTGGAAATGGCGCTAACAGAGTGATTTTCACCAAATCCTTTTACTGGGGCATTTTTACTCTTAACTTCAAGGTCATGTCCACGCTTTTGATTTCCGCTTTTTCTCATGGAGCCCTTGCGGGTTTTTGCCATGCCCGGATTTTTTTGTTAGGACTATTTTACTCATGGCTTTGTGGCCATGCCCACCTGTCATTTTACTCATGGTGTCCTTGCGGGTTTTCTCCAGGCCCTATTTTTTTGGGTGATTTTACCCATAGCCTTGTTGGCTATGTCTGCCTGAAGTTCTTTTTCCTTTACTCGTGGTGGTTTCCACCGTGCCTGGCTTCTTTGTTTTTTTTTTTTTTTAAGAGGAGAGGGAGATTACTAGCATAGTGAGCCTTGACAGTGGAGTTCGATTGGCGTGGCTCTGTCTCCGATTGATGTAGCAGTGGGTGGCCGAGGTAGAGTGAGCCCGTGCAGGACGGGGTGTTGCCCCGAAGAGAGTGGCTTTATTATGACTTGGGCAGGGTGTGCCTGAGCAGGGCAGATGATGGTGGAGTCTGCAGGAAATGTGTTGTTGACGATACCTGTGGGGAGTGAAGCATTGAGAGCACTCGCGGGGGGTGGAGTGTTGATGGCACTCGCGGGGGGTGAAATGTTGAAGGGACCCGCAGAGGGGTGGAGTATTGAGAGCACCCGCGTGGGGTAAAGTGTTAAAGGCACCCGCGGGGGGTTACAGTGTTGATGGCACCCACGGGGGTGGAATATTGAGAGCACCTGTGTGGGGTGGAGCATTGAGGGAACCCATGGGGGGTGGAGTGTTGAGAGCAACCACATGGGGTGGAATGTTGAAGGCACCCGTGGGGGGTGGAATGTTGAACGCACCCGCGGGGGGTGGAATGTTGAAGGCATCCGCGGGGGGTTAAGTGTTGATGGCACCCGTAGGGGGTGGAGTATTGAGAGCACCCGCGTGGGGTGGAATGTTGAAGGCACCTACCGGGGGGAGCATCAATGGTACTTAAGGGGGGTGACGTGTCTTTGCAAAGATGGTGCCCAGCTAATGAAGCGTTTGCAGTCCGATGCAAGGATAGAGAGAGAGTGCCACTTAGGAGGCAGAGCCTGGTGTAAGACAGTAAGGTGACGCTAGATTTGAACGTGATGCCTAGTGAGTAACGTCTGGGCGACGTTTTGTCGATGGTAGGTACGCCATTTTCTATGAGCTGCATGATACATGCGAAGCAGTAAATGAGAAGGATGCGTTGGCGTGGTACGATAATGTAGGCCTCATCGCTTCCTCGAGACGGAACATGATCTTTCACCCAGGCAGCACATCGCTTCGCGTGCTTTTCGTACGTCCGTACCATGAGTCACATGGGATTTAACTCATGCGATGCTTCTATTCGTACGCCAGCAGTGCTGCGCTGTCCCGCCTTCGATGCTTCACTTCGTATGCCGTTGGTACCCTTGTGATTGGAGGATGGGTGGTTCATTGACTGGCCCTTCCAGCCGTTGGGCTTTATAAAAGGAGGGATGGTGTTTTTTCGTTTTTTACCTAGGTTTTTTTCTCAAGTAAAAAGTAGCACCTTTCGTGCCTTCTGCATAGGCCTCCTTTGCGGCGTTCGCCTTTGTCCAAGTAGCGTTGCAAGTTGGAACCATGGCTGACACCAACTCGACTCCTCCTCCAAGCAATGCTGCTGGTGTGCTGTGCGCACCACTGTTGTCTTTTTTTTTTGAACCCCCCCGCTCTTATTTTTTCTTCTCCTCTTTTTTGTGTAGCAGATAAGCACGTAAAATTGGAGTTTCTCTAGTTTCGTGCCCTTCTCTAGCAATGCCATTGCTGATCACCATCGAGGGTGAGGGAGGAGGCCCTGATGTGGTCATGGTGGCCTCATTGGCCCCTATTCCGGTCGGTTTAGGGGTACCGCAGAGCATAGAGTCTGGTCGAGTGGCCTCTGGTCTGGCACTGTTAGTGCCACTGGGTTTTGAAGTGCTCGTACCCATGATACAAGCGGGGGAGCCTTCATTCGAACATTATGCAGCCCGTCCCGTGTCTTCGGCCCTTTTCTCTGCTGCATGTTGCCTGCCCAATTGCATGCCACTGAGTGCCACTTAGCAATTTCGGGCTGCCACCTCCCACTCTTGAGCTACTTAGGCCCCTTCTCTCCTCCCCCAAGCTTTTGTTCACTCTCTCACCCTAGAGAACCCACTGTCAACACTTAGAACTTTCACCCTAGGAGCTATTGTTGAGGAGCTTAGAAGAGACCTGTGTGGGGGAAATTAGGACACTTTTGGGCACAAGTAAGTGGGTTTAATACTCATGTTTACATGGTTTTGATTTAGGCGTGAAAATTAAGCAATGTATGTGTGATTTTGACAAGAATATGGCTTCATGCAAGTGGAATTGTGTTGTTTGTGCACTGTTATTACAGAATTGTGATCCTCATTGACATGATGAATTTAGTACTGAAAATAACTCTGTTGGTTATAAAAATTTGTGGGAGAGAACCCTTGCATGTATAAATTAAGATGAAAAAGGTTTTGTGTTAATATCCATTATATTTTGGGAGCTAGTGATTATTTTATAAGATGTGCCAAATACTGTGAATTTCTAGGGACCTTTGTAACAAAATTTTGATTCATAAAATGGTGTGAAAATGACTTAAAACCAATTTTAAATAAAATATGGATGTGTCTACTTAAAATTTGGTTTTGAAACTACATCAAAATTCCTCATAGTTTGAGAGTTATGACTCTGTTTGTGTAGGTATATCACTGTTATCAATTGCAAGAATTTTCAGAACTATGGCCTATTTTATATTGAACCTTTGACTAGGCTAATGATGTCCAAATAACTTCGAACTACCTTTATTTGAAATATGGATGTATATACTTAAAAATATCTTTCGAAAATATCTTGAAATTCCTTATGGATTAGGAATTATGCCTTAGATTGTGTGGACATATCACTATCATAAGTTGCAGAAATTACATAACTATCATTCATTTTTCACTGAATCTTTGACTAATCAAATGGTGTCCAAATGACTTCAAACCACTTTTAAATAAAATATAGTGTGTATATTTCAAAGTTGGTTTTAAAATCACGTAAACTGTCTTTATAGTTTTAGAGTTATGCCTCTATTTGTGTGGGTATATCACTGTTATCAGTTGCAGGAATTTCCAAAACTATGGCCTATATATTGCACTGAACCTTTGACTGATCAAATGGCTTCTAAATGACCTCAAACCACTTTTATTTGAAATATGGCTGTCTACCTTAAGTTTAAATTCGAAACCATGATGAATTCCTTGAAATTTGGGAATTATGCCCCTGTTTACATGCATATGCCACTGTTATAAATTGTAGTGAGATTTCAGAGATGTTGTTTGTTTTATGAAAGAATGTTCTTTGACCAATATGTCTTTGATTATGCTGCACTTTAAGAGGCTTTCATGATGAAAATTCTATCATGCTATGAAGTATTGAATATGCATTCTTATGATATAGCGAATGCTCATGAAATCTTGAAAAATTGTAATTTGACATGCTTAGGCATGAGTGAATGAATGTTTGAGTTATGCATGTGCATGGTTATAATCTGATATGATATGACTGTGATATTGATATGAACCTTTATGCAATGGGACATCTATTGGTAGGAGAAATATGATATGATAAGACTGTTATATGATAGACTACGCAATGGGACATCCATTGATAGTGTGATATGAGATTTCTGAGACTTTTGATTTAAGACACTACGCAACGGGCCATCCGTTGGTAGTGTAATATGTTCTGATGAGTTAAGATGCCGGTGGTTATGATCTTACCTCAATCCCAATGATAGAAATGGAGTTGGGTGTTTGAAGACATTTTTCAGTGTCTTGGTCCCTAATGCGGAATAAAAAGAGAAGCCGATCAATAAAGCCTCGACATACAGCGGAATTCTCGACAGTCTCAAAATTGCCCCAGAACGAGTTAGAATGTTCTTAAGCACTTCAAAAGGCCACCTACCAAGTTTTGTTGCAAGTTGACATGTTTAAGGCAGTGCAAATAAAGAAACATTTTCAGAAAAATTATTCTCTAGCACCCTGAAACGGACCCCGTAACTAGAGTTCTATTTTTGGTATATCAAATTACTGTGAGACTATCTTCATTTGATCCGGTATGGTCAAAAACCGTACGAGTCAAGTTTCGGCTTAATTAGGCACTCCAGGACAAAGTTATGGGTAAAAGACCAAAAAAAGGTAAGCTGCACACTATTCCCATGCACTCTCCCTACACCAAATCACCATTAAAGGTGGTTGTTTTTACAGTCTTAGATAGTCACTTTCGGTAGCCATATCTCACTTGTCAAGATGAGAATTTTGATATGTGGCACGCTCCCTGACGACGCTCGAGCGAGAAGAAACGCTAGAGAGAAGTTGCAGGAAAATTAATAGCGACACGCCTCGCTCGAACGACCAAATCAAGGCGCTCATGCATTGGATTGATATAAGACTAGTTCCATCGTGTATGTAAGGTCTAGGGCTACCATTGATCTGAACCCCGTACATGATGAACGGTCGGATTTCACACATTAAGCTAATAAAGTGATCGCAAATTTTGGCGTAGAAATTCCAGATTCCGACCAAAACTCAAAACTTGTGAAATCTTTGTCTAGGCATGAAATCGAGCTGCATTTGTTACACATGATCGTGATGACATGATTAGTATGATCCATTGAAGAAATCACTGAAAAACATCAAGGAACGATCACCCTATCAATCCGAAGTTTTCAAGATTCGTCTCAATTTCCAGTTGCATGATCGTGGCTTAAAAACACGATCTATGGCTCGAAGTTAGTATCAAAATGATCGTCATGCCGAGCCCTATAAGAAAACAATAATCTTTCAGTCAAATGGGCACCAGAGCAACCCCGGATCATATACGAAAGAACACGTATGTTCTAGGGCAGCAACATGAACTGTTTTGAAATTCTATGAATTATTTAGGGAGGGGTAAAACAATCATTTTGCACCCATTTTTAGAATTTATTTTAATTCAAAATAATTGTAATTATTATCAATTGAGATAGTTTTTGGGCATCTACTCATGTTTAGGCCCAATTCTATAAATACATGCTAAACCTAATTGTAAAA
Organism: Amborella trichopoda; assembly: GCF_054954075.1. Taxonomy (NCBI): domain Eukaryota; kingdom Viridiplantae; phylum Streptophyta; class Magnoliopsida; order Amborellales; family Amborellaceae; genus Amborella; species Amborella trichopoda. Next base: position 25,520,155 of record NC_142344.1, read on the forward strand.
AGGTTCCACTTTTGGGCATCCACCCATGTTTGGGCCCAATTCTATAAATACACAAGCAAAAAAAAAGAGAATTTTGTTCATAAAGCAAGGGGATATTACAAGTGCTAGAATAAAAAGAATATAGGAAAAGGAAAGGAACATAAGATGACACTGTCAAAATCGATCAATCACTTCATTGATCTTCCCCCTATAAGTTGCGGCTGCTGCCCTAACCTGTTCAATGCGTCCCTTCAACTCTACCACCATCTCAGCCTCATGCTCCATCAAGGAAGGCCCTTCTTCCAAGGAGTCTTCGAGAGTCAAAATATTATTGGCAAGCACCTTATCCTTTGATTCCCAAGCTGCAGTCTCCTCCTCTAACTTGTCGAGGTTTTGCGTAGCTTTAATATCTCCGCCCTTAGGGTCATCACCTTGTGGTGGCGGGCGATGGCCTCCTCGGCAAGGTCGGATCTCTTGGAGATTGCAGCATCCTTTTGCTGTAATTGAGCTTCTACTAGTTCGCGATGGCGTATGAGTGAGGACTCCAAATGGGGCAATTGCGAGCTCTCTAGCCACTGCGCAGTTGCTTCTTCCTGCAAGGCCTTTATTCTCCACCCTTCCAGCTCGTTTATAACACCGTCGAAATATGAGAGGACCTCTGGTGCACCCCCTGGAAGGGAGATCAGCCTTAGCTTTTGGATTGCACTGTCAAGTTCAGTAAGAGGCAGATCCTTTAGTCTCTGCACGTCCAAATGAAGCATATCCATGATTATGCCAGACATCCCACTAAAACTAAGCCTGGGTAATGCTGCTGGGGCCGCTGCAATAGAAGGAGCATTAGTCTCAATGGTGGGGCACAAAAGGATGATAACCATGTGAGTTGCTGGCTCTTCTCGAGCGATTGTGAAGCCCAAGCTCTCATCATTTGTAGATTCAGAGGGAGCCCTAGTCTCAACCTGCTCAGCCCTCACAATATCAGCCTCCTCGTTTGGCCTTTTAGCCTAATAATCATTAGCAGGCTTGGTCCATTCAAGGCCACCTCTTCTCCTTGCCCCTCATTTTCTAGAGCAGCCGTAATATTCTCTAAAGTAGCCTCAGCCCTTTCAGGGCCAACTTCTTCTCCCTGCTCCCTCTCTTCTTGAACCGCCATCTTCGCCTTTGCAGGTTCAACGCCTCTCCCCTATTCTTCTTTGCCCTTGTCCCCTAGGGTAGCCATTTCAGCTACCACTTCTTCTGCGGGACTTGCCGCTTTTGTGGCGATAAGGCCCTCCACCCCTTATCGCCATTGGGGTTACCGTCTCTAGGCCCTTAAGATTAGCCCCTTAAGGATGTCTTGCCTCTGCATCGCCTGAAGAAGTTGCTGCTCGAGTAGCCCCACTTCAGTCCTTGGGGCACCAGCCTCCTCTATGACAATAAGCTCTCCTGGGGTTTCCCTTTCCATGACTGCACCCTCTTCCTCAGTAGGCACAGCAACCTTCTGGGCCTCAGAGGCTTTCTCCGCCTCGCCTGCCTCATTAGCCCCGTTGATCTCCATCAAGATTGGGCCCTCCCCCTCAGCCATGGATGTCACTTTCTCGTCCGAAGCAATGGGATCTGAGGCTTCGACATGAGTCTCTGAAGAGCTAGAGGAGGGCTCAGGTGAAAGGGAAGACGAATCCTCAAGGGAAGAGGGTGATGCGGAAATAATAGGAGACACGTAGGACTCCGAGGAAGCAGATGGCAAAGAACTGTCTGCTGACTGTCGAACAACTGGAAGTTTGACCCCCCTGCGCTTTGGAGCCCATGGTGTAATTCGAACCGGTGCACGAGGTACGGTTGGGGGAGTCCGCTTCCTCTTTTTCCCCTTCGCCTGAGAAGGTGCAACAGTTTCAAAAAAACCCCCTCAAGAAGAGCTTGCGACAAGTCTACTTTGAGCGCAGCTCCCTATCAACTCGTTTAGATCCTAGACTAGCCGCTCCTCGTACCCAGGAACCTTGCGGCCCTCCTTCCATCTGAAGATAGCTGAGAGGATGTAGAAAATGCTCTCCATCTTCTTCTCCATAACAAGAAACTGCAACAGAGACTTGTCCACAGCAATTTGTCGGGGCCTCCCAATGTCTCTCCAGTCCCAGGGGAAGTCCAGGGTGAAAACCTCTCCCAAAGGAGGGGTTTTCACCATCTTCTTCTGCCACGTGCCCTAGCGCCAGTGGCAGGTTTCCCCTTTGCAAGGATGGTCAACCCCCCAGTATGCATGACTGGTGATCCGCCACCAGCGTTCATGAGCCTCAATCGCTTGCACCGTTCTATCGAAGTGCGGCAGCACGTACTTGTTAATCTTTATAAACTCTAAGCATGTGGCCCAAGCTGTGCAAACATGCCTCGTGAGCCATGTCTCACAATGAGTCCCCAGTTTCTCCTTCTTTCTGTGGTTGATCTTACTGTAGTGCTTCTCAAAGAACACTATGAAAGGGCAGCCTTGATCAAGCCCGTGCTGCCGAGCGAATATATGAGGGAAATACCCCTCGAGCTTGGCACTATGGATGGTGCGGTAAGGTAGAACTCCACCCCTAATGCTAAACATGAATATGAGATCCTTATGAGTAGTGGGAGCACCATCCATGTTCTTTTTCTAGTTCATCGGCAAAGGCGCGGTCTGTAAGGCATCCAACCGGGAAGGCGACCCCGCTCATGTGGAGGTGGCCATTGTTGAACAAGCTACGTACATGGCCAAGAGTATGGAAGACCGCCTTTTTCCAAAGTAATCTTCAAGAGAAACGGACGCATTGTTTCCTTCAACACCCTAGTTTTTGTATAGGTGTTGGGGAAATAAGCCTTAAGCCAGCTGTACACATAGTGGATGGGGAAAGGCATCTTAAAATCCCTTGAGAAGGCTTTGCCATTCACTATGCCATTTGCCCCTTTATCTCCCTGATAGGTTTTCCCCTTAGACATGGCTCCCAAGCCGTAGTAGATGCTGCACAAGATCGGCTGTGTAAGCACGTGCTCTCACCTCCTCACCATGTCGCAAGCCACATAGAATGAGCCTGGATGTATAGTGTCTTCTCCTCCCGGGAGAGCGAACTTGCACAAGAAGAGCACTAAGTACGTTGCCAGGAAAACGTGGTCGTTCCCACTTTGCAACTCAAATATGGAGGGGTTCCCTTCATGGGTGCTTTCCCCTTTCTCCTTGGGCCCAGGCCAACTTCATCAATGTAGTCTCCATAGAAGAATGCCACCCACTGGGTGAAGGAGATGCGTCCATTCTTGGACTCGGAGCAAAGCAACGGGTAAATTCCAAACCGTTTATGAAGTCCAACTGGTGGTTCTTCTTTCCCGACCCGTTCACCTCCAAAAATGATTGAGTTCAGGGCCACGAGCTTGTCGTACATAACACTGATGAGTGGGAGCCCACCGATGAAGTTCAGATTTAGCAGTGAAATCCCTGCCTCTCCATGGCCAAGCAGCCATGTGTTACTAACATGGCTCCAAGTTTCCAACATTACCTTGACTGTGTTTGAGCAACGGTCATAGTAGCCTGCCAAGCACTGGATGGAGGTTAGTAGGGAAGTGCACTTCAAAATACCCTGATATCGGCCTAACACTTTTATGGTCCATGAGTAAATCCTTTTAAATATTGGTTCTCCCCTTGCACCAGGAGACCAACAGAGGACCACTTCAGGCCCTGGGTCATCACCATCCTCTTTGCCCAAGGTAGGCAACTCCTCACCTGAGGCCACATTTTCATTCTTACATTCCCGTCGATGTCTTCTCTGACCTCAAAGCGGACGGTGTCACTAACAAAGGTGACACTCAAAGGACACCTTGGTTCACACAATGCATCGGTGCGCCAGATGGGCTCATCCCTCACCAAGCTTTCACTGGTAAATGTGTCGGTGCCAAGTTCCCCTACCCGTGGGAGGTTCTTCCTTTCAAGAATGGCATCTGAAGGCTAGGCTATGAAGATAAACGCCAAGGTCTCACTGCAGTGTGCAAGTCACTAAGGGGAAGCGTTACCGCCTTAGGCAAAAGGTGAGGCTATCACCTGCTGCGTATATAAAGACTGACGCTGACTGTCGTGTCTACATGCTAAGTCATGAAGCTACTGTCATCTAGGCTTCCAAGGCAAAGCACTGGCTGCGTTCGCAAAGACGTATCGCCTGCTGGTTGCTTAAAACTTAACAATGGCTGTGCTGGTGGAGGCTATAGCCATCTGCCCATTAAAGTAGTAGCGCCATGCGTCGACCAAGGTGCAACGTCGCCGCCCCGATCAACAGGCTATCGCCAACTGCTGTCTCAAGATGCAATGCCTTATGCCAACCCAAGGAGTTATGCTGTGAGGGGTTAACGCCGCCCACGTTCAGTGCCGACTGTGCTCAAGCCATTCACACGCACCACACATGGATGGGGAAAGGCTTCTTAAAATCCCCTGAGAAGGCTTTGCCATCCACTATGCCATTTCCCCCTTTATCCCCCTAATAGGTTTTCCCCCTAGGCATTGCTCCCAGGCCGTAGTAGATGCTGCACAAGATCGACTGTGTAAGCACGTACTCTCACCTCCTTACCATGTCGCAGGCCACATAGAATGTGCCTGGATGTATAGTGTCTTCTCCTCCCGGGAAAGCGAACTTGCACAAGAAGAGCACTAAGTACGTCGCCAGGAAAACGTGGTCGTTCCCACTTTGCAACTCAAATATGGAGGGGTTCCCTTCATGGGTGCTTTCCCCTTTCTCCTTGGGCTCAGACCAACTTCATCAATGCAGTCTCCATAGAAGAATGCCACCCACTGGGTGAAGGAGATGCGTCCATTCTTGGACTCGGAGCAAAGCAACGGGTAAATTCCAAATAGTTTATGAAGTCCAACTGGTGGTTCTTCTTTCCCGACCCGTTCACCTCCAAAAATGATTGAGTTCAGGGCCACGAGCTTGTCGTACATAACACTGATGAGTGGGAGCCCATCGATGAAGTTCAGATCTAACAGTGAAATCGCTGCATCTCCATGGCCAAGCAGCCATGTGTTACTAACATGGCTCCAAGTTTCCAACATTACCTTGACTGTGTTGAGCAACGGTCATAGTAGCCTGACAAGCACTAGATGGAGGTTAGTAGGGAAGTGCACTTCAAAATACCCTGATATCGACCTAACACTTTTATGGTCCATGAGTAATATCCTTTTAAATATTGGTTCTCCCCTAGCACCAGGAGACCAAAAGAGGACCACTTCAAGCCCGGGGTCTTCACCATCCTCTTTGCCCAAGGTAGGAAACTCCTCACCAGAGGCCACATTTTCATTCTTACATTCCCGTCGATGTCTTCTCTGACCTCAAAGCGGACGGTGTCACTAACAAAGGTGACACTCAAAGGACACCTTGGTTCACACAATGCATCGGTGCGCCAGATGGGCTCATCCCTCACCAAGCTTTCACTGGTAAATGTGTCGGTGCCAAGTTCCCCTACCCGTGGGAGGTTCTTCCTTTCAAGAACGGCGCCTGAAGGCTGGGCTATGAAGATAAACGCCAAGGTCTCACTGCCGTGTGCAAGTCACTAAAGGGAAGCGTTACCGCCTTAGACAAAAGGTGAGGCTATCACCTGCTACGTATATAAAGACTGACGCTGACTGTCCTTTCTACAAATGCTAAGTCATGAAGCTACTGTTATCTAGGTTTCCAAGGCAAAGCACCGGCTGCGTTCGTAATGGCGTATCGCCTGCTGGTTGCTTAAAACTTAACAACGGCTGTGCTGGTGGAGGCTATAGCCATCTGCCCACTAAAGTAGTAGCGCCATGCGTCGACCAAGGTGCAACGTCGTCGCCCCGATCAACAGGCTATCACCTACTGCTGACTCAAGATGCGATGCCCTATGCCAACCCAAGGAGTTATGCTGTGAGGGGTTAACGCCGCAGCCGCCCACGTTCAGCGCCGGCTGTGCTCAAGCGATTCACACGCACCACACGTGGATGGCGAAAGGCTTCTTAAAATCCCTTGAGAAGGCTTTGCCATCCACTATGCCATTTCCCCCTTTATCTCCCTAATAGGTTTTGCCGCTAGACATGGCTTTCAGGCCGTAGTAGATGCTGCACAAGATTGGCTGTGTAAGCACGTACTCTCACCTCCTCACCATGTCGCAGGCCACATAGAATGTGCCTGGATGTATAGTGTCTTCTCCTCCCAGGAGAGCGAACTTGCACCAGAAGAGCACTAAGTACGTCGCCAGGAAAACGTGGTCGTTCCCACTTTGCAACTCAAATATGGAGGGGTTCCCTTCATGGGTGCTTTCCCCTTTCTCCTTGGGCCCAGACCAACTTCATCAATGCCGTCTCCATAGAAGAATGCCACCCACTGGGTGAAGGAGATGCGTCCATTCTTGGACTCGGAGCAAAGCAACGGGTAAATTCCAAACAGTTTATGAAGTCCAACTGGTGGTTCTTCTTTCCCGACCCGTTCACCTCAAAAAATGATTGAGTTCAGGGCCACGAGCTTGTCGTACATAACACTGATGAGTGGAAGCCCACCGATGAAGTTCAGATCTAGCAGTGAAATCCCTGCCTCTCCATGGCCAAGCAGCCATGTGTTACTAACATGGCTCCAAGTTTTCAACATTACCTTGACTGTATTTGTGCAACGGTCATAGTAGCCTGCTAAGCACTGGATGGAGGTTAGTAGGGAAGTGCACTTCAAAATACCCTGATATCGGCCTAACACTTTTATGGTCCATGAGTAATATCCTTTTAAATATTGGTTCTCCCCTTGCACCAGAAGACCAACAGAGGACCACTTCAGGCCTGAGGTCATCACCATCCTCTTTGCCCAAGGTAGGCAACTCCTCACCTGAGGCCACATTTTCATTCTTACATTCCTGTCGATGTCTTCTCTGACCTCAAAGCGAACGGTGTCACTAACAAAGGTGACACTCAAAGGACACCTTGGTTCACACAATGCATCGGTGCGCCAGATGGGCTCATCCCTCACCAAGCTTTCACTGGTAAATGTGTCGGTACCAAGTTCCCCTACCCGTGGGAGGTTCTTTCTGTCAAGAATGACGCCTGAAGGCCGGGCTATGAAGATAAACGCCAAGGTCTCACTGACGTGTGCAAGTCACTAAGGGGAAGCGTTACCGCCTTAGGCAAAAGGTGAGGCTACCAGCGGTTGCGTATATAAAGACTGACGGTGACTGTCCTGTCTACAAATGCTAAGTCATGAAGCTACTTTCATCTAGGTTTCCAAGGCAAAGCACCGACTGCGTTCGCAATGGCGTATCGACGACTGGTTGCTTAAAACTTAACAACGGCTGTGCTGGTGGAGGCTATAGCCATCTGCCCACTAAAGTAGTAGCGCCATGTGTCGACCAAGGTGCAACGTCATCGCCCCGATCAACATGCTATCATCGACTGCTGACTCAAGATGCAATGCCCTATGCCAACCCAAGGAGTTATGCTGTGAGGGGTTAACGCCGCCCACGTTCAGCGTCGGCTGTGCTCAAGCCATTCACAAGCACCACACGTGTCACCTCGAGCTCCGGGAGCTCCGCCTGACAACTGCCACCACGACACGGCCTGACGCATGTTTCGCACGTGCGGATTGATAACCATTCTCTCCACGACTGTCTGGCTGCCTGAGGCTGTTTACTTTCCCAGCGACCTTCGATTGCCCACTGGGAAACTGTCGCCCCGCTCAACCAACTGTGACACCTTTTTCACTACTTCCTGACATCGAAAAACACTTCCACTCACTGCTGCTTCTCTCCCACTACTCCTCGGTGACGAAAAACCACCCAAAACTGACTGAAAATCCACGAAAATGCCTCGACGACCCTCGCTTGCCTCTTCCTCACCTCTTCGATATCCCAAGAATTACTGTCGGAACCTCAGTTTGCCTCGGCAAGCTGCCTGTTCCTCAATTCCGGTGACAACAACCCCCGCGACTATCCTTATCTTCCCTGACGGTGCTCTCGCCTCACAGTCGGAACCTTCTCCTCTCGCCTCACAGTCAGAACCTTCTTCTCTCGCCAAACTTCCTGCAAACCCTCACTCAAGTACTTTGCTTCTCACTGGAGTTCTCGGCGGAAGTCCTTTCCTCTCACTATTATTGTTTTTCCTCTGATAAAATAGTGAAAATGGGTTAATCCCCTTATATAGATGAAGCTTCACCAAGCAGTCCCTTACAAAGCAAAGAATATCAGACAAGTCCCTGAAGGCCAATCGGCGATGGCCCTGACAAAGTCGGGCTCAGATCCGGGGCCCGAACAAAGGCTTATTGACGCCGAGCATCGACCTTCAAACAGATCGGATCGGACCAAGCCCAAGCCTGAGGCCCGAACGCAGGCTAAACAACGGTTGTGTTCCGTATTACCGAGTGTGACTAACACCACGTGCAACCAACGCTGCGCGCTTCAGTACTACTGCCGCCTGTGACCACTAAGGCCATGACTGGTCATCCCTAATGGAGTCAGGAGCATGCCATTATCCCTCATCCCCAGTAGAAACTACACTCGTACTGCAGTCCATTGATCCTCAGCGAAGTTAGGGTCGTGCTTACCTCTTGAATCCCCTGTGGGTCAGTCTTGCACCTAGCTATCCTATCCCCAAGAGTCGGGTTACCTTCCATGAGTCTATTCCCCATGGAGTTCCTTAGGGAGTCATACTTGTCCCCTAATTCCCCGTGGAGTCTGCTTCCCATCTAAAACCCTACTATCATTTTACCCCTAGGAAGTCAAATTACTATCCACAAATCTATCCTCCATAAAGCTTCACCTACTGGGCAACCCACATCTTGGTATGAGCTGCATGACTTTAAACTACATAGCTTTGGTCTGAGCTGCATAACCTTAAACTGCAGAGCCTTGGGTCGTGCTGCATGACCTTAAACTGCACAACCTTGGTCTAGATGCACGACCCTAAACTGCATGGTCTAAATTATATGACCTTAAACTGCAGTGGAGGTCTAGTTGCACGACCTTGAAACTACATATCCATGGTTCAAACTATATGATCTTAAAACCATAGTGCACATCTTGGCCACATGATGTTAAAAGGCTTAGCACCATGGTCCAAACTATATGACCTTAAACTGTAGCAGAGGTCTAGTTGCACGACCTTAAACTGCATGGTCCTAGTTGTATGACTTTAAACTGCATAACCACAGTCAAGCTATATGACCTTAAACCATAGTGCATGTCCTGACCGCATGATGTTAGACTGCTTTGCACAGGTCCCGAAGGCATGACCTTAAACTCGCCCCCACACACATGCACATGCCCTTTATGTGCATTTTCATGCACGTCTTCCCTAAACTATCTTCCTCCATTACCATTCATCATTCCCCACTAAACTATCTTCCTCTATTACCATTTATCATTCGCCAGCGAGTCTCACCCGTGATCACAAAATGGCGAGCCATCCTGCCATCCATACTCGTCTTTAGCTAGTGGGTCACCACTTTCTACCTTCCATCCATACATCATCCATCTTTCACAGGAACGCTCGTGCCATCTCCCCAAAGTGAATCAAAACCACTACCATAGTCACTCCATGGCCTCAACAGACTGTCACCCATCTCCACTCCGGTCCAGTTGTATGACCTTAAATTGTGGTACACGTCCTGGTTGCACGATATTAAACTGCTTTGTACAGGTCTTGAAGGCATGACCATAAACATGCCTTCACAAAAGGATACTTGAACCAATAAATAGGTTGATGTAGCACTCGCCTCAACAGGCGGCTTCAGCCCACATTCTAGAGAGAAAAATCCCTGGTGTCACAATACCATGAACCAAAAAAAAATATGAACATCAAGAATAATTCCGACAGCCTGAGTCCATTTACAAAAAGAACTCAAAAGACAGAAGACTCGCCAAGTAGGCAAGACAAGTCTCATGAGGAGGAGCACTATTCGCACGAGGTCATAAACACACTACAAATTGCTAAAGATGCCCTAAGAAGGCCAAAGTCAGTAGAACTTGGACCTGTTATGCAAACAAAACTGCAAGTAGGTAGGGGTTATACCCACAGCTGGTCACCTTGATAAACTGAGGTACCCTACCCACTGAGTATAATATTGGTACACCACGTAGACAGACGCCAACCAAATCCCCTTCAGCACACCATCTACGACAAACAACAAAACTAACAAACCCAGACCAAAATGGGAAAATGCTCTTCAACATTGCACTCGACCGCTAGACGGACCTGATTCTGACCAACAAGGTCTGTACAAAATCCTCAGCTGTAAGAATCACAATTAGTCCCTTGAGGGTGAGGGCTTGACAGGATCCCTCAAAAAAGTCTCTTCTCCCCCTAAAGTCTCAACAGATAAACTTGTACATTGTATCCAAACGTCTGAGCATCCTAGTTACAACATTGCGTGGATCTCCTTGGTGTTCACATGGTCTTGTGGCTAGGAAGAAAAAAGTAATAAAGCCGAATGAAAATTTTTGAATGTTGTCCTTCCTGCTTCTCTCGAAGCACAACATTTGGCGGGGCAAGCTGTTTGAAGACATTTTTCAACATTTTAGTCCCTGATGCGGAATAAAAAGAGAAGCCAGTCAATAAAGCCTCGACATATAATGAAATTCTCGACAGTGTCAGAATTTTACCAGAATGAGTCAGAATGTTCTTAAGCACTTCAAAAGGCCATTTGCCAAGTTTCGTTGCAAGCCGACATATGTAAGGCAGTGTAGATAAATTTTTTTTTTTTAGAAAAATCAGTTTTTAGCACCCTGAAATGGACCCTATAACTAGAGCTCTATTTTCGATATATCAAATTGCTGTGGGAGCACTGTTATTGGATCTGACACGGTCGAAAACCCCTATGGGTCAAGTTTCAGCTTAATCAAGCACTCCAGGACAAATTTATGAGTAAAAGACTAAAAATGGGTAGGCCACAAACTATTCCCATGCGTCCTCCCTGCACCAAATCACCATTAAAGGTGGCAATTTTTACAGTCTCGGATAGTGACTTTCGGAGGCCATATCTCGCTTGTCCAGAGTCGGATTACGCTCAAATTTTGTGAAGGTGTTCGTCTTGTCAAGACGAGAGTTTTGATATGTAGCATGCCCTATGACGACACCTGATCAGGGAGACAAGCTAGACTGAAGTTTCCGATTCGTGAAGAAAGTTACATGAAAATCAACAGCGACATGCCTCGCTCGAGCAGCCAAATGCCGGATTCCGACCAAAACCCAAAAATTGAGAAATCTTCATCCGGGCACGAAATCGTGCTGCATTTGTTGCCACGCGATTGTGACGGCATGGTTAGTGTGATCCAGCGAATAAATCACAAAAAAAAAAATCAAGGAACAAGCACACTATCAATCCGAAGTTTTCAAGATTCATCCAAATTTCAAGTCGTATGATTGTCGCTTAAAAACACGATTCATGGCTCGAAGTTGGTATCAAATTGATCTCCATGACGAACCCTATAAGAAAACAATCATCTTTCGGTCAAACGGGCAACAGAGCAACCTCGGATCATCCACGAACGATCACGTATGGTCTAAGGCAGCAGCATGGACTACTTTGGAGTTCCATGAATGTTAGGTAGGGGCAAAACAATCATTTTGCACCCATTTATAGAATTTATTTTAGTTCAAAATAATTGTAATTATCATCAATTGAGATAGTATTTGGGCATCCACCCATGTTTGGGCCCAATTCGATAAATACATGCTAAACCTAATCGTAAAATGGTCCCGTGTTCTTCCTTGATTTCCCCTCATACTTTCAATTGATCAATAAAGTTCGTGTTTCTTCTTTGAATTCGTGGGTGCATCTTGGAGACAGAGAGAGAGGAGAGAGAAGAAAAGGGCTAGTACTCATCGATAAGGTAATTTTCTCTCTTCTCCTCTCCTCTCATCTCTATCTCTTTCTCTCCCCTCCTCTCGTCTCTCTCTTTCTCCCTTCTTTTTTTTTCTCTCTCTTGCTTCCTCTCTTTTTTCTTTCTTCTTCTTTAATCGGCTTCTCCTCTGTGAACATGTAGAGCTGTGGTAGAGCTGTGTTTGTCATCTTCTTCCTTCTCTTTGTCTAACGCACACGACGATGACAGCACTATATATGTCCCATTCTCTCTCTTTCTTCTTCTCGATCTTTCTCTCTGTTTCTCTCTGACTGAATGTGCATAGCGATGGCAACGCCATCATAAATCTCTCTCTCTCTCTATTTTATTTTCTCTATGTCGCACACACGGCGATGACAACACTGTGTGCATTTTCTTCTCTCTCTTCTTCTTCTTCCTCTTCTCCTCCTTTCTTTACTCTTCTCTCTGCTGTCTTTCTCTTCGTCTCTCTCTGTCTGAACATGCATGGCAATGGCAACGCAGTTCATAAGTCCCTTTCTTCTCCCTTTTTCTCTTTTCTCTATGTTTCTCTTTGTCTTTCTCTATCTAAACATACACGGTGATGGCAACGTCGTGCGTGAATCTCTCTTTTTATTTTCTTCTCTTTGACACGCACGACGGTGGTAGCATCGTGCGTACCTCTTTCCTTATTCTTCTTCTCTCTTTCCTAATCGCTCTCTCTCTCTTTTCTTCTTTCTCCTCTGGCTCTTTTCCAATTTCTCTTCTCACTTTCCTTTGCCCTCTCTTCTTTCCTTTCTTCTCTTTCTACTTTCCTTTCCTCTTCCTCTTTCTTAATCCTCTTTCCTGTCTTTCTTACCTTCACTCTGATTTCTTTTCTCTCTCCCCTCCAGTCGTGCACGGTGATGCTCATCACCATGTATGACATTCTCAACCTTCGTCTATCTTTTGAAAATATGTGCAGTGAGTCGGGCCTTAACTGGAGTGGCGGGCCGGGTCTCTGTCCCAATTTCCCATGTGGTGCACGACAATGCTCATTGTCGCACATGACATCCATTTCTCATTCTTGTCTCTTTCTCTCTATCAGGGGCAGCAGAAGTCCATCGCCATCCATATTCTTTCTCTCTCCTATTTCTTCTATCATGGATAGCGAAAGTCCATTTCTGTCCATGTTATTTTTCTCTCTTTTTTTGTCTTGGACGGTGGAAGACCATCGCCGTCCATGCTCTTTCTCTCTCCTCTTTCCTTTGTCATGGATGACAGAAGTCCATCGCCATCCATATTCTTTCTCTCTTATCTTCTCTCTTTCATGGACGGTGGAAGTCCATCGCCCTTCATGTACTTCTCTCTCCTCTTTCTCTATCATGGATAGTGAAAGTCCATCACTGTTCATGCTTTTCTCTCTTTTCTTTTTCTCTTCTTCTCTCTCTTCTTTTCTCCCTTTTTTTTTATTTCTCTCTCTTCTCTCTTCTTTTCTCTCTTCTTTTTCATTCTTCTGATCTCTCCCCTTTCTCTTTCTTCTTCTTCTCCCTCTCTCATTTGACCTAAGGACAAGTCTAATGCTTTCACAGTAGTCCCTTCGTCGAGCAGTATTACCGTCTTGCCGGTTTAAGTTACTGTGCCCATCTTGCTGCCATGTCGAACTAGCCATTGTGCTAGGTTGGTTGGTGTTGATGTTTTGTCGTCAAGTAGTATTGCCACTGCGTCGGTCTGCGTTACCGTGTCCGTCTTACTACAACGTCAGGTCAATCATCATGCCAATCTAGCCATTGTGCTATAGTCACTCAGTTAAATGTCTCTTTCTTTTCTTCTTCTTCTATCTTATTCCTTCTCCTAACCATCATCCCATCATTTCTTCTCTTTTCTCCTTTGAATGTGCACGTCTGTGTGCATTCGCTCAAAGAAAAGGTCCACTTGTCTTGTAAAATTTAACCATGTGTGTGTGATTGCAGAAACATGAGATTATAGGCCAAGGGAGGCGATTCCGAACCAATTGTAGAACTGGGGGGCTTTCTTTGTGATCTAAGAGGGCACCCACGCAAGCCAGCTCGAGTAAGTCCCGAACCCACCTTAAAATCCTCTCTCATCGATTGGTATACCTACCCTTGATCCTGAGCAAGGTTCCCAAGAGAGCGATCTCAAAGTCTTGAGTTCCCCCAAAACCCGAGACGAGTGCCGCCAAATTATTCAGATCTGAAGGGCGAGATCGAGGCACTTAAATCATCAAGATGTGAATGTGAATATTCGGGAGGGTCGCCCCCCCCCAGATCTATATGGGCACTACGAATTGGGTCACCCGGTGGTATTGTAATGCCCTCTTGCCTGAAAGGCATGAGGAGAGGGTCGTGTCTTGCAAGGCCACAACCTATCAAAAAGCCCAAAAGCGCGCTAAGGATTGTTTACGTGTGTGAAGACATTACGAAATGGGTTTCCCATTTGTCATTGTCTTCTTTCCTAAGTAAGGGTAGAAGCTGCAATTTCGGGATTAGCTTAGCTTGATCGATGGGACTTTTACTTCGGGAGTAAGCTACACTAGGATTGCTTGTAAGCTCAATGTGTTTCTCTTGAAATTCTGATCTGTTATTTGATAAATGATGGGCCAACTATTAGCTCATGCAATATATTATATTCTGACACCTGATTTACACTTCTTTAACCAATTACCAAAATAATTGTGCTACATGATTCCATGATATGACACTTGCATGATTTTCGGGATATTGTTTATAAATGACATTGTATAGGCCGAAATGCATGATGTTGATCTAATTACTGGGATCTATAGCTCATTCCTTTGATTTTTTTCTTTGTGTAGAGTGATAACCTACGATCGTTGAGAGCGGACAGTTGGGCACTAGCGGTTGGCAGATGAGGTTCCGAGCTTGACGTGAAAAAGATTCTTCTTGATAGTGGGTGTCTGTTGGCAGTGGCCACTTAGTTGTTTTGTGGGTTGTCTTGAAATTTTGTTGTTGGGCCTATAGTGCCCTAGACATGTTTGCAATTAAATTTTGAAGCCTGTATACTTAAATTTTGGTTTTATTTTTGTCCAGCTCTTTGTATTTATGTGTGCATGGTTTTTGTTTTCATTCATGGTTTACTTTGATTCTGCCTTCTAAAAAGTGTTGAATGCACTCCCACCTGAGTGGCATTCGCCACCTCACATCGCGATCCCACACTCTATCGCCCTCCGACTAGTATGGTAGGGGTTAGGGGCGGGGTCGCGATAGCATAATCCTCGAGTTGCTTGAAACTCTCTTATCTAAGGGGATGATCGAACTACCAATGCCAAAGAGATGAAAGGAAGTTGGGAGGGATGATCAGCCCAATTATTGCCGATATCATAGGATGCTTGGTCGCAAGACTAAGGAGTGTATTATCATTGGATACATTATTTAGAATCTCATAAACAATGGGGAGATTGAACTAGCAGAATGATTCCACAAATGATCCAGTGCTACACCATGGTCCGGGCTGTAAGACTCTAAACTGCATAGCCATGGTCCAAGCTATATGTCCCTAAACTATAGGACACATCTTAGTGAAACGACGTTAAACTACACAACACACGGTCTCGAAGACAAGACCTTAAACTTGCCCTCCAGTCTTGGTGTATGATCATAAAGCACACTACTCTTATGGTCTCGGAGGCAAGAAGTTAAACATGCCCTCCAGTCTTAATGTATGACCATAAAACACAGTACTCTTATGATCTCGGAGATAAGACCTTAAAACATGCCCTCCGGTATTGGTGTATGACCATAAAACACATTACTGTTACGGTCTCGAAGGCAAGACCTTAAACATGCCCTAGGGTCTTGGAGGTAAGACCTTAAACATGCTCTAAAGTCTCGACGGACAACCTTAAAACACCCCAAATCGATGGTCATGGTGGCATGACCTTAAACACGCCTCCACAAGAAAAGAGGGAGACGGACATGATGAAAACCCAATATGTCGAAAATTTCACTTTTTGATCACTGCTGATTATCCTACGACTTCTGTAGTCCACAAGCATTTTGATACATACAGACCTAGGTTGCGAACTGCTCTCTCCTTATTCGTATCGGTAATACAAGTGATGGAAAATGACCTCAAACATCGTATCTCGCCCTCTCTCTTTCCTAAAGACCCTTCTTCTCTCTCACTTCTCTCTGTTTCTCTCTTCTATCTTCTCTCTCCTCCCCGAGTGATGGCCTCAGCCACCGTCTCTACCTCTCTATTTATTTTAGCCCCTTCTCTTCTCTCACTCCTCTCTTTCTCTTTTATATCTTCTCTCTCCTCCTCGAGTGGTAGCTTCAGCCGTCGTCTCGTTCTCCATCCCCCTTCTCCTAGCCCTCTTCTTCCCTTTCACTTCTCTCTCTTTCTCTTCTATCTTCTCTCACCTTTCCTCGTGCTGCGGCCTCACTTCCTCTCCCTATCTCCTTCTCTCCCTATCCGCTCTCCTCTATATTCTTTTTCTCTCTTCCTCTCTCTCCTTTCCCTATCTCTGTCTCTCTCCATCTTCCCTCCTCTCCTTTGTCTCTCTTCTCTTCTCTTCTCTTTTCTCTCTCCTTCCTCTCTTCCTATACCCTCTCTCTTTCTTTCCACTTCTCTCGCTCCTGTCTCTCTTCTCGCCTTGGTCCCTTTCTCCCTCTTACTCTCTCCACTGCCTTCCCCTTTTTCTCTCATCTCTCCTCCCCTCCACCTTTCACCTCTCTGATTCTCTCTCCTCTACTCTCGAGCGACGACCTAGGTCATCAGCTCATTCTCCTCATCTCTACTCTCCTTTATCTTTAAGGTAGGGGCTTAAGTTGTTGGCCTTTCTCATCTCCTTTCTTCCTCTCCCCTTAAAGAAAAAAAGATAAATAATAATAAGGCTTATACCGTAAGTCCTTCGTCGAGAAGACACTATGAGGTCGTCTAATTGACACAGGCTCTATGACACCACCCCGCTTTATTTTTTTTGGGTGTACACTGATTAGGTGCCTCAATCTCGCCTTCCAGATCTAGATGATCTAGCGGCACGTACCTCGGGTTTCTGGTGAACCCGGGGTTTGAGATCGCTCTCTCAGAACTTTTCTCAAGAGCAAGGGCAGGTATACCAACCGATGAGAGTGGAATTTTAGGTGGGTTTGGGACTTACTTAGGCTGGCTTGTGTTGGTTCCCTCTTAGATCACGAAAAAAGCGCCCCAGTTGCTTTAGCTAGTTCAAAATCTCCTCCCTTGACCTACAATCCTCTTGTTTTTTGCACAACACTTATATGGTTAACTTGTAAGACAAGTGGGTCAAGGAGACCCACCCTTGTCTTAGGGCAATGTACGTTCATGTGAGAGCATGATGAAACATAAAGTTTTAGATAAAGATAGAAAAAGAAGAAAACCTCGACAGAGAGGCAAAGCTAGCATGACATCTGGACAATTATCAACTTTGAGTGGTAGCAAGACGGGCATGGTCTTCAAGACCAGCACGACGGTAAATACTACTCAAAACCGAGACCGAGATGGTAGTGCTAAGCTAGATCCACCCTCAGTCAAGTTAGAAGAGAAAAGAATGAAGAGAAGAGAGAGAGAGTCGACAGAGGGAGGAAGAATCCAGACGGCAATGGGCATCACTGTTGGTCGCACGAGGAGGCGACATGTCCCTAGCGAACACTGATGGCTCCTAATGAGGCGGACGACTATAACTTCTCATAAGTCTCTCGCGGATTACTTCTAGTAGGGTGCACGGCGATGGGTGCAGGGAAGCACGGAAAAATCAACACGCAGCAATGAGTATTGCCTCGACCCTTTGTGAACGACGATGGGTATTGCCGTCTGCAATGGTCACGCGACAAGGTGAAGCCCCTGAGAGCGGCGATAGGCTTTGTTACCCGCGTCCTTCGTTGAGGCGCTTAGGATACGACTGTAGATGGCGATAAGCAGGTCCATCTATAGGCCTCGCAAAAGAGATATAATAGAGGGAGAAAGAGACGCAGTCATGGAACTGCCATCGCCATGCGCGACCTGTGAGGCTACCAAAGAGGCATGTATAGCACTGCCACTACCATGTATGGCCTCTGAGGAGAGCTCAGTCGGGGAAGAAGAAGAAGAAAGAGAAGAAGAGAGAAGAGAAGAGAGAGAAGAAAAGAAAATAAAGAGGGCGACGGTTTACCTCAAACCTAAGGGTACCGATCAAAAGTTTCCCTCACCCACTCTCTCTCTCAAGCGTGACATAATAGTGGGAAAAAAGAGAAACTATATTCAGTAAAAACTCTCTTTTGCGAGGAGATGGATCTTGTGTGTGTGTGTCCTTTTCTACGTATAATGCTGGTACGTATATATAGAATTTGCCCCAAACATGGGTAGATGATCAAAAGTAACCCTAATTGCTGAAAATTAAGATTAAATTGAATTAAAAGAAATTCGAAAATAGGGTGTAAAATGATAGATTTGACCCTTTATAACAATTCTTGGAATTTTAAAATAGTCCCTGTGCTGCTCTAGAACTTGTGTGATCTTGTATGGATGATCTGGGGTCATTTTGATGCCCGATTGATCGTAAGATGATTGTTTTTTTATAAGGCTCAATATGGTAATCGATTTGAAACCAACTTCGAGCCATGGATCGTGTTTTTAGTACACGATCATGTGACTTGATATTTGAGTCGATCTTGAAACTTCGGATCGATAGTGTACTCGTTCCTTGATGTTTTTCAGTGATTTCTTCACTAAACTACATTGAGCATGCCGTTACGATCGTGGGGCAACAAACTCAGTTCGATTCCATGTCCGGACGAAGATTTCGCAACTTTGAAATTTTTGTCAGAATCAAGAATTTCGGCAACGGAATTTGCAATTGCTTCATCAGCCTCATGTGCAAAATCCGTCCGTTCAACATGTACGGGGTTCAAGTTAGTGATAGCCCGAGACCTTATGCCCACAATGGAATTGGTCTCACGTCGATCTGGCTCACGAGTGGCGTGATCCGGCTGCTTTAGCAAGACACGATGCTGCTGAATTTCCTGCACTTTCTTCACAGATCAGCAACTTCTCTCTAGATTTTCTTCGCTCTTGGTTGTTGTCATGGGGCGTGCCACATATCGAATCGTTCGTCTTGATTAGACGAACATGCTCATCAAATTTGAGCACGATTCGACTTAGGACAAATGAGATATGAGCATCAAAAGTCACTGGTCATGACTATCCCTTCCATGGAATGGAGTTGCAAGATGGTCGCATGGGAATAGCGTGCGACCCCTCCTGTTTCACTCTTTTGCCTATAACTTCTTCCTGGAGTGTCTGTTCGAGCTGAAATTTGACCCCTAGGGGTTTTCAACTATGTCAGCTCCAATGGTGGTAGTCCCACAACAAATTGTGGCAGCAAAAATGTAGCTCTAGTCATTGTTTTAAGGTGCTAAAGGCCAATTCTGCTAGAACTGTTTTTCTATCTGCACTGCCTTAAACATGTCAAACTATGATGAAACTTGACATGAGACTTTTGAGAGACCTCATGAAGATCTTGGCCAGTTCTGGGGCTATTATGAGACTATTGAAATTTCTACTGTTTGCTAGGCCTTTATTGAGCGGGGGCCCCATGTTGATGAAAAATACCTTCCAACAGCAAGCCCTATCGAATGTTGTGCTTCAAGAGAATCGAGAAGTGCAATTATTTAGGAATTTTGAGGGATCTTGTCGAAGTCCTCACCCTGGACTATTAGGCCTTTTTTTGAAGGCCAAATGCTACGAACCTTTGGTCGGCATTGTTCGCTGCTATACTAGGTTTGCATTTGATACTCAGGGTATCTCTATAGGTCCCGTCTAGCGGGGTCCAGTTGGGGGCTTTTAACCCATCCCGAAAGTTTGGTTCCATGTAGGCTAGGGGGTTTTGGCGAGACATACCCTGAAGCATGTGGCAGGTTAGACTCTGGCTTTGTCAGTTTCTTGCCTTCGTGATGGTCCTTAGCATTTCCAAAGGGATCTTTTAGTCATCGTACTCACCCTTAAGGACTCTTGTTGTTGTTGAACTGGGGAGAGCATATGAGGCTCTTACTCCCTGATGAGCCAAGTTGAAACATGAGGGATCTTATGTGTCTCTCACCCCCTGATGAGCCATGATTGTTGGGAGATATTATGAGGCTCTCACTCCCTGATGAGCCATGTTGAAATGGGGGGATCTTATGTGGCTCTCACCCCTTGATGAGCCTTGATTGCTGGGAGATCTTATACCACTCTCACTCCCTGATGAGCCATGTTGAAATATGGGGGATCTTATGCGGCTCTCACCCCCTGATGAGCCATGATTGCTAGGAGATCTTATGTGGCTTTCACTCCCTGATGAGCCATGTTGAAATGTGGGGGATCTTATGCAGCTCTCACCCCTGATGACCCATGTTCTTGGGAGATCTTATGCGACTCTCACTTCCTGATGAGCCATGTTCATGGGAGAGCTTATGCGACTCTCACTCCCTAACGAGCCATTTGGTATTGCGATGGATGACCCAAACTTTTCTCGGCCAATTAGAAGGCATGGCAGGATAGGGAGGCTGAGGAAGAGTTAGAGCCATATGGATTTGTGTGAAAAGGCCAGCGCCGGTTGGAAGAACCAGCGTCGAATGCATTTGTGTGAAGAGGCCAGCGCCGGTTGGAAGAGCCAGCACCAAGTGGAGTTGTGTGAAGAGGCCAGTGCCGGTTGGAAGAGCCAGCGCCAAGTGGAGTTGTGTGAAGAGGCGAGCACCGGTTGGAAGAGCCAGTGCCGAGTGGATTTGTGTGAAGAGGCCAGCGCCTGTTGGAAGAGTTCGCGCCGGGTGGATTTGTGTGAAGAGGTCAGCGCCGGTTGAAAGAGCGATCGCCGGGTGGATTTGTATGAAGAGGGCAGCGCTAGTTGGAAGACTAGTGCAGGGTGGATTTGTGTGCAGCGCCGGCAGTGTCTCTAACATGCATGAGGTGTGTAGGTCACTTGTCAAATGCATGCTGATTGACTGCCACATGTCTAAATTTTTATAGTCTTTTGGTGACACTTGGCCAGCCACCTCAACCCAAGAGTAGTTAAGCCCCCTTCCTCACCTGTACAACTCATTCTTGCTTCATCACTCTCTCTCTCTCTCTAAGACAACATGGTGGGTAGCCACTGTTGGGTGGGTGAAAGCTGTGAGGAGAGGAGTGAGGAAGACACCATTGTTGTTAGGTAATTCGATCCATCACCACTGCATGATAGTTGTAAGGATTCATGGAATTTATGCATGTAAAATGACAATGAAGGTATGTCATTGTGGACAGTATTGATAAAAATCAGAAATATCACCATGTTCGCCATGAATTTTTAAACAACTAGATGGAATCCAAATTCTTTCAAATTTAGTTTGTTAGAAAGATATACATCTTGGCTTAAACTTTGATTTTGAAATCGCCATAAGTTTCCCTACGATTTGAATGTTATAATGATCTGAAATTGGGTACATTGTTGTCCATTCTATGCTGCAGGGGGCAGTTAGTTAACCCTCATTTCCTTGAACCTTTAAGAGGTCAAAAGAAATCAGGTTGTTTTTAAACCACTCCCGAGTGAGAGATAGGAGTGTTTGGTACAAAATTGATTTTGGAACCATCTTCAAACTCTAAATGGTCCAAAAGTTAGGACCCCAATTGTGAGCGCTCGTATGCATGCATTATAATGAAGTTATGCTTTGCTATGACATGGAAGCATGATTATGATAAATGCCCTATTGTGATATGAATTGCATTGACTTTAATAATCCTTACGCTATATGTGAACTGATACCTACTGTGTGAATGATTGTATCATGATGCTTATGCTATATGTGAATGGATACTTACTGTGTGAAAGATGGTATCATGATACTTGTGTTATATTTGAATGGATACCTACTGTGTGAATGATGGTATCATGATGCTTATGCTATATGTGAATGGATACCTACTGTGTGAAAGATGGTATCATGATACTTGTGTTATACGTGAATGGGATACCAACTGTGTGAATGATTGTATCATGATATTTGTGCTATATGTGAATGGATACCTAATGTGTGAATGATGGTATCATGATGCTTGTGCTACATGTGAATGGATACATATTGCGTGAATGATGGTATTATGATGCTTATGCTATATGTGAAAGGGTACTACTATGTAAATGATATGGTACCGACAGCTGCGATGCTATTATGTTATGAGAAAGGGCACCTACTGTGTGAATGATGGTGGTGGCAACTGCGTTTTTTCCTTGACTCCCCATGATAGGACGTGACTTAGGATGTGAGTAGTTGGGAGGGTTGCGCCTCCCAGATCTTTGTGGGCACTACACATTGAGTCACATAATGGCAGTGTAACGTCCTCTCGTCAAAAGGGTGTAAGGACAGGGTAGTGTCTTTTAAGTCCTCTATCTATCCAAAATCCCAAAGCAAGCTGGGGATGTGTGTGAGTGTGAGGGCCTTACGAAGTGGGTCTTCCAGTTATCAAGGTCCACTCTCTCGAGTGATGATAGAAGTCCCAAGTTCAGGATTGGGTTAGCCTGACCGATGTGCCTTCTACTTCAAGAGTAGATAGAACTGTTTCTCTGACTTATTTACGCTTTCTGCATGAGCTTTTAACTGAAATTGTGATCGATTGTTTTTATTACTCTACTTTAAGAAAGATGATTGTGACTTATGCATTATATATATTGAACTGTCGTTCTAACATTTTTGGTAGAATGTTGAGAAGCATGTTAAAGGACTTTATTTGATGTATGTGTACATGTATGTATACATGTGTTGTGTATTGTTATCACTATCACGCTAGTTGGAATGCAATGGTGTAGATCTGCTTACTGGGCTGTTAGCTCATTCCATCTTATTTTCATATCTGTAAAGTGAAGAGTGTTGACACATGTGCTTAAGGTGGGGTATTTGAAACTTGAAGTCGAAAGGTTAAAAAACCGTCCTTTGAAGACTTTCATTGTATATTTTGGATGTCTCAGTATTGTGTGGTGTACCTCATTTTGTGAATTTTGGGCCAGTAGTGCCGAGAAGGAATTGTAAAGACTTTTTAATTTTGGATGAATGAGATGGCTATACTTTTGGAATTGTTTTTTGTTTTGATGAATGATTTTATTCTAGTTTTCTTTATGGTTTGCTCTTGATTGCGTGTTTTCATGCGTTGAGCCACTCCCACCTGAGTGACGTTCGCGACCTCCGGTCATGATCCCGCACTCTATTTCCCTCACGTAAGGGTCAGGGGGGTCATGACAGTTATGGTATTAGTATAGCCAGGTTTAGGGTTCTTAGCCTAGAGGGGTCTTAAGAGTGTCTGTAGGGTAGTTTTGATAGGCTAGTAACTGGGTGTTTCATTTTAGGTTGGAGATGCCGAGGACTCGTACTACCAAGGCGAGTTCAAGTAACAGGAACATCGAGGCCTTTGGTGAACTCGCCAGAACTTTGGAGGTCTTGACACCAATGTTGAGAGAAGCTAGGCTGGCCCCTTCTACCCCCGCCCCTGATATGAATGATAGTAATATGATAGAAAGGTTTAGGAGGATGGCACCTCCAAGCTTTATAGGGCACGAGGGAGTAGAAAATGCTGAGAGATGGAGAAGGCAGATAGAAAAGATCTTTGAGGTTCTAAGTTGCACCGATGAGCGGAAAGTCTAGTTGGGTACCTTTATGCTCGAAGGAGAAGCTGAGCACTGGTGGAGCTCAGTAAAACAGTCATGGGAAGGGTCAGGAGTTGTGCTACTTGGGAGATTTTTCTAGAAGCTTTTTATGAGAAATACTTCCTTGACTCCATAAGGGAAAGGAAGGAGGTAGAATTCATAGAGCTGCAACAAGCGAATATGTCTGTTGAACAATATGCAGTGAAATTTGCTGAACTCTCCAGATATGCGCCAGATATTGTTAAAACTGAGGCACGAAAGGATAGAAAATTTGAGAGGGGCCTTCGGCCCGATATAAGAAGAAGGATTATTGCATCAAACTTTAAGACCTTTGCCTCACTGTTGGACCTGGCCCTAAAAATGGAGAGAGATGATGATGAATTTCAAGCAAGAAGAGATGGAAAGTTGGGTGTCACACAGTCTGGGAGTTTTAAGACGAAGACACGAACCCCTCCAAGGAGAGAATGGAAGAGGAAAAACAATTAAGGTGGTGTCAGGATCCCGAGGATTGTCCCAAATGAGGTAAGGGGCAACCGACACCCAGTTTGCCCCCTACTGTGGACCGAGGAACCATACGACAATGAAATTCTTTAGAAAGACCAAGGCCTGCTTCGGATGCGATAAATTGGGCCATTTAATTAAAGACTGTCTTGTCAAATGACAGACCAAGAGTTCAAGGGCGGGTGTTCGCCCTGACCGAGCAAGAAGCCAAGGCATTAACCTCTATGATTTGAGGTACGCTTTCTATATGTGGAATTGAAGCAAGATTTTTAATTGATCCTGGTTCTTCCCATTCATTTGTTGCACCATAATTTGCATATCATTTAAATGTTAAACCTGTACTACTTGTTTGGGCTTTGATAGTATGTACGCTTATGAGAGAATCAATAGAAATTGATAGGATGTATAAACAGTGTGGGATTGTGATTGAATGGCATATGTTGCCTATATATTTCATACTTTTGGATATTCAGGATCTTGATATTATTTTGAGTATGGATTGGTTGTCTACCCACTATGCTACAATGAACTATTTTGATAAGACTGTAACATTTCGGTGCCCGGGTCAACCTGAACTACATTTTAAGGGCATTAAGGATGTTTCTCCTTTACACATCATCTTAGCCCTTAGGGCCTCTCTCCTGTTGGCCAAAATATGTGTTGGATTTTTGGCTTATGTAGTAGAAAAGTGGTGTTCAATCTAAATTGGATAAGATACTGGTGGTGAGAGAATACTCAGAGGTCTTCCTTGAAGAGTTAACTTCTCTGCCCTTGGTTAGAGAAATTGAATTTGAAATAGAGGTGGCCCTTGGTTCTACTCCTATTTCTAAGGCACCTTATAGGATGGGCCCGGCTGAGTTAAAAGAACTGAAGGAACAATTGCTACAATTGTTGGATAGGGGGTTCATCTGACCTAGTGTGTCACCATGGGGTGCACTAGTCCTATTTGTGAAGAAGAAAGACAGGCTTTTGAGGCTATGCATTGATTATAGATAGTTGATGATTTATTATTACAATAAATAATAAATACCCGTTGCCCAGAATTGATGATTTATTTGATCAATTGCAAGGGGCCCAAGTATTTTCAAAGATTGACCTTCAGTCTGGGTACCACTAACTGCATGTTAAGGAAGGTGATATCTCTAAAATCGCATTCAAGATCTGTTATGGCCACTATGAGTTCTTAGTCATACCATTTGGATTGACGAACACCCCAGCTATCTTTATGGATTTGAAGAATAGAGTTTTTAGACCCTATCTGGATGATTTTATGGTGGTCTTTATTGATGATATTTTGGTGTATTCCAAGAATCAAACAGATCATGAGAAACATTTAAGAATGGCCTTCCAGACTCTAAAGGAGGAAAAGTTGTATGCTAAGAGTGAGTTCTGGCTTCCAAGCGTGACTTTCCTTGGGCATATTGTTTCCAAAGACGTTGTAACAGTTGATCCTTGTAAGATTGATGCTGTGCTTAAATGATAGAGACCAATGAATGTATCTGAAGTCTGCAGTTTCCTAGGACTGGCGAGGTATTACAGGCGTTTTGTAGAGGGATTCTCGAAGATAACACTTCTCTTAACCCGCCTAACCGAAAAGGAAGTCAAGTTGCGTTGTCTGATAACTACGAAAGAAGTTTTCAAGAATCAAAGAAAAGATTAACTACATCCCTGATATTGACCTTGCCTGAGGGGAATGACGATTTTGTAGTTTATACTGATGCCTCACCCAAAGGGCTTGGGTGTGTATTGATGCAAAAGGGAAAGGTTATAGCCTATGCCTCTAGGCAGTTAAAGCCTTATGAACAAAAACTATGCCACCCATGATTTGGAACTGGCAGCGGTGGTTTTTGCCCTAAAAATCCGGATACATTATCTATATGGAACTCAATTTAAAGTGTTCACCGACCATAAGAGCCTCAAGTACTTGTTTTCTCAGAAAGAATTAAATATGAGACAAAGAAGATGGATGACTTGCTCAATGATTATGATTGTACTATCAATTACCACCCGGGTAAGACTAATGTTGTGGCAGATGCTTTAAGTAGGAAGTTGGTGGTGTCAATGGCTTACATGATGGTTCGAGAGATGAAGCTACTAAAAGATGCAGTAGAGTGGCATCCAGCTCTGCCCCTTGATGTTGAGAAAGGAATAATTTCATGTATGAGAATAGAGCCACATCTTTTTCAGCAAATCTGGGTAATGCAAAAGGAGGATCCTCAGTTCATGAAAATTTTCGAGGAAATAAGGTCGAATGGTAAGGAGGACTTTGTCTTGGGCAGTGATGAAATGTTGAGATTCAAGGGATGTGTTTGTGTTCCTAACAATGAGAAGGTAAAAAGGGCTATTTTAGAAGAGGCAGATCACACCCGTTATTCAGTTAATCCAGGAAGCACAAAGATGTATCAGGATCTAAAAAGAGTCTTTTGGTGGAACCACATGAAGAGAGAGGTAGCACAATTTGTTTTCAAGTGCTTAACCTGTTAGCAAGTGAAAGTTAAAGATCAGAAAACTACGGGACAGTTACAGCCCTTACTTGTGCCAGAATGAAAGTGGGAGAACCTAATTATAAACTTCGTGTCCAGCCTGTCGAGATCAAGTTCGGGGCATGATAGTATTTGGGTGATTATAGACCGGCTCACTAAAGCTGCTCATTTCTTGCTGGTCCGTACTACTTATACCAAGGATAAATTGGCCTAATTATACATCAAGGAGATTGTAAGACTGCACGGGGTACTTGTTAGTATTGTGTCCGATAGAGACTCCAGATTTAATTCGAGGTTTTGGAACAGCCTACAGTCGGCTTTGGGACCAAACTTACTTTCAGTACAGCTTTCCATCCCCAGACTGATGGACAATCCGAAAGGACCATACAGACCCTGGAAGATATATTGAGGGCTTGTGTTTCAGATTTCAAGGGAAACTGGATGATCACTTGCTTTTGATAGAGTTTCCTTATAACAATAGTTTTTAGGCCAGTATCCAGATGGTGCCTTTTGAGGCATTGTATGGGAGGATGTGTAGATCGCCCATATGTTGGGATGAGGTCGGTGAGAGAAGAGTGTTGGGACCAGAGATTGTTCAATTCGGGAAAGACTTAGAATGACTCAAAGTTGGTAGAAGAGTTATTTCGACAATCGGAGAAGGGAACTTGAATTTGTGGTGGGTAATTGGGTTTTTTTGAAAGTATCACCAACTAAGGGCATAATGAGATTTGACAAGGAAAAACTGAGTCCACGGTGCATTGGACCCTTTGAGATTTTAGAAAGGATTGGAGTCGTGGCATATCGATTGGCCTTTAAGCCCGAGTTGGCTAATGTTCATAATGTGTTTCATGTGTTATTAAGAGCATATCAGCCCGATCCCACATCCTAAAGCATGAGCTGATCCCTATCAGGGAGGATTTAACTTTTATAGAACAGCCCGTTGAGATACTGGATAGAAGAGTCCAGATATTGCGTCACAAGGAGATTCCTCTAGTCCGAGTTTAATGGCAGTATCACTCGAGGGAAGAATCAACGTGGGAGCGAGAAGATGAAATCCGGGCCTTGTACCCCCATTTATTCAACTAACAATTTTGAGACAAAATCTTTTTTAGGGGGAACGGTGTGACGACCCGAACTTTTCCTTGCCAGTTAGAAGACATGGCAGGATAGGGCGGCTAAGGAAGAGCCAGCGCTGGGTGGATTTGTGTGAAGAGGCCAACACCGGTTGAAAGAGCCAGCGTTGGGTGGATTTGTGTGAAGTGGCCAGTGCTGGTTGGAAGAGCCAGCGTCGGGTGAATTTTTGTGAAGAGGCCAGTGTTAGCTGTGTCTTTGACATGCATGAGTTGTGTATGCCACTTGTCAAATGCATGCTGATTGAGTGCCACATCTTCTGATTTTTATAGTCTTATGGTGACACTTGGCCAGCCACCTAGACCAAAGAGTACTTAAGCCCCCCTCCTCACCCATACCACTCATTCTTGCTTCATCTCTCTTTCTCTCTCTCACTCTAAGAAACAAGGTGGGCAGCCACTATTGGGTGGGTGAGAGCTGTGAGGAGAGGAGTGGAGAAGACACCATTGTTGTTTAGGTAAGCAGATCCATCACCATTGCATGATAGTCGTAAGGATTCATGGAGTTTATGCATGTAAAATGAGAATGAAAGTGTATGTGATGTAAGAAAATCCTTACGCCTTTTTACTGAGAAATTGGGGCCCTTGTTCTGTGATAATGGGGAATGTAAAGAATGAATGCATGATTCTTAGATTATGTAAGAAATGCATGCTATGCCTGATTGTGTGTGTGTTCACATTGTGAGAGAATGGTTGTTATTACGTGCCTCACCATGAAATGAAGATCATGGAATGTATGCTTGAGACATGTATGCCATCGTGAAATTTCAGAAGTTTGCATGTTTTTGTAGGTGACTTTTGAGAAGGCAGATGGGGTCCGATTGACCAACACCCCCGTTAGAAAGATATAATATCTAGTAAAAAAATTTTTTTATCTATTTTTTAAATTATTTACAAAAATGAAGTTATGTTTCAAAATGGGAAGGTATATCATTATAGACTATTTTCCTGGATTTTTCATTAATACCACTGTGGTCATTGATTTTAGCTAACCAAATGAAGTTTATTTTGGGCCAAACCATAGCCATTTGAAAGATCTTTGAATGGGCTAAAATTTACATGCAGAAACTATTTTGAAAAGCTTCGTAGATTGAAAGTTATACCTTGTTTTATGAAGGTATGTCATTCTGGAAAATATTGATAAAAATCAGAACTATCACCTTGTTTGCCACGAATTTTTGAACCACCAGATGGAATCCAAATGCTTTCAAATTTAGTTTGTTAGAAAGATATACGTCTCAGCTTAAATTTTTATTTTGAAATCGTCATAATTTGCCTTACGATTTGAATGTTATAATGATCTGAAGTAGATACGTTGCTGTCCACTTTACACTGCAGGGGGCAGTTAGTTAACCCTCGTTTTTTTAAACCTTTGAGAGGTTAAGGGAATCCTGTTGTCTTTAAACCACTCCCGACTGAGAGATAGGTGTGTTTGGTATGAAACTGATTTTGGAACCAACTTCAAACTCTAAATGGTCCAAAAGTTAGGACCCTAATTGTGAGCACTCGTACGCATGCATGATAATGAACTTATGCTTTGCTATGACATGGAAGCATGATTATAATGAATGCCGTTTTGCGATATGAATTGCATTGACTTTAATAATGCTTATGCTGCATGTGAATGGATACCTACTATGTGAATGTGGTATCATGATGATACTTATGCCATATGTGAATGGGATACCTACTGTGTGAATGATGGTATCATAATACTTGTGCTATATGTGAATGGATACCTATTGTGTGAATGATAGTATCCTGATGCTTTTGCTAGATGTGAATGGATACTACTGTGTTAATGATGGTTTCATGATGCTTGTATATGTGAATGGATACCTACTGTATGAATGATGGTATCATGATGCTTGTGCTACATGTGAATGGATACGTACTGTGTGAATGATGGTATCATGATGCTTATGTTATATGTGAAAGGGCTCCTACTGTGTGAATTATGGTACCGGTAGTTGAGATGCTATTATGTTATGAGAAAAGGCACCTACTGTGTGAATGATGGTGCTAGCAGTTGCATTTTTTCCTTGACTCCCAATGATAGGACGAGACTCAAGATGTGAGTAGTTGGGAGGGTCATGCCCCCCAGATCTATATGGGCACTACACATTGAGTCACCTAATGGTAGTGTAACACCCTCTCGCCAAAAGGGCACAAGAAGATGATAGTGTCTTGCAAGGCCTCTACCTATCGAAAATCCTAAAGCATGCTGGGGATGTGTGTATGTGTGAGGGCCTTACTAAGTGGGTCTTCCACTTGTCATGGTCCACCCTCCTGAGTGAGGGTAGAAGTCTCAAGTTCAGGATTGGCTTAGCCTGACGTTGTGGCTTCTAGTTCAGGAGTAGATAGAACTGTTTGCCTGACTTATTTAAGCTTTCTGTATGAGCTTTTAACTAAAGTTGTGATCAACTATTTTTATTACTCTACTTTAAGAAAGGTGATTGTGACTTATGCATTATATATATTGGACTGCCTTTCTCACATTTATGTTAGAATGTTGAGAAGCATGTTAAGGAAATTTATTCGATGTATGTGTACATGTACGTATATGTGTGTTGCGTATTGTTATCACTTTCACGCTCGTTGGAATGCAATAGTGTAGATTTGCTCACTGGGCTGTTAGCTCATTCCATCTTATTTTCATATCTGTAAAATGAAGAATGTTGACACCTGTGCTTAAGGTGGGTGACCATTGGGGGATTTGAAGCTTGAAGTTGAGAGGTTAAAAAACCATCCTTTGAAGACTTTCATTGTATGTTTTGGATGTCTCAGTATTGTGTGGTGAACCTCATTTTGTGTATTTTGGGCCAGTAGTGCCAGGAAGGAATTGTAAAGACATTTTAATTTTGGATGAATGAGATGGCTATACTTTTGGAATTGTTCTTTGTTTTGATGAATGGTTTTATTTTAGTTTTCTTTCATGGTTTGCTCTTGATTCCACGTTTTCATGTGTTGAGCCACTCCCACCTGAGTGACGTTCGCGACCTCCAGTCGCGATCTTGTACACTGTCGCCCTTCGGTAGGTCAGGGTCGTGACATATTAGATGCTGGCTATTTTAAGGTTTTAAGCAAACCTCATTAGCTAGGATCTTGACTATTTGGATACTGGATGTCGGTTGAGATGACAGTTGTGCGTCATCATGTCTTGTCGATCGAAGCGCCCTTTTGCGATCTTTCACTTGAACAGGGGAAGTGGTGACGTGAAGATGATTTTCGCCAACTCCTGTTATTTTTGGGCTCTTTTACCAATGACCGGCAGTCATTTCCACCCTTTTCATCCTTTTTTACTCACGATGCCCTTTCAAGGTTTTCACCGTGCCTGCATTTTGTTTTCCACAGAACTCTCTTACTCATGGTTTCATGACCATGCTTGTTCGTCATGTTTACTCATGGCGTTCCCTTATCTAGGTGTACACCATGCCCGTTTCTTTTTAGAATGTGTGTTTAGGGTCATGCCTTCGAGATCTGTGCAAAACCTTTAATGTCATGCGGCCAGGACGTGCACTGTAGTTTATGGTCATACAGTTGGACCGTAGTGGTGATGAATGGCAGTTTGTGGAGGCCATAGAGTGAGCTTGGTGATGACTTTTGACTCACTTGGGAATATGGCATGAAGTTGCCTTGTGAAGAGTTGATGATGGCTGGATGGTGGGTGAGCATTGGTGACCCACTACCTGACGGCAAGTATGGCTTGCAGAAGGGTTCGTTGTTTGGTGAGCATGGTTAAGACTCACTTGGGGAAAGGATGGTAATGATAATGAAGGTGGTGCGCGTACATGAATGGGCCAGCTAGGGAAGGCATGAATGAAGATGCACACAAAGGGCATGTGTGCGCATATGTAGACTCACAGGGGAGGAAATGAAGGTGATGTGTACACACTAACAGGTCAGTTAGGGAAGATGTGTACGAAGATGCTCGTAAAAGGTGTGTGCATGTATGTGGGGGCATCTTTAAGGTCATGCCTCTTGGACCTGGGCAAAGCACTTTAACGTCATGCGGCCATGACGAGTACTATACTTTAAGGTCATATAGCTTGGACTATAGTTATGCAGTTTAAAGTCATGCAAGTAGGACCATGCAGTTTAAGGTTGTGCAATGAGACCTCTGCTACAGTTAAGGTCATATAGTTTTGACCATGGCTGTCCAGTTTAAGGTAATGCAATATGGACCAGTGTATGGGTCGTCATGTAGGTAAAGCAACATGGGGGATGAGTTGTGGATAGCTATCTGACTCCTAGGGATAAAGGTGGTTAAGGCTATACACAAGAAGAGAGGTTTTAGATGGAGATCGCAGCACTCGAGGAGTGGCAAATAGAAGAGATTTCACTAGGGATTAGGAGGGCCAGTGTGACTCCACGGGGATAATGAGCAATGAGGTGTACATAACTTCGCTGAGGATGAAAGGCCAGAGCACAGATGAACCTCATTGAGAGTTGAAGGGATAAGGATGGCCCTAACTCCCTAGGGATAGCTGGTCGCAGTAGGATGTGACCCGTATTGGGATGTTGGTGCAGAACACACCCCTTGGGGGTTGAGGGGGTAGGTACGACCCCTATGTGCATCTAACTCCACTGGGGATGTTGCAAAGATACCCTTTTAGCGAAGGAGTGGTCTATCTCTCGGCTAGAGCTGTGCGTGTGGGCCATTTGGTGTGCCATGCGTTACAGTTTTTAGGGTCTTGTAGCTCGGACCTTGGCTATGCAGTTTAAAGTTATGTAGTTAGGACTATGCATTTTAAGGTCGTGCAACTAGACCTCTGCTATAGTTTAAGGTCATGTTAACGTCATGCGGCCAGGATGTACACTATTGTTTAAGGTCACACAGATGGACCATAGTCATACAATTTTGAGTCATGAACCAAGGACTATGTAGTTTAAAGTTATGCAACTAGACCACCACTACAGTTTAAGGTCATATAATTTGGACCATGCAGTTTAAGGTAGTGCAACTTGAGCTTCGCTGCAGTTTAGAATCATGAAACGAGGACTATGTAGTTTAAGGTCGTGCAACTAGACCACCGCTACCGTTTGAGGTCATATAGTTTGGACCTTGCAGTTTAAGGTCGTGCAGCATGGAATATGGAATGGTGAGGGAATGTGACTCCATGGGTAGTAGAGCCGTCACCGGAGGTTGGACTCCTTGAGGAGTGAGGTTGTGCTGCAGGGGATGAACTTCTTGAGAGTACAGGATGATGGTTCAGTTGAGAGTGCCACGACATGTGCGTGGCAGTAAGTGTCAGATGGTGCACGCGGCATTAGGCCCCTTGGTGAAGCATGCGACGGTAGCTCCCGACGAAATGCACGATGATGACCTCTTGATGAGACGTGTAGCGATGACCCCTTGATGAGGTGTGTGGCGATAGTCTTCAAACGAGGCACGCGACAATAGTTCTCAGACAGAGCAGGTAGTGCTGACTTTGAATGAAGTTTGCGGTGATGACCTTTTCGAGTCTCGAGCTTGACCCGACCTGATCTGCTCCTACTGTCCTCAGGAACTGGGAACTGGAATGTCATTTTGTGTTTTTCGATGGTAGTTTATGGCATCGCTGGGTATAAAAGGGGGAAAACCCCATTTACTATTTTACTGAAGGGTAAAAACGTTTTTAGAGAGAGAGAGAGCTAGAACCTTTGACAAGGGATTTTTTGGCAGAAACTTTCTAGCCAAAACTTGCAGAGACAGGCCCTTAGGAGTTTTTCTAGCGAGCTTCAGGAAGTGTGAAGCTTCACAGGGTGATTGCGAACACTTTACGACCAGTGTCGAAGCTTTCTGAGCAAGGAAGAAGGCTTCGCAAGGCCTTAGCAAGATTTACAGAGGTGCCCTGCTAGGGTTTGAGTGCTCCTTCGGTCGTTCTGCTCTCAAGGAGGTCACAGACAGTTCAGAGGGACCTGTCAGTCCTCTGGTTGTTGGAGGAGAAAGAGAAGGGACTGATTGAGCTCATCAAAAACTCAGTGGAACTTTGGTGAGCTTTGGTGAACTGCTGAAGTGGGAAACCAGGGGGAAGGGAAGACCTGTAGGATTGTAGGGAAGTCTTATAGGGACTTCCGATGGTTTTCACTAACTCTAGTAGCCAATAGAAGGCGAGGAAGGGTTTTCTTATGGTCAGGAGTGGATTCCCGATGGAGAGGAGAAATGCCAGTAGGAAGCCGAACGATTGTGGGACTGTAACGGTCATGAAGACGGAGGGTTGTGGAATGGCAAACAGTCGTCCTCCACACACACGGTGACAGGCCACACCGCAAGTGCTAGGCGACCTCCCAGATTTCAAGGGACGCATGTGTGATGCATGCTGACAGCTGGAGCAAGGCATTAATACACCTTGCTCGTGGGACGGTGATAACCCTCAATTGATTGAGAGGTGGCGATACCCTCCTAGTGGCAGACGGTGATAGTTCTGACCTTGGCGATAAATAGTGACCTTCGACAAATGTCTTCTCGTTGATTAGCCAAGGCTTCTAAAGTTGCTAGGAGGCATGCTTCTTCAAGTATGAACCTTATGGTTATTGAGGATGAGGAGCCTCTTACTACTGAGATGAACCACATCCCTCTCCTCAACCTCCTGTCTTTAGAGGTGAGAATGAGTATGACCTGATAATCATGGGCAACAAGGCGATCCCTCTAGCCACCTTGAGAGGGGGACATGCATCTTCCGCTCGAAGGGAACCTATCATAGGCTCAACTTTTGTAGTCACTTCCTTTTCAGGACAAGTTATTCATCTTGTTGTCTAGAGCATTCGGGGAGGCTTTTTTGTTTCCCAGGCCATGATACCTTTCCCTGCACAACTCACCAGGCTCAATCATCGTAATGTTTCTACAAAGAACGGACGTGATCTTCTTAGAGCCGCTTATTAACTTTCTCTCTTTAAGCTGATCATGTTCCCCTCTTTGGCGAAGAAGATTATAGATAACCTTTTAGACTTCAAGGTTCCTCGCAGACTTGTTCAAAATGAAGGTGACTGAAATGGCTCGACAGGCTAGGGAAGTTTTGTCTTTAGAAGAATCAACTTCTATTGAGAAATATCCCTCTATTATGCAAATGCTTAAGTTCTTTCCTGGGCCTTTGACTGTCACCGATTCTGTGGTGGCACACTTGGGTAACCTTGGAACCAACTTGCTCATGCGTCAGTTCGTTCACCCAGATTTTGAGATTTTGCCTTCAGAGGTTCCTTTGATTGTTAAAGAAATCGCATGTTTTGAGAACGAGAATGACATGGTAATTCTTGAATATAACATCAATGATTTAGAAAGCTTGTTTGTTGTGGCCTGTGAGGTAGGAAAGGACCCATTCTCTCCTCAGTTGGTACGTGGAGAATATCCTCATTTGGTAAGAAAGTTTGCCCTCCTTTAGGCACCAGCCTTGGAGGATGGAATCAAGTGGACACAACAAGACCATTATAGGCTTAGTCTTGAGGTTTGAGTGAACTCTCTCGTTTATAACTCTTTGTACACCAATTCTTAGTATTGATAATGTCGACACTTGTATGAAATTTTTGTCTTATGAATGAAATGCCACTTTTTGCTTAAAGTGTTATGCGACATGTCTCTCGCTCTTCTGTCTTCTTCTATTTTATAGCTTTTCATCGTTTATTAGTGTGAGACAAAAAAGAATATCCCACCCCTTGCTTTGCCTTGTGACAACCCGCTGTAGCTTCAATGACTTGGAATGGGGGAGCAGTTGCTTCCTCACCCCTTAGCGTTTGATTGGAGAGGGGCTCATAATTCATGGTTCTCATGATTTGATGAGCCTGCTTGCTGTAAATGCTCCAGTCTAAGGGAGCTTTGGCTTTGATTTGAGGTGCAATGGTCTTGAACTCGTCATTAGTCAGTCTCAGGGACAAACCCCTTTAAATGCTTTGAAGCGATGCGCATGATCTTCAATTGGCTTTGGAGATTACGAACCTCGCTTCTCAGCTCTGCCATGGGGTCTTGTTCCTGAGAGCTAGAGGGATGTTTGCCTGTACTTCTTCAACAACCCCCAAGAAGTGT
This sequence comes from Amborella trichopoda, assembly GCF_054954075.1. NCBI lineage: Eukaryota > Viridiplantae > Streptophyta > Magnoliopsida > Amborellales > Amborellaceae > Amborella > Amborella trichopoda. Next base: position 25,555,615 of record NC_142344.1, read on the forward strand.
AGGATCCTCTTTTAGCTACTGATGCTCCCCTTGTTCAAGGAAGCCGGAACCTGGAGTACCTTCCTTGGTGGTTGGTATACCAGTTCTGGTTCTAGAAGAGAGATGGGGACATGCATGACCTTTCGCTGGTCCGATGTATAGAATACCCTTGGCAATGGAAGGTTTACCTCTGGGGCTTCCTCAGGCTCGGCGGCTGCTTCTAGCTCGCCATTTTGTTTTGACAGAGGAGAAGTCGAGGAGAAACTTTGTCTCAGGAGAGGATACCATGACCTTAGAGGGGTAGCAAGCTATACTTGGGTGGATAGGGGTCAAAGGGAGGTTTTTTCCTTGTCTTTCCTATTTTTTGAACATTTTTGTGGTCATTTTCCCCAAATCCTCAACATCATCATGAGACGAAGGTCCTGTCTCTCTCACAGGCTTTCAATCATCATGCTTTGACAATGACATGGGTAGGCATGAGGTCATCAGACCCTAATCCCAATGGGGTGAGGATCCTTCTTGGGATCAGGTTGACTGCTGACCCTCCGCCTAGCATGATCCGATTGAGAGGGTAGGAGTGAAGTTCACCATTCATGAAGAGGGAGCGATTGTGGAATTTTCCTCCCAGCTGAAGGTCATCTTCAAAAAAAGAGATTGTCAAGCACCCACTCAGGATGGCCTGGTCAACTTCAATAGGTTCCACTTCAGTCTTGTACACCTCTAGGTTAGAAAGAGCTTGAACCAAGAGCCATACGGTTGTCTCTAGACAGCAAGAGGGCATCATAGATACTCAAAAGGGGTGAAGGCTTTCTCAGGTGCCCAATTACATCGTATTTCACTTTATCCTAATTAGTTTTCTCTGTTCCTGATCCTATCACTGATGTGGGTTAAGGGTAGGCCTAGGAATAGGTTTTGATTGAATTTTGGTTTGTGGCACTGGCTGACTTTGTTGTTCAGCAGGTGCGATCTGGGTTGATGAGGAAGCAATATGAGCTTGTATTAGGGATGCAGAGGTTTGAGGTTGAGGTTTGGGGGAAAGCGGAGGATCATGAAACTTGATGGCCTTGAGATTTTGAGGTACGGGCTATATCTTATTTCCCGATCTTAGACCTATTTGCCTTGTGCTAGTTGGTACTTCCAAGATCTACACCATGTGGGAGACTTCTTTGGAACAGTAGCCTGAAGATGACCCGATTTTTGCTCGGGTTGACAAGGCATCAGCGGCTGTCAAGAATCCAGCCGTCTGAGTCAAGATCTCTTTGAGGCATTCTTGTTGTGGCAGGGTGAGGCTAGTGTCTCTGAACTCTTCATTTAGAGTGTCAAAGTCTGGGCACCGTCGAGATGCACGTGTGGAGAAAATAGGATAGGAGGGAGGAGAAGAAGAATTAGAACGTTCCAGGCAGCGTTTTTTGTCTTTGCCGGAGTTGGACGTGCTCAGGGGATATTTTAGGTCTTGCCTTGGGTTTGGTCATCGTGGGATGCTTTTAGCATCGTCACCAATATTGAGGGAATCTCCAGCTGTTGGTGACTCGAGGATGTTCGCCCTGATTGGATGAAAGGACGAGGTGAGCTACGACTGGGATAAAGTCTTACAAGGTCGGCAGTGGAGGAAGGGGTCTGAGGAATTCTTCCTCGACTGGTGGCTGTGGAGGATGATTCCTTCAATGGGCTGACCTAAGTGCCTGCCATCTCCTTTAAGATCCTTGAGGGGGTGTCTGGACTGCCCTATCAGACTAACATGTAGCCCTTGCTTCGTAGACTGCCTCACGTTTCAAGGATTTGAGCCTACTCTGCCTATGGTAGACTTTCCAGGGCTGAGAGGACGATAGCTCTGAAGGGTCTAGTGTATACTCAGGAGGGGCCAGTAGTGTGGCTTCCTTTGGAATAGTAGCGATGGCCTGGATGCATTCCGAGAGAACCGCACAAATGATGTGGCCCTGCTAGACTTTCTCTACGACTATAACTTCGAACCCAAAGCATTCGTTGAGTTTTTCAACACCTCAGCTGCTTGACAGGCTTGGGAGTGACAAGGCCTTGTTGGAGCATTGCCTTGAAGAGGGCTTACAGAGGGTCTAGCTCAGTGCTTCCTTAGGCTGGCGTCAAGAGGTCTTCTTTCTCATGCGGAAGAGGGACTCGAGGGTGTCCTTCTGGGTTACCTTGAACTTCCTGACAGTGCTGCGTCCTTTCTGCCAAGAGCTTGTGGAAGCTAGTGCATTTGTTAACGTCATGGGCTCGTATTTGGTGATACGTGCACCAGAGGTTCTCAGTTCCTGGAGACAAGAACTTGGGCTGCCTTGCCAGCTTAGGAGTGACGAGCCCTTCTTCGAGCATTATGGAGAAAAATGCAAGCGGGTGCCCCATCGTCCTCTTGGATCGTGCCTATGTGAGAAACCTTAGTTGCCCCGAACGCTCTTTTAAACTCTTCGAGCTTTATCTGACCCTTGTTGATATGGGCTTTGATCATGCTGTAGAGCTTATAACAGTCGTAAGTGGAGTTGCATACCCTCCTGTGATTGGCACAATACTTCTTGTTTGCCTCCTGCCCAGCCGACTTCGCAGTATTGGCCTTCGACAATTGTATCATGTTCTGTTCTAGAAGCAATTGAAGTAGTGCAAGCGTCCACTATGTGTTGAAGGGGTCAACCTTATTTTGGTTCTTGACCCAGTAGTCATTTCGCTTAGAAATTTTAGGAGGAGGCACGTCTTAGGACTGCTGCTTGGCCCCTGCTGGAGACGCCTGTGCCTTGGAAAGGTCCAGGGTTTGAAGAACCGCACCTTTAGTGTCGACCACGGTGACGGTCAAGCTGATTACTGCCTTTTAGCTGCCTCAACTGTTGGAGTGAGAGTTAGAGCTGGCAGGTTGTTGACGAGGGTTCCGTGACGCTTGAATAATCCCTCAATACGAACTGCCTTGGAGATGAGCTTTGACATGGAGGGTGGATTGGATGCCTTGATCTCGGGAAGCATGTTCCGTATGTAGGTCTAAGTTGCTTCCTTCTCGGTCATGGGAGTGGCATGGAAGGTCACCAGCTTTCTCTAGCGAGTGATGAACTTGTCAACCGGCTCACCGGGGTCTTGCATCAGGGTGAGGAGTTCGATGGTCTCCACATTCCTTTGAACTTCGTAGAAGCGTTGGTAGAACAACTACTCCATCTCTTTCCATGTGTGTGTATCGAGTTGGAGGCAGCCGAGCATAGCATGAGAAGGCTGGCCCTTCGAGAGTTTTGACTAACTGACAGAAAAGGAGTCGTTCGTCAGTTGCCGTCTCCTGACAAGCCATCTAGAAGTGAGCAGTATGCTAGTGCGGAGATGTAGTACCATTGAATAGGGGGAGCTTCCCCTTTTGATAGTTCAGAGGGAAGGGTACTTGGTATATGTACAAAGGGTACATATTTTGATAGAGTGGCATCTCTTGTATGTCTGGGACCTTGTTCTTGAGGCTATGGGCCACCATAGCATCTATTTTGGTTTGGGAGACCCCACAAGAGGTAAAACTGTCTTGGGAGGTTGATGGAAGAGTTTGCTTGGGAATTGTGTCCTCATCAGGAGGGGAATCAATCGAAGAAGGGGACTTGGAGGCCTCTAGATGTTCCATCTTTCCAAGGATGGCTTGCATCATTTCCTTGAAGTTGTTCATCCGCTCCTCCTAAGCGTCATCCAGGACATTGATCACCATAACACTGACCATCTCTTATGGAGGTTAGAACCTGGTGGGACAGCGGACTGCCGAGGTCGACGAGTGGTGCGTGGCATGTTAGTCTGAAGCGGTTCAGCCTGCCCCGACTGAATCTGAGCCTTGTATGCTGATCTTGTAATGACCGGTTCTTGACAGTCTTGGGACCGTGGCTTCTGAGTAGTGACGACCCAGCAATACTCTTGGACTTGGTCAGGCTTTGGAGTTTGAAGAGGGAAGAAGGGGTTACGAGGCATGAGGTTACCAAAGGTGGTGGCCTCCACTGCCTTGGAGGCTTCTTTGATCAGGATCTAAAGACCTCTTTCTTGCTTAACCCTGAGACGACTGTGGACTTCACTTCAGAACTGAGCCTGAGACCTAGACTGCCCCTCCCTCTTCGCACAAGCAAGGGCTGTGTCTATGAGTTGGAATAGGGAGTGGGGTCCAAGGATGGAAGGCAGCTTGGTTTTTTCCTTGAAGCTTGGAGGCCTCTGTCTGACATCAGGCAGTTACCACGAGTTCCTTTGTGGGGTGCATGTGCAGGGCTAACCCAAGGAGGGCTCAAGATGGTACTCTTTGGGAAGACCTTTGAGTATCAGTGCTCAAGGTGTTTGCCTGGTGTCGGGAGAGCGATAGAGGAATGAGCTGGTTCACAACTCCGTCTAAGTTGAGGTTGGGAAGGAACCTGCCAAGATGGTGCGTGTGCACCTTTAGAGTTAGCCGTCCGGGTGACTTGAGTGTCGACCCGGGCTCGATCAATGAGTCCAACCTGAGAAGGTCAAGACCCACGAGCTTGTGTCTATGAGGGGTGAGGCAGAAGCCCATGTGCTCGAGGTGGCATAGAGCTGCTGCCCCGTGTTGTGGAAAGCAAATGCATGGCGCATGCTGGGCTTGGCAGGAGAATGCTTAGCCCTAGACGCAAGCCCAAGGAAATGTGAGGGTTGCCCCAAGGTGCGGCTCAATTGGATGAACCCTTGGGTGTGTGCGAGGGGTGGAGATCTTAAGACCTTCACCTCTATGTGTCGACTCTCTAAGTGTGGAGGTTTGGGGTGATGAAGGAGCATAGGGGGTGCCTTTCGACGAACCTCAGGAGCGACGTCAACTTGCCTGCCTTTCGCGAGAGTGATGGGGGCAGCCTTCCGACATGCCTCAGCAATATGATTGGCAGTAGACTTGCCAGTAGCAGGGTGCGCAGCCGCAAGTGTGCTACCCATGCAAGGGGCCATGGTGGAGAGTCCACTAGAGTGAGAAAGCAGGGAGGCAGGGACCTTTAAGTCCCCTCTCGTATCGATCTAGGTGAGTTCCGACTCAGTAGGCTTGAGCTGCTCGCTTCCCTGGAACAGTCACGAGTGTAGGGATAAGGAAATCTCTGACCCGGACGGGTTGAACAACCCAGATGCCATAGAAATAAGTGCAGAAACTAAAAGAGGATACTGCTCAAACAAGAGCAAACTGGCTAAGGGGTAATAAGTCCCCAGTGGAGTCACCAAGCTGGTTAGGTGCCTCCATCTTACCTTAAAGATTTAGATGATCTGACGGCACGTACCTCGGGTTTCTGATGAACCTGGGGTTTGAGATCGCTCTCTCAGAACCTTGCTCGAGTGAAAGGGTATACCATCTGATGAGAGATGAATTTTAAGTGGGTTTGGGACTTACTCCGGCAGGCTTGCATGGGCGCCCTCTTAGATCACGAAGAAAGCCCCCCAGCTGCTTTAGCTGGTTCGAAATCGCCTCCCTTGACCTGTGATCCTCTTGTTTTCTGTACAACACTTATATGGTTAATTTGTAAGGTAAGTGAGTTAAGGAGACCCACCCTTGTCTTAGAGCAACCTACGTTCATGTGAGGGCATGATGAAACATAAAATTTTAGATAAATATAGAAAAGAAAGAAAAACTCGAGGAGAGGCGAAGCTAGCATGACATCCAGACAATTATTGATTCAGAGTGGTAGCAAGATGGGCATGGTCCTCAGGACCAGCACGGCGGAAATACTACTCAAAACCAAGATCGAGATGGTAGTGCTAAGCTAGATCTACCCTCAGTCAAGTTAGAAGAGAAAATATTGAAGAGAAGAGAAAGAGACGTTAGAGGGAGGAAGAATCAAGACGGCAATGGCATCGCCATTGGCAGCACGTGGCGACATGTCCCTAGCGAACAATGATGGCTCCTAACTAGGCGTACGACAATAACTTTTCATAGGTCTCGCGGTGATTACTTCTCATAGGGCGCACAACGATGGGCACAAGGAAGCCAGCCCGTGGCGACGACTATTGCCTAGACCCTTTACGAACGACGATGGGTAATGTCGTCTGCAATAGTCACGCGACAGGGTGAAGCCCCTGCTGGAGGCGATAGGCTTCATTACCCCCGTCCTTCGCTGAGATGCTTAGGATACATCTACAGATGATAATGAGCAGTGCCGACTGTAGGCCTCGCAAAAGAGATAGAACAGAGAGAGAAAGAGATGCGCGCATGGAACTGCCATCACCATGCGCGACCTGTGAGGCTACCAGAGAGGCATGCACGACACTACCACTGCCGTGCATGGCCTCTGAGGAGAGCTCAGATGGGGAAGAAGAAGAAGAAAGAGAAGAAGAGAGAAAATAAGAGAGAGAGAAGAAAAAAAAAAGAAGAGAGATAAGGTTTACCTCAAACCTAGGGGTACCGATCAAAAGTTTCTCTCCCCTCACACTCTCTCTCAAACGTGACACAACAGTGGGAAGAAAGATAAACTACATTCAGTAAAAACTCTCTTTTGCAAGGAGATGGATCCTATGTGTGTCCTTTTCTACGTACAATGTTGGTACGTATATATAATTTGCCCCAAACATGGGTGAATGATCAAAAGTAACCCTAATTACTGGAAATTAAGATTAAATTGAATTAAAAGAAATTAGAAAATATGGTACAAAATGACATATTTGCCCCTTCCTAACAATTCATGGAATTCCAAAACAGTCCCTGTTGCCCTAAAACTTGCGTGATCTTGCATGGATGATCAGGGGTCGTTTTGATGTCTGGTTGATCATAAGATGATTGTTTCCTTGTAGGGCTTGGAATGGGACTCAATTTGATACTAATTTCGAGCCATGGATCGTGTTTTTAGTGCACGATCATGTGACTTGAAATTTGAGCGGATCTTGAAACTTCGAATCAATAGTATACACGTCCCTTGATGTTTTTGGTGATTTCTTCGCTGAACTACATTTGACTAGACTAACATGCTCACCAAATTAGGACGGGTGAGATATAAACGTCGAAAGTCACTAGTCGTGACTATTTCTTCCATGGCGTGGAGTTGCAGGGTAGCCACACGGGAATAGCGTGCTGCCCCTCCCGTTTCACTATTTTGCCTGTAACTTCTTCCTAAAGTGTCCTTTCGAGATGAAATTTGACCCCTAGGGGTTTTCAACTGTGTCGATTTCAATGAAGGTGGTTCCACAGCAAATTGAGACACAAAAAATGTAGCTCTAGTTATATGGTCTGTTTCAGTGTGCTAGAGGCCAATTTTACCGAAACTATTTCTCAGTCTGCATTGCCTTAGACATGTCAGAATACGACGAAATGTGGCAGGAGACTTTTTAGAGACCTCATGAAGATCTTGGTCGGTTTTAGGGCTATTCTTAGACTGTTGGAATTTTCACTGTTTGCTAGACCTTTATTAAGTGGGGGCCCCATGTTGATGAAAAATTCCTTCCAACATACATGTGTGTGAGCTCACCTGATGACAAGCTGGGGTCCTTTGACCCACTTGTCTGGACATCTCATGTGTATGCGTGGCTGCAGGAAGGAAGAAAGAAGATCAAGGGAGTCGAGTCCGAACCAGCCTCAGGTTTGGGGGCTTTCTTTGTGATCTAAGAGGGCGCCCATGCGAGCAGCCCGAGCGTGTCACTGACCCATCGTGAGGTAAGTCCCACCTCACAACCTTAATTCCTCTCTCACTAGTTGGTACCTGCTTGCACAGTGTGCATGTATCCCCTACGCGTGTCGTGGTTTCTGAGAGAGCGATCTCAAAACCTGGGCCACCGAGCGCCCAGATCCCAACAGCCTGGGGTCTCCACATCAAGACCCGAGGTGAGATCGAGGCACCCAACCACCCAGCTCCTCTCTCTTTCCTCTCTCTTCCCTCTTTTCTCAAACACAGGCTTGGGGTCGCGCCTAGTAGCGGGCCTGGCTCCTTTCTCTTCCTTCTCTCTTTGTTCTACTTTCTTCCATCTTTCCTCACACACGGGCCCAGAGTCGCATCTGAGTGCAAGTCCAACTCCCCCTCTCTCGTTTCCCTTTTCTTGACCCCCCGCTCTTATCTACTATTAAACCCAGGTTTGCTAGTAAAGGCGGGCCTGGCTCCTTGTTCTGTTGTCTCTCCTTCCTTTTCCCTCCTCTTCATGTATTCCCTTGGGCCCGTGCCTAGAGGCAGGCCCAGCTCTCCTCCTCCTTGCTCTCTTATCTTTCTTTCTCTCTTGTTTGCTCTTGAGCCCGGAGCAGTGCCTGAGGGCAGGCCCAGCTCCTTTCTCTCGCTTATCCCTTTGCACATTCAAGCTCATCTCTAACCACACATACCTATAACTCTAATCCCTACACTCTCCCATTTAATCGTCTTTTTGCCATCTGTCCCATCTATTTGCGTCGGTGGCTTCTTTCATTGCTTGAGAATTTGACTTGGGGTCATCCTGAGGTATTGCTTTAGAGTCTTAACTCTTGGGTTGCTGCTCTAACCTCCATTCCGTACAGTGGAGTCGAGTTATAAGATATATTGATGCTTTTGAACTCGGTCACTCGGGTGGGGTCATCATGAGTTAGTATTCCCTAGAGTTTCGACTCTTTTGCTATGTTAAACCACCAGGTCTCATAACGCTTGAGTTGTAAGAAGCTCCTTCTCCCTTCTATCATCTTCCTGTCCCTTTAACCACTCTATCATGAATACCCGAGCCAGCCACTCACTGACCAAACCCACTAGAGAGAGGTATTTTCACTTGAATTCCAATAGCAATTTCTAAGAGAGAACTGGGGTCAAGTGTTGAGGTTTGAGAAGGGTTCGCTTCCAAACCTTGCTGTTGGACAGCCATAGGGATTCATAATTGATCTAAGAGGGAAACTGCCCAGGCATATCCCTGAACCCCAAACTGCAAGTTAGGCATTCAAACACTTTTTGTTGATTAAAATCTCTCTCATTGTTGGTTCTTATCTACACTACAAGTACACGTTCACACAATAATGTGACTCTGTAGTTGTACGAGAGAGGATTCATCCGACTGGGTCCCCACATTCAGGACCAACCGAAGATGACGAGAAATCAGGCCCCGACTACTACTAACCAAAATTTTGTTTTTCAAAATATCTACCTCTTTTCAAATTTTTGTTGTATGTTTGTGTTTTTTAAAACTTTAATTTCTTTGTTAAAATCGTGACCCCGTCCAAGTTCTAGCTTCTATTTCAAATCTCTCCCTATTTTCAAAATTTCTTAAATGTCTTTTAAAATGAAGGAGTTTTACTATATAATGAGTACCATATTGTTGCCTCATCTCTCTCTCAGAATTGACCAGGCAAACATTTTCCTAAACAAGTAAAACCTATAAAAGACCTTAGGAAACTCTAAGAAAATAAAAAAAAATGCTAGGTTCAAGAATTTTAAAATGAAAACCTCTGAAGTTAAGTGACATGATCAGAAAATCCAACTCGAGTTCCAAGTTTGCTTAAATCATCGAAACATCTAATGCCGAAAGCCCTAGAATGAAAATGCCCTAGGTGGGTGAGCGAAGAGTGCATTGTTTTGGAGGGAAAGTTAGGGTGCCCTCTAATCACGTGACACTAAATAAATTAAAATGTCAGTAGTGTCTACTTCTTTAATACTCACCTATCCCTCGAAGGACAGGGAGCACCAAAGAGGGGCAACTGTAGACACCCCATTTGAAAAACTGGCAAATTCAATGGTTTTTCTAAACCCTAAACATTCTTAGAACCACACTATCCTCGTAAACCTTAGACAATAGACCATTATAGTCTATGATTCCTATCATGTGATCCAGAATCCTGCATAACCACTGTTTTAGTGATAAATCAAGTAAAAATAATAAAACAACTTATTTTTACCTGAGTTTTTGTAAGCAATATCACAAACATGCGTGAATCACCCTAGAATTTGAAACTACTAATTTTGGTCAGATTTGGGCTCCCTTAGACATCCAAAATGGAAATTTGGTTGGTAAATCTACTAGAAATTAACATATATCCATTCTAGTATGATTTGAGCCTTTACATAAGCACATTTTGTGACCCATTTAGGGTTGGACTTCGTGAACCCATAAGCCAGGAAATCCGAGAGATAGAGAGAGCCTAGAGAGAGCATAGAGAGAATGTGAGACCTGAGAAAAACCTAGATCTAGGAAAACCTTGGCTTTAGGCCACCTGCAGCTCTTAGGTTAAAACTTGAAGATAGACAAAGAGGAACCATGGCATAAACTTTGCCAGTCCTGATATGGGCAAGGCCGCGAAGCGTTGGGAGTCTCGGGCCAATTGGCCCGGTTTGGTATTTTTTTACTCTTTCTGCATTTCTTTTATGTATTTATTTATTTTTATTAGAGTTAAATATGTTTTATTGCATTTTATGTAGTGCTTCATATTTCGGATCAATGCTGGCACCGCCACTGATCAGAGACCATATTTGCTCACTTCTGAGTAGATCTGGCCTCATATCAAAATTCGAATTTTCTCCACTCTCTTTCACACTTTTAAAAAATCAGTTTGTGGTACGGATCTGAGAGGTCTTCATCTGAAGATCTCTCTGATTTGTACTGTACACAAAAAGAATAAAAAATGTTAACAAAATTTAAAGGCTTTAGAATGTATGTGACTTAGGAAATTCAAATGAACCTGAAAGCACTAGTTTTATAATAAAAAAATTAATACTATTTATACGCCTTTAGGTCTGAGTTCGAATCCAGGGAGGTACCCAGACTCGATGGTTGGTAGTCCAGGTTTGACGAAAGCAGTTTCAAGTCAAATCATCAATTTTTGGATCGTTGACATGAACATTAAAAAGAAAAATCATCCATGATTAACTACAAATCGAGCCTTTTTGTTTCTCAAATTAGTATTTCCTACTTAAAACCCTATATGCTTGAATGCCACTTTTAGTCCCAAAGGTCTTGTAACCCGAAAATAATTAACCATATTTGGAGAATTAAAATTTATTTTATATGGTCATTTTGAACTTATGCACTGTTTTTATTAAATTAAAAACATATTAACACACAGTATATGTAGCTGAGTTTAGAAATATAATTTAACCGAAAAAAATGTTTAAGAAAATGAAAAAGGGATAAAAGTTCATATCACAGCATACGCATGTAAACTTGCCAATAATGATGATGAAATGGAAATAAAAGGTAAAAGGAGAAAGGGGAAATCACTTTGAACCATTTGATGTGAATTAGATGGCAAGTGATGTACTTTGACCAACCTCAATGTTTGAGATAATTTTTCTCGATTTTTGAAAGGGAATCCACACAATAGCTATTCGATTTTACTTTTAACATTTCGGGATTGTGCCCATAGTGTAGGAAAGTAATTGTCATATTTTATGTGAAAATGATGCTGGTAAAGAGCATCTAGCAAGTAAACAAACCCTAGCCATCTAATTTTACATGTAACAGTTTGGTAAAAGACCATTTACCATAATTTGGTAAAAGACCATTCAATGGTAAAGACTTTATCAATTATGGATGAAACTCATTTTCTTTTTATCAATACACATTTTCTTCCATCAACAATTCTTGCAACTGTTCTTTCAACTCCTTCAGCTCTGCTGGAGCCATTCTATATTGAAGATGGGAACAGTGTCAGGTATCACGTCTATCTCAAATTCAATCTCCCTCACTGGAGGTAGGGACATTAACTCTTCTGAAAATACCTCGGGGTACTCTCTTACTACTGGTATCCCTTCTAGCTGAGACTGAATGCTCCAATTTTCAACCACATAAGCCAGATATCCTTCACATCTCTTAGTTAGGAAGCGAGAGGCTCGGAGAGCAGAAATAAAGTGTAGAGGGGGAGTATCCCTAGTGCCCTCAAACTGCTGCTCAGATTGGTCAGGGCGTTTAAAGGTCATCGCCTTTTTGTGGCAATCGATGGTTGCATGGTGTATGGATAGCCAATCCATGCCCAAAATAACATCAAAATCTTGAATATCTAAAAGTATCAAGTCTACCGGCAGGTCACACCCCCCAATTGAAATTCTACGCTGTCTATAAACCCTTTAAGTTTCCATAGAATCCCCCACAAGCATGCATAATACTAGTGTAAAATCAAGACACGCAGGCTCAAATTTAGATGGCAAGAAAATGGGGTGCATCAAAAGAGTGAGAGGAACTAGGGTTAATCAAAGCTCTAGATTTAGCACCACAAATAGAAAGCGCACCTCTGATCATCGAGATAGACGCCTTAGCTTCTCGTTCGGTGAGGGAGAATACTCGTCCTTGTATCTTTGGTCTGTCCTTTGTCTTCGTCATACGGCAATCCTTGACCCAATGGTTAGGCTGGCCACACCAGAGACACTTGTCCAACTTCTTGTAACATTCAGCTGAAATGTGGTTGTTCTTCCCACGATGAGAACAAACTGGGTGTTGATCATTCTCCATGCTACCCTAGAAATTCTTCTGGGACTTTTGGTTACACTGGTAAGGCCTTCCTCTAACATCCCTCTTAGGAATTTGTTGGGGCTTCTTCTCAAAGCTTTCCGATGACGTGGGCTTCATCTTTCCTTCCCTTCTTGATTGATGGTCCTCACAGTCTCTCTCTATCTTCAAATCGAGGTCCACTAATGGGGTGTATGACTTAAGGTTGGCCGACGGTACTCTCCCTCTAATGTTAGGCTGAAGGCCCCTTTCAAATTTAGTCGCCTTTCGTGCCTCTGTGTTGATGATGTGAGGCGCGTACTTAGAAGCTCAGAAAATTTAGCGGCGTATTGCTCTACTATCATACTCCCTTATTGAAGCTCAATGAATTCAACTACCTTCCTCTCCCTGACGAAGTCTAGGAAGTACTTCTCATCGAATGCCATAAAAAAGTTATCCCAAGTGGTTTCGGTTCCCGACTCTCTCCAAGATTGCTTTATCGAGTTCCACCAATATTCAGCCTCTCCCTCTAGCATGAAGGCTCCCAACTTGACTTTCTGCTCATCCGAGCAGTGTAACACTTCTAGGATCATCTCTATCTTATCTCTTCCACCTCTCTGCTTTCTCCTCTCCTCCTTTCCCTAAGAAGGTTGGGGGTGCCAGTCTTCTGAATCGTTTTATCAGGCTACTGTCATTTTGCTCTGGGGTAGGTGTAGCCTTGGATGGCAACGACTCCCTAATCATTTGGGTCATTGCCCCCAGAGTCCTATAAAATTCACCGAGCATCTCTGCATCAGCCCTCGGCATCTTCAACCTAGCACAGGAGCATCCAGTCACTAATCTATCTAAGGACTATTCTAAAATCCTGGCTGCTCTATACCATAACTGTCATGACCCCGGCCTCGACCCCTATTCTATACTCGATGGAGGGTGATCGAGCATAGGTTCGTGATCCCAAGGTAGCATATGTTACTCAGGTCAGAGTGGTCTCAATGCTTTATTATCATCGATAATCAAAACAAACCATGAAAAGAACTAGAACAACAATTCTAAGTACAGATGAATAGTTAAATTTTGGAGAATCCATACTTCATAATAAAAAGAGTACTAGATGAAATTTTTTTCTCAAAAATATTACACTTGAGTTTGGGGCATCAAGGCCCAATATTACAGTTTTCCAAAATAAAAAAACCTTAGGGCTAAAATTTCCCAGTTACATACAAGATCTAGATTTCTTTTTTTAGGAATGTGACTTTGACTCCGGACCGTAAAACACGTACTTCACACCCTTCTGACCCACCGATATCAATCTACAAGGAGGGGAGATACAATGGGATGAGTTGTAAGCCCAGTACGTAGATCTAGGTGCTATGCATATTATACGTCATGAACAGTTCTTTCAATTACATGGAATCACCGTGCAAACGTTACATAAATCAGAAATCTCATTAATGCATATATGACATGCATCACATCAAAATGTCGTAATTACTATTCAATCATACAATCATTGTCATTCATATTAAGTACTCAATCATTACTCACTCACTCCTTAGTTTACCTACTCCTGAAGTAGAAGCCCTATCCATTAGGCTAAGTCAATCCCATTGCTTGAGACCTCTACTGTTCCTCAGGAGGGAGGGCAACAACAAGTGGAGAAATCCACTTTATAATGCCCTCGAACTCACACATACTGTCCCCAGCGTGCTTTGGGGTTTTCAATAGGCACTTACCTTATAAGGCATCACTCACTAGTCTCATCTCATGAATTTCGGGCTCCCATTTCACTTTCTCCTAACTCCATGTTATCATTCAGCAAGTTATGGAACATTGTCGGCATCACTTTTCTCATTCACCCTTACTACCGATGGGTGTCCCATCACGTAGCAGGTAGTATCAACAGAAAAGAATCCACTACAGATGGGTGTCCCATCATGTAGTGGACAGTATCACAGTATCATAACAGAATGGTACCCAATACCCATGGATGCCCCATTGCATAGTGGTCATTATCACAACATCTTAACATGCCCAATCATTAAATTCACTCATACTTAGTCAGTGCCTTATGAAAAATAATTCTAGTTTCATCATTCAAAGTTTGAGTCTTGCTCAGAACTATACAGCTGTCACATAACTCTGTGATATTTAGCATAAAACATCCATCATATGAGAGCTATCACATGGCACTTATCATGTAACATTTGTTATGGAACTATCACATAGCATTACACTTATCAGTTTTCACATATCGCATAGCTGCATAACATCGTTCTCATAACACTATGACATTCAATATTCATCGCATGAAAATTATCACATAGCACTCACGCTTATCAATTATCAAGGATAACACTTTACCACTTGAGATGATCAGTGAGTAGTCCAGTAAAAGATAACACAAGATGAGCTCATAACTAAATTTTATGTGACGAATAATGTTCTCGAAGGCATAACTCTGAATCTAGGGAGAATTTCAAGATGGTTCAAATATGCAACTTTAGCCTCACACGTGGATCTTTAACATAGAGGTGGCTTGAAGGTGTCTGAATGACATTTGATAGGTCAAAAGCTCGGCACAAAGTGAGTGACAGTTGCTGGAATTTCCTTCAACTATGAACAGATATACCCTCACATTTCAGGGCATAACTTTCAATCTACGGGGAATTTCAAAATGAGTTCAACATGCAACTTTAAGCTCATTCATAAATATTTCAAATAGTGGTAGTTTGAAGATGTTTAAACATCGTTTGATAGGCCAAAAGCTCGACGCAAAATAGGTGACAGTTGTTGGAAGTCCCAGCAACTGTGGCCAGTGACACACCCCTATATTTTGGGGCATATCTTTTAACCCATACAAAATTTTGACATGGTATAAAAATAAAATTGTAGCAGATGAGCATATATTTCATTCAAGCCAATTTGAACCCATTTGGACACTGTTTGGCCACTGAAAAGTTCAATACAAAAACACTTACAGTTCTTGAAAATTCCTATCGTAAGTTTTGGCATGTTTCAAATAATGCATAATATCTCACAAGCCAGGATAAACTTTGAGGCAAGACCTTATTCATGTTATACTAGTCGTATGAATGAGCTACTTCATAAATTTTCATAACTATCAAGATCATTTACAACACTAAATCATGCATTACACTTGGAAGCAAAAACCTAAACTTTCAAGGTCATTTTAACTCAATCACGCCCATATCTTTCACTCTATCATTTTACCAACTTCCATTACTTAAAATTGATTACTACATAACTAAATGATGCATAGATACTAAACCTGCTTATCTGGTGTTCAATGGCGTTTCTAAAACTCCTACTCACAAGCCACTTCAAGCTCCTGGCATAGACTTCTCAAGGAGTAGCAGTTGACTCTCTTTTTGGTTCTAGAGAGAGAGAAAGAGAGTATGAGAGCAAGAGAGGAACGACAGTGAGATGGAAAGGGAGAGGAGCTTAAGTACTCCCAGGTAGGTGGGATCCACTGTAGCTGACTGGGAAGGTGGAGATCACTGTAGCTGACATGCACGACGTTGACATGTACGGCTTAGATAGGCGTTGACAGATACGGCAATAATCACATCCCTTTTCACATACGGCGCTTCACACGCACTGCATTGCCTTCCCTTCACCTACGGCATTATCTCTTTTCAGCCTTCACACGTGGCGATGCTTCACTTCTTGCGGCGTTGCTCCATTTCACGTATGGCCTTGCTCCACTTCACGGGCGGCGTTGCTCCATTTCACGCACGACATTAGTCCTCTTGGTTATCTTCAATTCTGTTCATGTGCGGTGTTTCTCCTCCTTCTTTTGATTCTATTGTCGTGTGCATCTCATGTACGAGAAAATTTGAGGTCCTTACATCATCCCCCATTTAAAAAGGATTTTGTCCTCAAAATCATACCGTCATTAGTAAAAAAGGTGGGGCTACTTCTCTCGAATTTCATCCTCCCGTTCCCATGTTTATTCCTCTCTTGAATGATATTGCCATTGTACCCAAACCAGAGGGATTTCTTTATTGCACAGGACCTACACTCTTCTGTCTAATATCCCAATTGGTCGTTCAACATAGGTCATGTCTTCCCTGATCGAGATTAGCTCATACTCCAAAGCTTGGGACGGGTCAGGCTAATATTTTCTTAGTAGCGATACATGAAAAGCGTTGTGAATGTTGGTCAATTCAGGTGGCAAGGCAAGCTGGTATGCCATGTTTCCAACTCTTTCCAGGCTTTTAAAAGGCCAATGAATCGCGGGCTCAAATTTCCTTTTCTATCGAATCTCATAATGCCCTTAGTCGATGAACCGTTCATAAATTAAGGCAACCTTTTCAGAGGTTATTTGAACAATTCGGGCCCCAACAATTTTCTTTCACCCACTTCATCCCAACAGATGGGCGACCTACACTTTCTTCCATACAGGAGCTCAAAAGGCGTCATTTGAAGATTGGCTTGGAAGCTGTTGTTGAAAGAAAATTCTATTAGAGGCAAATGGTCGTCCCAAATTCCCTTAAAGTTAATGACACACGCCTCGTCCAAAGTCTGTTCTCTCTGATTGCCCATCTGTCTGGGGGTGAAAGGCAGTGCAAAAGGTAAGCCTGGTTCCCAAGGCTGTATGCAGACTTGTTCAAAACCTAGAGGTGAACCTGGTATCCCAGTCAAACACAATGTTGATAGGTATACCATGTAACCTCACTGCTTAGGTGCCTCGATCTTGCCCTTCGAGTCGGGTTGACCTGGTGGCGTGGTTTCGGGTACGAAATGGACCTGGGACCTAAGATCGCTCTCTCGAGAACCACATAAAGAAGACGTGGGAAAGAGTACCAATCGGTGAGAGAGGAATTAGGGTCATGAGGCGCGACTTACCTCACATGGGTCAGTGACATGCTCGGGCTGGCTCGCTTGGGCACCCTCTTAGATCACGTTGGAATGCCACCTGGCCTATGCCCGATTTGGAATCCCCTCCTTTGACCTGTTTCTCTTTTCCTGGAAATACACACACACACTTTAAAAGTACAGACAAGTGGGGAATGGGTCCCCACCTTGTTATAGGGCGAGCGCACACGTGTATGTGTACTCAAGGAAGAAATGGAAAAATAACACACGAGAATCCATGTCAATTCGACAGCCTCACGGTGTCCTCTTAAAAAGGGACTCACAGTACATATTTTACTATAAAGAATGAGAGAAGCAAAGAGACAAGAGAAGTGAAGGTAAGAGAAGAAGTTTGATCGGACGGTTAGGCCGGCACAGTGGCGAGATTAGTATCATGACTGATGTGACGTGGTAGCAAGACGGGCAGGGTAACTCAGACCGGCACGGCGACAATACTACACAATGACAGAACCAACACCGACCAGCCTGACACAAATGGCGAGTCTGACGTGGCAACAAGACGGGCACGATAACTCAGACCGACACGACGACAATACTGCTCGACAACAATACTTGCACAGCAGCACAAGGCTCAGCCTTCGCTCTGAGCAAACAAGCGATGGAGAGAAATAGAGGAAGTGAAGACTAGCTTGACTCTTGCTAGGTCTTCCAAAAGAGACGAAAGTGAAAATAAAAGTGTTGTTGAAATATGAGTGATAGAAAGTGAGATAAAATGAGAGAGATGAATTAAAATGAGAATAAAATAGAATTAGAAAATGGAAAAGGGAGTAAACTAAAATAAAATGAAATAAAGTAAAATAAAGTGCATAAATTAAAATAGAGTAAAGTAAAATAAAATCTAAGGGATAGGAGAAAATAAAATAAGATGAGATGATTAAAATAAAATAAATGAATGGAATAGAGTAAAGTATTGTGGGATAAAAGAGTAAAGCAAAATAAATGGAATAAAAGAAAATAAATTGAAGTAAATGAAATGAAACGAAACGAAAGGAAGGAGTAAAAAGGAATAAAATAAAAAGAGAAGGATACATGAAATAAAATAAGATGGGATGGTGTGAAAATAAAATAATAATAAAAAGGAGATAGTGAAGAATAGTTAAGAGAGAGAAATTTGCTGCTGGATTTTTGTGTGAATGCGAAAAAGTAGATTATCTACAATAAAGAGGAGGTGCTTTGGTTAGGAGAGAAGAGAGAGAGAGAGAGAGAGCTGGTTTCATTGGGTTATTTGGGTCAACGAAATATCGTGAGGGGAGTGAAACGAAGTTTATAGAAACAAAACAAAACAACGAAAAGAAGGGAAAGTGGGTGTTTTTTCACTTGTGGGTTTTTAGAGAGAGAAACGCAGTGAAGGGATGGGGAGTTGCAGAGTACCGTGAAAGGGGTAGAAGTGGCGCACAACAGAGATGGCGTGGTGGAGTGAGAGAGGGCGACGCAGAAACAGCAGGGATGTTACGAGATGGGGGTGGAGATGGCTGCAGCAGAGTGGAGGAGATGGAGTCGGGTGGCAGCGTGGATGGGAGTTGCAGAGGATGAGAGAGAGGCGAGGGAAGAATGGGAAGCGAGGGCAGGCCGGAAGCGTTAGGAAGAAGCTGGGGAGTAGAGAGGTGGCACCAGTAGCAGAGATTAGCGGCAGCAAGGTAGAGATAGATGGTGGTGGAGATGGCTGCAGTAGCTGGGGATAGGTTGCAGCGAGAGGGGTGGTGGCTCGCATCGCCTCCTGGTGCCGATGGTGCAAGGAATTGGAGGTGGCTGAGAGCAGAGGAGGGATTGCGTGTACAATAGAGGATTAGAGAGAAAGCAGTGGCTGGTGGAGGGAGGAGCAGCAAGGAGAGGGGGACTGAGACGAGATAGTTGGGGTCAGCAAAGGAAGGTGGGGATGGGGAGATATGGTGAAGGGCAGGGTGATGGGAAGAAGAGGGTGAGGTGGCTGGCAGAGATGGGGTGATTGAGGGAAGAGCAGTGACAGTGGTGGGGTGCCTGGTTTGTAGGTGAATGAAGAGGTTGTAGCTGATGAGAGACGGTGCAACAGTGAGGTAGAGCTCGTAAAGGGGTTTAGAGAGAAAGCAGCAGGTGATGGTCGTGACTGGTGTGGGTTGGTGTCGAAAGAAGAGGATGGGTGAAGAACAGGGGCGCAGATGGTTGCTACCGCGTGGGTTGTAGTGGAGCAGAGGCGCACGACGATGGGTTTGTTGCATGCGGCGATAGGGTTGTTTGCACACGGCGATGGGGTTGGGTTCATGAACGGCAGTAAGGTTATGTTTGCAGGTCACACAGGACCACGGATCGTGAGAGAGAAAAAGGGACTACGATGGTGCACAATGGCGTGATGTGATGGGTGTACATGAGGGACTACCAACAAGAAAAAGAGAAGGTGGAGAAGGTGGACCGGAGAGTCCACAGGGAACAGGTGAATGTGCAGGGAGCATAAAGAGTAAGAAGGGAAGGGTGGTCATGAGGGAGCATGGGAAAAAAAGTGAGAAGAAGAGGAGAGATTGAAATACGGACGACGGTTCATGTCGCCATCCATGAAAGAGGAGAGAAAAACAGGGAGAAAGAGGAGAGAGAAAGAGGGAGAAAGAGAAGAGAGAAAAAGAGAATTACCTTCAGGGATACCGATCCAAAAAAATTTTCAGTTCTTTTTTTTTCTAAAAAAATGTAACCCAACAATAAAGAAAGATAGAAATTTTATTAAGTAAATTGGGGTCTTTGTATAATGATATTACGTGATATATATTGACTTTGGCCCAAACATGGATGGATTAATCAAAATTTATCCTAATTGTTGAAAATTACAATAAAACTGAGTTAAAAGAAATTTTAAAAATAGAGGCAAAATAACGATTTTGCCCCTGTTCAATAATTCACAAAATTATATTTCAGTCCTTGCGACTACTGTAGAACTCGTGCGATTTTCCTAAGCCGATTCGGAGTTGCTCCAGCTCTCATTTGGTTAAAAGATGGTTATTTTCTTGTTGAGTTTAAAACAACGATCGATCTGATAACTATTTCGAGCCACAGATCGTGTTTTTAGGCCACGATCATACGGCTTGAAATTTGTACGTTTCTTGAAAACTTACAATCGATAATGCGCTCGTTTCTTGATGTATTTCCTTGATTTCTTCACTTAATTACATTGAGTATGTCGTCATGATCACATTGCAACAAACGTAGCTTGATTTCGTGTCTGAACGAAGATTTTGTCATCTTGGGTTTTTGGCCGGAATCTGAAATCCGACAGCTGGAAATGTGCAGCGAGTTTAACGTTTTCGTGTATGAAATCTAACCGTTCATCACGCACGGTGTTCGGACCAAACATAAATGCAACTGGTTTCACGTCGATAGGGTATGCGAGCGCAATGATATGGCTGCTTGAGTGGGTCGTGCTATTGCTGATTTTCCTGCAACTGTCTTCATGAATTGCCAATTTCTCTCTAGTTTTTCTCCTTACTCAAACATCGTCACGGGACGTGTCACATATCAAAACATTTGTCTTGACAAGACGAACACTCTCGCACAATTTGACTCGTAACGATTGAGATATGAATCTCCGAAGTTGCCGCTCATGAATGTGCAAACCAATCTCCTTTAATGGAGATTGGTGTAGGGAGGCCGTACGGGAATAGCATGTGGCCCATCTTTTTTTCAATGTTTTACCCATAACTTTGTCTTGGAACGTCTGTTTAAGTTGAAACTCGACTCCTAAGGGTTTTCGACCATACCAGATCCAATGGCGATAGTCTCACAACCATTTAACACAGTAAAAATAGATTTCTAGTTATAGGATCAGTTTCAAGGTGCGAGAGACTGATTTTTCCGAAATTGTTTCTTTGTCTGCACTACCTTAGACATGTCAAATTACGACGAAACTTGACAGGTGGCCTTTTGAAGTGCTTAGGAATATTTTACCCGTTCTGGGGAAATTCTGAGACTTTCTAAAATTCCAATGTAAATCAGGGCTTTCTTGATCGATTTCTCTTTTATTCTGCATCGGGGACCCAAGGTGCGGAAAAATGTGTCCAAACAACTTGCCCCGCCGAATGTTATGCTTTGAGAGAAGCGAGAAGGACAACATTCAAAAAATTTCCTCCGGCTTTATTACTTTTCTCTTCCTAGCCACAGGACCATGTGAACGTTGAGGAGATATCCACGCAATATTGCAACTAGGATGCTCAGACGTTTGGATGCATTTGTCGCAGGTCCATCTGTGGAGACTTTGGAGGGAGAAGAGACTCTTGAGGGATCTTGTCGAAGTCCTCACCCTCATGTGGACTGTTTTATGTTTTGAAGGGATTAGTTTTAAGTCCTCACCTTCACGTGGACTGTTTTGTGTTTTGAAGGGATTAGTATTTTAAGTCCTCACCCTGTCAGATGGTTTTGTGATGATGATTGGGCTACATGTTCACCCAGCATTGAAGAAGGATGATGACTGGGCTACGTGTTTACCCAGCACCGAAGAAGGGATGTTGACTGAGCTACGTGTTCACCCAAACGAAGGAGAAGAAAAGAGAGAGATAGATGAAGAGATAGGAGGAGAGAGAAATTTTTGAGGAAGAGAGACATGCACAGTGCTGTCACTACTGACTGTCAGGAGAGAGAAGAAGAGAAAAAGAGAAGGACCGGGCTATGTGTTCACCTAGCACTGAAGAAGGAAGAGAAAGAGATGCATGCACGGCACTGCAACTATTGTGCATGTCAAGAGAAGAGAAGAAGAGAAGGAGAGAAAGGGGGGCACGCACGGCGTTGCCACTTTCGTGCATGTCAAGAAGGAGAAGAAGAGAATAACAGAGAAAGAGAGGCATGCACGGCGCTGCCACTGTCGTGCACGTCAAGAGAAAAGAAGAGAGAAGAAAAGGAGAGAAAGAAAGGCATGCACGGTGCTGCCATTGCAGTGCGAATCAAGAGAGAAGAAGAGAGGTGTGCACGCATGACGGTGCCACTACAGTGCATGTCAAGAGAAGAGAAGAAAAAAAAGAGAAAGAGAGATGGGTGATAGAGAAAGAAAAATAGAGAGATAGAGGAAGAGATAAAAGAATAGAGAGGAAGGTAAAGAAGGACGAATAAAAAGAGTGACCGAGAAAGAGATAGAGAAATAGAAAGAGAAATAGAGAAAGAGATAGAGAAATAGAGAAAGAGATAGAGAAATAAAGAGATAAAAGAATAGAGAGAGAAATAGGGAAGAAGAGAGAGAATAGAAAGAGAAATAGAGAAAGAGATAGAGAAGAAGAGACATCGAAAGTTTTGAGGGAACTTGTCGAAGTCCTCACCCTTGCATGGACTGTTGTTTTTGTTTGATGACTGGGCTGTGTGTTCACCGAGCACCGAAGAAGGGATGGCGACTGGGCTATGTGTTCACCCAGCACCAAAGAAGGGAGGTTGACTGGGCTTCGTGCTCACTCAACACCAAAGAAGAGAGGTTGATTAGGCTACATGTTCACCCAGCACCGAAGAAGGGAGGGTGATTGGGCTTCATGCTCACCCAGCACCGAAGAAAGGAGGTTGACTAGGCTTTGCGCACACCCAGCACCAAAGAAGGGAGGTTGACTGGGCTTCGTGCTCACCCAGCACCAAAGAAGGGAGGTTGACCGGGCTTCGTGCTCACCCAGCACCGAAGAGGAAGGTTGACTGGGCTTCGTGCTCACCCAGCACCGAAGAAGGGAGGTTGACTGGGCTTCGTTCTCACCCAGCAACAAAGAAGGGAGGTTGACCGGGCTTTGTGCTCACCAAGCACCTAAGAAGGGAGGTCAACTGGGCTTCGTGCTCACCCAACACCGAAGAAGGGAGGTTGATTGGGCTTCGTGCTCACCCAGCACTGAAGAAGGATGTGCCCTGTTGGCCGACATTTGTGATGTTGAGGGATGCTTTTAAAGTCTTCTCACCCTTATTGGACGATATTTTTTATGATGAGGGCTCTTTTAGGGGTGAGCGTTGCCATCAACTTGCTTTCTTAGTCTAAGCACCCTTTGTAGGTTTTCACTTGGATTTGGGAAGTGGCACCGTAGAGACGGTTTTCACTTGGATTTGGGAAGTGGCACCGTAGAGACGGTTTTCACCAACTTCTTTTTATTCGGGGCTTTTTTACCCATGACTTTATGGCCATGTCCACCCTTATTCTTCTGTTTTTACTCATGGTGCCCTTTCGGGTTTTCACCGTGCTCGGGTTTTTACTTTCACGAAACTCTCTTACTCAAGGTTTCGTAACCATGTATGTCCATCATTTTTACTCATGGAGTTCCCTTATTCAGGTATACACCACGCCCATGATTCTTTTTTTGTGAGGGCGTGTTTAGGGTCATGCCTCCGAGACTTGTGCAAAGCCTTTTAATGTCATGCAGCCACGACGTGTACTAAGTTTAAGGTCGTACAGCTTGACCACGATGGAGATGAATGGTGATTTGTGAGGGCCATGGAGTGAGTATGGTGGTAGTTTGACTCACTTTGGGGAGATGGCAGAAATTGCCTATGAAAGATGTATGGCATATAAATGGAACGTGAAAAGTAGTGACCCCCTAGCTGACAACGAGTATGAGTGGCGGGATGGCTCGCCGTTTGTGAGCGCGGGTAGGACTCAACGGGGAATGATGAATGGTGGTACACGTAAAAGGTGTTGTGCGCGTATGTGGAGGCGTGTTTAAAGTCTTGCCTCTAAGACCTGGGCAAAGCAGTTGAATGTCATGCGACCAGGATATGCACTATAGTTTAAAGTCATATAGCTTGGACCATGATTATGCAGTTTAAAGTCCTACAGCTAGGACCATGTAGTTTAAGGTCATGTAACTAGACCTTCGCCACAGCTTAATGTCGTATAGTTTGGACCATGCAGTTTAGGGTCGTGCATCTAGACCATTTGTGTGGGTCACCTCCATGGGGAATAGGTCCATGGATGGCAATCCGACTCCCTGGGGATAAATGGTTAATTCCATACATAAGAAGAGAGCTCAGATGAAGATGGTAGCCTGACGAAGGATGGCAAATGGAAGCGGACTTCACTGGGGATTAGGGGGTGAGTGTGACTCCCTGGGGATGAAGGGAAGTGGCATGCCTATAACTCCACTGTGGATGATAGGCTGGGGCACAAGTGTAATTCCACTGGGGATAATGGTAGAACACACACGACGGTAACAGGGCCTAGCACATGGACATGCATGGAGATAGCATGATGGTTGCATCACGCACAACGGTAGCATGGGTAGCTGTAGCATGCAGGGCACTAGTATGCACGATGGTGACATGCTCAGCGCTAGGATAGGCAGTGGTGGTATGTGATGCACTGAGTCATACTCAGCGGTAGCATGCTCGTTGGTGGAGCATGGGCGACGGCGAAGCAGGAGCATGTGCAAAGGAACACACGCTGTGGTGAGGAAGGAACAAGGGCGGCGGTAAGGAACACACACAGCGGTGAAGAAGGAACACGCGCAGCAGTGAAGAAGGAACACATGCAGCGATAAGGAACACACGTGGCAGTGAAGAAGGAACACGCGTGGTAGTTGAGGGAACGTGGGCGCTAGAGATGCGTGCGGGTGGCGGCTTGCGAAGGACCTCATGGAGACATGTAAGCAATTTATAGTCGTGTGAGTAGACTATATGTCGTGCAGTTTAACGTCTCCCTACAAGGATGTGAGACATTTTTACTCATGTTGTCCCATAAGGAAAGGTCAGCACGCCCGTCATTTGAGAGGGAGTTCCCTGAAGGGTTTTCACCACATCCCTTTTATTTTGACACTTTTGCCCATAGTGCCCTTGCGGGTTTTCATTATGCTCGTATTTTTGTCTTTTTATATTTGACATATTTTACCAGGGTGCACTCTGTCGGTCATTTTCTTTTCTTTTTTTTAACATTTTTACCCATGATGCCCTTGCGGGGTTTCGTCATGTCCGTCTTCTTCTTCTTCTTTTTTTTTTTTTTTTGCGAAAGCGTGTTTAAGGTCATGCCACCGCGACCATCAATTTGGCGTGTTTGAAGGTCATCCGTCGAGAACTGAGGGCCTGTTTAAGGTCTTGCCTCCGAGACCGTATGTTGTGCAGTTTAACGTCGTGCCATTAGGACATGTGCAATAGTTTAGGGTCGTATAGACTGTAGTGGTGCACTAGCACTCATGTGGAAGTAGACCACTAGTTCAATTTTCCCACTATCTATGCGATCTTGGATGATGTCTCCAATGACAATACACTCCTCAGTCTTGTGACCGAGTAACCTATGATATTGGCAATAATGGGGCCCATCATCTCTCCTAACTTTCTTCGGCCTTTTTGACGCAGGTAATTCAATCACCCCCTTTGATAAGAGAATTTCAAGCAACTTGGAAATCATGGACTTTCCAAAGGAATAACTCTTGTGTCGGCTTTTTACTGGGAGATGCTTGATTTTGCTCTTGGGGACATTGAGTCTTTTATCTCCTTGTGGCAATAGAGTCCGATCAACATAAGCCGGGGGAGGTTTCTAGTAGCGATTCGGCTTTCCTGTCACTGAGGCATCACATCGTTTTGATGCTTTGGCCACCATGCCTTTTGCTAGTCCTCCATTCCTAATCCGAAGAAAAGATGGAGAAATGATTGGCAGTGAGGGAGTTGAGGGTGGGACTAGTTCATCACTTGATGGCCTTGTTTCGATGTTAGGGAGTGGTGCTTGAAAGACGGTAAATAAGGCTTGGTTCCCCAAGGGGGTATGCTCAAGCTTATGAGACTGCAGTACCTCTTGATGCAAGGTTTCTAACATTTCATCCTTCGACCTCATCTCGGCCTGTAATTGCGTTAATGTGGCCTTAAGCTGCGCAATCTCATCTTCATAAGCTTTTGGTACTTCCCTGATCAGCGGCTCAACAATATCAGTTTTCTCTTCAGCTTCATCTTGAGGAGCTGGGATGTCAAGGCAAACTTTGAGGGTAGATGATGGATCATTCTCTTACATTATGGGAAGGGAACCTGTCCCTTCATGGATCAAACTCTCCACCACAAAAGGATCATGCCCAGCGCCCTTGGTGGGTTCAGCTTCAATTTCATTTGAAGATCCGGGGCCGCCTCGGAGCGGTGCCTTCGGGCTCAATAGGAGTCTAGGGGAAATCGATTCAGACCCACAAGCTGCCCCAAGCTCAGTCTGCTCGAAGAAACCATTGCTCTTGGTGCCTTGACTCGAAATGGGATCGAGTGTCTGATCGGGTGATGATGGAATTGACTCAGGATTCATGGGGTCACTGGGGTCAGACTGACTTTCTGCCTCATTCGTAGATTCATCTTTGCCAAGAATGGGACTTGGATCTTCATAGATAACTGGCTTCATCATGCCTCGAGTAACCATTTTGGTGTTCTCCTCTTTCCATGTTTTTCCAGCATCATCCGCATCAAGGGGAGTTAGCGGAAACAAAGGGCTCTCGTCTTTAGCATAGAAGTCCTCCATGGTGTCCTCTTCTTTGCCCTCAGAACTAGGGGAAGTTTTGGATCTGTGCATGTGTGCACGTTGCACAAGTGTGCTCCAGGTGGGCGGAGGAATTGGTGCGTGTATGCCCTCTGTAGAAGGACTTCGGGTGACCTGATGGTCAACTTGGGCTCGAGTAGCGTGTTTGGCCTTAAGAGGCCAGATGCCGTGAGCATGTGTGTGTGACAGAATGGCCGCGCGACCATCCCTCACAGAGTGAGTAGACATGTGCTAGGAGGTTCCCTCTCGTGTGCTCGGGCAGACACAGTAGCAATGCTGCGCCGAGCAGTGCAGTGCATATGCAAGGGGTGTGCAGGGCCAGGTCCAAGAAGAGCCGAACCCTGATAATGTTCCAAGGTAACCTGAGGGTGCCCCGAGTGGTAGAGTGTGCGTCCAAAAGACGTGCAGGGCTGAGTTCAAGAAGACCTGAACCCTTACAGTGTCCCACGATAACTTGAGGATTGCTCCGAGTGGTGCAATGTGCATGCAAAAGAGGTGCAGGGCCAAGTCCAAGAAGACCTGAACCCTAATAGTGTCTCGAAGTAACCTGAGGGTTGCCCCGAGGTGTAGCTAGAATAGAAGTTCCACTAGCTTTGGTGGGTATGTGTGAGGTGGTGACTTCAGAGCCGCCTCCTCCTAGTGTCGAGCATCTTGTTACAGGGGCAATGGTGATAGAGAATGAGGGGTAGGCTCGCGACGATGCATAGAAGCAATGACAAATGAACTGTCAGTCGCAAGAGAGGGAGGGATGGCCTTTGGGCTGCCCCGAGCAATGGGAACAACAAGTGAGTTACAGGTAGCAGGGTGTGTGCTGTGTGTGGTGGCATGTGTGCCACCAATGCAGGGTGCGTTGGCAGAGAGGGTCGGGAGAGAGGGACTTTTAGGTCCATCCTTACCTCTTTCCAAGTGATGACCTGGGAGCGTGACATAGGATCAATGCTCAAGAGAAAGGTCAGGAATGAGGTTCGCGGAACCTGTTCCCGATAAAGACTCACGAGTGCGGGGATTATGAAACCCACGACTCAGATGAAGGGGTTGAGCAATGCCAACGACAGGTGTGTGTATAGTGAGCAATAAACAAAAGAAAAGAAAGTCAAACAAAAACAATCCAATGATGGGGTAGAGACTCACGAGTGCGGGGATTATGAAACCCCCGACTCAGATGAAGGGGTTGAGCAACCGCAACGACAAGTGTGTGTATAGTGAGCAATAAACAAAAGAAAAGAAAGGTCAAACAAAAGCGATCCAACGATGGGGTAGAGTGTCCCTAGTGGAGTCGCCAAGCTGGTTAGGGGCCTCGATCTCGCCCTCCAGGTCTGGTTGACCTAGTGGCATGGTTTCGGGTTCGAAATGGACTCGGGACTTAATATCGCTCTCTTGGGAACCACATAAAAAAGACGTGGGAAGGAGTACCAACCGGTGAGAGAGGAATTAAGGTCGTGAAGTGGAACTTACCTCACGTGGGTCCGTGACAAGTTAGGGCTAGCTCGCATGGGCGCTCTCTTATATTACGTTGGAATGCCCCCTAGCCTTTGGCCTGTTTGGAATCGCCTCCCTTGACCTGTTTCTCCTTTCTTGCAAACACGCGCACACACACTTTAAAAGTACAAACAAGTGGGGCATGGGTCCCCACCTTGTTATAGCGCGAACACACACATGTGTGTGTACTCAAGGAAGAAATGGAAAAATAACTCATGAGAATCCATGTCAATTCGACAGCCTCACGACGTCCTCTTGACAAGGGACTCTCAGTACATATTTACCGTAAAGAATGAGAGAAGCAAAGATATAAGAGAAATGAAGGTAAGAGAAGAAGTTTGATCGGGTGGCTAGGCTAGCACAGTGGCTAGACCAGTATAATGACTGATTTGACGTAGTAGCAAGACGGACATGGTAACTCAGACCGGCACGGCGACAATACTACTCAACGGCAAAACCAACACCGACCAACCTGGCACAATGGCGAGTCTGATGTGGAAGCAAGACGGGCACGATGACTCAGATTGGCAGGGCAGCAATACTGCTCGACGACAAGACTAGCACGACAACACAAGGCTCAGCCTGCCCTCTGGGCAAACAAGCGATGGCGAGAAAGAGAGGAAGTGAAGACTAGCTTGACTCTTGCTAGGTCTTCTAAAAGAGAGGAAAGTGAAAATAAAAGTGATGATAAAATAAGAGTGATAGAAAATGAGATAAAATGAGAGAGGGGAATTAAAATGAGAATAAAATAGAATTAGAAAATGGAAAAGTGAGTAAACGAAAATAAAATGAAATAACGTAAAATAAAGTGAATAAATTGAAAAAGAGTAAAGTAAAATAAAATATAAGAGATGGAAGAAAATAAAATAAACGAATGGAATAGAGTAAAACTAAATGGAATAAAGGAAAATAAATTGAAGTAAATGAAATGAAAGGAAAGGAATGAGTAAAATGGAATAAAATGAAAAAAAGAGGATAGATGAAATAAAATAAGATGGGATGGTGTGAAAATAAAATAATAATAAAAAGGAGATACAGATTGTTTGCAATAAAGACGAGGTGCTCTGGTCAGAGAGAGAGAGAGAGACAGAATTGGTTTCATTGGGGTATTTGGTTTCAACGAAATATCATGAGGGGAGCGAAACGAAGTTTATCGAAACGAAGTTTATCGAAATCACGAAAAGAAGGGAAAGTGAGTGTTTTTCCATTTGTGGATTTTTAGAGAGAGAAAACGCAGTGAAGGGATGGGGAGTTGCAGACTACCGTGAAAGGGGTAGAAGTGGCGAACGACAGGGATGGCGTGGTAGAGTGAGAGAGGGCGAGGCAGAAACAGCAGGGATGTTACGAGATGGGGAAGAGATGGCTGCAGCAGAGTGGAGGAGATGGAGTCGGGTGGCAGCGTGGATGGGAGTTGCAGAGGATGAGAGAGAGGCGAGGGAAGAATGGGAAGCGACGGCAGGCCGGAAGCCTTAGGAAGAAGCTGGGGAGTAGAGAGGTGGCACCAGTAGCAGAGATTAGCAGCAGCAAGGTGGAGAGAGATGGTGGTGGAGATGGCTGCAGTAGCTGGGGATAGGTTGCAGCGAGAGGGGTGGGGCCTCGGGTCGCCACCTGTTACCGCTGGTGCAAGGAGTTGGAGGTGGCTGAGAGCAGAGGAGGGATTGCGTGTAGAGCAGAGGATTAGAGAGAAAGCAGTGGCTTGTGGAGGGTGGAGCAGCAAGGAGAGGGGGCTGAGACGAGATGATTGGGAGCAGCAAAGAAAGGTGGAGATGGGGAGATATGGTGAAGGGCAGGGTGATGGGAAGAAGGGGGTGAGGTGGCTGGCAGAGATGGGGTGATTGAGGGCAGAGCAGTGACCGTTGTGGGGTGCCTGGTTTGTAGGTGAATGAAGAGGTTGTAGCTGATGAGGGATGGTGCAACAGTGAGGTGGAGGTGGTAAAGGGGTTTAGAGAGAGAGAGCAGCAGGTGATGGTCGTGACTGGTGTGGGTTGATGTTAAAAGAAGAGGATGGGTGAAGAACAGCGGCGCAGATGGTTGCTACCGTGTGGGTTGTGGTGGAGGAGAGGCGCACGGGGAGCAGAGGCGCACGGCGATGGGTTGTTTGCATGCGGCGATGGGGTTGGGATCATGAACGACAAGAAGGTTACGTTTGCACATGCGGTGTTAGGGGTTGGTTGCGCGTCAAGGGGGGGGGGGGGTTTGGGAAAGAAAGGTCTGGGGAATGGTGGTCACGCAAGACCACGGATTGTGAGAGAGAAAAAGGTAATACCATGGTGCACATTGGAGTTGATGCGAGGGAACTCTGAAAAGAGAAAGGGATGATGGGTGTACACGAGGGACTACCAGCAAGAAAAAGAGAAGGTGGACTGGAGAGTCCACAGGGAGCATAAAGAGTAAGAAGGGAAGGGTGATCATGAGGGACCATAGGGAAGGAAAGAGAGGAGAAGAGAACGAGAAAGAGTGAAACACGGACGGTGGTTCAAGCTGCCGTTCATGAAAAAAGAGAGAGAAAGAAGGAGAAAGAGAATTACCTTAAGCCCAGAGGTATCGACTCAAAAAAAATTATTTCTCCTTCTTCTCTCTCCAAAACGTAACGCAATAATGTACAAAGATAGAAATTTTACTAAACAAAGTGGAGTCCTTGTAGATTGATATCATGGCATATATATACACTTTTGCTTAAACATGGGTGGATTAATCAAAATCAACTCTAATTGTTGAAAAGTACAATTTAACTGAATTAAAAAAAAATGTAAAAATAGGGATAAAATGATGATTTTGCCTTTATCCATCAATTCACCAAATTCCATTTCAATCCTTGTTGCTACCATAGAACTCGTACGATTTTCCTAAGCCGATTCGGGGCTGCTCCGGCGCTCGTTTGGTCAATAGATGGTTGTTTTCTCATTAGGCTTGGAACAACGATCGATTAGATACCCATTTCGAGCCACGGATCGTGTTTTTAGGCCACGATCATGTGACTTGAGATTTGTGTGAATCTTGAAAACTTCTGATCGGTAGTGCACTCATTTCTTGATGTATTTCCTCGATTTCTTGGCTGAATTGCACTGAGCATGTCATCACGATCGCGTTGCAACAAATGCAGCTCGATTTCATGCCCGAACAAAGATTTTGCCATCTTGGGTTTTTGTTCGAAATCTGGAATTGGACTGCCTTAAATGTCCAGAGATTTTAACGCCTTCGTTCATGAAATCTAATTGTTTATCACGCGCAGGGTTTGGACTATACATAGCTCTGGACCTTACACACACAATGCAATTGATTTCGTGTCGATCGGGTACGTGAGCGCCATGATATGGCCGCTCGAGTGGGTCGTGCTACTGCTGATTTTCGTGTAACTATCTTCACAAATCGCCAACTTTTCTCTAGCTTTTCTTCTTACTCGGACATCATCATGGGACATGCCACATATCAAAACACTAGTCTTTAACAAACAAACACGCTCACAAAATTTGAACGCAATCTGATGTGTAACGAGTGAGATATGAATCTCCGAAGTTGATGCTCGTGACTATACAAACAAATCTCCTTTAATGGAGATTGGTGCAGGGAGGCACAAGAATAGCATGCGGTCTACTCTTTTTTAATATTTTACTCATAACTTTGTCTTGGAATATCTGTTTAAGCTGAAACTCAACTCTTATAGGTTTTCGATCGTGCCGGATCCAATAGCAGTGGTCCTACAACCATTTGATGCATTGAAAATAGAGTTCTAGTTACAGAGTTCATTTTCGAGTGCAAGAGATTGATTTTTCTAAATATTTTTCTTTGTCTGCACTGCCTTAGACATGTTGGATTGCGACAAAACATGGCAGGTGAACTTTTGAAGTGCTTAGGAATATTTTCACCCGTTTTGAAGAAATTTTGAGTTGTCAAGAATTCAACTGTAAATCAGGGCTTTATTGACCGGCTTCTCTTTTAGTCTGCATCGGGGACCCAAGGTGTTGATTTCGCAATTTCGCCCCTTGACCCCTACCATTCCCAACTAGAGGGCAATAGAGTGCGGGATCGCAACTGAAGGTCGCATACATCACTCAGGTGGGAGTGGCAAATTAATGTCTTATAATTGCAAAATTAAAGCAAACCATGAACTAAAATAAACACATGGCCATAGACAGAGAAAAAATAGCAACCATTTATACAGATCCAGCCTTCAAAAATTCTTTACAAAGGGTCAAGGTGCAACTAGCCTGACAACAAAATACAATTTATCAAAAAATAAACATTGTGGCAACACCACCAAACACCTACAATCAACGGATTTCAAGAGAGAACTTAAACTTCAAAAGTCTGCTAATACCGTCCAGCAGTCCACACACGAGCTATTGGCTCTCACTCTACAAAGAAGGGAAAAAGAGGGGTATGAGCTAAAGCCCAGTAAGTAGGTCACTACTTTTGTGTTTCTGACTATTAGCATGTAAAAATCATAACATGGCCGATGGATCATGAAAGGTTGTACTGACATCAGAAAGTAGAGTCATGCATCAGAATATGCACACTAGCAGTAAAAAGTGAGAATTGCCTAGATGTCAAAGTATTTAGTATTTCCTGAAATGGCAGTTACATTAACGCTTATCACAGTCACAGTCGGACAATCATATAGGATACTTAAATTCAGACAGACAGAAACAGAATCAGAAACATAATCAGTTACTCCTGAAGTAGAAGTCACATCGATTAGGCTAAGCCAATTATACAACTTGGAACTTCTACCCTCATTCGGGAGGCAAGACAATAACAAATAGAGGTCCCATTTCGGAGTGTCCTCACTTACGCATAGGATCACATATCGCACAACTGCATAGCATCGTTCACATAACACTATGGAATTAAGTATTCATCACATGAAAATTATCACATAGCACTCTCGCTTATCAATTATCAAGGATAACGGTTGATCAATGAGTAGTCTAATAAAAGATAACACAAGACGAGCACAAAACTAAATTTTCTGTGACGAGTAATGGTGATGTACCCCTCTTCTCGGAGGTATAACTCCCAATCTAGAGAGAATTTCATGATAGTTCAAACATGAAACTTTAGGCTCACACGCGGATCTTTAACATAGCGGTGGTTCAAAGGCGTTTTGATGATATTTGATAGGTCAAAAGCTCGACTTAAAGTGAGTGATAGTTGCTGGAATTTCCTGCAACTGTGAATAAAGATATACCGTCACATTTTAGGGCATAACTTTCAATCTATGGGGAATTTCAAAATGAGTTCAACATGAAACTTTAATCTCATTCATAAATCTTTCAAATAGTGATGTTTTGAAGATGTTTGGATATGGTTTGATAGGTCAAAATCTCGGTGCAAAATAGGTGACAGTTGCTGAAAGTCCCAGCAACAGTGGACAGTGATATACCCCTATATTTTGGGGCATATCCTTTAACCCATACAAAATTTTGACATATTGTAAAATAAAAATTGTAGTAGACGATCATATCTTTCAGTGAAGGCCAATTTGATCCCATTTGGACACCGTTTGGCTACTGAAAATTTCAATATAAAAACACTCATAGTTCCTAGAAATTCCTTTCCAAATATTTGGCATGTTTCAAATAATGCATAATATCTCACAAGCCAAGACAAAATTTGATGCAAGACCTTATTCATGTTAAACTAGTCTTATGAATGAGCTACTCCATAAATTTTTACAACTATCAAGATCATTTACAACACTCAATCATGCATGACACTTAGAAGCGAAAACCTGAAATTTCAAGGTCATTTAACTCAATCATGCCCATATCTTTCACTATATCATTTTACTTACTTCCATTACTTAAAATTGATTACTATAAAACTAAATGATGCATAGATACTAAACCTACTTACCTGGTGTTCAATAGCACCTCCAAAACTCCTACTTGCAAGCCACTTCAAGCTCCTGGCATAGGCTTCCCATGGAGCAGCTGTTGACTCTCTCTTTGGTTCTAGAGAGAGAGAAAGAGTAGGAGAGTAAGAGAGGAACGGCAGTGAGATGGAAGGGGAGAGGAGCTTAAGTACTCTCAGGTAGGTGGGATCCATTGTGTCTGACATGGTAAGTAGAGATCACTATAGCTGACATGCATGGCATTGACAAGTGCAGTGCTGACACGTACGACTCTAACAGTGGCGACGCTAACAGGTACGACAACAGTCACATCTGCCCTTTTCACTCACGGAGCTACGCACGCACGGTATTGCCTTCCCTTCACATGGGGCGTTACCTATTTTCTGCCTTCATGCGTGGCGATTCTCCACTTCATGCTCGACGATGCTCCTCTTCACTCACGGTGATGCTCCACTTCACGCGTAGCAATGCTCTACTTCACATGCAGCGATGCTCCACTTCACATGCGGCACTGCTCCACTTCACATGCGGCGTTGCTCCATTTCACTCGTGGCATTGCTCCACTTCACACCCGGCTGTTTGAATGTATGTTTCAGCACCTTGGTCCCTTATAGGAAGCCTACAAAACAATGGATTTTCTCGACATTCTCAAAATGGCCCTATAATTGGTCAAGATCTTCATCAGCACTTCAAAAGACCATCTACTAAGTTTCATCATGATCAGACATGTCCAAAGAAGTGAACACAAAGAAACAATTTCAGTGAAATCGGTCTCTAGCACTCTGAAATAGACTCTGTAACTAGAGCGATACTTTTGGAGTGAAACAGCTATGGGGACCACCGCCATTAGATCTGACACGGTCGAAAACACTTATGGGTCAACTTTCAGCTTAATCGGGTACTCTAAGATAAAGTTATGGGCCAAATACTAAAAAAAGGTAGGCCTCACACTATTCTCGTGTGGCCTCACTACATCAAAACACCATAAAAGGTGGTTGTTTTTACATTCACAAGCAGTAATGTTCGAGGCCTATATTTCACTCGTTCCAAGTCGGATCGCTCCCAAATTTGGTGAGTATGTTCGTCTCATCAAGACGCGCAATTCAATATGTGGTGCACCCCATGACAACACCCTAGCAGAGAGAAAAAATAAATGGAAGTCACTGATCCGTGAAGGAAGTTACAAAAAATTCAGCAGCAGCACGCCTCGTTCGAGCAGCCAGATCATGACGCTCGCATACCCGATCGGCACGAGACCAATTGTATTATGTGCGTGAGGTCCGAGGCTATCTCTGGTTTAAACCTCGCGTACGATGAACGGTTGGATTTCACACACAAAGGCATCAAAGCTTCTATAAGTTTTAGCCACCAGATTTCAAGATTTTGATCAAAAACTCAAGACGGCAAAATCTTCATCCGTACACGAAATAAAGCGACGTTTATTGCAATGTGATCGTGACATCATGCTCAATGTGATTCAATGAAGAAGCCACGAAGAAACATCAAGGAACAAACACAATTTCAATCCGAAGTTTTCAAGATTCATCTAAAATTCAAGTCCCATGATCATAGCTCAAAAACATGATTCATGGCTTGAAGTTGGTATCAAAATGATCGTCATGCCGAACACCACAAGAAAACAATAATCTTTGGATCAAATAGGCATTAGAATGACCTCGACCAAGGAAGATCACGTAAATTCTCGGGCAGCAACAAGGACTATTTTAGAATTCCACATATTGTTAGGCAGGGGCAAAACAATCCTTTTGCACCCATTTTTATAATTTCTTTAAATTCAATTAAATTGTAATTATCTTCAATTCTAGCCCAATTCTATATAGAGATGCCTCACTGTACAAAAAAAAAGGAGGATGGATTCGTTTTTCTTGGATCAATCAATAAAATTCTGAATTTTGCTTAAGCTTTTGGGTACATCTTGGAGAGAGAGAGAGAGGAGAGAGTAGAAAGGAGCCAATACCCGTCGGGCAAGTAACTTTATCTCTCCTCCCCTCTTTCTCTCTCCTCCTCTTTCTCTTTTTCTCTTTCTCTCTATCTCATTCTCTCTCTTCTTCTCGTATCTATCTCATTCTCTCTCTTCTTCTCGTATCTATCTCATTCTCTCTCTTCTTCTCATCTCTATCTCTTTCTCTCTCCTACTCTCTTTCCCTCTTTCTCATCTCTATATCTTTCTCTCTGTTTTTCTCGTCTCTATCTCTTTCTTGTCTCTATCTCTTTCTCTCTCTTCTTCTCATCTCTATCTCTTTCTCTCTCTTCTTTTTATCGCTCTCTTTCTCTCTCTTCTTCTCATCTTTATCTCTTTCTATCTCTTTTTCTCATCTCTATCTCCCTCCGTTCTTCGTCTGTTGTAGTCATAGAAGCCTAACGCTGGCTGGATTTCTCTCGTTCCTTCTATTATATTGCAGTCGGCGAAGCCTAGCACCGACTAGATTTCTCTCTCCTTCTCTTCTGTTGCAATCAGTGAAGCCTAGCACGGACTGGATTTCTCTCTTATTCTCTTCTGTTTGTAATCGGTTAAGCCTAGCATCGGCTAGATTTCTCTCTCTCCTTCTCTTTTGTTACAGTCGGTAAAGCCTAGCATCGATTGGATTTTTCTCTCTCCTTCTCTTTTGTTGCAGTCGGTGAAGCCTGACGTCGGCTGGATTTCTCTCTCTCCTTCTCTTTTGTTGCAGTCGACGAAACCTAGTGCCGGCTAGATTTCTCTCCCTCCTCTTCTGTTGTTTTGGTGAAGCCTAGCGCCGGATGGATTTCCCTCTCTTCTTTTCTATCATAGTCGGCGAAGCTTAGCGCTGGTTCAATTTTCCTTTCTTCCTTTTCTTTCATCACAACTGACGTAAGCTTAGTGCCGGCTGAGTTTCTCTCTTTCTTCTCTTTTGTCACAGTAAGTGAAGCCTATCGTCAGCTCGATCTTTCTCTCTCTTGCTTCTTTTCCATCACAACCGGCGTAAGCCTAGCGCTGACTAGGTTGCTCTCTTTCTTATCTTCTGTCACAATCGATGAAGCCTAGTGCCGACTGCATCTTCTCTCTTTTCTCCTAACATAGTCGACGAAGCCTAGCGTCGGGCTGCATTTTCTCTCTCTTCTTCTAGCATAGTCGGTGAAGCCTAACACCGACAACATCTTCTTTCTCTTCTCCTCTGTATAACACAGTCAGTGGAGCCTAGCTTCGATTGCATTTTCTCTCCCTTCCTTCTAACACAGTCGGCAATGGCTAGCGTCGATTGCGTTTTCTCTCCTTTCCTTCTAACAAAATCGGTAATGCCTATCACCGACTGCACCTCCTTTCCTCTCTCTCCTTTATTCTCTCGCCTTTCATACTCTTCTCTTCTTTTCTTATCCCTCCTTCCATATGTCCCCTTCTTCTCTTATTTCATTTCTTTTTCTTTCCTCATAACCACCATTCTGTTATTCTTTCATTCGACTAAGCGGGATTGAGGTTAGCCTCTTATGGTAGTTCTGTTGTCTCGCCGTAATGATGTTGTGCAAGGATTACTTGGCCCTCTTTATTGCCACGACAGACTAACCATTGTGCCTAGCTTGTCGATATTGGTAATGACGTCTAATTGTAATCCTGTGAGCCGATCTTAGTTACCGAGCTCGTTTTGGTACCACGTCAGGCCAACTATTCACCAGCTTAGTCACCGCACTGATCCTTCTGCACAGTCGAATTCTTCTCTCCCCCGTCTTTCTTCTCTTATCTTTCTCTCCTTCTTTTTGGATGTGCATGCTTGTGTACGTTCATCAAAGAGGAAAAAGGGTGAGGTATGACCCACCTGTCCTATAACCTTTGCCATATGTGTGAGATTACAAAAAACAGAAGAATACAAGCCAAGAGAGGTGATTCCGAACTAGTTTTATTACTAGGGGGCTTTTTTCGTAATCTAAGAGGGTGCCCATGCGAGCCAGCCCGAGTAAGTCCCGAACCCACCTTAAAATTCCTCTCTCACCAGTTGGTAACCCGTTCTTGAACGAGGTTCTCGAGAGAGTGTTCTCAAAAACATCAAGGGTCTTCCCTCGAAATCGAAGACGCGTGCTGCCCGATTCTCAAAGGATTTGAAGGGCGAGATCGAGGCACCTAACCCGCTTGGCGACTCCACTGGGGACTTACTACCCCTTAGTCGGATCGTTCTTGTTTCGCTAGTTTCTTCTTTTATTATCTGCTTTCATTATCTTTTCACATTTTATTTATGGCTTGCGGGTTCTGTAACCCATTTATCCAGATTGGGGATTTTCTTATCCCCACATTTGAGAGTGTCCCTAGGGAACAAGTTCCTTCAAATTCATTCTCAACTATCCTCTTGAGCAAGGACCCCTTGTCTTAACCTGAACTGGTGTGAGGCGGGACTTAAAGGTTCCTCACTCCCCATCTCCTCGCTCTAGTGGAAACTCCACCAAGGTGCCCTGCATCGACAACACTTCTGTTGCCCCACACAGCATGCACCCAGCCACCGGCAAGTCACTTGCGAGTCGTGTTCCTGAGGTACATCGGAAGGCTACCCAGTCCCTTTCTACAAAGGCAAATAAG
The DNA here is from genome assembly GCF_054954075.1 of Amborella trichopoda. NCBI lineage: Eukaryota > Viridiplantae > Streptophyta > Magnoliopsida > Amborellales > Amborellaceae > Amborella > Amborella trichopoda. The sequence continues at coordinate 25,594,063 of NC_142344.1, forward strand.
TTGCCATTACTTCTGTGGGTCTCCGTAAGGCTACCCCCCACATTTTTGCACCAATGGTCTCTATCCCTAGAGGTTCAACACATTGAGGTGGAAATCCCATGGTCTCCACCCCTCACACACACCACAAGGCTTGTGAGTCACCCACTCGAGCCACATTTCGGGGCCCTTGTGCTACCCCGAGTCAGCATCCAAGATCAGACCTTCTAAGGTCAGGTCCTACGCACGTTGATAACATGCATCTCATTGCTAGGGGCAACGCCATAATTACGCCAACCCGAGTACACAGGAGACGACCTCCTCGTCTTCCTATTCAACTCACACAAGTGCACTCTGTAAGGGGCAGGCCTACACCTGTTCTCTTACAGACACCTGCTTGAAGCTCTTAAAGTCTTAAGGTCATACCACGTGCACGAGCCCGAGCTGACCCCCAGGTCTCTTGTAATCGCATCACCATCACAGACATCCCGTTGCCCCAGACTAGAGCCTTATCATGACTCAATCCTACTCTGGCTCACTCCTCCTTCATCGAGCAAGCACCTTCAGCCTTAGCACTCGAAGGTTTCCTCAAGAGTACCATCCTGAACCAGCCCTGTCACTTTGGTCATGTCTCTAGAGCTCCTAAAGTATCTCACGGCATTTACCTGATGGAAGATGGAGCCCTTCATCCTCCTCGGCCCAAGATGACTCCAATTTCTAGCCCTCATCTATTGTCGGACCTAATAGAGACAACTATTTCCTATGCTAGAAGAACTAACCAGCCGTGACCTAGATCGCAGTTTTGGCACAAGGTCCATCAAAACCTCAAGGCTAATGCGATAGAGGTATGCAAATTTTGATTAGGGAGGTGACCAAGGCAGCCAAAATAGCCAACTCTGATGACCCTCTTCACCAGAATCCCTTCTATCCCCTTCAGACGATGAAGTCTGAAGAAGAGCTCCATGAGCTCTGTGCAGTGGCTACTGTTGTAGAAGAAGACCAAGCCACTCAGCAGCCATGGTCTTAAGACTGTCGAGAACCTGTCCAAACGTGATCAGCATACAAGAGTCGAGTTCAGTCAGGGCATGCTGGAACCCTGCTGACTGATCTACCACGTACCACCTGTCAAGCTTGCAAGCCCTCAATTGCCACTAATGTTGACCTCTATAGAGAAATGGTCAGCATAATCATTTGTAAGCACCCCGGTGATGCGCAGGAAGAATGCATGAACAAGTTTGAGCATATGGTGCGCACGATAATGGAAAAGATCGATCGTATCGATGCTGCACGCCAGTTGGCTAACCATGAGGTCAATTCCCATCACTCTGATGGTGCACCTCCACGGCAACCCCTCCTTCTACCTCATAGGACAATTTTGTCCCTCATCCCGTCTCTTAGACAGACATTGTCGCTATGGTCACCCATAGCCTAAAGAACAAACAAATCCCAAAGATACAGGGTGCGACGCCTTATCAAAGGCCATACCCCTCATATATTGATCATGTCCCGTTTCCTTCAGATTATAAGAAAGGGAAGTTTCCTTTATTCAACAGAACCATGTCTCCAAACCAACATATTTCCCACTTCCAGGCAGCATGTCGAGAAACATCTGCTGACGGGAGACTTCTTCTCCTATAGTTCGTTGAGACCCTAAATGCCCCGTATTTCAATGGTATGCCCGACTTCCTCCAAACTCAGTGCATACATGGGAGGAGATTGAGAAACTGTTGTATCAATGTTCTATGAGGTCGAGAGAGAGGTTCAAACCATCGAACTTCTCACCCTGACTCAAGACCTCGATGAGCCTGTGTATCAGTTCATATCAAGATAGAGAAATTTGGCTGCTCGCCATCTTAATCCTATGCCTGAGAAGGAGGCAGTCCAAATTTACGTACGGAACATATGACTCGAGATCTCTCTACATGTTGAGGCCTCTAATCCGACCTCCATGTCAAAGTTGATCCCTAAATTAGCACGCATAAAAAGTTTATCACTCCACTATGGTGGGAAACGACAACCATCTACAAGCTCAGTAAACAACTAGGGCAATGGTAGCTCTCGAAATAACACATAGGGCAGTCAACAGAAAGGGGTAATCAGTGCAACTGTCATGGTTACTGATTCAAAGATGGCTCCCTCCCAAACTTTGGACCTCTTTAAAGGGGTAAGCACGGCAAAGGTAAGACCCCAGGATGGCATGCAACAACAGTCGTACAATTGGGTACCCCCACCAGCCAACCTTGATCGGAGTGCTTATTTCACCAGGCATAGGAACAAGGTCTATCCCTTCGAGAAGGAATGGGCCCCGCACTATTCCGGCTATTATTAGAACAAAATATGATCCAGCTTCTAAAAGCCGAGCAACCTAGCCTTGACACTGGTGAATTATTATGCCTCCCATCGGAGGATCAATCATCCCATAGATGACTACTACACGTTGAAAGATATTATCGAGCCCTTGATTCATAAGGGTTAGATAAAGCTTGAAGACTTAAAGAAGGCCTTTGGCACAACCGAGGCCTCCCATGTTGTAACCATCCAAGAAGAAGACGAAATGCCCGGTCTCCTTTATGCCTTCTTCATTATAATGTTCAAGAAGACATAATCACCCTGAAGCAAGCAAGGCAACCCCGTCGCCTTGCTAAGGGGACTGATGATTGTTGGTGCTCGTACCATCAGATAAGATGCCATTACCTATTGGAATGCACAAATTTCCTAGATATATTGGGAAAGAAAATGCGAGTGTTAGGAGTCTTACAATCTCCGCATAAGTGATCCCCAAGTCATTCCTTTATTGGGGCAAGAAGATCTCACAAAGTAGGACCTTCCTATCAATGACTCGGACTCCGCTGAATCCTCGACTTCCCAGCCATGGATAGTCCATCATGGCCAAAGAAGACTCAAGTCCTTAAGGCCAGAAGCAATTCGCCAAGCGAGAGCTGTTCGCAAGTCCAGCGAGAAGAATCAACATCACCTCAGAAAACCAGAAAGAGACAGGCACCAAGGGCTACTCGTCGAAGAAACAATATCACTCAACCCACAGTCGAGCAGGAATTTCTCAAGCCCCTTCCTCCACTGCCAACTTTACTAGACTTCATCCCTGACACGATCCTTCTTCCTTCTTCATCCTGTCAAGCAGACGTTCCTGTGCCATTGTCCACTCAACACACGTCCAATGAGGGAGACGACATTAAAAGCACTCCCCAATGGTCAAAGCAAGGGAAAGACCTAAAAGACCCCCTGCACCCGTCCAACCCTGGTGATGACGTAAAAAGCTGCCCAAATCGGTCTGATGAGGGAAACGGCCTTAAAAGTCCTCCACCTTCTAACCCTTCTTATTATTCTCCTTCTTCTCATTCTCCCGCTTCTACGCCCCTTGTAGGTACAACCTTGATATGCCCGGACTTCGAGGCTCTCAACCGAGAATTCGAAGGAATCAATATAAGCAGGACGCAGTGGAACTGATTGAGAAAGGCCCTGTCATAGGTAGCAGAATTCCTAATAGTTGCTGATGCCCTGGCAGCTAAAGCCAAGGTAGAGCCACCTTTTTCAAAGAAGCATAAGAAATCGAAGCCAAAAAAACCCTAGTGGCCCCTTAAGCTTGACTTTGAGCAGAGACAGAGAGAATCAAATGGGCAAAGCTCCTATTCTCAGGAAGCTTACCACACGGTGCAAATTTAAGAGCAATACCCACCACGGGGCAGATAAATCTCAGATAAGGGAGGACGTTGCAGCCTCTACTGCAGAAGTTGGGCACCTGGAAGTTCCCCAGTCCGCCACTGCCCCTTAATCCAAAGACTAGTCTGCCTATCTTACAGCTCCTTGGGCTCCTTCCTAATCCCAATACTTCAAACAATCCACCCATTCTCCAATTCCCTAAGACCCCTTTGATCTCATACACTCAGTCTCTTTCAAAACCTCAAACTTCTGTCACTCAAACTAAGCCCACTGTGCAATCAAAGTCAGCAAGTTGACCAAAATAAACCTTTTCTACCCAAACCTTCTCCTCAACCCAACATACCACCTAAATTAGTGGCAGGACCAGGAGCACAAGGCCTTGATCAAGAAAAGGTGAGATACGATGTGATAGGGAATCTACGGAACCTTCGGCTCTTCTCAGTATCTACGACGCCCTCATGCTCTCGAAGGATCACCAGATGGATTTGGTTCAAGCTCTCCCTAACCTAGAAGTGTACAAAATCGAAGTAGAACCTATTGAGGTCGACTTAACAATTTTAGAAGGACATATTCTCATCACCTTTTCAAAGGACAATTTGCAACAGGGGGAAAATTTTCATAATCACCCTCTCTTTGTTACTGGTGAATTACATGCATGTCCCATCAACCGAATTATGTTAGATGGATGGTCGGCAGTCAACCTTATTCCAAGGAGGATCCTTACTCAATTAGGGTTGGGGTCTGAAGATCTTACCCCTACCACGTCACATTTCAAGGGTTCAACCAATCGAGAGATAAGCCAACTGGCACAATATGCCTTCCTTTTAAGATCGGTGAGCAGAACGATTACGTCTAGTTTCATGTTATCGACACCGACACTTCCTACAGTACTCTCCTCGGTCGGCCATGGCTCCATGACCAGGGGGTGGTTCCATCAACATTACATCAATGTTTCAAGTATAGCTGAGACGGGAGATAACATATGATCTATGCTGACAAAAGACCATTCCCTGTGGCTGAAACTCACTACGTCGATGCTAAATATTACTTCATGGATCTGGCGTTGCCTCAAAAGCCAAATGATGGAGGTCGAAAGTCTACAGTCAAGACAACGTCTTTGTCTCATGAAGATGTTGAGGATGTTAAGAGAACATTGGTGAACATGTTCAAAGAGGAAGAAAGGCAGAGCAGAATTTTACCCCTAACCACCCTTCAGCCTATCATCCCAACCATCATCCCTCAAGAAACTCCTTCTTCGCTTGAAAAGGAGTCTTCGCCGGCTGCCCTCAGTTCTGAGCCACCTTGGCCGGAAGATGAACTAGAGGTCATTCCTGAGATTGAGCAAGCCATGGGGATAGAATTTCTGGCTCCAAGGATCACCTATACGCCAGACCAACAGAAAGTCCTGCATATTCCCTTTGTTCTCTTGAAAGCCAAAGTGGTGCGAAAACCGCTGCAAAATATTTTTCATAATCTGGTTGCTATAAGTATAGAGGATGCTCCTCAGACTGGTGACCAGCTAAAAGTTATACTTTTCCTCGACCTCTCAAGAGGAGAGCAATTCAATAAAAAGCAACTTTCTTCCCCTCAAGGGCAAGATCCCCTAGCAAACTTAAAAACCAAAGTTCGCAGTCTCCAGAGTCAGTTGGAGGTCATGCTTATTGCTTCGAAACATCTCAAGACGTTCATGCCGGAGACTAAAAGCCATGATAAGCTTGAAGTAAATGCGCCTGACTGGACTATCTATAGCAACCAGGCTCACAGTAAATGCGCCTGACTGCACGACCCTAAACTGCACAGCCTCTTTTCATACTGCCCGACCTTAAACAGCACAGACTCGGTCCGTGCTGCACGACCCTAAAGTGCACAGCTTTGGTCCATGTTGCAAGACCCTAAAACTGCACAGCCTCGGTCTATGTTGAATGACCCAAAACTGCATAACCTCGTTCTGTGCTACATGGCCCTAAACTGCACAGCCTCGGCCCGTGTTGCATGACCCTAAAATACACAGCCTCGGTCCGTGCTGTACGACCATAAACTGCACAGCCTCGGTCCATGCTACACGACCTGAAAACTGCACAGCCTCGGCCCGTGTTGCATGACCCTAAAATGCACAGCCTCGGTCCGTGCTGTACGACCATAAACTGCACAGCCTCGGTCCATGCTACACGACCTGAAAACTGCACAGCCTCGGTCCGTGCTGCATGACCTTAAAATTGCATAGCCCTGATCTAGTTGCACGACCCTAAAACTGTATGGTCCAAACTATATGACCTTAAACTGTAGTGGAGGTTTAGTTGCATGACCTTAAACTGCATGGTCCTAGTTGTATGACTTTAAACTGCATAATCACGGTCCAACTGTATGACCTTAAACCACGGTTCACCTCCTAGCTGCATGACATTAAATGGACTTAGTACCATGGTCCAAACTATATGACCTTAAACTGTAGCAGACGTCTAGTTACACGACCTTAAACTGCATGGTCCCAGTTGTATGACTTTAAATTGCATAACCACTGTCCACCTAAATGACCATAAACCATAGTACACATCCTGACTGCATGATGATAAACTATTTTTGCACAGGTTCCACATTTCATACATCATCCATCTTTCATAGGTAGCCTAATGCCATTTGCCCAAGTGAGTCAAACCACCACCATACTCACTTCATGGCCTCCATAGACTACCATTCATCACTACCACGGTCTAGTCGTATGGCCTTAAACTATAGTGCACGTCCTAGTCGCATGACGTTAAATTGTTTCGCATAGGTCCCGAAGGCATGACCTTAAACACGCCTTCACAAAAAAAATGATGAAATAACGGGCATAGTGTATACCTTAACAAGGGAACGCTATGAGTAAAAATGACTGACGGGCATGGTCATAAAACCATGAGTAAAAGAGTTTCATGAATAAAAACCGGGCATGGTGAAAACCTGAAAGGGCATCATGAGCAAAAATGAACGAAAAGGGTGGACATGGCCAAAAGGTTATGGGTAAAAGAGCCACAAAATAAAAAGAAGTTAGTGAAAATCATCTTTACTGCGCCGCTACCTAAGTTCAAGTGAAAATCCACAAGGGATGCTTGGACCAATAAACAAGTTGATGCAGCACTCGTCACAACAGGCGACTTCAACCCTCACTTAAAAGAAGAAAATCACTAGTGTCACCATGCCAGGACTCCAAAAATACAAGCTCAAAGGAAAATATTCCGACAGCTTGAGTCTAGTTGCAAAAGGACCCAAAAGACAGAAGACTCGCTAAGACGGCAAGACAAGTCTCATGAGGAATAACATTATTCCTATGAGGTCACAAACACACTCTAAAACACAAATACTACAAAGGCAAGAAACTGACAAAGCCAAGGTGAAACCTGTCGGAGACTTTAGCTGGCCTAGCTGGCAGGCCCAGACCTTCGGGACCGACTAACAAAACTGCCCCCGACTGGACCTGATAGACGAGACCTACAGTGGCACTCTGATCGTTAAGAGCAAACCTGGTGTACCAGCAAACAGCACCGACCAAAAGTAAAGAAATGAGCCCAGACCAAATAGAAACAATGCCCTTCGACATGACACTCAATTGCCAGACGAGCCTGATTCTGACTGACAAAGTTCGTACAAAATCTTCAGCTTCAGAATCACAAACAGTCCACACGAGGGTGAGGAATTTGACAAGATCCCTCAAAAAAATCTCTTCTCCCCCTAAATTATCTGCGAACGGACCCACGAACAATGCATCCCTATGTTTGAGCATCCTAGTTATACCGTTACATGAATCTCCTCAGTGTTCACGTGGTCCTATGACTAGGGAGAAAAAAAACATAAAAGCCAAAGGAAATTTTCCAAATGAATGTCCTTTTCACTTTTCTTGAAGCATAACATTCGGTGGGACAAGCTGTTTGAATGTATTTTTCAGCACCTTGGTCCCTGATAAGAAGCAGGTCAATAAAGCCTACAAAACAGTGGAAATTCCTGACAGTATCAGAATGGCCCCAAAATTGGTCAAGATATTCATCAGTACTTCAAAAGACCACGTACCATGTTTCATTGCGATCAGACATGTCTAAAGCAGTAAACACAAAGAAACAATTTCAACGAAATCAGTCTCTAGCACCCTAAAATGGACCATGTCACTCGATCTATACCTTTGGTGCATCAAACAACTGTGAAACCACTGCCGTTAGATTCAACACAGTCGAAAACCCTTATGGGTCAAGTTTAGACTTAATCGGGTACTCCAAGGCAAAGTTATGGGTGAAATACCGAATATAGATAGGCCGCACACTATTCCCGTGTGGCCTCACTGCATCAAAACACCATTTAAGGTGGATGTTTTTACAGTTATGGGTAGTCACTTTTGGGGCCTATATCTCACTCGTTCCAAGTTAGATCACTCCCAAATTTGGTGAGCATGTTTGTCTCATCAAGATGAGCAGTTCGATTTGTGGTACGCCCCGTGACACCCGAGTAGAGAGAAAAACTAAATGAAAGTCGCTGATCCTGGAAGGCAGTTGTAGAAAATTCAGCAGCAACACGCCTTGTTCGAGCAGCCAGATCACGACACTTGCATACCCGATCGATACGAAACTAATTGCATTATGTGCATGAGGTTTGAGGTTATCTTCAGTCTGAACGTCACGTACGATGAACGGTTGGATTTCACACACGAAGGCATCAAAGCTGCTGTAAATTCCAGCCGTCGAATTTCAAGATTTCGATCAAAAACTCAAGACGACAAAATCTTCATTCAGACACGAAATCAAGCTACGTTTGTTGTAACGTGATCATGATGGCATGCTCAGTATGATTCAATGAAAAATTCACGAAGAAACATCAAGGAACGAGCACATAATCGATCCGAAGTTTTCAAGATTTATCTAAACTTCAAGTCTCATGATCATGGCTCAAAGTTAGTATCAAAATGATCACCATGCAGAGCCCTACAAGAGAACAATAATCTTTCAATTAAAAGGGTATTATAACGACCCCAAGTCAGTCACGAAAGATCACACAAGTTCTCGAGCAGCAGCAGGGACTGTTTTGGAATTCCACACATTGTTAGGCAAGGGCAAAATAGTCCTCTTGCACCCATTCTTCGAATTTCTTTAAATTCAATTAAATTGTAGTTATCTTCAATTCTAAGTAGTTTTTGGGCGTACACCCACGTTTTAGCCCAATTCTATATAAACAGGCAATGCCTCACTGTACAAAAAAAAAAGGCCGGATTCATTCTTTCTGGATCAATCAATAAAATTATGAATTTTGCTTAAGCTTGTGGGTAAGTCTTAGAGAGAGAGGAGAGACAAGAAAGGGGTCGATACTCTTCGAACATATAACTTTCTCTCTCCTCCCCTCTTTCTCTCTCTTCTTCTTGTCTCTATCTCTTTCTCTCGCCTCTCCTCTTTCTCTCTCTTTCCCTCTTTCTCATCTCTATCTCTTTCTCTCTCTTCTTCTCGTCTCTCTCTTTCTCTCTCTTCTTCTCGTCTCTACCTCTTTCTCTCCCATGTTTCTCTACTCTATCTCTTTCTCTCTCATATTTCTCGTCTCTATCTCTTTCTCTCTCTTCTTCACATCTCCCTCTTTCTCTCTCTTCTTTCTCGTCTCTATCTCTTTCTCTCTTTTCTTCTCGTCTTTATCTATTCCTCTCTCTTCTTTCTCATCTCTATCTCTTTCTCTCTCTTCTTCTCGTCTATCTCTTTCTCTCTCTTCTTTTCATCTATCTCTTTCTCTCTCTTCTTATCATCTCTATCTCCCTCTGTTCTTCGTCTGTTGTAGTCGATGAAGTCTAGCGTCGGCTAGATATCTCACTTTCATTCTCTTCTATTACGCTAGTTGGATTTCTCTCTTTCTTCCTCTTCTTTTACAATTGGCAAAGCTTAGCATCGATTGGATTTCTCTTACTCCTTCTCTTCTATTGCAGTCGGTGAAGCCTAGCACCGACTGTATTTCTCTCTCTCCTTTTCTTATGTTGCACTCCGTGAAACCTAGCACCGACTGGATTTTGCTCTTTCCTTCTCTTCTGTTGCAGTCTACGGAGCCTAGCACTGACTAGATTTCTCTCTCTCCTTCTCTTCTATTGCAATCGGCAAAGCCTAGTGTCGGCTACATTTCCCTCTCTCCTGTTCTGTCATAGTCAACGAAGCTTTGCACCAGTTCGATTTTCCTCTCTTCCTTTTCTTTCATCACAAACGACGTAAGTTTAGTGCCGGCTGGGTTGCTCTCTTTATTCTCTTCTATCACAGTCAGCGAAGCCTAACGTCAACTTGATCTCACTCTCTTGCTTCTCTTCCATCACAATCGGCACAAGCCTAGCGCTAGCTGGGTTGCTCGCTTTCTTCTCTTCTGTTATAGTCTGTAATGCCTAGCATCTACTGCATCTTCTCTTTCTCTTGACACAGTCGGCGAAGCCTAGTGCCGACTGTATTTTCTCTCTCTTCCTATGGCACAGTCGGTGAAGCCTAGCACTGACTGCGTCTTCTCTCTCTTCTCCTCTATATAACACAGTCGGTGGATCCTAGCATCGATTGTGTTTTCTTTCCCTTCCTTCTAACACAATCGGCAATGCCTATCACCGACTGCGTCTTCCTTCCCTCTCTCTCCTTTATTCTCTCACCTTTCATACTCTTCTCTTCTTTTCCTCTCCCTCCTTCCTTCTGTCCCCTTCTTCTCTTATTTCATTTCTTATTCTTTCCTCATAACCATCATTTTGTTATGTTTTCATTCGACTAAGAGGGATTGAGGTTAGCCTCTCATGACAGTCCTGTCGTCTAGCCATAATGTTATTATGTAAGGATTACTTGGCTCGCTTTATTGTCACGACAGACAAACCATCGTGCCTAGCTAGTCGGTACTGGTAATGACGTCTAGTGGTAATCTTGTGAGCCGGTCTTAGTTACCGAGCCCGTTTTGCTACCACGTCAGGCCAACTATTCACCAGCTTAATCAACGCTCTGATCCTCCTGCTCAGTCGAATTCTTCTCTCCCCCATCTTTCTTCTCTTAGCTTTCTCTCCTTCGTTTTGGATGCGCATGCTTGTGTACGTTCATCAAAGAGGGAATAGGGTGAGGTCAGACCAACCTGTCTTATAACCTTTGTCATATATGTGTGATTGCAGAAAATAGAAGAATACAGGCCAAGTGAAGCGATTTCGAACCAGTTTTATTACTGGGGGGGCTTTCTTCATGATCTAAGAGGGTGCCCACGCGAGCCAGGCCGAGTAAGTCCTGAACCCACTTTAAAATTCTTCTCTCACGGATTGGTAACATCTGTACCTGTTCTCAAACAGGGTTCCTAAGAGAGCGATCTCAAAAACGTCTCGGGTCTTCCCTCAAAACTCGAGATACGTCGCTCCCGATCCTCAAAGGGTTCGGAGGGCGAGATCGAGGCACCTAACCGGCAGCGTTGCTCCATTTCATGTGCGACGTTAGTCTTCTTGGTTCTCTTCCCTTCTGTTCACGCACGGCATTGCTCCTCTTGATTCTATTGCCGTGTGCATCTCATGTTCGAGAAAATTTGAGGTCCTTATAGAGAAACTACCTCAAATTTCAAAATTTTCAAGAGAGACTACCTCTAATTTCTAATTTTTAGAGGGAGACTATCTCCAAATATTTAGAGAAATAAACTACATCATATTTTAAGTTTTAGTGAGAGAAGCCATCTCAAAAATTTTAGAGGGAAAAACTATTATTTAAAAGGACAATAAATAAATAACTCAAAATTTGAGATAGTCTCTCTCCTTAAAGCTTGAAATCTGAGATAGTCTCTCTCTAAAAATTTTGACGTACTTTTTCTTTCTAAAAATAAAAAAATTGAGACAATTCCTCTCTCTAATTTTTGAGATTGTCTCACTAAAATTTTAAATTTCAAGTTATAAGAGAGAGAAACTATCTTAAATATACAAAGAGTATTTTTTTATTCTTTTAAAATCCACTTTTGTACACGAAGAGTATTATTCATCAAAACCATAAGACTAGCCGATGTGAAATTTTGTGAATTTATGTTTTAAATACATATAGTTCTATCTAGCTTGTAACAGTTCAATCTAAAGGACGTATCGTTCTATTTATTAATTACCTCAATGTACTAAAGAAATATTTAATTGGTGCTTTAAAACACACTCTATTTTGAATTGTGTTGTGGATTAAACGGCATGCTAATCGTAGTTGACAATGATGACAATGATGAAATACTACAAATAAATAATAAATGCATAATTTAGTTTAATTAAGAAAATAAAAAAAGGCAAAGAATGATCATACCGTGAAACGTTTGAAATCAACGTAACTCCATTATTAGTTATGAATTTAGAGCTCCGTAACAATAGAGATCCAATGTTCCTTGAAGGATCGGAATGAATTCTAAAAATAATAAATAAATAAATAAATACAAAGCATTATTATACATGTGATAAGTATAACAAATGAGGTAGAGCCTTAGGAAAGCAGGCGAGCCATAAGTGATGCTTTAAAGGTTGGTTGATATTTACTTGCCAAGAAGCTAAAATACACCTACAACGAATGAAATAATTGGTACATTGTAAAAAGGGTGCAGTTTGCATAAGCCGAGGCTCTAAACAAGCAGATTAGAGCCCACCTTCAAATAGTATCGAAAAATATGCTTTCAATACTGAAAATTTTTATGAAAGCCTTAAATTATATTTTCATCTTTAATTTAAAATTTAAAGCTTAAAAAATAGTTTAGATCAAGCAGATCTATGAAAACTTGAAAATCTTGAAAATTGACGATCCAAAAATATGTTAAAAGATACACTATTTCCAAAATCTAATTTTTTCTCATGTCCATGCATCTTGATGTCGAGATGATTAATTTGTGATATTTGGGCATCAAAACAACGTCTTCTAGTAAAAGTTTTGAGGTAGGCTCTAATTTTATTGTTTAAAGCCGAGGCTCTATATAAACTTTTCCCTTGTAAAAAAGTGTCATGCTTTTTTTTTTTGGGTGATATAAAGATTACGTGTGTATCTTCTTTATTATTCATGTTATTTAAAATCTATCTAAATCGTTTCTCTTTTAACTTTTCTTCTCTTTTAAGCCCAATATTTAAAAAAAAAAAAATTACAGGCAGAAAATATTAATGGATATTCAAAATTATGTAAAACTTGTAAAAATAAAATAAAATTAGGCAACATAAATTTTAGATCCCATATCTTAACACTGAGTACATAACTCACCTCACCCATATCCTTCATATCAAATTTGGAGGACACCCACTTCTTTGTGGCTACAAGTCGCTCCTACTCATTTCCAGCTAATAAATATCATCAATATACAAATACAATTTTCTTATACTTTTTAATGCATACATAATAGTTTTCTTGAAGTATTTCAAAATAATAAGTCATCATAGCCCTACGGAATTCGATATACCATTTTCTTGATGATTGCTTAAGACCATATATGGACTTCTTGAGCTTGCACACTTTGCGTTCAAGGCCATGGCCTACAAGACCTTTAGGTTGCTCCGTATAGATCTCTGTCATCAAGTCACCATTTAGAAAAGTAGTCTTCACATCCATTTGGAAGAGTTATATATCTATATGTGTGACGATTGCTAGGATTAGACGAATCGAGGTTATTCACACCACCGAAGAGAATGTCTCATCATAGTCTACTCTCTCAATTTAGGCCAACCCTTTCACCACGATGTGGACTTTATACTTATCTATAGTTTCATCTTCCTTATTCTTGATTTTCAAGACCCATTTATTTCCAATTAATCTTCTATTAGGCGGCAGATCCATAGGTTCTCAAACTTGATTATGCTCCATAGAACTAAGCCCGTCTTTCATAACAGACATCCATTGATCCACAACATGAGAATTCAAGGCTCTTGGAATGAGCTAGGTTCATCATCATCATATGAAATGCATATGAGACCCTTTATTTCGAAGTGTGTACGAGAAACTTTCTCATGTTGACTCATTTGAAGTTCGACCTACGATTCACTCTCAATAGGTACATTTAGTATAGTCGGTGACTCAATATTGATCATTTGCTCATTCTCATCAAGTGGCTTACTCCCACTATCATTGACAATTATGGAAAAACTCTCAATATTACCCTCAAGAAAAGGAACCACTGTTTGAACATATTTTTCAACACCTTGGGTCCCCGATGCGGAATAAAAGAGAAGTCGGTTAATAAAGCCCTAACATACAATATAAATTTTGACATTCTTAGAAATGCCTCATAATGGGTGAAAATCTTCCTATGCACTTTAAAACACCACCTGCCAAGTTTTGTCGCAATCCAACATGTCTAAGGCAGTGTAGACAAAGAAACAATTTCAAAAAAATCAGCCTATAGTACCCTAAAATGGATCCCATAACTTGAACTCTATTTTTGGTACGTGAAATAGCTGTGAGAACACTACCATTGGATCCGACACTATTTTTGGTACGTGAAATAGCTGTGAGAACACTACCATTGGATCCGACACGGTCGAAAACTCTTAGGGGTCAAATTTTGGCTAAAATAGATGTTCCAAGACAAAGTTATAAGTGAAACATTAAAAAGGGATAAGCCACACGCTATTCCTGTGCGGCCTCTCTGCATGAATCTCCATTAAAGGAGACTGGTTCGCACAATCACGAGAAGCAACTTTGAAGACTTGTATCTCATTCTTTTTGAGTCTGATCGCACTCAAACTTAACGTGCGTGTTCGTTTTGTCAAGACACATGTTTTAATATGTGGCACTCCCTGTGATAATGCCCAAGCAAGGAGAAAAGCTAGAAAGAAGATGAGGATTTAAGACAAATTTTGTAAAAAAATCAGCAGCGACACATCTCCCTCGAGCAGCCATATCACGATGCTCCTACAACAGATCAATGCGAGATCAGTTCCATTACTTGCGTAAGGTCTGAGGATATGTCTAGTCTGAACTTTGCACATGATGAATGGTCAGATTTCACGGGCGAAGCTGATAAAGTTATTACAAATTCTGACCGTCGAAATTCAAGATTCCGGCCAAAAACCCAAGATGACGAAATTTCATTCGGGCACGAAATTGAGCTGCGTTTGTTGCAACGGGATCGTGATGGCATGCTGAATGCAATTCAACAAACAAATTAAAAAAAACATAAGAAACAAGCACACTATCGATCAGAAGTTTTCAAGATTCGTCCAAATTTCAAGTCGCATGATCGTGGCCTAAAAATACTATTCGTGGCTCATAGTTGATATCAAATCAATCTTCATGTCTAGCCCAATGAGAAAGTAACCATCCTTTGGCCAAACAGGCTCCGAAGCAACCCCGAATCATCCATGGAAGATCACGCATTTTCTAGGGCAGCAACAGGGAGTGTTTGTAATTTCATGTATTCGGTGAAGGTAACTTTTTCTCTCCTCCTCTCTTTCCTCTCTTTCTCTCTCCTCCCATCTTCTCCCTCTCTTTCTCTCTCTCTTTCTCTCGCTTCCTCTTTTCTCTCTTTCTCTCTCCTCCTCTTCTCTCTTTCCCTCTCCTACTCTCTTCTCTCTCTCTTTTTCTCTCTTCCTCTCTTCCCTCTCTTTCTCTCTCCTTCTCTCTTCCCTTTCTTTGTCTCTCCTCCTCTCTTCTCTCTCTTTCTCTCTTCCACTTCTTTCTTTCTCTCGTCCCTTTTTGTTCGCTTTGTATTTATTTCTCCATGATCTTTCCTTCCGCTCTTCTCTCCAGTCATTCATGGCGGTGTCTGTCGTCGAGCATGACATACTCTTTCTTCTCTTAATCGCTTGAGACATACACAGTGAGCCAGGCCTTAACCTAAGTGGCTAGTAGGGCCTCTGTACAAGTTCCCCTGTTTCCATGTCGTGCATGGTGATGCTCATCACCGTGCATGACATTTATCTCTTTGTTCTCTGACAAAGACATTGAATCGGGCCCTTTTCCAAAGTGGTAGGTTAGGTCGTGTCTGAGTCCCTTCTGATATGCACGATGATGTCATCACATCGCATCTCTTCTCTTTTCTCTCTATTATGTCTTCCCCTCTGTCATGGATGGCGGAATGTTATCATCGTCCATATTTTCTTCTCTTTTTTCTCTCCTCTATCATGGATGGTGGAACCTCATCACCGTCCATATTTTCTCTCTCCTTTGTCATGAACAGCGGAACCCCACTGTCGTCCATGTTTTCTTCTCCCTTCTTTCTCTTTTGTCATGGACGGCGAAACCTCATCATTGTCCATATTTTCTTCTCCTTTATCTCTCCTCTATCATGAACGGTGGAACCTCATTGTCGTCTGTGGTTTCTCTCTCCACTGTCATGGACAGCAGAACCCCATCGCCGTCCATGTTTTCTTCTCTTTTTTCTTTCCTTTGTCATAGATGACGGAACCTCATCGTCGTCCTTGTTTTCTCTCCCCTCTGTCATAAACGGTGGAACCCCATTGCCATCCATGTTTTATTCTCCTTTCTCTCTCCTCTGTCAGGGATGACGGAACCTCATCTCCCTCCATGTTTTCTCGCTCCTCAATCATGAGCGATGAGATCTCATCACCGTTCATGCTTCCTTTCCATTCTCACTCTCTATCACGGATGGCAGAACCTCATCGTTGTCTATGCTCCTGTCTTTCCTCTCTCTTTTGTCATGGATGGGGGAACCTCATCGTCGTCTATGGATGGCGGAACCTCATCGTCGTTCATGCTTTCCTCCCTTTCTCTCTCCCTTGTCATTGACAGAGGAACTCCATCATCGTTTATATTTCTCTTATGTCGTCTCTCTCTTTCTCTCTCTTCTTTTTTCTTTTCTCCTCTTTCTATTCTTTCTCACTTCTCTTCTTTTCTTCTTTTCTTCTCTCCTCTCTCTTGTCTCCTTTCTTCTATTCCTCTCTTCTTCCTCTCTATGTTCCTTTCTTCTACCCTCCCCTTCTCTTCTCCCTTCTTCTTCTCTCGTCTCTGCTTTTCTATTCCCTTCTTCTCTCTCTTATGTCTTTTCTCTCACTCTCTTCTTTCTGTCTCTCTTCTCTTCACTTCTTCTTTCTCTTTATTTCTTCTCTCTTCTCTCTCCTTCTTTTCTCTTCTCTTCTCTTCTCTTCTCTTTCTCTCTTGCCCTCTCGTTTGACCAAGAGAGGCTAAGTCAAGCATTGTCATGGTAGTCTTGTCGTCGAGCAGTATTGTCACCATGCTTGTCTGAGTTATCGTGCCCGTCTTGCTGCCATGATAGGCTAGCCATCACACCAGGCTGGTCAGTGTTGGTTCTGTTGTCGAGTAGTATTGCCACTGTGTCGGTCTTAGTTACTGTGCCCGTCTTGCTACTACATCAGGTCAATCACTTACTAGTCTAGTTATTGTGTTAGTTTGGCCACTTGGCCAAATTCTTCTCTTCCCCTTTCTTCTATTTTATCTCTTTCTTCTCCTTTCATCACCTCAATCTCTATCCTCTTACTCTTTTCCTCTTTGTTTTGGATGTGCATGGCTATGTGCATTCGCCCAGAGATAAGGTAAGGTCCCTCGGCCCACTTGTCTTGTAAATTAACCATGTGTGTGTGATTGCAGAAACAAGAGAGTACATATCTAAGGAGGTGATTCCAAACTAGTTGTAGGACTAGGGGGCTTTCAGACGTTATCTAAGAGGGTGCTTACTAGCTTGGCCACTCCACTGGTGCCTGACTACCCCTTCGTCAGATTGTCCTTGATTGGCTAGTCTTTCCTTTGTTTTTTTTTTCTGCGCATACATGGCTTCTAGGTTTCTTAACCCATTTATCCAGATAGGAGATTTTCTCATCCTCGCATTCGCGAGCTTCCCCAAGAACAAGTTCCTCGAACTTCTTTCCCAATCTTCCTTTTGAGCAAAGACCCAATGTCTAGCTCCCAGGTCTTAACCTGGATAGGTGTGAGAAGGGACTTAAAGGTCCCTAACTCCCCATCTTCTAGCTCTGGTGGAACCTCCACCAAAGCACTCTGCATAGGTAGCACATCTGCTACCACTCACAGCATGCCTGTAACCTGCAAGTCACTTGCCGATCGTATTGCTGAGGTACGCGAAAAGGCTGCCCTGTCCCTTTCTGCAAAAGGCAACAAAGTTATCATTGCTTTTGTGGGTCGCTGCAACTCCACCACCTCGGATCTCTATGCTTAAGAGCTTAACACATCGAGGCAGACCTCTCGCACACACTCAAAGGCTGGTGGGTTACCCACTCGAGCCACACCTCAGGGCAACCCTTATATTACCTCGAGTCAGTGTCCAGGATCAGGCCTCCTCTGGCCAGGTCCTGTACGTGTTACGTATGTGCATCCCACCACTCGAGGCAACACTGTCGCTACCCCAACCCAAGTACAAGGAAGACGACCTCCTCATCCTCCTTCTCAGCACACACTATCGCACCCTA
The DNA here is from genome assembly GCF_054954075.1 of Amborella trichopoda. Taxonomy (NCBI): domain Eukaryota; kingdom Viridiplantae; phylum Streptophyta; class Magnoliopsida; order Amborellales; family Amborellaceae; genus Amborella; species Amborella trichopoda. The sequence goes on from NC_142344.1 coordinate 25,612,049, forward strand.
TAATAGGCAGGCTTCCAGTTGTTCTCTTACAAACACCTGCTCACAGCTCTCGGCCTCCTAAGGCCAGATAACCTATTCAAGCCTGAGATGAATCCCAAGTCACCCGTGATCCTTCTTTAAGGGGCGCACACGTGTCACCTTCACATACCGCTCCTTGATCCCCACTCAGGCACCGTCATGAGTTGACCCTTCCTCTGCCTGCCCCTTCTCTTTTGGGCAAGTACCTCCAGCCCTAGTACCATCTTGAGCTAGGACCCATCAGCTTGGTCATGTCGCTGTAGCCCATAAGAGCGCTCGAGGCAAACAACTAGTGGGAGATCAAGTCCTTCAGGTTGCCCTCAGTACCTGGTCCGCACTCATTGCTTCACCTAATGGAAACAACTCTCTCTTATGCAAGAAGAGCCGACTAGCCGCGGTCTCGATCGCAGTTTAGGCATGAGGTCCATCAACACCTCAAAGCTAAACACGACAAAGGGTCTGCAATTCCTGACCAGAGTAGCCACTAAAACAGTCGGGGCACCCAACTCCGATTACCACCCTCTTCATCAGAACCCCTTTTGTAAGGGCCACGATACGATTTAAACTGAACCACTCATGGCAGTGAAGAGAGAGGAGGAAGTCGAGAGAGATAGAAGTGCATGCTCGGCTCTATTGGCGGGAGTTAGTGTCATCTGGGTGACTTTGCCTAATGTTGTCCATGTAGTATAAAAGCCAATGTCACGTGTAAGGGTGAAGAATTGGTAATGCTACATGCGAACAAGCGTATCGTCGCACGCATAAAGCGTAATGATTATCGCTGTGCCCGGAAGGCGTAAGAAGGATTACCATGCCTGAAGGATGCCAACGCCGAGCGTGAAACCAAGTATCATTGCCAGAAGCATTGTCGCGAGCTTATTGCCGTCTAGCGTAGTGCCATGCGCGATTGGTCAAACGTGTAGCCGTCCACGGTGTCAGCGCCACATCATATTTGTCAACATCGTACCGGGTGTGTCAACGTCGTGCCATGCATGTGACGCCAGCCACAATGCTCTACCCCAACCACCTTCGACGTCAGCCACAGTGGATCTCATGTACCCACGCGTCAATAAATCATGCCCCTCCTTGCCCTTAGCACCGTTTTCTCCCTCTCTTTCCCTCTTTCCCATTCTCTAGAGCCTCGTGCTGCTGCCGTTGGGAGGCTACCGACTGGAGCAAGGGGCGACTTACCAGTGAAGATCTAGGAGTAGAGCAGCCGTGGGGAGTAAGGGGCAACCTGCGCAAGAAAGTATGGTCGCGTCGTGATTTTTAAAGAGTCGATTTAGTGTTGTGCCGCCCTTAAGGCTTCTATGAAGTAATGGATTATGAAGGATAGGAAAATGGTAGGTTAAGATGCATAAACATAGAACTCATGGAAAATGAAAATAAGCATTCATCCCCTGCCAATGGGCTTGGACAATCATAAAAGTAATCTCCTTGCTAAACTTGCTAACTTGACTTATAAAATGGTGCACATAATGGTAGTCGCATGTTAATACCATGGAAAAAGGGAATTTTTTTAGCAACAGTGAGGGCTCTTGCTCGGGGCTCTTCACTGGCCAAAACAACACCCAAACGAGTCGAAGCAGACCTTGAAGGAGAGATATACGCACTCACTTCAAGTTTGCTGTATATGCCATATTGAAACATTGTATAGATTGCAAGATACGAGTTAAGATGTTGAAACATGTCGCTGTTTATAGTTGTTGTAAATCCCAGCAACGGTGATTCCTTTTAGGCCTTGTTGTTTGCATGTAACTGCATGAGCATCATCGCGTGCATCTGAGCATCGCCGCGTGCCTCTGAGCATCGCCACGCACGTCTGGGCATCGCCGTTTGAGTAATTGCATGTGGGTATTGCCGCGAGTGCAACGCCGCGTGCAAAGCGTCGCGCACAATGTCACGCGCGTAATGCCTGGTAAGTAGTCCTGTGCACGTAACACTGCCATCTAAATGCCATACGTGATGAATACTAGATGCCACATTATTTATGAATGGCGTTATGCGACTATGCGTTTGTGAAATTTGATAAGTGTCATATTGATGTGATTATTTCATGATGAAAGTTTCATGATAAGTGCCAAAATGTTGTTGATATTATTCATGTGTAAATACTGTGCTACTATCCATGTAATGAATGCTTCTTGTTAACTGCCATACTGTTATGATGAGAACGTGATTCATCTGTTATGAAGCATTGAATTGGCATGAATGAATTAAATGCTCGTGCATGAAAAGAGGCCTTAATGATGACCATTACTTAATGGGACACCCATTGATAGTGGGTATTGTACTATTACATTGATGAGGATGGATGTCCACTACTTATATTGATATTGACCACTACACGGCGGGACACTCACCAGTAGTGGATACTGTTATAATAGTGTGATGGATGGCCACTGCTTATATTGATATTAACCATTACACGGTGGGACACTCACCAATAGTGGATATCGTTATGATATCGCCTGCTATGCAATGGGATACTCATTAGTAGTAAGGAAGGTAATGCCGGCATATCCCCTAACCTGCATAATGATAGGAACAGATTAAGAGAGAGGGCTGAGGGACGCACCTTAGATTCATGAAATGAAATGAAATGATTGATGCCTTGTAAGGTAAGGGCCTATCAAACCACCAATGCACGCTGGGGGACTGTGTGTGTGTGTTGAGGGTATTACGAAGTGGATTCACCCACTTGTCATTACCCTCCCTCCTGGGTGATAGTATAGGTTCTAAGCAATGGGATTGGTATAGCCCGATGGATAGGGCCTCTATTGCGAGAGTAGGGGATTTAGGAAGTGCGTGGGTAATAATTGAATTTATGAATAAGGAATGTTTACGCTTGTTTTGATTGAATGCTTATGATCACATCGATTCAATGATCACTATTGTTCGTACTTGTTGTCTTACCCTGATATTCATATATGCTAATTCACGACTTCATATTGATGGATTGACTATTATCACACATAGATAGAATTCGTATAAATGCATGACACTAGATCTACCTACTTGTATAGCTCATTCCATTATTTCTCCTCTCCTTGTAGATTGATAGCAATAGGTTCAGGGCTTGGAGCTCGTGGTTTGCAGCAGGGAGTTGAAGCTAGAATTCTTGAAGAAGGTGCTTAGGTCTTGTTTGGGTCTGGGCTGTTTGGCCCTGGGTTTTGTTCTGTGTTGACGTATGTAACATTGGGCTTAAATGCCCCGATCTGAATGTAATATTTTGGGAGAACTTTTATATAATGGACTTTTTGGGGTATGGGTTTGTCTATGTTCTTTTGCTAGTTGAGTTATAATTTTAGTTCTTTTCCATGGTTGCTAGATTACAAAAAATAAAGGCGTTGAGTCCACTCCTACTTGAGTGACAAATGTTACATTGGATCACGAACGCGCGCTCAATTGTCCGTTGCCGCATTAGGAACGGTGGTCGGGGGAGGGGTCGTGATACCTTTTACCCTCTTCAGATGACAAAGCCTGAAGAAGAAGTGCGTGAATCTTGCTCTGTGGTCTGTGTCGTAGAAGTTGACCCAACTAGTCAGCAGCCACGGTCCCAAGACCGTCAAGAACCGGTCTTCACACGGTCAGCATATAAGACTCGAGTCCAGTCGGGGCATGCTAAGCCCTTTCTGACTGATATGTCGCACGTGACTTGCCAATCTCGAAAGCCTTCAACCGCATCGAAGGCTGACCACCTTGAGGAAATGGTTCGCGTAATGGTTGTGAAAGAACCTAATGACAACCAGGAAGAACGCATGGACAGGTTCGAACAGATGGTGCAAGCGATGATGCAAAAGATTGATCGCATGGAAAGCATGCGGTCGCCAGTTAATGTATCCCATCATGAGGCTGACTCTCAACACTTAGGTGATGCGGCTCCAAGGCAGCCTCCTCCTCCTGCCTCACAAGACAATTCCATCCCTCACCCCATCTCACAGGCAGACATCGATGCTATGGTAAGCCATAGCCTGAAGAACAGACAAATCCTAGGTATACAGGGTACAACACTTTACCAAAAGTCATACCCCTCCTATATTGATCAGGTTTCGTTTCCCTCGGACTACAAGAAAGGGAAGTTTCCCCTGTTCGATGGTACAACATCCCCGCACCAGCACATCGTGCATTTTCAGGCAGCATGTCGAGTGACAGTAGTTGATGGAAGACTCCTCCTCCATCAGTATGTTCAAACCCTTGGTGGCCCGGCCTTTCAGTGGTATGCTCGGCTTCCTCCAAATTAAGTACATACTTGGGAGGAAATGGAGAAACTGTTCCTCCAATGCTTCTATGAGGTCGAGAGATAAGTCCAAACCATCGAGCTTCTCACCTTGGCCGAGGAATCACACAAACCCATGGATCAATTCACAACAAGATGGAGAGATTTGGTTGCTCCCATCCTAATCCCGTGCTTGAGAAGGAAGTAGTTCAAACCTGTGTGCGAAACAAGTGACCTGAGAATGCTCTACATGTTGAGGCCTCCAATCTGACTTCTGTTCATAGCTGATCTCTAATTCAGTTCGCATACAAAGCCTGTCACGCCACCATGGCGGGTCACAACAACAGTCTACACGCTTGGAAAATAACTAGGGCAATGGTAGCTCTCGGACCAACACCGGGGGCAATCAGCTTAGCCGTCACCATCAGTGATCCAAATATGGATGCCTGCCAAACTTTGGACATCTTCAAAGGAGTAGGCACAACGAAAGCACCTCAGGCAGGTAAACAACAACAGTCATATAACCGGGAACCTCTAGCTGCGAACCTTAATCGAGATGATTATTGGGTCAAGCATAAGAATAATGTTTATCCTTTTGAGAAGGAATGGGTCCCTGCACTACTTCGGTTATTACTGGAGCAGAACATGGTTGAGTTGCAGGAGAGTAAGTTTCCTTATCAGGCCGGACTTGACACACACGCAAGCTACTGTGCTTATCATCGGAGGATACGCCACCCCACAGAGGAATGCTACATGCTCAAGACATAATCGAATCTCTAATCCAAAAGGGTCAGATAAAGCTTGAAGAGCTAAAGAAGGTGTTCGGGGCAACGAAAGCTTCCCACACAGTGACAGTTTAGGAGGAAGACAAAGCGACCAACTTCCTTCGTGCCTTGTTCGTCATGATGCTCCAAGAAGGCCTCATCATATCAAAGCCGACAAGGCAGCCCCGATGCCTTGCTCAGGAAATGATGTTAAAAGTCCCGCACATACTAACCCCTCTTCTTCTTCTTCTTCTTCTTCTTCTTCTCCTTCCTCCTCTACGTCTCCTATAGGTACAACTCGAGAATGTCCAGACTTCAAGGCCCTCGACAGAGAACTCGAAGGAACCAATATAAGAGGATGCACTAAAGGCAGCTGAGAAAGACGCTAGCTCAGGCAGCTAGATTCTTAATAGTTGCTGACGCCTTGGCGGCTCGAGCTAAGTTAGAGCCATCTTCCTCCACAATGAAGCATAAGAGGTCAAAGTTGAAGAAACCCCAGTGGCTTCCTGAGCTCGACTTTGAGTAGAGGCTAAGAGAATCAAGAGGGCAGAGCTTCTAACCTTAGGAAGTCTATCATATGGTGAAAATCTCAAGAGCATCACCTAGCACGGGGTAAATGAGCTTGAGATCAGGGAAAACACTCCAACCTCCACCTCATAGGCTAAGCATCCTGAAGTTTCTTGGTCCACCACTACTCCCTAGCCCAAATACCCCAAACAATTTACCCATCCTCAAGCTCCCTGAGCTCCTTCTTCGCCTAAATACCTCTAGCAATCCACTTATCCTCAAATTCCCTGGGATGCCTCTGGTCCCATATACTCAACCACCTCCTAAACCTGACCGTCAACCTACCACATTACCTAGACTCATGATGGATACATGGGAACATCAAGAATGCCCTCATGAGGCATTGGTTGTCTGTACAATCGTTGAGTCGCAGCCTTCCCAAGAACCTCGGAGTGAATTCTCTCAACCAGATACATTGGCTCTGCTCGAGGTTGATCCTTTCGTCAGCAAGTAAGATGAGGATGCAAGAACCATGTTTCATAGCAAAACCTGACTAGAAGAGGAAATGTCAGGAGTATGGGTATCTTCACTAGATGTTAACGAGAAGTCCTCCAAAGCCAATGATGAAGAGTTACAGGCGGCCCCAGAATAATGGGAAGAAGGTGGTCAAGCCGCAACTGATGGGCTCGAGGAGATAAATCTAAGAGATGAAGCCGATCCCAGGCTCACTTTCATCTTGGCAAATAAGCTTTCAAAAGAGAAAGAGAATTTTACTGCCTTCTTGTGAGCAAAGCAAGACGTCTTTGCCTGGAATTACCATGAGATGCCTGGTTTAGATCCTCAAGTTGCAGTCCACCATCTTGGCATCGATCCATCCGTCAAGCCTGTCAAGTAGAAATCAAGGAGGTTCAGGCTTGACCTCGAAATGCAGATAGATGCTGAAGTGACCAAGCTCAGGAAAGCAGGTTTCATTCACAAAGTCAAGTACCCAAAGTGGCTGAAAAATGTTGTCCCAATCAAGAATAAGAATGGCCAGATTAGGTCTGCATTGACTTCCACGACCTGAATACCGCTTGCCGGAAGAATCACTTCCCGCTGCTATTTACGGAGATGCTCATTGATTCTACAGCTCATTGTCAGATCTTCTCCTTCATGGATGGATACTCTGGGTATAATTAGATATGGATGGCACCAGAAGATGAGGAAGCCACCGCATTCTTGACTCCAAAAGGAGCCTTCTGCTACACAATGAAGCCTTTCGGATTGAAGAATGCCGATGCCACATATCAAAGAGAAATGATGATTATCTTCAAGGATATGATGCATATGTGCCGGCGCCACATATCAAAGAGGTGGAATGTTATGTGGATGACTTGGTGGTGAAATCCGAAGAGCAAGATGGTCATATGTGAGACCTTGAAAAGGTGTTTGAACGATACGCCTTCATCAGCTCAAGATGAACCTTCTAAAATGTGCTTTTGGCTTGCGTTCAGGAAAGTTCTTGGGGTTCATTGTTAAACACCTAGGGCTGGAAGTTGAGCTCGTCAAGATCAAGGCAATCTAGGAAATACCGCCACCAACCACACTGCGAGAGCTGCGATCCCTCCAAGGGCAGCTGGCTTATATCCGCAGGTTCATCTCGAACCTCTTAAGTCATTGTAAGCCTTTTACGCACCTATTGAATAAGGATACCTCATTCATCTAGGATGAAGCATGTCAGGCGGTGCTTGATGGCATCAAGCAATATTTGCTCAACCCTCCAATGCTCTCTACAGAAGTGTTGGGAAGACCTCTTATCCTATATGTGACTGCTCTAGACGAGTCACTTGGGGCATTATTAGCGCAGAATAATGACAAAGGGAAAGAGACTGCATTATACTCTCTTAGCTGCAGGATGCAAGGACTCAAGAAGAATTATCCCCATATCAAGAAGATGTGCTTGACCCTAATCTTCGTAATACAAAAGCTCTGCCACTACTTACTGGGTCATGAAGTAAAATTTATATCAAAAGCAGATCCTATAAAGTTTCTCATGACATGCCCATGGTTGTCGAGATGCCTTGCTAAGTGGGCATTATTGCTGATCAAATTTGACATCACATACGTACTACAAAGGCCATCAAGGGCCAAGCTTTGACTGATTTTCTCGCAGCACATCCTGTACCTGTAGAATCTCCTTTATCAGGTGACCTCCCTAATGAATGAGTATTATGTGCAGAACTTCCTCATGCGTGGAAGATGTACTTCAACAAAGACTTTCAATCAGATCGAGGAGGTGCTGGAGTGGTATTCATAACTCCGGAAGGAGGAGTACTGCCTTTATCCTTCTCTCTCATTGAAGCTGGTTCCCATAGCGAGGCAGAATATCATGGGTTGGAGAGAGCCTTTGATCTAGACTTGAAGCAGCTTAATATATATGACGATTATGAGTTGGTTATTCAGCAGCTTAAAGGGATCTATGATGTAAGAAAAGACACCCTCAAACCTTATCACGATACTGTAAAATCATATATGGCTCGGCTTAATGATGTATCCTTGAGTCATATCTCCAGAAGATTGAACTCGCAAGCTGATGCACTCGCAAAGCTCGGGGCTACAATTTAATTGTCCTCACCAGAACCTACGTCTATTTGGGTGGAAGAGTAGAGACACATTGAATTAAGAACTGAAGTTGACATGGATGATAAGAGAATCCTCTTTCTCGAGTTCCTGCCTTATCCATTCGAGGCACTTCTATCAGCCAAAGAGGTTATTAAATCTGAATAGGAAATAACATGGAGCCAAGGGGCATATGTTCAAAAATAGTAACCGGAGCTCTTCGACCCAATATGTGTAGAAGTCAAGAAGGTGAAAGATTGGAGAGAGCCCATTATTAACTTCATAAATCATGTTAGACTACCTGAAGATCGTGCTGAGCGCAATAATGTGTGTCAGATGTCTACCAAGTACACCCTCCTTGAAGGAGGCTCTCTCAACAATATTCTCCTCAGATGTGTAGACACACAAGAGGCAAATAAGGTGTTGGAAGAAGTACACTCAAGCATCTGTGTATTGCATCAGTCCGGCCCTAAGCTCTATGAATGGATACATAAATTGGGGTACTATTGGCCTTCGATGACTGCCAACTCCTTAAACTATGCCAAGAAGTGCCAGGTGTGCCAAATGCACTCGAACGTCATTCATCAACCTCTAGAGCCCTTAAACCCTACAGTGTCATCAGGCTCCAGAGCCCTCACAATGGGGTATGGACATTGTAGGGCCTATCGACCCTCCTTCGGCAATGGGTCATGTCTTTGTTCTAGCGACAACAAATTATTTCTCCAAGTGGGCTAAAGCAGTCCCTCTCAAGCAAGTTCATGGGACTACGGTGGCCAATTTCTTTCGACATCACATCAGATGCCTGTTTCGAGTGCTTGAATGGATTATATCTGCCAACGACCCTCAGTTCCGAAGTCATCACATTGATCGCTTGGTTAACTAGTTCGGTTTCGAGTGAAAGTACTCAACTATGTACTACCCTCGGCGAACGGTCTAGCTGAGGCTTTCAATAAAACCCTATGCAGTGTTTTAAGGAAGTTAGTATCGAAAATGAAAAGAAATCTTTCAAAGCCTTGTGGGGCGATCGCACTACCACGTGAAATGCCACTGATTCCACTCCTTATTCCTTGGTTTATGGGGGTTTATTCGCACTAGTTTATGGGGGTGAAGCAATCTTGCCTCTTAAAATTCATCTTCCTTCGTTGCGTGCCGCCATACATCAAGGACTCATTGAAGACGAGAGTGTCAAGCTTCGGTATCACGAATTAGATGCACTTGATGAAAAGAGTTTAGAAACTCAACAGAACCTAGAGCTCAACCAAGGGAGAATGAAAAGGGCCTTTGAGAAGTCAGTCAAAGTCTACTTATTCGCCTATGGGGATCTGGTTCTAGCTGTTAAAAGGCCGATCATTATGCATGGGCGACACAAAGGGAAGTTTGAACCTAAATGGGAAAGCCCCTTCATAGTCAAGAAAGTCTCGCCAAATGGGGCCTACATACTGGCTCATCCTGATGGAGAGGAGGCGATGCCCCCCATCAATAGGCGATACCTAAAGAAGTACTATCATTGATATGCTCTCAAAAGACTCAATATTCAACAAAAAAAAAAAAAAAAAGCTAAAAGAGGGGAAGCAAGAATGTTCAAACAAAGTTTAACTCTTTTTATTGCATTAGAAGAAGCTACAAGACAAAAAGCCCATTATTTGGGAGGTTACAAATCTATCATGCAGTATTGCTCTCACATTAGAAGAAAAGAGAGTAGTTGCGTCGAAATGTTGCTCTTGCATTTGAGGAAAAGAAGAAGGTTGACGTCAAGCATCGCTCTTGCATTTGAGGGAAAGAAAGCAGTTGACCCTCAGTGTTGCTCTTGCATCTGAGGAAAAGAGGACGGTTATAGGCCCGCATCAAGACAGTAGAAGGGTGTTAGATCGAGCTTATCATACATACAAAGTAGACCCTTCTGGCAAGGAAATGGCTTATGATGGAGAGCATACACTCTTCACAGTGAGTACCTTACCACAAAACAACATGGGGTTCACAATTGTCCTGAAGGACTTGGCTTTCAAAAGGCCTTACCATTGATCACCACCCTTTGCGCACCCAAATCATCGCCGCACATGGCTCAATGCCATGCGTGATTGTAGCCACGCACTACTCAATGCCAAGTGTGATCATCATCGCATTTGACTTAGCGCCGTGCGTGACCATTGCCGCACATGACTCAGCGCCGTGCACAACAATCGCCACACGCAACTCATCGCTGAGCATGACCACAGTCAGGTATGACTTGCTATCATCCAAGAAAGGATCACCGAGCAAGAGTGGGGGCATGGTTACCGTGTGCAACCTATCACTGCATGTGTTGCCCTGTGACCGATCATCTCCCCAGCGGCTATTCAATTCCCTGCGACCCTTTGGTTGTCGTGACCCTTCAGTTCCGTACGACCCTTTGATTCCCATGACCTTCGGTTGCCTATCCACCTTCCTCGAGACCGTTCGTCTACTGCCAGTGAATGTTAACTCATCAGAAACCCATTGGCAAACCTTTCCCCTTCCTTCAAAATCCTCAAAAATCGTTGGAAGTCTACAACAGCTCCCTGCTACAACTTGGACCCTTTTTTCCCTTCTCTGGTACTCCAAAACCACTGCTGGAACATTAGCTGGCCTCGACAAGCTACCTACTTCCCTCAAACTCTGACAATAGTGTCCTTCACGAAGGTTCCCTGCGTTCCCTTGTCGGTACTCTCTCCTCCCAGCTGGAGCTTCCTCTTCCTTGCCGAAGTTATCACTGGCAGATCCCTTTTCAACCCCCTACGAGTGCTCTGTAGAAGATCCTCCCTGCTCTTTGGACTTCTAGCGACTACTTGTAAGCTCTTTGTTCACATCGGAGTCATCGTCGGGAAGCCTTTCCCTCTCACTGCTGAAACTCCTAAAAATTTAACCTTCGATAAAATAGTGAAAAAAGGGGTTTACCTCCTTATATAGATGAAATTTCCTTGAAGTACCCCTCACAAACTAGGAATGCCAGTCAAGTCCATGAAGGTCAAATAGCAATGGGTCAGATCGGGTCGAGCTCAAACCGGAGGCCCGAACAGAGGTTTATCGCCACGCACACAGCATCAAGAGTCAAATGGACCAGGACTAGGTCGGGCTCAGACCCGAGGTTCGAACAGAGGTTCATCACCACCCACGCAACACTAAGAGTCAAATGGACCAGGGCCAGGTCAGGCTTAGGCCCGAGGCTTAAACATAAGCCACCGCCATCTGTGTAACTTGTGGCTAGCACTGTCTGTGTAACTTGTGACCCCCCGCCGTCTGTGTAACTTGTGACTAGCGCCATCGGTGTAACTTGTGACCAACGCTGATTGTGTAACTTGTGACCAGCACCATCTGTATAATTTGTGCCCAACGCCGCGTGTGCATCTCTATGTGATTGATGCCTAGCACAATTGAGGACTAGCGTTGTGTGTGTTATGCTCCCCATGCTAACATCGTGCATGTGGTACCACTCTGCGTGCCCTTATGTTAGGCCCTGTTACCGCCATGAATGTTCTGCCAACATCCCCATTAGGAGTTATACCTGTGCCCTAGCCTGTCATCCCCAGTTGAGTTAAGAGTATGCCAAAAAAAGACAGTCATGCTTACCTCTTCAACCCCCAGTGGGTTTGTTCCGCACCAAGTCATTATCATCACTTAGAATCTTACCCATCTTATCCCCAAGGAGTCAGGTTACTTTCCATAAACTTATTCTCCTTAGAGTCTTATCTTTTACCCCAAGGAGTCACACTTGCCCCCTAATCCCTAATAAAGTCTTCTTCCATATGCCATTCCTCGTCAGGTCGCCATCTCCATCTGAGCCCTCTGCTTGTATATGGCCTTAACCAATTATCCCTAGGGAGTCTGATTGTCATCTACAGACCTATTCCTCATTGAGCATGCTTCACTTATATGGCGACCCACACAATGGCCCATGCTGCATGACCCTAAACTACATAGCCACTATCTAGATGTATGACCTTAAAACTATAGCGGCGATCTAGATGCACGACCCTAAACTACATGGTCCAAACTATACGACCTTTAAACTATAACGGCGACCTAGATGCACGACCCTAAACTACATGATCCAAACTATAGACCTTAAACTAGAGTGGAGGTCTAGTTGCACAACCTTAAACTGCATGGTCCGTGCTACATGACTTTAAACTGCATAGCCATGGTCCATCTGTATGACCCTAAACTATAGTGCACGTTCTGGCGGCAGAACGTTAAATTGCTTTACATAGGTCTAGGAGGCATGACCTTAAATATGCCCCACACATGCACATACGCCCTTTACAAGTGTCTTCATGCACGCCTTTCCTAACCGACCCATCTGTGTGCGTACACCACTCTCATCAACTCCCCAATAAATCCACCTTCCTTCATTACCATTCATCAATCCCGAGTGAGTCTCACCAGCGCTCATAAACGGCGAGCCATCCCACCATCCATACTGACCGTTAGCTAGTAGGTCACCACTATCCACCTTCCATACCAACATCATCGATCTTTCATAAGCAGCCTCATGCCATCTCCCTAAAGTGAGTCAAACCACCACCATACTCACTCCATGGCCTCCACAGATTGCCATCCATCTCCACTATGGTCCAGTTGTATGACCTTAAAACTATAGTGCACGTCCTGACCGCATGACATTAAAAGGCTTCGCACAGGTCCCGGAGGCATGATCCTAAACACGCCCTTACCAAAAAAAGAAAAAAAAGAAAAAAAGAGAATAACAGGCATGTTGTTTACCTGGACAAGGGAACACCATGAGTAAAAATGACGGATGGGCATGGTGGCGAAAGCATAAGTAAGGGAGTTCAGGGAAAATAAAAACCCCGGCACGGTGAAAACCTAAAAGGGCACCATGAGTAAAAATGAAAGAATAAGGGTGGACATGGTCGTAAGGTCATGGGTAAAAGAGCCCCAAATAAAAGAAGGTTGGTGAAATCTGTATCTATGGCACCACTTCCCAAGTCCAAGTGAAACCTGCACAGGGCGCTTGGATCAATAAGCAAGTTAATGCAACGCACCCCTCATGGGTGGCTTCATCCAACATTCAAAAGAAAAATCGTTGGTGTCAAAATGCCTTGATACTAAGGCCCAAAAAGATGAGCATCAAGGAAATATTCTGATAGCCCGAGTCCATTTACAAAAGGATTTGAAGGACAGAAGACTCGCTAAGAAGGCATGACAATTCTCATGAAGAAGAGCATCATTCCCAAGAGGTCACTAACACACTCCAAGATGCTGAAGGTGCTCCAAGAAAGCTAAGTCAGCCAGAATTTTGACTTGTTATGCACCAACCAGGATTGAGCCCCCAAGGGTCACCTCAAACGAAGAAGAGAGGTATCCTGATTATCGAAACTACTAGCAGTAAGCAACGTTATGCCCACAGTTGATCACCTCAACAAAATGAGGTACCCTGCCTACGAAGCAAAATTTGGTGTGAAAAGTAGATGTCTGCCAACAAAAGGCCCTTCAGCAGACCATCCAAAAGAAACAACAAAACAAAGAAACATAGACTAAATAGGAAAAAGTCCCTTAAGCATGGCACGTGACCACCAGACGAGCCTAGTCCTGACCAACCCATACAAAATCCTCAGCTGTCAGACTCACAAACAGTCCCTTGAGGGTGAGGACTTGGACAAGATCCCTCAAAAATTCTCTTGTCCCCCAAAAGTCTCCACAGATGGACATGCACAATGCATCCAAACATTTAAGCATCATAGTTACAACATTGCGTGGATATCTTATCGACGTTCACGTGGTCCTATGGCTAAGAAGAAAAAAGAAATAAAGCTGAGAAAATTTTCTAAATGTTCTCCTTCTCCCTTCTTTCGAAGCACAACATTCAACGGGGCAAGCTGTTTGATCACATTTTTCAGCATCTTGGGTCCCCGATGAGGAATAAAGGAGAAGCAGGTCAATAAAGCCCTGACATACAGTGTAACTTTCAACAGTCTCAGAATTTCCCCAAAATGGGTGAGAATCTTTTTATGAACTTCAAAAGGCCACTTACCAAGTTTCGTAGCAATCCGACATGTCTATGGTAGTGCAAACAAAAAAACAATTTTGGAAAAATGAACAGCTAGCATCGTAAAACGAACCCCATAACTAGAAATTTATTTTCGATGTGTCAAATTTCTGTGGGACTACCACCATTAGATCTGTCATGGTTGAAAACCCTTAGGGGTGAAATTTCAGCTTAAACAGATGTTCCAAGACAAAGTTATAGGTGAAACATTAAAAAGAGGTAGGCCGCTCTCTATTCCCGTGCGGTCTCTTTGCACCAATCTCGATTAAAGGAGACTAGTTCACACAGTCATGAGCATCAATTTTGAAGACTTGTATCTCACTCGTTTTGAGTCGAATCTTGCTCAAACTCTGCAAACGTGTTCGTCTTGTCAAGACGAGCGTTTTGATATGTAGCAGCCCTGTGACAATGCTCAAGCAAGGAGAAAAGCTTGAGAGAAGATGACGATTCACGACAAAAGTTATAGAAAATTCAGCAGCGAAGTGTCTCACTCGATCAGCCATATCACGACGCTTGTATAACGGATCAACGTGAGGCCAATTCTATTACGTGCGTAAGGTTCGAGGCTATGTCTAGTCCTAACATCGTACATGATGAACAGTCAGATTTCACCCATGAAGATGATAAAGTTACTGCAGATTCTGGCTATAGAAATTCAAGATTCCGGCCAAAAAAACCAAGACGACAAAATCTTCGTTCGAGCTGTGTTTCTTGCGACACGATTATGATGGCATGCTCAGTACAATTCAGTGAAGAAATCAAAGAAAAAAAATCAAGAAACAAGCACACTATCGCTCGAAAGTTTCCATGATTCGTGCAAATGTCAAGTCGCATGATTGTGGTCTAAAGTACTATCAGTGGCTCGAAGTTGGTATCAAATAAATCGTCATGTCGAGCCAAACAAGAAAGTAATCATCTTTCGGACAAACGGGCTCCATAGCAACCCCGAATCATTCATGGAAGATCATTCATGTTATTAGGCTGCAGCAAGGACTATTTTGGATTTCATGTATTGTTGGGCAAGGGCAAAACTGTCATTTTAAACCCATTTTTAGAATGTTTTTTATTCAATTAAATTGTAATTATCATCAATTAGGTTAGATTTTAGGCATCCACCCATGTTTGAGCTATAAAATACATGCTAAACCTAATTGTAAAAGGGATCCCCTCAGTTTTCAATCTCATGAATAAAATTAGAGGGTTTCACATTGAAATTGTTGGCACGTCTTAGAGAGCAAGAGGGGAGAGAGAAGAAAAAGTCTGATATCCTTCGGTGAAGTTAACTTTCTCTCTCCTCCTCTTTTCTCTCTCTTTTTCTCTCTTCTATTTTCTCTCTTTCTCTCCTCCTCTTCTCTCTTTCTCTCTCCTCTTTTCTCTCTTTATCTCTCCTCCTCTCTTCTCTCTCTTTGTCTCTCCTCCTCTCTTCTCTCTCTTTCTCTCTCCTCCTCTCTTCCCTCTTTTTCTCTCTCCTCTCTTCTCTCTCTTTCTCTCCTCTCTTCTCTCTTCCTCTTCTTTCTTTCTCTTTTTTTTTCTTCTCTCTATACTTCTTTATCCCTGATGTTTCCTTCCTCTCTTCTCTCCAGTCATGCTTGGTGGTGTCCATCATCGAGCATGACATCCTCTTTCTTCTCTTAATCTCCTAGGACATACACAGTGAGCTGGGCCTAAATCCGAGTGGCTGACCGGGCCTCTGTTCAAGTTCCCCTGTCACCATGTCGTGCACGACGATGCTCATCACCGCGCACGACATTTTTCATTATGTTCTCTGACAAATACATTAAATTAAGCCCTTTCATAAAGTGAGGGATTGGGTCATGTCTGAGTTCCTTTTGACACGCATGGTGATGCCTATCGCCGCGTGTGTCTAATCTTTTCTCTCTCATGTGTGTTTCCCTCTGTCATGGATAGTGGAACCTCATTGCCGTCCATCTTTTCTTCTCTTTTCTCTTTCCTCTGTCATGGATGGTGGAACCTCATCACTGTCCATGTTTTTCCTCTCCTCTGTCATGGATGGTGGAACCCCATCGCCGTCCATATTTTCTTCTCCCTTCTTTCTCCTCTATCATGGGCGGAGGAACCCCATCACCGTCCATGTTTTCTTCTCCTTTCTCTCTCCTATGTCATGGATGGTAGAACCTCATCGTCGTCCATGTTTTCTCTCTCCACTGTCATGGACAGTGGAACCCCGTCATCGTCCATTTTTTTTTCTCCTTTCTCTCTCCTTTATCATGGATGATGGAACTTCATCGCCGTCCATGTTTTCTCTCCCTTCTGTCATGAACGATGGAACCCCATAGTTGTCCATGTTTTCTTCTCCTTTCTCTCTCCTTTATCATGGATGGTGGAACCTCATCGCCATCCATGCTTCCTTCCCATTCTCACTTTCTATCATGGAAGACGAAACCTAATCAGCATCTATGCTCTTGTCTTTCCTCTCTCTCTCTCTCTCTCTCTCTCATGTCATGGAAGGTAGAACCTCATCATCGTCCATGCTTCCCTCCCTTTCTCTCTCCCTTATCATGGATGACAGAACCCCATTGCCACCCATGTTTCTCTTCCCTCATCTCTCTCTTTCTCTCTCTTCCTTCTTTCTTCTCTCTCCTTGCTCTTCTTTCTCATTTCTCTTATTTTCTTCTCTCCTCTCTCTTCTCTCCTTTCTTCTCTTCCTCTCTTTTTTCTCTCTCTGTTCATTTTTTCTACCCTCTTCTTCTCTTCTCCCTTCTTTTTCTCTCTTCTCCGCTCTTCTATTCCCTTCTTCTCTTCTTCTTCTCTCTCTTATGTCTTCTCTATCCCTCTCTTATTTCTATCTCTCTCTTCTCTTCTTCTTTTTATTTCTTTCTTCTCTCTTATCTCTCCTTCTTTTCTCTTCTCTTCTCTTTTCTTTCTCTCTTTCCCTCTCGTTTGACCAAGAGAGGCTAAGTCAAGCACTGTCATGGTAGTCATGTCGGTCTGAGTTACCGTGCCAGTCTTGCTGCCATGATAGGATAGCCATCTTACCAGGCTAATCAGTGTTGGTTCTGTCGTCAAGTAGTATTACCACCATGCCGGTCTGAGTTACCGTGCCCATCTTGCTACCATGCCGGCCTGGTCTAGTTACTGTGTTAATCTAGCCACTTGATCAATTTCTTCTCTTCCCCTTCCTCTATTCTATCTCCTTCTTCTCCTTTCATCACCCCAATCTCTATCCCCTTACTCTTTTTCTCTTATTTTAGATGTGCATGCTTGTGTGCATTCGCCCAGAGACAAGGTGGGGTCCCTCGGCTCACTTGTCTTATAAATTAACCGTATGTGTGTGATTGTAGGAATAGGAGAGTACAAGTCAAGGGAGACGATTCCGAACCAGTTGTATGACTGTAGGGATTTTCGACGTGATCTAAGAAGGTGCCCACGTGAGTCAGCCCGAGTGAGTCATGGACCAGGTGAGGTGTGTCCTGCCTCACATAAAATTCCTCTCTCATCGTTTGGTATACCTGCCCTTGTTTTGTAACAAAGTTCTTGAGAGAGTGATCTCAAATCTCGGGTTCCCCTGAAACCCGAGACACAATGCCACTAGGTCATCCAGATCTAGAGGGCGAGATCGAGGTACCTAACCAACCCCTCTGTATCTGTTTGAGATTTAGACTCTTATAGAGATCTTTTGACATACGAAGCTGCTTTTTGTTATAGAATTTTGTCTCTATAAAATTTACATCGTGAGATTCTATTTCTTCCATCATGCCACTATCATGTTCTTAGCAGAACATGGTCATGCCAACTAGACGAGCTGATGTCTCTGGCAGGTTCTCCCCTTGCTTTGTCAGTTTCTTGCCTTTGGAGTATTTATTTCTAAAGTATGTTTGTGACCTCGTGGGAATAATGTTCTTCCTCATGACACTTGTCTTGTCGTCTTGGTGAGTCTTCTGTCTTTCAAGCCCTTTTCGTCATTTATGAATTTTCGCTTTGAACTTGGGAACTGACTCCGTAGAGACGGTTTTCACCAACTTCTTTTTATTCTGGGGCTATTTTACCCATAACCTTTTGGCTATGTCTATCCTTTTCATCCATTTTTACTCACGATGCCCGTTAGGGTTTACACCGTGACCAATTTTTTTATTCACGGAACTCTTTTACTCATGGTTTTGTGACCATGCCCGTCCGTCATTTTTACTCATAGTGTTCCCTTGTTAAGGTATACACCATGCCTGTTTTTTCATTTTTTTTTTTGTGAAGGCATGTTTAAGGTTATGCCTTCGAGACCTGTGCGAAACAGTTTAACGTCATGAGGCCTGGATGTGCACTATGGTTTTAAAGTCATACAGTTGGACTATGGTGGTGATGCCTCAAATTTTCCTCCATTACATGTTATGAAAAAATTCAAGAAAATGAAAAACATGTATGGAAGATAAAAAATCCAAGTACAAGAGATGTTTCTGGAGCACAAAAGTCCATATCTCCAGCTGAAGCAAGCCTCAATTGGCAAGCTGAAAATGCTAAATCACATAATTTAGCATTACTTCTAATAGAAGAAAAATAGAATGTTATGTCGTCTCAGTTACAAGGATTAGTTGGTATAATTGTTCAATTAAAGGAAAAGATTCAATTGTTGCATGAAGAGTTGATGTAGATCTTATACACAGTAAAGGATATTCATGAACAATCATATTTACTGAATCAGAAAGGAAAGGAAAAAGCTTTTCTGGAAAAACAGTTACAAAGCCTTGAAAAAGACCTTTGGATAAAATCTCAATATCCTCAAACACAATACCATTCCCAATTTCAACCTTTGCTTGCAAACCCATGCACCCAAAATTACCCTACCTTAAGAAGTCCTGACCCTTTCCCACCTACAAGAACACTTTACCCACCTACAGGTTGGATTCCACAGTTTTAGAGCTTTAAGTCCTTTTGAAGATGAAAGACGTTTTCCTGAAGAAATGTTCTTTCCTCAACTAAGAAAAAAACCAAATGTATCAATACCCAGTTCATCACAAAATCCTATACCTAAACCCTCAGTTACCATTACACCAGTAACAGTCCAACCAGTTCAACCACATACTATTCCTTAGGCACCTAAAAATGAAGCCCAAATGTTTCAGTCATCTGATACTGAACCTGATGTCATAGCCTCCTCAGTTCCAACCTAGTTGATTTCTCCCAAACCTATGAATAATATGAGTTCATTCCTTAAAAACCTGACAAAACAACCTGAAGTAAACCTCCAATCTGAAACACGATCCTCAGAAGATATGTCTGATACTTCTGAAACTTTTGAAGATAAATCCTCCTCTTCTTCCCTGGATTCAGAATCTTTATTAATGATGAACCCCCCTGAACCACCTCATGAACCAAACCCAGACCCTGTCATGGAAGAAGAATTTAGACCTCCTAACCGACAAGAACCTCAACCTACCCCGACCTATGGAGATTCATCTAAAGGATTTACTATTGATGACAGTCCACCTTCACGATGGAATGATAGATTCAGAAAGATTCAAGGATGGATGCATTCGAAAATGCTTAACCCTGCAAATACATTAGCCAGTATAATTTCTAAAGTTATTGTAAGGCTAAGATGATGCCTTTTTTATTGGTACATAAGTCTTGGAGAATACCGGCAAACACAGTTAAGAAATAGTCAGTCCATTGTTGAATTCCTTAATTACTTAGTCTCTGAATTCTCAGGCCCTATTAAGCATGAACAAATTGCTGTCAAAGAAGAATTTTTTCAGCTTAAATGTTATTCTTTCAAAAGACAAGATCTTGAAAAACATTTTTCAGAGATGAACAAAAGATACCATAAAATAGGAGGAGTTGATGATATAAATTTGAAACAATTTTATCTTGAATCTATACCTCCTACTATTGGTAAAGAAGCAACAAAGATAATGGAAAATCAGGGACTTACTATTCAAAACACCAGTTTTGGTGAATTATACCAGTTTCTTTTCCATGCTTTAGAAAGACTCTGCAATCAAGTTGAATTTGTGAAACAAATGAAAAAGAATAAGTATTTACTTGGAAAATCTTGTGATAAACCATATCTCAAGATTAAATGTGATGCAGAAAAATAGTGATCATGTCCACCCACCTCGAAAGGAAAAAAAGGTTGAACAAAAAAGAGAAAAGAAAAAATTCAAAAGGTTCAAATATCTCAGAAGATCACGATTTCGAGGTATCAAACATAAGAAAGGAGATAGATGCCTTGTTTGTGGAAAAGAAGGTCATTTTGTAAAAGATTATCCCAATCAGAAAAAGAAAAAAAAGATAATACATCTTTTATCACAGATTTTAGAGGAAGAAATTGATGATGATTTAGAATCTGTATTTTCTCTTGATGATGAGCAAGGTCTAGAAACCTTACTATCCATTTCTTATTCTGATGGAAATGAGTTAAATGAGATAAGCAACACCCTTATTCTAGAGATATTGTCTCCACAGGATGAAATTTCAGACATAAACCATTTACCATATCAGCCTACCCCAATAGCCCTCGTCCAGATACTCCAAAAATACTACCATACCAGCATTTTTTGATATAGGAGCATCTGGTACTATTTTAAAACCTGATTTATTACCAAAACAGTTTTGAGAAAAATGTAACCAGACTTTTAGAGCTGTTAATGGAGAGAAGTTTACTATAACCCAAATTAGTAAACCCATTTTGATAAAACTGCTTCTAAAATTAGTTATCCAACATAAACTCTTAAGATCCTATTTACCCAACAAAGAACTTATACTTGGATTTGATGTTTTGCATCAAGTAAAACTTCAATGGACTTCCAAAGGATTACATTATAAGAACCTAACCTTACCCTGGATAGCCTATATAGAACCACCTTATACCTTAAAAGATGTCAAACAAAAAATTATATCAGACTGTTGTGCCAATTCCCACTCTGAGTTTCTCAAGAAATGTACAAACCCATTATGGAGAAATCATAATTTTTATGTTAAACTGCCTTTTAAGAAAAATGAAGACAGAAATCCTACAAAGGCTTCACACAGAGGTCTAAATCCATATTTGTTGGAACAAGCTAAGCTAGAGATTCCAGATTTGATAAAGGAACAGTTAATTGAGCCTACCAATTCTCCTTGGGCTTGTGAAGCATTTTATGTAAATAAAAGAGCTGAATAAATTCGAGGAAAACTTAGGTTAGTGATCAATTACCAGCCTTTGAATACTTTCCTTGCAGATGATAAATTCCCTTTACCAAACCAAATTACACTATTTTCTTAGATTTCTCATGCTCATATATTTTCCAAATTTGATTTAAAATCAAGATTTTGGCAGATAGGAATTCACCCAGATGATCGTCCTAAAACAGCCTTCTGTGTACCAAATTCCCATTTTCAATGGATGGTTATGCCTATTCGTTTGAAAAATGCACCCACATATTTTCAAAAAGTCTTAACTACCATTTTAGATGGAAGGCGTGCATTAAAAGTACATGTACAAGGTGTGACGCATATGTGGGGGCGAGTTTATGATCATGCTTCTTAGACCTGTGCAAAGCAATTTATCGTTATGCGGTCAGGACGTGCACTATGGTTTAAGGTCATAAGTTGGACCGTGGTTATGCAGTTTAAAGTCATAAAACTAGGACCGCACAGCTTAAGGTCGAGCAACTAGACCTCCGCTACAGTTTATGGTCATATAGTTTGGGCCATGGTGCTGAGCCTTTTAATGTCGTGCGGCCAGGACATATATTATAGTTTAAAGTCATGTATCTTGGAATGTGGTTATGCAGTTTTAAGTCATACAACTAGGACCGTGCAGTTTAAGGTCGTGTAACTAGACCTCTGCTACAGTTTAGGGTCATATAGTTCGTACCATGGTTGTGCAGTTTAGGGTCATACAACACGGTCTAAGGTTGTGTAGTTTAGGGTTATACAACATTGACCAAGGCTGTGAAGTTTAAGGTAATGCAGCACACACCGAGGCTGTGCAGTTTAGGGTCATATAGCATAGACCAAGGCTGTGTAGTTTAGGATCATGCAGCACAGACTGAGGCTGTGCAGTTTAGGGTCATACAGTACAGAACGAGGCTATACAGTTTAGGGTCATGCAGCACAGATCGAGGCTGTGCAGTTTAAGGTCATGCAGCATGAACCGAGGCTGCACAGTTTAGGGTCATACAGCACGGACCGAGGGTGTGCCGTCATGTAAGTGAAGCTCCATGAGAAATAGATCTGTGGACGGCAATCCGACTCCTTGGGGATAAAATGGTTAAGACCATTCACAAACGGAGGGCTCAAATGGAAATGGTGTCTTAATGAAGGATGGTTAACAAAAGCAGACTTCACTAAGGTTTAGTGTGGAGGTAACCATACTCTCTAGGGTGAAAGATGGCTTAGTGTGAAACAGATCCACCGAAAATTGAAGAGGTAAGAATGGCCCTAACTTCACAAGGGACAATGAGCGACAGTATGGGTGTGACTTCTATGGGGATGAGGGATTTCTCTTAACTCTATTAGGGTTGATAGGCCACAGTTTGGGTGCAACAGCCTGGGTGCAACAGCCTCGGTGCAACATCATTGGGGATGACGGGTCACGGCTTGAGTGGAACCCCACTAAGGATAAGTTGTAGGACGTACAGACTTCGACCTAGAGTAGGTGGTAATAGGATGCTTGAAATACGGCCGGTGCCATGTGTAGCGCTAGTGGTTCTTGAGAGTATTCAACCGACGTTGAGTTCTCAAATACACAACCGGCCGCTGACGCTGTGAATGACCCGTGATATTGTTTGAAAATAACTGACGCTAAGTTAACCGGTGCTAGGGTCATTTGGAAACACACTCAGCACAAAATCAACCAGCGCTAGGGTTGTTTGGAAACACACCCAGCTCAAAGTCAACCGACGCTAGGGTTGTTTTGAAAACACATCCGATGCTAAGTCAATTGATGCTAGGGTGGTTTTAAATTCACCCAGCACTAGGGATGAATCGATGAGAGTTACCTCGAGCCTCAAGTCAAAGCCCGACCTAGCTCATCGTCACTTGACTTTCCCTTAGACACGACTGGAATTCCTAGTTTGTGAGGGGCATTTGAGGGTAGTGTGGTCTATATAATGGGGTAAAATCCCGTTTTCCCTCACTTTTTCACCAAGGGTAAAAAACTTAAGCGAAAATTTTCTTAACGGCGAGGACAGGGTGGTCAGTTGAGGTTTCGACAAGCAGTGGGACTCTGGGAAAGTTTGTTTAGGGAAGGTTCTCGGTCAATAGTGGGATTCCAGGCGGTTTTGCATGGAAGACCTTCGGCGTGCAGACTTTGCCAAGAATTTGATGAAGTTGCATGGAAAGGAGCAGGAAATGAGAGTTCTCCAAGCAGTTTTTTGGGAAACAAAAGAGTTACCGGCTGTAGTAGTTTTTGGTAGAAGAGGCAGGAAGTGAAACTGTGAGTACTTCCAAGATTTTTAAAAGTTTCTCGGGGATTGTGGTAACTTTCCGACGTTGTTAGTGGTTTTTGTAGAGTTATCGGGGACTTGGGGGAAGTTTGCATAAGTTTTCGGTGAGATTTTGGTACTATCCAAGTGAAAAACATAGGCGGGATAGTTTTTCAGCGACTTTTCGATCGTTAGAAGAAGTTTTCGCGAGAGACGAACGGTCACGAGAGGGGGACCATCGTGGAAGGCGTACGGTTGCAGGAGGTGAATCATCGTGGAGGTGAACCGTTGCAGGGAAGGTGTATAGTTACCTCCGAAAATCGTGCGACCATTAGGCTTTGAAAACGAGGAGTCTCGGGAAGTGAATAATCATGATAGGGCCAACACTAACAGAAGTGCAGTCGACACTAGGGCAACCGGTGCTGATGGTTTGGAGTGCTAACACAACCGGCGCTGAACCTCAAGAGAGGCAATTAGTGCTAAGGGATAGAAGCACAATCAGTGTTGACCTTTGGAGGACACAGCCAGTGCTGGCTTCAATCGGTGCTCATCAACACGTGTGGCTTATGGTACCTGTTGGAAGCCAAATCCTCCAGGATTACAGTGAGGTCCATTTCGTTCTGTGGAAGGGCACCCACTGTGAACAGGGTATGCTTTCCGTCATAGGCCAGTTCCTTGCTAGGGCAGCCCACTTTGTATATTTGATACACACGTCAAATGAATCATTCATTATATATTTGATATACATGTCAGATGAATTAAAGCCAACTCTCCAAGTGGTTTTGCTTCTTCTTCATGGGGAAGGCCTTTCTTTTGTGGGTTTGTTTCTTCCTCCTGGGGCAGGCATTTGTTTTGGCCTATAACCATCCTCTTACCCATAGATGCACGAGAGAGAGTACAAGTTTTAGTTTGTAACTGTCCTCTTATCCTCAGATGAAAGAGACTTGTAACCTCCCTAGTAATGGGCTTCCTATGACTTGTGACTCATTTTTACTGTAATATACTTAACCATCTTTAAAAGACATTGTTTTTACATTTACAAAAGGTGAATTTGATTTACACTTTTTAGACGAAAATAGACCAAAACTTTCCTCGCCTCCATATGACCATCAAATCCATTTCGCATGTCGCATCGGAATAAGGAGATGATAGCTCCTATATTTCTTAGTTTGGAATCGAGGAATTATACTCGAGAATAAAACGAGCTAGAAATAGTGAAATATGGCTCAAGCCCGACAGGACACGGATACCCTTCTCCAACTGGAATAGAACTGGAACGGAAGGGGAAATTCAACTTGTCGCTTTCCGCCAATAGAATATTTCTCACTTTCCACTTTTTCCCTCAACTTGAACAAAAAAAGAAGAGCTAAACAGAAAAAAAATCTTAAGCAGCCTAAGCATAAGTAGTTTGGGTAAGCAGCAAAAGCAGCGTAAGCAGCTTTGAGCGAGCGCGCTAGCACGAAAGCCTTTGCAGCTTTCTTGCTGGGGTAAGCAGCATAAGCAGCAAAGAGAGAGCACGCTAGTATGAAAGCCTTTGCGGCTTTCTTGCTCGGGTAAGCAGCAAAGAGAGAGCGCGCTAGCGCGAAAGCCTTTACGGCTAATTATTTTTTCGGCTTATAAAAAGTGAGCGCGCTAGAACGAAAGCCGTTGCTTTAATGCCTCGTGTAGTATAATAGTGTACTGAACTCGCATTTACTCTTTGGCTCGCTTTTTGGTTCACATTTAGGCTTGCTCCGTGCTGTAGCACTTCTCTCATTTCGTGCTTACGCACTTCTCTCGTTCTGTGCTGTAGCACTTCTCTCGCTCCATGCTTACACACTTCTCTCGCTCGGTAGCGCATACGTTACTAACTACACCAACTTCACCACCTGCTCACTAAAATCTAGTTGGATGAAGGTGAGTCTACAGGATGAAATACAAGGCAGGTGGGACTATTGAAAGGAACTAGGCACGCTTAGTGGCAAAAGGGTACAACCAAGAATATGGGCTGGATTATGAAGAAACATTTAGTCCAGTTGTAAGAGCTGGCATTATTCGAACCATTTTGGCTCAACGTATGTTGTAAGAAATGGCCCTTTGAACAACACAACTAGATGTGAAGAACGCTTTTCTACATGGAGACTTTTTTGCAATCTATGCAGCAGCCAGTAGGGAGGATCCTCAATTTCCAAATCATGTATGCAAATGAAAGAAAGCTTGATATGGGGGCTCCGCAGGCATGGTTCGAGAAATTCAGCAAAGCTCTTGAAGATGAAGGTTTTTCAAGAAGTACAGCTGATTATTCTCTCTCTCTTCATGAAGAAGACTCCCACAGGTATGATTGCTCTTATGCTTTAAGAACTAGAATATAAGAGCTTTCAAGTCAAAGAAACGCTTACCTAAGAAATGCAGGCAATTTACCTAAGAAACGAGGGTAATTTCCTAAGTTTTCTTGTGAAAGAAATGAATAAACCAAATCGGAGCGACACAAGGACCGGAGATGCTGTAGTTCGTTTTTTACGTTTTCTTATTGCGAAAGCCAATAGCCAATTTAGTTAAATTATTTAGTAAGTTTAACTAAATAATTGAACTTCCAACTCCACCCAGTAAGAAAGCACTACTAACAAATATAATAACTAAAAAGTATACTTCACTCGCTTTAACTCTCAATGGCTGAAGCGTAGGTCGCTCAAGCCATTTGCTTGTTTGACTTAAAGCAATAATGAATGCAGGTTCTGAGGTGGCCAGGATTTTGAGTACCTCTGTCTCTCTCTCAAATGTCCTTTCCCAAGGGGGCTCTTCACTACTTGTTGAGAATGCCATTGATGGAAGGGGCCTCTGTATTTGTGTGCTCCCAGAAGAGCGGATTTGGATGCACCCAATCTAACCGAGATTGCTAAGGTTCGAGCTCTCCTTCCCATCGGCAAATCGATTCCTATCGACCAACCAATACAAACGAACA
Organism: Amborella trichopoda; assembly: GCF_054954075.1. Lineage (NCBI taxonomy): Eukaryota > Viridiplantae > Streptophyta > Magnoliopsida > Amborellales > Amborellaceae > Amborella > Amborella trichopoda. The sequence goes on from NC_142344.1 coordinate 25,638,477, forward strand.
AGATCCACCGTGACTCGGATGGTAGCGGATGAGGCGACGAAGCAGCTACACTTTTAAAATTCCTCTCTCACCAGTTTGTAACACCTGACCCTTTTTTGAATCAGGTTCCCAAGAGAGCAATCTCATAAGCGTCCAGGGTCTCCCTCGAAACCAGAGACACGTGCCGCTCGATCATCCAGGATCTACAGGGCGAGATCGAGGCACCTAACCCGCTTGTCGACTCTACTGGGGACTTACTACCCTTTTAGTCAGATCGTTCTTGTTTGGATGTTTTCTTCTTCTATTTTATGCTTTCATTATCTTTTCACATTCATTTATGGCTGCTGAGTTCTATAACCCCTTTATCCGGATCAAGGATTTTCTTATCCCCGTATTCGAGAGTGTCCCTAGGTAACAAGTTCCTTCGACTTCGTTCCCAACCATCCTCTTGAACAAAGACCCCTTGCCTAGCTCCCAAGTCTTAACCTGGACTAGTGTAAGGAAGGATTTGAAGGTCCCTCACTCCCCATCTCTTCGTTCTGGTGCAAACTCCACCAAGGCGCCTTGCATGGTCCGTACTTATGTTGCCCTGCACAGCATGCACCCAACCACCGACAAGTCACTTGCCAGTCATGTTCTTGAGGTACGTGGGAAGCCTACCCAGGCCCTTTCTACAAAAGGCAAGCAAGTTGCCATTGCGTTTATGGGTCGCCATAAGGCAACCCCCCACATTTTTGCATCACTGGTCTCTATCCCTAGAGGCTCAACACTTCGATTTGGAAACCCCACGGTCTCCACCCCCCACACACACAACAAGGCTCGTGGGTCACCCACTCGAGCCACACCTCAAGGCAACCCTTATGTTACCTTGAGTCTATGTCTAAGATCAAACGTTCCATGGCTAGGTCCTGCGTGCGCTACTCATATGCATCTCATTGCTCAGGGTAATGCCATTAATGTGCCAACCCAAGTACACAAGAGACAACTTTCTCATCCTCCTATTATGCACATACCAGTGCACCCTGTAAGAGGCAGACCTACACCTGTTCTCTTACAGACACTTGTTCATAGTTCTCGACCTCCTAAGGCCAGATCACCGGCACGAGCCTGGGTGGAGCCCCAGGTCCCCCAAATTCCTTCTTCAAGGGGCTCACATGCATCACCATCTCAAGCGTCCCCTTGCCCTGGACTCAGGCCTCCTCATGAGTCAACCCTACCCCTGCCTGCTCTTTTTTCATCGAGCAAGCACCTTCAGCCTTGATACTCGAAGGTTTTCTCCAAGAGTACCATCCTGAACCAGCCCCGTCACTTAGGGCGTGTCTCTTGAGCTCATAAGAGAGCTCGGGGCATGGACCTCAAGTATGATCGAGTCCTTCATTCTCCCCAGCTCAAGATGAATCCAATTCCTGACCCTCATTCATTGCCGCACTTGATGGAGAGGACTCTCTCCTCTGTAAGAAGAGTTGACTAGCCGCGATCGAGATTGCAGTTTTGGCAGAGGTCCACTAAAACCTCAAAGCTAAACGTGACAGACGGTTGTGAATTTTGACTAGGGAGGAGACCAAGGTAGTAAAAATAGCCAAGTTTGACAACCTTCTTCACCTAAATCCCTTCTAGCCCCTTCAGACGATGAAGCCTGAAGAAGAGCTCCATGAGCCCTGTGTTGTGGTTACTGTCACGAAAGAAGACCTAGCCAGTCAACAACCACAGTCCCAAGACCGTGGTGAACCGACTCAACAGCTACGATCTCAAGAGCGTCGTGAACCGGCTCAACATCCACTGTCCCAAGACCATAAAAAACAAGTCCAAATGCGATCCGCATAAAGGAGTCGAGTTTAGTCAGGGCATGCTGACCCCCTATTGACTGACCTACCATGTACAACTCGTCAAGCTCGCAAGCCTTTAGTTTCCCCTAACGTTGACCTCCCTAGAGAAATGGCCAGTGTAATGGTCATAAGCGATCCTGATGATACACAAGAGGATCGCATGAACAAGTTTGAGGATATGGTACACGTAATGATGGAAAAGATCGATCGTATTGACGTTGCACGCCAGTCGGCTAACCATGAGGTCAAGTCCCATCACTCTGATAGTGTACCTCCACGGCAGCCCCCTCCTTCTACCTCAAAAGACATTTATGTCCCTCATCCAGTCTCTCAATCAGATATTGATGCTATGGTCACCTATAACCTAAAGAACAGACAAATTCTAAACATACAGGGTGCGATGCCTTATCAAAGACCATACCCCTCCTATATTGATCAGGTCCCATTCTCGTCATACTATAAGAAAGAGAAATTTCCTCTATTCACTGGAACCACCACCCCAAACCAGCATATCGTCCACTTCTAAGCAACATGTCGGGAAACAGCAGCTGACATGAGACTTCTTATCCGCTAGTTCGTTGAGACCCTCGATGGCCCAGCATTCCAATGGTATGCCCGACTTCCTCCAAACTCGATGAATACATGGGAGGAGATGGAGAAATTGTTTTATCAACGCTTCTATGAGGTTGAGAGAGAGGTTCAAACCATCGAACTTCTCACCCTGACTCAAGACCCTGATGAGCCCGTGGATCAGTCATATCAAGATGGAGAAACTTAGCTTCTCGCCATCTTAATCCTATGCTTGAGAAGGAAGCAGTCCAAAATTGCGTGCAGAACATGCGACCTGAAATAGCTCTACATGTCGAGGCCTCCAATCCGACCTCCATGTCAGAGTTGATCTCTGAATCAGTTCGCATAATAAGTTTGTCATGTCACCATGGTGGGACATGACAACCATCTACAAGTTTACCGAACAACTGGGGTAATGGTAACTTTCGAAATAATACATGGGGCAGCCAACAGAAAGGGGTAATCAGTGCAGCTGTCATCATCACTGATTCAAAGAAGGATCCCTCCCAAACCTTGGACCTCTCTAAAGGGGTAAGCACGACAAAGGTAACATCTAAGGCTAGCAAGCTACAACAGTCGTACAATCGGGTACCTCCGCCAGCCAACCTTGATCGGGGTGATTATTTTGCCAAGCATAGGAACAAGGTCTATCCCTTCGAGAAGGAGTGGGTCCCTAAGCTGTTTTGGTTATTATTGGAACATAATATGATCCAGCATCCAAAAATCAAGTTCCCAGATCAATTTGACCTTAACACTCAAGCGAATTATTGTGCTTACCATCGGAGGATCAATCATCCCATAGATGACTGCTACACGCTGAAGGATATTATTGAGGCCCTGTTCCATATGGGTCAAATAAAGCTTGAAGATTTAAAGAAGGCCTTCCAGGCAGCTGAGGCCTCCCATGCTGTAACCATCCAAGAGGAGGACGAAATGACGAGTATCCCCTACAACTTCTTCATTATAATGCTTCAAGAAGGCATAATCCCACTGAAGCAGACAAGGCAACCCCTTCGCCTTGTTAAGGGGACCGAAGATCCATACCAACAGATAAGAGGACATTGCTTTTCAGAATGCACAACTTTCCTTGATATATTCTCAAAGAAGATCCGGGAGTGTCAAGAATTTTCCAACCTCTCCATAAGTGATCCCCGAAACGTTTCCCCATCAGGGCAGGAGGATCTCACAAAGCAAGACACTCATATCAATGATTCAAACTCTGCAAACCCTCGACTTCCCAGCCATGAATAATTTATCATGTCCGAAGCAGACTCAAGCCTTTAAGACGAGAAGCGGTTAGCCAGGCTAAAGGAGTTTGCTACCCCAGCGAGACAAATCAAACATCGCTTTAGAAAACAAGAAAGAGACAGACATCAAGGGCTGCTCGCCGAAGAAACAAGAACGCTCAATCCATAATCGAGCAAGAATTTCTCAAGCCCCTTCCTCCTTTGCCGACTTTACTGGACTTCATCCTTGGAACAATCCTTTTTCCTTCTTCATCTTGTCAAGAAGATGCTCCCGTCTCATCTCCCACTCATCAAACGTCTAATGAAGGTGAGGACATTAAAATCACTCTCAAACAGTCTAAGCAAGGGAAAGACCTAAAAGACCCCCTGCACCCGTCCAACCCTGGTGATGATGTAAAAAGCTGCCTAGGTCGGTTTGATGAGGGGAACAACCATAAAAGTCACCCACCTTCTAACCCTTCTCATCTTTCTTCTCTTGCTTCTCATTCTCCCTCTTTTGTCTCTCCTGTAAGTACAATCTTGATATGCCCAAACTTCGAGGCTCTAGACCAAGAACTAGTAGGATCCAATATTCGAAGAACGCAGCAAAAACAATTGAGAAAGACCCTGGCACAGGAAGCAGGATTCTTAACAGTTGCTGATGCCCTGGCAGCTAAAGCCAAGGCCGACCACCTTCTTCAAAGAAGCACAAGAAGTCGAAACCAAAGAAACCCCAGTGGCAACCTGAGCCTGACTTTGAGCAGATATTGAGAGAGTCAAGGGGGCAAAGTTTTTATTCTCAGGAAACATGCCACATGATACAAGTTTGTGAAGCACCAGCCAGTGTGGACCATACACTGTAGATAGCTGCCCAAAGACCGTGTGATTCTCATTGGCACACTTCTTGTACTCCAATCGTTGAATCCTAAATTCCTTGAAATCTCCAAGACGAACCCCTGCAGTCCTAGAAACGATCTCTGTTTATGGAAGATCCCTCCATTCCTCAAGTGGGGGAAGGTGTAGAAATTATAATCCACTCTAGGCCTCTATCGGAGCTAGAGATGTCATGATCATGGGTCTCTACACTTGAGATCGATCAAAAGATCTCTGAAACATCGATGAAGTGTTGCAAGAGGCTCTAGGAGAATGGGAAGAAGGTGGTTAGGCAACAACTGACTAGAAGAAATGAATCTTGGAGACGAAGCAGACCCCAGACCTACGTTCATTTTAGCGAGTATGTCTCCAGAAGAGAAAGAGGAGTTCACTACCTTCTTGAAAGTAAACCGTGACATCATTTCTTGACATTATCATGAGATGCTCAGCTTAGACCCTCAAGTAGTTGTTCAGCATCTCGGCATTGATCGGACTGTCAAACCCATCAAATAGAAATTAAGAAGATTCAGACCTGACCTCGAGATGCAGATAGATGTTGGGATAACCAAATTTAGACAAGCAGGTTTCGTCTATGAAGTCAAATACCCGAAATGGCTAGGAAATGTCATTCCGGTCAAGAAGAAGAATGGTCAAATCAGGGTGTGTATTGATTTTCGTGATTTGAATATTGCTTGTCCTAATGATGACTTCCCGTTGCCATTCACTGAGATGCTCATCGAATCTACAGCTCACTGTCAAATCTTTTCCTTCATGGACGGATACACCGGGTATAATCAGAGGGGTCTTCTGTTACACAATGATGCCTTTTGGATTAAAAAATGCTAATGCCACATATCAGAGAGCAATGACGACCATTTTTAAAGACATGATGCACAAAGAGGTGGAGAGTTATGTAGATGATTTGGTGGTAAAATCTGAAGAGATGGATGTTCACATGAGAGACCTTGGAAAGGTATTCGAGCGGTTGCGTCTTCACCAACTTAAAATGAACTCGTTAAAATGAGAAAAGACACTCTCAAGCCTTATCACGATACTGCAAAATCGTATATGGCTCAGTTTGAAGATGTATCCCTGAGTCACATCCCCAGAAGGCTAATTCGTAAGCTGATGCACTTACGAAACTCGACATTACAATTCAGCTGTCCTCATCAGGACCCACGCTTGTTTGGGTGGCTGAATGGAGACACATCCAACTAAGAACCGAGGTCGATGCGAACAATAAGAGAAATATCTTTCCTGAGTGTCCTCCTTATCCATTTGGAGCACTGCTATCAGCCAAAGAAATAATCAAGATCGAACAAGAAATAGCTCAGAGTCAAAGGAGCTAAATCAAGAACCAGAATTATTTGACCTAATATGCACAGAAATCGAGCAGGTAGAAGACTGGAGAGAGCTCATCATTAGTTTCTTAAAACATGGAAGGCTCCAAAAAGATCGTGGCGAATGCAACTGCATACGTCAAATGTCCACCATGTATACCCTCCTTAAAGGTGATGATGCTCTCTTTAGACAGTCATTTGACGACATTCTTCTTAGGTGTGTCGACATCCAAGGAGCAAATAAAGTGCTAGAAGAAGTCCATTCAAGCATCTGTGGACTACACTAGTCCGGTTCAAAGCTCTATGAATGAATATGCAGGTTGGGGTATTATTAGCCTTCCATGATCGCCGATTCCTTAAGCTATGTTAAAAAGTTCCAAGTGTACCAAATACACACCAGCCTGGTTCACCAGCCTCCAAAGCCCTTACACCCTACGGCTACATCATGGCCCTTCTCACAATGGGGTATGGACATTGTAGGGCTTATTGAACCCCCTTCTGCTATGGGCCATGTTTTTATCATAGTTGCAACCGATTACTTGTTTAAGTGGGCTGAAGTGATCCCCCTTAAGCAGGTTTCTGGGATAGAGGTAGCCTACTTCGTTCGACATCATAGCATATACCGCTTTGGAGTGCCCGACCAGATCATCACATTGATCACTTAATTAACCAGTTCGATTTCGAATGGAGATACTCGCCTATGTACCACCCTTGGGCGAATGAATTAGTTGAGGCTTTCAATAAGACTCTGTGCAATGTCTTAAGAAAGTCAATATCAAAAACAAGGAAGAACTGACATGAGAAGCTTCTCAAAGGACTGTGGGCTTATCGTACTACTACACGAAATGCTACCGATTCCACTCCTTATTCTCTGGTCTATGGGACTGTAGTAGTTTTACCTCTTGAAATACAAATCCCTTCATTGCGAGTCGTTATTCACCAAGGAATAACCAAAGATGAGAGAGTCAAACTCCGGTATCAAGAATTGGATGCACTCGATGGAAAGAGGCAAGAAGCTCAGCAGAACCTTAAACTCAACCAAGGGAGAATGAAGAGGGATTTTGACAAGTCTGTCAAGATCCACTCATTCACCCATGGTGATCTAGTCTTAACTGTCAAGAGGCCTATTGTTATGCATGGCCTGCATATAGGGAAGTTTGAGCTTAAGTGGGAAGGTCCCTTTACAGTAAAAAAGGTCTCCCCCAACGGAGCCTACATACTGGTACATCCTAATGGAGAGGCGGTGATGCCCCCTATCAACGGGCGATACCTAAAGAAGTACTATCCGTGATGCATATTCAATTAAAAGAGACTCAACGTGAAAACAAGCAAGATAGTCCATACAATCTCTAACTCCTTTTATTGTAGTAAAAATAAGTTACAAGTTACAAGAACCCCTTACTAGGGAGGTTACAAGCCTCTTACGTCTGACGATAAGAGGATGGTTACGAACCAAGACTTGTACTTTCGCTCTTGCATCTGAAAATAAGAGGGCGGTTACAAGCCAAAACAAATGCCTGTCCCATGAAGAAGAAGCAAACCCACCAAAGGAAGGCCCTCCTCATGAAGAAGAAGTGAAACCACTTAGAGAGTCAGCTTTATGTCATCTGACGAGTGAGAGGATGGTTACAGGCCAGAAGACAAAGCAGAGCATCTCCAAGAAGTTAGCCTCAGTCCATTCGACGGGTATGTCAAACATACAAGTCAGATATCCCACCTAACCTGTACATATAACATACAACGTGGGATTCATTCGACGTGTATATCAAACATACAAGGTGGCCTATGATGGAAAGCATTCCCTGTTCACAGTGGATGCCCTTCCACAGAACAACATTGACCTCACTCTTGTGCTGGAGAACTTGGCTTCCAACAGGTATCACAAGCCAGGCCACATCCTTCACCACATTTTGCCAGCTCATGGACAAACGCGTCATGTGGCTCATCGCCGAATGCCACAAACCCCGCACATGACTTACCTTCGCATGCGAGCGACATACTCCACATCGTGATAAGCCACACATGCTGATCAATATCGATTGAAGCCAGCACCGGCTGGGTCCTCCAGAGGTCAGCACTGATTGCGTGCCTAACGCACAGCGTCGACTACTTTGCTTGAGGGTCAGCGCCAATTGTATCAGCACTCCAAATCATCAGCGCCTATTGTCATAGTGTTAGTTGCACTTATGTTAGCGTCGGCCCTGTCACGACTATTTGCCTCTCAAGACTCCTCATTTTTCGAAGCATAAGTTTTCACCTCCTTAATGGTCGCATGAGTTCTGGAGCAAACCGTCACCCTGCCTTCAGCAATCGTACACTGCTCCACGACGGTTCACCTCCTGCAATCGTACGACCCACCTCTTGTGACCGTTCGTCTTCAGCCGGAACTTCTGTTATACAGTCGGAAACCTACTATGTTGTTTGAGCTGGGCATCACCAGAACCGTAGCAAACACTCCTGCAAACTTCCCATAAGTTCTTGAAAAACCTTGGAAAACACCACGAACAGTGTCGAAAAGTTACCACAACCTCCGGGAAACTCAAAAGATTCTCAAAAAAGTCTCAAGACATGCAAAAATACTCACTATTGTGTTTCCTGCTTCTTCTACCAGAAAAAAATTACACCCAGAACCTCTTTGGCTTTCTGAAAAATTCCTTGGAGAACTCTCCTTTTCCCGTTGCTTTCTCTGCAACTTCACCAAATTCTTGGTGAAGTTTGATTGCTAAAGGTCTTCCCTACAAAACCAACCGAAATCCCACTGTCTGCGGAAGAACCTTCCCTGTAAAACTTTTGTTGAAGTCTCACTGCTAACCGAAACTTTAACTGGGCACCCACCCTCTCTTCACTGTTACAGAAAACGTTTGCTTAAGTTTTTCTTTACCTTTGGTGAAGAGCGAGGGAAAACAAGATTTTACCCCCTTATATAAACTACACTACCCTTAAATGCCCCTCACAAACTGGGAATTCTAGTCGCTTCCAAAGCAACGATGAGTCCAGTCAGGATTTAAATCGAGCCTTGAGCTAACTCTCATCAATCCATGCCCAGCATCGGGTGAGTTTTGAACCACTTTAGCGCCGGTTAACTTAGAGCCAGGTGGATTCCAAACAAACTTAGCGTAGGTCACCCGACACCAGGGGTGTTTCAAATCACCTTAGCACCAGTTGACTAAGCGTCGGTCGTGTTCAAACAATGTCACGGCTCATGCTAATTGAGTTTTTTTTAGAAACCCAGTGCCAGTTGTGTTTTTGAGAGCTCATCGCCATTTGGACATTCGCAAGAAGCCATGATCGCTACACACGACGTCGGTTGTAGTACAAACAACCTATTGTCACCTACTCCAGGTTGAAGCCTTAATGTGCCATCCCTAGTGGATTTACACCTAGGCCATTGCACCCAAACTGAGACCTCCCCAATGGAGTCAAGAAGTTGTCCCTCATCCCCCAATAGGAGTCATGCCCATACTACAGCTGATTTCCCCAGTGGAGTTAAGATCATTTTTTACCTCTTCAATCCCCAGTGGGTCTGTCTGACATTAAGCTATCTCATCCCCTGGAAGTCAGTCTCATCTTTCACCCTAGTGAGTACGCTTACCCCTTTAAACCCTGGTGAGGTTTGCCTTTGATGGTCATCCTTCATCAAGCCACCATTTCCCTCTGCACCCTCTACTTGTGTATGACCTTAACTATTTCATCCCCAGGGAGTCAGATTACCATCCATAGGCCTATTCCCTGTAGAACTCTATCTACTTGGCGACCCACACTATGGTCTAGATGCACGACCCTAAACTCCATGATACGTATTATATGACCTTAAACTATAGCTATGGTCTATGTGCATGACCCTAAACTGCATAGTCCAAACTATATGACCTTAAACTGTAGCGGAGGTCTAGTTACATGACCCTAAACTGCATGGTCTTAGCTGTATGACTTTAAACTGCATAGCCACAGTCCAAACTCTATGACCTTAAACTATAGCGATGGTCTAGATGCATGACCCTAAACTCCATGGTCCGAACTAGATGACCTTAAACTATAGCGATGGTCTAAATGCACGACCCTACACTCTATGTTGCAAACTATATAACCTTAAACTAGAGGAGGTCTAGTTCCACGACCTTAAACTGCATGGTCCTAGTTGCATGACTTTAAACTGCATAACCATGGTCCAGTTGTATGACTTTAAACCATAGTGCACGTCCTAGCCGCATAACGATAAAACGTTCAGCACCATGGTCCAAACTATATGACCTTAAACTGTAGCAGAAGTCTAGTTGAATGACCTTAAACTGCACGGTCCTAGTTGTATGACTTTAAAATGCATAACCATAACAAATCCAAGGAGGGACGCTAGCTCATCTAGCTGGCAGGACTAGACCTTCAAGATCAGCTAATAGAACCTTGCCCCAACTAGACTCGATAGACAAGACCCATAGTGGTACTCTGAATGTCAAAAGCAAACCTGTGTAGCAGCAAACAAACACCTCCAAAAAAGTTCCTTCTTCCCCTAAAGTCTCCATGGACCTATCAATGCATCCCTATGTTGGAGCAACCTAGTTACACCATTACGTGAATCTCCTCGGCGCTCACATGGTCCTGTGCTTAAGAAGAAATAAAGTAAAAGTTGAAGGAAACTTTATGAATGATTGTCCTTCTCTCTTCACTTAAAGTACAACATTTGGTGGGGGAAGCGGTTTGAATGTATTTTTTAGCACCTTGGTCCCTGGTAGGAAGCAGATCAATAAAGCCTACAAGACAGTGGAAACTTCCGACAGTCTCAGAATGGCCCCAAAATTGGTCAAGATCTTAGTACTTCAAAAGACCACTTCAAAAGTTTCATCACGATCAGAAATGGCTAAGGCAGTGAACACAAAGAAACAATTTCAGCAAAATCGGTCTTTAGCACCTTGAAATGGACCTTGTAACTAGAGCTACACTTTTGTCATGTCAAATAAATCTGGCATGGTTGAAAACCCCTATGGGTCAAGTTTTGGCTTAATCGGGCACTTCAGGATGAAGTTATGGGTAAACGACTAAAAAGCGGTAGGCCGCACACTATTCCCGTTTGGCCTCACTGCACCAAAACACCATTGAAGGTTGTTGTTCTTACAGTTATGGGCAGTCACTTTTGGGGCAAATATCACACTCGTTCCAAGTCGGATCGCTCTCAAATTTGGTGAGCCCCATGACGACGCCCGAGCAGAGAGAAAAACTAAGTGAAAGTCACTGATCCTTCAAGGAAGTTACAGAAAACTTAGCAGCAGCATGCCTCGTTCGAGTAGCTAGATCACAACGCTGGCATACCCAATTGGCACGAACCAATTACATTATGTGCGTGAGGTTCGAGGTTATCTCTGGTCCGAACATCGGCTACGATGAACGGTTCGATTTCACACATGAAAGCATCAAAGCTGCTGTAAATTTTGGCAAATGAACTTCCACATTCTGGCAAAAAACTCAAGACGACAAAATCTTCATTCGGACATGAATTCAAGCTATGTTCATTGCAACATGATCGTAACGGCATGCTCAATGTGATTCAATGAGGAAATCATGAAGAAACATCAAGGAAGAAGCACACAATCAATCCAAAGTTTCAAGATTCATCCAAGATTCAAGTCTCATGATCATGCCTCAAAAACATGATTCATGGCTCGAAGTTGGGATCAAAATGATCGCCATGCCGAGCCCTATAAGAAAACAATAATCTTTCGATCAAACGGGCATCAGAACAACCATGAGTTAGCCACAAAAAATCACGTAAGACCTTGAGCAGCAACTAGGACTGTTTTGAGATTCCACACATTATTAGGCAGGGGTAAAACAGTCATTTTGCACCCATTTTTATAATTTCTTTAAAATCAATTAAATTGTAATTATCATCAATTTAGTTATTTTTGGGCATCCACTCATGTTTAGGCCCAATTCTATATAAGCATGCAAACTTAAATTGTAAAGACAGCTCGTTTCATTTGCGAGGTCATTCAATAAAAATTTCCATTCTTGCTTGAGCCTGTGAGTACATGTTGGAGAGAGAAGAAAAGGGCCGATACCCTTCGAGCATACAACTTTCTCTCTCCACCCCTCTTTCTCTCTCCTTCCCTCTTTCTCTCTCCTTCCCTCTTTCTCTCTTCCCCTCTTTCTCTATCCTCCTATTTTCCCTCTCTTCTTCTCACCTCAATCTCTTTCAATCTCTTCTTCTCATTTGTCTCTCTTTCCCCCATCACAACTGGTGTAAGCCTAGTGCCGGTTGGTTCTCCTCTCTCTCATTCCCAACGTCGGGTGGGGTTCTCTCTCCTCTTCCTTCATTCTCAACACCAGGTGGGCATTTTCTCTCTCCTCTTCCTCCATCCCAATACTAAGTGGGGTTTTCTCTCTCCTCTTCTTCCTTCATCCCAATATCAGGTGGGATTTTTTCTCTCCTCTTCCTTCATTCCAACACCGATTGGATCTCTCTCTCCTCCCTTCCTTAACAGTCGGTGACCCTAACACTGGTTGGATTTTCCTCTTCTCTCTTGTCACAGTCGGTGAAGCCTAGCACCGGTTGGATTTATCTCTCTTCTGTTGTAGTTGACAAAGCCTAGGCCAGCTCGATCTCTCTCAATTGCTTCTCTCCATGCAACTGGCATAAGCCTATCGCTAGGTGGTTCTCTTCTCTTTCTCTCTTCTCATCTGATACAGTCGGTGGAGCCTAGCACCTGCTGCTCTCTCTCTTCTCTTCTCTTCTCTTCCTATTAATTTTATCCTCTCATCTCTTCTCCCTCCCTCTGTTTGTTCCCTTCTTCTCTTACCTCATTCTTTCCCCCATAACCACCATGTTGCTATTCTTTCGTTCGACTAAGAGGGACTGAGGTTATCCTCTCATAGAATGTCGTCTAGCCGTAATGTTGATGTGCTAGAATTACTTGACCCGCTTTTTTGCCACGACAGATTGACCATCGTGCTTAGCTAATTAGTATTGGTGATGACGTCTAGTAGTGATCCCATGAGCCGGTCTTAGTACCGAGCCCGTTTTTGCTACCATGTTAGGCCAATTACTCGCTAGCTTGATCCTCTCGCTCAGTCGAACTCTTCTCTCCCCCATCTTTTTCTCTTCTTCTTTTTGAATGTGCATGCTTGTGTACGTTCATCAAAGATGAAAAAGGTGAGGTTTGACCCACCCATCTTACAACCTTTGCCATATATGTTTGTGATTGTAGAAAACAAGAAGAATATGAGCCAAAGGAGACAATTTCGAACCAGTTTGATTACTGAGGGGCTTTCTTCATGATCTACGAGGGCACCCATGCGAGCCAGCCTGAGTAAGTCCCGAATCCACCTTTAAAACCCCTCCCTCACCGGTTGGTAACACCTAGTCCCGTTCTCGAATGAGGTTCCCGAGAGAGCGAGATTGAGGCACCTAGCCACCTGCAAGTTTCCCTTTTCCTTTCTTCACACTTTTGCAGTTCGCAACTACAAAATTTAATTGTGTTTCCGATGAGCCCACTACTGCTCCTCCTTCTTCTCTCTTGTTGACTAGAGGATTGTCACAAAACCCCTGACCCTTCTGCAACCTATCAGCAACTACGGAACTATTGGAAAAGCACTAGAATTTTGGCAGAGCACCACTGCGAATCTCGCAGTTTTGCCAGAGTCTTGATGAAGCCTTGAGAAGTTTCAACACCCTCGAAAGAAGTTTGCAAGCACTCTACAAAGACCCATGACCTGCTCAAGTTCACCAGAAAGCTATTGAAGGCCTATCTACTGCAAGTACTTGTTGGGAAAGTCCTACCATAAGTCTCTTGATGGAGGCTCCAGCTCTCTCTCTCTAAAAAGCTCTCTTCGCTATTTTACCTTTCGATAAAACAACAAAATAGATTTTTACCCCCGTTTATATACTCAGTAGTGCCACGAACTGCCCCTCACAAATTTGAAACGATGCTCCAATCCTAATCTTCAGACAGCAGTAGGGCCAGGCTGGGGCGGGTCAAGCCCGAGACTCGAAAGGGTTATCGAGCTATGGCTGTGCGCTTCACCAAGGAGCTATCGTCGCTCCCTTTGTGAGGACTTGAAGTCGCACTCACCTCACCCAAAAACCATCTCCACATGCTTTACTAGAAGGTATCACCACGTGCACTTCACAAGGGCCTAACGTCGTGCGCACTTCATCAGGGCACTAACACCGCGTGCGCCATCCAAAAATTAGCATCGTGCGCATGCCATGGCACTCCCATTTGGACCTTCTTCCGGCATCCCCAGGAAGTTCATCCCCTGCACCCCAGTTTCACTCTTCACGAGTCGAGTCTCCAGTTACGACTATGTTTCCAAGGGAGTCACTTTCCCTTACCACGGCCATCGTCTAGATGAACAACCCTAAATTGCACGGTCCAAACTATACGACCTTAAACTATAACAGAGGTCTAGTTGCACGACCTTAAACTGCATGGTCCTAGCCGCATGACTTTAAACTACATGGTCATGGTCCGTGCTACAAGACCTTAAAACTGTAACACACGTCCATATAGCAAGACAATAAAACGGTGCGATAAATAGCCCATACGCATGACTCTATACTACAAAATGGGCTCACCTCTTCACCAGGTGTATTCCATCAACATCCTCAGTGGAGTTAGACATATTCCATCAACATCCCTAATGGAGTTAGGTGTATGTAAAAAGAAAAAGAGGGTCGCCTTACCCCTTCAATCCCCGATGGGCATGTTTCACACCAACATTCCTAATAGGAGTTGCATCCATACCACAACCCGTTATCTCCAAGGGGTCTTATCTTTGCAAACCCCAGTGAGGTTGCATCTATGCTCTGGCCTGTCATCCTCAATAGAGTTACACCCATACCATTACTCACTATCCCCAGGGAGCAACACTGGCCTTCCTAATCCCTAGTGGAGTTCACTTCCATTTACCACTCCTTGTAGGGCCAACATCTTCATCTAAAGCTCTTTGCTTGTGTATAGCCTTAATTATTTCCTGAGGGAGTCAGATTGTTATCCACAGACCTATCTCCTATGCAGCTTCACCTACATAGTGATCCATACAATGGTTCGTGCCGTATGACCCTAAACTGTACAACCATGTAAACTATAGCGGAGGTCTACTTGCATGACCTCAAACTTCATGGTCCGTGCTGCATGACCTTAAACTGCACAGCCATGATCTAGGTGCATGACCCTAAACTGCATGCTCCAGACCCTTCAACTGTAGTAGAGGTCTAGTTGCACGACCTTAAACTGCATGGTCCTAGTTGCATGACTTTAAACTGCATAATCACGGTCCAAGCTATATGACCTTAAACCATAATGCATGTCCTGCCCGCATGACGTTAAACTGCTTTGCACAGATCCTAAAGGCATGACCTTAAAAACGCCCTCACATATGCACACACCCCCTTTACGTGCATCTTCATGCACGCCTTCCTTAACCGACCCATCCGTGTGCGCACACCACCTTCATAAATTCCTCAATGAATCCATTCACTTCACTACCATCATCCATCATTCCCCAGTGAGTTTCACCCATGCTCACAAAACGGTGAATCATTTTGCCATCCATACTCGTCGTAAGCTAGTGGGTCACCATTTTTCACCCACCATTCATACATCATCCATCCTTCATAGGTGGCCTCGTGCTATTTCCCCTAAGTGAGTGAAAACCACTACCATACTCACTCCACGGCCTCCACAGACTACCATTCATCGCCACTACGGTCCAGCTATAACTGTAGTGCACGTCTTGGCCACCTGACGTTAAAAGGCTTCACACAGGTCTCGAAGGCATGATCTTAAACATGCCTTCACAGAAAATAACATGGATGGTGTATACCTGGACAAGGGAACACCATAAGTAAAAATGATGGATGGGCATGGTCACGAAACCATGAGTAAAAGAGTTTCGTGAATACCCGGGCACAGTGAAAACCCCAAAAGGGCTTCGTGAGAAAAAATATATGAAAAGGGTAGATATGGCCGCAAGGTCATGGGTAAAAGAGTCCAAAAATCAAGTTGATGAAAACCGTCTCTATGGCTCCACTTCCCCAGTCCAAGTGAAAGTCCGCAAAGGGCACTTCAATCAACAAAAGCAGGTTGATGCAGCTTCACAGCCTCAGTCGACACCCAATTGCCAAACAAGCACAATTCTTGCTAATGAGGTCCACATAAAATCCTCAACTGCTAGCATCCAATCACGACACAAAATGGCTCACCCGGGAGTGAGAGCCTTACCAGATCTCCCAAACAACAAGAGCGAGAACACCCTTATGACAAACCAAAGACTTTGAAGGCAAGAAACTGACAAAGCTAGGCCGGACCAGAGACTTCAGGCTGCCTCATCGAAACCCCTTTAGTCGACAGGCCCAGACCTTCCGGACAGGCAACAAAAGCCCCCAACTGGACCCAACAGATGGAGCCCACAGTGGTACCTTGACTGTCAAAAGCAAACCTGGTGTAGCAGCAAACAAATGCCGACCAAAGTTTATTTGGCTGTCAATCCAATAGTGTCCAAAAAACATGGCACCTGGCCTTCGGATAGGCCCGATTCTAACCAACGAGGTCCACACAAAGTCCTCAACTGTCAGAATCGCAAACAGTCCCTTGAGGGTGAGGACTTCGATGGATCCTTAAAAATTCTTTTCTCCCCGCAAGGTCTTCACAGATGGACCTGTACATTGCATTCAAACATCTAAGCATTCTAATTACAACATTACGTGAATCTCCTTGACCTTCACGTAGTCCTGTGGCTAGGAAGAAAAAGACAAAGTCAGAGGAAATTTTTTGAATGATTGTCCTTCTCAGTTCTCTTGAACTGCAACATTCGAAGGGGCATGCTTTGGAAGACATTTTTCATCATCACGGGTCCCCGATGAGGAATAAAAGGGAGAAGCCGATCAATAAAGCCTAACAAACAATGGAAATCTTGACAGTCTAAGAATGGCCTTAGAACTGGTCATGATCTTCCAAAACACTTTTGAAAGTCTCCTGCCAAGTTTAGTCACATTCCGACAAGTCTAAGGCAGTGCAGACAGAGAAATAGTTTTTGCAGAATCAGCCTGTAGCACCCTAAAACGGACCCCTTTAACTAGAACTATATTTTTGATGCATCAAATTGCTGTGGGACCACCACCATTGGATCGATCTTCCATGGTTGAAAATCCCTAGGGGTCAAATTTCAGCTAAAACAGATCTTCCAGCAAGAAGTTATAGGCTAAAAAGCAAAACAGGAGGAGTCGCACGCTATTCCGTGCGACCACCCAGCAACTAAACTCCATTAAAGGGACAGTCACGAACAGTGACTTGTGATGCTTATATTTCCTTTGTTTAAGATTGTATCGTGCTCAAACTTTTTGGAGCGTGTTCGTCGATGAGCATTTCATATACGGCACGTCTCGTGACGAAGCCCGATCATGAAGAAAAGCTAGAGAGAAGTTGCTGATCCATGAAGAAAGTTACAGAAAAATTAACTGCAACACACCTCACTTGAGTGGCCAAATCACGATGCTCACAAGTCACACACGAAGCCAATGAAGTGACTGCAAATTCCAGTGCCGAAATTCCAGATTCCGGCCAAAACTCAAAATTTGTGAAATCTTCGTTCAAGCATGAAATCGAGCTGTGTTTGTTGCCATACGATCATGACGGCATGCTCAGTGTGATCCAGTGAAGAAACCAAGGAAAAACATCAAGGAATGAGCACACTATCGATTCCAAGTTTGCAAAGATTCATCTAAAATTCAAGTCATATGATCGTAGCCTAAAAACATGATCCATAGCTTGAAGTTGGTGTCAAATCGATCCCCATGCCAAGCCCTATAAGAAAACAATCGTCTTTCGATCAAACGGGCATCAAAACAACCCCAGATCATCCAAGAAAGATCACGCAAGTTCTAGGGCAGCTGCAGAGACTGTTTTGAAATTACATGAATTGTTAGGAAGGGGCAAATCTGTCATTTTTCACCCTATTTTCTTATTTTATTTAATTCAATTAAATCTTAATTTCCAACAATTAGGATTAATTTTGATTAATCAACCCATGTTTGGGTAAAACTCTATATATACCACATACTACCATTGTACGAGGACCCTTTTTACAAAAGAGACTTTTTCCTTAGTAAAATCTCTATTTCTTCTTACTGTTGGGTCACGTTCTGAGGGAGAGAGACAGTGGAGAGAAATGTTTGGATTGGTATCCTAAGGCTCAAGGTAAATCCTTCTCTCTCTTCTCTTCCTTTCTTTCTTCTTCCCTTGCTTCTTCTTCCTCTTCTCCTCCATATGGGCTCTTCTCAGAGGCCCTGCATGACAGTGGCAGTGTTGTGCATGCCTCTTTCTTTCTCTCTTCTTCTGTGGTTTCACAGGTCGCGCAAGGCGATGGCAGCACCAAGCCCGAGCTTCTTTCTCTTTCTTTTCTTCTAGAAACCCCAGTGGCCCGTTGAGCCTGACTTTGAGTAGAGACTGAGAGAATCAAGGGGACAGAGAATTTATTATCAGGAAGCTTGCCACATGGTACAAGTTTATGAAGTACCATCCAGCGCGAGGCAAACATTGCAGATACCCGTGCAAAGACCATGTGATTCGTACAAGGACACTTCTCGCCCTATAATCATTGAATCTCAAATGCCCTATAAACTCCAAGTTGAACTGCAGCCTAAGATGCAATCCATGTTTATAGAAGATTCTGTTGTTCCTCAATTTGGGGAGATGTCAGGGGTCATGGGTCTTTGCACTTGAGGTCAATCAAAATACATCTAAAAACAATGATGAAGATTTGCAAGAGGCTCCAGAAGAATGGGAAGAAGGCGGTCAAGCTACTGCAAACGTACTCGAAGAAATAAATCTAGGCGATGAAGCTAGCCCTAGGCCTACTTTCATCTTGGCAAATATGTCTCCAGAAGAAAAACAAAATTTTACTACTTTCTTGCGAGCAAACTGAGATGTCTTTGCTTGACATTACCATGAGAAGCCTGGTTTAGACCCTCAAGTCGACGTTCACCTCCTCGATGTCGATCCTACTGTCAAACCTGTCAAGAAGAAATCAAGGATGTTCAGGCCCGACCTTGAAATGCAGATAAACGTCGAAGTTACCAAACTCAGACAAGCAGGCTTCATTCGTGAAGTCAAGTACCCGAAATGGCTAGCAAATGTTGTTTCAGTCAAGAAGAAAAATGGCTAAATCAAGGTTTGCGTTGACTTCTGCGAGCTTAATACCACCTGTCCCAAAGCTGACTTCTCGTTGCCATTCACCGAGATGCTCATCGACTTTACTGCCCACTGCTAAATCTTCTCCTTCATGGATGGATACTCCGATCATAATCAGATACGGATGGCACCCGAAGATGAGGAAGTCACTGCGTTCTTGACTCCAAAAGGGGTCTTCTGTTACACAATGATGCCTTTTGGATAAAAGAATGCTGGTGCCACATACCAGAGAGCATTGATGACCATCATCAAAGACATAATGCACAAGGAGGTGGAGTGTTATGTACATGACTTGGTGGTAAAATCTGAGGAGAAAGACGCTCACATGAGAAACCTTGAAAAGGTATTAGAGCAACTACGTCTTCATCAACTTAAAATGAACCCACTAAAATGCGCTTTTGGTGTGCATTTGGGAAAGTTCTTGGGGTTCATTGTCAGACATCGAGGGCTTGAAGTTGAGCTAGTCAAGATTAAGGCGATCCAAGACATGTCGTCACCAACTACACTGCGAGAACTGTGTTCTCTTCGAGGACAACTAGCATACATCCGTAGGTTCATCTCAAATCTCTCTAGTAGTTGTAAACCCTTTACACACCTATTAAAGAAGGAGACTCCATGCATTTGGGATGAAGCATGTCATGTAGCCCTTGATGACATCAAGCAGTAATTGCTCAATCCTCTAGTACTTTTTACACCAGTGTTGGGAAAATCACTCATCCTATACGTGACTTCTTTAGACGAGTACCTCGGAGCATTGTTAGCACAAAACAATGACGAGGGAAAAGAAACGACACTTTATTATCTCAGCCGCAGGATGCAAAGGGCCGAGAAGAATTATCCCCCAATAGCAAAGATGTGCTTGGCCCTAATCTTCGCATTACAAAAACTTTGCCATTACTTGCTTGATCATGAAGTGAAACTCATATCAAAAGCAGATCGTGTAAAGTTTCTCATGACACGCCCCTACTTGTTAGTGCACCTTGCTAAATGGCCATTATTGCTGATGGAATTCGACATCACATATGTCCTACAGAAGGCATCGAGGGCTAGGCCTTGGCTGATTTTCTTGCAGCACACCCCATAACTGCAGAATCTCCATTGTCGAGCGACCTCCTTGGCGAAGAAGTGTTTTATGTTGACCTTGCTCATGTGTGGGAATTGTACTTCGATGGAGCCTACCAATCAGACTGAGGAGGCACCAGAGTATTAGTCTTGACTCTGAAAGGAGGAGTATTGCAACTTTCTTTCTCTCTCGCTCAGGCCGAATCTCATAATGCGGCAGAATATCAGGCCCTTATAATCGGGTTGGAGATTGCTTTCGACCTCGACTTGGAGGAGCTCAAGATCTATGGTGACTCTGAGTTGGTTATCCGGGAGCTCAAAGGGATCAATGACATGAGGAAAGGCACTTTCAAGCCTTATCATGATACTACAAAATCGTATATGGCCCAGTTTGAGGATATATCCTTGAGTCGCATCCCCAGGAGGCTAAACTCACAGGTTGATGCACTTGCAAAACTCGAGGCTATAATTCAATTATCCACATCAGGACCCACGTTTGTCTTGGTAGCAAAATGGAGACACATTGAACTAAGAACATAGGTAGATGCAGATGATGAGAGAAATATCTTCCTCGAGTTCCCTCCTTATCCATTCAGAGCACTTCTATCAACTAAAGAAGTAATCATGACTGAACAAGAAATGGCACGGAGTCAAGGAGCTAAGGTTCAAAACTGGCAACCGGAGTTCTTCGACCCCATATCTAGGGAAATTGAACAGGTAGAAGATTAGAGAGAGCCCATCACTAGTTTTCTAAAACTTGGTAGACTCCCGGAAGATCATTTCGAGCACAATAGTGTACGTTGAATGTCTACCAAGGAGATGCTCTCTTCGTACGGTCATTTAACAGTATTCTTCTTAAACGTGTGGATGTGCAAGACGTAAATAAGGTGTTAGAAGAGGTACACTCAGGCATTTGTGGACTACACTAATCCAGTCCTAAGCTCTACCAACGGATACGTAGATTGGGGTATTATTGGCCTTCCATGATCGCTGATTCCTTAAACTATGTTAAAAAGTGCTAGATATGCCAAATACATTCAAGCCTTGTTCATCAACCTCCAGAGCCCTTACACCTTATGGTTGCATCATGGGCCTTCTCACAATGGGGTATGGACATTGTAGGGCCTATTGACCCTCCTTCGGTAATGGGCCATGTCTTTATTCTAGTTGAAATAGATTATTTTTCTAAGTGAGCTGAAGCAGTCCCCCTTAAGCAAGTTCCTGGGACAACAGTGGCCAACTTCGTTCGATAGCACATTATACACCGGTTTAGGGTGCCTGACCGGATTATGTCGGACAATGGCCCTCAATTTGAAAGTCACCATATTGATTGCCTGGTTAACCAGTTTGGTTTTGAATGGAGGTACTCGACTATATACCACCCTTAGGTGAATGGCTTGGCTAAGGCCTTCAATAAGACTCTGTGCAATGTTTTACGAAAATCGGTATCAAAGACGAAGAAGAACTGGAACTAGAAGCTTCCCGAAGTACTATGTGCTTATCATACTACTACACGAAAATGCTACTGATTCCACTCCTTACTCCCTGGTCTATGACGGTGAAGTAGCTTTACCTCTCGAAATTCAGATTCCTTCATTGCGTATCGCTATACATCAAGGACTAACCGAAGATGAGAGAGTCAAACTTCGATATTAAGAATTGGATGCACTATATGAAAGGAGACTAGAGGCTCAGTAGAACCTCGAACTCAACCAAGGTAGAATGAAGAGGACTTGGACAAGTCAGGCAAGGTCCACTCATTCGCCCGTGGGGATCTAGTTATGGCTGTTAAGGGGCCGATTATTGTGCATGGCCAGCATAAAGGGAAGTTTGAACCCAAGTGGGAAGGTCATTTTATAGTAAAAAAAGTCTCGCCAAATGGAGCTTACATACTAGCACATCCTGATGGAGGGAGGCAATGTCCCGTATCAATGATTGGTACCTAGAGAAGTATTATCCGTAATGCATATTCAAGAAAAGAGATTCAACACAAATCAAGCAAGATAGTCCAAACAAAGTATAAACCCTTTTTATTGCATTAAAAAGGAGTTACAAGTTATAAGCCAAAAAGCCCATTATTTGGGAGGTTACAAATCTCTTGCATCTGAGGATAAAAGGATAATTACAAACCAAAACCTGCAGTGTTGCTCTTGCATCTGAGGATAAGAGGACAGTTATAGGCTAAAAGAGTTGCTCTCCTAGAAGAAGCAAACCCACGAAAGAGTTGCTCTCCTAGAAGAAGCAAACAAAAGAGGTGCTCTCCTAGAAGAAGCAAACCACAAAAGAGTTGCCCTCTTAGAAGAAGCAAACCCACTAAAGAGTTGCTCTCTTAGAAGAAGCAAACCCACTAAAGAAGCACCCTCATCATGAAGAAGAAGCAAAACCATTTGGAGAGTCAGCTTCAATCCATCTGACGAGTGCCACCAAAGAGGATGGTTACAAGCCAAAAGAAGAAGCCAACCATTTATGAGTCAGCTTCAATTCATCTGATGAGTATATCAAACATACAAAGCGGACTTCTCTTGTAAGGAAGTAACCTATGATGGAGAACATACCTTGTTCACAGTGGACGCCCTTCCACAGAACAACATGGACTTCATTGTTGTGTTGAAGGACTTGGCTTCTAATGGGCATCATAAGTCAAGCCTTATCACCCGTCACCACCCCTTTGTCTACCCAAGTCAGCACCGTGCATGATAATCACTGCACATGGCTCAGCGTCATGCGCAATAATTCCCACATGCGACTCATTACCACATGTGAACAACATTGTGCGCAACATAATGATGACCATGCACAGATAAGTGTCGTCTAAGGCCAGCACTGGCTGTGTCTTCCAAAGGCTAACGTCGGTTGTGCTGCTAACTCCTAGCGCCGGTTGCCTTTCTTGAGGACTAGCACCGATTGTGTTTCTAAGAGGTCAATGTCGGTTGTGTTTTTAATGCCTATAGCCGACTGTGTATCTTAAAGACTATCACCGACAATCTTTCTTAGGCCTTGCGCCAGCTGCGTCCTCTGAGTCAGTGCCGACTATATTTTAAGGCCTCTCGCTGCCGTGACTGTTCACGTCCCAGTCGGTTTTTGTTTTCCATGCGTCTCCTCGATTTTCGAGACCCCTCGTTTTCTGACCAAAGTCCCTTCGCCTCCCTGACGGTCACACGATTTTTAAGGGGGACCGTCCGCCTCCTCAGTGGACACACATCCTCACACGTATGGATGGCAACCATTCTCTTCCCTGACAGCTGCACACCTTCCAAAAGTAATCGTCCAGCTTCAGAGACGGTTTGTCTCCCCCTGACCCTTCAGTTTCTTGCCTAAACTCCCCTGTCGCTACCGAAAACCTCTATAACCTCCCCCAAGTTGCTGGGAAACCACTTACATCCGTCGAAAAAACTCCCAAAACTAGCAGAAATTCTTTACCAGCCCATTGCTACAACCTGTGCCTCTTCTTCCCTTCACAAATAATGGTCAAAGTTCCCCTGCTTCCCGAAAACCCCCTGTGCTGACTGAGAAACTCTGGTTACTCCAATGAAATCTTGCCTCCTTCTCTATAAGCATCTCCTTGTTCGACCGGAACCTCCCCTGCTTGTTGGCAAACCTCCTACTTACTCTTACCGAAACACCCACTATTTTTGGGACCTTCCACCGGGAACTCTCTTCTCACCGTTAAAATTTTTTTTCTTAAGTCTTTTTTACCTTTGGTGAAAAGTAGTGGAAATGGGGTTTTACCCCTTTATATAGCCAATGTTATACCTAACTGCCCCTCACAAATTGGGAATCTCAATAGTGTCCTAGAAGGCCAAACGATGATGGGTTGGGTCCGGCTTTGACCCAAGGCTAGAGGCAAGTCTCATTGCCATCTGTAAATCCCATTCCAACAGAGGCCAGGACCGGGTCGGGCTCAGAGTCGAAGCCCAAACACTAACCCACACCCTGGCTATGTGATCAAAAATGACTCAGCGCCATCTGTGTTGTTGGTGACTTCAGCACCGGCTGTGTCCTTAATAATCCCAGCGCCGACTATGACCTCAGTAACCCGAGCACCAACTGTGTCCTCAGTAACCCCAACACCTGCTGCATCCTCAACAACCCTAGTGCCGATTGTGTCCTCAGTAACCATAACTCCACCTGCATTCTCAACGACTCAGCCCTGGTTGTGCTCACGATATAGCACGGGCTGTCCGCAGTGCTGGTTGTGTTCAAGAAATAATGTTCATCATTCATAGCACAACCTATGTTTTCAACAAATTCGGCATCGGCTGAATGCTCAAGGAATGAAGGTCTTTGCACCTGCCGCTGGCCGTGTTTTAAACACTCTATTGTTGCCATACTCCGAGACGAAGCCGTGTGTGTCTTATTTCTGTTATCCCCAGTGAAGTTGCATCTTGACTGTGACCTATTATCCTCAGCAAAGTGGAACCCAGGATGTTCAAACCCAGGTCATTATTTCTCATCCCCAGTAGGAGAGTCACACTTGTACTGCAGCTTATTATCCTCATTGGTTTGCCTCACACCTAGTTACTTTGCCCTCAAGGATGTAAAGGACCCACATTTGTCCCCTTTTCCCCAATAAAGTCGGCCTTCCCATCTGAGCCTCTTGCTAGCTTTAATCATTTTATTCCTAGGGAGTCACACTTACCCTCCTAATCCCCAGCAAAGTTTGCCACTGCTCGTAGGGCCTTAACCATTTTATCCCCAGGGGGTCAGATTGCTATCCACAGACATATTCCCTATGGATCTTCACTTACATTACAACCCACAAAATGGTCCATGTAGTATGACCTTAAATTGTATAGCCTCAGTTTAGTTGTACGACCATAAACTACATGGTCCAAACTATATGACCTTAAACTATAGTGGAAGTCTAATTGCATGACCTTAAACTGCATAATCCAAGCTGCGAGACTCTAAACTGCACAGTCCAAGCTACATGACTTTAAACTATGGTACACGTCATAGCCGCAAAACGTTAAAAGGCTCAGCACCACAGTCTAAACTACATGACCATAAACTGTAGCGGAGGTCTAGTTGCACGACCTTAAAAATACATGGTCTTAGTTGCATGACTTTAAAGTGCATAACCACGATCGAAGCTATATGACCCTAAACCATTGTGCACATCCTGACCGTATGAAAATAAACTGCTTTGCATAGGTCCCAAAGGTAAAACCATAAACTCACCCCGTCATATGTGCACACGCCTTTTACATGCATTTTCATGCATGTCTTCCCTAATCGACCCGTTTGTGTGCTCACACCACCTTCGCTACCTCCGTAGTGAGTCCATTCATTTCACCATCCTCCACCATTCCCTAGTGAGTCTAACCCGCACTCACAAAATGGTGAACCATATCTCCACCTATACTCATCGTACACTAGTGGGGCACCATTTGTCACCCCACCTTTCATACATCATCCATCTTTCATAGGTAGTCTCATGCCATCACCCCAAAAGTGAGCTAAAAGCACACCATACTCATTCCATGGCCTCTACAGACTGTTATCCATCTCCACTACGGTCCAGCTGTATGACCTTAAATTATAGTGCACGTCCTGACCGTATGACAGTAAAAGTCTTTGCACAGGTCTTGAAGGCATGACCTTAAACACACCTTCACAAAAATAACGGGCATAGTGTATACCTTAACAAGGGAATGCCATGGGTAAAAATGACAGACGGGTATGGTCACGAAACCATGGGCAAAAGAGTTTTGTGAATAAAGACGGGGCCTGGTGAAAACCTAAAAGGGAACTGTGAGTAAAAATGAAAGAATAAGGGTGGACATGACCCAAAGGTCATGGGTAAAGAGCCTCAAATAAAAGGAAGTGAGTGAAAACCGTCTCTACGGTGCCGCCTCCCAAGTTCAAGTGAAAATCTACAAAGGACGCTTAAACCAATGAACAGGTTGATGTAGCATTCGTCTCAGCGCACACTCAAAAAAAGAAAAATCCCTGGCATCACCATACCAGGACCCAAAAGATACAAGCTTCAAGGAAAAGATTCCAACAGCTTGAGTCTATTCACAAAAAGCACTCGAAAGACATAATACTTGCCCAAACGGCAAGACAAGTCTCATGAGGAAAAACATTATTCCCACGAGGTCACAAACACACTCTAAAATGCTAAAGATCACTACGAAGGCAAGAAACAGATAAAGCGAGGGCGAACCTGCCAGAGACTTCTGTCTGCTTTGCCACAATTCCCTCTAGCCGACAGGCCCAGACTTTTGGGACCGACTAACAAAATACCCCAACTGGACCTTGCAAACAGGGCCCACAGCGGTATTATGGCTGTCAAAAGCAAATCTGGTGTAGCAGCACTAATCAACGGCTCTTCAGTAAACCATCAACGAAATCATTCAAACAAACCAAAAGACGCTCCAATAAGGCTAAGTCAACCATTTACTTTGGACCTATTATGTAACAACCTGCTAGCAGTGGGTAAGGGTTATATCTAAAGTTGGTCACCTCGATAAACTGAGGTACCCTACCCACCAAGGAACAACTGGTCCACGACGCAGACGAGCACCGACCAAAGGCTCTTTTGTTGTCTATCCAAGACAAAGAAACCTAAACCAGATGGGAACAATGCCCTTCGACATGGCACTCGATTGTCAGATGGGTTGATTTTGACTAACGAGGTCCGTATAAAATCCTCAGCTTCAGAATCACAAACAGTCCACACGAGGGGGAGGACTTTGATAAGATCGTAAAAAAAGTCTCTTCTCCCCCTAAATTATCCATGGACGGACCTGCGAATAAATGTATCCCTACGTCTGAGCATCCTGGTTGCACCATTGTGTGAATCTCCTCTGCGTTCACATGGTCCTATGGTAAGGAATAAAAAAAGTAATAAAGCCAAAGGAAATTTTTTGAATGTTGTCTTTCTCACTTCTCTTGAGGCACAACATTCGATGGAGCAAGCTGCTTGAATACATTTTTTACCACATTGGTCCCTGATGCGGAATAAAGAGGAAGCAGGTCAATAAAGCCTACAAAACAGTGGAAATTTTGACAATTTCAAAATGGCTCTAGAACTGGTCAAGATCATCATCAGCACTCCAAAAGGCTAGCTGTCAAGTTTTATTACAATCAGATATGTCTAAGTCAATGAACACAGATAAACAATTTTGGAGAAATTGGCCTCTAGCACTCTGAAATGGACCCTGTAACTAGAACTACATTTTTGGTAGGTCAAATTGCTGTGGGACCACCACCATTGGATTTGGAAAAGTCGAAAATCCCTATGGGTCAAGTTTCAGCTTAATCAAACACTCCAGAACAACGTTATGGGTAAAATACAAAAAAAGGGTAAGCTGCACATTACTCTTGTGTGGCCACCCTGCACCAAAACACCATTAAAAGTGGTTGTTTTCACAATCACGGGTAGTGACTTTCGGTGCCCATATATCACTTGATTTGAATCAGATCGTGCTCAAATTTTATGAGCATATTCATCTCATTGAGACGAGCGTTTCGATATGTGGTACGCCCCATGATGATGCCCGAGCTGGGAGAAAAACTAGAAAGAAGTTGTTGGTCTGTAAAGAAAATTGTAGAAAATTCAGCAGCAGCATGCCTCACTTGAGTGGCCAAATCATGACGCTCACGTACCCGATTGATATGAAACCAATTGCATTATGTGCATAAGGTCCATGGCTACCACTTGTCCGAACCTTGTGTACAATGAATAGTTGGATTTCACCCACGAAGACGTCGAAACTGCTGTAAATTCCAATCGCCGGATTTCAAGATTCTTAACAAAACTAATGACGACAAAATCTTCATCCGGACACGAAATCGAGTTAGATTTCATGCAATGTGGTCGTGATGGCATGGTCAGTGTGATTCAGAAAAGAAACAAAAGGAAAACATCAAGGAACAACGCACTATCGATCCGAAGTTTTCAAGATTCGTCCAAAATTTTAGTCTCATGATCATGGCTCAAAAACATGATTCATGTCTCAAAGTTGGTGTCAAATTGATCGCCATGCCTAGCCTTACAAGAAAAAATAATCATTCAATTAAATGAGCTTCAAAACAACCCTTGATCAATCATAAAAGGTCACACGAATTCTCAGGCAGCAGTAGGGACCGTTTTGAAATTCCACATATTGTTAACCAGGGGCAAAACAATCTTTTTTTCTTACACCCATTTTTAGAATTTATTTTAATTAAATTAAATTGTAATTATCTTCAATTTAGGTAGTTTTTTAGTGTACACTCATGTTTGGGGCCAATTCTATATAAACATGCAAAGCCAAATTGTAAAGGACCTTCGATTCATTTCTCCAATCAATGAATAAAGTTTCAATTTTTGCTTGAATTCGTGGTGCATCTTGGAGAGAGAGAGGAGAGAGAAGTCGGTACCTTTTGATAAGGTAATTTTCTCTCTCCTCCTCTTTTCTCTTTCATCTGTTTCTCTTTCTCTTTACTCTTTCTTATTCTCTCTCCTCCCCTCTTTCTCTCCCCTCCCCTATTTATCTCTCTCTCTTCTTGTCATCTCTATCTCTTTGTCTCTCTTATTGTCATCTCTATCTCTCTTTCTCTCTCTTCTTCTCTCTATCTCTATATCTCTTCTTCTCTCTTTCTCTCTCTTTCTCTCTTTTTATCATCTCTATCTCTCTTTCTCTCTCTTCTTCTCGTCTTTATCTCTCTTTCTCTTTCCTTTCTTCCTAACACAGTCGGTGATGCTCAGCACTGTCTATGTCTTTCTCTCTTCTCTCTTCCTAACGCAGTCAACGATGCTTTGCATTACCTGTGTTCTCTCTCATCTTTTCTTAACACAACCAACGATGCTTAATGCCGTATGTGTCCTTCTCTCTCCTTTCTTCTAACACAGCTGGCGATGCTTAACGTCGTCCGTGTCTTCTCTCTCTTTTTTGACTAACATAGCCAGTGAAGCTCACCACCACTTGTCTTATCTCTCATCTTCTTCTAACACAACCAACGATGCTCAGCGCCGCCTGTGTCTTTTCTCTCCTCTTCTTCTAACACTGTCGGCGATGCTTAGTGCCACCGGTGTCTTATCTCTCCTCTTCTTCTAAAATAGCTGACAATGCTCAGTTCCACCTATGTCTTATCTTTCCTCTTCTTCTAACACAACCGGTGATGGCTTAACGCCGTCTGTGTCCTCTCTTTCTTCTTCTTTTAACACAACAAATGAATCTTAAGCGCCACCTGCGTCTTCTCATGCTTCTTCTCCCACAACAGTAAGCGAAGCTTAGTGCTGCCTTTGTCTCCTACTTTTTCTCTCTTCTCTCTTCATGTCATAGCCGGCAGAGACATATCGTCCACAGTTTCCTTCTTCCCCTCTCATTGTCGTCTGTGTCTTTGCACCTTCCTTCTCTCTTTTCTCACACTATTCCCCTCCTTTCTTTATTTTCCTCTCCTTCTTTATATTCTTTGTTTCTTCTCTTATCTTACTTCTTATTCTTTCTCTATGATCTCCATTCTTTCTGTTATTCTTTCGTTTGATTAAGAGGGGTCGAGATTAGCCTTCCATGGTAGTCTTGTCGTCTAGCCGTAATGTTGTTGTGCCATAATTACTGTACTCGCTTTATTGCCACGACAGATTAACCATCATGTCTAGCTAGTTAGTATCAGGATTGATGTCTAGTAGTAATTCTATTGAGCCGGTCTGAGTTACCGAGCCCATTTTACTGCCACATAAGGCCAATTACCTACCAGCTTAGTAGTTGTGTTGATCTCCGTGCCTGGTCAAATTCTTCTCTACCCAATCTTTCTTCTCTCATTATTCTCTTCTTCTTTTTGAATGTGCACGCTTATATATGTTCACTCGAAGGCAAGGTGAGGTCTGTTGACCCACCTGTCTTGTAACATTTGCCATATGTGTGTGATTACATAAAACAGGAGAATACAAGCCAAGGGAGGCGATTCTGAACCAGTTATACTACTGGACGGCTTTTTTCGTGATCTAAGAGGGCTCCCACGCTAGCCAGCCCGAGTAAGTCCTGAACCCACCTTAAATTCCTCTCTCATCGATTGGTAATACCTGCCCTTGTTCTTGAATGAGGTTCTCGAGAGAACAATCTCAAAGTCTCGGGTCTCCCTGAAACCCGAGATGCATGCCACCCGATCATCTCGATCCGGAGGGTGAGATCGAGGTACCTAACAAGCCGTCTGCGAGCCTCTTCTGTGTGCTCGGTACCCATCGCTATTTATAGATTTCTCTAGTGTCCCACACCTATCTCCGCATGCCTCAGAGGGAACTATCGTCACGTGTTTCACTAGTGGCTATAACAACGCACTCCACAAGAGGATGTCACCGCTGGTGAAGGGGGTGCTGATTTCTCGTGTTGGCCAAAGGAGATGCCTAGCGCTGCCTGTAGTTCACTGCTCACTCTCCAACCACAAGCTAGAGTGCCTAGCACCGTCCAAGGGCTGTGACACTGTTGCCCCATGGCTGTGAATGGTGATCCCTAAAAGTCGGTGGGACCCAGGCTCTTGGTTGTCTTGCACTTCCTCCCCATTCTCTTCTCTTCTCACTTGACTAAGGGTAGACTTGGCCTAGTATTGCCATAGCAGTCTGGCTCGCGAGCATATTGCTCTCATGCTGGTCTTGAGTATCATGCACGTCTTGTTGTCATGACAAATTAGGACAACAATATCGGCCTCCGTCTCTAGTAGTATTGCCATCATGCTGGTCCTGAGTACTATGACCGTCTTGTTACCACTCCGAGTCTGTCACTGGTCCAGCTATCATGCTAGTCTCATCCCCTTATCGAGTTCCGTTTTATATCTTTATTTGAACCGTCCGCTTCATTGTCCTCACTTATGAACGCGCATTACCCTAAGACAAGGGTGGGTACCTCGGTCCACTTGTCTTCCAAGTTAACCATGACAATGTTGTGCAAAAAGCAAGGAGATTGCAGCTCAAGGGATGCGATTCCGATCCAGCTGAAGAAGTTGGGGGCTTTCCGTCACGACCTAAGAGAGCGCCCGCGCGAGTCAACCAGAGTAAGTCACCTACCTAGGTGAGGTTGGTCCCCACCTCACATTAAAATTCCTCTCTCACTAGTTGAATACCTACCTTTGTTTTGTGAACGAGGTTCCCGAGAGAGCGATCTGAGATCCTGGGTCTTCCAACCCCAGACATGTGTCACCCGATCACCTAGATCCGGTGAGGAGAGATCGAGGCACCTAACTAATGTGATCTTTGCTTAAAGACTATGCCTACTTCTCAATGTTTTTTGATGATTTCTTCATTGAATATCGATGAGCAACTCATCATGAGCGTTTAGCAACGAACGTGGCTTGATTTAGTGCCCGAACGATCATTTTCCATTTTTGATCTTTTGGCTAGAATTTGGTTTCCAATAGCCGAAAAGTGCAGGAACTTCGTACTTGTCACACATAAAATCTGACCGTCCATCACGTGAGAGGTTCGACTTTGATGAAGCCTCAAACCTTATGCTCGTAATGGGTTTGATTTTCGTTCGATCCGACATGCGAGCATCATGATGTGGCCGCTCAATCGAGGTGTGCTTCTGTTAGAAAGCTTTGCATCAGAATCTTCTCTTGTGTTTTTCTCCCAGCTTAGGCCACGACATGGGTCATGCCACATATCAAAATGCTCGGGTCGATGAGATGAACAAGCCCATAAAATTTTGAGCTTGATCCAGCTTGGGATGAAAGAGATATGATCTTTCAAATTTGAGCCTAAACCCTTGAACGCAGTTTCCATTAATGGAAACAGGTTAACTGAGGGTGCACGGTATGAGCGTGTGACCTATCTATTTCAGGTAATTTGGCCATAACTTGGTCTAGGAACGTCTGATAAAGCCGAAACTTGGTCCTTAAGGGTTAGGATGTTTCGGATCCAATGGTAATGGTCCCATGGTCATTTGACGCTCTGGTGATAGGGATCTCATTGTAAGGTCCATTTCACGGCAATAGAGGTTGATTTTCCCAAAAATGTTTCTACGTCTGCACTGCCTTAAACTTATAGGATTGCAACAAAACTTAGCAAGTTTTCTTAGGAGACCTTTATAAACATTTTTTATCCTTCTTAGGGCATTCTGAGACTGTTGAAAATTTTGCTTCTAGATTAGGGTTTTATCGGCTCCGCTTCTCTTTATTTCACATCGGGATACAAGGTGATGAAAAATGCCCTCAAACATCTTGTCCCACCGAATGTTGTGCTTTGAGAGAAGCAAGAAGGGCAACATTAGGAAAATTACCCTTCGACTTTATTTTTATTTTTTCTCCTGGCCATAGAACCAAGCGAATGCCGAAGGAATATTCGTGTAATGCTGTAACAAAGATGTTAAGACCTCTCGATGCATTTGTTGCAGATCCATTCGTGGAGACTTTCGAGGAGAAGGGACACTAAGGGATGATTTTAATGTCTACACCCCATTGAATGTTTTGGCGATGTTGTTCACAGTCACACTAGGTTTTGCAAGATGCCTGGTACGATAGTTTCTTGCCTGTGATGGGTGATTTTAAAGTCTACACCCTGTTGGACATTTTGGTGGCGGTAGAACCAGTGAGGGATGATTTTAAAGTCTACACCTCGTTGGATGTCTTTGTGGGGTTGTTGCCAGCCATACCAGGTTGATAGAGTGCTTGACATGACAGTTTCTTGCCTATGAGGGATGATTTTAAAGTCTACACCCTGTTGAACATTTTGGTGACAATAGAACTACTGAGGGATGATTTTATGATTTTAAATTCTACACCCCATTGGACATCTTGGCTGCATTGTTAGCAACCATACTAGGTTTGTAGGGTGCCTAGCATGATAGTTTCTTGCTTGTGAGGGATGATTTTAAAGTCTGCACCCTGTTGGCCATTTTGGTGGTCTTGTTGGCAGCCATATCAGGTTTTCTTTGACAAGCAGAGTACCTCTGAGGTCCCATCTTGCCGAGTCTAGTCGAGGGCTTTTTGTTGGCCTGTTCGAGACATCTGGTCTGATCAGGGAGGGGTTTTGGTGAGGCGGCCTTGAAAGGGCTCTACCCAGGTTGTTGTCGGCAGGTGTTGACCTGATTTGACAGTTTGTTTGACAGATGATTTTAATGTCTACACCCTATTGAACGTCTTGACATTGTTGGTAGCCACATAAGGTTTTGCAGGATACCTGGTATGACAGTTTCTTGCCTCGTGAATGATCTTCTTTTTGGGTTTTGATAATAGGGTATTTTGCTACCGAGGATTTTTTCTTGAAATATTGCTCGAAGCTGCCTATGAAGACGAATGCTACATCAACCTACTTTATTGGTCCGAGTGCCCTTTGTGGGTTTTCACTTAGATTGGGGGAGCGGTGTCGTAAAGACAGTTTTTAGTTTTCACCAACTTCCTTTTTATTATGCTTTTTTACCCATGGCCTGACTTTCATGTCTGCCTTCTTGGTCCATTTTTTCTCACGGTGCCCATTTCAAGTTTTCACCGGGCCTAGTTTTTATTTACGAAATGCTTTTACTCATGGTTTCGTGATCATGCTCGTCTGTTATTTTTACTCATGGTATTACCTTTTCAGGTTTACACCATGCCCATTTTTTTTTGGGGATGTATTTAAGGTCATGCCTCCGAGACCTGGGCGAAGCAATTTAATGTCATGCCGCCAAGACATGTGCTACAGTTTAAAGTCATGCAACTGGACCATGATGGTGGTGGATGACGGTCTGTGGAGGCCATGGAATGAGTATGGTTGATGGATTGACTCATTTGGTGGAGACGGCACGATACTATCTATGGATGATGGATGGTGTTTGAATGGAAGGTGGATAATGGGTTACCAACTAACTGACGGTGAGTATGGATGATGGAATGGCTTGCCGTTTTGTGAGCATGGGTAAGACCCACTATGGATGAAATGAAGACATTGTGTAAATGATTGCGTAGAGAGGCTATCATGAAAAGGGCGTGTGAGCAATGGAGGGGGAAGACGTGTGTGGAGGCGTATTCAAGGTCATGCCATCGTGACCTGGGCAAAGCAGTTTAGCATCATGCGACCAGGAGGAGTGCTACAGTCTAAGGTCATAGACCTGAACCATTGTGCGAAGCAATTTATTGTCATGCACCCAGGATGTGCACTATAGTTTCAGGTCATACAACTAGATCGTTGTGCAAAGCAGTTTAGCATCATATGGCCAGGACGTGCATTATAGTTTAAGGTCATACAGCTGGACCGTTGCACAAAGTAGTTTAACGTCATACAGCTAGACTATTGTACAAAAAAGTTTAACGTCATGCAGTCAGGACATGCACTATAGTTTAGGGTCATACAGCTGGACCATTCCGCAAAGCAGTTTAACGTCATGCGAGAAGGACGTGCGTTATAGTTTAACGTCACACAGACATGCCAGTTAAGGAAGGGATGCATGAAAGTGCATGCAAAAGGTGTGGGTGCAGCAGCAAAAGGCTGCGCATGACACTATAGAGGTATCACATCCGGCCTCCTCATCGAGAGGTCATCAAGGCGCATACTGCAGTGGAGCACACACAGCAGCAAACGTGCTCGGTGATGAGCTCATGGCAGCATGTGGTGTGGACATGCACGGTGACAGTCATGCAGCAAGAGGCGTGTTCGACAGCAGCTTCTTGAAGTCAAAGACGCACGGCAGCAACATGTGATGCAAGAAGTGCATGACAGTAAGAGGCACGCTCACAAAGAAGAAAGGAAGCCCAAGTCCAGAAGGTCAAATGGGCTGGACTAGGTCGGGCTGAACCTCGTGCCTGAACTCGATGTACTGCCTTTTATTGCTATATGCTTTTCACTATCGAGAGCACCTATTACTGCCGTATGACGTTTCACTGCCGAGCGTGCCTCTTACTGTCGTATGACTTTTCACTGCCGAGCGTGCCTCTTACTGCCGTGCGCTTTTTCACTGCTGAGCGTGCTGGTGCGATAAGCCCTTTGAATCAAAAGGGGTAATACTGCTTCGCTCCTGTAGACTAATGAATAGGGAGTAGAGTCAGTAGCATTTCAAGTGGTGGTGCGATAAGCCCACAAGGTCTTTGAAAGCTTTTCGTGTCAATTATTCTTTGTGCTGGACACTGACTCCCTCATAACACTGCAAAGAGTCTGTTGAAAGCTGCGGCCAAACCATTTGCATGAGGGTGGTATATAGTGGAGTACTTCCACTCGAAACCAATATCTGACATGATATAGTCAGGCACGTCGAATCAATAAATGATGTGATGACATACAAAATTGGCCACTGATATCCCAGGGACACTCTTGAGGGGGATTGCCTTGGCCCATTTGGAGAAGTAATTAGTGGCGGCCAAGATGAAGGTGTGGCCCAATGCTGATGGAGGATCGAAGCGTCTTATAATGTCCATGCCCCAATGTGAGAAGGGCCATGACATCACTGTAGGATGCAGAGGCTCCAGTGGTTGGTGAATGAGATTCGAGTGCATTTGGCACACGACATCTCTTGGTGTATTCCATCACGTATATGACCATTGATATCAGCTCGTAGAGTTTGGGTCCTGACTGGTGGAGTCCACAAATTCCGGCATGCACTTCTTCTTGTACGCATTCTACCCCCTTTGAGCTGATGCATCTCAGAAGGATTCCATCGAATGAACATTGGAAGAGAATGTCGCTTTCAAGAAGAGTGTATTTAGTGGACATTCTTCGTACGTTGTTGCGTTCAATATGATCGTCGAGTAGCCGACCGTGTTTAATGAAGTTGATTATGGGCTCCCTCCAATCCTCAGCGTGGTCAATCTCAACGCATATTGGATCAAAGATCTCCTCTTCCTATTTTTCAGCCCGATCTGCCACTTAAAGAAGTACCCCAAACAGATAAGGTGGACATTCTAAGAAGAGAATCCTCTCATCATCCCCATCTAATTCTTTGACCAACCGGACGTGTCTCCATTCTGCTACCCATATGGGCATGGGTTCCTTTAGTGATACTTGGATGGTGGCTCCGAGCTTGTCTAGGGCATCAGCTTGGGAATTCAGTCTTTTGGGGATGTGTTGTAACGAAAGGTCATCAAGATTTTTGAACGTTTTAGCGGTGACATGATGGGGCTTGAGGCCGTCCTTTCTCACATCGTATATCCCTTTAGTTTGTTATATTACTAGCTCGAAATCACCAAAAATGGCCAGCCGCTCCAAGTTCATGTCTAGGGCAATTTCAATCCCAATGATGAGAGCTTGATATTCGGCCTCATTGTGTGAGTCAGTCTCTGTGAGAGAGAAGGATAAGGCGATAATGCCATCTTGAGGAGTAAAAACACCACGCCAGCACCACCTCGTTCAGATTGAAAGGCCCCATCAAAATACATCTTTCAATCATAACGTTGCTCGATTCAAAACACCTCTTCATCATGGAGATCACTTGACAGGGGGGATTCCACTGATAGGGGGTGTGGAGCTAGAAAGTCAGCTAAGGCTTGGCCTTTGACGGCTATTTGTGGTACATACGTGATGTTGAATACAATCAGTAACAATGGCCATTTTGTTAGCTGCCTTGACAGGCAGGGGCACGTCATAAGGAACTTGATGGGATCA
This sequence comes from Amborella trichopoda, assembly GCF_054954075.1. Classification (NCBI taxonomy): domain Eukaryota; kingdom Viridiplantae; phylum Streptophyta; class Magnoliopsida; order Amborellales; family Amborellaceae; genus Amborella; species Amborella trichopoda. The sequence continues at coordinate 25,675,029 of NC_142344.1, forward strand.
GCTCTTGAGATGAGTAGGACTTCATGGCCAAGAAAATAATGGTGATGGCTTCTGGACCTCGAAGATCAAATCCAAGCACATCTTCTCAATTCGTAGGTAGTTTTTCTCAGCTCCTTGCATGTTGCGGCTGTGGTAGTGTAGAGCAATTTCTTTTCCTCCCTCATTGTTTTGTGTTAAGAGTGCACCAAGTGACTCGTCGAGAGCGATCACATACAAAATGAGAGGCCTTCCCAATACTGACGTAGAGAGTATCGGAGGGCCTAGCAAATATTCCTTGATATCCTCTAGGACAACCTGACATCATCCATCCCATATGAAAGGAGAATCTTTCTTCAATAGGTGTGTAAAACAACCTGAGAGATTGGAGACGAATCTTCGGATATAGGCAAGCTGGCCCTATAGAGACTGGAGCTCTCGAAGCATTGTTGGTAGTAGCATTTCTCTAATCACCTTGATCTTGACTGGTTTCCAACCCTCGATACTTGACAACGACCCAAGAATTTTCTTGAACGTACACCGAAGGCTCACTTCAAGGGGTTCATCTTGAGTTGGTGCTGGCAAAGCCGCTTGAACACTCATTTAAGGTCACGCATGTGAACTTCCTTCCTCGTAGATTTTACCACCAAGTCGTTGACGTAACATTCCACTTCCATGTGCAGCATATCTTTAAAAATGGTGGTCATTGCCCACTGATACGTGACACCAGCATTCGTCAATCCAAATCGCATCATTGTGTAACACAAGAGCCCTTTAGGATTCAGGAATGCAGTGGCCCCCTCATCCTTTGATGCCATCCTTATCTGATTGTACCCTGAGTATCCATCCATGAAAGAGAAATCTGACAATGAGCTGTAGAGTCAATAAGTATTTTTGTGAATGGCAGCAGAAAGTCATCTTTCAGACAAGCAACGTTTAAGTCATGGAAGTCAATGTACACCCTAATCTGCCCATTCTTTGTTTTGACTGGAATGACTTTTGCAAGCCATTTCTGGTATTTTACTTCCCGAATAATGCTTGCCTCCCTGAGTTTATTTACTTCGACATTGATCTGCATTTCGAGGTTGGGCCGAAATCTTCTTGACTGAAAGATGGATCTATGCCAAACCGATGCACTGCAATTTGGGGATCAAGGCCGGCATCTCGTGGTAATGCCAGGCAAAGACATCTTGATTTGTACGTAGGAAAGCAGTATAACTTTCTTTCTCTTTTGGTGACATGTTGGCCAAAATGAAAGTCAGCCTTCGATCAGCTTCATCTCCCAAGTTTATCTCCTCGAGATCATTAGTCGTGCCTTGCCCACCTTCCTCCCATTCTTCGAGGGCTTCATGGATTTTTATCTCCTCCTCAGTTGGTGATCCCGGGGGATCTTCATTAACTTCAAATACAGATACCCATGCTCTTGACATCTCCTCCTCGAATGGGGACTTGATGATATGAAACATGATAATCGCATCAGCTTCTTGTTTGATTGAAGAAGATTGAAGAAGGGTCCACTTCAAGGAGAGAGAGTGTACAGGGCGAATTATGAGGCACCTAGGTCAACTGGTAAGAGCAAAGCTCAGAAAGTATGAGGGGGAAGCTCTGTGTTTCAGTGATCATAGAGACAGTCACCACTTCAAACGTGTATTTGTCATCATCAACTTTTTGATCTTCTAGACCCGCCACAGGTCTGGGTGGTATGGAAGGCTGAGAGGTAGGTTTAGGTAGTGGAGGATTGTTTTGGGGTACCGACTGACCTTGTTGTGCAACTGGGTTGGTTTGAAGAGGTTGTGAGGTTTGGGATGGCAAAGTTTCTGCCATCATACTTGGTGCCCACTGGCTATATAATGGAGCCAAGCTTAATATGGACTGGCTAGATGGAGATTGAGGGTTTGAAAGTGAATTGGTGTACGAAACCAGTGGTGGTCCTAGGTATTTGAGGAGTGATGGTAGACTAGTTTAGGTATTAGGGCATGGACAGAGTGGCGGACCAGTATAGTTCAAGAGTCTAAGCTGTCGAGGTATTTAGATGGGTAGCTGCTTTGACCTTAAACTAATTGGGTCAGCATTGGTTGCTCTTCTAGCTATCTGCACCGTGTGGCAGGCTTCGTGAGGATGGGAGGTCTGTCCTCTCGACTCTTTCAATTGTTGCTCGAATTCAGACTTAGGAGACCATTGGGGTCTCTTTGGCTTGGGATCCTTATGCTGCTTGGGAAGCTTCTCGATGGTGGGAGGAGGTTTTGCATTGGCTCTGGATGCCAACTCATTAGCAACTGACAAGAAACCGGCTGCTTGGTCCACCGTCTTTGTCAACTGCCTCCGATGGCATTTGCTAGTGTTGCAACTTTTCAGCTCTTCGTCAAGAGCTTCAAAATCTGGGCATTCTCATGTTGTACCTGTAGAAGATGTGTTAGCAGAAGAGGAGGGGCTAGAAGTATCAAAGATAGGAGGAGAGGGAGAGCCTTTAAGGTCATCACTTAGATTGGACGGATCTTGGTAGCTTTTAGCATCATCACCAAAATTAGATGCGTGCAGGGGATCTTTTAGGTCTTCACCCTACTTGGATGATTAGAGGGTGCTTTTAATTTCACTACCCTTGTTGGACGTGTGCAGGGGATCTTTTAGGTCTTCACACTTCTTGGACCGTTGTGGGGTGGTTTTAATGTCATCACCATTATTGGACGTGTGCAAGGGATATTTTAGGTCTTCACCCTGCTTGGACTGCTGTGAGAGCCTGAGGAGTGGAAGGCCCAGGAATGTGTACTTGATTAGACTGCGAGTCTTGATCAGCGACAGCTCCTGACATGGGGAAGAAATCTTGCAGATTTGGTAATGGAGGAAGGGGCTCAAGGAACTTTGTCATGATTTAGGGTTGAGGGATTTTCTTCTCTTGATAAACGGCCCTTGGTGCTTGTCTCCTTTTACCTTTTTCATGCACAGGGATAGGCTGATTGGGCTCATGCGACTTGGGAGCTAGTCTCGCTTGGCGAACCACTTCCCTTCTCATGGACTTGTTTTTGTTTCATCCTCGATAGACTTGCCATGGTTGGGAATTTGAAGGTTCGTTTGGATCAGAAGGCTCAAGGTGTGTATCCCCAGAGGCGGTTTGTGTTTGAATGGCCTCTGGTGATGGCGGTCTGACATGGCTGTCCAGGATAGAGGTGGTGAAGTGCCCCTCTTGTACTTTCTCCTTCATTATGGCTTGAAAGGCGAAGTACTCATCTAAACCGTGGCCTCATATCTAGTTATACAAGCACAACAGTTTTCTGGCCCCTCGAGGGAGGCGTTTGGGCTGTACAGATGGTTTTGGTATGATGACCCCAACTTGGAGCATCATGAAGTGTAGCGCTTGGAGAAGATCTGGTGGCAGGTTCTCCAGATGATATTCATGTTCATCTTCTTCTTGTATTATCACCACATGAGTTGCTTAAGCCATCTCGAACACCTTTTTGAGACTTTCAAGTTGTATCTGCCCCTTTTGGATCAAAGCCTCAATATGATCCTTGAGGGTGAAGCAATCTTCGACAGGGTGTCCCAATATCATAAGATAAGCACAGTAGTTAATATTAATGATGAGACCAGCTTCTTCTGGCTTCTGTGACTCAGGTAGGATGATCATCTATTGTTCTAGCATCATCTGGAGCAGGGTTGGGTCCCACTCCTTATTTAAGATATAAACTTTAGTTTTCTTCTCTACCCAGCTATCCTTCCCATAGAGGCTCATAAGTGAAGGCACCCTATTGTAAGCTTGGGGTTGTTGTTGCCCTGCTTGAGGTGTGGCTTGAGCATTTATTGAGTTCATCCCTTTCGAGAAGTCCAGAGTTTGAGGGGAGGCCTTCTTGGGGTCTGATACAGTGACGGCGACACTGACCACCCCTTTATGTTGATTGCCCCATGCATTAAATCTAGCATTGCCCGAGCTACGGTTGTTTCCCCAATTTGATGACTGCACCTGGGGTCCACCATGGTGCTTGAAGAGGCTCTCCATAAGGACTGATTTAGAGATTACGTCCTATATGGAAGTTGGATTTTAAGCCTCAACATGCAACAAAATCTCTGACCGCATGTTGCATACGCAGGTTTGAACTACATTGATTTCAGGCATGGAATTAGCTTGGTGTGCAGCCAGATTTCTCCAACTTGTTATGAACTGATCGACGAGTTCATCTGGTTCTTGGGTTATTGTGAGATGCTCGATAGCCTGAACTTCTCTTTCAACCTCATAGAAGCATTTGTAAAATAAGTGCTCCATTTCTTCTCAGGTCTGGACTGAATTTGGTGGGAGACGAGCATACCACTTAAATGTCGGTATGTCAAGAGTCTTGACAAACTTACGGAGAAGAAGCCTCCCATCAGTTGTCGTTTCTTGACATGTCGAATAGAAATGGGCGATGTGTTGATGAGGGGAGCTCGTGCTGTTGAAAAGCGAGAGTTTCCCTATTTGGTAATTAAGGAAAAATAGGATTTGATCAATATAGGAAGGATAGGGTTTCTAATAATGGGTCGAGCCTTGTATGCCTGAAATTTACCTTCCTCGCAAACTGTGGGTGATCATAGCATCAATATCAGCTTGAGAGACATAGCGTCAATGTCAGCTTGAGAGACCTGAAGAGGGGAGGAATGGTCATGTGAAGGAGGTGGCTATGATAGAACTGGCTCAGCTGGATGAGGAGAATTGGCACCCTGGCTGGGTGAGTTCCCAAGGGGCAAAGTACCTTCCATGAGCTCGACCTTGTCCATCAATCTACACATCATTTGTTCAAATCGTTTCATTCGATCCTCCTGGTCATCATTAGGGTCGTTGATGACCATTACGCTGACCCTCTCCTCAGGAAGATCGGTCTTTTGCATGGTCAGCGTGCCTTTCAAACTGGATGTGGTAGGTCGGTCAGTAGGGGTTTGACATGCCCCAATTGAGCTTGAGCCTTGTATGTTGATCGGGTCAAGACTAGTTCACGACGGTCTTGGGACCCTAGGGGTTGCACAGTTGAGTCGTCTCCTGTGACGTTGATGACCATGCACGGTCCTGGTCCTTCTACCTTAGGCTTTACTCCTAGTTGTAAGGGGCGGAAGGGATTTTCTGTTAAGAGGTCAGCAAGCTTGCTTGCCCCGAGCTTCTTGGGTTCTCCCCTTGGCGTTATTCGTATGCCCCAATCATGTTTGGCTCTCAGGATCTAGTGTATCTCCTTCCAGAACTGAGACTGGGAATGGTCTTCCGCCATGGAGCATGATAAGGCCATCTCCATCAGGTGCGGCAAGGGATATGGGCCGGAGATAAGGGTTAGCTCTGGCTTCGGTCTTGGCTTGGGGAGAGATGGGGGATGGAAGACCTCATCTCCCAGGGGAGTCTTGCCCTGTGCTCTCTTATGAGCTCCAAAGTTCAGGTCAGTTGGAAGAGGGTACTGTAGAAAGGTACTCTTTGGAAAGGACTTCGAGTATCAAGTCCTGAGCAGTTCGACCAGAGGAGAGGGGATAAATGGGGGAGGAGACAGCTGCCAATGACCTCTTAGTAGGGAGCTCGATGCTGCTTGTGGTGGTGGCACGTGTGCACCCTTTGAAGAAGGGTTATGAGCAACCTGAGGGTCAACCTGGGCTTGAACAATGTGTTCAGCCTTAGGAGGCCGAGTACCACGAGCGTGTGTTTATGAGGGATTGGGCTTGTGGCCACCCCTCAAAGAGCAAGCAGGTGCTGAAAGGGATGACGATGAAGTCGTTTCTCTTGTACTCGGCTAAGCGCAATAAGAGGATTGCCCTGAGTAGTGTGATATGTACGCATAAGATATATAGTGCCTAGTCCGAGAATACTCAAACCTGGAAAGTAGTTCGAGGCAGCCTGAGGGTTGCCCCGAAGTGTGGCTCGAGAGGCTGAACAATGAGCCTTAGTGTGCGTGTGGGAGGTGGTGGCCTTAGGACCCCCTTCTCCGTGTGTCGAGAAGCTTGGCACAGGGGCTCGATGTGGTAGAACATGGAGGGTGGCCTTTCAATGACCCATGGGAGCATTGACAGCTGGGCTGACATGCATAGGAAGGGAAGGTACTACCTTTCGGCTCTGGGCTAGCAAGTGACTTGCCGATAGCAGGGTGCATGTGGTGTGGGGTGGCGAGTTTGCCACCCATGCAAGGTGCTTTAGTGAAGGTCCACCAATGCTAGAAGATGAGGAGTGAGGGACTTGAGAGTCCCTCCTCGCACCAATTCAGGTAAGAACCTGGAAGCGTGACACTGGGTCCTCACTCAGAAGGAAGGTCGGGAATGAGGTTTCGAGGAACTTATGCTCGAGAAACATTCACAAGTGTGGAAATCATAAAATCCCCAACTTAGATGAACGGTTAAACAACCCAGAAGACATGGGTGTATTTATAAGTAGGAAAACAGAAGAAAGGAAAGGCCAAAAAAGAATGATCCAACGATTAGGTAGCATGTCCCCAATGGAGTTGCCAAGTTGGTTATGTGTCTCGATCTAGCTTCAGGATCGAGTCAACCTCTTGGCGTGGTTTTGAGTTCGAGATGGACCTGATACCTGAGATGGCTCTCTCGGGAACCATGCAAAGAAGGCATGGGTAGGAATACCAACCGATGAGAGAGGAATTACGGTCGCAAGGTGGGACTCACCTCACGTGGGTTCGTGATGCGCTCGGGCTAACTCACATGGGTGCCCTCTTAGATCACAAAGAATGCCCTTCTGGCTTGTGGCTGGTTTGGAATCGTCTCCCTTGACCTGTTTTCTTCTTACCTGCAAAACACACACACACATTAGAGTAGAGACAAGTGGGTCTGAGGACCCCACCTTGTCATAGGGTGAACTCACGCATGCATGTGTACTCAAAGAGAAATGAAAGGAATAGCGTTAAAGGGTCCATGTCAATTCGACAACCTTACGGTGTCTCTTTGACGAAGGACTTTTAGTAAGATTCTACGATGAGGATAGAAAGAAAAGGGGTGAGATGGAGGACATGGCAAAGAAAAGGAGGAAGGGTTTGAAGGCTAGTATGTCTTTTAACTAGTTCTTCAAAGAAAATTAGGACAAAGGTTGGTTTAGATTTCACCTAACTCCTATGAGGCAAAGAATAAATATTTTTGCCAAGAGAGGGAGGAGAAAAATGAATGATAAAAGTAGTAACGGTCAGCTTGGCTCTAGCTAAACCTTCAAAGAATGGACTCATTTGACCCGATAGCTAGGCATACATAGTGACAAGATCAACATGACGATTGGTCAAGCACGATAGCTAGATGGGCACGGTGACTAACCTGCACAATGACTAAACAACTCAACGACAAAACAAACGCGACGACTAATCTAGCATAATGTTTGGTCTTATGCGGCAGCTAGACGGGCACGGTAACAAGTCCGGCACAACGGCTAAACTACTCGACAACAAGACTGGCGCGACGACTATCCTAACACGGTGACTAGCTTGGCATGGCAACTAGACAGGCACTGTAACTAGTTTGGCAAAACGACTAAATTGTTCGACGTCAAGACTAGCACAGTAGTGTAAGGCTCAATTAGCCCTCTGGTCAAATAAGCAAAAGGAGAAAAGAGAGAGAGGAAATTGTGCTCAACAGTGTGTGCTGCCGTGCATGGTAGAAAGTGGGAAGGGAGAAGAATCACGCTCGATAGTGTTCGCTACCGTGCGCAATAGACAGAGAAGAAAAAAAAAATTGTCATGCTCGGCATTTGCACGGCTATGCACAACGGACAGGGAGAGAAGGAGATCATCATGCTTGGTAGTATGCATTGCAGCACACGACAGACTAGAAAAAGATCACGAACAACATTTGACAAGAGAGAAGAGATCATCACGCTCGACAGTATGTACTACCTCGCACTACTATCTTAGAAAAAGAGAAGATCATGCCCAACATTTGCACTGACGTGTGTGATGGACAGAGAGAGAAAAGAACGTCACGCTCGGTAGTATGCACTGTCATGCGCAACTGTCTGAGAAAGATGAGAACATGAGATGAGACAGAAACAGAGAGAGAAAGAAGGAGAAGAGGAAGGAAAGGAAAGGAGAAGGAGAGAAAATGAAATAGAGAAAGAAGAAAAAGGAAGAAGAGAGAGAAAGAAGAGGAAAGAAAAAAGACAGAAAAGGAAAAAAGAAAAAAGAGCAAGAAATAAGGGAGAAATAAGAGAGAGAAAGAACATAAAAAGAAAAATGAAGGAAGAGAGAGAAATTTTACTTTATGCCTGAGGGTACCACTACAAGTCTTCTCTCTGCTCTCTAAGATGTGACCAAAATCTCAAGCAAACATTAGAATTTTGTTGATGAAACTTGGGTCCATTTACATGTGGTGTGTGCTTGTTTATATAGAAGTGGGGCCCAAAAGTGGGTGTACAATCAAAAGTTGACCTAATTGTCAAACATTAGGCATTAAAATAATTAAAGAATATCTAAGAAAATGGGGAAATGACAATTTTGCCCCTGCACCAACAATCCACAAAATTCCAATTGAGTCCATGTTGTGTCCAAGAACTGTTGTGAACTTCGCAAGTTGGATGGGGAACTTTCCGGTCTTCGTTCAGTCGTAATATGATTCTTTCTTGATCGGCTTGGGAAGGCAATCGTTTTGGCACCACTTTCGGGCCACGGATCGGGTCTTTGGGCCACAATCACGAAGTGCAAAAATCTCGAGAAACGTGTGATCTTTATTTAAAGACTATACCCATTTCTTGATGTTTTTCCATGATTTCTTCATTGAATATCAATAGACTATACCCATTTCTTGATGTTTTTCCATGATTTCTTCATTGAATATCGATGAGCAAGTCATCATGAGCGTTTGACGACGAACGTGGCTTGATTTAGTGCCCGAACAACCATTTTCCATTTTTGATCTTTTGATTAGAATTTGGTTTCATGTGGCCAGAAAGTGCAGCAACTTCGTACTCATCACACGTCAAATCTAATCGTCCATCATGTGCGAGGTTCGGCTTTGATGAATCCTCGAACCTTGTGCTCGTAATGGGTTTGATTTTTGGTCGATTTGACGTGCGAACGTCATGATGTGGCCGCCCGATCGAGGTGTGCTCCTATTGGAAAACCTGCAACATTTCTTTAAATCACGATCTTCTCTCGGGTTTTTCTCTTGGCTCGGGCCACGTCATGAGTCGTGCCACATATCAAAAGGCTCGGGTCGACGAGATGAACATGCCCGTAAAATTTGAGCTTTATCCAGCTTGGGATGAGAGAGATACGGTCTTTCAAAGTTGAGCCCGAAACCCATGAACACAGTTTCCATTAATAGGAACTGGTTCACTGAGGGTTCACGGTAATAGCGTGTGGCCTACCCATTTTGGGTAATTTGGCCATAACTTGCTCCATGAAAGTCTGATCAAGCCGAAACATGGCCCCTAAGGGTTTTCAGATATTCCAAATCCAATGGCAGTTGTCCCACGATCATTTGATGCTCCGGTGATAGGTCTATAGTTATAAGGTCCATTTCAGGGCAAAAGAGGCTGATTTTCTCAAAACTGTTTTTGCCTCTACAGTGCCTGAAACTTGTCGGATTGCGACGAAACTTGGCAAGTGTTCTTAGGAGACCTTTATCAATAGTTTTATCCTTCTTGGACCGTTATGAGACTGTTGGAAATTTTTTTTCTAAGTTAGGGCTTTATTATTCCGCATCTCGTTATGAGCTTCTCTTTATTCCTCATCTGGGATACAAGGTGATAAAAAATCCCTCAAACAACCGCATGCACTTTATTGTTGTGTACACTCTGATGCTTTCTTCCCTACACGCATCACTGTCACGTGCACTTTGCTGGCAATAGCAACTGACTTTCACAGACCGCCACCGAACACGTTCACTACTGAGCGAATCCCTTTTGCCCCTGTACCCACACCTTTTGCATGCGTCTTTACACATGCATTCCCTAGCCAGCCTGTTCGTGTGCTCATCGGCAAGGTTCGACCCTCAGAACATGGCCATCCTCATTGGCACCATATGCATCACCTAATCTTTTATCCCCAGTGAGTCCATTTCCGCTTACCATCCCTCCCTGGATCACCTTCATCATCTGAACCCACTGCCATAAACGATTTCAGCCATTTTCATCCCCAGTGAGTTAGATCACCATCCATAGGCTCATTCCTCATGAAGCCTCACAAATTTCACATCTTCTAGTGGGCTCACCCCTCATTTGGCGACCCGTATACATGAGGACTCCCATAATGGTCTAGCTGTATAACCCTAAACTATAGTGCATGTCCAGGCCACATGACGTTAAACTGCTTCACGCAATGGTTCAGCTGTATGACCCTAAACTATAGTTCACGTCCTTACTGCATGACGTTAAACTACTTTGCGCAAAGTCCAATTGTATGACCCTAAACTATAGTGCACGTTCAGGCCGCATGATGTTAAACTGCTTTGCGTAACGTCCAGCTGTATGACCCTAAACTATAGTGTACATCCTGGCCGCATGACGATAAACTGCTTTGTGGAACGGTCCAGCTGTATGACCCTAAAGTATAATGTACATCAGGGCCACAGGACGTTAAATTGCTTTGCATAACAGTCCAGCTGCTTCACGCAATGGTCTAGTTACATGACCCTAAACTGTAGCACACGTCCTGGCTACATGACGTTAAACTGCTTTGCCCAGGTACCAGTGGCATGACCTTAAACATGCCTCCATACATATTTTTACCACCTTCATTTCCTCCCCATTGAGTCCATCTCCATTACCCTATATGGACTTGCCACATTCTTCAATGAGTCGAACCCACGCTCATGAAACCACGGTGAGCCATTCCATCATCCAAACTCACCGTCAGCTAGTGGGTCATCCCTTATCCACCGTCTGTATAAACACAATCCATCATTCACAGACAATCTCGTCCCATCTCCCTCAAGTGAGTCAAACCACCACCATGCTCACCCTATAGCTTCCACAGACCGTCATCCATCTCCATCATGGTCAAGCTGTATGACCTTAAACTATAGTGCACATCCTAGCCGCATGACGTTAAACTACTTTGCTCAGGTCCCGGAGGCATGACCTTAAACATGCCCGAAAGGGGAACGCCATGAGTGAAAATGATTGACAAGCATGGTTATGAAACCATGAGTAAAAGTGTTCCGTAAAATAAAAACTAGGCACAGTGAAAACCCAAAAGGGCATCGTGAGTAAAAATGGAAAGAAAGGCAGACATGGCCATCGGTCATGGGCAAAAGAGCCTAAATAAAAAGGAGGTTGGTGAAAATCGTCTCTGCAACACCGCTTTCCCCGTCCAAGCAAAAACCTGAAAGGGCGTTAGGACCAATAAGCAGGGTGATGCAGTGGTCACCACCATAAGTTGCTTCAGCTAGCATTTCAAGAAAAAAAATCCTCGGTAGCAGAATATCCTGTTATCGGGACCCAAAAACAAATCATTTCACCATACGTCCAACAGTGTGTAGACGTTAAAATCATCCCTCCAGATCCGAGCAGTGCATGCGAGCATGATTTCTCCATCCCCCCTTTTTTTTTCTTTTGATCAGAGGGTAGGCTGAGCCTTGTGCAACCGTGTTAGTCTCGACACAGGGCAGCCTAGCTGTCGTGTCTATCTAGTTACCGAGCCTGTCTAACTGCCGTGTCAAATCAGCTGTTGCGCCAGATCAACCACCGTGGTAGTCTTGTCATCGTTCAGCCAAGCCGTCATGTCAGTATAATTACCAAGCCTGTCTATGTGCTGCGCTTGGCTAACCTCCATGCTAGTCTTGCCATTGTGCTAGTCTAGCTGCCTGATTAAACTTCTTCCCCCTTTTTCACCATCACTCATCTGCTTTCTTACATCCCACTCAGTTCTCATTTTTATTATTGTAAAATATGTACTAAGGGTGCTTTGTCAAGGAGATGCTAGAAGGCTATCCAATTGATACGAACTTGATCATGTCATTTTCCATTTTTCTTTGAATACACACGCTTGTGTGCGCTCACCCTATGATAAGGTGGGGTCTTCAGACCCACTTGTCTAAACTCTAATATGTGTGTGCGACTATAGGAAAAGAAGAAATATGCTAAAGAAGGTGATTTTGAATTGGTTACAAGTTTAGGGGGCACTCCAATGTGATTTAAGAGGGCACCCGCGCGAGTCAGCCCGAGTGCGTCACGGACCCAGGTGAGGTAAGTCCCACCTCACACCCTAATTCCTCTCTCACCGGTTGGTATTCCTACCCATGTCATCCTCACATGATTCCCGAGAGAGGGATCTCAGGTCCCAGGTCTATCTCGAACTCAAAGCCAAGCCACCAAATCATCCCGAACTGAGGGTGAGATCGAGGCACCTATCCACCTAGGTCACAAGGCTAGAGGCTTTATTTTCAGCACAATCTTGATCTGCATGTGTTTTGTGAACCTACGAGACCAGACTATCACTGGCTCTCCCCTTATTCTCATAGGCTTAAGGAGGTATGTTGAAAATGACGTACAATAAACATTGACAAGCCAAAGTTGTGCAGTAACATAAAGCCTCAAGACATAGGACCTCAGTACTGTGCCATCGGACCAAGAAGGACCTTACAACTATAGCCTTATGCTAACGACTTCAAAACTACACTAGACCATCTCCATCACAATCAAAATGTCGAAAACCCTCGGGGACCAAATTTGGGGAGCAGCTTCAAGGACCCATGGGGCCTTCTGTTGAAACCTAGAAAAGCTCAGATCCAGATATGTTCTAGATCACGCCAGCCTCGTCATTTTGACCTAAGGCATGCACTGTGGCACGACCTAGAGTCAAATTTCACCTGAAAAGAAGGTGCTCGCAAAACTAAAAAAAACCAGGATTTAAGAAGAAGAAGCCTCGAATCCAATGAAGCATAGCTCGATGTCCAAGCATCAGGTCACCGGGGACAAGTTCAATGCAACCACCTCACAAAAAGCTGCAAACTGGTACAACTCTTGCATTTAATCCAAGGTCCAATGGATGCAAGTCCCCAGGTCACAGAAGAAGTAAATCCGCTCAGTTGCTAGACTCACTCTTTTAGGCAACCTCCTAAATTAGGCAAAAATGCAAACCACAACCAAATCAGCCCAAACTTGATGAAAAATGACTGCGATTGTCTCCTCTATTGTTTGCAAGCAGATCCAGGAGGCAAAACATTGCAAGTCGAACTGCATTGGCAAAAAAAGTTGGCCGGACTTCCACCTCGGGGGAAAATCACCACCCCAACATGATTTAAAGGGCATCAAAATGCTCAGAATCGTAAGGACATTGAAGATATATTAACAAATCATCTGAATCATCGCCACAAGTTGCAAAAAAATCTTCCAAGATCAGGCCATGGTGGAACGACCTTCATGCAGGGATAACTTTGTCATTAACAGAAAAGATTTCAAGGTCATTTTGGTGATTATACCTAATTTTAGGATTTATTCTTAATTTCTTAAATTGTAATTAAGCTCTATTTTCTTAGCATTCACCCCTGTTTGGTGAATCCTCTATATAAGTTAAGTCACTTGTAAAAGGACTCTTTTCTCTTTAGGCAGATTATTGACTCATTATAAAATGGAGGCATTACGTTTGTCCTCTGGTCACTTGCTTCTAAGTCCTTAATCCCGTCGAGAGGAGAGAGAAAACTTTGAGGGAGAGAAAATACCCATGAGTGCACAGGTTCACAAAAACCTCCAAGTGCACATACCCCTCCTCCCTCTCTCCTAAACTAGGTCACACACAAACCTCTCTCTCTCTTCCTCACGTGACATACCATCTGACCCACGCAGAAAATCACGTCTTCAATAGACACATGGAGATGAGCGAACCCACGGGCTCCAACCCTCAAGTTCTCTCACACCTCTCCATTGGCCAGCCAACCCCCTCTAGAGGATAGTCAGAAGGAGAGACAACCGGATCCCATACCAGTCCAAACCGTGCTGGCACACAATCGAAGGGCTTTGTGACTATTCTAAGAGGGCTGACTGCCTTGATGTGTCCCCCAAACCCCAAGCAATGAGGCAAGCATCTCAAAGTGCCCCCCGCTATCGAAAATCTCCCTCATCCCTCATTGTTGGTACCTATCTGCACTCAAGATCCCTTGTGCCTGCGCATATCCCGCACCGGTCTGTGCCCCCACGTCCGTGCACGAGTGACCCCGCGGTTGTTTGAGAGAGGGTTCTCTGTCAACTCTCGAGAACCAGGGCTAACCAATTGGCGACTCCACTTGGGACACGTCACCCCATCATTGGCTTGGACTGGTTTTAGGTACCAACCTCTCTTTCTTCTCTCTCTAAAGTTGTTATGGGATCCCACTGTCCCTCTATCTGAATTGGGGACTTCTACATCCCCATATCTGCGACCTCATCGAGGGCAAGCCGCTGGTCCTACCTCCCCTCGTCCTACTCAACCAGCCTGACTGGCTTTGATATCTTAGTCCTACTTAGGAAAACTCGGGGCATAAGTTTTCAAGCTCCCTGCCCCTCCTCTTCCGGCTTCAAGGGAAAACCCTGCCAGTCACATGCCTCAATGTGGTCCTGACGCAACTACCCCACTTTGCCCAGTGGGTCCCAGCTGGACCACTGCCTCCACAGGTAATCGAAAGGTGACCCCACCCATCTCTCACAAAAGTGGCCGCCCAACCGCCACGCACACATACACATGCATCATTTGTTGGTGATCCACCCGTCAGTGTGACAAGTCAGGGTAGGCGACAACTCACTCCACTTGCCCAAACTATTTTGCATCTCTTCTGACCCAGACGCAACACGGGTGGTCCCAAGACCGCCCACACATGCATGTTAACCCTCTAGTTCGGGGCAGCCTAAAGGCTGGCCCGACGAACACGTGACTTTAGAGACAATCAAAAGTCCCATAAACAAGTACACATGTATGTTCGAGTCCTTGAGGCCTCACCAACTAAACGAGCGGGTACCACGAGTACTTTGTCCCTCACTTCACAAAGGGTTGGTCTCAGAACCACCCAAACACCACCATGGATCATACACACACGTGCAGGTCCAAAGAGGCTGCTAGTTGTAAAGAAGAGCAAGGGTCTGCCTCTCCATCAACTTCTTCCATGCCATTCGCTACGTGGTACTCGAAGAAATTCCCTTCGAGCACCATTCTAGCCACAGCTTCCCTAAACACGCAAACCGACCCTCGGCATGAGATTCAAGGGAAGAGGATGCTACCTGTAAACTCTCTCCTCCTGAATTGATCAGATTTTCTCATGCATTAGTCAAGCGAGCCTACCAAGAAGGAGATTGGAATAGTTTCCCATTCTGGGGAAGGATTCATTGGAATTTGCACCTCAAACAAGCAAAAGGGATGAGAGCTCGCTCCTACAGCGAAGGGTGGAGGCCACCGCCCTGCAGGGTCTGCCATAACAGAATAGGTTTGAGCCGTTGTGAGACACATAAAGGCCTGAAACCGACAACGCCGCTCACTGCTGCCCCACCAGGGCATGAAATGGGGTGTCTCGCCCATCCGACCCACGGCCCCAAGGCCATTGTGAGCAAACCAAGGAAACATGGCCCTAAGGTCGTCTTAAGCTCAACCGACCCAGATGGCACCCCCAAGGTCTTCAACCACTAAGATCAATGGCAGCAAAGGGCCAGCAACCCTCTAGGTCTTGTCAGAGAAAGGCAATGGGAAAGTTTGGCCAAGCCAGCCCCTTGAGTCATGAAGCATGCCACATGTTGGTTTTCCACCAAGGATGCACAACAACCAAGGTGGACCGGATGCGACTTCCGTTGGGCAGGAGGCTAAAGTTGGATCGGAAGCCTCCTCCATCCAAAACCCTGAAATACCCCTACTGACCTCCAATCCCTTACTCAGAGCCAACCATCTCCTTCGGCGAACTACCCCTTCCCCTGCAACGTCTAGAGACTGTGCCAACACCTCAGGCTAACACCTCAGCTACCCCACTCCAAACATCCATGCCTGCACAGTCTCCACCCCATCTCACTCCTGCTGCACTTGTTCCGACCGTGCAATGCTGCCGACTTCCCCCTGAACTTGTTGCTGCGGTTGCCGTTCCTCTGACAGCCGTGGTGGATCCTTCTCAAGCAAAGCTCATCCCAACACTGTTTGCTCCTCTCAAGATAAGGGAGAACTGGGGAACTGCCCTTCCCAAAGCTGACAAAAGTTAAATACGATGTGGTGAGACATCTAAGGAAACTGCCTACCATCTTGAGCATCTATGATGCCCTCATGTTGTTCAATGACCTCCGATGGCCTTGCTGCAAGCACTCTCCAATCTCGAGGTGTATGAAACTGAAGTCGAGGGAGTTGAGGTGGACCCTACCATACTCAACAATTGCATGACTGTCACATTCTCAGATGATGACTTACAACTGGGTGAGAAGTCACACAACCGCCCTCTTTATGGAAGATGAGTTGCACAACTGTCATGTCAATCGCATCATGCTGGATAGAGGGTCCGCGGTGAACCTAATGCCCATGGCTTAAGCGCGGACCAGCTCGAAGCCACCTACCTAACAGTTCAAGGATTCAATCAATTTGAGGACAAGCCGGTGGGCACGATTTGGCTCAAGCTCGAGATCGGGGACTTGAACACCACCACCTTGTTCCATGTCATCCAAATGGATACCTCTTATAACATCTTGTTGGGATGCCCCTGGCTCCATGAGCATGGCGTGGTTCCATCCACACTTCATCAATGCTTCAAATATAGCTGGGATGGAAGGCAGCATGTGGTTTACGCTGACAAAAGGGCATTCCCAATCATTGAATCACACTATGCAGACACAAAGTATTACTTTGCGAACCCGATAGTCCCCCAAGGGCCTATGTTACCTACAAAAGCCCGAACATACCCAAAATTGAGGGAAACTGCTCAAACCTCTCATGAGGATGTGGAAGACACGATGAGGTAACTTAATCATCTCTACCAGGAGGAAAGGAGATGTGAAAAAGTAATCCCCTTGACTCCTATAAACAATAACCTCTTCGTGCCCTTGGAAGACTCGACAAGCCAAAAGGACATGGGAGACACGCCGATCGCCCTCCCCTCAGCTCAAGTGGCCATGTCAATAGAGGCCAAAAGTAAACCTGACGGCAGCACAATCGGAGGTTTAAGCTCGTCGGTGCCCGAGTTCACTTGCTACGAAAGAGACATGAAAGTGTTGTGTATCCTTGCTCCCCTGCCCAACGCTGAAGCGGCACAGACAACTGAAAAAGAGCCAAATGCTAATAAAAAATTGTTACGCATCCTGTCCTCTTTAATAGGTGCGGACGAAACTCTTACCCCTCAGACTGATTATTCCACAAACCAGTTCAAAGTTCTGCAGACACGTGATACGCTATGTGTCCAAGAGGACGGGAGCGACCTACCCCAACCCTCTAGGCTAAATCAACTGAGTCCAACCAAGACCCTCCAAATTCCTAAGGTCCTATCCTTTTTCACTTCGAAAAAAGGAAGAAGCAAAGTCAAACTTACAACCCAGTCTTTCCACACGTTGGAGTCTCAGAAGATTATGGCCTTACCAATCCCCCTATTGAAGACCTAGCTCGCCTACCTGGAGGTGGGGAGTGGCTCTTCCTTTCGGAACCACTGCCCCGCTCAAGGTTTTTGTCAGTCGCATGGGCTTTTAGCGTGAAATCCAATGCTTGTGCCAGGGGAGCAGGACCAAAGTTCACTTGACCAAGCAGAGGCAATAAGAAAGGGAAAACCCAAGACGGAGGGAGCTGTCCCTTTGAAATCTCCTCCCATTTCATTACTAGGGTTCGTCTCGAAAACTCAGGAGACATCTATCCGGACAAATCCACGAAGTGACCCTTTGCTAATAGCCATGATCAAGCCTAGGTGGGACCTATACAGCCCGGAGGCTCACCAAATTATGAAGAAAATGGACTACGACACATCTAGCAATCAGGGACTGAATGACTATAAAGGAATGCTGGCCCCCTTTGCCATAATCAAGGCTACATCATCTCAACACCGTCAAAAGGAAGGCCTTGGTTGCTCAGGACTACCAAGCCTCCCACCATGTATTTTCCCTGCTGAGAAAGTCATCCATGTAACGGTGTCTCAAGAATCACCGTCATCCCCTCGAAAGTTTGTGTCTGAGGATCAGGGCCCCCAGGCAAGGATAGAAATCGACCATGCCGAGCAGGAGCCCGTGGAACCAAAAACACTGAATGTGTATGCTCTCATCAAAGACTCATTACCTCTTAATGATGAGGAAATAGAGGAAGCCTCGGATGTCCTAAAAGATGACAGACAGGCCTTTTCGGACAACTTGGAGGAAATATACTTGGATGGCCAAACCGACTCAAGACTCACTTTCATCTCTGTCGTCAAGTCCCCCAAAGAAAAACAGAAGTATACATAGTTCTTGAGGGCCAACAGAGATGTGTTCACCTGGCGTTATGAGGAAATTCCCGACATTGATCTGCGTGTAGCAGTCCATAGGTTGGGGATTGACCTAACATGTAAGCCCGTCAAGCAAAAACCAAGGAGATTCAAGGCCGACCTGGAAATTCAAATCGAGGCGAAGTTGGACAAACTTAAAGTGGCACGCTTCATTTGGGAAGTCAAATACCCGAAGTGGCTGGCTAACATTGTACCTGTAAAAAAGAAGAACGGACAGATCAGGGTCTGTATTAACTTTTAGGATCTAAACGTGTCCCCAAAATACGACTTCCCACTCCCCTTCATAAAACTCCTGATCGACCTGACCACTAACTGTTGGGCCTTCTCCTTTATTGATGGTTATTCCAGCTACAACCAGGTAAGGATGGGCCAGGAGGACGAAGAATCCACGACCTTTCTGACCCTGAAAGGAGTCTTTTACTGTATGGTAATGCCCTTCAGCCTCAAAAATGTCGGGGCCACCTACCAAAGGGCTATGACTATTATCTTTGAGGACATGCTCTATGAAGAAATCGAATGCTAGGTGGACGACCTGGTAGTTAAATCAAACAGCAGAGGAAATCACATAGCGAACTTCATTCATCAGCCACCAAAACCCCGCCTCCCAATAGTGGTGTCCTGGCCCTTCACAAAATGGGGCATAGATCTTGTAGGTCCCATCGACCTGCCTTCTTCCTCGAGGCACGTGTTCATACTCTCTGCAATGGATTATTTTGCCAAATGAGCCAAGGCGATTTCTGTTAGGAAGGTCCCTGACACTGTAGTGGCTGACTTTGTGAGTCACCATATCATATATCAGTTCAACATTCTCGATCGAATCATCTTTGATAACATGCCCCAATTTCGAAGTAGCCAAATCGACAGGCTAGTTGAGAAATTCAGGTTCACGTGGAAATACTTGACCATGTATCACCCAAGAGCTAACAGCCTCGCCGAGGCATTCAATAAGACTCTATGTGATGCCCTAAGGAAATCTATCTTTGACACCAAGAGAAATTGGCACGAAAGGCTTTCAGAAATTCTCTAGGCTTACTGGATCACAACTCAAGGCCCAAAACAGTCGACCCCATACTCGCTAGTGTATGTGGGCGAGATTCAATTGCCTTCCCTTAGGGTAGCCCTCCACTACGGGATGATAGACAAAGAATGGGCTGCGCTTTGTTGCCAAGAGCTAGGCATACTCAATGAAAAAAGATTGCAAGCGCTACAGAGCCTTAAGATCCAAAAGAGTCGCATGCAAAGAGCCTTCGACAGATCCATCAAGATAAGAGAATTCACGAAAGGTGAACTGGTCTTGGCGATGAGGAGACCTATTGTCACCCATGGCAGGACAAAATGAAAGTTTGAACCAAAATGGTGAGGCCCGTTTGTGGTAAAGAGAGTCCTCCCCAACAAGGCCTATGTGCTAGTTAATGCTGAAGGGGAGGAAGCCATGATCAATGGGAGGTACTTAAAGAAGTAGTATCCCTAAGCAATGGTTCAAGTTCTATACAACCTAAAACTATAACGCAAGTCCTGGCCATATGATGTTAAACTTCTTGATGCAATAGTTCAAGTTATACAACCTTAAACTATAGCACACGTTCTGGCCACATGACGTTAAACCACTTCACTAGACGGTCCAAGTTATATGACCTTAGACTATAGCACATGTCCTGACCGCACAATGATAAATTGTTCTGCAGGGTGACTCATGCTACATGACTCCCAAATACAACATGTGATCTAATTCTTAAAACAAAACAAAAAAAAATGAGGAGCATAGAGCGGGATCAAAGATACAAGCCAAAGAGAAGATTTTATTTCATGAACCCAAAAGGGATACAAGTATGTTTACATCGAATCTGTAATTCCCTACAAAACCTGCGGTTCTAAAATAAGTCTTCATCCTCGGATGCTGCACCCCAAGGAGCGCCTCTATTTCCTTAGGGCAGTTGTGTCTTCTCTCTTCAAAAGGGTAGAATTCTTCGCTCCAAACAGAGATTGAAATGCCCAGGAAGAATCTGCTCTCTGCTTCCCACCATGAAGCTAAGGTGAAGAACTAGGAGTCAGTTAGAAGACCAAGCCTATGCTGAAGGCCTGAGCACAACGCTCCGTCGGTCGTAGCAAAGGTTCATCTAAGCATTTACACATAGCCTTGGACCTCTAGCTACAGATTTCGTACAAACAGAGGGGCCCTGAAGCCATGGGCCCATCATCTAGCAATGATCCACTGCCACCTTCCGCTGGATCGAACATCTTCACCCAGATGCCTAATGCTCGAACGCACCCCAAAAGCCGGGACCTGATAGCCATCCCCAACATAGGACATGGCCTCTAGACGAAACACTCAAGAAAGAAATTTTTTCATGGGTCCTCCACCAATAGGAGTTGCAAGCCAAGAACTTTGCAAAGACAAGGGGAAGAGCTGCCCTTACGCTCTTTGGCCTAGGCTCTTTTTAAAGAAGTCATAGGCCATCATCAAAGCTTGTCACTTCCCAAGTAGCACGTCATCCAACAGCACAGACACATGTCATCACAATGGCGCCTCGTTTGATTGCCATTTAAGCCTTTCGATGCCTCGCCTCCCAACACCACTTTTGAAGCTTCACGATCAAATCTTCCACTGCCCTGCCATCAATAAAACATCATCAATGGAATCCCACCAGTGCTCGGCTTCTCCTTCTAGCATGAATGTCCCAAGTGTAACTTTTTACTCATCCGAGCAATGCAACACTTCCAAAATCTTCTATATCTGCCTCTTCCATCTTTCGACCTTCTCTACTCCTCCTTGCCTCAGAATGGTTAGAGGCCCTAGCCTTCTAAACCTCTCAATCAAGATACTATCGTTCTGCTCCTGGGTAGGAGTGGACTGAAATGGTATCAACTCTTTCATCATCTGGGTCATGGCCCCAAAGTCTTATAGAATTCACCGAGTGCCTCAATGTTCTCATTGCTAGAACTCATGCTGTGGGTACAAGCTCTCAGCATCTTCAACCTATCCATAGGAGCACCCAGTCACTTATCTACCCCAAAGCTATTCTAAAGACTCCCCTCCTAAACTCCCTAGGCCAAAGACCCTAACCTGGCTGCTCTGATACCATAAGTGTCACGACTCCACCCCCGTCTGTCCCACCTTACCCCTAACAGAGGGCAACCGGGCACGGGTTCGTGATCTCCTTGTAGTGTTTATCTCTCAGGTAAGAGTGAATTCAATGTTTCTTTCACAGTAAATAGTAAACCAAGGGAAGTAAAGGCCTACATAGGTCTAAAATTTAAAACTTGGTCAAACCATTCTCCAAAAGGGTGATACATTAGATTACATCCAAAGTAGGGCTCCAGGCCCAAAGTTACATAATTAAAGAAAATAGTACAATCAGAGCTAAGAGCCCGACAACTTGCAGGATCTAAAACTCCTCCTCTGAGTGGCCGCCTTGATCCTTGGCTGCAACCCGAGCTCCCAACTTTGAACCTACTACCCTCAGTTTACAAGGAGGGAAAGAATAGTGGAATGAGCTTTGATGCTCAGTAAGACCTAGTGTTATCCATTAGTAACAAGTCTATCCAAGATAAATAAATAATTTATTTGAACATAATCAATGGCAGTGCAGTAGTCTTGTAAATTGGTCATCAGGTCAGTACATCAATTATAAACATGATATCCAAGTAACAGTGCATAAATTATAGACATGGTATCCAAAGGATAGTACGTCCATTTTAGACATATCATGCAGTCATTCTAGTTATAAGAAATCACGATCACAATTTACCCATTACATACTCACTCCCTAATTCACCTACTCCTGCTAGTAGAAGCCCTATCCATTAGGCCAAGCCAATCCTGTTGCTTAGGGTTTCTACCATCCCACACAGGAAGGAGGGTAATGACAAATGGGTTAATCCACTTTGTAATATCCTCAACTCACGTACACGGTCCTAGTGCGCCTTGGGGGTTTAACAGGCCTTTACATTGCAAGGCATCCATCCATCAAATTTCTCATCTCATGAATCACAGGGAACGACCCTCCTTTCACCCCTAACCAGTTGCTATCATTATGCAGGTTAGGGAATATGTCGGCATCACCTCCTCGATGTATCAATCTCCACTACTGATGGGTGCTCCATCACGTAGTGGTCAGTATCCGTAAACAATGGCCAGTATTCCCATCAGTGTAACAATACGATACTCACTACCAATGGGTGTCCCATTGCTTAATGGTCATCATTAGGCCTCTTTCTATGATCAAGCAGTCAATTCATTGATGCCAATTCAATGCCTCAAAACAGATAAATCATATTCTCATCATAACAACATGGTAATTAACACGAATCATTACATAAATTGTAGCATAATATTTATACATGGACATCATCAATGGCATTTTGACACTCATCATGAAACTTCCATCATGAAGCTGTCACATTAATATTACAATTATCACTATTTCACAGGGCACATTGTGACAAAGTCTCATTCGCATTATTTTATGGCACGTGCATACTTATCATATAACATTTGCTTATCATTTATCAAGGAAAATTCAATGTTTCGAGTAATAGCTAAATGAGAAGGTTAAATGCCTCACTTATCAAGGAAATCGAGCCTCATTGGTCAGATTACAGGTTTCGTCCTAAACAAGTAATAGTGGCTGGAAACAGTGAGCCATGATGTATTCATGTTTTTTTAGAGCATAACTCAAAATTAGTAGGGAATTTCAAAAATCTCAAAACATGCAAATTTAAGTTTATTCATAGGGCTTTCCAATAGTGGAAATTTAAGGACGTTTAGACATCATTTGCCAAGCCAAAAGTGCTGCCCAAAAAGAGTCACAATTGATGGAATTTACAACGACGGTGAGCAGGGGCATGTTCATGAATTTTAGGCCATGTCTTTTGATTCATGTGACCTTTTATCATGATGCAAAACATAAGCTTTAATGAGACATGCGTAGCTTTCGTTTAAAACCAATTTGGGCCCATTCAGGTGCCGTTTGGTTAGCGAAAGGCTCAACACAAGAGCTCTCACAGTTGCTGGAAATTTCCTTTCCCATAAGTATTCACATGTTATTACTATATTGCCTACCATTTACAAGTTGAATTAGCAAGTTTGACAAGAAGATTTCCTTCACAATTTCCCCAAGCTCATTGGGATGAATAAATATTCATTCTTTTCATTTTCCATGCATTTCTATATCCTTGCATTTTAATCTACCATTTTCATATTTTGCGTATCGCATTACTCCATGGAAATCTCAAGGCATGGCATTAGATCCACTTACTTGGTGGTCACGACGCTCCTAAGCTTCCTCACGTAGTTTGCCCATCGCCCCTTGCTCCCTCCATGATAGCATCACTCTAGAAGTCTCACGCGTAGGTTGCCTTTGCTCCAACCAGCCGTTGCACTCCACTTTGAGTGCTAGAGAGAGAAAGAGAGTTCGAAAAGAAAATGGCGATGGGGGAGGGGCGTGATTTATAAGCTTGGGGGTTGGTGCGAACTACTGTGGCTGACACCACAGTAGGTAGGAAAAAGGGCTGTAGTTGGCATACCTCGTGCGGCATGGCGCTGACAACTTCCGCACGACGGTGACAGATTCGGTGTAGCGCTGACCCTGTCGACGGTAGTACGCAGTTGGTTGAAAGTGGGCGACGTTACTCACAGGGCAGTGACGCTCATGGCGATGCTCATCTGTCTTCCACTTAGTGCTAGTCACGCACTCATGCGACGCTGCCTCTTCCATCTCTTTCTGCTCCTTCGTCACTAATGGCGTTGAGCTCCCACACACGGTGATGCCACTCCCGCCGATGATATGCTCGTGGTAATGCGCCAATTGGTGATACGCATGCGGTGATGCTTCTTACGCCTTTCGTGCACAACGATACTCCTCTCATGCTTGCAGCGATACCCCTTGCTCACACGAGGGGTTACCATTTCTTCACCCTTGCATGTGGTGTTTGCTTTTATGCTACATGGCCAGCACACCCAGATAGCACTAACCTTCTCCCTTAGTGCCAGGCATGCGCTTCCGTCTTTCATGACTTCCTTCTCTCTTCACTTCCATGAGTGGTCTGGTTAAATCGAATTGTGGCCCTTACAACAAGTCAGGCCACTTGATTAGGGACTGCCCAACATTGATGGATGAACTCAAACCCAAAGCTCAGTGTCGAGTCTTTGCACTTGAAGGGGAAGGAGCTTAAGGCCTCGACTTCGGGGAACTAGGAGTGTGTTTTGGTTGGAATATAAAATCTAAAGTTTTGTTGGACCTTGTTCCCTGTCACTATTATTGTAATACCATATTTTGACATATCTAATGAAATTTGGACCTTTACTGCCTGATTGTGCTTAAATCGATTGCAATGGATTTTGCGAGATCCTTAGAGATCCTTTTAGTATGATAACAATGTGGAACTTTGCTTGAGGGGTATGCCCTATCCCATCCAACGAGAGCTAATACGTGCCTTATGATTGAAGTGATAAGTGTTTATGTTGTGACCCATGTGGTCAACCTTGCAATGAGTAAATGCGATGTGTGAAACATGGTATGAATGTCACAAGTGCTACAAGGTTTCTTGGTCATGCTCCACTTGTTGATATTGTGATTTTGACAGTTAAGTGCATGCTTTAAGCATATTACAGGGCCTGACTTTGTGATGATGGTGAGATGCCTACTTTGAGCGTATTGTAGGGCCTGACCTTGTGATAGTTAGGTGCCTGCTTTGAGCATATTGCAGGGCCTGACTTTGTGATTGTTAGGTGCCTACTTTGAACGTATTGTAGGGCCTGACTTTGTGATGATGGTGAGGTGCCTACTTTGAGCATATTGTAGGGCCTGACCTTGTGATAGTTAGGTTCCTTCTTAGCATATTATAGGGCCTGACTTTGTGATGATGGTAAGGTGCCTACTTTGAGCGTATTGTAGGACCTGACCTTGTAATAATTACGTGTCTGCTTTGAGCGTATTGTAGGGCCTGACTTTGGAATGATGTGAGGTGCCTACTTTGAGTGTATTGTAGGGCCTGACCATGTGATTGATAATAGCGAGGTGCCTTCTTTGAGCATATTGCAAGGCCTGGCTTTGTGATTTGTAGAGTGTTTGCTTTGAGCGTGTTGCAGGGCCTGGCTGTGTGACTTGTAGGGTGCCTGCTTTGAGTGTATTACATGACTTGATATTGTGATTGTACCATGGTTCCTACTTTGAATGTATTGTAGGGCCCAACTTTGTGATTTTATGGTGCATGCTTTGAGCGTATTGCATGACCATGATTGATACTGATAGAGTGCCTACTTTGAGCGTATTGTAGGACCTAACTATTGTGATTTATATTGATGGGAAGCCATCTTTGAGCACATAGTAGGATCAAACATTATGATTGATTGTAGTGAGGTGCCCGCTTTGAGTGTATTATAGGGCCTAGTGTAGTGACTCTGTGTTTCTGTGGTGCGTTCCTTGAGTGCATCGCATGATTGAGATTGGTAAGGTCCCGCCTTGTGGGTATTGTCAGACCTAATTAGAGACTAATACTAACTGTTAGCTGGTAGTGGCTGAACTGATGAGATTGCTCAGAGTTGAATGGCTTGATTTATGTTTATGAGTGTGTCAACTTGTTAGAGATGGTTGAATGGATTGATGGAATGTCTAAATTGCTAAGGTATTTGAAGGGTTAGTGCACGACACTATGTGAAATATGAAGTGTAGACTATGTGATGCTGAGAATAAGACCACAGATAGGTGTTTGAAACGATAGTGAATGTGTGGGTGCCCTCCCCCAATTGTTGGTTTCATATGTAAGATTTTGAGGACAAAATCCCTTTTTAGGGGGGATGACATAACGACCCAAATTTCTTGAGCATGGTGAGCACGTGCGGCAACGAGAAGGAGAGACAAATGTCGTGCATGTAAGAGCTATCGCCGGCTATGAAGTGAGCTATCGCCGGCTATGAACTGTGTAGCGTTGGCTGTGTTGAGAGAGATGGACCAGTGCCGGTTATGTTGTTGCTGGCTGCACTATCACGGGCTGTGTTGAGTATGTACCACTAGCTGTGTTGAGAGAGATGGACCAGCATTGGCTGTGCTGTTGTCGCCTGTGCTATCACCGGCTGTGTTGAGTGTGTAGCGTAGGCTGTGTTGAGAGAGATAGACCAGTACCGACTGTGTTTTGTCGTGTGCATGAGCGATCGTGTACGATGTGGGCCATCGAGCACAGCTTTATAGGGTAGTTTGGGGGACTTCCCCTTCTTTTACACACCACTTATCCCTTGCTTGTTGTTTATTATACCTTAAGTTGCCACTTGTTGACCATGTAAGCCCATGTTTGCCACTTGTGAACTCTTGCACACCACTTGTCATTTGTTGCCCTTTCCTCTTTTATAAATAAAGCCCTTCTCATATCTCCAAGGGCTTTTGCTCTCTCTCCCTATCCCACATCCTTTCTCTCTCTACCACACATAGAGCCTCAAGCTTTGGGAGCTTGACCTTTAAGGGGGAGCTTGATGGGGGGTGAACTTGGAGTTCTTGTGAGGTAAGTAGATCATGATAGTATAGTATGAAGTATGAATTGAAGCATGAATGATGTATGAATTACGTATGAATGAAGTATGAATCTAAGCATGTATGAAGCGCGATTTAGTCATGAATAATAAGTTGAATTTAAGCATGAGATTAGACATGAGATTGTATAGAAATTGTGTACAAGAATAGTATAGCATGATTGTCTTTGACCTCTGTTTTTCTAGAAATTAGGTTTTCATTGTATGAATTATTAGGCACTGTTATCATTCTTTTTTAACATGAAAATTAGTGGATTGATACTCTTGTGAGTCTAGTTTAAGCTAGAATTGATTTCATGTTGTTATCTTGTATAGTTTAGAAGTTATGATGTGATCTTAGATGTGTGTTATGGCTGGACTGTGAAATTCCAAGAAGCATTGAGGTTCTTTTAACTCTCTGTTGATCTATCAAATGGTATCATAATTACCTAATATTACTACCACTGGAAATATTTCCGAGTCTACTTTGAGTTTTATGTTTATGTCTAGTTTATATTCTTGATAGTTTGGAAAATGTGATTCATTTTGTGATTATATATCACTATTAGCAGACTGTGATAATTTTTAGGAACATTTCTTCTATTGCACTAAGAATTTTCCTAATCTATTGAAGTCTAAATGATACAAAATCCCAGTCATTTAAAAGATACATGAGTCTATTATGATTTTGATGCTTTTAACCTGGTTCTAATTCTTTATATTTGTGAAGTTATGATCCAAATTGTGGAGGTATGTTATTGTTAGCAGATTCACTGAAATGTCGAATTGTTGCCTCTATTAGCATGGGTTTCGTCTGATCAAATGGAGTCCTAATGCTCCCAAACCTCAGCTATTATGAATATTTTTTATTGTCCTTGAAGTTTCATGTAGAAAGTATTTTGTAAGTCTTCCTAGATTGAATGTTATCCTTCAATTGGTGCATGTATGTCACTGTTGGTGGGATTCAACAGAATTAAGAATTGATCTATGTTTGACATGAGATTTTGACTTACCAATTGACATCCAAATGCTTTCAAAATTGCCCTTGTTGGATATATGGGTGTTTCTACTTAAAAATTTCTTTTGGAATCCACTCAGGATTCCTCATGAATTGGGAGTTATGCTTTTGTTAAGAGGGACAGGTCACTGTTAGTAAATGCGAAAATTCCAGAATTGTCATTTAGGTTGTACCCAAGTGTTGACTAATCAACCGGTGGTCTTTTGACTCCAAAATACTTTTGAATGAGAGATAACGGTGTCTATTCCAATTGTCATGTTGTGAATGAGTTGAGATTCTTTATTAACCAGAAGTATTTTAATCTGTTGGATTATGTTGATCGATTGACTTTTGGGTAGAATATTAGTGCATATGATTTCTTTGATACTTGATATCTAATCATGCTTTCTTCACCATGAGAAGAACCATTTTGTAATTGTGATACGATTAAAATACATGACTCTTATTTTATGAGAATGGTATAGAACTTTGATCTTTGTTGTTAGTTATTATCCTTTAGGAAGGAAAGCATGATTATGTGATCTACTTACTAGCCTTTTTAGCTCATCCCTTTGCTTCCTTCCTTGTAGATTGATTGTTGCAGGTCGAGGATGGTCGGAGGTGATCGTGTTTGGTGGACTGAAAGCCTGCGCTCGACGAGTGGATCTCTGTTCTTGTGTAGGTGTTTGTTAGTCTACGGTCATGCAGTTGTTGTTTTGTGAAGTTGTGTGTTTTTGTGTTGAGACCTGTAGTGCCTTGGATGAATTGTAATATTTTGAATACTATTTATGACCTTGGAGACTGTATATATATATGAATGGTTTTAATTCATCCAGCTTTTGTTATGTTTTTAGTGGGAGTTTCTGCTTTCTTTCGTGGTTTGTACTGATTATTGTTTTATAAAGCGTTGAGCCACTCCCACTTGAGTGGCGTTCCTGACCTCTATGATAACGATCTCACGCTTTGTCGCCCTCCGATAGGATGGTGCATTCATTTTGCATCAAGTTTGAGCTGATTTGGTGTCGATTTGTACATTTCCCTAATTTTGAAGGTTGCCAGAGAAACAGATTCTGGCAACTTGCTGAATTTGCTTCTTTGGTGACCTGAGGACTTACATTTATCAAACCATGGATTGAATGCAAGAGTTTCACCAGAATGTAGCTCTTTGTAAGGGGATTCTGCTGAACTCCTCATCATGTTAATCCATGGCTTGGATGTTG
Organism: Amborella trichopoda; assembly: GCF_054954075.1. NCBI lineage: Eukaryota > Viridiplantae > Streptophyta > Magnoliopsida > Amborellales > Amborellaceae > Amborella > Amborella trichopoda. The sequence continues at coordinate 25,704,046 of NC_142344.1, forward strand.
AGCTATGCTTCACTGACTCCGTAGCTTGCTGAACCCTGTTTCTTCCTTAGTTTCTCTGATCACTTTCCTCTTTAGAGCAATGGGTGTTCTCAGTCACGCCACAGCGTGCCCCATAGGTCAAAATGACGGGACTGACATGATCTGGAACATATCAATGTTTGAGCTTTGTCTGGTTTTAGAGGAAGCCATCGTGGGTTAGCGAAGTTATTGTCGAAAAAATCGTAGCAGTCCAAAACATCGTAGCAGTCCCCATTTATGGGGGACTGGTTTGGTGAAGCCACACCGTGCTATGGTAAACCCATAAGTTGCGAGGCCGCATGAGCGTAGACTCTTCTAGGGAGGTCAAATTGAGCCCAAATTTGGTTCTCAGAGGGTTTTTTGATATTTTGAGCATCATGGATGTGGTCTGGGCCCCTGTTACAGCCACTAGCATAGGGCTAAAGTAAACGGTCCTTCTTTGGTGCGAACGAACTGCACCCAGGTCACCAAGGTGGAGGATTTCGCTTCGAGAGAAGCGAGAAGTGCAACATTCGAAAAAATTTAACGTCGTAGCTCCTCTGATGAATCCTTTCCAAGACGTATTTATTGTCTCTTGATCAAAAAAGTTTCTCTTAATCATCGACACAGTGTAATCCTCGACTGGTAGACCTTGCTGAGCTTTTCCCTTGACCGAGGAGTGATCAAAGTGGATTCTAGTAGTCTAGTGCCTTGTTAAGGAGCTTTCTTTGGGTCTCACCATAATCCTTTTTTTTTTTTGGAGAACACACTGATATTCTACCGTCTGCGGGATTACAACTTCTCAATGCGAACTCTTGATTTTCCAGTCAGTGGGGGTCCTTCTTGTGAGCTTTATTCCATTCTGTCCAGGGAGGTCCTGACGTTCCAATTAGCGAGGCCCCTTCTTGTGAGCATTATCCCTATCCAAACAGAAATGCCAGAAGCAAACAAGGTACCTCTTGGCTTACGTCCTATAGGTCTAGTCGGGGGTCTATTACCCAGACATGAAAGGAGGATGGCCTTCGAGGTGGTCCCATTTTAGGGACTTCACCATGGATGCTTAAAGGTTGGTGGAGGAAGAAAAGGCAGGTAACATACCTCTTTGGCTTACGTTCTACTCGCCTGATTGGGGGTTTCACGACGCATCTCGAATTGCTCAAGCTTGATAAGATGATGGCCTCTGAGGCTGTCCCATTTTAGGGGACTTTACCCTGGATGTTGGAGTTTGATGAGAAGAACGACATGCTAGGTACCTCTTTGACTTACGTCTTATTGGTCCAGTTGGGGGTGTCACAGATTACCCAAGCTCGTTCAGAGGATGGCCTCTGAGGTGGTCCCATTTTAGGGGACTTCACCCTGGCGGTAAGAGCTTGATGGAAGAGAAGAGGAGGTGTAGGCGTCACAATTCGATTTAATCGGACCACTCACTACAGTGGAGAGAGAAAAGGAAGTCGCAAAAGACAGCAGCGCACACCCGGCGCTAAGGGCGAAGGTTAGCTTCGTCTGGGTGATTTGGCGTAGTGTCGTCCATGTAACATAAAAGTAAATGTTGTGTGCAAGGGTGAAGAAATGGTAACACCTCGTGCCAGCAAGGGAATCGCCGCGAGCGTGAGAGGAGTATCGTCATGCACGAAAGGCGTAAGAAGCATCGCCGCATGCGTATCACCCAATGGCGCATCGCCACTAGCATATCATCTGCGGGTGTATTGCCATCTGAGGCATCGCCACGCATGGGAGCATTACGCCGTCAGTGATGAAGAAGAAGAAAAGAGAAGGAAGAGAAAGCACCGCATGAGTGTGTGACTAGCGTCGAGTGGAAGACATATGAGCATCGCCATGAGCGTCACCGCTGTGTACATAATGTCGCATGTGACCAGAGAGTAATGCTACGCGCATTCAACCAACCACGTATGACCGCCGACAGGGTCAGTGCCACGTCGAATCTGTCAGTGCTATGCGAAAGTTGTCAACGCTGCACCGTACTAGTGACGCCAACTACAACCTTTTTTCCTACCTACTGTGGTGTCAACCATTGTAGTTCGCACCAACCCCCATGCTTATAAATCACGCCCCCCAATGCCGTTTGCTTTGCAAACTCTCTTTCTCTCTCTCTAACACTTAGTGTGGAGTGCAACAACTAGTTGGAGCAAAGGCGATCTGCGCTTGAGACTTCAGGAGCGAAGCTGCCGAGGAGGGAGCAAGGGGTGACAGGCGAATTGTGCGAGGAAGCTTAGGAGTGCCGTGACCACGTAAGTGGATCTAGTGTCGTGCCTTGAGATTTCCATGGAGTAATGCGATATGCAAAATAAGAAAATGGTAGATTAAAATGCAAGGATATAGAAATGCATGGAAAATGAAAATAATGAACATTTATTCATCCCAATGAGCTTGAGGAAATTGTGAAGGAAATCTTCTTGTCAAACTTGCTAATTCAACTTGTAAACGGTAGGCGATATAGTAATAACAAGTGAATACTTATGGGAAAGGAAATTTCTAGCAACTGTGAGGGCTCTTGTGTTGAGCCTTGCGCTGACCGAATGGTGCCTAAATGGGCCCAAATTGGTTTCAAACAAAAGATACACATGTCTCGTTAAAGCTTACTTTTTGCATCATGATAAAATGTCACATGAATAAAAAAGACATGGCTTAAAATATATGAACATGCCACTGCTCACTGTCGCTGTAAATTCCAACAACTGTGATCCTTTTTGGACCGCACTTTTGGCTTGGTAAAAGGCATCCAAATGTTCTCAAATTACCACCATTGGAAAGCCCCATGAAAAAACTTAAATTTGCATGCTTTGAGATTTTTGAAATTCCCTATGCATTTTAGTTATGCTCTAAAATGTATGAATACGTCATGGCTCTTTGTTTTCCGGCCACTATTACTTGTTTGGGACCAAACCTATAATATGACCAATGAGGCTTGATTTCCTTGATAAGTGAGGCATTTAACCTTCTCATTTGGCTATTGCTCGAAACATTGAATTTTCCTTGATAAATGTAAGCGAATGTTATATGATAATTATGCACGTGCCATAAAAAAATGCGAATGAGGCTTCACCACAATGTGCCTTCTGAAATAGTGATAATTGTAATATTAATGTGATAGCTTCACGATTGAAGTTTCATGATGAGTGCCAAAATTCCATTGATGATGTCCATGTGTAATTGTTATGCTACAATTTATGTAATGATTTGTGTTAATTTCCATGTTGTTATGATGAGAATGTAATTTATCTGTTATGGGGCATTGAATTGGTATGAATGAATTGACTGTTCAAGCATGGAAAGAGGCCTAATGATTACCACTATGCAATGAAACACCCATTGGCAGTGAGTATCGTACTGTTACATTGATGAGCATACTAGCCACTGTTTACAGATACCGACCACTACGCGATGGAGCACCCATTGATAGTGGAGATTGATACACCGAGGAGGTGATGCTAGCATATTCCCTAACCTGCATAATGATAAGAACCGGTTAGGGGAGAAAGGTGGGTCGGTCCCTGTGATTCATGAGATGAGAAATACGATTGATGGATGCCTTAAAAGGTAAAGGCCTGTTAAATCCTCAAGGCATGCTAAGAACCGTGTGCGAAGTGCATTAACCCACTTGTTATTACCCTTCCTCCGGTGGGATGGTAGAAGTTCGAAGCGACGGGATTGGCTTGGACTGATGGATAAGGCTTCTACTAGTAGGAGTAGGTGAATTAGGGAGTGAGTATGTAATGGGTAAATTGTGATAGTGATTTCTTATAACTAGAATGACTGCATGATATGTCTAAAATGGACGTATTGTCCTTTGGAGACCATGTCTATAATTATTGCATTGTTACTTGGATATCTTGTTTATAATTGATGTACTGACCTGATGACCAATATACATACTGCACTGCCATTGATTATGTTTAAATAAATTGTTTATTTATCTTGGATAGACTTGCTACCAATGCATAACGCTAAGTCTACTTACTGAGAGTCAAAGCTCATTCCATTATTTCTTTCCCTCCTTATAGACTAAGGATAGCAGGTTCGAAGTTGGGAGCTTGGGTTGCAGCCAAGGATCAAGGTGGCCACTCAGAGGGGTAGTTTTAGATCTTGTAGGTTGTCGGGCTCTCAACCCTAATTGTTCTATTTCCTTTAAATTATGTAACTTTGGGCCTGGAGCCCTGAACTCTGTTGTGTTACTTTTAGATGTAATGTAATGTACCATCTTTTTGGAGAATGGTTTGATCATGCTTTAAATTTTAGACTTTTATAAGCCTTTACTTTCTTTGGTTTGCTCGATTATCGAGAAAGAGGCATTGAATCCACTATTACCTGAGAGACAAATGCTACAAGGCGATCACGAACCCGTGCCTAGTCGCCCTCCATCAGGGTAAGGCAGGACGATCGGGAGCAAGGTCTTGATAGGAGGAGAGGATTTGTTTTTTGTTATGGTGGCACTAAGTCTCGAGATAAAAGGGTGGCACCGGAGCACTAAGGCTCCGATGCCGAAAATAAGAAGGCGGCATGAAGGCCCGGGATAAAAGGGTGGCACCGAAGCACCAAGGCTCCGATGTCGAAAATAAGAAGGCAGCACTAAGGCCTGGGATAAAAGAAGATGACACTAGGGCCGAAAATGTTTTGAAGGTACTGGGGTCGGAGATTTTTGGAGGCAATGGAGCAGGAAGTTTTTTTTTGGAAGGCTCTGAGGCTAGAGTTTCTTTTTTTGCAAGGCAGTAAGGTTGGAGTTTTTTTTTGGAAGGCACTAGGGCTGGAGTTGTTTTCTTAAAAGGCACTAGGCCCAGAGTTTCTTTTGGAAGCACTGGGGCTGGAGGTTTTTTTTTTTGAAGGCTCTGGGGACTGAGTTTTTTTTTTAAAGGCTCTAGGGCCGGAGTTTCTTATTTGGAAGGCACTAACTAAGGTTGGATTTTTTTTTTTGATGGCTCTGGGGCCAGAGTTTTTTTTTTTGGAAGACTTTGGGGCCAGAATTTTTTTTGGAAGGCACTGAGCCTGGAGGGTTTTTTTTTTTTGAAAGGACCTGGGCTGGAAGTTTTTTTTTTTTTTTTAGGCTCTAGGGCTGGAATGGGGAGGTTTGGCCTGAAGGCCAGAAGAAGGAGGCTCGGTCTAAGCACCCTTTGAGGGTTTTCACCAAGATTGATGGGATATGGCTCTAGCAGAGTGGTTTTCACCATACCCTTTGTTGGGGCATTTTTACACGTGACTTCGAGCCCACGTCCACGCATTGATTCTCCCTCTTACTCATGGTGCCCTTTGCAAGTTTTTGCCATGCCTGGATTTTTTAAGACTCATTTATTCATGGCTTCATGGCCATGCCCGCTTGTCATTTTACTCATGGTGCCCTTTGCGGGTTTTCACCAAGCCCCTGTTTTTTTGTTGGGCGATTTTACCCATAGTCTTTTTTGGCTATGTAACCTTGAAGCTCTTTTACTTTTACTCGTGACGGTTGCCATTGCACCAGGCTTCTTTTTCTATTTCTCTTGTTTTGTTTTTGAGGGGAAGGAGGTGTCACTAGTGTAGTGAGCCTTGGTGGAGGAGTCTTGAGAGTCTTGAGGGTGTGGCGCTGCCCCAGGTCGATTGTAGCTGCTGGTGGCCGAGGTAGGAGGTCTTCTCCTCCTTTTGGGCTATTGCTCTGAAGAGTAGCTTTATTGTGACATGGGCAGTTTGTGCCCGTGCGGGTTCGATGATGGTGGTGTCCGCGAGAGGTGTCAAATGGTGCCCACGGTGGTGAGATGTTGGAAGAACCCGCAGGGAGGTGAAATAATGGAGACACCTGTGGGGGATTCTATGAAGATGGTACCCGTGGGGGGTAGAATGATGGAGGCATCCACGAGGGGTGGAATGAAGGAGGCACCCGCAAGGGGGGTGGTATGATGGAGGTACCCGCGGGGAGTGGAATGATGGTACCCACGAGGCTATAAGGACCCCAATTTTCCTGGAATTAGGACACTCATAAGAATGAGGATTAGTGAAGGATGATTATGCCCGATGCTAAGGAAGTAGGATAACAATGTGCACGGAAGAAGTCGTTGTCACGTGTGAAGCGAGAGGAGCGTTGTGTGTGAATTGGGTGATGGCAGGCTGAGAAATGGACTAGCGTGGACTGTGTTATGTGTAGCGCCGGCTGTGTTGTGCGTAGCACCTGCTGTGTTGTGTGTAGTGCCAGTAGTGTTGTGTGTAGCACCGATGTTTTGTGTAACGTCAGTTGTGTTGTGTGTGCAGCATCGGCTGTGTTATTTGAGGAGTACGTGGCTACGCGTAGGTGATGTATAGTAGTCTGGGGAGTTTCTTCTCTCTCATGTCTACCAAGGGGTATGCTTGTCTCCCATGCTTGCTGAGCCCATAATAATGATGTCCCCCATACTTGCCCTTCTCTCTCTCCTCTTGCATACCACTTGTTATTTATGTGTTGCCACTTGTCCCATGCTACCACCACTTGTCCATTACATGCTGCCACCATATGTGATTATTTATTCACCCCACCACCCATGAAATGGGGTTTCTAGCTCTCTCAACCACGTTCACCTCTCCTCCCTTGGTCATTTGAGCTCTCCAAAGCTTGTTCCTTAAGCTTGGACCTTAGCCATTGGTGTTGGGCAGTCAACATAAAGTTGGAGGGAAGACTTTGGAGTTTCATTTGCAATAGGTAAGTGGATCCAACGTCCATGTTTTCCTAATTTTGATTGATTTATGCTATTTAGATCATCGAAGTGTGAAGTCCAAGCCCGAATATGAATGTGATGGTATATATGTATGTGAATCTATGACATTGAGATCTGGCTGGAATGTGCTTTGTATTTTTCAGAACTGTAACTCTTATTCGTGTGATAGGTAGAGTATTGAAAATATCTATGATGGTTATGAAATTTGGTGGAAAAGAACTCCTGTGAGTCTATATTAAGATGGAAAATAACTTGTTTTAATATCTATTTTAGTTTGTATGTTATTAGTCACTTTCTGAAGTACGCCAAAACTGCAAAATGGAATTCTAGGGAATTTACATTCTTGTGTGATGAAATTTTGACTAAGAAAATGATGTCAAATTGACTTCAAATCACCAAACTTTGAAAGGTCTATGAGTCTACTTTGTGTTTGCTGTTTATGACTAGCTAAAATTCTGGATAGTTTACAAGATAGGGATCGTTTTATGCTTATATGTCACTGTTAGCAGACTGTGATAGTTTCTAGGAATGTTACTTCTGTTATACTGAGAGTTTGACTAAGTAATTGGAGTCCAATGGCACAAAACTACCGCCATTGGAAATATATGTGAGTCTACTAAATGCTAGTTTTTCCCCACTGCAAAAATTCTTCACAAAAATGAATTTATGTTTCAAATTGAGAGGGTATATCATTGTCAACTGTTTTCTTGGATTTTTCACTAATACTATTGTTGTCACTGATTTTAACTAATCAAACGAAATTTATTTTCTGCCAAACCATACCCATTGAAAAAATATTTGAATGGGCTAAAATTTGCATGTAGAAACTATTTTGAAATTCTTCTTGGATTGAAAGTTATACTTTGTTTTATGAAGATATGTCATTGTGGACGACTTTTATAAAACTTAGAATTTATGCCTCTATCACAATGGACTTTGAATGACAAAAGCGGGTCTATTTTCTTCCAAACCACTTCCATTTGAACGTTTCATGAGTAAATTTAAATTCACATGTGCACTTTTTCGAATTTCTTCTTAATTGTGAGTTATCAAGTAAATTTTAAAGACATGTCACTGCTTTGCCTGTACAGCAGATTTCAGATAAATATCTTCATTATTTTGAAATTTTGAGGGGCCAAACAAGGTCCAATTGTTTTCAAACTACCCCGATTTGAAAGATAGGGGTGTCCATTGTAAAATTTGTATTGGAACTGTCTTCAAATTCCAAACGAATCAAAAGTTATCACCCGATTTTAATGACCAGATGTCATGGCTTGAAATTGCAGTTGTAACACTTATTTTGTGATTTAGACACCGTTATTCTGTGAAGCTGATACTGTTATTCTATGAGATGAGCACTATTATTATCTGATGATGATAATGTCTGATTTTGTTATATGAATACTGTGATTATGTTATCTTTGGTACTGACCTTTATGCAATGGGTCCCCCATTAATAGTGAGTATTCTAACTCTATTATATGTAAAACTGATATCTATGTATGACAACTATGCAATGGATCTTCTATTGGTAGTAGGCTCTCTGTTTTTGTTATATGATACTAATATCTGACTACTACACAATGGGTTCTCCATTGGTAGTAAACTCTCTATTTCTGTTATATGATACTGACATCTGACTGCTATGCAATAGGTCCTCTATTGGTAGAAGACTCTGTTTCTATTATATGATACCGATATCTAACTGCTACATAATGGGTCATACATTGGTAGTAGACTATATGTTTTTATTATATGATACTAATATCTGCTGCTAAGCAATGGGTCCTCCATTGGTAGTAGACTCTCGATTTTTGTTATATGATACTGATATCTGACTGCTACACAATGGGTCCTCTATTGGTAGTAGACTCTCTGTTTCTGTTATATGATACTGATATCTGACTGCTACGCAATGGGTCCTCCATTGATAGTGGACTCTGTTTCTGTTATATGATACTGATATTGACTACTTCGCAATGAGTCACCCATTGGTAGTTGGATATTGTGATATTGTTACTATTATGTGATTACTTGAGATGTGAGATTGACTAGAGATATATGATTACCTGAGTTATGTGACTGATCTGAGATATGTGTTTGTCGGGATGAATAGGATTAGAGAATGAGCTGTGTCTGTTGATTTGGTTATTCTCTCTTGTTTGTGTGAATCTATTGAAATATAATAGATTGCTTGTGTATATCATATCTTACATCTTATATTGTACCTGCTCTATCATGAAAAGCATCATCTTATAATTGTGACATAATTGTGAAGCATTACTCCTATTTTATGAGCATGGTTTAGAACCTTGATCTATGTTGTGAGATAGTATCCTTAGGAAGGGAAGCATGATGCATGATCTATTTACTGAACTTTTTAGCTTATTCCTTTGCTTTCACCCTTGTAGTTTGACTGCTGCAGGTCAAAGAGGAGAGGGCGGTGATCTTGTTTGATGGATTGAAGGCCTACACATGACTTTAAGATCTCCTTGTTTTTATAGGTGTCAGTTGGCCTTCGGCCATGCCATGTTGTTTGTGAAGCTTTGTAATTTTGTTTATAGGCTTTGGTACCTTAGATGAATTGTAATATGTTGGATATTGTAAAGAATTTTTGAGACAGTATATGTATATGACTTTTGGTTTTAATTTATCCAGCTGTTGTGGTTCTTGTGGATTATTGTTTTGTCACTCGTGGTTTGCTTTCATTCCATACTCTAAATATGTGTTGATGCTACTCCCACCTGAGTGACGACGTGACCTCTGGTCGCGATCCCACACTCTATCACCCTCCAATTTGGGACTGTAGAAGTCAAGGTACGGGGTCGTGACATTTATTGTATCAGAGCAGCCATGATAGGTTCCTTGGCTTAAGGAGTTTTTATGAGCGTCCTTAGATTGGTTTTAGGATGGAGTAGTGGCTGGGTGTTCTTGTGACTAGGTTGAAGATGCCAAGGACACCGACCAATAATGCAAGTTCTAGTAATGAAAACATCGAGGCCCTCGGTGAGTTTGTTAGGACCTTAGGGGCCATGACACGGATAATGAAAGAAGTAATGTCGGCCCTTTCCACCCTTACCTCAAGACAGAATGATAGTAACCTGATAGAGAGGTTTAAGAGGTTGGCACCTCCAACTTTCTTACGACAGAGATGTGTAGAGAAGGCAGAGAGATGGCTAATGCAAGTGGAAAAGATTTTTAGAGTCCTACAGTGCTCTGATGAGCAGAAGTTGAGACTAGATGCCTTATGTTAGAAGGGGACGCCAAACATTGGTGGTGTTCGATTTAGCAGGCTTGGGAAGAGCATGAGATAGTACCTACTTGAGAAGGATTTCTAAAGGCCTTCAATGAAAAGTATTTCCCTAAATCAGTAAAGAAAAGGAAGGAGATTGAATTCATTGAGTTACAACAAGGAAATCTGACCATTGATGAGTATGTGGCCAAATTTTCAGAGTTATCCTGATACCCGTCGCATATCATCAACACGGAGGCTAGAAAGGAAACCAAGTTCGAGAGAGGGTTACGGCTTGATATCAGAGGGAGAGTTATGTCAGCTAATCTTAAGGGCTTCTCTCAATTGGTGGACTTAGCTAGGAGAGTGGAAAAAGATTGTGATAAATATCGACTAAGGAAAGAGAAGCGAAGGATAAGACCTTCACTCTCTGGGGGTCCACAAGAAAAGGAAGTCGGAGGAATGACAAGACCCAAAAGACTTCCTAAGGCAACGTCAAGCAGAGCCAGCTCATGCATTGTACCTCTTGTGGGAAGCAGGTTCATGTGGCCCCCGAGTGATGGCTAAAGAAAAAAGCATGTTACAACTGTGGCAAGTCTGGCCACCTAATTAGAGACTACCCGACATTAAATAATGAACCCAAACTCAAGACTCAGGGTTGGGTCTTTGCACTTGACTGGAAAGGAGTTAAGGCCTCGACTTCAGGGGGCTAGAAGTGTGTTTTGATTAGAATGTAGAATCTAAAGTTTCGTTGGCCCTTGTTTCCTCTCACTGTTATTGTAATACCATATTTTGTCATATTTAATAAAATTTGGACCTTTACTCCCTGATTGTGCTTTAATTGTTTGCAACTGATTTGGGGGATCCTTAGAGACCCTTTATTATGATAACTGTGTAGAACTTTGCTTGAGGGGTAATATCAAGGCAGTCGGCGAGTTCTATAGGACTCTGGGGGCTATGATCCAAATGATGAGAGAATCGATGCCAACCCAGTCTACCTTTACACCAGAGCAGAATGACAGTAGCCTCATAGAGAGGTTTTGGAGAATGGCACCCCCAACCTTTTTTGGGCATGGAGGAGTGGAGAAGGCTGAGAGGTGGAAGAAGCAAATGGAGAAAATTTTAGAGGTGTTACACTGCTTGGATGAGCAAAAAATTAGGTTAGGGGCCTTTATGCTGAAAGGGGAAGCAGAACACTTATGGGACTTGGTGAAGCAGACTTGGAGGGAGACTGGGACTGAGGTCACCAGGGAAAAAGTTTTGGAAGCATTTGATGAGAAGTACTTCCCCGATTCAGCCAAGTAAAGAAAGGAAGTAAAGTTTATTGAACTCCAGCAAGGTAGTATGGCTGTCAAACAATATGCCGCCCGGTTTGTAGATCTCTCTAGGTATGAGCCCCACATCATAAATACCGAGGCACGAAAGGTGGCTAAATTTGAAAGGGACTTGCGACCAGATATCAGGAGTAGAGTGATGTCGGCCGATATAAATTTGTACGTCCCGATGGTAGACCATGCCCTGTAGATTGAAGCAAACTGTGAGGATCACAAGTCTAGGAAAGAAGGAAAAATGAAAGCTGTGTAGTCGAAAATGTTTGGGAAGAAATCCCAGCAGTTTTCTAGGAGAAATGCTAGAGGAAGGCCATACCCACCTAATTCAAGGATCCCAAAGAGTCTTCCAGGGATTATGGACACTGATCGACGCCCGACTTGTACTTATTGTGGGAGTGACAACCACAATGTCTCGGAATATTACCGAAAGAAGAATGTATATCTGAAATACTACAAGCCTAGCCACTGGGCGAGGGACTGCCCTATGATGAAGCCCGAGGATAGCCTGAAGACCCAAGGTCGAGTATTCGCACTCACTGAACAAGAGGCCAAGGCATCCACCTCAGTGATCAGAGGTAAGCTTTCAATTTGTGATATTAATGTTAAAGTCTAAATTGACCTTGGATCCTCTCATTCATTTATTACACCCCATTTTGCCCGTTACATGAATGTTGCACCTGCATGTCTCAATTATACCTTAGTAGTATGTACATCTGTGGGAGGCTCTGTGGAAACTGATAGAGTATATAGACGGTGTAAGATTACGATTAATGGGTGCGACATACCTGTGGATCTAATCCACCTAGATATTCAAAACTTTGATGTTATTCTAGGCATGGATTGGTTGTTTACACATCATGCCACGGTCAACTGCCATGAAAAGACGGTAACCTTTAAACGTCCCAACCAAGCAGAAATACACTTTTGGGGCATTAAGGACAAATCCCCAATGCACCTCATCTTTGCCCTCTAGGCCTCTCGCCTTCTGGCTAAGGAATGTGAAGGGTACCTAGCTTATGTGGAATCAAGGTATCCAGACCCAGTTGGAAGGGAGGGATACAATAGTTAAGGAATACCCTGAGGTGTTACTAGAGGAATTGTCATCCCTACCCCTAGAAAAAGAAATCGAATTTCAGATAGAAATAATATCTAGCACTGCTCCCATCTCCAAAGCCTCGTATAGAATGGCTCCAGTGGAATTAAAAGAGCTAAAAGAGCAGTTGCATGAATTATTGGACAAAGGATTCATTCGACCTAGCGTGTCTCCCTAGGGTGCAACAGTTTTGTTTGTGAAGAAGAAGGATGGGTCCTTGAGACTATGTATTGACTATAGGCAGTTGAACCAAGTGACAGTGAAAAATAAGTACCCTCTGCTTAGAATTGATGACCTCTTTGATCAACTCCAGGGGGCCCAAGTGTTTTCAAAGATCGACTTCCGAATGGGGTATCACCAACTACAAGTCAAGTTGAGGGAGACATCCCAAAGACTACTTTCAAAACTTGATACAATCATTATGAGTTCTTTGTGATGCCGTTCGAGTTAACTAATATCCCCATTGTGTTTATGGATTTGATGAATAGGGTGTTCAGACCTTTCCTAGACGATTTTGTAGTGGTTTTTATTGATAATATTTTGATATATTAAAAAAACCAGGAACTACATGAGCAGCATCTGAGAACATTCTTGCAAACTTTGAAGTCATAAAGATTGTATGCTAAATTAAGTAAGATTGAGTTTTGGTTCCTTAGTGTATCTTTGCTTGGGCACATCATTTCTAAAGATGGGATCACGGTCGACCCCTCCAAGATTGAAGCCATTCTTAAGTGGGAGAGATCGATAAATGTGATCGAAATTCGTAGCTTTCTGGGGTTAGCAGGGTACTACAGGTGCTTTGTGTGGGGATTCTCAAAAATAGTGCTTCCCCTTACTCGGCTGACCCAGAAGAATGTGAGATTTATGTAGTCAAAGAATTGTTAAGAGAGTTTCTAGGAACTCAAGAGAAGATTAACCACAGCCCCAGTACTAACCCTACCCAACGGGAATGAAGATTTTGTGATTTATACTGATGCATCCCATAAAGGGCTCGGGTTCAGACTGATGCAGAGAGGTAAGGTTATTGTGTATGCCTCCAGGCAGCTAAATTCGTACGAAAAACTATCCGACTCATGACTTGGAGCTCGTGGCCGTAGTATTCGTGTTGAAAATCTGGAGGCAGTACCTTTATGGGGCCTAGTTTAGAGTGTTTACAGACCACAAGGGCCTCAAGTACCTATTTTCCCAAAACGAGTTGAATATGATACAAAGAAGATGGATGGACTTATTGAATGCTTACGACTATACAATTGAGTACCACCCAAGCAAAACTAATGTAGTAGTCGATGCCTTGAGTCACAAAGCAGTGGTTGCAGTGGCACACTTGATGGTCAGGGAGATGAGATTACTAGAAGATGTAGTGGAATGTTACCCAACTCTACCCCTCGATGATGCGACCGGGATGCTTTCGTGTATGAGGATAGAGCCCCAACTCTTTCAACAGATCAGGGTGGCGCAAAAAGAAGATCCTCAACTTGTGTAGATCCTTGAAGAAATAAAAATGGAAGGAAGAGAGGACTTCACGAAGAACAGTGATGAGTTGTTAAGGTTTAAGGGCCCGGTATGTATCCCTAATATTGAAAGTATAAAAAGGGTTATTCTAGAAGAAGCACACCACTCCCAATACATGGTAGACCTAGGGAGTACAAAAATGTATTAGGATCTGAAAAAGACCTTCTGGTGGAACAACATGAAGAGAGGTGGCACAATTTTCACTAAGTGCTTGACGTGTCAGCAAGTGAAGGTGGAATATCAAAAACCTGCTAGACTGTTACATCCCTTGCCCATACCAGAGTGGAAATGGGAACACATTACGATGGATTTTGTTTCTGGATTGCTAAGATTGAGTGCAGGGCATAATAGTATTTAGGTCATTGTGGTCCAACTAACGAAAGTTGCTCATTTCTTACCGGTCCGCACGGCCTATACCATGGATAAGTTGGCCCAGTTATACATCAGAGAAATTGTGAGGTTGCACGATATAGCTATTAGCATCGTGTCCAACAAGACATCAGGTTCACCTCTAGGTTTTAGGCAAGTCTGCAGTCAGCCTTAAGAACCAGGCTTATCATTAGTACCACCTTTCACCCCCGAACAGAAGGGCAATCAGAGAGAACCATTCGAATTTTGGAAGACATGTTAAGGGCGTACATCACCGACTTTAAGGGAAACTGGGAAGACCATTTGCCTCTAATAGAATTTTCCTACAACAATAGCTTCTAAGACAATATTCAAATGACACCTTTCGAGGCCCTATATGGAAGAAAGTGTAGGTCTCCGATCTGTTGGGATGAAGTGGGCGAAAGAAAATTATTGGGGCCCGAATTTGTCAAATGACCTTTGAGAAAATTGCCTTAATTCTAGAACTGCTCAAGAGAACCCAAAATCGACAAAAGAGTTACGTCGACAACCTCAGGAGAGACCTTGAGTTTGATGTAGTTGATAAGGTCTTCCTGAAGGTATCACCTACGAAAAGCATAACGAGATTTGGCATAAAGGGAAAATTGAGCCCACGAATCATTAGGCCTTTTTGAAATCTTGGAAAGAATTGGAAACATAGCATACCGACTTACCCTGCCACCTGAACTGGCCAACATTCACAATGTTTTTCATGTAACGTTGCTAAGACAATATCAACCTGACCCGTCCCATGTTTTAGAGTACGAACCAATCCCGATCAGAGAAGACCTAACATATGTTGAACGACCAATTGGGATAATAGACAGGAGAGTGCAAGTTTTGCGTTGTAAAAAAATTCCCCTGATCCGGGTATTATGGCCATATCACACAAGAGAATAATCAACATGGGAACAGGAGGATGAAATTAGGGAGAAATGCCCCCACCTCTTTGATTAATGATTTTGGGCATAAAAACCATTTTTTAAGGGGGATGATGATGTAAGGGCCACAATTCAATTGAGCCTGATCACTCGCGGCAGTAGAAAGAAGGAAGTCGAAAGAGACGAAAGCGCACACCCAATGCTAAAGGTGAAAGATAGCGTCATCCATAAGTTTTGGCCTATTGTCATACATATAACATGGAGGCAATGCCGCGTGCAAATGAGGGCATTGTTGCAAGTACAAGGGTTAGCGCTATGTGCAGGCCAAACTAACGTCGCACACGATTGTAGGCATTGCCATGAGCGTAAGGAACAACGCCATGCACGGCATGAGGTAGCGTTGTCACGCATGCATCTTGGCCAAGCTCCTAAGGGCAAAGGCCCAACCATGGGATGAGAAGGCAACTGTGCCTTTATTGGGGCAATATGTGAATAGACATGACTGTGTTAACATTCACAATCACCTGTTGTAATGCCTGGTAAGCGACTTGCCCTGCCCATTGATGAAACATTGATCCATTTTGTTTATGCATCAACATTGATCCATTTTGTTAAAATTCAGGACACATTTGAATCTCTCCCCTTTGGCTTCATAGAAGACTGTTTCAATTTTGACACATAAACCCTTGCTACAGTCAACCACGACAAAGGCACCATCTCATATGAAGGGTTGTCATAACCTCTTAGCAAAAGCCCACGTGCACTGGCAAATCAATCAAATTGATGAGATATTTATTTCCACATCTTTCCCTCTTTAAACTCCTAAGAACGCATTGGACATTTCATAGTAGAGAGAGACCCCAAGCAATTTGATGGTTACATGCTGTGACTCATCTTGTCAGATATTTGTCATCTACGCATCTGCTATTTCGTGAGATGGGACAATGACAGCAAGCCACATGACAGTCTGTAAAAGAAGGTTTACCTGAGAGGGAACATATTAACCACCATCAAGACATGGTAAAATAAATGCACATCTAATATAAAAATGGAAAACTATACTCACAATCTATCATAAAAAATGCATGTAAACCACCAACATTTATGGCAGAAAAAGAAAAACAAACCCGCCAGTATAAATAAAAAGAAAATTAATCTCACATTTATTACAAAATAAAAAAATAAACCAAACACCTTTTTCATTTGAAGGCATATGTGGAAGTTGAAGCATCCCATGCTTGATGTGGCGAATGATGGAAACATTTCTTATGTTACACTTCAGATCTATGATCCTATGTGGTTCCTGTGTGGTGAAGTTCACCTGTAGTAAACAGAATACTTGCACTAGTATTTGAATGAAACAAGAAAAGGCTCAAAGAGTACTAATGAGTGAAAGATACCAAACATTTGACTAATCTCAAAGATCACCAGACAAAAGAATAAGATTCAGTTCCCACAATATCATCATCCGAACCTTATCTCAACTATTTGGTTCGGTTACACGAATCAGATTCAGGATTCATGAAAAGATGTGGCACAGTTTTATGTTAGTTGCCTACCTAACACAACTCTCCTCCTTTACAGAGGCTTGGGACTGGCATGACCAGCATGGGGCCAATCAAGGCAGAGTCAGTTCCCGCAATGTGTACAAGGAAATTTAGTTGAAATAGAGATGGTTGAACACTAAACCTGCCCCAGTACCTTACTGAAGCTATACGTTACAGCAAGGAATCAAACAACCAAAAAGATGTCCAAATTCAGAAAAAATGGGAAAAAAATACAGGTAAAGCTGATTTAAATTTGCACAGTAAAAAAATTAGTTTTTTTTTTCCTCTTTTTCTATTTCAGATTGGTGTCACAGAAATTTTAACTCCAAAAGGCACATGGAAACAACTATAGTGAGAGAAATGCAACCATATCAGCATAACAAGGAGAGCCATGTAACCGTACCTCCAGAGAAATGTGTCAGAAAAGATGTACTATCAAGTTCATCTTAGTGCCAGAAGCATATTTGTTTAAAAGTTGCGGTCATGGGCCTCTTGGCCATAGTTAGCAACTTGCCTAATGGTATATAAATATGTGGGCAACAATATCAATATTAGTTTGATTTTGGGCCAAAAAATGGAGGAAGAAAATGGGCCACAGAGTACCAAGAAAAACATTGAGAAAGATGCGGTAACTTTGGATTTGCCTCAAACAATCGAACTTTAAAAACAGGCATAAATGTGTATGTCTTTTGGTGAATTTGTCTGGTAGAATAGTAAAAACAATGAATTAGAAGTACAACAAGGGAAATTTTCAATTCATAAAGTAACTAATCAAATACTAGATCATCACTAAGACCATGCCATTTTTAGCTAGTAAAACTCATCCCACGAACTAAAATTGAATGAGCTAAAATAGTTGACTATGAATACCAAGTTCTAATACAGGGCTTTAGAAGATCAAATATAAAAAATAAAGGGAGAAAGAGAGGACAAGACGAGGACGGGGGGAGGTCGAGATAAGATTTCTATTTTATATACAATTCTGATGAAAATAATGTGATTATGTATAATTCCGATGAAATAGCATACAGAAAATGAGAGAGAGAGAGAGAAATAAATGAGAATTTTTAAAAAAAGCATACGTAATTTTAAGAAGAGTTTTAGAAGTTCTTTTGCATAGATACATAATATAGATATTTCTTTTAAAGAAAATGTTAACTGTATTATATTAAGTAAAAGGGCAGTACAAGTTACAAAAAATGCTGACCGCACCAGGGGAGCGATCTTATGCCACCAAGAAGGTGGCCGAAGCAAAAAAATGCCATTCAAGCATGGGGTTACACCAAAAAGACAAAAGGAATAAACTTCTAGGAAATTGCTTGGGAAGCACCCTCTTTAACCAGAACGTCGGCCACCTGATTGGCCTTGTGCCAAGTATATCTCCAGAAGACCTGTGTACGCCTGCAAATGTCAAAGATTTCATCAAATACTACTGGAAGTCTTCAGGGTGGGGTTGCCTCACAAGTCTCCCATGAGAGAACATTTCAAGTGTCACCCTCAACAACCAAGGATTGTGCTCCAAGAGGGATTGAAATGTTTTAGGCCCTCCAAAACCGCCGTAATGGAGTCCGCTAGGCCTAATAGGAGAGGTATAGGAGAAAAAAGTATCGCATCCATGATTCCAAAAGACACCCTCAATGCCTGCAATACCTAGGTTCACAACGAGGACCCGTCAAAATTGAGTTTGATTTGACCTATTCCAGGGGTCTCCAAAGGAATGCACAGGGGACATGTCAGGGCTGAAGAATAATGGAAGGCCAGTTGAGAAGATCTGTGGAAGAAAGGAGCTTGAAGTGGTTGTGGTTAGTGGCCCAGAAGAGCACCATGGACCTGACTTTTTCTTTCAAGGTGTGCCAATGGGAAATTTGGCCCTGGAAGATTCTTTGGTTGCGTTCTCTCCAGATTGTTATAATATAGATAATTTTTTTTTCAAAAAAAAAAAAAAAATCTTTTCTTTAATATATTCTAAAAATCACAATTTTAAAATGTTTCTTAATAATGGGGTCTGAAAATGCCATTTCATAAATGGAGTATTGGCAACTAAGGTCATGAACACACACTTTGCCATGACCTGAACATACCGTAACTGACCATTTACAAATTTTTGGGACCCTATGTATGCTCGTTCCACCAAGTAAATAATAACATGATATTGAGCATCATGATATGGGAATATGTATGGATATATGCATTTCATCTGGTCATATTTTGTGACTGTAGTAAATGCCCCATAAGGAACATAGAAAATTTAAAGTACACCTAACTGCTTGTGCAAGTTTTCTCTGTTCCAGCCATCTCATCTTTTTTCTGTACCAGCCATCTCGTGCAAGTTTTCTCTGTACCAGCCATCTCATCTTTAACAGCCAGTACTTACAGTTTTGCCAAGATTTCTTTCTGCCTGAGTCCCATATAAAAGCACCTAAACAGAAATTAAAGACCTAAGCCTAAGCCCTCGAGGCATCCTCAGAAATAATACTTCCAGTAGCAAACTAAATATGGGATGCACTCTCTGAGGCACCACACTGCACAACCTTATAAGGGTGAAATCCAACCAAGAGTTGAACAACTTCATTAAGAAACCTTATTATGTATTCCACAACCATAGTGCATATCGAGGGTACAGGTTTGCCCTTTCACAAACCTCTTGAACTGTTTAATACCCCTTGATGACATTACTCTCCTGAGAATTGCGGTCGTGTAAAGACCGGCCCCAAATATCTCACCAAGGCAACCCTCCAGATTAAAAAGTCATAAACTCAAACTCCACATAATCATAAGCTAATTTAAGGCCTATCTTAAAAACAACCAGCAACCCATTATTATGCAAGCTCAAATCTGCTGCAACACAATACAAACATAACATCTTCTCAAATACCACATCTGAAAGTAGATACATGTATAAAGGTTTTGTATCATCAGATACATTGTATCGTTGAATCTCCCACTCATGGAAGAATGTGAGGTAATCAATATATCATGTCCTTAACCTCCTAGGAGGCAAAAATGACCACCAGCCTCTTTACCACATTTGGAATGGGAAATGTGAGGATCACAATCGATCTATCATGTCCATTGTCTTCTTGGTGGCTGAAAAGCCCAATGGTCCTCTTTACCAACTAGTTCAGATAAAGTTGCGTCAATGGAATCCTAGCAACGAAATAATATCTTTTCAAATACCACTTCTGAAATATGGAGACATGTCCAAAGGTTTCATTGTATTCTTGAATGTCGTCCTCCGGTGCACATTTTGGAATGTGGAAGAATGTAAGGAATGCGAGACAAAACATGGTTAACAGCCTAGGTTTTTTTTTTTTTGGGAGAAAGTTAACCTTAAATTAATAATAAGGAAATACTGCAAACCAAAAGTATAGGCTATCCTCAGGGCGGAAGCTCTATATACAGAAACCCCTTCCTAAGGGGGGATGAGAAAGTACAATAAAAAAGCCATCCTTTTGTTACAATGAAGTTGTAACAAAGCAACCAACAAAACGAAGCCGATCCCAAAAAGTGCTACGGGAAATGCTGGGTAGCTGCCTCCTTAGCAAGGGTGTCTGCTTCAATGCTGGGTGGCCACCTCCTTTGCGAGGGTGTCTGCTTCCTAGTTTGATTCCAGCCAAGCGTGCTTCCATAACACGTGCATATCCCTGCAAAAGTGGTTAATTTCATCAAAAATATGAGCCAAGACCCAAGAATGGGGAGGAAGAGTTTGAACCCAGGCAATAACATTCTTGGAATCTCCCTCAATGGTAACAAAAACTATCCTATGGATTTGAATAAGCTTGAGCCCCTCGAGTAGAGCCTTCACATCGGCTTCCGTAGAGTCGGAAAGACCAATGAATTTGGAGATGAAGGCAATAGTTGAACTGAGGTGGTCCCTGAGTAAGGCACCTACCCACAGTACCGAGGTCACCCAAAGAGTAGCCATCGAAATTAAGCTTGAATTGGCCAATTTGACGCTCAAGGTGGGCACTTTCGATTAAAATGAAGGATTGTAGCCCAATCCTAATAAAAGGCAGAAGGAGGAACCCCTTTGCAGCTTTTGTGGTTGGTTGGTCAAAACACAACCAGAAGTACTGAACCATGAGGAGTGCTCCCCCCGGAAAATCCTATTATTGCACTCTATCCAAATTGCCCAAAGAGAGTCATCGAGGACTTCCATAAAAGAATACCTACCTTAGGCTAGGAAAGGTCGAAGGGCGTTTAAGATAAAGAATAGTGGCTGGTACAATCCACTGACAATCGAAGAGGCGAAGAATTTCACCCCAAATTGTGAAAGCGAAAGGCCAGTGCAAAAATAGGTGGGTATTGGTTCCTCGTCTGCATACAAAGGGCGCATAGATTTGGTTAAAGGGATTCCTCATCTTTGTAACTGGTCGACTGTGAGCACCCTCTGGGAGAGGGATAGCCACGTGAAGACCTGAATTTTT
Organism: Amborella trichopoda; assembly: GCF_054954075.1. NCBI lineage: Eukaryota > Viridiplantae > Streptophyta > Magnoliopsida > Amborellales > Amborellaceae > Amborella > Amborella trichopoda. Next base: position 25,725,124 of record NC_142344.1, read on the forward strand.
GGAGGGGCAAAAGAGGGTCCAAATGATGTGATCAGTTCCTTGGGTAGCAATAAAACAAGTATGAAGGGCGGAAGCAACATCAGTGAAGTGGATAATCTCAGAGTCACTTAGCGCTCTTCTAAAGACTGGGTTCCAAGAACGAGAGGACCCAGCCACAGTCATTTCGTCTACCACCGTTGATCCCTGTGAGCGAGCAAGCAAGTACAGGTCCGGGTACCTTTCCATTAATGGTTCTTGGCCGAACCAAATGTCTTCCCAAAAAAAGAATCCGGCCCCCAAGTTTAGGGTGAAAATGAATACATTTTTTGAACAATTGAAACGATGAGCACATAGATTTCCAAATCCCAGAAGATCTATTATTGTTTCTGCAGTCAAGTAACCACGGAGTAAAAGAAATGAGATATTTGTGCCTGAGGATATCGATCTATAACTGATCACTTTGAGTAGCCAAGCGCCACTACCACTTTCCGTATTATGTTTCCTCAAAATCCTGATCCCTAAACCCCCGAGCCTTTTAGGTCGACAAAGTGTTTCCCAAGAGATAAGGTAAAATTTCTGGTTCACTGCTTCTCCTGACCAAAAGAATTTGTGGAATAACTGTTCGAGCCGAGAGCTCACCGCCACCGGAATATGAAAAATAGACATCTGGTAGACAGGTATGTTCGCCAAGGTGGCTTTAATAAGAGTTAACCTTCCTACCGATGATAGGAAACGACCCTTCCAGCCCACTACTTTTTGGTCCAACTTGTCAATGATATGCGACCACGAGCTCTTCTTTGGTTTTCCAATGCAGAGGGGTATGCCGAGATAGTTGGAAGGGAGAGGTTCAGCCTCAAAACCCCAACTATCCGCAAACTCCTTAAGTGTAGGAAAATCAACCGCTATCCCCATCAACTTAGACTTATAGAATTGACTTTGAAGCTGCAGCAAATTTGAAGCATCTAAGGAACAAGAAAAGATTGCTGATTTCTTCAGGTGAAGCATTGAAAAAGACCAGGGTATCGTCCGCATATTGGAGATGGGAGACGGTGGGGCCCTGGTTTCCCCAAGAGAAGCCATTCATACTACCAGCTGCGAACATCCAGGAAATGGACTAGCTAAAAACTTCTATTGAGATGGTGGTTAACAGCCTAGTTACCACACATAATGTGGAAAACATGAGAACTACAATCAATCTATGCCCTTAGTCTTCTTCTAGGAGGCCAAATAGGCCAATGGCCGTCTTTACCAAAAAGCTAAGAAAACGTCTCACCAGTGGAATGCCAGAATGAAAGCAATGTCATGACAAATGACTCCAGTTATGTCGCAAATGAATGAAAAAAGAAAAAACAGATAATTCTTAACCTAAAGTATTCCATCTAACAGGACTATGATCCACATTTCTTATAGCCAATTTCCCATCAATGTTTAAAAAAGGCACCAGCCTTGCTGCCTAGGTGGTCCGACTAGTCTAATAGAGGTCATCTCCTCATGCATTAAGGAAAAGGTGGGGTACCAAGGAGGTGGAGACTAGTCACCCGACTAGGCGGCTAAGAAGCCGACTAGTGGCTACCTTCAGGTGGGTTCGTAGGCACTGCCTTTTAAACTCGCGCGACCAGGCAGCAAAAACCCTCAGTGGAGGGTAAAAAACATAATTTCCCCCCTCGTTATGTTTTGGGGGGCATTTCAAACCCCCAAAACGTATTTTGTTTGAGTTATAGAGAGAAAAACACCCAAAAATGAATTTTTTGTGATTTTTTGAAGATCCAAAATTTTCTCAAAGTTTTCAATTTCTTGCGAAATCGAAAAGCAATCAGCCCCATACTTTTTGTGGGTCGATTTGGTTAGAATAGAAGACTTTTGGCCCTCATGGGGCATTGATTCGAGCCAAGATCTTGTTCATATAAAAAAGGTTCATATATTTCGATCTTTTTGGTTTATGGTTTATGTGATATTTACGAATATTTGCTTTAGTGGTCTTTTGTCCCTTCTCTTTGGTTTTTTTTTCCTTGTAAATTACTTCAAGAATTTCAAGTTTCGGATTGTATGCATGTTTTGTAGGCTTGATTGAAAAAGGACCAAATGACCAATAATGTGTATTTCTTTTTTTGCATGGATTTTTTTTCTTGTACCTTTATTTTGAATTTATGTTTGGAGTGGTGAAGCCAAATTCCATAATGGGTTATTGTTTGTGTTTAATGGCATTTTAGTGAGATGGGGCAACCCAATCTTATTGAAATCTCTGAAACTTAATCAAAATTGTTTATTTGATTATTTCTATTTAATTTCTTGATTGCTTTCTTGTTCTTGTATTTTTTTTATTTTTGAAGATAATGTTTGGATTTGTGCCCCATAATCCATTGAGGGCTTTTCTTTGTGCTTAGTAGCAATTTTACCAAGATTGGGTAAGCCAATCTTATCAAAATGTCCAAAACAGTGAAACTTAATTGAAATTGTTTATTTCTATTTAATTTTCTTGTTTGGTTTCTTATTCTTGTATTTTTTTTTTTTTTGAAGATAGTGTTTGGATTTGTGCCTCATAATCCATAGAGGACTTTTCCTTGTGCTTAGTGGAATTTTAGTAAGATTGGGTAAGCCAATCTTATTAAATCTCTGAAACAGTGAAACTTAATTGAAATTGTTTGCTTATATTTAATTTTCTTGTTTGGTTTCTTGCTCTTGTACTTTTTTAAAAAGTTAATTCTATTGTAAATGGACTTTCAATTTGTTTTCACCTTTCAAGTTTTGATTATGTGAAGATGTCTTCTTCTAGTTCTAGCAAACAAACTGATCCAGGGTGGAAATATGGCATGGGCCCTAATCCCAATGATAAAAATTGTGCAGAGTGCAAATTTTGTAAGGAAAAATACAATGGCAGCATAGAATGAAGAAACATTTAGCCGGTATGAGAGGGCATGTGGCCCCAGGTACCCAAGTCCCTGTAGATGTTAGGAACGAGATGCTGGATTATCAAGAAGGGGTTGGAAACAAGAAGAAAGCAGCAAAGGAAAAACTCGAAGATATCACTAGGTCAGTTGAAATTTGGGGATATAGAGTGGATGATGAAGTAGCTCAAGAATGGGGCGCTCTTAATACACCAATGAATATTGGGCAGAGAAGACCTAAAGCAAGGGGGCCTATGGATACTTATTTTCGACCCCCTGCTCCGGAGGATGCAATTCGCAAAAAGGGGCAGACAGCTATTGAAAACAGTTACAAAAAAGAACAAAAAGAAAAGGGTGATCAATATGTTGCAAGATGGGTTTATCAAGGTGGCATCTCATTCAATGCCACTAGTTCGCAGAGCTTCCAGATCATGATGGAAGCAGTGGGACAATATGGCCCAGGATATAAAGTGCCATCATAATATCAACTCAAAGAGCCCTCTTAAAAGAGAAGTGGACCTCACTAATGAATATTTCAAGACTCATAAGGACACATATGGTAGATATGGGGTTATTATAATGACTGACTCATGGACCGATAGAAGGCCCATGAGCATTATGAAGTTGTTGGTAAATTGTCCAATGGGAACAATGCTTCTAAGGCCCATGGATGCGTCGGACAAGATACATGATGTAGATTTCATTCTTGGTTTGGTAGAAAAATCCATCGAGGAAATGGGAGAGAGCCATGTAGTTCAGATGGTTACAACCATGGCTTCAGCCAACATGGTAGCAGGTAGAACGTTGGAGGCCAATAAGTCACACATCTTTTGGACACCATGCGCAGCTTGTGGCAAAAAGCAAGAAAACGTTCGTGGCCAGTCGTATAAAGAAAGCAAGGGCCATCAACATATTCATATACAATACAACGACACCTATGTGTTGGCTATGATGAGGAAGTTCAATGAAAATAGGAAATTGGTGAGGCCTGGAGTTACAAGACTTGCCACCTATTTGTGTTTGCTTTCTATTATGGCGCAAAAGCGTAAGCTTAGGGAGATGTTTGTATCTCAAGAATGGGTTCAATGCAAGTGGGCAAATACAAGTGTTGGGAAGATGGTGGCCGATCTAGTTTTAGCACCATCCTTATGGAATGGGGTTACTAGTGGCCTTTGAACCTTTAGTTAAGATTATGCGCTTTGTTGATAGTGAGAAGAAGCCAGCAGCGAGTCATATATACCAGGCATTAGAGGTTGTGAAGAAGGAGATTACGAAAAAATTTGATTACTATAAAAGATATACTCTCCAATTTTGAAGATAGTTGAAGATAAATGGGACAGCCAATTAGAGAGGCCCATTCACCTAGCAGGGTATTATTTTAATCCTGCTTATTTCTATGAAAACCCAAATATTGATGCTCAGGGACGCTTTATGTCAGCAATCAACAAGTGTTTAATGAAACTCATCCCTAGTATAGAAGAACAAGACCGAATGTCAAGAGATTTAAATAAGGATAGATTATCACTTGGGACACTTGGTAGGCAGATGAAGACGCTCTTTGCTAGTAAGTTTCCATTTTGTCTTTTGATGGTGAATTTGTTATTTGAGTACTTTGTTAGTTTGTTCTAGTAGTCTAGGTAAACCTTATGATACCTATTTATATAGATTTCTATTCTCTTTTTATTTTTAAGGTTCATGGTGGACCAACTATGGTCAAAGCGCTAGGCACTTCAAGAAGATGGCCATGCGCATTTTGAGCTTGACATGCACCCCCATCTGGTTGGGAGTGCAACTTTAGTTCTTTTGAGATGGTAATCTCTTTCTCCACTAAATTAATATTTTAAATATTTTCAAAATCTTTGATAATTTCATTGATCATTGATTCATTATATTTGACGTAACATATTCATACGAAGAAGAGAAACAGGCTTGAACAGAAAAGATTGAATGACCTCGTCGTCATTCAATATAATCAAGCTCAAGGAACGTTACCTAGAAAGGGATAGCAATGACCCCATTGTTATCAGTGAGATGGATGATACATCTGAGAGGTTGGTCGATGCCGGAGGTGATCCCATATTCAAAGCATAAGTCTTGACTTAGACCCAAGTACGGCAGGCAACTGGAAGTCAATTAAGCCCTACGAGGGCCACAAGATCTCAATCTCACTGAATGGGAAATAAAAGAGTGACGGAGGAGGAGTCAAATTCACAGGAGACAGGGGAAGAGGAAGAATATATAGGGCAGGGAGACAACTCTGATGATGACAGCATGGCGTCAACATCATCAGATGGTGGCCTTGGTGGTGGTCGTGGTGGACATGGTGGTCCTAGCGCACATCGAGACATTGTTGGTACTGATAATGAAACTCAATTACCAAACTGAGTTCATCATCACATATTTACATGATCACATCTGATGCAATGTTGGGACTTGGGACTTGGGAGTATGGAGTTGGGACTTCTTTTTTAAGTGTTCTTTGTTTCACTTGGCTGTGATGAACTAGTATTGTGGAATCATGATTTTGGGTAATATGTATTACTATTGGGCATCTTTTCAATGGCAATTTTATATTTGATAATTGATATTTAATATATCAATATATGTATGAAATATGGTGAATCAGCAACTTAGACAATCTGTTTTACTAATATTTCTAAAAAACTACAGTTTTGGAGACAATTTAGAGGCAACCAAAAACCCCTCTTAATAGACCCCCTGGGGACTAGACCCCTAAGTTTCCTAGAAGGCTGCCTTGCCACCTAGACGGCCAGCACCCTTGGCCTACTAGGCGCCCACATCCGCTATTTTTAAAATTGTTTCCCATAATAGGTTTACAAACTTTCTACCATGAGGATTTTTTTTACTTACAACCAAAAAATTGTTAGTATAGAAATAGAGCATTTGGATAATTGAAATATAGAGGAATGACATATTTAAACACCACAGAAGCTAATTAGCCTAAAAAGTAAATTAAATTAATTCAAGGGAATAATATTGCTTCAAGAACTTGATATTACATAGTGAAAGTAATTCAATGACGAAGAATTCCACAGCACAAAAAAGAAAACAAAATTAGTTCATGACATTACGACATGTAGATAATGAAACAGTTTGGATGCCAGCTTTGAAATGACAAATTGAAAAGTTCAAATTAAAATACCTTACAGTGCACTTTGGATTCATTCCAGTGATCTTATGTTTGAATTCGCAGAAAAATAAAAGATGCAGATATATCGTGATAAGAATAAAACAAAAATAATAAATATTATGGACAATCAAGGACATATCTTTTACAAGGTACGGAACTAGTTTGACCAATGTTAATCAAACTCTGATTGTGATGTAGACCTTACGCCCCATGAATTTATCGTTGAGCTTTTTAATATGTCAATGGGTTGTTTTAGCTTTTTAATATTTTTATTATTGGGTTGTTCTTAAGACGCTCAAGGGCCAAACAAACCTTTGTGGCATGACAGGCCAGGCTCCCACGTCGGTATTCTAACCTCATGGTCAAATGATGGGTTTGATGGCACACCACACCACGGTGACCAGTTTCTCAGTCCATGGTGTGTTTAGAACTAGGGAACACTGGAAAACAAACGAGACAAACACATGCTCACCCTAGGGACACACTGCGACTACCATGAGGATGCATAAGGACATAAGGCGATAGGTCATTTTCTGTCTCAAGAAATAGTTTTGGCATGTCACAATTATCAGGCGCATTCCAGAATTTCTTTTAGCTCTAAGTTTATTAAGGTTGTCATAAAATCCAGAATACTGGGAGTTCCCATACTCGCCATTTTCCTTTTCCAAAGTTTGCTCTTCATGACAGTGTTCGCTGAATGAACCAATCAATGTCATATAAAATAAAAGCTTTTTGTAATTTTGTGGCCCCATTGATGACAGGCCCCAATATAGACGCATAGAAATGATACAAAAATAAGTTATGAAAAGAAAAGTATGAGCAAATAAAACTGAAGGAAATTGAAAAAATAAAAATGAACATTCGCCAGCTCTGAGCCCTTAAAAGAATCCAAAGAAATTGCTAATATTACAAAAATATTAGGAGAATAATCACAGAATCATATCCAAGGAGATATTGCTAATATCACGAATATCACAGAAAAAGATCCAAAGATAGCATTGACTATACGGATAGATGCAAGATTTATTGCCGTTGGAAGTCAGCATTGCCACTGGTCAACTCATTGTTCAAAAAGACCTCTTAAGCTTTCACATATAACACCAATAGCATAGGGCTAATTACAGTGTTAAAAAACTCAGCCCTACCAGAACCAAGTAACTTGGGCAAGTCCTAGTGGTGGACTCGTCTAAGTCCTTCAAAAGCGTATAAAGGGGTCACAAAATTGCCAAAAAGAAAAAAAATTCTAAAATTTGTTCAAAATCAATAAAAAACAAAAGAAGTTATAAACATCATTTAAAGTCCATAAAAGATTTAAAAAGTATATAGTCGATGGATTATGAAAAAAATTGATTTATATCTTGAAACAATTTAGAAAAATCCAAAAAAAGGAAAATAGAAAATTACAGCATTTAATAAGAAAAAATCACGAATCATCATAAAAACATAAAAATTAGGTAGAAACATATTTATGTACCATTTAGTAACGAAGTGTTCTATTTCTTAAACAAACCCAAGTTTGACTAAGACACTTACCTCGACAGGGTACCGAGACCAAGTCTGAGTCAATCCAGCCAAGTTTTGAACCATTGGCTAATTATGATGAGAATAAACAATCACCCATGAATTAGGTCAGATCAAGTGTAAGCCAACTAGGGATGTGATTAATTTTATTTTCTGCAACTGTATGATAGATTTATACTCTTCTAGAGTTGAATAATCAATACTCAAAGCAAATTTAAGGTATAATTCATGACAGCCGGTATTGATGCTAGCTTCCTTCTATGTATTCCCTTGATCATGAAGGTAAAACATTGTCAATTGAAGCAAAAGTACTTCAAATTACGAACTTCAGGAACCTTTTTATCAATGCAAACAATAAGATGTAGATTACAAAAAGAAGTACATATTATTATAGTACAATTTTCTTTTTGAAAATCAAAATAGGAGTTAAATAGGGGAATCGTACTCTTTGTAGCCAAAAAAATCTAAAACAGATCATTACCAGAGAGTCATACAGTGTAGATTACAGAAAGCAAGTAGACGCCAAGAACACAAGGAGAAGCAAGAAGAAGATGAAGCAGAGTCATTGAAAACAAAAGTTGGCAAAAGATTCAAGGCTCAGATCAATCAGAAGAGAATTCACAATCTCCTCTGCGAAAATTCCATGTAACAAACGGAAATAGTAGACACAATATTACTATAAAATAAATAAATTTCAAAGAATGACAGAGAGGCATGCCTAGGGCATAGGCAAGAACCCAAAATAGACCAGGATCCCAACCCATAGACCAAATAAATTTCCAAAACGCAAATCTATCAAAAAGAGAAAACAGTAAAAACAAACAATGCTTAAAACAAAATCAATAAACTTTAGTGCTCAAAACAAAATCAATAAACTTTAGCAGAGATGTATTCATCCATTAGAGATTCAATTTTGATACATCTACAAATAATTGAAATGTCAATTTCATAATTCTACAAATCAGTGAAATGCCAAATTGATAATTCACCTCGCGGTCAAAAAACATGTTACAAATAATTGAAATGTCAATTTCATAATTCTATAAATCAGTGAAATGCCAAATTGATAATTCACCTCCTGGTCGCAAAACATGTTGCATGTCCAAAAATAATCACTTGCCCCTAAAAAAGGTGTCACACTAACTCCTATCAATCATTCACCCAAATTTCATTACTGGAAATCGAAAGCAAAAAATATAACCAGTCCTGAAACTATATCGCTCCATGGACCATATAAGACGTAAAGAGGAACTTTTAATTCAATTATCAAGACCCATTACAGTCAAAGACCAAGTGAGAAACTAAAAGAACTAAAAACTATAGAGAAAAGTTGACAATAAACTAGAGAGAAAAGTTGACAATGTACAAATCGATGGATGATTTGTGCTCCTAATAATGAGCATTGAAATGTTGTAGGATTTACTGTACTGCGAACTTACATATTGATTTCTGCGCAAATGATTACATAAATCATCGCACATCTTTAAAATTAATTGGGATGACAACAAATACATTTCGTGTTTTAATAAGGAATCCTCAACCCACCTGCCAGCTTCACACCTCCTCTTTCTTAAGATCATCAAGAAGCTTTTGCAGCTCTTGCAACCTGGTCGCCCAGTCGCTCTTGATGACAATGGGCCGCACATCTTGGTCATCGACCAAATCCTCGTTGCTCATCGTCTTCTTCCTATCTCTTCTACGAGGGCTCGTACTGACTGGTTTCTTGGCAGAGGAAGCCTTGTGCAAAGCCAGCAAAACATCCAACCCACTTAGATGTGGCTCCTGCGGTGCCTTCTTCTTCTCTTTCTCCACTCCATAGCCTCCTCGTGGCATTTGTGCATCTTCGCCGCTGTACGATTTCTTGGGGGGAAGCTTCTTCGGAATGGGTTGTGATTGGATAGAGGTGAGAAGAGCACGACCTAAGCCACCTATGCTGCTGCTCACATTTGAATCGTCTGGTGGTGTTGAAGAGGAGGAGCGTGCGCGTTTGTTGGCCGATGATATTATTAGGGTTTGGGATTTGTGAAGGTTGGGCGAGAGTATTATTAGGATTTGAGGAGAAGAGGGGAGTATAGCCATAGCCATGGCCGCGTCCAAACCCCCAACTGCTGGCTCTGTATCTCACTCTCTGTGCTTGCGATTCCAGACTTTTTTTCTCTGTTTTTTTAATTTTTTTGGGTAATTTATTGGGGAAAACAAGGCTCTACCCGATGTTTCAATAGATCAGGGAGTTTTTCTTTACCCGTTTTTCAATTAATCATGGAGAGGCAATGTACCCGGACGCACGACACAAGTCCGTGTATAGGGCCAAGTATGGACCCACAAGTAGGGTCCGGGTCCGAGTCCGAGTCCAATAAAGGATATCCGGATAGTCCCAAGTTCAAGGTCCTATTAGATCCGATCCGACGGGTACCCGAACCCGAACCCGATATTTAAGCTTAGCCAAAGGCCAAAGCCCTATCCTAAAATCATTTTCAATCCTTTTCTTCTTCCTTTAGTTCCCCAAATAGCCAAACCCCATCGCCATCCTCCCCCTTTGCAATTATTCCTCTCTGAATTTTTCTGGATCTCGAATATCTCTCTCTAATCTTCAAAAGTAAATTCTATGTTGTTCACCATTGTAGGCTACAAAAAAAACCACTCATAGTGAGGTGGCAATGGACCCAGGACCCGACGTACGGGTATGGATCCAACTTTTGGACTCAATGGGTCAGGGTACGGGTCCAAAACTTGGACCCAAATATATTCAGGTATGGGTTTACATTTTGAAGAGGTGTTAAATTGGGGGTGTCCAAATACATTTAGGTCTGGGTTTACATTGTGAAGTTAAATTGGGGGTGTATTCACGAGACTCGATGGGTACGGGTATGGATCCAACTTTTGGACTCGAGGGGTCAGGTTTGGGTCCAAAATCTTAACCAAATACATTCAAATCTAGGTTTACATTTTGAAGAGGTGTTAAGTTGGGGGTGTCCAAATACATTCAGGTCTAGGTTTACATTTTGAAGGTGTTAAATTGGGGTGTATTCAAATCTGGGTTTACATTTTGAAGGTGTTAAATTGCGGTGTATTCAAGTCTGGGTTTACATTTTGAAGGTGCTAAATTGGGTTTATATTTTGAAGTTGTTAAATTGGGGGTGTATTCAAGTCTGGGTTTATATTTTGAAGGTGTTAAATTGGAGGTGCATTCAGGTATGGGTTTACATTTTGAATGTGTTAAATTTACACCTCCAAGGTTTACATTTTGAAGGTGTTAAATTGGGGTGTATTCAAGTTTGGGTTTACATTTTAAAGGTGTTAAATTGGGTTTACATTTTGAAGGTGTTAAATTGGGGTGTATTCAAGTCTGGCTTTACATTTTGAAGGTGTTATAAATTGGGGGTGTATTCAAGTTTGGGTCTATATTTTGAAGGTGTTAAATTGGGGGTGTATTCAGGTATGGGTTTACATTTTGAATGTGTTAAATTTACACCCCCGAGGTTTACAGTTTGAAGGTGTTAAATTGGGGGTGTATTCAAGTTTTGGTTTACATTTTGAAGGCATTAAATTGGGGGCGTCAGCAGTAGGGTGTTGATCAGGGAGTTATATTTTGAAGGTGTAAATTGGGGTGTCAGCGGTAGGAATGGTTACCATGTGGTAACTAGGTGTGGGGATGCTACCACCATGACCCCAACCCCTTTCCTATGTGTGGTGAACATAAAACATTTCAATATCAACCTTGAGGCTTATGGATATAAGGAGAAAATAAATTTTAAACTCTAAAAATAGTACATCTTTTAACCGATTTAAGATTTTTAAGTGGTTATAGACTTTAAATTTTAAATTTCATATTTAAGCTTAAATATGGACTTTTGAACTACATCTTCAAGTAAATTTTAGAGGTGTGCATTACTTGCACCTTACACAAACCTCACCCTAATAGTCAAAGAGCAAGGCATGCTTAGCTTGCAGCCTTAAAAAATCAAAGTATGGCATACCTCCAAAATTTATCACACCATGTAATTTGGGTGTCTAAAAATTTTCAAGATGGCCCAATGATCTATTTTCATCTTCAATTATAAATTTTTAAACTTCAAAATGCTATGCTAATCCAAATAATATGTTGTAGGATGTGCTACTTTTAGGACTTCAATTTTTTTTTTTTTTTTTTCATATCTAGGTATCTTAATGTCAAGATGATCAAGTAGATGGCTTTCCAATGTCAAATAGCCTTGTCCGATGGATTTTTGGGATGCACCTTAATTCTACAATTTAAGGTATCAAAAGTGGATGTTGTTCACAATTTGGGAAATCCCATTTCCTATCGTTTTCTCAAAGTCAGTCCAACGGTGAGTTGGATGCCCCCAAAGTCAGTCCAACGGTGAGTTGGATGCCCCCATTAACAGGAACCTTTTAGCTAAGAAAATTTGTTTCATGCAGGGTTGGACTACATTTCTACAATATGTAGTCCCAAGGTATATAGCATCCATCTTTAAGATGGATGCAAATAGGTGGTCTATCTAAAAACAATTAAAACTAACGGTCCATATGTTTTCTTCATAAAATCATTATTTTTATTTCTTAAATTTTATTTATTAATTATATTCATGATCTCCATGCTAGAGATTACATGTCCTTAAAAATTGGGTCCGAAAATCAATCTAAAAGATAGACGTTTAAGAGTCGACTCATTTCTACATGGACTCATAGAAACCGTGTCCTTAAGTTAAATTTCGTTGGATCTTCCTTCAGGAATCTTGGGAATGTGGAATTGGTGGGGTCTGGGGAGATAGTTGGGGTCTATCGTCTTTTATTTTGTTGGGTTGTGTGTAGTTGTGACAACAAATGATGCCTGAGTAGACAACTCTTCTACAAGGAGTGATGATTTGGAAAGAGAGAGAGAGGTCTTGGAAATGCTTTGGTTATAGAAGTGGATTCTCTTAATATCATTAATTGATGGTCTTACACGAGATTGTAGATACTTATGGATTTTTTAATGATTTCTTATTTTATTTTGAGCTATGTATTTTCTATCTATTATTATCAATAAAAATTAAGGACTCTTGTCAAAAAAAAAAAAAGGTGTCAACCTTATACAATACATAAATATTTTCTAGTCTGCATAATCTCCCTTTAATTTTATCAAATTTCAATTAATGTTAAAAATTGTTTTGGCCAAATTTGAGTCAGCACCTTGCAAAAAAAATTTGGAGATCCCCAATCATTTAAAAAAATAGAGCAGGATCAAAACTTCATGTTTCAGCCAGCTCTTTTCACGTATAAAACTGGGTAGAAAGGTGGAGATCTGGCCTAGTCATTTAAACATAAGTTTTTAATATTGGATTGAACATCATAATCTGGCATGATCTTTTAAAAAAACTAAACTAAGAAAGCTCAGTCGGAAGTTTGAGATCCGACTCTTTTCCTCTCTCTTTTTTTTTTTTTTGCCTTTGTTCTTTCTTTTTGCACTTGTAATTCTTTCTTTTTGCACTTGTAATCACTCATTCTCTCAATGAAAGCTTACTGTTAACATTCAAAAAATAAAAAAATAAAAAGTTTGAGATCTGACTCAATCACCAAGAAAAAACTAGTACTGAAAACCAGATCAAAACTTCATGTCTTGCCTATATTTTTTTACCAAAGGTTTGTCGGAGCTTGCTATCATCCAAAAAACTAGGCAAAAACAAGAAACAAAAAGCAAGGTTAGAACTTGGATTTTGAGGCATTTTTTAGGAAATAAAAAATAAAATAAAGAAAAAAAGACATGAACGTAAAATTTAAAATAGAAAAGACACTTTTAAGTACTATAAAAAGAAATATTTATGAAATTTCCCGTACCCGGCATCACTCTTGTGTCTTGCTCTTTTCTTTTTTTCTTTTCTTTGGCTCTATTAGTCGTGGCCTGGACATCATCAGAACTGGACAACCTCTTAGTCTCTATTTGGGCCTAACTCAAAAAAGGCTTCTAGGCAGGAGTGCATTGTGAGGGTTGGCCTTGCCCCAAAATGGCATGTTGCATGATTTATTGCTCTTTTCCATTTTTAGTTTTCTCATCAATACATGCAGTGATGGCATTCCATTTGGCCATATCCAAAAAGGAAATAAACATAAGCAAAAAAAACCAGGCAAGGTCAGCCCTCCCTTATCAGGTCCGAGGCTGAGCTGCTCAAGCCACATTTTGCAGCACAAGTCCTAGTTTTGCAAGGCCAGGCCACACAACCCATCACCAACCCTCCAGCAACACCAAGTTCTTCGTCGGTAACAGTTTAGATAGAGAAGTGAGTGAATAAAGAGTAAGGGAACATACCGAGAGAGAGGTAAGTGCTTGCATAGTAGAGAAAGAGAGAGAGAGATAGATATGAAGGAATGTGCAATACAAACAGAAGAGAGCACGCTGAGAGAGAGGTGAATGCCTTTGTTATACTCTGAGAGAGAGGGTGAGATATGAAGGGAAGGGCATGGCTGTCAGAGGAAATGATGGTGTGTCCAGTTTAATTTTGGAGACAAGAGCATAGATATTTGCTCCCTTGAGAGCAAAGTTCACTTCTCTCTCAAAAGACTTAATTGAGTGGATTTTTTCAATCTGAAAATTAGGGAACCACTTAAGAATTAATAGATGATTATTCTCAAATAGAAAAATTGGAATCTTAATTTTCTAACACTTAGGTCTCATCATCTAGTGGCATAGAACGCAAATAGGGTGCAATTATGAAGTATTCTTCATCTAGTCTCATCATCAAGACATTATTCTTTTTAAGTGCATATAGGGTGCAATTATGAAGTATTCTTTTATTGAGGATAATCTATGGGTTCAAAACGATACATCCTCAAATTACGGGGTGGTACTAAAATTTAATTCTAGGTAGATTTTACCGTGAGGAAGTAAATGGACATTTTAGCCCCTCCAGAGTAGAATATCTTTTGGCCTTGAGAGAAATATTGAGAGTGGTGAAGCACAAAATAAAGCAGGCAATCTAGGAAGATAAAATGGGGGAGAGAGAGGGGGAAGGGAGTGGCATAGAATGCAAATATAGGTATCCAAAAATGCGAAGATAGTAAGGGGTTATTAGATTTCAATTATGGAATCTTAACATGACGTCTTTGTTTGCTGAATTTTCTAGCCCGAAAAATATTGAAGAGTTTATGAAGAGCTAGTCCCAACGCCCCTTCTTCTGATCCAATGTAAAAAGGATGCAATTTCTTTAACGCTTAGGCCACATGAAGAAAAAAAAGTAAGGCCTCACTTTGAAACCTTGTCTGGAAAAACACATGAGAAATTCTATGATGGATTTGAAATCAATTTCCACTAATGAATATTGATTATAAAATTTGTAGCTCAAAAAATGGTATAAATCTTGTGGATATGAATGAAGATAGACGGTCTAGATAATATGTTGCAATATAAGCTATTTTTAGGGTTTCAAATCCTAATTTTTTTTCACAAATATAATGGTCAATGTCAAAATGATCGATTTGAAGGTTTTCCAATACCAAAACTGTGATTTTTGAGGAGTATTGAAGCAAGGAGTTTTGGAAAAATTTAGCTGTGGCACCAATAAGCAATCATATGAGATAGAGTAGTAGACTTAGGTGGTCTGGCCATGTGTGGCGCAGACCTAGTACAATATCTGTTAGGAAATACGAGTTAATTAAAATGGAAGGCTAAAAAAATGTAAGGGCTAGCCCAAAACAACATGGTTGGAAGTAGTGAGAAAAGATATGGGGACTTATGGCCTCACTGATGGTATGAGCTTTAATAGAGCATAATCGCTAACTAGATTTCATGTAGTCAAACCCCAATTAGTAAGGAAAAAGCTTTGATGATGATGATAATTTAGGCTAGACTTTTTTTGTTTTGATAAGGCTACAACGCTATCAATATAATTTACACGTAAAAATTGAGTTTGGTAAAAAAAATTCAAAACTATTGTTTGATCGGTTTTAGCCAGGCTAACCTACTGGTTTCAAGCGGTTAAACTCGCCAAAGAAAGCTGGACATTTTTTTAATATGTTACATATTTTTAAACTATTAATTATATTTTTAAAATATTATTAAACTTGTTTGACGGACGATCAAACCAATTTTGATTGCACTAAACCCCTCACTGGTTCAATTGGCGGTCCAATCCTCATAACATTGGTATCAACCACCCCTTCTTGAACTTTTAATATTTATAATTTTGTACAAAATATTCCAATAATAAGGTCAATGAAAATTCAATTTCCGATAATGAGTTTGTTTGTTTTTATTAATAAGCACGTGAATTTCCAATAATGAGTTGCTTGAAATTTCAAACTCTGGCGACCAACTGGCCAATTAGGTTGTGAAATGGTTGATATAAGGGGCCTTTTTTTTAAAGATGAAATACGAGGGGAAGTCGAGGCATGTTTCAATTCAAATCACTTTAGCCTAAATTTGGGTGGCTGGAGTCGTATTCCAGCATTTGAAATGAGAAGTCTGATGAAGTTATTAGGGTTCTTGTGCGTTAGATGGCAAGTTGGTTGGTGTGCAATTAATCCACCATTTAGAATACATTTATGAAAATGGTGAGAAAGTGACCCATTTTGAAAACTAATAACCCAAGGAAAAGTAAACAAGGACACCATTTACTTTTAGTATAAGGAGGTCAAAATTATTGATGTATGTCAAATTTCAAATCACGTGGTTGTGATTGCATCAATGATGAAACTCAAAGTTCATCCTAAGACATCTAGAGACTAGGAGTAATTGGCCCCCTTTGTAATAAAGATATGTAGTTTCATAGTATGCAATCCCATAACCCAGAGGGTTTCATCTATGAAGCTTTTCTGCGTGTTTCAACCATGGTGTGAGATCTGTTGATCTCTGCGTGGTGTTGATGGAGAGCCCTAGATGCGAGAAAGCGCCTCCCATGGATGGGAAGCCACCAAATCCTAAAAAAACAACTATGGTTGTGTGTTCTCCAAAGAGATCTGGCGGAAAAAAATTGGTGGCTGGTTATGGCGGTGAGGAGAGCAATGCATTTGGTTTTTATGTCATTACCAGGGCTACCTACGATGGAAGACAGCCAGTTGGTGGTCCTGGATCCATGGCTGGTGGTGTTGAGAATAAGGGAGGTCTAGCTGCTGAAGGAGATGGTGGATCTCAACCATTTAGTAGTTTGGTGGTTTGGTATGGCGGTGACTAGAGCAATGCTCCTAATTTCTATGTCTCTACCCGTCATACTCATGCTGGAAAACAATCAAGTCCCATGACTGGTTTTACAAAAGTAGAGGGTTCCGATGTCGTTGGCGGAGATGATCATGGTGGATCTCAGTCGCATGGGGGAGAGCGACAATTTGTTCCTAATCTAGTGGCTGATGGTTGTGATTTTTGGCTACAACCTAGTGGTCTTGATCAGCTACACAACGGCTGATCCAGGGCTTTAAACTCTGCCGCTATGCCCAAGACCGTGCACAAGGCATCAGATGGTTCTGGCGGAGTTGTTTGTGAGGGTGGATCCTATCAGGATATGGATGGTGTGCTCATTGTCGTTGGTTCTAGTCATGGTGTGGTGGACCTTCTGCGGCCTAGATCTGGTGTAGAGCCCCACCATCGTGATGCCATCTACTGCTCAATGTGGAAGCTTCTATTGTCCATGATTGAAGGCTCCATTGCACCCTTTAAGCTGCTTGACGTCCCCATTATCAGCAACACTTCTGGTGCTATAAGTGCATGTGAGTCAAATTTGGTTATGGAGTTGGATGTTCATGATGATTTTTCTATGGGTGTTAATGTATTTTCGCATCAGCTTTTTGTTCATGAGGATGTGACTGACTTCCTACGGGAAAGTTATCCTAACTTGATCCATGAGGATGGAGGATGCATGAATAAAGAGGGCAATGTTGATTGTCTTGGTAAAGAAGTTTTACATATTGAGGGATGTGTTACGGGATCTGTTATGACCCCCACTAAGTTAAATGCTGCATCAACCAGTGTTCACAAAATCGAATCAGAACAGTTAATGGGACATGGGACCGGAAGCGATATAACCGGCCTGACCGGTAAACCGGTCAATTCAACCGCTCTGACCAAGCAAGTCCCATACGATAAAAAAAGTGTTAAAAAAATAAAAAAGATACAAATTTGTTTTTATTAAAATATGAAAAGTATATAAAGAATGTGATTAAAACAAGACACACTCAAATGAAGTTGAAAATTAATGAAAAAAAATGGATTTTAACGAATTGATTTGTGCTTAGGGGTATTTTTAAAAAATTTTGAAAAAGATGAGAAAATCGAAAAGTATCATTGACCAAAAAATTTTTAATCTTTACCATAATATAAAGAATATAAAAATAGTATTAAAAAAAATCAACTTGACCAACTCTTTTATTTAAAAGAAAATGAAAAAAATTAAATTATATATAATATAAGCTCTTCTTTTTGTCAACTAAGTAGTAAATGGTGTATTGGTTAGTGGTCCATTATTCACATACAACTTAACTATCAAAGCTAACCAATAAACCATCCTAATATATGTGATATAAATTCGAAGTAGTATTGTAGCTAAAGTTTAAAAATATCGGTTGATCACCAAAATCACCCAAAACCAGAAACGGCCACTGGCCTGTTTCAATCTAACCGGACGGTTACTGGTTAGATTGGTTGGTTTTGCAAACATTGGCACCAACAGAGCAAATTCACGGCAAATCTATGGCTGAATACCATGATGAGGAGCATGGTATAGATGATTGATCAAAGGGTGCTCAAGTGTCTCTATATGAGCTTTCTGAAGGAGTTGCATCAAATATGAATTTCGAGCTTCATGATGGTATCCTTGAAGCTAGTTGCAGAGGCATTGGGCTCTTGTTCTTGGGTGAATCTTCCAAGCCTTCTTCTAGTAAGGATGGATGTAAGGGAGGGCCAGGGTATTATTGATGTCCCTTTACATAGAAAGTCAAAGGTAAGGGCATTGATTCACGGTCCTTTAATATCATTTCTGATAATGTTCAGAGGCTTAACAATAGAGATAAGGAGGAGTTTCCCCCTCTGACTAAGAATAAGGAGGGTCTCTTGTAACCCCTAATTGCTGGGATTCAGGCAAACCCACGAATCTTCTTTTCCGAGTAAAAGGGAGTCAAAATGGGGTTTGTTATTTTGACAATATGGAAATTACTCCAACTTAAACTATCAATGGTAAATGTTATGTGAGAATTGAACAAGAGTTAGTCAAATATTGCTTTGAAAAGTGGGAGAACTGTCTTCTAGGTTATTTCCTGGGTTACAGAGCAGAATGAAAGGGATGTTACAGAAGATGTGGAGGCTAAAGAATGATCTCAAAAATTTCTCTCTTGACGATAGGTTCTTAATATTTCTCTTTAAATCAAAGGATGAAATGGAAATCGCACGCACTGGTGGCCCTAGGTTTGTAAATACAAAGTGTGTAGCTCTTCAAGAATGGGACCCATCAGTCCAACCTTCGAGACGCACATGATAGACCGTCCCAGTGTGCATCAAACTGCTAAATCTTCCTCTCATCTTCTAGGAGGCGGGGATTCTTTTCCGTATTGTGTCAAGTGTAGGAAAGCCCATTTTTATAGACAAACCTACAAAATTGCGATAGCGAGCAGAGCCAAGGATCTGTGTTGCTATGGATGTGGACAACCCATATTTAACGGAGGTGTAGTTTGATATCTTGGGTAAGGAGTATTGCCAAAAGATTGTATATGAGTTTATACCAACCACTTGTTTGAGATGTAATAGAACTGGTCATATGTCAGATTTATGCCGAACATCTCTTGTTATGAAAGACTCAAAGGTCAAAGGTCTTGTTGAAAGAAAGGTGAGAAACAACAGTTGAGCAATTATTGTGTTACCCTCGAGAGAGGAAGGATGGAAAGTCATCAAGGGTATAACACATATGATTTGCAAAAAGAAGGAAGTTGTGACAGTACATAATACCTTTCAGGCCTTAGCTAACGAAAAAGATGCAAATGTTCTGAATGCTTTAGAGTTGGGGGATCCGGCTACAAGGGATCATTTGGGCCTTTTGAATGGTGTGGCATCAGATATGACTTGTGTTGACAAGGCTCCCACAAATGCTAATGGCTTGCCTATAGAGCATGACTCGCATATTGAGGTTTTGGAAGCTGCTGATCCAACTGATAGTTAAGGTGGGAAGTCTCCTAGGATGCCATCTTCTATTAATGTTGAGGGTGAACTAGTATCTACAGATGCCTCACCCTCTATTGTGCGCAGCTGTGTTCATGAAGAGGTACATGGGGATATCCAACACGTTGAGATTGCAGGTGATGTCTTCTCTTTGGAGGGCAATTGTGGCAGGGATTTGATGGGTACAGTCATGGTTGATAAAGGTGCCAATCAGTAGTGTGATGAGGATTCAATGTCCTTTGCTGAACCCAAGCTTAGAATGCCTATGATGGATGGAACTGCTAAGGTGAACAATCCTAGCAACCGTTCGAAAGATCAAATTCCCGGGGAGGGGTTGAATCAACTGCTAACTCGATCTCAAATGACGGGATCTACAACAGTTATTGGTGGCAAGAAGGGGATTTCTTTAAAGGCTCATTATGTCCCAATTCCCACATAGGGTAAGGCCTCCCTTACTAAGCACTCTAAATCTTAAAATTTTTATTATGGTTTTTGTTGCTTGGAATGTGAGGGACCTTTGAGCCCCCAGTACATTTTTTGATATTATAACTCTTAGAAACCAGCAAAATATTGGTATTTTATTTCTGTTAGAGACCAAGCTGCCAGTAGAGTTGAATCAGGTGGTTCAAAAAATTGGGTTTTTACAATAATTTCATAGTAAATGAGGTTAATGACATATCCATAATTATGATGCTATAGAATCCATTGATATATTCAATTAATGTGCTGGATGTTAATGATCGAATGATAATAGTGGAAAGCCACTAGAATTTACAATGGTCATGTATTTGTAATTTCAGGGGTATATGCCTTTAATTATCGTAGAGAGCTTTGTTGTGGAATCATATGAGGACTATGGGGACCGCTATTTCGGGGCTTTGGTTGGTGATGGGGGATTTCAATGCAATATCACATAGCTCGAAAAAATGGGAGGAGTGGCTCTTTACTAGGGTGATTTTGCCCAAGTCATGACGGCCAATGTGTTATTTGACCTGGCGGTAGTAGTCCTGGGATGGTTTTCTTGGTCTACTAGTCAGATCAGTTGGAGGTACATAAGAAGCAGATTAGATCGTGCAATGGTAACCATTGATTGGGTCCTTGATTTTCCAAAATCTAAGGTGGAGCTTCTTCCCAAATGAAACTTTGATCATTGTCCGATAATGGTAATAGTTTATGATTAAGGACCGGTTGAACCAAAACCATTTAAATATTTCTCAATGTGGGAAAAGCACCCTATTGAGGGCTGATCGGCGTACATGGAATAAGGAGGTATTTGGCTTTCTTAGTGAATCAATTGTGGCGGTTAGATTTCAATTATCTTTTTTACATGATTGTTTAAGTCCTGATCCATCAAATGAGGCACTGATGTTAGAAGATCAGAAAAGTACGCAGAGGCTTCAAATGTTTTGGGGGCATGAGGAGAGACTATGGAGACATAAATCTAGACATAATTGGCTCAAGAACGGTAATTCCAATACAAAGTTCTTCCATCTTTCCACAGGTAGCGAATGTCACTTTGGTGGGAAGTGCGTTCAACGCTTTGAAAAGAAGGAATCAAAACCAACCATGAAAGAAACCAAAAAGCAAAGCATGTAACCACAAAAAGCTAGACAAACCAAACTACATATAATAGCTCAAAAATATTACAAAAGAGTTCAAGGCACAAAAGGCCTAACAACATTAAATAGTTCCAATACATAGTGAATTATATGGCCAAATTACCATCTAACACATACAATTAAAAAGAAACTTCCACAGGAAGGGAGTACAGGGCTCCACTGTGATCACCAGATTGCCCTTCCAAAACCCATTGGCTATCACTCTACATAGAGGAAAATTAAAGAGTGAGTTGTAAAACCTAGTAAACAGATCAAGGTGTCATGCTTTCCTTCCTATTATCATTATCTCATAATAATAATTAAGATATCATGTAAGTCTTACAAACATACAGCTATGTGCCCAAATCATATTTAACAATGTGCCGTGCGTGATTCATTTCATGGTAGAGCAATAACAAATCAGATATCATATCATTCAAACATGAGCATCAACATAATCATGCACGTATATATCAAGCATAAACAAAATCAAGGGATCCTAATATCACCTACTCCCGAAGTAAAGCCCTATCCATCAGGCCAATCAAATCCCGATGCTTAAAACTTTTATCATCACTCAAGAGGGAAGCACCACCAACAGATATTGCATAGTGCCTCACACACACACACATTCCCCAATGCGCTTTGGGGATTTTGATAGTCAGTGGCCTTGCAAGACGCAACCCTCTCCTTGTTCTCTAGCTTGAGGGCATTATACTACTAACAGATGACTCGTTGCGTAGTGCCTCACACAGATTTTGGTGGGCGCGACCCTCTCAAATTACTCATATCCTAACTCCCTTCATATCATCAGGAGTCAGAGAAAGATCTTAACTACCGGTACAACTTTCTTATCGTATCATATATGCTGCATGTCTTTTTACAACCATGTACATATATCATTTCATAGGCATGCCTCATTATAATCATGCACATTCATCATTTCATAGGCATGTCTTATTGCAACCATGCACATTCATCATTTCATAGACATGCCTTATTATAACCATGCACATTCATCATTTCATTAGCAAGCCTTATTGCAACCATGCACATTCATCATTTCATAGGCATGTTCATCATTATAACCATGCACATTCATCATTTCATAGGCATGTCTTATTACAACCATACACATTCATCATTTCATAGGTATATCTTATTACAACCATGTACATTCATCATTTCATAGGCATGACTTATTACAACCATGCACATTCATCATTTTATAATAGAGCATGCAGTCATTTCATAATAAAGCATGAATTCATTTCATAAAAGAGCATGCCTTATTATCATTCATTTCATAACAAAGCACGCATTCATTTCATAACAAAGCATGTCTCATTATCACGCATTCATTTCATAACAGAGCATGCATTCATTTCATAACAGAGCATGTCTCATTATCATACATTCATTTCATAATAGAGCATGCATTCATTTCATAACAGATCATGCATTCATTTCATAACAGAGCATGTCGCATTATCAGGCATACATTTCTCATTAGCAGCAGATTATCATGCTCACATATCATAATAAGAACATGTTATACATATACTCATATGAAACATCAACATGTCCAAAGCAGGTTCTGCATATTATCATATCATCATGCTTATTAGCTCAACAGGCATCATCATGTCAATATTATACAATATACCAGTGCATTCGACATCATTATGTCATATTATCATGCTCATTAGCTTAAGAGACATCAGAACATCATATTTTTGATCTTTCACTATGAACACAGTCGACCTTTAAAGACATATCAAGAGGTTCAAAAATCATTTGGACTTGAGACCACTTTTATGACAATCCAAGCTCATGAAAATACAACTTTCATAAAGGGGGCAACCCCAAATATTGGTCTAAAGTTTGTCAAACTATTTGATGTTCTTGAAGGAAGTGCCTATTTTCACAGCAGAAATCCAAGGTGATACGCTCATAGAAAAGCGGTCATAACATTTAAATCACAAAAAATTTCATCATGATTTTGAAATTATTTTCAAAATAGATTCCTCTATCTATCATTTAAAAGCAGTTTGATCTCATTATAATATGTTTTGGTCAGTGAAAATCTCCACCCAAAAACATGTTCAATCCCTAGAATTTTGTTTCATAAATCTAACATGCTT
Source organism: Amborella trichopoda (assembly GCF_054954075.1). Lineage (NCBI taxonomy): Eukaryota > Viridiplantae > Streptophyta > Magnoliopsida > Amborellales > Amborellaceae > Amborella > Amborella trichopoda. The sequence goes on from NC_142344.1 coordinate 25,748,514, forward strand.
CAGTAAATAGTTAATAACTCCTAAATCAAATGAGATATTAATAAGGGGTCTTTTCCATGATAAAATAGATTCAATGGGCTACTTTACCGCCAAATGTCATGATCTAAGGAGATATTTAAGATACTCAAATGATCTCTCAAACAAAAGCCATATTTCTAGAAATCGGAACACATTTTACAGGAATTTCAGTAGCACGTACCCGCACTCACACCCATATTCATACTTGAGTTTCGTACTTTGATTAGATAAGGAAATATGCATTAACATAAGCATGAGGACATGAAAACTAGATCTAATTACCTGCACCAATTGAAACTCCAAAGGGTTCCACCTGCTTCACCTCGAATGCCAAGTTCCACAAGGATTGGGTTCAAGTTCAAGGGACAAGGCTTGGAGAGGCTTCAAAGGCTCAAGGGAGGAGAAGGAGAATGTGGGTGAAAGAGGGCAGTGAGTAGAGAGACAGAAAAAACCAATGTGATGGGTGCGAAGGGGGTATAAAGAAGCATAGATAGTGGCAACATGCAATTGTCACATAACATACAAGTGAGCATGCATGAGGAGAGAGAGGGAGCATGCATGAGAGACAAGATGATGGGATAGGAAGCATGCATGTGCCACATGGAACTCATGCATGCAGAGAGAAAGCAAGCATGAGGAAGTAGAAGCACCCCTAGACCACCATACACCACCCGAGCCCAGCGACACGCTCATCTGTCGGTACTCTCAGCCCGTGTCTAGCCATCCGCGCTCGCCAGCATGCTCATCCATCAGCACTTGACAGTGAAATATCCATCCGCGCTCAACAACGCAATATCCATTTGTGCTCAATGGTGCAATATCCATCTGCACTTAACGACCCAATATCTGTCCATGCTCAACAACGCAATATCCATTCGCACCATCGCCTCGCCGGTGCACTACAATTACCCAAAAAAGTCTCGGTCCTTACATCATCCCCCCTTAAAAAGAATTTAGTCCACTAAATCATACATTTTCTATTCAAATAAATGAGAGTATTTTTCTCGGATCTCATCTTCCTGCTCCCTGGTTGACTCTTCCCGTGAATGGTACTGCCACAGAACACGTACTAGAGGGATTCTTATAACGCAATACATGTACCCTTCTATCCAGTATTTGAACTAACTGCTCAATGAAGGTTAGGTCTTTTCTGATCGGTACAGGTTCATATCTCAAAATATGGGATAGGTTGGGTAGATACTTCTGTAATAAAGATACATGGAATACGTTATGGATGTTTGTCAACTCGGGCGGTAAGGCAAATCAATACGCCATGCTTCTGACTCTCTCTAGATTCTCAAAAGGTCTGATATAATGCTAGCTCAACATCCCTTTCTTGCCGAACCTCATGATGCCCTTTATTGGTGATACCTTTAGGAAGACTCGATCACCCACCTTAAACTTAAGGTCTCTTCTTCGGTTCTTAACATAACTCTTATACCTACTCTAAGCTGTCTTGAGCTTCTCTCGAATCAAAGCTATCTTATCTGAGGTCAACTGAACAATTTATCGCCCTAAAAGCCTTCTTTCACCAATCTCATCCCAACAAATGGGTGACCTACACTTCCTTCGATACAAGGCCTCAAATGGTGCCATCTGAATACTATCTTGGAAGCTGTTGTTATATGTAAACTCAATTAGGGATAAATAGTTATCCCAGCTTTTCATAAAGTTAGTGACACAAGCCCTTACATATCTTCTAAAGTCTGGATGGTTCTCTCTGTGTAAGGACCCAGACTTTCCTAAGGTGATAACGGTTAAGTGCACGGCTAAATGCAGGCAGGTGAATGCATGCGGGTGGATGCGCGTTAGAGCGCACACACAGGTAGACGAGTCTGCGAAGAGCACGGGCGGAGGTGAGCTCGCAATTGGGCACGGATGATCGAACATGCAGTTTAGGCACGAGTGAACCGACACGTTGTTAAGCGTGGATGGATGAGTGCACACGTAGAGAGCATGAATGGTTAAGTGCGCTGTAGAGTGCGGATGGACATTGCACTGTTAAGTGTGGATGGATATTGTGTTGTTGAGCGTGGATGGATATTGCGTCCTGACAAGCACGGATGGCTCGACGCTCGTTAAGAGCGCAAGCAGATGAGTGCACTGCTTGGCACGGGTGGTGTATGGTGGTCCATGGGTGCTCCTTCTCTCTCATGATTGCTTTCTCTCTCTCTTCATGCATGAGTACCAAGTGGCACATGCATGCCTCCACCCACTATCATTATGTCTCCCATGCTTGATCCTTCTTTCTCCTCATGCATGCCCACTTATGTGACATGTGGCAATTGCATGCTGCCACCATCCATGCTTATTTATACACCCCACCGACTCATAAAAAGGGTTTTTTTCTCTCTCACCCACATCCTCTTTCTCCTCCCTTAGTTATTTGACCTCTCCAAGCCTTAGTCCCTTAAGCTTGGACCCAAAACTTTGGAGCATGGCAGTCAAGGTGAAGCAGGTGGAACCCTTTGGAGTTTTGATTGGTGCATATAAGTGGATCTGGTTTCCATATCTTCATGCTTATGTTAATGAATGTTCCGTACTTAATCATAATATGAAACTCAAGTATGAATATGGGTGTAAATATAAGTGAGGGTGCATGATACTGAAATTCCTGTAAAATATGTTGTGATTGCCAGAATGGTGGCTTCTATTTGAGAGATCGTTTGAGTATCTTAAATATCTTTGTAGACAATGAAATTTGGTGGGAAGCAGCCCATTGAATCTATTTTATTGTGGAAAACACCCCATGTTAATATCACATTTTATTTGGGAGTTATTTACCATTTACTAAAGTATGCCAGATTTATGAAATTAAATTTTAGGGATTTAATGTGTTTTTATGTGGATTTTTTCACTAACCAAAACATATTAGAATGAGGTAAAACCACTTCTAAATGATAAATAGAGAATCTATTTTGAAAATAGTTTTGAAATCATGATGAAATTCCATGTGGTTTGAAAGTTATGACCATTTTTTCTAAGAGGACGTCACCTTGGATTTTTTGCAGTGAAAATAGGAACTTCATTTAAGAACATCAAACAGTTTGACAAACTTTAGGCCAATATTTGGGGTTACCCCCTTTATGAAAGTTGTGTTTTCATGAGTCTGGATTGTCCTAAAATTGGTCTTAGATCCTAATGATTTCTGAGTCTCATGTTATGCCTTTAAAGGTGAACTGTATTCATATTGAAAAACCTGGAAGACAATGTTGTGATATTTATTGCATTGCTATATAGTACGATATGAACATGATGATGAATGCATGCACTGTTATGAAATGAATGGATGCTCTGCTGTGAAATGAATGCATGATCTGTTTTGAAATGAATGCATGCTATGTTGTGAAATAAATGCATTCTCTGTTATGAAATGTATGCATGATAATGAGACATGCTCTATTATGAAATAACTGCGTTCTCTGCTATGAAATGATGAATTTGCATGGTTGTAATAAGATATGTCTATGAAATGATGAATGTGTATGATTGTAATAAGACATGCCTATAAAATGATGAATGTGCATGATTGTAATTAGACATGCCTTTAGTATGATATGGGTGCATGGAGGTAATAAGACATGCCCCTAATATGATGGTAATGGCAGCTACCTATTGGGCAGGGCACCTATGATGTGAATGATGGTGGCGGCAGCTATGATCTTTCCTTAACTTCTATGATAAGAAGGGAGTTAGGTTGCGATGGAAATTTAGGAGGGTTGCGCCTCCCAAAATCTATGTGGGCACTACGCATTGAGTCATCCTTTGGTAGTGTAACGCTCTCTCGTCAGAAGGGCATAAGGAGATAGTCGTGTTTTGCAAGGCCGCCATCTATCAAAAGCCCCAAAGTGCGTTGGGGACGGTGTTTGTGTATGAGGCACTAAGCATCGGGTCATCCGTCGGTGGTGCTCCCCTCTTGATGAGTTGATAGAAGTTCTATGCATCAGGATTTGATTGGCCTGCTGAATAAGGCTTCTACTTCAGGAGTAGGTAATCTAGGGAGTGAGTTGGTATTTGTTGATCTTGTTTATGCTTGCTTGATTATGTTGATTTGTTAAGATTTGAATGCTTGAATGATATGATATCAAATTTGTTATTGCTCTACCATGAAATGAATCACGCACGACACATTACTAAATATGATTTGGGCACATGGCTACATATTTGTAAGACTTACATTATTATTATGACATAATGTTCATAGGCAAGAAATCATGACACCTTGATATATTTACTGGGCTTTACAACCCACTTTTTTAACTTTCCTCTATGTAGAGTGATAGCCAACGGGTTTTGGGAGGGCATTTTGGTAATCGTGGTTGGAGCCCTGCACTCCCTTCCTGTGGAAGTTTTTTCTGTTTAAGTGTACGTGATAGATAACACAGTTTGGCCATATAGTTCGCTTTGTATTGGAACTATGTATTGTTGTTGAGCCTTTTGTGCTTTAGACTCTTTTATAATATTTTAGAGCTATTAAATGTAGTTTGGGACTTGTTTGCCCAGCTTTTTGTGGTTATATGCTTTGTGTTTTATTTTCTTTCGTAGTTGGCTTTGATTCCTTCTTTTGAAAGTGCTAAGCGCACTCCTACCTAAGTGGCATTCGCTACCTGTGTAGTAGCCATCCTACGCCCTATTATTCTCGCAAATGGCTAGGGTTAGCCCTTTGTGGATCCAGCGAGGACGGTAGGGGGTGGGGTCGTGACAAGTTATGGTATCAAAGTAGCCAGGATGGGATTCTTGAATTAGCGAGTCTTAAAGGAGTTCTTAAGGGATTTGGATAGGGGAGTAACTGGTGTCTAAGTGTTCCTGTTTTAAGTCAAGATGCCGAGGACTCGCGTCAACAATTCAAGCGTGAGTAATGGGAACCGGAGGCTTTCGAGGAAATCTTTAGAACTCTCGGGATCTGACTCAAGTTATGAAGGATTGTATGCCGATCCCGGCTGCCTCTGCCCCAAACCAGGTAGATAGTTGGTTGATTGAAAGATTTAGGAGACTTGCACCTCCTGCATTCTCGAGGCATGGAGGAGTTGAAAAGGCTGAAAGATGGAGGAGGCAAGTAGAGAAGATCTTTGAAGTTTTACATTATTCAGACAAGCAAAAAGTAAGATTGGGGACCTTCATAGTAGAAGAGGACGTCGAACATTGGTGGAGTTTGGTGAAACATTTGTAGGTGGAGACAGGGACTGTTGCCACTTGGGAAAACTTCATATAGGCATCCAATGAGAAGCATTTCCCCGACTCTGTCCAAGATAGGAAGGAAGTTGAATTCATTGATCTACAACAAGGGAAGTTGTCGGTAGAACAATATGCAGTCACGTTTGTAGAGCTCTACCGGTATGCGTCACATATCATCAACACAAAGGCACGTAAGGCGAGTAAATTTGAGAGGGCCCTTAGGCTAGATATTCAAGGGAGAGTGATGTCGGCCAACCTTAAGGTGCTCTCCCCAATGATGGACCAACTATGAAGATTGAAAAGGATTGTGAGGAGTAATGTTTGAGGAAGGAAGGGAGAGTAAGGGCCCCACCATTTGGCAATTTTGGGAGAAAGGCTCGGCCATTGCTTAAGAGAGATTTTAGGGGAAAGGTCAGACATGGCCATGTGGAGGCCAAGAAGACTTCCGTGGGCGATGTGAGGGAGAACCAGTTCCCGACATGCTTGTACTATGGGAAGAGCGCAACCATTCTACCACGGAGTACTACCAAAAGATTAAAAGATGTGTTTGGATGTGACAAGCTTGGCCACCTGATCAAGGACTACCCTGTGGTGAAGCTAGAGAACAGACCGAAGCTCAGGGTCGAGTGTTTGCACTCACAGAGTAGGAGGCTAAGGCTTCTATCTCAGTGATCCTAGGTATGCTCGTTGTTTGTGATAGAGATGCTAAATCTTGATAGACCCTGCTTCTTCTCATTCTTTTGTTGTACCTCATCTAAATGTTGAACCTTCACTTCTTGATGGTACTTTAGTAGACTTTTCACTACCCCTTGACCCTTTGCTCAGCATGCTGGAGGACGATAGAGTGCGGGATCACGATCGGAGGTCATGTACGACACTCAGGTCGAAGTGGCTCAACGTTATATAAAATGGAAATCATAACAAACCACTAAAGAAAACACAAACTCCCACAAGAAACAACATGAAAAGATGGATAAATTAAAACCATCCATGTCCATATGCATTCATCTCCAAAGTTTCTTTACAATCAAATTAAGGCACTTATGGCCTACAAAATACAAAGTTAATATAACACAAACATCTCGGGGGCACCGCCACCAAACACCTACTGTGAACAGCTTCTGCAGGATCCTTTCTCCAAAAATTCCAAACTCTACACGTTCGGCACGCGAGCCCGTTGCGTAGATCTACACCATTGCATCTCAAATATTATGATAACAGTGGTAACAGAAAGCAGTGCACACTTACTCACAAAATATCTAGGGGAAACTTTCTAGAATGCCTTTCAGTAATCTATCAGTGAAATAAGAAAAATAATTCAATACACATAGTATAAGTCATAAATCATTCCAGTTTAGGCCAAACAGTAAGGTTACCAGATCACAGTTATAGCAGCTAGAGAGTCCTACTCATGAAGTAGAAGATTCATTGCTCAGGCTAAGCCAATCTTGCCGCCTGAAACTTCTACCCTTACTCAGGAGGGAGGACAATGATAATTGGGTGCCCCACTTCATAAAGCCTTCACACACACACACACACACACACATCCCCAGCGGGCTTTGGGGTTTTTTGATAAGCAATGGCCTTGCAAGACACAACCCTCTCATATGCCCTTCCGGCAAGAGAGCATCACACTACCATTGGGTGACCCAATGTATAGTGCCAAAATAATTGGGAGGTGCGACCCACCCAATTTCTCAGTTTACTTCTCGAACCCAATCCTATCATTGGGGTCTTGGTGCAGTCAACAGTTTCCGGCATCCAGTATCTAAACTACCTACGGGTGACCCATTGAGTAGTGGTCAGTCACAGTATATCACAGTGTATCATGATCACAATTTATTATGATCACAATTTCCTCAGTATAATAGTACCGACTACCAATGGATGTCGCATTGCGTAATGGTTAATTCCCATGATATAACATAGTATAATAATCTCTCAGTGTGCTACAGTCCATCAGTCCCCACTACCAATGGGTGTCCCATTACATAGTGGTCAGTCGCATAAGGGTGTATAGTATCAAACACAGTTCCATAGTAACAGTAGCAGTATTACATTAACAGTAACAGTATCAGTATCATAGTGTAGTAACAATATTACAGTAACAGTAGCAGTATCAAAGTGGCAATAACAGCATTACAGTGATAGTAGCAGTATTATAGTAACAGTAGCAGTATTACAGTAACAGTGGCAATATCACAGTAACAGTGGCAGTATCACAATTAAGCATTAAAACTCAATTTCTTGCAAGTCCATTTAGAGTTTTAAGACAGTTCCAAACAAAAATTTACATTGGACACACCTATGTTCTAAATGGGGCTGGTTTGATGGCAATTGGACCTCATTTGACCTCTTAAAAGTTCCAAAAGATGAGGGTTTATTCGCTATACCCTGCTGTATACATGGCACAACGACACACACTTCTTTGCATCATTATAAATCTCAAATCGTGAAGAATTTGAGATAAATTCCAAAATCAAAGTTCAAGCCAAAACATATATATTTCTAACAAGGCTAATTTGAAAGCAATTGGACTCCATTTGGTTGTTAAAAAGTTCGTTCCAAAAGAGGTGATAGTTCTGGTTTTTATCAAAACTGTCCATAGTGACATCTCTTCATAAAAAGACACATAACTTCCAATCTAAGAGGAATTTCAAAGTAATTTCTCATGCAACTTTTAGCCCACTCAAAGATCTTTCAAATGACTATGGTTTGACAAGAAATGGACTTCATTTGGTTAGTGAAAACCAGTGACCACAGTAGGGTTAGTGCAAAATCCAGGAAGGATATTACAGGCGCTTTGTGGAAGGATTTTCAAAGATAGCGCTCCCTCTAACTTGACTGACCCAGAAGGATGTGAATTTTATGTGGTCAGATGATTGTGAGAAGAGATTTAAGGAACTGAAGAAGAGGCTGACCATGGCTCCGATACTGACCTTACTCAAAGGAAATGAGGACTTTTCAGTTTACACCGATGCCTCTCATAAAGGGTTCGAATGTGTACTTATGCAGTGAGGGAAGGCATTGCATATGCCTCCAAACAGTTGAAGTCGTATGAGCAGAACTATCCAACTCATGATTTGGAGCTAGTGGTCATAGTATTTGCTTTGAAAATCTGGAGACACTATCTCTATGGAATCTAAGGTATTAACGGATCATAAGAGCCTCAAGAACTTGTTGTCCTCGAATGAGTTGATTATGAGGTAGAGGAGATGGATGGACCTTTTGAGTGATTATGAGGTAGAGGAGATGGATGGACCTTTTGAGTGATTATGATTGTACCATATAATATCACGCGGGCACGACTAATGTGGTAGCTGACACTCAGAGTAGGAAACCCGTGGTATTGATGGCTCATCTAATGATCTGAGAGATGAAGTTGCTAGAAGACATAGTGGGTTGGCATTCTGCTCTACCCCTTAGTGATGGGGTGGGTATGACAACTTGCATAAGGGTAGAACCCCAACTTTTTCAGCGGATCCGGCTGGCACAAAAGAATGACCCCCCAGCTCATGAAGATTGTAGAAGAGATAAAGCTGAGAAAGAAATACGATTTCTCTGAGTAGTGAAGACTTGTTGCGATTTAGAGATTGGGTCTGCGTCCCAGATGATGAGGATGTGACGAGAGCTATCTTGAAGGAGGTACACCACTCTCGTTATACTATATATTCCGGAAGTACCAAGATATTCCAAGACCTGAAGAAAACATTTAGGTGGAATGACATGAAAAGAGAGGTGGCACTATCTGTGTCTACGTGCATAACATGCCAGTAAGCGAAAGCCGAGCATCAGAAACCTGCTAGGTTGTTGCAGCCCTTACACTTGCCAGAAATGGAAATGAGAGCACATTTCTATGGATTTTTTCTTTGGCTTGCCTAGAACAAGTTCAGGACATGTAACATTTGGGTTGTTGTGGACCAACTGACCAAAGCTGCCCACTTCTTGCTGATTCGCACGACCTACACTTTGGATAGACTAGCTTAGTTGTACATTAAGGAGATAGTGAGGTTGCATGAAGTTCCGATCAGTATCGTGTACGATAAGGATACCCGATTTACCTCTAGATTTTGGGCTAGTATGCAATTAGCCCTAAGGATGAGATTACTTTTAGCATTGCCTAGACTGATGAGCAATTGGAGAGGACCATCCAGTCCTTAAAAGATATGCTTAGGGCTTGTGTCACTAACTTTATGAGAAGCTGGGATGACCATTTACCCCTAATTGAGTTTGTTTATAATAACAGCTTTCAAGCTAGTATTCAGATGATGCCTTTTGAGGCCTTGTATGGAAGGAAGTGCAAGTCACCCATTTGTTGGGATGAGATTAGTGAAAGAAGGGTTTTAGGCCCAGAAATTGTCAAGGTGACCTCAGATAAGATAGCTTTGATTCGAGAAAGGCTCAAGACGGCTCAGAGTCAGCAGAAGAGTTACATCGATAACCGAAGGAGAGACCTCGAGTTTGAGGTGAGTGATCGAGTCTTCCTAAAGGTGTCACCAACTAAGGGCATCATGCGATTTGGTAAGAAAGGAAAGCTAAGTTCACACTATATGAGACCCTTTGAGATCTTAGAGCGCGGCATATCGACTTGTCTTACCGCCCAAGTTGGCAAACATCCATAATGTCTTCCATGTATTTTTATTGTGGAAGTATCAGCCCGACCTTTCCCATTTTATGAGATATAAGCCTTTACCGATCAAGGAAGACCTGCCTTCATTTAGCAGCCAGTTCAAAAATAGAATAGAAGGGTGCAGGTGTCGCGCAATAAGGAAATCCCACTGGTTCGTGTTTTATGGCAGTACCATTCATGAGAAGAGTCGACTTGGGAGCGGCAAGATGAGATCCAGGAAAAAAACCCCTGCTTACTTAAATAACAGTTGTACGATTTAAAGGACTAAGTCCTTGTTAAGGAGAGAATGATGTAAGGACCCAGACTTTCCTTTAGTGATAATAATTAAGTGTGCGACTAAGTGTAGGCAGGCAATTGCACGCGGGTGGATGCACGTTAGAGCGTACACGCAGGTAGACGAGTCCGCGAAGAGCGCGAGTGTGCAATTGGGCGCGGATGATCAAACGCGCAGTTAGGCGTGAGTGAACCAACGCGCTGTTGAGAGCGGGGGGATGAATGCGTGCGTAGAGAGCGCGAAAGGTTAAGTGCGCTGTAGAGTGCGAATGGACATTATGTTGTTGAGCACCAATGGATATTGCGCTGTTGAGCGCAGATGGATATTGTGCGCTGGTGAGGGTGGATGGCTCGACGCGCATTGAGAGCGCGGGCAAATGAGCACACCGTTGGGCATGGGTGGTATATGATGGTCCAGGGGTGCTCATTCTCTCTCATGTTTGCTTTCTCTATCTCTTCATGCATGAGTGCCAAGTGGCACATGCAGGCCTCCACCCACCATCAATGTCTCCTATGCTTGATCCCTCTCTCTCCTCATGCATTCCCACTTGTGTGCCATGTGGCAATTACTCACTACCACCATCCATGCTTATTTACACACTTCACCCACTCATGAAAGGGGGTTTCTCTCTCCTAACTTGCTCTCTCTCACCCATGTCTTCCTCCTCCCTTAGTCATTTGACCTCTTCTTAGTCCCTTACACTTGGACCCACACCTTAGGAACTTGACAGTCAAGGTGAAGCGGGTGGAACCCTTTGGAGTTTCGATTGGTGCATATAAGTGGATCTAGATTCCATGTCTTCATGCTTATGTTAATGCATGTTTCCTTACCTAATCATAGTATGAAACTCAAGTATGAATATGGGTGTAAATATGAGTGAGGGTGCATGCTATTGAAATTGCTGTAAAATATGCTGTGATTTTCAGAATTGTGGCTTCTGTTTGAGAGATTGTTTGAGTATCTTGAATATCTCCTTTGATCATGAAATTTAATGGGAAAGCAGCCTATTGAATCTATTTTATTGTGGAAAAGACCACTTGTTAATATCTCATTTTATTTCGGAGTTATTAACTATTTACTAAAGCATGCCAGATTTATGAAATAAAATTCTAGGGATTTAATGTGTTTTTGTGTGGAGCTTTTCACTAACCAAAATATATTAAAATGAGGTCAAACCACTTCTAAATGATAGATAGATTAATCTATTTTGAAAATGGTTTCCCTATGTCACCCTAGATTTTTTGCTGTGAAATTAAGAACTTTATTTAAGAACATCAAACAGTTTGACAAACTTTAGACCAATATTTGGGGTTCCCCCTTTATGAAAGTTGTGTTTTCATGAGCTTGGATTATTATAAAAGTGGTCTTAGGTCTCAATGATTTTTGAGTCTCATGTAATGCTTTTAAAAGTGATTTGTATTCATATTGAAAAACCAGGAAGATAATGTTGTGATATCTATTGCATTGCAATATTGTATGACATGAACATGATGATGAATGTATGCTTTGTTATGAAATGAATGCATGTTATGTTGTGAAATGAATGCATGCTCTGTTATAAAATGAATGCATCCTCTGTTATGAAATGAATGCATGATAATGAGACATGCTCTATTATGAAATGACTGCGTGCTCTGCTATGAAATGATGAATGTGCATGGTTGTAATAAGACATGCCTATGAAATAATGAATGTGCATGGTTGTAATAAGACATGCCTATGAAATGATGAATGTGCATGGTTATAATAAGACGTGCCTCTAGTATAATATGGGTGCAGCTGCCTATTGGGAGGGTCGCGCCCCCCAAAATCTGTGGGCACTATGCATTGGGTCATCCAAGTGTAGGTCATGCTGATCGGCAAGAACAATTTTGGTCAGCTGGTCCACAACGATCCAAATGCTATCATGCCCTGAACTCGTTTTAGGCAAACCAGAGACAAAATCCATAGAAATTTGCTCTCATTTCCATTCCGACACAGGTAAGGGCTGTAACAACCCTGCAGGTTTCTAATGCTCGGCTTTCACTTGCTGGCATGTTAAGCACTTAGACATGAATAGTGCCACCTCTCTTTTCATGCCATTCCATCAGAAGGTTTTCTTTAGGTCTTGGGACATCTTGGTACTCCCGGGATATATAGTATGATGGGAGCGGTGTGCCTCTTCCAAGATAGTTCTCTTCACATGCTCATCATCCGGGACGCAGACCCGATCTCTTAATCACAACAAGTCATCACTACTCATAGAGAAATATTCTTTCTTCCCCAGCTTTATCTCTTCTATAATCTTCATGAGCTGGGAGTCCTTCTTTTGTGCTAGCAGGATCCGCTAAAAAAGTTGGGGTTCTACCCTTATGCAATATGTCATACCCACCCCATCACCAAGGGGTGTAGCCGGATGTCAACCCATTATGTCTTCTAGCAACTTCATCTCTCAGATCATTAGATGAGCCATCGATATCACGGGTTTCCTACTTAAAGCGTCTGCTACCAAATTAGTCTTGTCCCGGTGATATTGGATGGTACAATCATAATCGTTCGATAGGTCCATCCATTTCCTTTACCTCATGTTTAACTCCTTTTGAGAAAACAGGCACTTGAGGCTCTTATGATCCGTAAACACCTTAAAATTGGCTCCATAGAGATAATGTCTCCCGATTTTCAAAGCAAATACTATAGCCGCAAGCTCCAAATCATGAGTTGGATAGTTTTGCTCCTACGACTTCAACTGTTTAAAGGCATATGCAATGACCTTCCCTCACTGCATAAGTACACATCCGAGCCCTTTATGAGAGGCATCAGTGTAAACTTCAAATTCCTCATTTCCTTCTAGTAAGGTCAGTATTAGAGCTGTGGTCAGCCTCTTCTTTAGTTCTTGGAAACACCTTTCACAGTCATCTGATCACACAAACTTCACTTTCTTCTGGGTTAGTTGAGTTAGAAGAAGCGTTATCTTCGAAAATCCTTATACAATGCACTTGTAATATCCTGCTAACCTTAGAAAACTACGGACCTTTGTCACGTTTGTCGGTCTTCCCCACTTGAGTAGAGTTTCAATCTTAGAAGGGTCAACCGCGACCCTGTCCCTAGAAACAACGTGCCCAAGAAAGCCAAAACTCACTCTTGCTCAACTTGGCACACAGCTTTTCTGATCTTAAAGTCTGAAGGACTACTCTCAAGTGATTCTCATACTCCTCTTAGCTCATTGAATACACCAAAATATCATCAATAAAGACCACTACAAAACTATTAAAAAAGGGTTTGAATATCTTATTCATCAGGTCCATTGAAAATAGTTGGGGCATTCATCAATCCGATTGGCATCACCAAAAACTCATAGTTACCCTATCGGGTTCTAAATGTGGTATTGGGAACATCTCCCTCCTTTATACACAATTGTTGATAACCCATTCGGAGATCAATCTTAGAGAACACTTGAGCCCCTTAAAGCTGGTCAAATAGGTCATCAATCTTAGGTAGAGGGTACTTGTTTTTCATTATTACTTGATTCAACTATGTATAATTGATGCAAAGCCTCCTGGATTCATTTTCTTCTTTACAAAAAGGACCAGTGCACCCCAAGGAGACACACTGGATCAGATGAACCCCTTTTATAACTACTCCTGCAATTGTACTTTCAGCTCCTTCAATTCTGTTGGGGTCATTCAATATGGGACCCTAAAGATAGGAGCAATACCGGAGGCCACATCTATCTCAAACTATATCTCCCTAACTGAGGGCAAAGAGGGCAACTCCTCGGGAAAAACTTCAGGGTATTCTCTAACCACTAGTACCTCTCTAGCTTGGACTGGACGTCCCAATTCTCTACCACATAGGTTAAGTATCCAACACACTTTCTAGCCAAAAGAAGGTAAGGCCGAGGGGCCGAAATAAAATGTAGAGGGGGAGCATCCTTGATACCAACAAAGTGCAGCTCAAGTCGGGTAGGGGGTCTAAAGGTCACATTTTTATCATAACAGCCAACAGTGGCATGGTGTATAGACAACCAGTCCATGCTCAAAATAACATCAAAGTCTTGAATATCTAAAAGTACCAAGTCTATGGGCAAGACACACCCCTCAAGCGAAACTCCACTTATACCATATCAATTTCCATAGAATCCCCATAGGTGTGCACACTACTAAAGTACAGTCAAGAAGTGAAGGTTCAAGATGATATGCACAATGATGTGCAACAAAAGAATGAGAGGAACCAAGGTCTATCAAAATTCTAGCATCTCTTTCACAAACAAAGAGCTTACCTCGGATCACTGAGGTAGAAGCCTTAGCCTTCTGCTCGGTGACTGCAAACACCTGACCCTGAGTCTTTGGTCTGTTCTTCGGCTTCATCATAGGGCGGTCCTTGATCAGGTGGCTAGGCTTGTCACATCCATAACATGTTCCCAGCTTCTTTTGGCACTCAACTACAGAGTGGTTGCTCTATTCATAATATTAGCATGCCGGGTGCCGATTCTCCCTCACATCACTCGGGAAAATCTTATGGGTTTTCATGTTGCCCTGATTAGTCCTTCCCCTAAAGTCTCTCTTAGGAAGAGGCCGAGTCTTCCTTCCAAAATTGCCAAATGGTGGGGGCCTTACTCTCCCTTCCTTTCTCAGTCAGAACTCCTCACAAGTCCTTTTCGATCTTCATAGCTAAATCCATCAATGGGGAGAACGCCTTAAGATTGACTAACATTACTCTCCAACGAATATCTGATGTGAGGCCCCTCTCAAATTTGCTCGCCTTACGTGCCTCTACGTTGATGATATGGGGCACATATTGGGAGAGCTCTACAAACTTGGTTGCATACTATTCTACCGATAGTCTCCCTTGCTGCAGCTCAGTAAATTCAACTTCCTTCCTCTTTCGAACAGAGTCAGGGAAATACTTCTCATTGAATGTCACTAGGAAGTTCTCCCAAGTGGCCGCAGTCCCTATCTTCACCCAGGACTGTTTCGTCAAAATCCACCAATGCTCGGTATCCCCTTCTAGCATAAAGATTCACAATCTAACTTTTTGCTGATCTGAACAATGTAATACTTCAAAGATCTTCTCTACTTGCCTCCTCCATCTTTCAACCTTTTTTACTCCTCCATGCTCCGAGAATACAAGAGGTGCAAGCCTCTTAAGTCTTTCAATCAACCCATTATCTACCTGGTTTGGGGCAGAGGCAGCCAAGGCAGGCATATAATTCTTCATAACTTGGGTCATGGCCCCTAGCATCCTAAAGAATTCTCCGATAGACTCTATGTTCCCATTACTCGAGCTCGAATTGTTAGCATGAGTCCTAGGCATCTTGACCTAAAACAAGAACACTCAGTTAGAAGCCTATCCAAATACTACCCTAAAGAGTCCTCTAAGACTCTCTAGGCCAAGAATCATATCCTGGTTGCTCTGATACCATAATCTATCATGACCCCGCCCCTTACCATACTCGTCGGGCCTGCCGGAGGACAATTGAGTATGGGATCGCAACCACATGTAGTGAATGCCACTCAGGTGGGAGTGCGCTCAACGCTTTGAAAAGAAGGAATCAAAGCCAACCACGAAAAGAAAAGAAAAGACAAAGCACGTAACCACAAAAAGCTGGACAAACAAGTCTCAAACTACATATAATAGCTCCAAAATATTGCAAAAGAGTCCAAGGCACAAAAGGCCTAAAACAATGCATAGTTCCAATACAAAGTGAACTATATGGCCAAACTGTCATATAACACATATAATTAAAAAGAAACTTCCACAGGAAGGGAGTACGGGGCTCCAACTGCGATCACCAGAACGCCCTTCCAAAACCCATTATCTATTACTCTACGTAGATGAAAGCTAAATGAGTGAGTTGTGAAGCCCAATAAACAAATTAAGGTGCCATGCTTTCTTGCTATAAACATTATCTCATAATAATAATCAAGATGTCATGTAAGTCTTACAAACATGTAGCCATGTGCCCAAATCATATTTAGCAATGTGTCGTGCGTGATTCATTTTAATGGTGGAGCAATAACAAATCACATATCGTATCATTCAAGGATGAGCATCAATATAGATCAATATAATTAGGCATGTATATATAAAGAATAAACAAAATCAAGGGATCTTAATATCACCTACTCTCGAAGTAGAAGCCCTATCCATCAGGTCAATCAAATCCCGATGCTTAGAACTTTCACCATCACTCAGGAGCACCACCAATGGATGACCCATTGTGTAGTGCCTTACACACACACCGTCCCCAACACACTTTGGGGATTTTGATAGGCTGTGGCCTTGCAAGATGCGACCCTCTCCTTGCTATCTAGCTAGAGGGTTTTACACTACCAACACATGACCCGTTGCATAGTGCCTCACACAGATTTTACGAGGCCCTCCCAAATTACTCACATCCTAACTCCCTTCCTATCATCGGGAGGTAGGGAAAGATCTCAACGGTCAGCACAACTTTCTTATCATATCACATCTATAGCATGTCTTATTATAACCATGTACACATATCATTTCATAGGCATGTCTTATTACAACCATGCACATTCATCATTTCATAGACATGTCGTATTATAACCATGCACGTTCATCATTTCATAGGCATGTCTTATTGCAACCATACACATTCATCATTTCATAGGCATGTCTTATTACAACCATGCACATTCATCATTTCATAGGCATGCCTTATTACAACCACGCACATTTATCATTTCATAGGCATGTCTTATTACAACCATGCACATTCATCATTTTATAATAGAGCATGCAATCGTTTCATAATAAAGCATGTCTCATTATCATGCATTTATTTCATAACAAAGTATGCTTCATTATCATGCATTCATTCCATAATAGAGCAAGCATTCATTTCATAACAGAGCATGTCTCATTATCATGCATTCATTTTATAGTAGAACATGCATTCATTTCATAACATAGCATGAATTCATTACATAACAGAGCATATCTCATTATCATGCATTCATTTTATAACAGAACCGACATTCATTTCATAACAGAGCATCCATTCATTTCATAACAGAGCATGTCCCATTATCAGGCATACATTTCTCATTAGCAGCAGATTACCATGCTCACATATCCTAAAAAGAGCATGTTACACATATACTCACATGAAACATCAACATGTTCAAAGCATGCTATGCATATGATCATATCATCATGCTTCTTAGCTCAAGAGGCATCATCATGTTAATATCATACAATATACCAATACATTTGACATCATTATGCCATATTATCATGCTCATTAGTTCAAGAGACATCACAACATCATATTTCTGGTCTTTAAATACGAATACAGCCCACCTTTAAAGGTATATCATGAAGTTCAAAAATCATTTGGACCTGAAACCACTTTTATGACAATCGAGACTCATGAAAACACAACTTTCATAAAGGGGACAACCTCAAATATTCGTCTAAAATTTGTCAAACTTTTTGATGTTCTTGAATGAAGTTCATGTTTTCACATTAGAAAATCCAGGGTGACACCCTCATAGAAAAACGATCATAACTTTCAAATCACAAGAAATTTCATCATGATTTCAAAACCATTTTTAAATAGATTCGTTTATCTATTATTTAGAAGTGGTTTGACCTCATTCTAGTATTTTGTTCATTGAAAAGCTCCACATAAAAAACACGTTAAATCCTTGAAATTTTATTTCATAAATTTGGCATGCTTCAATAAATGGTTAAGAGCTCCCTAATCAAACGAGATATTAACAAACGTCTTTTCCATGAAAAAATAGATTCAATGGACTATTTGCCCACCAAACATCATGATCTAAGGATATATTTAAGATACTCAAAGGATCTCTCAAACATATGCCACATTTCTAGAAATCAGAACACATTTTACAGGAATTTCAGTAACACACACCCACACTCACATTCATACCCATATTCATACTTGAGTTCTATACTTTGATTAGGTAATGAAACATGCATTAACATAAGCATGAAGATATAGAAACTAGATCCAATTACCTACACCAATCGAAACTCCAAAGGGTTCCACTCGCTTCACCTCGAATGCCAAGCTCCACAAGGATTGGGTTCAAGCTCAAGGGACAAGGCTTGGAGAGGTTTCAAAGGCTCAAGGGAGGAGAAGGAGAACATGGGTGGAAGAGGGCAGTGAGGAGAGAGAGAGAGAGATAAAACCAATGTGATGGGTGAGAAAGGAGTATAAATAAGCATGAATGGTAGCAGCATGCAATTGCCACACGACGCACAAGTGGGCATGCATGAGGAGAGAGAGGGAGCAAGCATGGGAGATATGATGATGGGATGGAAGCATGTATGTGCCATATAACACTCATGCATGGAGAGAGAAAGCAAGCATGAGAGAGAAGCAGTATCCCTAGACCACCATACACCACCCACGCCCAGCGGTGCTCTCATCTACCCATGCTCTCAACGCGCGTCCAGCCATCTGCGCTCACCAGCATGCTCATCTGTACATGCGTCCAGCCATCCGTGCTAGCCAGCACGCTCATCCATCTGCACTCAACGGCGCAATATCCATCCTTGCTCAACTGCGCAATATCCATCCGTGCTCAACGACGCAATATTCATCTGCACTCAACAGCGCAATATCCATTTGTGCCATCACCTCGTTGGCGCACTACAATTACTCCAAAAAAGTCTCGCCCTTTACATCATTGATTTCTTTAGTATGCAACTAGATCAGGCTATATTACAGGGATTGATACCCAGAATCTTCTCCTCTAGGTGTGACTATAGGAATTCTCACTTATTTAATGCTGACGATGCTGTAATTTTCTGTGGGGCATGTTATGCATCTTCTACTGCTATAAAGTCAATTATCGCCAATTGAGAAAGCTACTGGTCAGATGTTGAACTCTACGAAAGGCAAGGTTTTCTTCTTCGGGGTTCCACAAGGCAGTCGAGCACGAATCTTGAGAAAGTTGGGGTTCAGTGAGGGCTCCTTGTTGGTTCGTTATTTGGGGCTACCTCTGTTTCATGGCCATCTTCGACACATTATTGTCAGAACTTGGTTGGAAAGGTGATCGGCAAGATATGTACATGGCAAGCCTTATGTTTATCTTATGTAAGACGTCTCCAATTGTTTAAGTCAGTTGTAAGTGCTTATGCTATTTTTTTGATATTATATTTTATGCTGCCAAAGAAAACCTATAACATGATAGAGAGCCTGCATTGGAACTTTCTGTTGACAGAAGTTGTAGAAAATAAAGGAGTTCATCTTGGTAAATGGAAGAGAGTCTGCCTCCCTCAAGAGGAGAGAGGCCTAGGAGTGAGCAAGATGATAGACTTCAATATTGCAGGTATGATAAACTGATATGGAGGATTTTAGCAAATTCATATTCTTTAGTTGCCCATTTCTTCAAATACAGGTATTTTAGAATATGTTCGATTTGGGACTCTGTAGCCACGAGGGGTTGTTCTCATGCTTGGAAGGGCATTCATGTCGGTTTATCTCAACTAAGGAATAATGTCCAGTGGTGCCTTGGTAATGGTCAGATGATGGATTTCTTGAATGATCCTTGCTTATCAGTGCAGTCAATTTGGGATTCTTTGGATGCAAATAGATAGATGGATTTGGGGGAATTTGGAGGGCGAGAGGTTTCAGAGTTTATTGATGGTGACCCTTAATCATGGAATCTACCCTCACCTCCTTCAACTTTATTGAATAGCATATGGGGAGATGTGGAGCGATATACCCTTCCCTTATATCCTAGGGATGATTAATTGGAATGGATTCATTTTGCCAATGGAACTTTCTCAATCAAATCAGCATGGAGTTTCATTCAGTATAAATGCTCACCCCAGCCCTTATTTCATGTTTTTTGGTCTTCGAAATGTCACCACGGGCTAAGTGCTTTTCATAGCTAGTAGCTATGCATAATCGGTTACCGAATTCATCCGTATTTCAACAGCGAGGTATTCACATGGTTACTATATAGCCATTTTGTAGAAACAATGAGGACAATCTATGTCACCTCTTGTTTCACTGATTGGTGATCTTTAGCTCCATGGTGTTGCAAGAGATTTGTGCCTAGTACTACGGCCCTGAATATTCTTCGTTGGTGGCTAGCTTTCAAATTCATATCACAGGGGTTACTCAACATCTGGATAGGTGTCTTTTACACAACAATCTGATATTTGTGGGAGGAGAGGAACAAACGATTCTTTAGATCTAATGCACTAAGGAGAGAGCAGGTTGTAATCCGAATTACTTCACATCTCAAGGCTCTAGCAAAAGTTAAAAAATGGGCATTCCAATTGTCAGAAAAGGCAGTTATTAAAATTTACAGATTAATTGGCATCAACAAAATCCAAAATCCTCGATCCCAATTGCATGATCATTTTCAGAAGCTCAGTGTTATAAGTTGAATATTGATAGTGCGTCCTTAGACAATCTTGGTTTGGCAGGAGGGGGTGGGGTCATAAGAGGCAGTAATGGTAGATTTGTGGCAGCGTTTGCTAAACACTTTAGAGTTGCATCGAATAATTATGTAGAATTCTAAGCTCTTGAAGAAGGTACTCTCTTAGTTATCTAGATAGGGTGCTTCTCGATATAGATAGAAAGTGATTCATCTCTGCTAGTAGATACTATTCAAAATCGTTGTAGTGCTCCATAAAATTACGAACGTTAGTTGACAACTACCATTCAAGGCTCTCGCCCCATATGTGCTCCATTGCTTGTCTTTTGAAAGGCAAACATGGTAGTGGATGCCCCAGCTAAGAGAGCATCAACTAATGCAATCACAACAATTTGATATCATCGACCGCTAGACTTCATTTCTCTACTATTATTACATGACTTGGCGCAACTGCCCTACTATACGGTTGTAAAATAATGTATTCTTTTTTTTTCTTTTAATGAAAAATTTAAGTAGGAGGCCTTCTCCCCCACCGAATTAACGAAAAAAAATTCCATAACCCGATACATATCAAACTGTTGAACTTTTTCAAACATTGGGACGAGGAAATCAGTCTGCGGGGTAGAAAGCTCGTCATAAAGGATCATTTCCCTTTAACATTAAGAAAAGATTCAAACAAACACCTAAGCTGGAATGCAGATCAAATTTCCAACAAAAAAAAGTGGTATCGGCTATTGCAACCAATCACTTTCATACATATTGACTAAAATTCATCTTTAGATAAGTTAGCTTGGTATGGATTAGGGGTACAAACTTTAGTTCAAGCCGTCATATACAAGTTCAGAGCACTATGCAATTTTAGTGTGAAAATTCTTTAGGATGGCGCAAAAATCTATTTTCATCTCTAATTATAAAATTTTAAACCCCAAAATAGTTCAAATTAGACAAATCCATAAACGCATAAAAATCTTGAAAATAGACGATCCGAATAATATGTTGCAAGATGTGTCATTTTTGGGACTTGAAATCTTTCTTTTCTCCATATTCATACATCTCGATGTTAAGATAATCAGTTAGATATTTTTCCAACATCAAAACCATCTTATGAGATTTTTGAGGTGCACCTTAATTCTACATGTTAAAGTGTCACCCATCAGGAGACAAAAGAAAAAAAAGGGGGACGAAGTGTGCGAAACATACGTACATGGCAAAAGAAATACCATGGCAATGAAATGAACTATTTCACAAACCTAATATTAGGCAAACAAATCGTGAAAGGCTACATCATAAGAAAATAAGACTGAAAGATCAGCAAACACGAAACTTTAAACCATATATAAAGGACCACCAATCTCTGAGCGAAATAGAATGAAGTTCAGCAATCAAATAAAGAGGGAACTACAGATGACACTTGGATTAACAACCTTCACCGTTCCTTGAGCAGGAAGCATATAACATCTGTGTGTGGTGCTTATGCAGAAGTGAATGAAAGAAATCGACCTTTTATTATAATAAACCGAGAAACTCAGGATTCCTAGAGAGCAAAAACTTTCCATGGTTCCAACAAATCAAAAAGAGAGTTCAAAGAGCTACTTCAGAAAACTCGTATCCAAGTTTAACCCAGTTTGTGTGCTTATCGTTAATCCAAATTGGCATGCCTACTACGCATCCGCCACACTATGAATCTTCAAACAAAGGAAACTTACACCTCATTCAAAGAAAAGATCTCACAACTCCTCAGCCAGTACCAAATACAGCTCCATATTTATTCTGTGGCGTCTGACTGTGCTGAAGTTTTGACTTCCTTCAATTTTTCGAGTTCAGATATACGTCCATCAAGGGACTCATAAAAGGCCCTCACCTGAAAGCTATCAGTTAGTGTCATACTTGTCTGCCTCAATTTAATGGATCCATTGGGTGGGGTTTAAACAGAAACTCATATACTTTAAAAAAGCAAACACGCCATGAAATTTGAAGGATCAA
Source organism: Amborella trichopoda (assembly GCF_054954075.1). Classification (NCBI taxonomy): domain Eukaryota; kingdom Viridiplantae; phylum Streptophyta; class Magnoliopsida; order Amborellales; family Amborellaceae; genus Amborella; species Amborella trichopoda. The sequence goes on from NC_142344.1 coordinate 25,770,964, forward strand.
AACAAATATATTTCACTCTTCGAAAATTTCAGGAGTCACCAACTAGCTTTTTATAAAAACTTAACAGTGTGCTGCATCCCAAGAATTATAGGCATAGATGAGTGTTCCACAATCATACATATTCATAGAATAAAAACCTTCCATAAATAAAGTTTCAAAAAAAAAAGAAAAATGAAATATTTCCACTAAATAACGTGTCAACATCTTTACAGGTATACACCAAATATATATAATATGGAATGGCCAAAATATTAGTCATATTCATGGTACAAGACTTGCACAACAAGGTAGAGGTGGGGGAAACAGTAGTGTGAATAAATTGGTGGGAGAGTGCATTATAGCAGGTGTTAAAATGGTTGTTTCAGGCAGAAATACAGAAAACTGATAAAGATGATACGCAGGAGACTATTGGAATTGTAAGTTGGGGGGAAGGAAGACATAAAAACAAAGGGCCACAAGGGGGAGGCTAGAGGCCTCCAGACTGATAACACCATGTGAAAATAAAGAGCAAGAGAAAAAAAGAGTTTATTTTCATTCCCAGGAGAGGGATTTTGGGATGGACAAGGATTATTTCAGAGTGGCCTCCAAAAGGGGTGGGCGACAGGCTGGAGAAGTAACCTAGGAAGAGCTCCATGATGGTGGTTAGAGTGGATCTATCCCTGGGAGCTTATGCTTTGTGCATGGGATGCAGAGTAATGTCTTATCAAGCGGTCACTTACTACATGATGCATTGCTGAATCCTACACGTTTCAAGGGAGTCCTTTAGTTGAAAGGAGAGGAGGCTGGCCCCTTGGGAATATTTCAGCAGTGTTATCACCACTAAGATCAGAGTCTCTAGCATCCTATGCTTTAGGTAACACTTCTGTATTCTGATAAGGGTAGCCCATAAGCTGGAAAGGCAGTCTTGACTCTCAATATGTATGATGAGCGGCAAGGGATCTAAACTCACATGGTCAGGTGGGAGGAAAGTATTCAGGCTGAAGGAGTGGGGCAAGATGGAGATCAAAGGCTGACTAAAGTTAACAGGAAGAGTAAGGAACGTGGCATCAGGATTTCTGGAGTGAGAATCTGGGGAATAAGTTCCATTTAAACTAGGACCCTGGAACCAGGCAGGGCCCAGGTCCAAGTCAGTGAATCAGAACAGGCCGACTCACCAAGAAACTTGAGCATAGTTAACTGTTGAGTTCCTTTATACAAATTTCCTGCTGCTGTCAGTACAAGAAAACTGTGAAGCATGGATCATATATGACTAATTCCATTAGGAAACACCAGAAAAAAAGAAGAAGTAAAGAACAGAAGAATCCATGATACCATTTCTAATAGCTTTCACTTACTTGTTGCAAAAAGGTATATACTAAGATGGTCAGATACGGTTACAGATACGCACTGGGGAAGAACAGGCTCTCTGAAAAGGTGAGAAAAAAAAAACATCACCACTTTGAGTCTAAAAAAAAAATTCAACTTCACCACCACCATAAACAGGGTCCAATCTCCTAAACTCTCTCAGGCTTAGGAATAAGAATCACCCTTCTATTACCAGATCATTTACCTATTCATTCGGGAGCGAAAAATAAAAATGAGAGAGAGAGAGAGAGAGATAAAAATCAGAGAGAGAGAAAAGAACTGTGTTCCGAAACACTTACAATTGACAGTCCAAAAATAGGACGGTCACCATTCAATCTTAGGAAGTTATTTTTCTCAAGCACACAAAAATTGCGTATGAACTTCTATTTTTTATTGTCTTTGAAGTTGGTTGCTAGGTTGAGGAGGTTACATACCCAAAATTTGAAGTCCTAAAAATACACAGATCGGGTTTTGCCAGTGGAGTGAATGGATGATATACTCTTGTAGGAGCATATAATGTTTTTGGCTTCATTTAGAACTTGAGGAATTGAATAGAAACATCCAAGACATGTCCCTTCAAGATTTTCTGGTTCTGTATAACACAAAAGAAAATAAACTCAATCCCAGGATATGATTCTTAACAAGACGTCAAGACCCAGGAATGCTTCTTTACTTGTTCCTCCGCAAAGGTTCTTTCAGATATAAAGCCGTGGCAAACCCTTTTTCTTGTTTGGGATGGAGCAAAGGAGGCATGATGTGATGGTAGTCTAAATACAACTTTCTGATGTATTGTGCATTGGAACAGAGTATTTTTTAAAAAACATGGGAAATATCCAAGCCAAGTTAAACTTGATGTCATGTCACGTACATAGAATACACAAACAATCAAAATTATTCAAGGATTGGATAAGTTGCTCTTCAAAAGTCTTGGAGCCCTGTCATCGACCTAGTGCTATCCAAGATCACAACCATATTCACAAAGCACCCCTCACCTAGTTGGGTTTTAAAGTTGAAGTTTGATTGAGCCAAAAAAATCTAAGGCTTCTAATATTTCATGGGCAACATCTAAAATATGAGTGATTTCATACTTAGTGCCACATTAAATCTCTACATATACAGCATTAAATGCATCTTCAGTAGGGGAATGAATCTTCACTAGTAGTAAGGATTACTAAGAGCTGCTGCAAAAAAGTCTCTTGATGACTTAAAGGGACTCTCTATTACAAACCCATAGATATTGGGGTAATCTTGTCAAAACGATGGACTTGCCATTGAACTTACGTGCGATGCATTTTATTCATATATCAAGGGGGCACGATCCTTGTGTGGCAGATAGGTTAGCATAGATTCATAGGAAAACCTATGAAGAACTAGGGCATGAGGCATTAAATGCAACCTTTAGAGTTTTTTTTATCTCTTTAGGACTTAGCCTCTAATTTTTCCATTTTATGAACCTGTAAGTAACAATCTATTAAATGTTGCACCATTAAAGCATTAACTGCATTGTTTAAAATCTACTAAAAAAGCCCATTGCGCGCTATCATTCTTAATAGGTGTTCCAAAATATCCCTCCCAAGTGAGGAAGCCGTACCACCTACGCACTCTTAACAATGGGTGCTGCCTGAGTACAAGGAAATGGATCCAAAAACTAAAACAATTTGTATTTTACATAAAAGGTGTCCAGGCAGGTTACCCCTATTAAGTGACCCACACTATTAGCGGTCATGGTAGAAGTGGTCACTCCATGCGAACAAGTGAAGAAAGATAGCTAATCCAAAAGGCACTAGGGTATGCATGTCATAACCCAATACTTAATGGCAAAGGTGCAATGATACATTGAATGGAAGTATTTACTTTCACCATAGAAATAAAAACTTCAGAACCTAATCAAACCTTAGAATCCAGGCCCTCCAGGTCCTTTCGAAGACTCATATTTCCAACGGGTGCTAACTTTGAGGCAACCATCAGAGAACATCCTTTCAAAATTTGTGGCATATCCCACAAAAAATATGGAGTCAAAACCATAGAAGTAACTGACACGTAAGATGCTCACAAGTCAAGGTTAAATTGTCAATAGCTAACAATAGAACATCCAACATCCAACTGCATGCTGATCCATTTAAAAACCCACAAACTAGGAATTAAATCTCAATCAGATCCTTCAAAAAGAAAAGACATGCTCTCACCAAGACTCCCAAAGGATTCTAGCATCAGCACAAACCTATCATTTAGGTGAATAGAATGATAATTTCACCTTGCAATCTTGCAAAAGTATCCTACAGCAGAGGTTAATGACAAGCCACTACATCATATTTCACAAGCAACCTCTAAGCAACATCGTTCACAAATTTGATGCAGGAGCAACATTTTTAATTATTTTTAGTCATTTAATTTTACGGACCTGTTTTAATTTTTATTTATTTATATTGTTTATCGTTTGGATTTTGATTCTTTTTTTACTATGGATCAGAAAAATAAAAATCTTTCTTTTCCTTGCCATTAATTTTAGGAGTTCTATTTTGATGAGAGTTGTTAGCTAGTTGGAAAAGAAAATAGGAGATAAAAAAAATAAAAATAAAAAAGAATAAAAAATCATGAAGCATAATTGTTTTTAGTTTCAGCTGGATTCGTCTTTCCAAATGGATGAGTATGAGTAGGGGATCCATGGATGAAGATAGAATCATGAAGCATAATTGTTTTTTGTTTCAGCTGGATTCGTCTTTCCAATTGGATGAGTATGAGTAAGGGATATATGGATGAAGATACAAAATCTAATTCTAGTCGTGACTAAATTTTCAATTTTTGTAAAAGAAAGATTAAAGGAAAATAGCATACATTTCTTATGCGCCCATAGGTGCAATATTGGATTTGAATCAGATTTCGCATATCTATATTAATTGACTGCCTCCATTATGTTGTTGCTAACAAATACCACTTACCCAAAAAAAAGCAAATACCACTATTTTTGGATCTTCCGAACCATTCTTGCACGAGATCCAGACCGATTTTGTTTTGATCCTTCAATAAAAAGATTCATTCTCTTCATAAAAAATATGAGGTAGAACCAATAAAGATTTATTTTTCGATTCAATCCTGGAGTTGAATACCTCATTCATGATTTTTTTTTTTTCCAATCCGTAGGAATCAATAGAAAAGGCATTTAGGGTGTTCACAGAGATTGGAGACATTTTAAATAATAGAATTTTGACTATCATTAATTCACAGTTCTTGCAAAATTAGTGGTACCCATGAGGCTTGGCTTGTAAGCTTCCTCTCAATTCTGGTCAATACAATAGAGTTCTTGATTTTTTTCTTTGAGAAATTTTCCACGGCATCAACTGGTATCAGAGCAGGTTGCCTCAGAAAGCGCCCTAGGCAGTGCAAGTTTTTACAATGGCAGCTAAAGGAGTTCGAGCAGGCCAAGTTAGTGGTGTGACAAAGTTATACAATAGGAGCTCAACATTCTGAGAAGGAGCATTGAGGAATTGACATATCAGGCACTTCAAAAATGTTCGAACCAAATAAGCGAGAACTGGTGTGCAAGACACAACCCACTTTGATTGACGTTTCAGTCGTTCATGACAAAGGTGGATCTGAATCCAATAGTAGAGATAGGTCAAATATAGTGGATCGTAATCTACCTCACAAATAGGGGAGAGAATCTCGCTTTGTCTAAGGATGCTTTGATTTGTGATCTTGATGAACTCATCAAATCGCTACCAAAATCACCAAGTCACAGATTGGGCCTCGCCACCAATCTTTGACGAGTGCCCAAATGAAGAAGTTGGAAATCCTACCCATGATAAAGAACACGATGCAGGTGATGATGAGGACAAGGCACAAAGGAACTTCTTGTTTGGTTAGGACTCTTAAAGTTGCAGAGCACACTGGTTTAGATCACTGGAATCTGGGTGGCATAGAGGACGAGTGGCGGATCCATAGCCCAATAATTGTGGCCTGAGATTCAGAAGTTTCTAAAGTTGCAAAGAAAGAGAATTCTACAGGTTTGGAGCACTGGAATATTGGTGGCATTGAGGAAGAGTGGTGGATCCACAACCCAATAATTGTGTGCAAACTTTTTGCCCCGCTGGTTTTCTTTTGTGTGCTTTTCCTTTTTATGGCTCTTTTTTTGTTGGGGGGGGGTTGGGTTGGGGGTGGTTTGGCCTATATCCATGTCCTTGTGGGTTTCTGAAGGTCCTAGCACTACACTCCTTCCAGATACCCCACTGAAGGAAAAGGATGGAAATGCCCCAAATAGTGCCGTCGAGCTTGGTAGAAGGAGGGGTGATCCAAACTATAAACAGTTGCTTGATGGATTCTGGGGTAGGCCATTGCAAACAGAACAGCTGTAGAAAGGAAGCCCAAGAGATGAGGTAAAATTACAGTGGAAGAAAAGATGGTCAATAATTTCCTCCACTGTGTAGCACGACACTGCAGTTCGCCAACTCTAATCCTATCCTCTAGAGTTCGTCCCCTGTCAATGCCCTTCCATGGGTCAGAATCAAAGCAAAGGCTTGGACCTTGTGAGGCACCTGCAAGTGTCAAACTTCGAGAAATTGATTCTATGTGCCTACTTTGAATCTGACCAAGGCTCGGAAGTCTTGGCCACACTTAGCTATGCACTTCCAAGCCCCCAAGGCCCAATGCCATGGGAATTTTCATAGCCACCCATCCATTTCAGAGCCATATTTGGCTGATATGGCGTCTTTCCATGGTTATGAATCGTTGGAAGCGAATGACCATTTCCACTTCCTTGACAGTGCCAAATTGTTCCATTTGAGCCTCCTAATACCAAGGCGTCTGTTAGTTAGGGTAACAAACCTTATCCCAGGCTAAGATCCACCTATGGCTTCCCACACCATGGACAAAAGGAAGGTCAGAACCAGTCTTTCAAGAAAGGAGACAACTGATGCTTGCATCTAGAACAACGGCATATTGAAAATATTGGACATGTCAACTTTCATCCTTGTGGCTATCTCAAAACTCCTGACGAAAAGCCAAAGATTATCAATTTGATTGCGGCAGGCATTGCAGAAGATGAGGGTATTGCCCGCATAAAGAAGGTTATTAATTAAAGGACGTCTCTAGAAACCTGGAAACCCTTAAGACATCCTCTCTCGTAAAGACTAGCCATGGATTTAGATAAGAGTTCTCCCATGATGGCAAAGAAGAAGGGGGAGAGAGGGTTTCCTTGTGGAAGACCCCTTAAGGCTTGGAAAAAAACCTTAGAAAAGCTGGGATTAGAGATGCAACCATGGATATAACTCCTCCACTTCGTACCGAAACCCATTTTTGACTGGATGACATCCAAAATTGACCAATCAACATGGTTGTACGCTTTTTCCCGGTCTAGGTTGATCACTACCCACTGTCTACCTGAGAGATGCCAGGAGTGGTACGCTCCATGAGCCAACAAGGCGTCGTCCAGAATCTGTTGGTCTAAGACAAAAGCAGAATACAACAGAGATGATTTTAGAAAGCACCTTATAAAGCACCTTCTTAAGCCTGGAGGCAAGTTTGGTGAGGATCTTGCAGGAAATTAGGAGGATTATCAGCCTGAAGTTTCACCACACCTTCAATTTTGGGTATAAAGGGTTAAGAAAAGTGGCATTCATGCCTTTGTGGACCCTTCCTCTGTGAAAGAACTCCTGGAAAAAGCTGGCAACCATGATGTACCAGAATCAGTGGAAGATGGCTATAGGAAAGCCGTCAAGCCCAAGGGACTTGTCCTTAGCTTGGTCTTTGACAGCTCTCCTAATCTTCGAATCTGAAAAAGGCGTTACTACTCAAGCAGAATCTTGCTGGGGGAGCGTATCAAACAGAAGGTCTGACAACCGAGGTCTAGACTCTCAGTTTTCGAGAGGTTTCAGAAGTAGCAAACAATTATCCTATTGATGTGTTGGGGAGTAGTGGAAGTATGCTCACACATTATTAATTGTGATAGAGTTGGCTTCTCTCCTGGAACTGTTCGATTTATGGAAAAAAGCAGTGTCTCTATTCCCATGCTTCAACCAGTTCACTCGGGACCTCTGGTACCAATGTATTTCTTCTTGCTTGGAGGCATTACAGAGAACAGCTTGAGCAACCTCCCTTTTTTAATGCTTGGACTCCGAAAGGGGCCTGGATTCTTCAGCAGCATCCAGGTCCTTAATAACGAGGGCATAGAAATTGTATGACAAATTTCTATATGTTTTCCCTATTCTATGAAAATTGATTGAGAGAAGAATTGATTGGTTTAAGAGTTGCTACAAACTCTCCTAGGGAGACTCTTACATTTGTGCAATAACTGGCACAAATTCTTAAACGTGCATCATGAAACACAATACTGATTACCAAATCTGGCAAGTTACTGACAATCATGAGAAATGCATCACACATCGCTAAAGGAAAGGAATTCCATGATTATTTATAAGCGAAACATATCTAAAGATGCATAGAGAGAAGACAACCAAGAATATAAACTTAGAGGAAGGTCATCATCTCAAAGTACAAAGGAGAAAGATATATGATAGGGAGGAGTTGAAGGAAGAATTTAGATTAAGAAAATAAAGCAAAACTGAATACAGGTGAAATTGAGAAAACCAAATCACTTGCTATGAAATTCAAAGATTAACACTAGTAAAAGTCCAGGTTCTTCATGTTTCCAATAGAGACAGAAAAAGAGCATAAATAAGGAGGCCTTTAAAAAAATAGTGTGATGCTTATCCATGTTTACGGTTTTCGATGACTCAAAAGTTAGCATGAATCCATACATCACAAGTAAACTGTGTATGCATTTGTTGCATACACTTGTTTTTCAAGAGGCACCATTCTCAATGTTGTTCTATACATAGTTAATGGAGGGCTCAGGTCAAATAGGGAAGGATAGATGGATATTCAGCTCACTTTACAGAATGGAACATTCATACCCAACCCACAGAAACTGATGAATTTTCTGCCTACAATCGATACAACAATTCATATCCTATGTAAAGTAGTCATTCATGCATAACTCATCTTACCATAACCTGAAATGCATCATCATGGGTATTTCCTTTTTAAGGTTTCGAATTTCAATGAAGTGAAAATCAAAAGCATTCAATGCAAAACCCTAACCAGAAGGCGACTCATAACCATGATACAGATATCTGCATCCCATAAAAATTATGAAAAAAATTCAAACATAAATACCAAATATAATCAAACTCACTGGGCACAAAAACCTTTGCATAAATGCATTTTACAAAACCCAGTAATCAGGAATCCCCTTCTAATCATAATGAAGCAATGCATCATCAATAGGTTCAGGAAACATAAAGAAGGCAATCCAATTACAGCTTTGAGCATTTAAATACAAGCAATAGATCAGGAGAATCAGAAAATAGAGAAGAAAAAAACCCAAAAGGTTGGGGATTGAGATGATTAACAAAAGACCCCTGTCCTTCCAAAAATGAATGTAGCCAATAAAAAGCGGGAGAAATAGGTGGTACCTGTTTAGAAATGGTTTGATGGGCAATATGGTAATCCCTATGGAGAAAATAGAGACCCACCGCTGAGGCAGTAGCGGCGCCTGCAAAGAAGGATGCCAAGCGCACCCTCAATATGTAGCCTACACCCATCTCTCTCTCTCTACAGACCAACTTCAAGATTTTGCCTTTGCTTTATGAAGTTGCAGAGAGATAGACAAAATGGGTCTTGCTGATTGAGAGAGGGAGAGGCCGCAACACAACAGACTACCTGCAGCAAGGGCTGCCAAGTTGCTCTTTTGAGCGTCTCGCGTGTAGACATCGGACCACTCTTCCTAAGCGGACAGTAGCGTATTTTTCTTTTTTTTTAAAAAGAAAATATCAGATATCTTTTTTTTTTATTTGGTGATATTAAAAGAAGGGGAAATTATCATAAATATACTTTAATTTTTTTTATTGAAAAAAATCTTCAACTTTTATAAATCCATGCCCTTTTTTCTCATTTTTTGACTTTTTTTTTAACCAAAATAGCCTTTACAGTTAGTCTTGTTATCGTAATAACCATAAGCATTATGGAAGTATCGTAATGACCAGTGTTCACAAAATCGAACCGAAACGGTTAACTAGACATAGGTATGGAAGTAGTTTAACCGGCCTAACCAGTAAACTGGTCTATTCAACCGCTCTAACCGGATAAGTCTCGGGCAGTCAAAAAAGTATGGAAAAAAAATTAAAAAAAACTTCTAAAAGAGATGGAAAAATATAAAAGTGAGTATTAATGACCAAAACAATTTTTAATCTTTACCATAATGTAAAAAATATTTAAAAATGCGTTACATATCAAATTCCTTATTTTTGAGAATTTATATATTTTTTTTTATTTTATTTTTAAATACCAATTGATCACTCTAACCGCCCAAAATCGGAACCGACAACTGACCGGTTTCCGATCTAACCAAGCGGTTAGCGATTATATCGGGCAATTTTGCGAACAATGGTAATGACCAAGCTAAGATTACGGTACTTTAAAGACTGTAATGCTCATTGGGTGTTACAGTACATTGGGTGTTGTTATTCATAAGACATCTTATACGGCACTTAAAATGCAGCGAGGAGCCAAGACCAACAGCGTAAAAGGCATGTGGGATTGAAGGAGGCACCTCCCATGGCATCCCCCACCAATGTGAAAACCAAAAAAAGATGAAGAATAGCAACGCCCCTATAATATTTTCATGTCTATCTTATAAATTGGAAAGATATCCTTTCTTTTGACAAATAATTAGAAAGATATTCTTCTTATATTTCATCTCTCATTGCACAACTCTTTTCTTTCTATCTCTTCTTGGGGGATATATCTTTATACTAACTTTTATTGGGTGTGGTTTGTATAGAGCTTAGACTCTAAACAATCAAATTAGAGCCTACCTTCAAATAGTGTCAAAATGTGGTTTCAATATTGGAAATCTTTGTGATAGCCTTAAAATATATTTTAAACTTTATTTATAAAGTTTAAAGCTTCAAAAATAGTGTAGATCGATAGATCTATGACAAAGTTGAAAATCTTGAAAATTGACGGTCTAAAAATACGTTACAAAATACACTATTTCCAAAACTTGAAATCCATTTTTTTCTCATGTCCATGCATCTTGATATTGAGATGATCAATTTCAGGCATCAAAACAACCTCTTCTAGAGGTAGGCTCTAATTTGATTGTTTAAAGCCTTAGATCTATATTAAATTTTCCCTTTTTATTTATCTTCTATTTATCTTTTTTAAGTTTAGAAGATGTCTTTTTAAATCTTTCTTTCTCAAGATTTTAGGGATTTTAAAAAGAGTAATGATCCTATGAGACCCTCCTACACCCATGTGTGTAGGACCCCAAAAGATCACCATTAGATTTGGCACAGATCTCTAGAAAGTCAAGTCTCACACCCATATGATAACTTTTCTAGAGATTTGTGTCAAATTTAATGGTGATCCTTTGGGGTCCTACACACATAGGTGTGGGAAAGTCTCATATGATCATTACTCTTTTAAAAAAATGAAAACTCCCTCTCTCTCATATAACTCTCTCCCTCACATCCTTACATATCTCTCCCTATCTCTTAGGCATTATTTTAAAAACCACCTCCTATCCTATTTAAAAGGCACAAAAAGTTTTAGGGGTTTTTAAAAAAGAAAGTCCCTCTCCCTCTCTCTCACATAACTCTCTCTCATACACCCTTACATATCTTTCCCTACCTCTTAGGCATTATTTAAAAGGCACCAAAAAATTTAGGGGTTTTGAAAAGGAAAATCCTTCTCTCTCCTCCCACATAACACTCTCTCTTTATCTCTCTCACGCAATAAAGGAAATAAATATGCAGAAAATCCCCCAACGATTCTCTCTCTAGGTGTAGAGATAAAGATGATGAAGAGATGTTGTGATTCTAAATATAATGATACAAATTGAGAAGAAAATCATGGGTTTTCCCTGTGATGGATTCAGTCGCAATGTTTATCTGGTCACCTTCTCTATTCTTCCGCTTTCGAACAAGGGAAAAATATAATTACCGCGGATTCAATTGCAATGTTTATCTGGTCACCCTCCCTATTCTTCCACTTTCGAACAAGGGAAAAATATAATTATCGCGCTTTAAGTGTCGTAGTAGATGATCAATTAATCACGGTTCTTAGAGTACCATGATGCTAAAGACGACCTTCATGGTAATTCGACTACCGTGAATGTTATTTTAGTTCAAAAAAGCCCAAATTTGAGGAAAAAAGGTGTAGACGAGCATTACAAAAGTTTGGGGGTTTTTTCTAATTAGGTGAAAATTAGGGTATATTTCTGATAATTTCCCAAAAAGTTGTACTTCTTTGAAAATTTCATTCATACCCCATTCCGTTATCATTCACAAAATTTTTACGTAAAATACCCTTCATAGTTGTACCAGATCATGAACCTTTCAAGACAATGATGATAGTCATAAAACGTAGTGCAATCTCCCCTTGAGAGAGCGGGAGATACGTATGGACTATCACAATTCTCACATAACCATGATGAACCATCACGGTTCTTTAAACCATCTCATTTGTTTATGCAAACATGAGAGTGTGTCCCTAGTGTGGGGGACCACCCATGTGGACCACACTCTCTTCATGAGAGGGAGGTGGGGAGAGGTTGCACCTCTTCATGAGGGGGTTACCCTCCTATAAATGGTATGTACCATGCATTCTAATAGTGCCCATTCATGAGGAGATTACTCCCACATGAATGAGAGGGCCCTTTCTCTCACTATAAAAGGGGAGCAATAGACGTCTATAAACACACAACAATAACATACGAGAAAGGTGCGAGAGCTCCACTTGAGAGAGAGAGAGAGAGTATAATAATTCTCCCATTTGACTTTTGAGAGACCTGCCCCTAAGAGATGATGAGTTGTCAAGAGAGTCGAGCTTGGATTGCTCCTCATATATCGATATGCGGTGTGAAATCGATTTGTGCCTACGCGAGTTGATCATTCATCTCTAAATTTGTTCATTAAAACTCTTTTGCAAGCACTCATATATTGAGCTTGTTATTTTAACATTAGTATCAGAGCCATCGTGATATCGCGTTCTCGATTGTGCTTGCATTATTGTTCTCACCTTATTTGTTAAGGCTTGGCCATGATGTTACAAAGCATACATGTTATTAAGATCATGGGCAGGTGCACTATGTTACCTTATATAGCAACCACATAGTCATGCAGGCCTTATGCATTGAGGAGTTGTCAACTTTATTTATGGGATATGCAAGTTGATGCCTCTTAGACCATGAGCGTCATGGCTACCTGATTTTATAGGCATCACATTTTAAGCCATGCATGACAAGCCCTACTCATGTTTTTTTTGGTGTTTTAAGGCTGCATATATATATTTTTTTTTGTGGGAGTACATATAGGAAGGTGTCCTATTGCAAATTGTAAGGTATTTGAGATTCTATATCTAAGAAAGAAAACTTAGTATTATTGATTACAAGCAAGAGCTTCATGTGAACAAGCAAACTTTTCATATCATGACTTTTAAGGATCAAGTGTTTCAAGTAACTAGACAATGAACAAGCGTAAAAATGATAATCTAAATGCAATCATAGATCAAGCAAACCATCAGAGCATATTAATAGGTGCACTTTTATTATTTTGACTTAGAATGACTTCTAAAAATGTGATCGTGAATCTCATTAAAGACAAATAATTAAGTGGGAGCAATTTTCCTATTTGGCATAGGAAAAGGCGATACCTTCTAAATTAGCAACGTACTCTAGAACACCTAACTACCATTAAGCAAAAACTTGAATAAGGTGTCGTAGAGGAACTTCTCTATGAATATGCGGCATGGGACAATACTGACCATAACACTCATTTTACTTTGCTAAATGCTATGTTTGATGACCTCATTCATGAATTCAAGGGATTCACCATGGAGAAGCCCATGTGGGATACGCTTCAGCAGAAGTATACTGGCAATTCTACTGCTCGATTACGAGTCTTTGTTATGGCTTTTGAGACATACAAAATGCCTCCAAATGTGAATATAAGAAAAATGTCTCAAATGATACGTGACCTTGAAGACATATGCAGTCACGAGCAATAGATGCTTGAATTGCTTAGGTCTCTCATAGAATCTTGGGAAAATATCAAGTCACTAATGGTGGGTTCAGGACTTACTCGAGCTGGCTCGTATGGGCGCCCACTTTGATCACGAATAAAGCCCCCCAGTCGTAAAACGGGTCCGGAATCACCTCTCATGGCTTGCATTCTCCTGTTTTCTGCAATCACATACATATGGCAAAGGTTATAAGACAGGTGCGTCAACAGACCTCACCTTGCATATTTGGTGAACATACACAAGCGTGCACATTTATAAGAAGAAGAGAAGAATAAGAGAAGGAAGAAGGGGGAGAGAAGAATTTGACTACGTGGGGACATCAGCACAGTGACTAAGCTGGTAGGTAATTGGTCTGACGTGGCAGTAAAACAGGCTCAATAACTCAAACCAGCTCAACAAAGTTACTACTAAATGTCAACATCGATACTGACTAGCTAGACGCGATGGTTAGTCTGTCATGGCAATAAAGCGGATACAGTAATTTTGGCACAACAACTTTACGACTAGACGATAGGGCTACCATAAGAAGATAATCTCAACCCCTCTTAGTCAAACGAAAGGATAATAGAAGGCATAAAAATCATAAAGAGAGAATAAGAAGTAAGAAAATAAGAGGAGAAGAGAAAGAGAGGAAGGGAAAGAAAGAAGGAGAAGAGTGTAAAAGAAGAGAGAAAAAAGAAGAGAGGAGGGAGAAGGACACAGTCAGTGCCAGGCGTCGTCGGCTGTGTTGGAAAAAGAAGAGAAATAAGACACAATCAGTGCTAGGCATCGTCGGCTATGTTAAAAGAAGAAAAGAGAGGACACAATCGGCACTAGGTATCGATGGCTACGTTAGAGAGAGAGGGGGCAAGAAGGAGAGAGAGAGACAACACAGTTGGTGCTAGGTATCGCCCGCTGTGTTAGATAGATAGGGGGCAAGAAGGGGAGAGAGAGGACACGGTCAGTGCTAGGTATCACTGGCTATGTTAGAGAGAGAGGGGGCAAGAAAGACATAATCGACGCCAAGCATCACCGACAGTCTTTTTTAAGAAGAGAGGAGAGAGAAAGACACAGTCGATGTTAGGCATTGTTGACTTTGTTTTAAGAAGAGCAGAGAGAGAAAGACACAGTCGAAATTAGCCATTATCGGCTGTGTTTTAAGAAGAGCAGAGAGAGAAAGAGAGATAAAGATGAGAAGAAGAGATATAAACGAGAAGAAGAGAGAGAAAGAGAGATAGAGATGAGAAGAAGAGAGAGAGATGAGAAGAAGAGAGAGAAAGAGAAAGAAAGAGGGGAGGAGAGAAAGTTACTTTACGAAAGGGTATCGGCCCTTTTATTCTCTCTCCTCTCTCTCTCTCTCTATGATGCACCCACTAGCTTAAGCTAAAACGAAGTCTTTATTAAATCGTTAAGAATGAGCCCAAGGGATTTTAAAATTTGGCTTTACATGCTTATATAGAATTGGGCCCAAACATGAGTGGACACCCAAAAACTACTTAGAATTGAAGATAATTACAATTTAATTGAATTAAAAGAAATTCTAAAAATGGGTGCAAAAGGACTGTTTTGCCCTTGCAAACGTTGTGTGGAATTTCAGAACAGTCCCTCTTGCTGCCGGAGAACTTACGTGATCTTTAATGTCTGATCCAGGGATGTTCTAATGCTCATTTGATCGAAAAATGATTGTTTTCCTGTGAGGCTCGGCACGACGATCGATTTGATAACTTCGAGCCATGAATCATGTTTTTAAGCCACGATCATGAAACTGGAAATTTGCTTGAATCATGAAAACTTTGGATCGATTGTATGCTAGTTTCTTAATGTTTTTATTCAGTTTATTTGCTGAATCACACTAAACATGACCTTACGATCACGTTGCAATAAACGTAGCTCGATTTTGTATCCGGATAACGATTTCGTCGTCTTGATTTTTGGCCGGAATCTTGAAATCTGATGACCACAATTTACAGCAGCTTCGATGCCTTCGTGTGTGAAATCCAACCGTTCATCGTACACGAGGCTCAGACCAGAGATAGCCACAGACCTCATGCACATAATGCAATTGGTTTCATGCCGATCGGGTATACGAGCGCCTTGACTTGGCTGCTTGAGTGAGGTGTGCTGCTGCTGAATTTTATGTAATTTTCTTCATGGTTCAGCAATTTCTCTCTAGTTTTTTTCCCTGCTCGGGCATCGTCACAGGGCGTACCAAATATCGAAACGCTCGGCTTGATGAGATGAACATACTTACAAAATTTGAGAGCGATCCGATTTGGAATGAGTGAGATAGACTCTGAAACTAACTGATTGTGACTGTAAAAACAACCACCTTTAATGGTTTTAGTGTAGGGTGGCCACACGGGAAGAGTGTGCGTCTTACCCCTTTAGGTATTTTACCCATAACTTTGTTCTGGAGTACCCGATTAAGTCGAAACTTGACCGATAAGGGTTTTTGACCATGCCGATTCAATGAATATGGTCACATAGCTGTTCAACATAACAAAAATATAGTTCTAGTTATGGGGTCCATTTCAGGGTGCTAGAGGCCTATTTTGTTGAAATTGTTTATTTGTATTCACTGCCTTATATATGTCTGATCGTGATGAAACTTGGAAGGTGACCTTTTGGACTGCTGATAAAAATCTTGACCAATTTTGGGCCCATTATGAGATTGTAAAAATTTCCACTGTTTTGTAGGCTATATTGACCAGTTTCTTCTTTATTCCGCATCGAGGACCAAGGTGCTGAAAAATGCATTCAACTAATAGGTTGTGCGGACCAATAAGAAATGAGCATCCTTGGTCGATTGGTCCACAATGACCCAAATACTATCATATCCAGCACCCGTTCTACGTAAACCAGAGACAATGTCCATAGTGATGTGTTCCTATTTCCAATTTGGCACAGGCAAGGGTTGTAACACTCCGGTGGGCTTCTAATGCTTAGATTTCACTTGCTGTCATATCAAGCACCTAGAAACAAATAGTGCTACTTCTCCTTTCATGTCATTCCACAGGAAAGTTCTCTTTAGGTCTTGTTTGGATACATTTTAGTGCTCCTTGGGTGCACAACATAACAGGAGCGGTACGCTTCTTCTAATATAGCCCTCTTTACCTCTTCATCATTTGGAATACAGACCCGATCCTTGAATTGTAACAAGTTATTGCTAATCGCAAAGAAATCATCTTTCTTTCCTAGTTTCATCTCTTCCAAAATTTTCGTGACCAGGGGATCCCCCTTTTGTGCTATCCGAATTTGTTGAAAGAGTTGGAGCTCCTCCTTTATACAAGCAGTCATACCTACCTCATTACTAAGGGGTGGAGCCAGGTACCACTCTACTGTATCCTCTAACAATTTCATTTCTCGAACCATTAGGTGTGCCACTGATATTACGGGGTTTCTGCTTAAGGCATCTGCCACCACATTAGTCTTGTCCAGGTAATAATTGATGGTACAATCATAATCATTTAATAGATCTATCCATGTCCTTTGCCACATGTTCAACTCCTTCTAAGAAAATGGGTACTTGAGGCTCTTATGATCGATAAAAACCTTAAATTAAGCTCCATAGAGGTAGTGTCTCCAAATTTTCAAGGCGAATACTACAGCCGCAAGCTCTAAGTCATGAGTTGGATAATTTTATTCATACATCTTTAACTGTCTGAAGGTATAAGCAATGACCTCCCTCTCTGCATAAGCACAAACTTGAGCCCTTTATGAGAGGAATCGGTGTAGACCACAAAGTCCTCGTTTCCTTCGGGTAAGGTCAGTATCGAAGCCATAGTCAGCCTCTTCTTTAGTTCTTGAAAAATTTTCTCACAATCATCTGACCATGCAAATTTTACTTCCTTATGGGTTAAGCGAGTTAGGGGAGGTGCTATTTTTAAAAATCCTTCCACAAAGCATCTATAGTAGCCTGCTAATCCCAAAAAACTATGGACAAATTTTACTTCCTTATGGGTTAAGCGAGTTAGGGGAGGTGCTATTTTTAAAAATCCTTCCACAAAGCATCTATAGTAGCCTGCTAATCCCAAAAAACTATGGACCTCTGTCACATTCGTCGGTCTTCCCCACTTAAGTACGACTTCAATCTTATAGGGGTCAACCGCGACCCTGTCCTTAGAAACAACGTGCCCAAGAAAGGCCATGCTAGGAATCCAAAACTCTCTCTTTCTCAACTTAGCATACAATTTTCTGACTTCAGAGTCTGGAGGACCATTCTTAGATGTTGCTCATGCTCTTCTAAATTCTTCGAATACACCAAAATGTCATCTATAAAGACTATCACAAAATTATTCAGAAAGGGTTTGAAATTTGAATTCATCAGGTTCATGAAAACTGTCCTGGTCAACCCAAATGGCATGATTAAAAACTCATAGTGGCTATATCGGGTTCTGGATGCTGTCTTGGGAATATCTTCCTCCTTGACCCACATTTGATGATAGCCCGATTGGAGATCAATCTTAAAAAATACTTGAGCCCCTTGAAGTTGGTCAAAGAAGTTGTTAATCTTAGAAAAGGGGTACTTGTTCTTTACTGTGACTTGATTCAATTACCTATAGTCTATATACGGTCTCATGGACCTATCTTTCTTCTTCACAAACAGAACAGATGCACCCCAAGGTGATACACTACGTCGGATGAACCCCTTCTCCAACAATTCATGAAATTGCTCTTTTAGCTCCTTTAATTAGGTTGGGGCCATCCTATAAGGGGCTTTGGTGATGGGGAGTGGTACCAGGGACCACATCAATCTCAAATTCTATTTCCTTAGCTGAAGGCAAAGAGGTCAACTCCTCAAGAAAAACTTTTGGGTAATCTCTTACCATCGGTATCACTTCTAACTTGGACTAGACATCCCTATTCTCTAGTACATATGCTAAGTACCGAACACATATTTTAGCTAGAAGACGGGAAGCCCGATAGACAGAGATAAGCTGTAGAGGGGGAGCTTCTTACTACCAATAAAAAGAAACACAGGCTGGTTTGAGCGTCTAAAGGTCACAATCTTATCATAACAATTAACTAAAACGTGATGTGTGGACAACTAGTCCATGCCCAAAATAACATCAAAAGCTTGAAGGTTCAACAGTATCAAGACTATAGGTAGAGCACCACCTTCAAGAAAAACCCCACATTATTAATATACCATATCAGTTTCTATAGATTCCCCCATAGGTGTGTATACTACCAATGTCTAGTCAAGAAGTGTAAGTCTAGCATTTATGTGGCATGCAAAGTGAGGTGCAACAAAAGAATGAGAAGATATAGGGTCAATCAAAATTTTAGCTTCCATACCACAAACAGAGAGCGTACCTCGGATTATAGAGGTAGACGCCTTGACTTTCGGCTTTGGGAGCACAAACACTCGACCTTGAGTCTTCGATAAGTTCTCTGACCC
Source organism: Amborella trichopoda (assembly GCF_054954075.1). NCBI lineage: Eukaryota > Viridiplantae > Streptophyta > Magnoliopsida > Amborellales > Amborellaceae > Amborella > Amborella trichopoda. The sequence goes on from NC_142344.1 coordinate 25,789,766, forward strand.
CTTTATAAGGTATTCCTTGACAAGGTGGTTGGGCTTGCCACAACGAAAACATGATTTCACCTTCTTATTGCAGTCGGCTGTAGAATGGTTACTCAACCCATAGTAAGAGCTGGCTGGGTGCCAATTATCCCTTACGTCACCCGAAAAAGGTCTTTTGGATCTTTGTATTGCCCTAATTATTCCTTCCCCTAAAGCTCTTTTTAGGAGGTGGTCAAACCTTTCTCTCAAAGTACCCGGACGGTGCGGACTCCATTCTTCCTTCTTTCCTCAATTGGGACTATTCACAATGCCTCTTGATTTTCATAGCAAAGTTCATTAAGGGGGAGAAGGTCTTGAGGTTGGCTGATATCACTCTCCCTCTTATATCTTGCCTGAGGACCCTCTCGAACTTGTTCGCCTTACGTGCCTCAATGAAAGAGCTCAGCAATTTTTTCTGCATACTACTCTACTGATAGTTTCCCTTGTTGCAGCTCAATAAATTCTACTTCTTTTCTCTCTCTGACTGAATCAGGGAAGTATTTCTCTTTAAACATACGTCGAATGTCTACCAAGTATACTCTCGTTGAAGGAAATTCCCTCTTCAGACGGTCATTTGACATCATTCTTCTTAGATGCGTGGACGTGCAAGAGACAATTAAAGTATTAGAAGAGGTGCACTTAGGCATTTACACCAGTCTGATCCTAAGCTCTATGAACGGATATGTAGATTGGGGTATTATTGGCCTTCAATTATTGCTGATTCCTTGAATTATGCTAAGAGTGTTAGCTGTGCCAAGTACATTCAAGTCTTGTTCACCAACCTTTAAAGCCCTTACACCCTACAGTAGCATCGTGGCCCTTTCCAAAATGGGGTATGGACATTGTAGGGCCTATTGACCCTCCTTCAACAATGGGTCATGTCTTTATTATAGCTGCAACAGATTTCTCTAAGTGGGTTGAAGCGGTCCCCCTTAAGCAAGTTCCTGGGGCAATAGTGGCCAACTTCATTCGACATCACATGATAAATCGGTTCGAAGTGCCGACCAGATTATATCTGACAACGGTCCTCAAATTAGGAGTCACCACATTGATCGCTTGGTTAACCAGTTTGGTTGCGAATGGAGGTACTCGACTATGTACCACCCTCGAGCGAATGGCTTGGCTGACGCTTTCAATAAGACTCTATGCAGTGTTTTAAAAAAGTTAGTATGAATGTAAAGAAGAACTGGCACGAGAAGCTTCCTGAAGCACTATGGGCTTATCGTACTACTACACCAAATGCTACTGATTCCACTCCTTACTCTCTGGTCTATGGGGATGAAGCAGTTTTACCCCTCGAAATTCAGATTCCTTCATTACGTGTCACTATACGTCAAGGACTAATTGAAGATGAGAGAGTCAAACTTCGGTATCAAGAATTGGATGTGCTCGACGAAAAGAGGCTAGAGGCTCCGCAGAAACTTGAACTCAACCAAGGGCGAATGAAGAGGGCGTTTGATAAGTCAGTCAAGGTCCACTCATTCACCTGTGGGGTTCTAGTTCTAGCCGTCAAAAGGCCAATTATTATGCAGGGGCGTCGTAAAGGGAAGTTTGAACCCAAGTGAGAGGGTCCCTTTATACTAAAAAAGGTTTCGCCAAATGGAGCTTACATATTAGCACATTCTAATGGAGAGGAGGCAATGCCTCCTATCAATGGGCGATACCTAAAGAAATATTATCCATAATGCATATTCAAGAAAAGAGGCACAATGGAAAGCATGCAAGACAGTCCAAACAAGGTCTAACTCTTTATTGCTGTAAAAATGAATTCCAATTTACAAGCCAGAAAGACCATTATTAGGGAGGTTACATGTCCCTTGCATCTGAAGATAAGAGGACGGTTCCAAACCAAAATCTATAGTTTCTCCCTTGCATTTGAGGATAGGAGGATGGTTACAGGCCAAAAGAATTCCTCTCCTCATGAAGAAGAAGCAAACCCACAAAAGAATTGCTCTCCTAGAAGAAGCAAACCCACCAAAGAAGCACCCTCATCATGAAGAAGAAGTAAAACCACTTGGACAGCCAGCTTCAATTCATCTGACAAGTGCCACCATAAGAGGATGGTTACATGCCAAAAGAAGGAGCCAACCATTTTCGAGTCAAACTTCTCTGGCAAGGAACTGACCTATGATGGAGAGCATACCCTGTTCGCAATGGATGCCTTTCCACAAAACAACATGAACTTCACTGTATGTGGTGGAGCACTTAGCTTTCAACAACCATCACAAGCCGGGCCTTACCACTTGTCACCACCCTTTGCCTACCCATGTTGGCACCATCGCGAAGCGCAACATTTCCTGCATGTAACTTACTGCCACATGCAAGCGGCACTATGCACATCATCACGTGCCATATGCACTAATGAGTGTCGTTTGAAGGCAGCACCGACTGTTTCCTCCAAAGACCAACTTCGACTATGCTCCCAACTCCTAGCATTGACTACCTTTCTTGAGGATTAGCGCCGACCGTGTCAGCACTGGTTATGCCCGCTACACTTCTCGCCTCTACAACCCGCAAAATCATAGCCGGAGAACTCCCCTGAGAACTCTCTTTTATCGCTCCCTTCCTACAACTTCACCAATCCCTGGCAAAAACTTCTACCAGGCTTGCCAAAACCTTCCCTGTAAGGCTTGCCGTAACACACGATCTCTTGACGGAATCCCCCTGCTTGCCGAAGTTTCCACCGAGAACCCTCTGCTCACTGTTATAAATTTTTGTTTAAGTTTTTACCTTCGGTGAAAAGTGGAGAAAATGGGGTTTTACCCCCTCATATAGCCAACACTACCCTCAAACACTCCTCAGAAACTGGGACTCCTAGCCGCATCCAAGGAAAGCCAAATGACTATGAGCCGAGTCGGGTTTTGACCCAAGGCAACTCTCATTACCGCCTGTAAAATTCCAACAAAGGGGTTGGACCGGGTAGGGATTTGACCCGAGGCCTGGGTAAAGTTTCATTTGCTGCCTCATCAAATGCCATGCAACACAAATTAGGACCGGTTCGGGCTCGGGTCATGGCTCAAATATTAATTCATACTCAGCACTGGCTACGCGGTCAAAGTGACCAGCATCGGCTATGTTTCAACAACCACAGTGCCAATTGTGTGCTCGGCAACTCCACACCGGTTGTGGTCAAAGCACGTGCCATCTCAGCACCAGTTGTGTTTTTAACAATCTAGCACCGGTTGTGTTTTAACAATCTAGCGCCAACTGTGTTTTTAACAATCTAGTGTTGGTTGTGTTTTTAACAATCTAGTGCCGGCTGTGTTCATGTGATAGCACAGGCCATCCTTAGTGCCAACGGTGTTTTTATCAAATTCAGCGTCAGCTAGGTTGTTGAGAAGCAGTGTTGGTCTTTTTCATCACCAATTGTGTTTTTAACAAAGTCAGTGTCGGTTGGGTTGTTGAGAAGCAGTGTTGGTCGTTTTCAGTGTCGATTGCATTTTCAAAGACTCATCTCTAGCTTAGCACTCAAAAGAAGTAATGGTCGCTATGCTCGACGCCAACTATGTTCTAAATAGTCTATCGTCACACACCCCATGCAGAAGCCAAGTGTGCCTTATTATTATTATCCCCAGCAATGTGGTACCTTGACTCTAACCTATTATCACCAGCAAAGTGGTACCTAGGTCGTTCAAACTCAGGTCATGACTTCTCATCCCCAGTCATACTCTTATTACAGCTTTTTATGCCCAGTGGAGTTAGGGTCATTTTGCTGCTGCAACCCTAGTGGTGCCTCACACTTATTTATTTTGTCCTCAAGGATATAAAAGACCCACATTTGTCTCATAATCCCCAGTGAAGCTCTCTTCCGTTCACCATCCCTCGTTGGGTCACCATCTCTATCTGAGCCCTCTACTTGTGAATGGCCTTAACCATTTTATCCCCAGGGAGTCGGATTGCCATCGACAGACCTATTCTCCATGGAGCTCCACCTACATGGCGACCCACACAATGGTCTAGATGCACAACACTCATCACCTTGGTCCAAACTATATGACCTTAAACTGTAGCGGAGGTCTAATTCGACGACCTTAAATTGTATAGTCCTAACTGTAAGACTTTAAAACTATGTAGCTATGGTCTAGTTGTATGACCCTAAAACTATAGTACACGTCCTAGCCGCATGACATTAAAAGGTTCAACAGCACGGTCCAAACTATACGACTACAAACTGTCGTAGAGCTCTAGTTGCACGACCTTAAATCGCATAGTCCTAGTTGCATGACTTTAAACTGCATAACCACAGTCCAAGCTATATGACCCTAAACCATAGTTCACATCCTTGCCACATGATGATAAACTGCTTTGCACAGGTCCTGTAGGTATGACCATAAATTCACCGCGGTATACGCGCTCACACCTTGTACGTGCATCTTCATGCACGTCTTCCTTAACAGACCCATGCGTGTGCACTACCTCCCCAATGAGTCCATTCACTTCATCATCCTTCATCATTCCTCAGTGAGTCTCACTCGTGCTCACAAAACGGCAAACCATCCCGCCACCTATGCTCGTCACAAGCTAGTGGATCCCCATTTTGCACCCACCTTTCATAGCTCATCCATCTTTCATAGGTAGCTTCGTGCCATCTCCCCAAAAGTGAGCTAAAACTACTATCATACTCACTCCATGGCCTCTACCAACTGCCATCCATATCCATTACGGTCTGGCTATATGACCTTAAACTGTGTAGTGCACATCTTAGCCGCATGATGTTAAAAGTCTTCGCACAGGTACCGAAGGCATGACCTTAAACACGCCTTCACAAAAAAAATGAAATAACAGGCATGGTGTATACCTTAATAAGGGAACGTCATGAGTAAAAATGACTAATGGGCATAGTCACAAAACCATGAGTAAAAGAGTTCGGTGAATAAAACCCGAGCACGATGAAAACCTGAAAGGGCATCATGAGTAAAAATGGAAGAATAAGGGTGAACATGGCCGCAAGGTCATGGGTGAAAGAGCCCTAAATAAAAAGAAGTTGGTGAAAACCGTCTCTATGGTGCCTCTCCCCAAGTTCAAGTGAAAATCCACAAAGGACGCTTGGACCAATAAACAGGTTGATGCAGCGCTCACCTTCACATGCGGCTTCAGCCCTTACTCAAAAAAAGTAAAAATCCCTAGTGTTACAATACCAGGGTCCAAAAGTACGAGCTCGAAGGAAAAGATTCCGACAGTCTAAGTCCAGTTGTAAAAAGGACTCAAAGGATATAATACTTGCCAAGATGGCAAGACAAGTCTCCTGAAAAAGAGCATCATTCCCAAGAGGCTATGAAACACACTCCCAGATGCCATAGATGCCTTGAGAAGGCTAAGTCAACCATGACTTTGAAGCCGCAATGAGATGATTGTCGTAGCTGCAAAGCACTGGGTAGGGGTGGTTATACCCAAAGCTGGTTATCTCGATAAACTAAGGTACCGTACTCGCCAAGGAACAAATGGTGCACAACACAGACGAGCACCAATAAAAGGATCTTCAGCAAACAAACAAACAAGAAAGTCACTCCGACGAACCAAAGATGCCCCAAGAAGGCAAAGTCAACTATGACTTTGGAGCGCCAATTAGATGATTGTCGTAGCTGCAAAGCAGTGGGTAGGGGTGGTTATACCCAAAGCTGGTTATCTCGATAAACTGAGGTACCCTACCTGCCAAGGAACAACTGGTGCATTACGCAAACGAGCACCGACCAAAGGCTCTTTTGTTGCTTATTTAGGACAAAGAAACCCAGGCCAAATAGAACAATGCCCTTGACATGACACTCAATTGCCAAACGTGCCTGATTCTGACTGACGAGGTTCGTACAAAATCCTTTGCTTTAGAATCGTAGACAGTTCACATGAGGGTGAGGACTTCGAGAAGATCCCTAAAAAAAGTCTCTTCTCCCCCTAAGGTCTCCACGAATGGACCCATGAACAATGCAGCCCTAAGTCTGAGTATCTTAGTTACACCATTGCATGAATCTCCTCGACGTTCACGTGGTCCTGTGGCTAAGAAGAAAAAAGTAATAAATCCAAAGGAAATTTTTTCGAATGTTGTCCTTCTCGCTTCTCTCAAAGCACAACATTCAGTGGGTAAGCTGTTTGAACGCATTTTTTCGCACTTTAGTCCCCGATGCAGAATAAAGAGGAAGCAAGTCAATAAAGCCTACAAAATAGTGGAAATTTTGATAGTATCAGAATGGCCCCAGAAACAGTCAAGATCTTCATCAGCACTCCAAAAATGTCACCGTTAAGCTTCATCATGATAAAAAATGTCTAAAGCAGTGAACACAAAGAAAGAATTTCAAAAAAATCGGCCTTTAGCACCTTGAAATGGATCCTGTAACTAGAACTACATTTTTGGTACGTCAAACAACTATTCGACCACAGCCATTGAATTCGGCATGGTCAAAACCCCTATGGGTCAAGTTTCAGCTTAATCGGGCACTCCAGGACAAAGTTAGGGGTAAAATACCTAATGGGGTAGACCACACGCCATTCCCGTGTGGCCACCCTGCACCAAAACACCATTAAAGGTGTTGTTTTTATAATCACGGGCAGTGACTTTCGAGACCTATATCTCACTCCTTCTAAGTTGGATCGCTCTCAAATTTTGTGAGCATGTTCGTCTCATCAAGACGAGCATTTTGATATGTGGCACACCCATGAAGATACCCGAGCAGGGAGAAAAACAAGAGAGAAGTTGTCGATCCATAAAGGAATTTCAGCAGCAACATACCTCGCTCGAGCAGCCAAATCATGGCACTCGCATATGTGAGCGGCATGAAACCAATTGTATTATGTGCGTGAGGCCTATGGCTATCTCTGGTCTGAACTCCGAGTACGATGAACAGTTGGATTTTACACATAGAGGCGTCGAAGCTGATGTAAATTTCGGCCAAAAACTCAAGACGACGAAATCTTCATCCGAACACGAAATCGAGTTGCGTTTGTTGCAACATGATTGTGACAGCTTGTTTAGTATTATTCAGCAAAGAAACTAAAGAAAAACATTAAGAAATGAGCACATAATCGATCCAAAGTTTTCAAGATTAAAGCAAATTTTAAGTTTCACGATCATGGCTTAAAAACATGATTCATGGCACGAAGTTGGTATCAAATCGATCGCCATGTCAAGCCCCATAAGAAAACAATCATCTTTGGATCAAACGGGCATCAAAACAATCCCATATCAGCCATAGAAGATCACGCAAGTTCTTGGGCAATAGTAGAGACTGTTCTGAAATTCCACACAATAATAGACAGGAGCAAACTAATCATTTTGCACCAATTTTTAGAATTTTTTTTAATTTAATTAAATTGTAATTATCTTCAATTCTAGGTAGTTTTTAGGCATCCACCCATGTTTGAGCCCAATTCCATATAAGCATGTAAAGCCAAATTGTAAAATTCCTTGGGTTCATTCTTAACGATTCAATAAAGACTTCATTTTTGCTTGAGCTCGTGGGTGCATAATGGAGAGAGAGAGAGAGAGGAGAGAGAAGAAAAGAGTTGATACCTTTCGATAAGGTAACTTTCTCTCTCCTCCCCTCTTTCTCTCATTTTTATCTCTCTTTCTCTCTCTTCTTCTCATCTCTATCTCTCTTTCTCTATTCATCTCATCTCTATCTCTCTCTCTCTTCTTCTCATCATTATCTCTCTTCTTCTTATCTCTATCTATTTCTCTCTCTTATCGTCTCGATCTCTTTCTCTTTCTTATTCCCATCTTTATCTCTCTTTCTCTCTCTTCTTATCATCTCTATCTCTCTTTCTCTCTCTTTTTCCCATTTCTATCTCCTTTCTGTTCTTCTTCTTAAAACACAGCCGGTAATGCCTAGCGTCAGTTGTGTCTCTCTCTCTGCTCTTCTTAAAACACAGCCGGCAATGCCTAGCGTTGACTGTGTTTGTCTCTCTCTGCTCTTCTTAAAACACAGCCCGCAATGCTTAGAGCCAACTGTGTCTTTCTCTGTTCGTACTTCTTAAAACACAATCGACAATGCCTATCACTGACTGTCTTTCTCTCTCCTCTCTTCTTAAAACACAGTCGACAATGCCTAGTGCTGACTATGTCTTTCTCTCTCTCTTCTCTTCTTAAAACACAGATGATAATTCCTAAAGCCAACTGTGTCTTTCTATCTCCTCCCTTCTTAAAAAACACAGCCGATGATGTCTAGACTTTGTCCTTCTTGCCCCCTCTCTTTAGCACAGTCGGTGATACCTAGCACCAACCATGTCCTCTCTCTCTTCTTCTTTTAACACAACCAGTGATGCTTAGCACCGACTGTGTCTTCTTTCTCTTCTTCTTCCAACATAGTCGGAGACGCCTGATGCTGACTGTCTTCTCCCTGCTCTCTCCTTCCTTCTTTCTTCTCTCACACTCTTCTCCTTCTTTCTTTCCCTTTCTCTTCCTTGCTCTTCTCCTCTTATTCTCTTACTTCTTATTTTCTATTTATTATTTCCATGCCTTCTGTTATCATTTCGTTTGACTAAAAGGGGTTGAGATTAGCCTCTTATGGTAGCCCTATCGTTTAGCCATAATGTTGTTGTGCCAAAATTATTGTGCCCACTTTATTGCCATAATAGACTAACCATCGCCTCTAGCTAGTCAGTATCGGTATTGATGTCTAGTAGTAACTATGTTGAGCAGGTCTGAGTTACCGAGCCCATTTTACTGCCACGTCAGACCAATTACCTATCAGCTTAATCACTTTGATGATCTCCCAGCCAACTCAAATTCTTCTCTTCTTCTTATGAATGTGTACTTTCACCAAAGAGGCATGGTGAGGTTTGTGTGATTGTTGAAAATAGGAGAATACAAGCCAAGGGAGGTAATTTCGAACCAGTTTTACGACTGGAGAGCTTTCTTCGTGATCTAAGAGGGCCCGCAGGCGAGCCAGCCTGAGTAAGTCCCGAACCCACCTTAAATTCCTCTCTCATCGGTTGGTAATACCTGCCCTTGTTCTCGAACGAAGTTCCCAAGAGAGCGATCTCAAAAGGTCTCGGGTCTCCCTTGAAACCTGAGACGTATACAGCCTGATCATCCAAATCCGAAGGGCGAGATCGAGGCACCTAACCATCTATACCCTAGATAAATTGACTTAGTTATACATCAAAGAGATAATGAGGTTGTATGGAATATCAGTTAGCATCGCGTCTGACAGAGACACTAGATTTACCTCGAGCTTTTGGACTAGTCTGCAGTCATCCTTGGGGACAATACTTAATTTTAGCATTGCTTTTCACACCCAGCCTGATGGACAATCAAAGAGAACCATTCAAACCTTGGAATATATGTTAAGGGCTTGTGTTACTGACTTTAGAGGAAGCTGAGACGACCATCTGCCTCTAATAAAATTTGCCTATAATAAGAGTTTTCAAGCCAGTATTCAGACGGTGCCTTTTGAGGCCCTGTATGGGAGGAAGTGCAGGTCACCCATCTGTTGGGATGATTTTAGTGAAAGGAGACTTTTAAGGCCAAAAATTATTCAAGGGACCTCAAAAAAGATTGCCTTGATTTGTGAGAGGCTCAAGATAGCTCAAAGTCGGCCAAAGAGTTACGTCGATAATCGAAGAAGAGACCTCGAGTTTGAGGTAGGCGATCGGGTATTTCTAAAAGCATTGCCAACTAAGGGCGTTATGAGGTTTGTTAAGAAAGGAAAATTGAGCCCTCATTTTATTGACCTTTTGAAATTCTGAAAAAAGTTGGACGCGTGGCATATGGAATTGCCCCACCACCTGAAGTGGCAAACATCCATGAAGTTTTTCATGTGTCTTTGTTAAGGAAATACCAGTCTGACCCGTCTCATATTCTTAAGTATGGACCAGTAACGATCAGAGACGACTTGACCTACATTGAGCAACCAACTGAGATACTAGATTGAAGAGTGCAAGTGTCGCACAATAAAGAAATTCCCCTGGTCCATGTCTTGTGGCAATGCCATTGTCACGACCCTGCCCCCAGCCGCACTTCTATTAGCGTCGGAGGGCGACCAACTGTGGGTCCATGATCCAGAGGTAGTGTATGTCACTTAGGTCAGAGTGGACTCAATGCTTTAATATCGGTGATCAAAGCAAACGATGGAAAAAAACTAAAGAATAATTCTATAGGGCGGAAGAGCATAGAAGATTGGGCAAATCTATACACCAATGAAAATCCACTAAATTAAATTTCCTCCAAAACATTACACTAGAGTTTGGGGGCATCGAGGCCCAATAATACATAGGTCCCAAAATACACAAAAGCTAGGGCCAACTGCACAACAAAACATATAATGGAAGAAACATTCTTGTCAAGCCCCGGGCTTCAACCGTCCACTATTCTCACCAAGCCGCTCACCCTCAGCCAGCGAACTATTGCTCTATAAAATCTAACAATGGAATGAGCTACGAAGCCCAATAAGCAGATCTAGGTACTATGCATCATTATTAATTCTATCCATCCATCATAAACAGTTCGTTGAATTATAAGAAATCACAGTGCAAAAGTCATATATAATCATAAATAACAATTAAGATCATATAAATTAGCAGTTCAGAAAACTGTTCCTTTATGAGTACCATCACTATTTATCATACTTTGTATTTCTCAATATCACTCATTCCTCTATAACTTAACATGGTATACAACATGCATTCTTGTCACAATGGAGCATACTTTCATTTCATAATAGATCATATTTTCATTTCATAGGATTCACAAGGTCAAGTCGTTCAATACACACAAAGCATGCCAAAGGAATCACACGTCATTCATCACATGTATCAATCACACATAGGCAGGCCCGACACTACTCTCAAAGCAGGTTCCCACTCATATCAATCTTGGTCACGAAATGCACACAAAGCAAGCCAAAGGAATCACACCGCATTCATCACATGCATCAATCACACACAGGCAGGACTTGCAATACCTCAAAGCAGGCACCCACTCATATCAATCTTGGTCATGCAATGTGTACAAAGCATGCCAAATGAATCACACGGCATTCATCTCATCAGTTACAGTACCAATGGGTATCCCATTGCGTAGTGCTTCATACCACTCTATCTCGTATCACCCAGACCATCACATGGTCCCATCAGATATCACATCAAATGGCAAGTTCATACTTGCCCATCAGTACCACATTATGCTTACCATGTCATCACAGAGCAGGTCTCATTTTTATGCATTCATATCATAGTTGAACAAAGCTTACTTAGTAATCATTAAGCACTTATCACATTCCATATTATACTACCAATGGGTGTCCTATTGTGTAGTGGTCATTATCATAACATAACAGTATAACATAACAGTATAACACAACAGTAGCCACTACAATGGGTGTCCCACTGTGTAGGGATCATTATCATAGTATCATAACATGCTCAAGCATTAAATTATCTGTCTGTGCCTTATGATAGATAATTCCAATCTCATCATGAAAAGTTTAAGTCTTGTTCACAAATATACAGCTGTCATGTAACACTATGATACTTAGCATGGACCATTCATCATAAGAGGGCTATCACTTGGGACTTACACTTATCAATGATCATTTATGACACCTTATCGCATTTACACTACGACATAAGTCATGAAACATTCAGCAAGGAACTACCACATGGCAATTGCATTTGTCGCTTACCACGTATGGCATGGTCACGTCACATTGTTCACATAACACTATCACATTTAATCATGTAGTATTCATTACATTAAACTATCACATAGCAATTAAGCTTATCAATATCCACTTACAAAACCTTGTCACTTACGTCAATCAATTAACAATTCATTAAAAGAGTGTACAATCCACTACATTCACAACCAAGGTATTCTCATAGAAAAGGGGAGCCATTATCAAACAGTGGAGAGTTTCAGAGTGGTTTTAAAACCAATTTCGAAAAAGACTTACTCATGATTTGTACAAAAGTGATTTGAGCACATTTGGCCAGGGTTTGAGCATAAAACAATATGTTTCCAAGATGAACACAACACTGAAATTCTTACTGACCAGCAACAGTGAGGAACCTCTCTTCTCGAAAGCATGACTCCCAATCTAGAGGAAATTTCAAAATTATTTAAACACATAACTTTAAGTTTACACAGAGATCTTTGAAACGTTAGTGGTTTTAAGGTGTTTGGCTATCATTTGACAGGTAAAAAGCTAGGTACAAAATAGGTGACAGTCGCTGGAAATGTCAGCAATTGTGGATAGTGACATACCCTCAATTTTTTGGGCATATCTCTTAATCCATAGGAAATTTTAACATGGTCAAAAAAGAAAAATTGTAATAGACAAGCATATCTTTCATTCAAAACTGTTTGGATCCATTTGGATACTGTCTGGTCCATGAAAAGCTAAATACAAAAACACTCACAGTTCCTAGAAATTCCATTTTCAAGTTTGGCATGCTTTAAAAAACACTAAATGTTTCACAAACCCCTACTAATCTTGATACAAAACCTTGTTCATATTAAACTAGTCTTACAAGTAATTAATTTCACCAATTTCCACAACAAGCAAGATCATTTACATTGCTCAAACAATCATGGCATGTAGAAGCACAAATCTGAAATTTCATGCTCATTTTAACCCATTCACATCCATACCCCTCATCCTACCATTTTACCCACTTTCACAACTTAAAATTTAATTACTTCTAAATCAAGTGATGCATGGGAACTAAACCCACTTACCTGTGCTCACGGTGCCTTCGTATCTCTACTCGTAGGCCACTTAAAGCTTCAAGATGTGGTTTTCTAAAGGGCACAACACCAGGTTCTATCTAGCTCTTGAGAGAGTAAGTATGAGAGAAAAAGGGGGAAATGATAGCGAGATGGAAGGGGAGAGGGCTTAAGTATGCAAAGTGGGATCCACGTGGCTGACATGCACAACATTGATAAGTACGGCACTGACACATACGGCTCTGATAGGCACAGCGCTAATAGGTACGGCAGGTGGTCTCTTCTTCCCTTTTCACTCACAACGCTACTCATGCACGCCATTGCTTTCCCTTCATGCACCGCAACTCTTCTCTTCATGCGTGGCATTAGTCCCATTTCACATGTGGTCCTAGTCCCATTTCCCATGCGATGTTGCCTCTTCAATACATGCGGCGTTACCTCCCTACATGCACGGCACTACTCTTTACACGAGCTGCGTTGCCTTTTCGACACGCATGGCGTTACCTCTCTACATGCACGGTGTTACTCTTTACGTGTGCGGCGTTGCTCTCTTACACACGTAGCATTACTCCCACACACGTGCAGCATTAGTCTCATTTCACACGCGACGTTACCTCTTCGACATGTGCGACGTTTCCTCTCCTTTAGTTTTTTCTTTTCTCTTCATAGACAGCGTTTCCCTCTCTCTCTCCTCTTCTTCCATGTGTTTGCCATGCGTGACTTTAACTCAGTGACACGTGTGGCAGTAGCTTTCCTTAGTCTGACCCTGTTGCCATGCATGTCTCACGCCCAGGAAATTTTGTGGTCCTTACATCATTCCCTTATTTAAAGGGAATTTGTCCCAAAATCATACATATGAAACAAAACAATAAGGGGAGGGTACTCCTATACTCACTGCTGCCCAATACAGCTGTCCACAACATATACTTAACATCTCATAGTCTATACTTAATATCTCATAGAAATACTCAGAGTGTCATACATTAACAAATCAGATACCATATCAATCCAGTCATGCTAAAATTAATAGGTTTGCATAAGTAGACTGAGTCATTCAACCACATAAGTAGCCGACCCACAGTTATCAATCTCAAAGTCAGGTCCGGTTATACTAACAAGGCAGGCACCTTACGAGTATCGATTACCAAGTTAAGTCCTATCATAAGCCCAAAGCAGGCACCTTATTAATATCAATCATGCAACACACTCAGAGTATGCACCACCGAATTACATAGTCACAAAGTCAGGCCCTGCAATATTCCCAAAGCAGACACCCTACCGGTATCAATCACAGCCATGCAATATGCTCCAAGTATGTACCACATAATCACAAAGTCAGGCCCTGAAATATGCTCAAAGCATGCATCTTACCGATATGACAAAGTCAAGTCCTACAATATGCTCAAAGCAAGCACCTTACTGGCATCAATCATGGCCATGCAATACACTCAAAGCATCCACCATATAATCACAAGGTCAGGCCTTACAATATGCTCAAAGCAGGCACCTTAGCAATATGCTCAAAGTAGGCACCTCACTGGTATCAATCATAGCCATACAATACGCTCAAAGAATGCACCACAGAATCATAAGGTTAGGCCCTGCAATACGCTCAAAGCAAGCACCACAGAATCACAAGGTCAGACCTTGCAATACGCTCAAAGCATGCACCTTACTGATACCACAAAATCTGGTCTTGCAATATGCTCAAAGCAGGTACCTCACTGGTATCAATCATGGCCATGCAATACGATCAAAGCATGTCCAGGTAAACACGCATCACTTGTTGCATTCATACCACACTTCATACATTACAAGATTGGCCACACAACTTATTTCATATAGTAATTATCACTTCAATCACATGGCACTTATTAGTTCCTATACAAATGGGGCAGGGCATACCCCTTAAGCCACACCCTCAACACTTTTATCATACTAAAACAATCTCCACAGAATCCACATCAGTTTGCTCACAACTTAAGCATAGTCAAGCCATGAAGGTTCAAATTCTCTAAGACATGCAAAAATATGGTGCTACAGCAGCAGTGAGAGGAAACAAGGTCAATCAAAATTCTTGATTTTAGACTGCAATTAAGGGCATATATTTGGTCTCCAAAATCGAGGCTGTAGCCCCTTCCCCAACAAGTGCAAAGACCTGAACCTGTATCTTTGGTTTTGACCCGTACTTCAATGTTGGGCAGTCTCTAATTAGGTGGTCTGACTTGCCACACTTGAGGCATGCTTTCATTTTTAACCAGCACTCGGAAGCCACATGACTTTGCTTTCCATAGGAGGTACAATGCACTGGTCAGATTTGCTTGACGTCGCCCTGGGAAGCCTTTTGGGTCTTATCATTCCCCCGATTTCCTTTTTCTCGTAGGACTCCAGAGGGTGAAGGCCCTGTCTTTCGCTTCTCCTTCCTTTAGTCGGTAATTAGCACAATCTCTTTCTATCTTTCTAGTCAAATTCACTAATTATAAGAAGGCCTTAAGATTGGCTGACAAAACGTTTCCCTAAATATCAAGTCGCAAGCCCCTCTCGAACTTGCTTGCCTTGCGAGCATATCAAGATAACTCTAAAAATTTGGCCGCATACTGATCAATAGTCAGCTTCCCTTGCTGCAATTCTATAAACTCAACCTCCTTCCTCTCCTTCACTGATTCAGGTAAATACATTTTGTTAAAGGCCCCTAAGAATCTTTCAGGTACTACCTCTACTTCTTCCCAAGCCTGCCGGACCGAATGCCATCAATGTTCGGCGTCCCCTTCTAAAATGAAGGTACCCAGCCTCAACTTCTGCGCATCAGAGCACTGTAAGGCTCCAAAGATCTTTTTGACATGCATTAGCCATCTCTCAGGTTTCCCTTCTCCTCCCTAGCCCAAGAAAGTTGAGGGTGCTAGCCTCTTAATTCTCTCTATCAAGTTACTGTTATTGTGCTCTGAGGTAGGGGTAGAATGGGCTGGCATCGACTCTTTTATCATTTGGGCCATGGCCCCCAGAGTTCTACAAAATTCATCGAGGACATCGGTATTCTCGTTGCTAGAACTTGCATGGTTGGCACGAGCCCTCGGCATCTTCAACCTAGCATAGGAGCACCCAGTCAACTATCCTAACAACACTTCTAAAACTCCCTGAGCTAAGGATCCTATCATGGCTGCTCTGATATCATAACTGTCATGACCCCTCCCCCAGCTGCCCTTCAATTAGTGCCAGAGGGTGACCGAGTGCGTGTCCGTGATCTGGAGGTAGTGTATGTCACTCCGGTCGGAGTGGACTCAAAGCTTTAATATTGATGATCAAAGCCAACCATGGCAAAGAACTAAACAATAATTTTAAAGGGTAGAAGAGCATAGAAGACTGGGTAAATCTATACACCAATGAAAATCCACTAAATTAAATTTCCTCCAAAACATTACGTTAGATTTTGGGGGCATCGAGGCCCAATAATTCATATGTCCCAAAATACACAAAAGCTAAGGCCAATTGCCCAACGAAACATATAATGGAAGAAATGTTCTCGTCAAGCCCCAGGCACCAACCATCCACTGTTCTCACCAAGCCGCTGGCCCTCAGTTTGCGAACTATTACTCTACAAAATATAATAATGGAATGAGCTACGAAGCCCAGTAAGAAGATCTAGGTACTATGCATCATTATTAAATCTATCAATCCATCATAAACAGTTCGTTGAATTATAAGAAATCATAGTGCAAAAGTCATATATAACTAGAAATCACAATTCAGATATTCAATCATAGAATTAGCAGTTTAGAAAACCTTTCCTTTACGAGTACCATCACTATTTATCATACCATGCATTTCTCAATATCACCCATTCCTCTATAACTGAATATGTTTTACAACATACATTCTTGTCACACTAGAGCATACTTTCATTTCATAATACTGCATATATTCATTCCATAGTATTCACAAGGTCAAGTCGTTCAATACACACAAAGCATGCCAAAGGAATCACATGGCATTCATCACATGTATTAATCACACATAGGCAACCGAGACAGTACTCTCAAAGCATGTACCCACTCATATCAATCTTGGTCATGCAATGCACACAAAGCAAGCCAAAGGAATCACACGGCATTCATCAGATGTATCAATTACACACAGGCAGGACCTGCAATACTCTCAAAGCAGGCACCCACTCATATCAATCTTGCTCATGCAATGCGCATAAAGCATGCCAAAGGAATCACACGTCACTCATCTCATCAGTTACACTACCAATGAGTGTCCCATAGCGTAGTGCTTCATACCACTCTAGCTCGTATCACCCGGACATCACACGGTTCCATCACATATCACGTCAATTGGCTAGTTCAGACTCGCCCATCAGTACCACATTATGCTTACCATATCATCACAGAGTAGGTCTTATTTTTAAGCATTCATATCATAGTTGAGCAAAGCTTGCTCAGTAATCATTTAGCATTTATCATATTCCACACTATACTACACATGGGTGTCCCATTGCGTAGTGGTCGTTATCATAACATAATAGTACAAAATAACAGTATAACACAATAGTACCCACTACTGATGGGTGTTCCATTGCGTAGGGGTCGTTATCATAACATGCTCAAGCATTAAATTTCCTAATAATCAGTTAGCACCTTATGACAAATAATTCCAGTCTCGTCATGTAATGTTTGAGTCTTATTCACAAATATACAGTTGTCATGTAACAATATGACACTTAGCATGGACCATTCATCATAAGAGGGCTATCACCTGGCAGTTACACTTACAAATGAGCATTTATGACACTTTATCACATTTTCACTACAACATTCATCATGCAACATTCATCAAGGAACTACCACATGGCAATTTCACTTGTCGCTTACCACGTATGGCATGGTTACGTAGCATTGTTCACATAACACTATCACATTTAATCATGTAGTATTCATTACATGAAACTATCACATAGCACTTAAGCTTATCAATATCCACTTTAACACTTTGTGTCACTTAGGTCGATTAGTGAACAATTCATTAAAAGAGTGTACAATCCACTACATTCATAACCAAGGTATTCTCAGAGAAAAGGGAAGCCATTATCAAACTGTGGAGAGTTTCAATGTGGTTTTAAAACCAATTTTGAAATAGACTTACTCATGATTCATACAAAAGTTATTTGAACATATTTGGCCAGGGTTCGAGCAGAAAACAATCTGTTTCCAAAACGAACACAAGACTGAAATTCTTAGTGATGAGCAACAGTAACGTACCTCTCTTCTCAGAGACATAACTCCCAACTTAGGGGAATTTCAAAATTATTTAAACATGCAACTTTAAGTTTATACAGATATCTTTGAAATAGCGGTGTTTGAAGGTGTTTGGGTGTCATTTGATAGGTCAAAAGCTCGGCACAAAATAGGTGATAGTCGCTAGAAATCTCCGCAACTACTGACAATGATATACCCTCACGTTTTGGACGTTTTGGAGCATATCTCTTAACCCATACAAAATTTTAACATGGTATAAAAAGAAATATTGTAGTAGAAAACCATATATTTCATTCAAAACGGGTTTGGGTCCATTTGGTTGCCGTTTGGCCACTAAAAAGCTGAATAAAAAAACACTCATAGTTCTTGAAAATTCCATTTTCAAGTTTGGCATGCTTTAAAGGACACTAAATGTTTCACAAACCCCTACTAATCTTGATACAAAACCTTGTTCATATTAAACTAGTCTTACAGGTAATTTATTTCACCAATTTCTACAACTAGCAAGATTATTTACATTGCTCAAACAATCATGGGATATAATCTGGAATTTCAAGCTCATTTTAACCCATTCACATCCATACCCCTCATCCTACCATTTTACCCACTTTCACAACTTAAAATTTAATTACTTCTAAATCAAGTGATGCCTGGGAACTAAACCCACATACCTGTGCTCACGGTGCCTTCAAATCTCTACTCGCAGACCACTTCAAGCTTCAAGTGGTGGTTTCCTAAAGGGCACAGTAGCAGGTTCTATCTAGCTCTAGAGAGAGAAAGTACAAGGGAAAAAGGGGGAAAACAACAGTGAGATGGAAGGGGACAAGGTTTAAGTACCCAAGGTAGGTGGGATCCACGTGGTTAACATGCACAACACTGGCAAGTGTAGCTCTGACATGTACGACTGTGACAGGCGCGACACTAACAGGTACGACAACGATCACATATTCCCTTTTCACTTACGGTGCTACGCACACATGACGTTACCTTCCCTTCAAACGCGGCGATGCTTCTCTTCACGCACGACGCTAGTCCCATTTCACGTACGACACTAGTCACATTTCATGTGGGGGATTGCCTCTTTGACATGCATGGTGTTACCTCCCTACATGCGTGGCGTTGCCTCTTTGACATGCCTGGTATTACTCCCATGCATGTGTGGCATAACCTCTCTACATGCGCGACACTACTCTTTATGCACATGGCATTGTTTTCTTACAAACACAGCATTAGTCCCACACATGCATGACGTTAGACCCGTTTCAAGCGTGGTGTTACCTCTTTTATAGTTTTTTCTTTTGTCTTCACACACGGTGCTGCCCTCTCTCTCCCCTCTTCTTCCATGGGTTTTCCATGGGTGGTTATAACTCAACGACATGCGCGGCAGCAACTTTCCTTCGTCTGATCCTATTGCCATGCATGTCTCACGCCCAAGAAAGTTTGTGGTCCTTACAACCATTCTAAGGAAGAATCGACTTGGGAACGGGAGGATGAGATCAGGGATAAGTACCTCCATTTGTTTGATTAATGGAGATATGATTTTGAGGATAAAATCTCCTTTAAGGGGGGATGATGAAGGACCCAGATCCTCCAGGCTTGATGTCGTGCGTGACTAGGAGAGAGAAAAGGCCACCTTGTGAGATGAGGAGAGAGAAGGTCATCGTACATGATGAGGAGAGAGATGGCCACTGTGCGCAATGTGGAGAGAGAAGGCCTTTGTGCTCGACTAGGAGAGAGAAGGCCACCATGCATGATGAGGAAAGAGAGAAGGCCGCCATGCGTGATTAGGAGAGAGAAGGCTGCTGTGTGCAATGAGGAAAGAGAGTTGTGAGTGTTACTGCCATTCACAGATGCCTAGGAAACGTTTATGAATGTTTGTCGCTTGGATGCCACTGAAAATTATGTTCTGTTATGAATTATTGAATATGCATGCTTACGATACAGTGAATGCTCATGAATTATTGATTAATTGTGATAAGACATGATTGGGCATGAGTGATTGCTTATGAGATATGCATGTGCATAGTTATAATCTGATATGATGAGACTGTGATATGAACCACTATGCAATGGAACATCCATTGGTAGTGGGAATCTGATATGTTGAGACTGTGACATGAATTACTACGTAATGGGTCACCCATTGGTAGTGTGACATGAGATTATGAGACTTTTATATAAGACACTACGTAATGGGTCACCCATTGGTAGTGTAATCTGTTATGATAGGATAAGAAAGTTATCTCGCCATCCAAGATCTTGCCCCAACCCAAATGATAGGAATGGAGTCAGGATATGAATATGAATATCTAGAAGGGTCGCACCCCAGATCTACATAGGCACTACGTATTAAGCCACCTATTTGTAGTATAACCCCTTTTCTCTTGAAAGGTACTAGGGGAGGGTCGTGTCTTGCAAGGCCATAGCTTATCAAAAACCCCAAAGCACGTTGGGGATTGTTTGTGTGTGTGAAGATATTATAAAATAGGTCACCCATTTGTCATTGTCTTCCCTCTTGAGTGAGGGTTGAAGTTTCAAGTTACAGGTTTAGCTTGGCCTGATCAATGAGACTTCTACTTCGAGAGTAGGCAACACTAGGATTGCCTTATACACGGTGTGTTCTTCCTGAGACTCTGATATGTCATTATAAGAAAAATAATGATAACTATGTAGACACCCCATTTTTTTAAAACTAGCAAATTCCATGATTTTTCTAACCTTAGAAAACCTATAGGACCACATTATTTCAGTAGACCCCTAAACCATAGACCACCATAGTCCATGGTCTGATCCTATGATCGACACTTAGCAAATCCCATAGTTTTAGTAGGTATTCATTCCATATCTAGAAAATCCCCTTCTTTTAGTAATTATTCATTCCACACCTAGCAAATCACCAGCTTTTAGTAATTATCTATTCTACACCTAGCAAATCCCATAGTTTCCATTCTACATCCCTATTAGGTCTCTAAAAAAAATAAAATTGATGTCCCTTTTTTAGGAAGGAGGTGGGACGTGAGAGACTAGGGACACCTCTTAAACAAGTGGGACGTGTAGGTTAGAAGGAAAGGAGCTGGGATGTGGGAGGCTAGAAGTTAGACAGTGAGCCTAGAGAAAGAAAAACCTAGCCCTAAGAAACCCTAGTTCTAAGCTATCTTTAGATCAGAAAAGTCATTCAACCAGGCTAAGACTTGGTCAAGACTTGAAGAGAGACACAAAGAGGACGCATTGCACATACTCAGTCGGTCCTGATACAAGCGAGGCCTTGAAGCCTCGAGTCCCCCGAGCCAACTGGCCTGGCCAGGTATTTTCTTCATCATCTCTTTTATCTTATTTTCTTTATTTTGTTAGATCTATGAATTTATTTTATTTTATTTTTATCTTTCGTACTTTTTGGATCGATGCTGACTCTACCACTGATCTGATAGTAGATCTTCTTATTTCTAAAAAGATCTGACCTCAGATCAGAATTCGATTGTCCCCACTATCTCTATCATCTTCTTTTAAAAAAAAATCAGTTTGTCGTGTTCGGATCATAGGGATCTTCCTCTGAAGATCTCTCCAATTTTCACTGTAAACAGTTTGGCAGCCACCATGGGGCATTTCGAGCTAGATCCATGCATGAAAAACAAAAAAAGAAAACAAAACAGCCCCTATCTCTTTTTGAGGGCCGTTGTATATTAAAAAAAAGAAATCTTTTCCATAGGAAAACCTTGCTTTTATTCCTTCCTATAATTTAGTATTTCTTTTCTTTATTGGTATGCTAGTAAGTAAAAAAATAAAATAAAATAAATTGTTCGCTTTATTGGTCTTGTTAGCATCGTTTGAATATCTGTCACCATTTGTCGGTCTAATAAAGCGTGGTTGTTCTTTGGGTCTATCTTCTGCCCTTGACGCAATTGGATAGAGGTTTGGGTCTCACGTATTTATTTATGCTACTAAGGGAATTGGATAAAGGGTCTCATACAAGAAGAAATAATAGTAAGAGAAAGAAGGCTTGTTGAACTTTAATAAGAGAAAGAGGTTGCGCAAGATTCATACTCGTGAGCATCCAAGTACATATATGTGCGTAACCTGATATGCGTTCGACTCAAATAAGCAGGCGCTCTTTATTCGTGCTTTTACCTCAGCAAAAGCCAGTTTTCCCTGCTGCCCATCAGACCCTGTGCCCCTAGAAACTTGGCTTGTGCGTGCACGCAACCGAGTATAACAGTTACAATTTCTCTCAAAGATCACAAAAGATTTGGCTTCTATTTATTATTTTCTTTTCTACTACCTTGGTAGTTTCCTGGATTTTTTTTGGTTGAGGCCATTTTATTTTCAATTGTTTTTGTTCTTTAAAAAAAAAAAATTGTTTTGCACTTTTATTATTATTATTTCAAAAAATAAAATATTTTAAGGTCTTTTTGGTTAAAAAAAAAAAAAAAAAAGGAAAAAAGAAAAAAGGGTTCATAGTTGGGAAATCTTAATTTTTGTAGGGCCATTCTATCTCAAAAAAAAAAAAAAAAAAAAAAATTGATAATGGAATAACTTTCTTGCTAAAAAAAAAATGGGAAAAGAAAAAATTTTGTGGCCTTTCTCATTTTCAAAAAGAAAAACTTCTTAAAGAAAAAAAAAAAAAGGAAAAACACCTTTCTTTACAAGTCTCTTTGTTCCAAAAAAAAAAAATATTCTTTATTTCTTGTTACTTCTGCTCAGGCCTCTAAAGCCTTTATTTTTCTTTCCATCAAAAATTTTGTTAACTTGTTATTATCTTGCTGCATTTTTTTTTTTGGCTCATGGCCATCACGTCTTCCTATTTCTTTCCCTAAAAAAAAACTTGTTAACTTGGGATTATCTCCTTAAAGAGATAAGGGAGAGATGTGGAAGCTCCTACATATCAAAAAAAAATAAGGAGAAGAAATAGGAAAAGGAGATTGAGAAAATAGTAAGAAAGATCGCGAGAGAGAGCAAGAGAGTTTTAGGCTGTCAAAGAGAGAGAGAGAGAGTTTTAGGGTGTGAGAGAAAGAGAGAGAGAGTTTTAGGGGTGTGAGAGAGAGAAAAACAAAACAAAAAAATTCCTTTTTTTTAGAAAAGAAGCCACTTGTTTTTCAAAAAAAGAAAACTTTTAAGGCCATCTTGCTTTCAAAATAATAAAACCTATTAAAGCCCTTCTCATTTTTGAAAAACAAAGAAGAAAAATTCTTTTGCAATAAAAACAAAAATTTAAAGTCACTTTCTTTAAAAAAAAAAAGATCATTTTTGTGAATTTTTTTGTTCTCTTTTTAGGTCATTCTATCTCAAAGAAAAAACAAAAAAAAAGAGAGTGGGTGTTTGAGGGCATCTTTCTTATCCACTTAAAAAAAAAAAAAGGTATCTTCAGTTATTTTTATTTTAAAATAATTTCATGGCAACCTTGTCTTAATAAATAAAAAAAAAAAAAAGTTTAAAGGCAATCTTGCTTTCAAGAAAAACATTTAAGGCATTTTTCATTTATGAAAATTAGGAATTTTAATCTAAAAAAAAAAAAGGAGTTTAAAGGCAATCTTGCTTTAAAAAAAAAAAAAACTTAAGGCATTTCTCATTTCTGGAAAGAAAAATTTGCTTTGCCAAAAAAAAAAATAAAAAATTAAAGCTTATTTGGTTTCAAAAAAAAAAAAAAAAAAAAAAAAAAAATCGCTTTTGCTAGAAAAGTTTCTTTTATACGTCATTTCATCTTTGCAAAAAAAAAAAAAAAGGATTATCTTGTCTTAAAAAAAGAAAATCATTTTTGCTACAAAAATTTCTTTTTTTTAAGTTTCTAAAGGAAAAAAAAAAGAGAGAATATTCACTTTAAAAGAAATTTACCTCTCAAGCCTCTCTCTCGTATAAAAAAAAAAAATCTCTTTCATTTCTTTGTTTGTGATTCAACATTTGCCGCTTTTCTCTATTCATCAAAAACAAATATCCAGGGTCACTTGCACTATCTTAAATTGTGCTTTGATCGAGTCAACCTCAGCTAGAGGCGCACTCAACTAGGCATAGGTTGTGCCCGGTTTCGCTTTTATTTATTATGTACCTTCTTAAGGGTTGCTTACCCCACATCTGAAATGTACTTTTGGTCAGTCAAAAACCCAACCCGAAGCATACCTCACTAGGCACGATTTGGGCCAAGCGCTCACATTTTTCTTGCATTGTGTGTTTACCTATCTGCTATTTTTTCTTTTCACTTGCATGCTTCTTTACACACTATTGCACACACAGGAGAGGGAATGCCCAAGAGACCAACAAATATTTTCGAAAACCCCCAAAATCCATAATAATTGTGTGAGGGGAACCTAGCATTGAGAGCCGAGGTAGTTGGGATTCACATAACTTTAACTGTGATCCTTTGCCTCAAAGAAACTCCACATATAGTAGGACCTGGTGAAAATCCTATAAAAGGAAGCCGGGACCTACATGGGGACTTACTCAGCCTAGTCGCATTTCAATAATTAGGAGCCTACTTAGACCAAGCCTGCCCATAATTTAGGTTAAAATTTTTTGAGTGTTGTGTTTGCTAATTACGGTTGATTAATCTTAGACCTCAGTCCAGATCCGTTTCTAGTCCAAGTGAACCCTTGGATTTTAAGTCCAGGCTTATACTCAGCCTAGCCCAGGTCTGAATGAGGTTCACATCTTGGTCCGAACCTAGTCCCCCCCTTGCCTTTTGGTCCAAACTAGTGCTTGCACCTAACTCAATCTTTGATCCAGTCCGGGTCCACACCTTGTCTAATTATCAAAACTCTCTGGGTTTAAGTCCAAGCTTGTACCTAGCCTAGCCCAAGTCCGAACAAGGTTCACATCTTGGTCTGAACCTTAGCCCCCTTTTAGTCCAAGCCAGGGCTTACGCCTAACTCAACCTTTATTCAGTTCGGGTCCACATCCGGTCTGATCTTCAAAACCCTCTTGGTCCAAGCTCAGGCTTGCACTCAGCTCAGTTCCGGTCCAAACCAAGCTCACATCCAAGTCCGAACCTAGACCCACTCTTGGTCCGAGCCGAGACTCGTACCCATCTAGTCTAGATCATAGTCTAGGTTTTAGCATAGGTCTTAGCTTAGAATTGCATCTAAAAATAAACTAGAATTGCATCTAAAAATAAACTATCGAGTCTAGCAGATTTCATCGAGTCTAAGTTCTAGCCTAGGTCTTAGTTAGGGTTTTGCCCCGAGAGTCAGACTAGGTCTACCTTGAGGTGTTCAGTCTAGATATCACTGAGTCTAAGAATCATGACCCAGGATCATAGCAGAGCAAGGTGCAACCCCATGGCCCCAGCTCAGTCTAGATCTAGAGAACCTAGTCAGTCCGAGGGGCACTGTCACAATGCTCCCCCACAAATCATCCAGAGCACTCGTGTAAGTTAGCCACCCACATGGAACCAAACCTAGTCCTCCGAGCTGCCTTCAAGGCCACCATTTAGAAGCCACAAGCCATTTGAATAGTCAAGGGGTCAGCCCAGGGGTAATCCTCCAAGACATAGGGGTTAACCTCAAATCCAGTCGGCACAACAAGAATAAGGCTCTGGCTGAAATCTCTGAGTCAGCCGATCTCAGCCGTGTGAACCCCAATGGTCAATTAGAAGCCCAACATTCCAGTCTTAGCACTCAGCCAATTAGTGGGCTAGTGGGTTCACATACAACTAGGGAAAGTCTACCCATCAGTAAAGATCAGGGTTTGACCTAACTCGATATAAAGACAATCCTAAGGTGCATGCTTACTTTCAAGACCTGCTCAATAGAGGATACACCATCCAGCGCACTCAATCCAAGGAAGTTAGGTTAGAAGCTCAAGCCATAGGCCAAGAAAGACATTTTGGCTCAAACCAGGATAATCCTAGGGCTATTAGCCTGCCAATCCAATCCACTACGGGCTAGAGGTCTAATTCTAATCATCACCCAAGCCCAAGTCTACCTCGAGGGCAGACTTCATCTGGCAGTAGCTATGACATTGCTTCACTCTTTCAATCAAGTGTCGGGGCGAGAGAATACCCTAGCCCTAAGGATAGATCACCCAATCAAGGTCAGGGGCAGGTAGACCTAGCCACTTGACGTCAGAGGTCCAGTCATCATAGCAGCTTGAGTCGTCCATCCCAGTTAAGTGGTGATCCTATCCTGCAGCCCTCCTTGCGTGTTGCAACCTTCGAGTGATGGGTATTCTCTGGCCCAATTCAGCTCTAGTAAGTCTACATGTCGACAACTGGCACATCAAGTACAACACATTCCTCAGGCTCAGTCCTTGGGGCAACCCGCTACATGGGCTCAACATCCAGTTTATACGAGCCACATACTACAAAGTTAGGTTCAACAGACCATACAACCCAGCCAGCTCATAGCTATAACGACGGCTCAATTCGCTCGTATGAAACACCTCTAAGACTCTTTAGAGAAAATGGGAATATAGGATTTCTCAACTTCTAAAGCTTGTGTATAAGAAATTCTAGGACACCTAGAAGATCTACTAGTGGGGTTTGTGATGTCACAGTTTAGAAACATATTTTCAAGGAAAGAGGATCCCGAGGCACATATCAATGCCTACTTATTGATGGTCCACACACTGCGAGACCGATCCAACCAACTTAAGGTCATGTTCTCGCATAGCTTATCAAAAGAACCCTTCATGTGGTACCAAAGATTCATAAAGGATGGGCCTCAAGAAACTCTTGATGAAATGTTTAGGCAATTTTCCTCCCGCTGTCGTGGATGAAGGCCAATACCCGTCACCCTTGGTGAGTTAACTTCCACCAAACAGAAGTCAAGCGATTCTCCTTCTAACTTTATAATTAGATTCAAAGAGGTCGCTATGCGGGTTATTGAAACTGCACTCCTTGAAGCAGCGAAGGTAAGCATGACATTAGAGAATATGACTCTAAAATATGTCAAGTTCTTCAGTATGGGGGCAGTCCCTTACTCATTTGATGTTATACTTTAAAGAGTATCACGATATGAGCGAGCCAAGGAGGATGAGACCATACTCTTTGATAACTCGACTAATGGAGAGTCCTCTCAAGAAGGAGAGGTGAACATGACCAAGAAAATAAACCCTTCTACAAACCATTCACAAAAAAGACTAAAAGTTATTCTACAACATGGAGAATGCAAACTTCCACACCAAGGGAATTCACTCCTATTGATGAGCCTATGACCGATGTCATTAAGAAGTTGCTTAAGGCAAGGCTCATAGAATTACCAACAGAAGCCAAGATTCATCCTTTCCATGGAGGTGATACATCTCGATGGTGTGAATGGGATCAAAATTATATCCATAACATTAAAGAATGTTGAGCTATCAATCGTAGAGTTCAAGACCTCATTGATAATGGCACGATAAGCGTCAGAAAGAAAGAGGCTGATGGCATAGAAAAACCATAAACTCTAGATGATTCGACAAACAATTCTGATGTCAACTTGATTAACTGTAAAAGAAAGGGTCATAACATGCAAAATTCCACTCCGAGACACTTCCAAAAGTAGCACAAGAAATCCCCATCATCAAAAGTTACACTAGGGCATATGAACCCTTCAACCTGTACTTCCAAGTTAACACAATAAATGGTTCATACGTGTATAGCAACAAATCAAACTCGTAAGAGCAATATGAACTCAAGCATAAGCTCAACCAAGATTTTGAAGCTATGGACTCTCAAGCCTATGACGACAAGAAAAACCTTAATTCTGGCACAATAACTCGTGAAGGGACAAATGAGCAAGTGCTAAAAGGAAGCCCTTCACCTCAAAACCTTTATGACCCACCTAAGAGGGATCAATATGATGAAGACGACGTGTTATAAATTGATGTGATCCAAATCAACGAGAAGGTATCATCTTCCAAACAAGGGGTCAACACCCCAAAGTCTCCCATTATGATTCCAAACAAGGGGTCAACACCTCAAGTATAAAAAAAAAGTCGAACCTTTGAAAATTCTACGGGGCCCATCTGAGCCACCTTCACCAGACTTCTTGGCTAAGCCACTTATATTGGATGAGGAGCCAAGCTTAGAATAATTAACCGAGTCACCTCTCGAGGTGAACCCAGTTATAAATGAGAATCAAAGTGCCCAAATTTGACTATTCCCAAAGATTTGACATCTTCACTAGAGTTGATAGAGCTCGAACCTTTGAAAATTCTATAGGGCCCACCAGAGCCACCATCATAAGAGTTCTTGAATGATCCACGAATTTGGGATCAAGAATTGGATATTGAAAATCTGACCATGTTAGCTCCTCAAGAGGCATGCTCTCTAAAAGTCATTAACGACATGAGCACAACTCCAATAACCGGAGCACCACCATATCAAGAGAATTCATCCTGTGAAGAACAAGTTCCCAATAGAACAGAAAGCTCTGCAGGGGTAACCCCATCAAAATATTCAATAGGGGTAAACTCCTCTCATGAAGAGGATACAATAGGGGCAACTAATGAGATTGAACCCTTATTTGTTGATTCCCAATACGTCATAAGGATATTTAATACAACAGGGGCAACTAATGAGATTGAACTCTTCTTCATTGACTTCAAACATACGGTAAGGCCAGCTAATACCAACTCAACCACTCCTCTTGTGCGAGAGCCTCACTTAAGCTCGAGCACTAAGAAGGACCTTACCACGGAGTTAACCTCTGAAAAGAAATTCGAAATTTTCAATGAAAAATATTATTGAAAAAGAGTTGGGTGATCACTCGTCCTTTTACAAATAACCAAATGAGGCATTCATGCCTCACACTTCAAGTACTCCATTAACGGGAAAACCAC
The DNA here is from genome assembly GCF_054954075.1 of Amborella trichopoda. NCBI lineage: Eukaryota > Viridiplantae > Streptophyta > Magnoliopsida > Amborellales > Amborellaceae > Amborella > Amborella trichopoda. The sequence continues at coordinate 25,818,440 of NC_142344.1, forward strand.
GATGAGCCTATCCATCCATACAGTAAACTAAGGGATTAGGAAGCTGAGAGTGATTTTTAGTCCCAAAAACAAGGTTCAAGTGGAGCAATTTAAAGGAAACGTTCAACGGAATTTCAGCAACCATTGTCAAAGAGATTTTGGATGCCAACCTGGGTATAGGAAAATCAGAGGAAGACTGATATTAGAACCTCCTTGCCACTTGGAGGAGGGAAAGATGATCGAATTCTTACATGATCTTAATTGCTAGAAAATAAATGGGGCACGTTTGACTCTTTTTCTTCCCCCTTCTTTTCCTTTGTCATTCTTTTCTTCTTCTTCTTTTTCTTCTTCAAAAAATAAAAAATAAAAAGAGAAGAAAATCTCATCCGCTGGCCTAAAATCCAAAAGGATTCCTAAGTGTTGGAAAAAATATCACCGGGATGAAAATCCGAAAGGAACCTCGAGGTGATGAGAAAATAAATAGAAAATCTCATCCGCTAGGCTAAAATCCTAAAGGATTCCCAGACATTGGAAAAAATGCCAACGGGATGAAAATCAGAAAGGAACCCCAGGGTGATGAGATAAAAGAAAGAAGTTCCCTCCTTCCTTCTATTCTCTAAAGGCCTTTCTCTCTAAACATCTTCTCTTCCTTCTTCCTAGGACAAAATGGTCTCAAGAGAAAAATCAATGAGCATTAGCCTGATGGAACATTATTAAGGTCCTCGATCATTGGAGCTTCGAAAGGTGAATGGTGGAGGAAAGAAATCGGAAATCCAAAGATATTCTGAACACCTAGGAGCAGTATCCTATATTTTCAAAAATATGTTTTGCTCGAAAGTTCCAAAGAACTCTCATTTGAATTGAAATACAAGAGCTGAGGTTGGAAGATAATAAATACTTTATGATTCCTCGTCCTGAAGATTCAAGCAAGGAGCTGAAACGCTCATATAGGGTCCACCAAAGGGTCACAAGTGGTTAAACTGTAAGACCTACACTAAAAGAAAATCACCCCCCAACAGGGGCAGCATAATAATAATAATAATAATAATAATAATAATAATAATAATAACTCCACAGTCATATGAGTATAACTATTGACTACCCCGTCCATCGCTGTAAGATGTTAAACTGCTTAGAGGGCTCTATAGTTGCAGGAGCTAATATTATTAACTAAAAATTTGTTTTTCAAAATATCTTTCTCAATTCAAAATTTTCACTATATGTCTTGTGTTTTCAAAACTTTAATTTCTTTATAAAAATTGTAACTTGTCCAAGTTTTGGGTCCTATTTCAAATCTATCCCTATTTTTAAAATTTCTAAAAAGACTTAAAAAAAACGAAGGAGCTTAAATACCCATATATGATGATCACCATGTTGCTACGTCATCTCTTTCTCTTTAGAATTGACTTGGTCTAATCTTTTCGTAAATAGGTGAAACCTATAGAAGACCTTAGGAAACCTTAAGGAAATCAAAGAAAATGCGAAGTTTAAGAAATTTGAAATTGTAAAAACCGTTGAAGTTAAGTGGCATGGCCATAAAATCCAACTCGAGTTTCAAGCTTATGTAACTCACCGGCATATCACGTCGAAAACCCTAAGACGAAAATGCCCTAGGTAGGTGAGCGAGGATTACAATGTATTGGAGGGATAGTTGGTGTGCCCTCTGACCATGAAATATCAAGATGAAATTTAAAATGTATGCATTATCTTTGTCGTTCACCAGTCCCTCGTAGGACAAGGAACGTCAAAGATTGCTACTTCTTTGCCACTCACCTGTCTCTCGAAGGATAAGAAATGCCAAAGAGGGGCAACTGTGGACACCCCATTTTTTTAAAATTGGCAAATTCCATGATTTTCGTAACTTTAGAAAACCCATAGGATAGACCACCATAGTCCAGGGTCTCATCCTATGATCCACACTTAGCAAATCCCATAGTTTTAGTAGATATTCATTTCACAGCTAGAAAATCCCCAGCTTTTAGTAATTATCCATTCCACACCTAGCAAATCCCCAACTTTTAATAATTATTTATTCTACACCTAGCAAATCCTATAATTTCCATTCTACATCCCCATTAAGCCTATAAGAAAAGTAAGCTATTGTACCACTTGGGGGAAGAAAATATTTGGGTGGGACGTGTAAGTTAGAAATGGGAGGAAGGTGGGACGTGTAAGAGAAAATCAGAGAAAGAGAGAGAAACCCGCCTAACAAACCCTAGACCTAGAAAACCTTAGCTTTAGGTCACCCTTAGACCAAGATAACCATTCAACCAAGCCAAGGCTTGGTCTAGACTTGAAGAGAGACAAAGAGGACGCACGACACATACTCAGTCAGTCCTGATACGGGAGAGGCCTTGAAGCCTTTGATCCCCCAGGCAAACTGGCCCGGCCAAGTATTTTCTTCATCATCTCTTTTATCTTATTTTGTTTATTTTGTTAGATTTATGATTTTAGTTTTTTTTTTTTATCTTTCGTGCTTTTTGGATTGATGCTGGCTCTGCCACAGATCCGAGAGAAAATCTGCTCGTTTCTAAGTAGATCTGGCCTCATATCAGCATTCAATTGTCCCCACTATCTCTATCATCTTCTTTTTAAAAAAATCAGTTTGTGGTATTAAGATTAGAGGGATCTTCCTCTGAAGATATCTCTGATTTTGCACTGTAAACAAGCTATTAGCTCAAACGATGTGTGGCATCTTGATATATGATTTATACTTCTTTCGTCACTGCTTGAGAATTTTGGTACATAACTCCATGTTGTGACTCCTACTTGAATTTTGGGGAATGTTCCTGAATGGCATTGTATAGGTCAGAATACATGATGTTGATCTACTTACTGGACTTTATAGCTCATCCCTTTTACTTTTTCTGTGTAGAGTGATAACCTACGGCCTTTGACGCGGGCAACTGAGCACTTGTAACTGGCGGTTGAAGTTTTTGGCCTAAATAAGGAAGCTTTATCTAAATTGTAGGTGTTGGTTGGTGGTGGCCATGTAGTTGTTTTGTTGAAGTATTGAAATTTTGATGTTGGGCCTTTGATCCCTCGAACATGATTATAATTAAACTTTGGAGCCTGTATATGTATATAAATTGGTTTACTTCATTCAGTTCTTTGTATTGGTTGTTTGTGTTTTTGTTTTCTTTTGTGGTTTGCTTTGATTCCATCTTTCCAAAAGCGTTGAGCACACTCATACCTAAGTGGCATTTGCTACTTCTGTAAGAGTCAAGGGGCGGGGTCGTGACATCATTCGACTGAGCTGCTTTTATGTAGCTTGCATGATGCCCCTGGGGGAGGCTTTTGCATCGGCACAGTCTGCTCTGTGCAGTATCTATCATGGCCTAGGGATTGCACGTGGGAAGGCTCCCTTGAGGGAGAATAGCAGCGAGGTCCTAATAGGCGAGGGCTTTCCCGAGTGCTTCATGACTAGCTTCCTAGTCCACTATGTCCTTGAATAGCTTTTAGCATACTTCCTTGGGAGATACGAGATTAATGGGAGTCTCACAGATGCTGCCTGTCCCTACCTGCTAAAAATTCTTGGGAAGAAGGTTGTGTTTAGGGAGCTGGGGGAGGCCTGTGAGCTTTTGATTAATGCCCCTTTCTTTATCAGTGGGAGCACCTTTCCAATAGGTGACCCTACTGATAATGTGTACATTGATGCTTTCTGTGAGGTCCTCAATGAGATGACCACAGAGACAAAGGAGGCCATGTACCTCGTTAGCGTGAGGGGCTGCATCCTTTCATAGTCAAAAATCCATTTCTTGGTCATGACTACCAGTCATTTTACATGCTGAAGCATACATAGTCATGTGTTTCATTGTATCTAGTATTCGGTGATCAGAAATTCCATCTATATTCCAATCTATAATTGTTTGACCTATATATGTAGAAGTATGACTTGTTAGGTCTTCTTCTAATTGGATATCAACTGGGGTTGGTCTTTTATAATATGGTCGAGCATTTATTGGTTGCCAGTTTTTACTATAATTGATACGATTTATACTATCAGAAGTAAGTTGTATTTCAGAAAATGCTTCTTGCATATTTTGTATTGTATTGGCAATTGGTGGTTCTTTCATTTCAGTAGTTTGGAAAAGTATTTCTTCTTGTAGAGTCATATTATCATGTTCAGGGATTTTTGCTTTTCCTTTATCATTATCTGATAAAATGATTGTTGGTTTGGGATCTTTTATTTCTAGTTTGGATAATTTAGAAATTAGTTGTCCCATAAGTGTTGTATTATCATCGCCGATATGAAATTTCTCTTTATTCAAGTCAGGAGGTGGTTTAAAAAATAATTGTTTTTTCTCCTTGTAAGTGGGAGGTTGTAATAAATTTTCTATTCTATTAGTTTGTTGTCCAATTGTATGAAGACAAAGATTTGTATAATTATTTTGTTCAATTATGTGTGGGAGTAATTCTACTCGAGCTATATTGGCATTGTTCAATTTATATGGTGTGGCTACTGTTTCATATACAACCATTTGGGTTGCTGGAGAAGAGGATCCTACAGTTTGTTCTGGAGTTTTTGCAGTTGGTACTGTAGTAGCAACTCCTTGGATTTTCAAGCTTTGTAATATATTCTATAAACAATGGTTCTTTTCGAGATCCAGAACCCCCAAGAAAATCCATTACTACTTATACTAGCAAGGTCTCCTGGGATGAGTGGTTCAGGACGGAGCCTTGTTGGCGAAGGAATTTGCTGATTGGCTGGGAGGAGCTTGTGGCTGTCTTTGCTAATAAATGCTCGACCATATTATAAAAGACCAACCCCAGTTGATATCCAATTAGAAGAAGACCTAACAAGTCATACTTCTACATATACAGGTCGAACAATTATAGATTGGAATATAGATGGAATTTCTGATCACCGAATACTAGATACAATGAAACACATGACTATGTATGCTTCAGCATGTAAAATGGCTGGTAGTCATGACTAAGAAATAGCAAAAGCTATAGTTTCAGGATTCACCGGATGACGTATGAGTATAATCGTAAATTTTAAGTGTAAAGATAAATTTGAACTGCATAACTTACTGGTTACATATACAGAGACTTGCAAATTTCTTCCACTCAGGAGGATAATAAGAGGGTAAAGAAGATAGATTACAATCACACATATTACACTTTATCTAAAAAGAAGTCATGGAAGTTACCGACTTTGATGGTGTACAAATGTTGATGACTTGAACAAACTTTAACCTACTGTCTACAGAATGAAGAAGAAGGTAAGAAGGAAGAAGAGAAGAGATAGTATGAGAGAGTAGAGAATATGAGAAACTATGCGAGCTTTCTTCTTGCTTGATGAGGCTTGTTGCTTCCTTGAATGCAGTCCGTTCTCTTCACTTGATTACCTGGGTATTTATAGAGCAAGGTCTAATATTTGTAGTAAATTGTATTTCAATATTTCCGTCTGTATATTCAATAATCTTGTCTGGAATATTTTGAATAGGATTTTGTGATGGTTGGTTTTCATTATGGATAGCCCATGTTTGGGGTAGAACAAGATCTAACCATGATATTGTTTTCGGTATAATTGTATTTGATTTTTCCATATTAGTTTGAAAAAATATTGTTTGTCCTCTAGTATCTATTTGAAGTACATTTGGGCATAATGTACTCCTTCATGTATTTGCTCCTGATAATATTGCACCAGCAACATCAGAAGAAACTGTCCAATCAGGCAATCCCTTATTGGATGATTTCAGCCAAAGGCCCACAGAATAACTCAGCCCGATACAGTGACCCGCCAAATAGATTCTCATTTATCGGCATGACCCCATCAATCCGACAAAAATATTCCCTTTCTCCCTTTTTATTATCTACTGATATGAACCATCAGCAAAAGAAAGATGCTTGATACAAGAAGACAATATCATCCAATAGGCTCGAGAAGATAGTCATCTTGACCACTGGAAAGAAAAGTTCGTAGCAGGACTACCTTACCTGTTTGCTGAAAAGGTCAAAGAACGTCTAAAAAATAAGAATAGTGGTGTATTGCTAGTACAGATGAGTGGTTATTACGAATACTAATACTACTTGTCTATACTACTAGTACTACTGGTATGTACTAATAATATGTACTAGTAGTAGTTGTACTAGTACATACTACTACTACTAGTACATGTACTACTACTACCACTAGTTGTAATACTCGTACTACTCGTAGTAGTACAAGTACTACTAATACTACTCGTAGTAATAAGTACTAGTACTACAAATAATCCAAGTACTACTACTAGTACGAGTAATACTCGTACTACGACTAATACATACTCGTACAAGTATGGATTATTTCTACTCGTACTACGAGTAGTAGAGTACTTTAATACAGTAGTACATACTAGTATTAGTATTACTAGTAGTGCTACTAGTATGTACTAGTAGTAGTACGTACTACTAATATGTACGAGTAGTACTAGTAGTAGTAGTATGTACTAGTAGTTTTAGTATTACTAGTAGTACTTATACTACAACGAGTAGTATTAGTAGTACTTGTACTATAATGAATAGTGCGAGTATTACTAGTAGTACTAGTAGAACTAGTTCTACATGTAGTACTGGTACTAGAATACCTAATTCTACTGATAATACATACTAGTACTAATAGTACTTACTAGTATGTACTACAAGTACGTACCAGAATACATACTTGGAGTATTAGTAGTACATACTAGTATGTACTAGTGGTAGTAGTAGTTGTATGTATTAGTAGTTCTAGTATTACTCGTAGTACTAACTACTACGAGTAGTACTAGTAGTACATGTACTACTACCAGGAGTACTAGTAGTATTTGTACTACTACGAGTAGTACGAGTACTACAACTACTGGTAGTAGTAGTACATGTACTAGTTGTAGTACATACTAATATATACTACTCGTACTAGTACATAATATTACTACTAGAGGTACTACTGCTAGTACTGGTGTTACTAGAAGTACATACTAGTATGTACTACTAGTAGTAGTATTAGTAGTATTATTATGTTCTAGTAATATGTACTATTAGTACTAGCACTACTAGTGCCTACTAGTACTAGTAGTGTTACTAGTACAAGTATGTATTAATAGTGCTTGTATTACTAGTAGTACTTACTACTACGAGTAGTACTAGTAATACTTGTACTACTACGATTAGTACTAGTAGTACTCGTACTACTACGAATAGTACTAGTAGTACTTGTACTACTACGTGTAGTACTAATAGTACTTGTACTACAACGTGTAGTACGAGTATTACAAGTACTGGTAATAGTAGTACAAGCACTAGTAGTAGTACTTGTTGTATGTAATATATTTAACTCGTACTAGAACATAATATTACTACTACAAGTACTACTGCTAGTACTAGTATTACTAGTAGTACATACTAGTATGTACTACTAGTAGTAGTATTAGTAGTACTATTATGTTCTAGTAGTATGTACTACTAGTACTAGCACTACTAGTGCATACTAGTACTAGTAGTGTTACTAATACAAGTATGTACTAGTAGTGCTAGTATTACTAGTAGTACATACTCTTACTAATAGTACTAGCAGAACTAGTTCTACATGTACTACTAGTATGAGTATTAGTAGTACTATTATGTACTAGTAGTATGTACAACTAGTACAAGAAGTACTAGTACATACTAGTACTAGTAGTGTTTCTAGTACTAGTATGTACTAGAAGTGCTAGTATTACTAGTGGTACTTACTACTACGAGTAGTACTTGTACTATTATAAATCGTATTAGTAGTACATGTACTACTAGTATGTATAGTATTAGTACTAATACTTGTAGTATTAGTGCTTGTACTAGATGTACTAATTCTACTAGTAGTACATACAAGTATTAATAGTAGTTACTAGTATGTAACTACAAGTATATACTAGTAGTAGTAGTAGTAGTAATATGTAGTAGTAGTGCTAGTATTACTAGTAGTACTTACTACTATGAGTAGTACTAGTAGTAGTTGAACTATTAGTATGTACTAGCAATACATACTAGTAGTATTAGTACTAATTTTAGTAGTATTAGAACTAGTACTGGAAGTATTAATTCTACTAGTAATACATATTAATACTAATAGTACTTACTAGTATGTACTACAAGTATGTACTCGAATACATACTTAGAGTATTAGTAGTACATACTAGTATGTACTAGTAGTAGTAGTAGTAATAGTATGTACTAGTAGTGCTAGTATTACTAGTAGTACTTATTACTACTAATAGTACTAGTAGTACTTGTACTACTATGAGTAGTACTAGTAGTACTTGTATTACTACGAGTAGTACGAGTACTACAACTACTGGTAGTAGTGGTACATGTACTAGTAGTATGTACTAGTACAACTACTACTAGTACATATTATGGGTACATACTAATAGTACTAGTAATATAGACAAGTAGTACATACTAATATATACTACCCGTAGTAGTACATAAATTTATTACTACTAGTACTACTACTAGTACTAGTATTACTAGTAGTGCATACTAGTATATACTACTAGTACTAGCACTACTAGTACATATTAGTATTAGTAATTTTACTAGTATCAGTATGTACTAGTAGTGCTAGTATTACTTGTAGTACTTACTACTACGAGTAGTACTATTAGTACTTGTAGTACTACGAGTAATACTAGTAGTGCTTGTATTACTACGAGTAGTACGATTATTACAAGTAGTACATACTACTGCTAGTAGTAATAGTAGAACTAGTTATATAAGTACGACTAGTCTGTACAAGTAATACATACTGGTACTAATAGTACTTACTAGTATGTACTACAAGTATGTACTAGAATACATACTTGGAGTATTAGTAGCACATACTAGTATGTACTAGTAGTAGTAGTAATAGTATGTACTAGTAGTGCTAGTATTAGTAGTAGTACTTACAGTACTACGAGTAGTACTAGTAGTAATTGTACTACTACGAGTAGTACGAGTATTACAACTAGTGATAGTTGTAGTACTAGTAGTTCGTACTAGTACAACTACTACTAGTACATATTATTAGTACATACTAGTAGTACTAGTAGTATAGACAAGTAGTACATACTAATATACACTACCCGCACTAGTATGTATTAGCAGTGCTTGTATTACGAGCAGTACTTATTAGTACGAGTAGTACTAGTAGTACTTGTACTACTACGAGTAGTACGATTATTACTAGTAGTACATACTACTACTAGTAGTATTAGTAGAACTAGTTCTACATGTACTATTATTATGTACTAGCAGTACATACTAGTAGTATTAGTACTAATATTAGTAGTATTAGTACTAATATTAGTAGTATTAGAACTAATATTAGTAGTATTAGTACTAATATTAGAAGTACTAATTCTACTAGTAGTACATACTAGTACTAATAGTACGTACTAGTATGTTCTACAAGTATGTACTAAAATAAATACTTGGAGTATTAATAGTACATACTAGTATGTACTAGTAGTAGTAGTAGTATGTACTAGTAGTGCTAGTATTACTAGTAGTACTTACTACTACGAGTAGTACTAGTAGTAGTTATACTACTACCAATAGTACTTGTACTACAACTGTTGGTTGTAATAGTACATGTACTAGTAGTACTACGAGTAGTATGTACTAGTACAAGTACTATGAGTACATATTATTAGTACATACTGGTAGTACTAGTAGTATAGATATGTAGTACATACTAATATATACTACCCATACTAGTACATAGTATTACTACTACTAGTACTACCGCTAGTACTAGTATTAATAGTAGTACATACTAGTATGTACTACTAGTACTAGTATTAGTAGTACTATTATGTACCAGTAGTATGTACGACTAGTACTTGCACTACTAGTACATACTATCACTAGTAGTGTTTCTAGTACTAGTATGTACTAATAGTGCTAGTATTACTAGTAGTACTTACTACTACGTGTAGTACTAGTAGTATTTGTTCTACTACGGGTAGTACTAATAGTACTTGTACTCTTACGAGTAGTACTAATAGAACTTGTTCTACATGTACTACTAGTATGTACTAGCAGTACATAGTAGTAGTATTAGTACTAGTACTAGAAATACTAATTCTACTAGTAGTACATACTAGTACAAATAGTACTTACTAGTATGTACTAGAATACATACTTGGAGTGTTAGTAGCACATACTAGTATGTACTAGAAGTAGTACTACTACTATGTACAAGTAGTGCTAGTATTACTAGTAGTACGTACTACTACGAGTAGTACTAGTTGTACTTGTACTACTACGAGTAGTACTAGTAGTACTTGTATTACTACGAGTAGTACGAGTACTACAACTACTGGTAGTAGTAGTACATGAACTTATAATAGTACTTGTATTACTACGAGTAGTACAAGTACTACAACTACTGGTAGTAGTAGTACATGAACTAGTAGTAGTACTAGTAGTGTGTACTTATACAACTACTACTAGTACATATTATCAGTACATACTAGTTGTACTAGTAATATAGGCAAGTAGTACATATTAATATATACTCTCCGTACTAGTACATATTATTACTACTACTAGTACTACTGCTAGTACTTGTATTAATAGTAGTACATACTAATATGTTATACTTGTACTAGCACTACTAGTACATACTAGTACTAGTAGTGTTACTAATACTACTTTGTACTAGTTGTGGTAGTATTACTAGTAGTACTTACTATTACGAGTAGTACTAGTAGTACTTATACTATTTTGAGTAGTACAAGTATGTACTTGTACTACTATGAGTAGTACGAGTATTACTAGTAGTACATACTACTAATAATAGCACTAGTAGAACTAGTTCTACATGTATTAGTTGTATTAAGACTAATACTTATAGTATTAGTACTGGTTTGTACTAGTAGTACTAGTATAACTAGCAGTACTTATTACAACGAGTAGTACTAGTAGTACTTGTACTACTACGAGTAGTACTTGTACTACTACGAGTAGTACTTGTACTACTACGAGTAGTACTTGTACTACTAGAAGTAGTACACGTACTACTACGAGTAGTACGAGTATTACTAGTATTACATACTACTATTAGTAGTACTAGCAGAACTAGTAATATTAGTACTAGTACTAGAAGTTTTAATTCTACTAGTAGTACATACTAGTACTTACAAGTATGTACTACAAGTATGTACTAGAATACATACTTGGATTATTAGTAGTATATACTAGCATGTACTAGTAGTAGTAGTATGTACTAGTAGTCCTAGTATTACTAGTAGTACTTACTACTACGAGTAGTACTAGTAGTACTTATACTACTACGAGTAGTACTAGTAGTGCTTGTACTACTACGAATAGTACGAGTACTACAACTACTGGTAGTAGTAGTACATACTAATATATACTACCCGTACTAGAACTAGTAGGTACCACTACTTGTATTACTGCTAGTACTAGTATTAGTAGTACTATTATGTACTAGTAGTATGTACTACTAGTACTAGTAGTTCTAGTATTACTAGTAGTACTTACTACTACGAGTAGTACAAGTAGTACTTGTACTACTACGAGTAGTACTAATAGTACTTGTACTAATAATAGAGTACTAATAGTAGAAGTACTAGTAGTAGAAGTACTAGTACTAATACTAGTAGTATTAGTACTAGTAGTATTAGAAGTACTATTACTATATACTAGTAATATTAGTACTAACCCTAAAAGTACTAATTCTACTTGTGGTACATACTAGTACTAATAATACTTACTAGTATGTACTACAAGTATGTACTAGAATACATACTTGGAGTATTAGTAGTATATACTAGTATATGCTACCCGTACTATTAGTTCTTGTAGAACTTGTTCTATATGTACCTACTACTACTAGTACCTACTATTACTAATAGTTCTACTAGAACTAGTTCTACATGTACTACTAGTATGTTCTAGCAGTAAATACTAGTAGTATTAGTACTAATACTAGTAGTATTAGTACTAGTCTTAGAAGTTGCAATTCTCCCAGTTGTACATACTAGTACTAATAGTACTTACTAGTATGTACTACAAGTATGTACTAAAATATATACTTGGAGTATTAGTAGTACATACTAGTATGTACTAGTAGTAGTAGTAGTAGTAGTATGTGCCAGTATTGCTAGTATTACTAGTAGTACTTATTACTACGAGTAATACTAGTAGTACTTGTACTACTACGAGTAGTACTAGTAGTACTTGTACTACTACGAATAGTACGAGTACTACAACTACTGGTAGTAGTACTAGTAGTATGTACTAGTACAACTAATACTACTAGTAGTAGTACTAATAGTATGTACTAGTACAACTACTACTAGTAGTAGTACTAGTAGTATGTACTAGTACAACTACTACTAGTACATATTAATCATACATACTAGTAGTACTAGTAGGACAGACAAGTAGTACATACTAATATATACTACCCGTATTAGTACATTACATTACACTATTAGTACTACTGTTACTACTAGTATTAGTAGTGCTATTATGTACTACTAGCACTAGCACGACTAGTATATACTAGTACTAGTAGTGCTACTAGTACTAGTATGTACTAGTAGTACTAATATTATTAGTAATACATACTATTACGAGTAGTACTAGTAGTACTTGTACTACTACGATTAGTACTAGTAGTACGAGTAGTACGTACACTACTAGTTGTACTAGTAGAACTAGTTCTACATGTACTACTAGTATGTACTAGGAGTACATACTAGTAGTATTAGTATTAATACTAGTAGTATTAGTACTAGTACTAGATGTACTTACTAGTATGTACTACAAGTATGTATTAGAATACATACATGGAGTGTTTGTAGTACATACTAGTATGTACTAGTAGTAGTAGTAGTAGTAGTAGTATATACTAGTAGTGCTAATATTTCCAGTAGTACTTACTACTACGAGACGTTCTAGAAGTACTGGTGCTACTACGAGTAGTACGAGTACAACAACTACTGGTAGTAGTAGTACATGTAATAGTAGTAAAACTAGTAGTATGTACTTATACAACTACTACTAGTACATAATTTTAGTACATACCAGTAGTACTAATAGTATAGACAAGTAGTACATAATAATATATACTACTCGTACTAGTAAATAATATTACTACTACTAATACTACTGCTAGTACAAGTATTACTAGTAGTACATACTAGTATGTACTAGTATTAGTAGTACGACTATGTACTAGTAGTATGTACTACTAGTACTAGCTCGACTAGTACGAACTAGTACTAGTAGTGTTATCAGTACTAGTATGTACTAGTAGTGCTAGTATTACTAGTAGTACTCACTACTACGAGAGTACAAGTACTACTTGTACTACTACAAGTAGTACTAGTAGTATACTACTACGAGTAGTACTAGTAGTACTTGCACTACTACGAGTAATACGAGTATTACTAGTAGTACATACTACTACAAGTAGGACTAGTATAACTAGTTCTTCAGTACTACTAGAACGTATTAGCTGTACATACTAGTAGTATTAGTACTATTACTAGTAGTATTAGTACTAGTACTAGAAGTACTAATTATACTAGTAGTACATACTAGTACTAATAGTACTTACTAGTATGTACTAAAAGTGTGTACTAGAATACATAGTATTAATAGTACATACTAGTATGTACTAGTAGTAGTAGTAGTATGTACTAGTAGTTCTAGTACTACTAGTCGTACTTACCACTATGAGTGGTCCTAATAGTACTTGTACTACTACGAGTAGTACTAATAGTACTTGCATTACTATGAGTAGTACTTGTAATACTACGAGTAGTACGAATACTACAACTACTGTTAGTAGTAGTACATGTACTAGTCGTAGTACTAGTAGTACTTATTAGTACAACTACTACTAGTACATATTATTACTAGTAGTACTAGTAGTATGGACAAGTAATACATAATAATATATATTACGCGTACTAGTACATAATATTACCACTATTAGTACTACTGCTAGTACTAGTATTTCTAGTAGTACATACTAGTATGTACTACTAGTACTAGTATTAGTAGTACTATTATGTACTAGTAGTATGTACTACTAATACTAGCACTACTAGTACATATTAATACTAGTAGTGTTACTAGTACTAGTATGTACTAGAAGTACTAGTATTACAAGTAGTACTTTCTACTACAAGTAGCACGAGTACTACAACTACAGGTAGTAGTAGTATATGTACAAGTAGTAGTACTATGACTTTGTACTAGTACAACTACTACTAGTACATATGATTAGTACATACTAGTAGTATTAGTAGCATAGACAAGTAGAACTTACTAATATATAATACCCGTACTAGTACATAATATTACTACTACTAATACTACTGCTAGTACTAGTATTAGTCAGAGTACATACAAGAATGTACAACTGGTACTAGTATTAGTGGTACTATTATGTACTAGTAGTTTGTACTATTAGTACTAGCACTACTAGTACATACTTGTAATAGTAGTGTTACTAGTATGTACTAGTAGTACTAGTATTACTAGTAGTACTTACTACTACGAGTAGTACGAGTACTTCTAGTAGTACATACTACTTCTAGTAGTACTAGTAGAACTAGTTCTACCTGTACTAATAGTACATACTAGTACTAATAGAACTTACTAGTATGTACTACAAGTATATACTAATAGTAGTAGTAGTATTTACTAGTAGTGCTAGTATTACTAGTAGTACTTGTACAACGACGAGTAGTACTTGTACAACCACGAGTAGTACGAGTATTTCTACTACAAGTAGTATGAGTATTTCTAGTAGTTCATACTACTTCTAGTAGTACTAGTAGAACTAGTTCTACCTGTACTAATAGTACATACTAGTACTAATAGAACTTACTAGTATGTACTACAAGTATTGACTAGAATACATACTTGGAGTATTAGTAGTACATACTAGTATGTACTAATAGTAGTAGTAGTATGTACTAGTAGTGCTAGTATTACTAGTAGTACTTACTACTACGAGTAGTACTTGTACAACTACGAGTAGTACTAGTACTACTAGTACTACTATAAGAAGTACTAGTAGTACTTGTACTACTACGAGTAGTACTAGTAGTACTTGTACTACTACGAGTAGTACTAGTAGTACTTGTACTACTACGAGTAGTACTAGTAGTATTTGTACTACTACGAGTAGTACTAGCACTACAACTACTGGTAGTAGTAGTACATGTACTAGTAGTAGTACTAGTAGATTGTACTAGTACAACTACTACTAGTACATATTGTTAATACATACTAGTAGTACGAGTAGTATAGACAAGTAGTACATACTAATATATACTGCCCGTACTAGTACATAATATTACTATTTTTAGTACTACTGCTAGTACTTGTATTATTAGTCGTACATACTAGTATGCACTACTAGTCTTAGTACTAGTAGTACTATTATGCACTAGTAGTATGTACTACTAGTACTAGAACTACTAGTACATACTAGTACAGCAGTGTTACTAGTACTAGTATGTACTAGTATTACTTACTACTACGAGTAGTACTAGTAGTACTTGTACTACTACGAGTAGTACTAGTAGTACTTGTACTACTATAAGTAGCACTAATAGTACTTGTACTATTAAGAGTTGTACAAGTTGTACTTGTACTACCACGAGTTGTACTAGTAGTACTTGTAATATTACGAGTAGTACCAGTATTATTAGTTGTACATTTTACTACAAGTAATACTAGTAGAACTAGTTCTACATGAACTACTAGTATGTACTAGCAGTACATACTAGTAGTATTAGTACTAATACTACTAGTATGTACTAGCAGTACATACTAGTAGTATTAGTACTAATATTAATAGTACTAAAAGTTCTAACTCTACTAATAATACATACTAGTTCTAATAATACTTACTAGTATGTACTAGAATTATGTACTAGAATACATACTTGGAGTATTAGTAGTACACACTAGTATGTACTAATAGTAGTAATAGTATGTACTAGTAGTGCTAGTATTACTAGTTGTACTTACTGCTACGAGTAGAACTAGTAGTACTTGTACTACTACGAGTAGTACTAGTAGTACTTGCACTACTACGAGTAGTCTTATTACTACTGGTACTACTACTAGTAGTACTAGTACTACAAAAACTGGTAGTAGTACATGTACTTGTAGTAGTACAAGTACTATGTACAAGTACAACTACTTTTAGTAGATATATTAGTACGTACTAGTAGTACTAGTTGTATAGACAAGTAGTACAAACTAATGCATACAACCAGTACTAGTACATAATATTACATCAACTAGTACTACTTCTAGTACTAGTATTACTAGTATGTAGTAGTACTAGTATTAGTAGTAATATTATGTACTAGTAGTATGTACTACTAGTACTACCACTACTAGTACACACTAGTACAAGTAGTGTTACTAGTATTAGTATGTACTAATAGTGCAAGTATTACTAGTAGTACTTACTACTACGAGTAGTACTAGTAGTACTTGCACTACTACGAGTAGTACTTGCAGTACTTGTACTACTACGAGTATTACTAGTAGTAGATATTACTACTAGTAGTACTAATAGAACTAGTTCTGCATGTGCTATAAGTATGTACTAACAGTACATACTAATAGTATTAACACAAATACTAGTAGTAATAGTACTAGTACTAGAAGTACTAATTCTACTAGTAGTACATACTAGTACAAATAGTACTTACTAGTATGTACTACAAGTATGTACTGGAATACATACTTGGAGTATTAGTAGTATATACTAGTATGTACTAGTAGTAGTGGTATGTACTAGTAGTGCTAGTATTACTAGTTGTAATTACTAATACGAGTAGTACTAGTAGTACTTATACTACTACGAGTAGTACTAGTAGTACTTGTACTACTACGACTAGTACGAGTATTAACTGGTAGTAGTAGCGCAAGTACTAGTAATAGTACTAGTAGTATGTACTAGTACAACTACTACTAGTACATGTTATTAGTACATACTAGTAGTACTTGTAGTATAGACAACTAGTACATACTAATATATACTACCCGTACTAATACATAATATTACTACTACTAGTACTACTGCTAGTACTAGTATTAGTAGTACTATTATGCACAAGTAGTATATACTACTAGTACAAGTAGTAGTGTTACTAGTACTAGTATGTACTAGTAGTGCTAGTATTACAAGTAGTACTTACTACTACGAGTAGTACTAGTAGTACTTGTACTAGTACGAGTAGTACGAGTATTAACTGGTAGTAGTAATACAAGTACTAGTAGTAGTACTAGTAGTATGTACTAGTACAACTACTACTAGTACATGTTATTAGTACATACTAGTAGTACTTATAGTATAGACAACTAGTACATACTAATATATACTATCCGTACTAATACATAATATTACTACTACTAATACTACTGCTAGTACTAGTATTACAAGTAGTACATATTAGTATGTACTACTAGTACTAGCACTATTAGTACATACTAGTACTAGTAGTGTTACTAGTACTAGTATGTACTAGTAGTGCTAGTATTACTAGTAGTACTTACTACTATGAGTAGTACTAGCAGTACTTGTACTACTACGAGAAGTACTAGTAGCACTTGTACTACAACGAGTAGTACAAGTACTACAACTACTCCTAGTAGAAGTACATGTACTAGTAGTAGTACTAGTAGTATCTACTAGTACAACTACTACTAGTACATATTTTCACTACATACTAGTAGTACTAGTAGTATAGACTAGAAGTACATACTAATATATACTACCCGTACTAGTACATAATTTTACTACTACTAGTACAACTTTTAGTACTAGTTTTACTAGTAGTACATACTAGTATGTACTACTAGTAGTAGTATTAGTAGTACTATTATGTTCTAGTAGTATATACTACTAGTACTAGCACTACTAGTACATACTAGTACTAATAGCGTTATTAGTACTAGTATGTACTAGTAGTGCTAATATTACTAGTAGTACTTACTACTACGAGTAGTACTAGTTGTACTTGTTCTACTACGAGTAGTACTAGTAGTACTTGTGATTCTACGAGTAGTACGAGTACTACATCTACTGGTAGTAGTAGTACATGAACTAGTAGTATGTACTAGTACAACTACTACTGGTATATATTATCAGTACATACTAGTTGTACTAGTAGTATAGACAAGTAATACATACTAATATATACTATCCATACTACTACATATTATTACTACTACTAGTACTACCGTTAATACTTGTATTAATAGTAGTACATACTAGTATGTACTACTAGTACTAGCTCTACTAGTACTAGTAGTATTATGTATTAGTAGTGGTAGTATTACTAATAGTACGTACTACTAGGAATAGTACTAGTAGTACGAGTATTACAAGTAGTACATACTACTAATAATAGTACTAGTAGAACTAGTTCTACATGTATTAGTAGTATTAGTACTAACTTCCAGTACTTACTACTACGAGTAGTACTAGTAGTCTTTGTACTACTATGAGTAGTACTTGTACTACTACGAGTAGTACTTGTACTACTACGAGTAGTACAAGTACTACTACGAGTAGTACGCGTATTAATAGTAGTACATACTACTACTAGTAGTATTAGTAGAACTAGTAATATTAGTACTAGTACTAGAAGTATTAATTCTACTAGTAGTACATATTAGTACTTACTAGTATGTACTACAAGTATATACTAGAATACATACTTGAAGTATTAGTAGTATATACTAGTATGTACTAGTAGTAGTAGTAGTAGTATGTACTAGTAGTGCTAATATTACTAGTAGTACTTACTACTACGAGTAGTACTAGTAGTACTTATACTACTACAAGTAGTACTAGTAGTGCTTATACTACTACGAGTAGTACGAGTACTACAACTACTGGTAGTAGTTGTACATACTAATATATACTACATGTACTAGTACTAATATGTACTAGTACTAGTAATACTGCTAGTACTAGTATTAGTAGTACTATTATGTACTAGTAGTATGTACTACTAGTACTAGCACGACTAGTAATACTAGTACTAATAGTGCTATTAGTACTAGTATGTACTAATAGTTGTAGTATTACTAGTAGTACTTACTACTACGAGTAGTACTAGTAGTACTTGTACTACTACGAGTAGTACTAATAGTACTTAAACTACTACGAGTAGTACGAGAATTACTAGTAGTAAAAATACTAATACTAGAAGTACTTGTAGTAGAAGTACTAGTACTAATACCAGTAGTATTAGTACTAGTAGTACTAGAAGTACTATACTACATACTAGTAGTATTAGTACTAGTACTCGTAGTATTAGTACTAGAACTAGAAGTACTAATTCGACTAGTGGTACATGCTAGTACTAATAGTGCTAACTAGTATGTACTACAAGTATGTACTAGAAAACCTACTTGGAGTATTAGTAGTATGTACTAGTATATACTACCCGTACTAATAGTTCTAGTAGAACTAGTTCTACATGTACTTACTACTACTAGTAATTACTACTACTAGTAGTTCTAGTAGAACTAGTTCTACATGTACTACTTGTATGTACAAGCAGTACATACTAGTAGTATTAGTACTAATACTAGTAGTATTAGGACTAGTCTTAAAAGTACTAATTCTACTAGTTGTACATACTAGTACTAATAGTACTTACTAGTATGCACTACAAGTGTGTACTAGAATACATACTTGGAGTATTAGTAGTAGTAGTAGGAGTATGTACTAGTATTGCTAGTATTACTAGTAATACTTATTACTACGAGTAATACTAGGAGTACTTGTACTACTGCGAGTAGTACTAGAAGTACTTGTACTACTACAACTAGTGGTAGTACTAAAACTACTGGTAGTAGTAGTAGTAGTATGTACTAGTACAACTACTACTAGTAGTAGTACTAGTAGTATGTACTAGTACAACTACTACTAGTAGTAGTACTAGTAGTATGTATTAGTACAACTACTACTAGTACATATTATAAGTACAAGCTAGTAGTACTTGCAGGATAGACAAGTAGTACATACTAATATATACTACCCGTACTAGTACATTAAATTACTAATATTATTACTACTGCTAGTACTAGTATTAGTAATACTATTATGTACTAGTAGTATATACTACTAGTACTAGCACGACTTGTATATACTAGTACTAGTAGTGTTACTATTACTAGTATGTACTAGTAGCACTAATATTACTAGTAATACTTACTACTATGAGTAGTACTAGTAGTACTTGTACAACTACGAGTAGTACTAGTAGTACAAGTAGTACATACACTACTAGTTGTACTAGTTCTACACGTACTACTAGTATGTATTGTGAGTACATACTTGTAGTATTAGTACTAATACTAGTAGTATTAGTACTAGTATTAGTACTAGTACTAGTAGTATTAGTACTAGTACTAGTACTAGTAGTATTAGTACTAATAATAGAAGTACTAATTCTAATAGTAGTACATACTAGTACTAATAGTATATACTAGTATGTACTAGAATACATACTTGGAGTATTAGTAGTACATACTAGTATGTAGTAGTAGTAATAGTAGTATATACTAGTAGTGCTAATATTACCAGTAGTACTTACTACTACTCTAGTAGTACTTTTACTACTACGAGTAGTCATTGTAAAACTTGTACTACTACGAGTAGTACGAGTACAACAACTACTGGTAGTAGTAGTACATGTACAAGTAGTAGTACTAGTAGTATGTACTAATACAACTACTACTAGTACATATTATTAGTACATACCAGTAGTACTAGTAGTATAGAAAAGTAGTACATACTAATATATACTACCCGTACTAGTAAATATTATTACTACTACTAAAACTACTACTAGTACTAGCACGACTAGTACTAGTAGTATTATTATGTACTAGTAGTATGAACTGCTAGTACTAGCACGACTAGTATGTACTAGTACTAGTAGTTTGACTAGTGCTAGTATGTACTAGTAGTGCAAGTATTACTCGTAGTACTTACTACTACGTGAGTACTAGTAGTACTTGTACTACTAGTAGTACTTGTACTACTACGAGTAGTACTAGTTGTACTAATAGTACATACTACTACTAGTAGTACTAGTAGAACTTGTTCTACATGTACTACGAGTATGTACTGACAATACATACTAGTAGTATTAGTACTAATACTAGAAGTATTAGTACTAGTACTAGCAGTATTAGTACTAGTACTAGAAGTACTACTTTTACTAGTAGTACATACTAGTTTTAATAGAACTTACTAGTATTTATTACAAGTATGTACTAGAATACTTACTTTGAGTATTAGTAGTACATACTAGTATGTACTACTAGTAGTAGTAGTAGTATGTACTAGTCGTGCTAGTATTATTAGTAGTACTTACTACTACGAGTAGTACGAGTAGTACGAGTACTATAACTACTGGTAGTTGTAGTACATGTACTAGTAGTAGTACTAGTACAACTACAACTTGTATATATTATTAGTACATACTAGTAGTACTAGTACCATAGACAAGTAGTACATATTAATATATACTACCCGTACTAGTACATGAGATTACTACAACTAGTACTACTGCTAGTACTAGTATTACTAGTAGTACATACTAGTATTACTATTACGAGTAGTGTTACTAGTACTAGTATTTACTGGTAGTGCTAGTATTACTAGTAGTACTTACTACTACGTGTAGTACTAGTAGTACTTCTACTACTACGAGTATTACTAGTAGTTCTTATACTGCTACGAGTAGTACGAGTATTACTAGTAGTACATACTACTAATAATAGTACTAGTAGAACTTTTTCTACATGTACTACTAGTATGTACTAGAAGTACATACTAGTAGTATTAGTACTAATACTAGTAGTATTAGTACTGGTACAAGAAGTACTAATTCTACTAGTAGTACATACTAGTACTAGTAGTACTTATTAGTACGTACAACAAGTATGTACTAGAATACAAACTTGGAGTATTAGTAGTACAATGTCATAGTAGTAGTATATACTAGTAGTGTTAGTATTACCAGTATTACTTACTACTACGAGTCATACTTGTAGTACTTGCACTACTACGAGTAGTACTAGTAGTACTTACTAGTACAAATGGTATCTACTAGTATGTACTACAAGTATGTACTAGAATACATACTTGGAGTATTAGTAGTACATACTAGTATGTACTAGTAGTAGTAGTAGTAGTATGTACTAGTAGTGCTAGTATTACTAGTAGTACTTACTACTACAAGTAGTCCTAGTAGTACTTGTACTACTACGAGTAGTACTAGTTGTACTTGTACTACTACGAGTAGTACTAGTAGTACTAGTACTACTACGAGTAGTACGAGTACTACAACTACTGGTAGTTGTAGTACCAGTAGTATGTAAGAGCACAATTACTACTAGTACATATTATTAGATTATAGTAGTAGTACTAAGAGTATAGACAAGTAGTACATACTAATATATACTATCCGTACTAAGACATAATATAACTACTACTAGTATTACTGCTACTACTAGTATTACTAGTAGTACATACTAGTATGTACTACTAGTACTAGTATTAGTAGTACTATTATGTACTAGTAGTATGTACTACCGATACTAGCACTACTGGTACATATTAGTATTAGTACTGTTACTAATACTAGTATGTACTAGTGGTTTTAATATTACTAGTAGTACTTACTACTACGAGTAGTACTAGTAGTACTTGTATTATTACGAGTAGTACTAGTAGTATTAGTATTAATACTAATAGTATTAGTATTAATACTAGTAGTATTAGTTTTAGTACTAGAAGTACTACATCTACTAGTAATACATACTAGTACTAATAGTACTTACTAGAATTTACTAAATGTATGTACTAGAATTCATACTTGGAGTATTAGTAGTACATACTAATAGTATGTACTAGTTGTAATTGTATTATGTTCTAGTTGTAATTGTACTACTACAAGTAGTACTAGTAGTACTTGTACTATTACGAGTAGTACTAAGAGTACTTATACTACAATAAGTAGTACTAGAGATACTGGTACTACTACGAGTAGTACGAGTACTACAACTACTGGTAGTAGTAGTACATGTATTAGTAGTAGTACTAGTAGTATGTACTAGTACAACTCCTACTAGTACTTATAATTAGTACATACGAGTAGTACTAGTAGTATAGACAAGTAGTACATCCTAATATATACTACCCGTACTAGTACATAATATTACTACTACTAACACAACTAGTACGTACTAGT
Source organism: Amborella trichopoda (assembly GCF_054954075.1). Taxonomy (NCBI): domain Eukaryota; kingdom Viridiplantae; phylum Streptophyta; class Magnoliopsida; order Amborellales; family Amborellaceae; genus Amborella; species Amborella trichopoda. The sequence goes on from NC_142344.1 coordinate 25,841,698, forward strand.
AGTTGTAATAATAGTACGTACTAGTAGTGCTAGTATTACTAGTAGTACTTACTACAACGAGTAGTACTAGTAGTACTTATACTACTATGAGTAGTACTAGTAGTACTTGTACTACTACGAATAGTACTAGTAGTACTACGAATAGTACTAGTAGTACTTGCACTACTACATACTAGTACTAGTACTGGTATATACTGGTATATACTGGTATATACCAGTATATATTAGTACTAGTATATACTAGTATATACTAGTACTAATATATACTAGTACTAGTATATATATTAGTATACTAGTATATATACTAGTATATATATTAGTATACTAGTACATATACAAGTATACTAGTATATATACTAGTACTAATACTAGTATATACTAGTATACTAGTACTAGTACTAGTACTAGTATATACTAGTAAGTACTAGAATATATTAGTACTAGTATATACTAGTACATAATAGCATATACTAGTACATACTAGTATATATTAGTACATACTAGTATATACTAATACTAGTACTAGTACTAGTATATACTAGTACTAGGACTAGTACTAGTATATATACTAGTATATATACTAATATACTAGTATATACTAGTATATATATTAGTATATACTAATATAAACTAGTATACTAGTATATATACAAGTATATATACCAGTATACTAATACTAGTATATATACTAGTATACTGGTATATATACTCGTATATATACTGGTATATATACTCGTATATATACTAGTATATACTAATATATATACTAGTATATATACTAATATATACTAGTATATATATACTAGTATACATATACTAGTATACTAGTATATATTAGTATATATATACTAGTATATACTAGTATATACTAGTATACAAGTATATACTACTAGTATATACTTGTATACTAGTATATACTAGTATATACTAGTATATATATACTAATATATACTAGTATACTAGTATATGTATACTAGTATATATATACTAGTATATACTAGTATATATATACTAGTTTTACTAGTACACTAGTATATACTAGTACATTAGTATACTAGTATATATATACTAGTATACATACTAGTATATATACTAGTACTAGTACTAGTATATAAACTAGTATATATATACTAGTATACATACTAGTATATACTAGTATTCTAATATATACTAGTATCAGTATATACTAGTATTAGTATATACTAGTATATTACTATATATTAGTATATGCTAGTATGCTAGTATATATACTAGTATATACTAGTATATCCTAGTATATATATTAATATATATACTTGTATATATACTAGTTTATACTAGTATATATACTAGTACTAAGATTAGTATATACTAGTATACTAGTATATACAAGTATATACTAATATATACTAGTATATATTAGTATATACTAGTACTAGTATATATTCGTATATACTAGTATATACTAGTACTAGTATATATACTACTATACTAGTATAAATACTAGTATACTAGTACTAGTATATACTAGTATATACTAGTACTAGTATATACTAATATATACTAGTATATACTAGTACTAGTATATACTAGTATATACTAGTACTAGTATATACTAGTATATACTAGTACTAGTATATACTAGTATATTCTAGTATATATATATGTATATACTAGTACTAGTATATATAATAGTATACTAGTATATATACTGGTATATATACTAGTATATATACCGGTATATACTTGTATATACTAGTATATGTACTAGTATATATACTGGTACTAGTATATGCTAGTACCAGTATATATACTAGTACATATACTAGTATATACTAGTACTAGTATATATACTAGTATATACTGGTAGTATATATTAGTATATACTAGTACTAGTATATACTAGTATATACTAGTATATTCTAGTATATACTAGTATATTCTTGTATATACTAGTATATACTAGTATATATACTAGTATATACTAGTATAGACTTATATATATACTAGTATATGTACTAGTATTAGTACTAGTATATACTAGTATACTAGTATACTAGTATATACTAGTACTAGTATATACTTGTACTAGTATATACTAGTACTAGTATATACTAGTATATACTTGTACTAGTATATACTAGTACATATTTGTATATACTAGTATTAGTATATACTAATATATATACTAGTATGTATATTAGTACTAGTATATACTAGTATATATACTAGTACATACACTAGTACTAGTATATACTAGTACATTCTAGTATATATATAGTAGTATATACTAGTATATACTAGTATATACTCGGATATACTAGTATATATATACTAGTATATATACTAGTACTAGTATATACTAGTATATATATAGTAGTATATACTAGTATACTGGTATATACTAGTATATACTCGTATATACTAGTATTTATACTAGTATACATACTAGTACTAGTATATATACTAGTATATTAATATATATACTAGTAATTATACTAGTATATTAGTATATATACTAATACTAGTATGTATACTAGTACTGGTACTGGTATATACTAGTACTAGTATATACTAGTATATTCTAGTATATATATTAGTATATACTAGTACTAGTATATATACTAGTATACTAGTATATATACTAGTATATATACCAGTATATACTCGTATATACTAGTATATGTACTAGTATATATATTGGTACTAGTATATGCTAGTACCAGTATATATATTAGTACATAAACTAGTATATACTAGTACTAGTTTATATACTAGTATATACTAGTATATTCCAGTATATACTAGTATATATACTAGTATATACTAGTATAGACTAGTATATATACTAGTACTAGTATATACTAGTACTAGTATATACTTGTACTAGTACATACTAGTACATATTAGTATATACTAGTACTAGTATATACTAATATATATACTAGTATGTATACTAGTACTAGTATATATTAGTATATATACTAGTATATACACTAGTACAAGTATATACTAGTATATACTCGTATATATATAGTAGTATATACTAGTAAACAAGTATATACTAGTATATACTCGTATATACTAGTATATATACTAGTATATATACTAGTACTAGTATATACTAATATATATATAGTAGTATATACTAGTATACTGGTATATACTAGTATATACTCGTATATACTAGTATTTATACTAATATACATACTAGTACTAGTATATATACTAGTATATTAGTATATAAACTAGTATATATACTAGTATACTAGTATATATACTAATACTAGTATGTATACTAGTACTGGTATATATACTGGTATATATACTGGTATATATACTCGAATATATACTAGTATATATACCAATATATATACTGGTATATATACTAATATATACTAGTATATATATACTAGTATATATATACTACTTTATATATACTAGTATAAATATACTAATATATATACTAGTATATATATATTAGTATATCTATACTAGTATATATACTAATATACTAGTATATACTAGTATATATATACTAGTATATATTAATATATACTAGTATATATATACTAGTATAAATATACTAATATACATATTAGTATATATATATTAGTATATACTAGAATGTATATACTAGTATATACTAGTATATATATACTAGTATATACTAGTATATACTAGTATATATATATACTAGTATATACTAGTATATATATATACTAGTATATACTAGTATATGTACTAGTATATATACTGTACTAGTACTAGTATATATACTAGTATATACTTGTTTATACTAGTATATTAGTATATACTAGTATATACTAGTATACTAGTATATACTAGTATTAGTATATACTAGTATCAGTATATACTAGTATATTAGTATATACTAGTATATACTAGTATACTAGTATATATACTTGTATATACTAGTATATACTAGTATGTATACTAGTATATATACTTGTATATATACTAATACTAGTATTAGCATATACAAGTATATACTAGTATATATTAGTATGTATACTAGTATATATACTTGTATATATACTAGTATATACTAGTATATATACTAATACTAGTATTAGTATATACTAGTATACTAGTATATACTAATATATACTAGTATATACTAGTACTAGTATATACTAATACTAGTATATATACTAGCATACTAGTATATATACTAGTATATATACTAGTATACTAGTATATATACTTGTATAAATATATATATTAGTATATTAGGATATAAACTAGTATATATACTAGTACTAGTACTAGTATATACCAGTATACTAGTACTAGTATGAGTACTAGTATATACTAGTATACTAGTACTAGTACTAGTACTAGTATATACTAGTTTATATACTAGTATATGTACTAGTACTAGTACTAGTATATACTAGTATACTAGTATATACTAGTACTAGTATATACTAGTACTAGTATATACTAGTATATACTTGTACTAGTATATACTAGTACATATTAGTATATACTAGTACTAGTATATACTAATATATATACTAGTATGTATACTAGTACTAATAAATGCTAGTATATATACTAGTATATACACTAGTACTAGTATATACTAGTATATACTAGTATATATATAGTAGTATATACTAGTATACTAGTATATACTTGTACTAGTGTATATACTAGTATATATACTAGTATATACACTAGTACTAGTATATACTAGTATATATATAGTAGTATATACTAGTAAACTGGTATATACTAGTATATACTCGTATATACTAGTATTTATACTAGTATACATACTAGTACTAGTATATTAGTATATATACTAGTATATATACTAGTATACTAGTATATATACTAATACTAGTATGTATACTAGTGTACTGGTATATATACTGGTATATATACTGGTATATATACTCGTATATATACCAGTATATATACTAGTATATATATACTAGTATTGACTAGTATATATATACTAGTATATACTAGTATATACTAGTATATATATACTAGTTTATATATACTAGTATAAATATACTTATATATGTACTAGTATATATATACTAGTATATACTAGTATATATACATATATACTAGTATATACTAGTATATACTAATATATACTAGTATATATATACTAGTATATATATACTAGTATAAATATACTAATATACATACTAATATATATATACTAGTATATATATACTAGTATTTACTAGTATATACTAGAATATATTTACTAGTATATACTAGTATGTATATACTAGTATATACTAGTATATGTACTAGTATATATACTTGTACTAGTACTAGTATATATACTCGTATATACTCGTATATACTAGTATACTAGTATATACTAGTATATATTAGTATGTATATACTAGTATATATACTAGTATATACTAATCTCAATTTGCTGATGACACCAATTTTGATTTGAAAGCGGATCCTACCTCTATCTCCACTATTCAAGAAGCCCTTGAACTTAACTCTATTGTGCCCAACAGCAACGAGTGGAGCCAGCGATTGTAGCGGTAGCGAAACGAGCCCCGGAGTGCTTTCTAGGCAAAGACGCTTTTTGCCACAGGTGTCAGCACAAATCAGAGGCTTTATGGCTCTCCTCTAAGGACCTCGTTACCTGCTTAATGTTCAATGGATGGCAAACTTGTGGCGGGTATCCCATTTGGACAACAAGTGACTTTTTGCCAAATGTGGGAGGTTTGAATAGAGTGAAACAAGAATTGCGCTCTTGGAAAGAGTTGCGCCCTCAAGATTTTTTGTGTGCTCTCGAATCTTAGAAGCTATGCTTCTTATGTGTCAGCTTGGAGCCCTTCCAAGATGGCACTCCTTCAGTTGGAAAAGCTCTGTAGTCCTGTGGGGAGGCCCTTCTGGGCATGGCTTTCATCGAATGAATTGGTCGTTATGCACTTCAACTAAGGACTAAGGAGGGTTGGGTCTTCTTTCTATAACACGCCAGGCGATTGCTTTAGTTGGTCAATGGTTTACTAAGGCTATTACGGGATAGGCCCGCCCCATGGAAAGTCTTGTTTAGGCAGGCAATTTCCTCTGTGGTTCCATATGGGCGTCAAATATGGACCGGTCTTACAGGATGTGCGTGCTCACCTGCACTGACCCTATGAAACTAACTCACGGACCCTCTTCGAGCCATGTGGAAGAAGAGGGCGACTAAGACAACACACATGCTGTGGCTTGGTTTGCCCATGAGTAAGGGCTGATCCTTCCCTACCATGTCACTCTGGTGGAAGCCACATATCCAGATAATCGCTCATTGGGAGCTGCTTTCACTCGAATTGGACCTATCTTGTATCATCATGGAATGATGACTCCGGCAGAAAAGTTTGATTCTATTGCCAAAGAGTGGTACTCGGAGACTGATATTCAACATGTTGATTCCCTTACTCCAGCTCAAGCTCGTTTAGCTGCGCATACCTTTCTTCCAGAAGAGTCTGATCTGATACATCATCTGTCTTCCACCTCTTCTTGGTGGCGTGATTGAAAATGGCATTCTCGAAAACATCTTTGAACTCTGTTTCTCACATGTATCAATTACTACATTCCCCCCTCCTCCTGTAGCCAAACTTAATCGCTTATGGAAGTGAAGATGGTTTTTTGGTTTCATAACCTTTTCTTTTAGTGTGCACCCATACAGTTTCAACTCAAGTTTGTTTTATGGTTACTTGTGCACAACGGCTTAGCAACTGGGCAAAGACTAAGACATTTCCGAATCACACGAGGCCCTTGCAACTATTGTGGACACAACTCAACTCTTCGACAAACATTTTTGTACTGCCCTAGAGCAAAATCTAGATGGAATTAGGTTTTCGACAAGGTCTTCTTCAATATGGATGCTCTTCGGCATGATCATGTAATCCGAAGCACCAAAACGGGAATTTCCCCAGCAAGAGCCGAGCGAGTTCAGTATTATATTTACGTAACAAGGCATTAAAGCTTAGGCTTTCGCGCTAGCGCGCTCACTTTTTCTCGACCAATTTTTGTAGTAAGCCGCAACCATAAGCAACTTTGAGAGAGCGCGCGGCGTGCTATTATTTATTCGCTCCTTAATAGCAGCGGCTAACTATGAAAAATCGGCTTTCGCGCTAGCGCGCTCTCCCTTTGCTGCTTATGCTGCTTACCGATTTTTAATAGTTAGCCGCAACCATAAGCAGCTTTGAGAGAGCGCGCGGCGCGCTATTATTTATTCGCTCCTTAATAGCAGCGGCTAACTATGAAAAATCGACTTTCGCCCGCGCTCTACCTTTGCTGCTTATGCTGCTTACCTTTATAGTCTTGCGACTTCGTTCCTCCCATAACATCCAGACTGTGGTAAACAAATAGGGATAGCCAGACATTCAAAAGACCTTCTGACTTGAATCTGAAAGCAATCCAGGTCCTGAGCATGTTTGAAATAGATGTGTCTGAGATAAGTCTTTTACCGCACCTCCATGCAACAGATCTCCAAATACCCAAAAGAAAACACAATGGAAAAGCAAATTGCAAAGACTATCATCATTAGAGCGGCAAAAGGGGCACACGAAATCCGTAGATATCCCTCTTTGCTGTAAAAGAGAGAAGGTGGGAAGTCGATGATGAATAGCCAGCCAAGAAAACCATTTGGCCCTGGGGTGGCACTTCGAAGACCACAAAGCTTTGAAGATTGGTTGAATGGAGCCTCTATTCCGAAGAAAATTCCACGCCTCCTTAATAGAGAATAACCCATTAGAAGAATGGATCCACACCAGGAAATCTCGCTGTGGTTGTAACTCCGATTATTTAAGAAGGGGCTTCGATCTCCTTCCAAATTCTAATCAGAGGACCAGAAGTAGGAGAAGGGAGCGACATTTCTGAGGGGAACCTTGCAAATAATCAGCTACCTTAGGTTCAGCAAGAACATCAAGATCTTCATGAACCTGTGCACCATAAGACTCCCAAATAGACTTCTCTGATAACCAAGGATCTGCCCAGAAATCCACTGTCAGGCCGTCCCCAATAATCCACCTGACATTATGTCTGAGATAAGATAATCCCATTTGAATTCCCTTCCAGGCATAAGAGCAATTGAGGTTTTTTGAATCCTTTTATATTATAGATGAACTTCTGAAATATCTATGCTTGAAAAAACAAGAAATAAGAGAGGTGGGATTTGCAACCAGTCTCCAAGCCAGTTTCATCATAAATGCAGTATTTTTGTATTCTATATTGCTTGTACCCAATCCACCCTCTTCCGTAGGTTGACATATTGTCTTCCACTTCACCAAGTGAATCCCTTTTTTTTCAGCGGTGCCTGCCCAGAGGAAATTCCGTTGCAGCCTTTCTACCATATGACATGTGCGCTTAGGAAGAACAAAAGAGAAAAGCCAAAATATTGCCGAAGAGCTGAGAACAGACTTCAATAACTGAAGACGACCTGCATAGGATAAGGATATTGCCTGCCAAGTCCCAATCTTACCAATGATTTTACCCACCAGAGAATGACAGTGACGATGCTTCAAGCCACCATGAAAAAGAGGCAACCCCAAATAACGTACCGGAAGAGATCCTTCACCAAACCCCAGATCCCTTAGAATCAGATGCTTAGAACCTGGTGATGCCCCAAAAAAGAAAACCTTGCTTTTCGCAGGGTTTATTATTTGTTTGTTTTTGCCCTGTAGATTTATCAAAATCTGAAAGGATGCACTTAATTGCAGAAGCCAATCTAGAAGATGCAAAGCAAAAAATTACTGCATCATCTGCATAGAAGAGATGGGATATACCAAAATCACAACCAGAAGGGAAAGCCACTGGGAGCATACCTTGCCTTATAAAGAAGTCCAGCTGTCTGCCCATAACCAATAAGAACAAATAAGGAGACAAAGGGTCACCCTGACGTAAACCCCGCTTCCCTCTGAAAGAACCTTTTGGGGATCCATGATGAAGAACTGAAAAGGAGGGAGAGGTAATACAATTCCGAATCCAAGAGAGAAAGATGTCCGGAAATCCCAAAGCTTGCATTCTAGCAAGAAGAAAATACCAATAAACCCGATCATATGCACTACTTAAATCCACTTGCCAGCACATCTTTGGATTTTTAGAGTATCTATAGCAAAGAGAAAGAAGTTCATTGGCCATAATGATATTGTCTGTGATCAATCTCCCCTTTCAAAAAGCTGCTTGCCTAGGATCAATGAGGTCCCCTAATACTTCCCTCAATCGATTGGAGATAACTTTGCTTATAATTTTCTAAAGAACATTGCAAAGACCAATAGGGCAAAAATCTTTCATAACAGTAGGCCTTAGGGATGAGACAAATAAAGGTTGAATTTCTCTGTTTCAGGCCTTTTTAAAAAATCCTGTAATATATATTCAAGCTGCAAATAGATCTTTTTTGATGATCTCCCAACTGGATCTGTCAAAGCACAATCAGCAAGAGTGCTAGCAAAGTCCCCTGAATCCTGAGGTAGTGAGTCCCGGCCCCCCAACTTTTATGAAGAATCCAAAATAGTATTGAAATCCCCCAACAGAAGCAAGCCCCCAGTAGTGGTAGCACATATGTCCCTCATTTTTTCCCTTTGTCAAGCTCTTTGCCCCACTGAGTTAAGGCCATAAACCCCCGAAACAGTTAAAGTGAGACCATTGCATAGGCGTGTAGCTTTCACAGTAATGATCTGTTCACTAACATCCAAAACATCAATCGAAAAAAGAGAGGTGGCATCTTCCTCCATGATGCGGGATTTTCCTTCGATCTCATTAGCTACAACATTGTCATAAAAGCCAAGTTTGCGGGATAGTAAAAAAAAGGGCTAATTTTGTCTTTTGTCTCTTTGTCTCTAGAAGAAGTGGAAAAAGCAGACCAACATTATGATTATTAACTAAATCAGCAACATCAGTAACTCTCCCCGGGCCTCTAAGACCACGAACATTCCATGAACTCACAGACATTAAAGAATCAAAGAGTGGGAGGGTTACCTGCTGAGCTGGTATTACCTTCACTAGCTAAAGTTGAATCCTTGAGAATTTATAGTTTGGGGGCTTTCATCATGGAAACTTTATTGCCACCCACTTGAAGCAATGGATTAGCTACATTGATTCTAGGCCGAATACCCTCCCTATAATGTACTAAAGAGATACCACTTCCTGCAAAAAAAGGGTTGAGTCTTCTTGATAGTTGAATCACGCATTACCCCATCTGTTGTTTTAGAACCTCCACGGTCTGTTTTCAACCTCAAAGACTCCACACCGGGGCCCTTATCATGAGACAGACTCACTTCCTGGCTATCATGTGATTCTCGAGATAGAACATCAACACTCTTCATAGAATCCCCGTCCATATCATCATCTTGCTGATCTGAGTTAGCAGTAGGCGGAGAAGAACAAACTAGTTCGTCATCCTTAGTAACCTCAGCAGCAGCGTCATCCTTAGTAACCACATCAGCAGAAAGAGAAGAAAGTGTTTCAACGACAGATTTGGTAGGAGATGAATCGACCTCGCACGGGAGATCAACTGCTGTCTCATCAGGAACATCAACACAACCCTCCTCATGGTATGGCGTCTCCAAGACAACAGGCAAAAGCACAGCAGAATCACGTGAATTATCCACCCCCGCAGTGTCCATCACTGCTGTTACAGTCACTTTGTCTTCTATGCTTGCAGAAGAACCTCATTAGAAGCCAGAACTTCCTCATCCTTCAGGTTCTCCAAGGCTTGAAATGCATTCTCCACATTATCGACCACTTTCTTCTTATATAGAAACTGTTTTCTGCCCCTCATGACACACCAACCTTCCTCACTAGACGTGAGCTTAACAGAGCCACCATTTGTACCCATATGAAGTTTAGAGGACCCATTTTGATAAGATATATGAGATTCCCCAGACAAAGGAGTCTTGCATAGATCTGAAGAATGCCCCATTCTCTTGCAAGATGAGCAAGAAGTTGGGAGAAATTCATACACTATCGGTTGTTTATGTTGTTTTCCTTTGACATCAAACCAAACCTCACTCAAGCGAGGCTTCTCCAAATCCAGAGACTGGTTCAGTTCGCATTCGCAACTTGGTCGGTTTGTCCATAAAGATAGGCTTTCCTACTGATGAAGAAATTCGAAACAGAAATTCTGGCTCCCAGAAAACCATTGGAAGACCAGGAAGCTTAATCCATACAGGTACTTCTTGCCTTGACTTCCTTAAAGGAGTAGCGATGGGGTCCCAATCTTGTAGAACTAAACACTTCTTGTTAACAAACCATGGGCCCCCCGTTCTGGCAATCTCCATTTCTGGAATGCTCCCAAAACGGAAAACTAAAAAACCATCGTTCAGAGAGAAGATCTCAAGATCATTCTCTAGCTTCCACATCTTTTTCAACATGGTTTTCATATAGTTCCATTCCGGCCTTCTTCCAAGGAAGTAACCAAGGAGACAATTCTCCCATCTACCCAAACAAGCATCCACAATAGTATCTTCAATTTTTATAACACACTTTCCATCCACAACCTCAGAATTTTACCAAGATCTTAAAAGTAGAAAACCCCAGATTGAATCCCCTTCTCACCAAAGAGCAAATCCGAAGATTTACCTTTGCTCCAACAATTAGATCCTATGCTCCAATTAATATTCTATGTTAATTTAGAGTTGAAAGGCGGCCTCCTCTAGACTAGTTTTAGCAGTGGCCAACCTTGAGGACTCACCAACCACCAAACTACCTTCACGGGCATCTTTCTTTGCTCGATCAAATTCAACAGAGGCAATAGCCCTTTACTCATGAGTTTGTTTGCAGTAGTAGGGGCAGGTGCACTCGCCTCAGTCACCAAAAAGAAGCAGCAACCTCCTCTCGACTTACAACCTCTCGACTAGACCCAGAACCAGCAACGTGAAAACCATCTCTAATAGCAGCACCTCCCACAATAGTATGAGCATCTCCAATAACAGCAGTTTTAGGAACACCGATTATAACATCATCTTTGAAACTACCACGAGCATCACCAGTAACAGCAGCACTTCTAGCTTCATCGTGATCATTAACATTCCCAATATCAGCACCTACAGCGGCAGCCTGTGCAACACGAACAGAAAGTCCAATACCAACGTCTCCAACAGCATCACCCTTGAAACCATCACCATGAGAGATCGCAACGTTCTCAGAACTTTGTTTTGTAATATCGTCTCCTTCATGACGCCCAAAAACAGATCCATTCATGTTACGGTTAACAGGTCTTCCAGAAACCTTAACATCGCCATAAACCTTATCACCGCCATTGTTAATGTCATCGTCGTTACCCTCAAGAGAACCAGTAGGGAAAGCGTCATTATCACTGCCAGCAACTCCACGAGCATCATCAATAACACTGCCAACAGCAACCTTAACAGTTTCGTCATTAATAAAACCAGGACCCTTACGATCACCATTACCATCAAGAAAACCAGTAGCAAGAGCCTCACGATGGCCAGATCTGGGAGATCCATTGCCACCGCCAAGGAGATCAGATCTGCCATGTATAAGATCTATTTCTTTATCTCCAGTATTAGCACCAGCAGCATCTTCAATAAGTACAACAGCATCATCCTCCTTAAGAAAACCAGCAACTTCACTGTCCAAAAAACCACTAGTAGGGATGTCTTTTGCATCGTCACCCAACACGAAAGGCATAGATCTTGGATCTGGGGGCTTTCCCGCCATGGGAAGATCACCATTACGGTGACCTCCAGTGAAATCCATTCGCAGATCACTTCACGGCCATGGCTTCTGGGTGTCCTGGCTCTGCAACTCTCTCACGGGAGCCCTCACGGGTTTGCTTCTCTCACAGAAGCCCTCCAAGGGTTTGCTTCCAAAATTCCTGGATCAAGGCGTCTTCTCCAAGGGTTTGCTTCTCTCACGGCCTCACGGGTTTGACCCTTTCAATTACGCGCTACGGTTTTTACTATGTTTGGAAATAAACGTTGTATGGTGCATGTCTCACATTTGATTTCAACCTTAGATGGATAATGTTCCTCCCTTTCCGGAGGCTACCCCTCTGGGCGGCTACCAACACCAGTACCAGCATTCGAGGCAGAACTAAAGAAGTAGTCCCTTCTCCCGGAAAATAGAGTAGGTGACTCCCCTTGGGAAGAAAGATTTGTTAATGCGAGCACCTCTGGAGTTTGAACCTATTTAGGGAGAATTCGAGCTTTCTAGCCGACCTATTATTGCTCCATTCCCCTTTCCCCCGATTTAGTTATTTATTCATTTCGAGCTTCTACATCTAGAAGTGCCCGCCCAAGCAGTACCACCTATAGGCAGATCTCGGAGTGAAGCACCCACGGCCTTGGTCGCATTCAACCTATCCGAGCCTATCATATAGTGTATTAACGACGAATCAATGGGGGATTGATCAGATCCAACCCAACCCTCTAGTGAGTGCGGGGCATTAGAGTTGTTCCTATTGACCCTTCCCAATAGGTGTGATTTTTCCTCCTTATGTATGCCGGTAGCTGAATTTACGAAGAGATTTGATGACTCGGGGAGCCGCTAGCGGGACACCATTTCAATGGTGATGATGCTCGAGGTTCACAACGACCCCCTGCACCTAATGGATTCACCCTTCTTTTTCCAATCGTTTGAATCTCCCTCCAAGTCGAAGACCAGGAGACATTCCTGCATCAGAGGATCTCAATGATGTGCCCATAAATCCGCATGCAAATAACAGCTGGGCTACTAGGTCTTATATACCATAATAGCTAACATGGGTCTTTCCCGGAGCTGGAGTTGTTCAACCTTCAATGGGTGAGACCGGACGGACGAAGGGGATGAACCAAAGAGAAGGAATGTGATGCAGATTGACACAATTATGATAGTCTTTCTCGATTTGGAACACGGCAAACACCCTACACACTTTCAAGCGTTTGTTAGCAACTCCAAATCCGAAGTTTGTAGGCTTCTAAATATAGCAGCTATCAATACCTCTACCCCAACTGATCGTTCCTGGGTTATGGATTCACCCTCATTAGTTATAGACTAACCCTCCTTCACAATATTTATACTGTAAAGCGGACGTGTCAAAATACGCTCCGTCACTTACATTGTTCTGCAGTAGACGGAAAAGCTTCCTTGTACCTCCAATAGAAAGAAGGATTCAAGCTATCCGATTTTTAATCCTTCTGCAACTATCCCGTCCACCCATCCTTCTCCATCTTGTTCCTCGTTCCTCCCCTCATCCCCAACCCCACTTCCTTAATTCCTCGGGAGACATGGCAATGATGTGCCAATCCTAAATCCTACCCTTAACAGCATAAAGGATCGTTACCCCCCTGGCTGCGCCTCCGGAGCATTGCCAGGTCTTTCGTATAGTAATAGTAGTGACTGACCAGAGGGAGAGGGACCGAAGGGTCCTGTAGTAAAGATGTATAGATCTTTTCTTTTTTTCTTCATTTGTGTTGTCCCACATGCTCGAAAGAGGCGATGCAACCGATGTGGACTTCGACAACCACCCAATGGAAAAGAGAGCACGATTGAGAGAACAAAAACCGGTCGGCTAGGACAATCCAATGGATAGGACGATGAAACGTCAGCTTAAGATCGGTCCGCTAACCCAAGCAAACACGAAAGAATTTGATATACTATAGTTTGTTTCAATATCAATAATTGTATATACTAGTATACTAGTATTAGTATATACTAGTATCAGTATATACTAGTATATACTAGTATACTAGTATATATACTTGTATATATACTAGTATATACTAGTATATATACTAATACTAGTATTAGTATATACTAGTATAGTAGTATATACAAGTATATACTAGTATATACTAATATATACTAGTATATACTAGTACTAGTATATACTAATACTAGTATATATACTAGTATACTAGTATATATACTTGTACTAGTATATATATTAGTATACTAGTATATAAACTAGTATATATACTAGTACTAGTACTAGTACATACTAGTATACTAGTACTAGTACTAGTACTAGTATATACTAGTATATATACTAGTATATACTAGTATATATACTAGTATCTTCAAGTATATATACTAGTATATACTAGTATATATACTAGTATATACTAGTATATACTAGTACTAGTATATATACTAGTATACTAGTATATATACTAGTATACTAGTATATATACTAGTACAGTATATGTACTAGTACTAGTATATATACTAGTAGGATATATACTAGTATACTAGTATATATACTAGTATATATACTGGTATAAATACTAGTATATATACTGGTATATACTCGTATAAACTAGTATATGTACTAGTATATATACTAGTACTAGTACTACAACGAGTAGTACGAGTACTACAACTACTGGTAGTTGTAGTACTAGTAGTATGTAAGAGTACAATTACTACTAGTACATATTATTAGATTATAGTAGTAGTACTAAGAGTATAGACAAGTAGTACATACTAATATATACTATCCGTACTAAGACATAATATAACTACTACTAGTATTACAAGTAGTACATACTAGTATGTACTACTAGTACTAGTATTAGTAGTACTATTATGTACTAGTAGTATGTACTACTGATACTAGCACTACTGGTACATATTAATATTCGTACTGTTACTAATACTAGTATGTACTAGTGGTTTTAATATTACTAGTAGTACTTACTACTACGAGTAGTACTAGTAGTACTTGTACTATTACGAGTAGTACTAGTAGTATTAGTATTAATACTAATAGTATTAGTATTAATACTAGTAGTATTAGTTTTAGTACAAGAAGTACTACATCTACTAGTAATACATACTAGTACTAATAGTACTTACTAGTATTTACTAATAGTATGTACTAGAATTCATACTTGGAGTATTAGTAGTACATACTACTAATATGTACTAGTTGTAATTGTATTATGTTCTAGTTGTAATTGTACTACTACAAGTAGTACTAGTAGTACTTGTACTATTACGAGTAGTACCAAGAGTACTTGTACTACAATAAGTAGTACTAGAGATACTAGTACTACTACGAGTAGTACGAGTACTACAACTACTGGTAGTAGTAGTACATGTATTAGTAGTAATACTAGTAGTATGTACTAGTACAACTACTACTAGTACTTATAATTAGTACATACGAGTAGTACTAGTAGTATAGACAAGTAGTACATCCGAATATATAGACAAGTAATATATATTAGTACTAGTATATACTAATACAAACTAGTATATACTAATACTAGTACGAGTACTAGTATACTAGTATAAACTAGTACTAGTACTAGTATATATACTAGTATATATACTAATATACAAGTATATACTAGTATATATAATAGTATATACTAGTAAATACTAGTATATACTAGTATACTAGTATATATACTAGTATACTAGTATATATACTAGTATATTGGTATATATACTGGTATATATACTGGTATATATACTAATATATACTAGTATATATATACTAGTATATACTAGTATATACTAGTATATATATACTAATATATACTAGTATACTAGTATATGTATACAAGTATATATACACTAGTATATACTAGAATATATATATTAGTATATACTAGTATACTAGTATATACTAGTATACTAGTATACTAGTATATATACACTAGTATATATACTAGTACTAGTACTAGTATATATACTAGTATATATATACTAGTATTCTAGTATATACTAGTACTAGTATATACTAGTATTAGTATATATTAGTATATTAGTATATACTAGTATATGCTAGTATGCTAGTATATATACTAGTATATACTAGTATATACTAGTATTTACTAGTATATATACTAATATATATTCTTGTATATATACTAGTATATACTAGTATATATACTAGTACTAGTATTAGTATATACTAATATACTAGTATATTCAAGTATATACTAGTATATACTAATATATACTAGTATATACTAGTATATACTAGTACTAGTATATACTAGTATATACTAGTACTAGTATAAATACTAGTATATATACTAGTATAAGTACTAGTATATATACTTGTACTAGTATATATACTAGTACTAGTACTAGTATATACTAGTATACTAGTACTAGTACTAGTACTAGTATGTACTAGTATATACTAGTACTAGTATATACTAGTACCAGAATATATACTAGTACACTAGTATATATACTAGTATATATACTAGTATATATACCGGTATATACTCGTATATACTAGTATATGTACTAGTATATATACTAGTACTAGTACTAGTATACATACTAATACATATACTAGTATATACTAGTATCTACTAGTATGTACTAGTACTAGTATAAACTAATACTAGTATATGTACTAACATACTAGTATAGACTTGTATATATACTAGTATATGTACTAGTACCAGTACAAGTATATACTAGTATATACTAGTACTAGTATTTACTAGAATATACTAGTACTAGTATATACTAGTACATATTAGTATATACTAGTACTAGTATATACTAATATATATACTAGTATATACAAGTATATACTAGTATATACACTAGTACTAGTATATACTAGTATATAGTAGTATATACTAGTATACTAGTATATACTAGTATACTAGTATATATTAGTATATACTCGTATATACTAGTATATATACTTGTTCTAGTATATACTAGTATATATATTAATATATACACTAGTACTAGTATATACTAGTATATACTAGTATATATATAGTAGTATATACTAGTATACTGGTATATACTCTTATATACTCGTATATACTAGTATTTATACTAGTAGTAGTATATATACTAGTATATTAGTATATATACTGTATTAGTATATATATTAGTATATTAGTATATATACTGGTATATATACTCGTATATATACTCGTATATATACCAGTATATATACCGGTATATATACTAATATATACTAGTATATATATGCTAGTATATACTAGTATATACTAGTATATATATACTAATATATATATACTGGTATATATACTAGTATATCTTAGTATATATATACTAGTATATATATACTAGTATAAATATACTAATATATATACCAGTATATATATATTAGTATATATATACTAGTATATACTGGTATATATACTAATATACTAGTATATACTAGTATATATATACTAGTATATACCAATATGTACTACTATATATATACTAGTATAACTACAGTAATATATATACAAGTATATATATACTAGTATATACTCGAATATATTTACTAGTATATATATATACTAGTATGTATATACTAATTTATACTAGTATGTATATACTAGTATATACTAGTATATGTACTAGTATATATACTAGTACTAGTACTGGTACATATACTAGTATATATTAGTATATACTAGTATACTAGTATATACTAGTATATATTTGTATGTATATACTAGTATATATATTAGTATATACTAGTATATATACTAGTATATACTAGTATACTAGTATATACTAGTATTAGTATATACTAGTATTAGTATGTACTAGTATTAGTATATACTAGTATATTAGTATATACTAGTATATGCAAGTATACTAGTATATATGCTTGTATATACTAGTATATACTAGTTTATACTAGTATATATACTAGTATATATACTAGTATATACTAGTATATATACTAGTATATACTAGTATATATATACTAGTACTAGTATTAGTATATACTACTATACTAGTATATACAAGTATATACCAGTATATACTAATATATACTAGTATATACTAGTACTAGTATATACTAATAGTAGTATATATACTAGTATATATACTAGTATACTAGTATATATACTTGTACTAGTATATATATTAGTATACAAGTATATAAACTCGTATATATACTAGTACTAGTTCTAGTATATACTTGTATACTAGTACTAGTACTTGTACTAGTATATACTAGTATACTCGTACTAGTACTAGTACTAGTATATACAAGTATATACTAGTACTAGCATATATACTAGTATATACTAGTATATATACTAGTATATTAGTATATATACTAGTATGCTAGTATATATACTAGTACTAGTATATATACTAGTATACTAGTATAAATACTAGTACTAGTATATACTAGTATATACTAATATATATACTAGTATACATACTGGTATATACTCGTATATACTAGTATATGTACTAGTATATATACTAGTACATATACTAGTATATACTAGTATATACCAGTATATATATTAGTATATATTAGTAGTATATAGTAATATATACTAGTACTAATATATACTAGTATATACTACTACTAGATACTAGTATATATACTAGTATATACTAGTATATACTAGTACATACTAGTATATATACTAGTATATGTACTAGTACTAGTACTAGTATATACTAGTATACTAGTATATACTAGCATATACTAGTACTAGTATGTACTAGTACTAGTATATACTAATATATACTTGTACTAGTATATACTAATATATATTAGTATATACTAGTACTAGTACATACTAGTACATATACTAGTATATATACTAGTATGTATACTAGTACTAGTATATACAGTAAATATACTAGTATATACACTAGTACTAGTATATACTAATATATTTATAGTGGTATATACTAGTATACTAGTATATACTCGTATATACTAGTATATATACTAGTATATATACTACTACTAGTATATACTAATATATATACTAATATATACACTAGTACTAGTTTATACTAGTATATATATAGTGGTATATACTGGTATACTAGTATATACGCGTATATACTAGTATTTATACTAGTATATGTACTAGTACTAGTACTAGTACATATACTAGTATATATACTAGTATATACTAGTATATATACTAGTATATGTACTAGTACTAGTACTAGTATATACTAGTATATACTAGTACTAGTATATATTAGTACTGGTTTATGCTAACACTCGTCTATACTAGTATATATACAAGTATATACTAGTATATATACTAGTATATACTTGTATATATACTAGTATAGACGAGTACTAGTGTATACCAGTACTAGTATATACACTAGTACTAGTATATATAGTAGTATATATACTTGTATTAGTATATTTACTGGTACTAGTATATATACTAGTATATACTAGTATATATACTAGTATATATACTAGTATATATACTAGTATTAATATATATACTAGTACTAGTATATATACTAGTATATACTAGTACTAGTATATATTAGTATATACTAGTACTAGTATATACTAGTACTAGTATATACTAGTATATATATACTAGTATATATACTAGTATACTAGTATATATACTAGTATTAGTGTATACTAATATATACTAGTACTAGTATATACTAGTATATATATAGTAGTATATATATACTAGTACTAGTATATACTACTAGATATATACTAGTACTAGTATATACTAGTACTAGTATATACTAGTATATATAGTATTAGTATATATACTAGTATACTAGTATATACTCGCATATACTCGTATATACTAGTATGTATACTAGTACTAGTACTAGTATATATACTAGTATATGTACTAGTATATACTAGTATATTCTAGTATATACTAGTATATACTAGTATATACTAGTATATATCCTAGTATACATACTAGTATATATTAGTATATACTAGTATATATATACTAGTATATATTAGTATATATACTAGTATTTATTAGTATATTTACTTGTATATATATACTAGTATATATATATAATAGTATCTATACTAATATATACTAGTATATATATACTAGTATATATACTAATATATACTAGTACTAGTATATACTAATTTATATATACTAGTATATATTAGTATATATACTAGTATATATTAGTATTAGTACATATACTAGTTTATACTAGTACTAGTATATACTAGTATATATATACTAGTATATATTAGTATATATATTAGTATATATACTAGTATATATATTAGTATATACTAGTATATTTATACTAGTATATACTATAATATACTAATATATATACTAGTATATATACGGGTATACTAGTATATTAATATATATACTAGTACTAGTATATACTAGTATATATACTAGTATATACTAATATTTATATAGTAGTATATACTAGTATACTAGTATATACTAGTATATACTAGTACTAGTATATACTAGTACTAGTATATATACTAGTATATATACTAGTACTATATACTAATATATACTAGTACTAGTATATACTAGTACTAGTATATACTAGGAGTATGTAGGAGTAGAAGCATGTGCTTCTGGATAAGTAATTTGATGTATTGGAGACTGTGAACGTGAACGGATATTTAGAGGTGAAGGTTCTCCTTCATTAAGGCAAGAGACAAGTGAACGCCTATGGCAAAGTACCGCCGAGGCCAGGAAGAGCCGCTTAGGGAAAACGCTGGGCCACTGAGTGTCCAGATTGTCATTATCCGCAACCTACGGATGGCAAATTTAATAAGGAATGTATTTAGTAAAAATGCAACTTCATCTCAAACACTTAGAATAAAAAACAAAAAACAAATAGTTATAAATGACATCGAACATAATATTCAAAATTGGAACATACCTAAGGTACCAATTCATGACATTTATAATGAAGGATCATTCAGATTCAAAACGGGTTATGCCATTAAGACTGTAGAAGAAAGTTTATCGGTCACGCAAAATCAAGAAGACTTTCATCTACTGTCAAAGAAAATTATTGAAAAACATAAAGAACATAATTACAAATATTTACATATTGGATTAATTCAAATAGCCGTAAAACTTTGACCCGATTAGGGTTGAACACTTCGGTGCTTGTATGCCTAAGAGATACAAGACAAAATATTCACAGACTCGCTACTTGGCATGGTTGAATCCAGTCTCTGTAGTGGTCCCATATATTTCAACTGTTTTCCAAATTTTTCTGTTTCTTTAACTGACCCAAATATACTAGATATATTAACAATTAATTTAAAAACACATGGGTTTCATATGACCCAAGGATCTCAAAACTTGGCAATAGTTTATCGAATATATTATAAAGTCATGAACACCTTATGTCTAAATATTATGCAAATTGATCAAAAAGACCAAACTATTTTATTCCAAACAAACATTGGAAAATCAAATATGATTGTTCCCAAAACAATAAAATGGTCAGATATTAGACTACCACAGTCATGGGCCTTACAACATGCTAATCAACCTCAAGAGGTTCCTCAAAATCATATTCCAAATAAATAGTAGAACATCCTGACGGTAATATTGAAATTAAATTTCAACAATTACAAGTTCAAGATGATATTAATATCAACAGAAAAAGGAGTATTAAAAACAAAATACCGAGTAG
The DNA here is from genome assembly GCF_054954075.1 of Amborella trichopoda. Classification (NCBI taxonomy): domain Eukaryota; kingdom Viridiplantae; phylum Streptophyta; class Magnoliopsida; order Amborellales; family Amborellaceae; genus Amborella; species Amborella trichopoda. The sequence continues at coordinate 25,864,030 of NC_142344.1, forward strand.
AAAATCTTATTCTACTGATCCAAATATCATAATACTACCACCTCCTACTCAGTCCTCCTCAATACCTAGTTCAGACCTACAATTTCAAGGAATAAGAAGAACAATAGATCATGTTGTTATTCCTACATATACCCCTGAATCTAGTACTACAAATACTACTGAACCTAGTATAGAAGAATTACAAGACTTCCAAATATTAACCTTACAAGTAGAAGAATATTATAATCATCATGATAAATATTCAGATGAATATATAGCAGCATATTTAGCCGCTAAATTAGAAAGAAAAAAGAAAAAAATTGACCACAATTATATTAAGCAAGATTTTATGTCAAATGAAAATAGACATATCAGACAATGGTATCTTACAAATATACCATTACAATTAAGAGAAAAATTACAAGCCAGATATAATAAATTCCTTAAAAAGGAAAAAGAAACAGAAGGATATTTTTTATGGTTAATAAGTAATTATCAACATCAACTTCATATCCCTTCTTCATTTGATGAAATTCAAACAATAGAAGTAAAAACCTATATAAGCACTGATGGTACTACCACTGCTAGTACCCATCCACCTGAAAAAAGTATTATACTTAAAACAAAAGTCCTAGCTAAGAATGAGCCTACTCAACCTCCATCCTTATATGATATAATTGCTACTCCATATACAATCTTACTTAAAGAACTTGGTAAGAAACAAGAGTTAATACCTCATATTGTAGAACAAAATAATTATACCAATCTGTATATGCAATCCTTAGGAAAGCAAGCAGAAAGGATAGAAAGATTGGTCACCAAAGAACAACCTTCTACTACACAAATACCCAAATCAGTTTTGTTCAAACCACCTCCAGAATTAAATAAAAATAAATTCCATATTGGAGATAATAATAAATCCTTTATGGATCAATTGATATCAAAATTATCCCAACTAGATATCTAAGGAATTTCTTCTCCAAAACTAATCATTCCTCCTTCATCCACACCACCTGAGTCCTCTGATAAAGGTAAAGCAAAAATACCAGAACATGAATCAATGATGCTTCAGAAAGAAGAACCAATCATAGAAGATACAATTCAAAATCAAGAAAAAGCATTTATGGATACTACCCCCATTACAGAAACCATAAATAGAATAGCCTATAGAAAATACTGGCAACCAGTAACAGCCTTACCATACCATAAGAGACCCACACCTGTTGATATACAAATGGAAGAAGATGCCATACAACAGGTAGTATCATACTCAGGAAGATCAATAGTAAATTGGCAAATAGATGGATTATCTAAATTAAAAATATTGGATGTTATGAGACATATGATTATGTATGCTTCTGCAAATAAAATGGCAAGCAACCCTGATCAAGAGGTTGCAAAAGCAATTAGAAGACCCGGGAAGGTGTTCGATGGAAAAATCAAAGGCGGACAATCTAGCCTGCCATCGAGCAAAGATTTGTTTAGAAACCAAATGTTGATTTAAAATATCACTTTGAAATTTAGTCACACAGTGAACTATTGCTAATAGTTCCTTTTTGACCATGGAATAATTTAATTGAGTAGTATTCCTAGCTTTGGAAGTATAACGAAGTAATTGTTCTTTCGAATCAATTTGTTGTTTTAGAATTCCACCTAGACCTTTATCAGATGCATCACATTCAATGATTTTGAAAGCAGTTGGATGTGGAAGGGAGAGACATTCTAATGTTTTTACCTTCTGTTTAATTACCTGTACTGCTCGAGTATGGGTATTTGTCCATGGTGGAGGATTCTTTTTTAGTCGATCATATAAAGGCTTAGAATCTAATGCAAGATTAGGATAAAAATCCCCAACAAAATTTAAACATCCTAAGAATCTTTGAAGTTCCCTTTTATCAAGTATTTGATCGGGGAATTTATCAGCAAATTGTAATGATCTATCTATAGGAATGATAGTTAATATATATACTAGTATATACTACTAGTACATATACTAGTATACTAGTATATATACTAGTACTAGTATATACTAGTATATATACTACTACTAGTATATATACGAGTATATACTAGTATATACTAGTATACACTAATATATACTAGTATATATATAGTAGTATATACTAGTATACACTAGTATATACGAGTATATACTCGTATATACCAGTATACACTGATATATACGAGTATATACCAGTATATACTAGTATATACTAATATATATACCAGTATATACTCGTACTAGTATATATACTAGTATATACTAGTATATATATTAGTATATACTAGTACGAGTATATACGTGTATATATACTAGTATATAGAGAAGTATATACTAGTATATACTAATATATACTAGTATATATACTAGTATATACTAATATATATACTAGTATATACTAGTATATATACTAGTATATACTAATATATATACTAGTATATACTAATATATATACTAGTATATACTAATATATATACTAGTATATATACTAGTATATATACAAGTATATACTAATATATATACTAATATATACTAGTACTAGTATATATACTCGTATATACTAGTACTAGTATATATCATAGTACTAGTATATATTAGTATATACTAGTATTAGTATATACTAGTATATATTAGTACTAGTATAAACTAGTACTAGTATGTACTAGTACTAGTACTAGTATGTATTAGTACTAGTACTAGTATGTATACTAGTACTAGTATGTACTAGTACTTACTAGTATTAGTATAAACCAGTACTAGTATGTACTAGTACATACTAGTACTAGTATGAACTAGTACATACTAGTACTAATATGTACTAGTACTAGTATGTACTAGTACATACTAATACTAGTATATACTAGTACTAGTATGTCCTAGTATATACTAGTACATACTAGTACTAGTGTATACTAGTATATACTAGTATACACTAGTACTAGTATATACTAGTATATACTAGTACTAGTATATACTAGTACATATACTAGTATATACTAGTACATGTACTAGTATATACTAGAACATGTACTAGTATATACTAGTACATGTACTAGTATATACTAAAACATACTAGTACATGTATTAGTATGTACTAGTACATACTAGTACTAGTATATACTAGTACTAATATATATTAGTATATATTAGTACTAGTACTTGTATGTATTAGTACTAGTACTAGTACTAGTACTAGTATGTACTAGTACTAGTACTAGTATGTACTAGTACTAGTACTAGTATGTACTAGTATGTACTAGTATGTACAAGTACTAGTATGTACTAGTACTAGTACTAGTATGTACTAGTACTTGTACTAGTATGTATACCAGTACTATGATGTACTAGTACATACTAGTACTAATATAAATTAGTATATACTAGTACATACTAGTACTAGTATATACTAGTACTAATATATACTAATATACTAGTATAAACTAGTATGCTAGTATATACTAGTATATATACTAGTATACTAGTATACTAGTGTACTAGTATACTATTATATATACTAGTATATACTAGCATACTGGTAAATACTAGTATACTAGTATATTCTAATATACTAGTATACTAGTATACTCGTATATGTACTCGTATATACTAGTATACTAGTATATATACTAGTATATACTAGTATATTATACTAGTATATATACTAGTATATACTAGTATATATACTAGTATACTAGTATATACTAGTATATATAGTAGTATATATATTAGTATATACTAGTATATATACTAGTGTATACTAGTATATATACTAGTATATACTGGTATATACTAGTACATACTATACTAGTGTACTAGTATATACTAGTGTACTAGTATATACTAGTATACAAATATATTAGTATATTTGTATATACTTGTATACTAGTATATACTAGTATACTAGTACATACTAGTATGTACTAGTATATACTAGTATACTAGTACATACTAGTACATACTAGTAAACTAGTATACTAGTATAGACTACAATTATGTACTAGAATAAACACTTGGAGTATGAGTAGTACATACTAGTATGTACTAATAGTAGTAGCAGTTGTATGTACTCGTAGTGCTAGTGTTACTAGTATATACTAGTACTAGTATATAATAGTACATATACTAGTATATACAAGTACTAGTATATACTAGTACTAGTATATAATTGTACATGTATTAGTATATAAGAGTATATACTAGTACATGTATTAGTATATACTAGTATGTACTAGTGCGTACTAGTACATACTAGTATGTACTAGTATGTACTAGTACTAGTACATACTAGAACTAGTACATACTAGTATATACTAGTACATACGTATGTATTAGTACAAGTATATACTAGTCTATACTAGTATATACTAGTACTAGTATATACTAGTATATAGATTAGTATATATACTAGTATATATTAGTATATTAGTATATATACTAGTATACTTGTATACTAGTATATATTAGTATATACTAGTATACTAGTATATAGACAAGTATATACTAGTATACTAGTATATACTAGTATATATACTAGTATATAGACAAGTATATACTAGTATACTAGTATATATACTAGTATATACTAGTATACTAGTATATACTAGTACACTAGGATATTCTAGTATACTAGTATATATACTAGTATACTAGTATATACTAGTATATATACTACTATATACTAGTATATATACTAGTATATATACTAGTATACTAGTATACACTAGGATATTCTAGTATACTAGTATATATACTAGTATACTAGTATATACTAGTATATACTAGTATATATACTACTATATACTAGTATACTAGTATCCTCGTATATACTAGTATATATACTAGTATACTAATATATACTAGTATATACACTAGTATATATATACTAGTATCTACACTAGTATATATATACTAGTATATATATACTAGTATATACTAGTATACTAGTATATACTAATACATATATTAGTATATATACTAGTATATACTAGTATATACTAATATATACTAGTATACAAATATACTAGTATATTTGTATATACTCTATACTAGTACGTACTAGTATACTAGTATACTAGTATATTGGTATAGTAATATATACTAGTATATACTTGTATACTAGTATATACTAGTATACTAGTATACTCGTATACACTAGTATATACTTGTATACACTAGTATATACTCGTATATATTAATATATACTCGTATACTAGTATATACTAGTATACTAGTATATTAATATACTAGTATATACTAGTATACGAGTATATATTAGTATATATTAGTATACAAATATACTAGTATAGTAGTATATTCTAGTATACTAGTATATACTCGTATATACTAATATACTAATATACTTGTATATTAGTATACTAGTATAGACTACAACTATGTACTAGAATACATACTTGGAGTATGAGTAGTACATACTAGTATGTACTAGTAGTAGTAGCAGTAGTATGTACTCGTAGTGCTATTGTTACTAGTATACTAGTATATACTAGTTTATATACTAGTATATACTTGTATATATTAGTATATATATTAGTATATATACTAGTATATATACTAATATATACTAGTATACTAGTATATACTAGTATAAAAATATACTAGTATATTTGTATCTACTAGTATACTATTATATTTGTATACTAATATACAAGTATAGACTACAACTTTGTACTAGATTCCATACTTGGAGTATGAGTAGTACATACTAGTATGTACTAGTAGTAGTATCAGTAGTATGTACTCGTAGTACTAGTGTTACTACAGGTACTTACTACTACGACTAGTACTAGTAGTACTTGTACTAGTACGAGTACAACAAGTAGTACTCTTACTATTACGAGTAGTACGAGTACTACAACTACTGGTAGTAGTAGTACATGTACTAGTACTAGTATTAGTAGTATGTACTAGTACAACTACTAGTAGTACATAATATTAGTACATACTAGTAGTATAGAGAAGTAGTACATACTATTATATACTACCCGTACTAGTACATAATATAACTCGTACTAGTACTACTGCTAGTATCAGTATTACTAGTAGTACATACTAGTATGTATTACTTGTACTAGTATTAGTAGTACTAATATGTACTAGTAGTATGTACTAATATGTACTTGTGGTGCTAGGGTTACTAGTTGTACTTACTACTACTCGTAGTACTCGTAGTACTTGTACTACTACGAGTAGTACTTGTACAATTACGAGTATTACTAGTAGTACATACTACAACTAGTCGTACATACTACAACTAGTCGTACATACTACTACTAGTAGTACTAGTAGAACTAGTGCTACATGTGCTACTAGTACTTGTATTAGTAGTACTATTATGTACTAGTACAAGTACTACTAGTAATAGCACTACTAGTACAGACTAGTACTAGTAGTGTTTTTAATACTAGTATGTACTAATGGTGCTAATATTACTAGTAGTACTTACTGCTACGAGTAGTACTTGTACAACTACGAGTAGTACTAGTAGTACATGTATTACTACAAGTAGTACGCGTAATACTAGTAGTACATACTACTAGTAATAGTACTAGTAGAACTAGTTCTATCTGTACTACTAGTATTTACTAGCAGTACATACTAGTAGTATTAGTACTAGTAGTAGAAGTACTAATTCTACTAATAGTACATACTAGTACTTACTACTATGTACTACAAGTATGTACTTGAATACATACTTGAAGTATTAATAGTACATATTAGTATGTACTAGTAGTAGTAGTAGTATGTACTAGTAGTGCTAGTATTACTAGTAGTACTTACTACTACTCGTAGTAGTACAAGTTCTACTAGTACTACTTATAAAGTACTACTAGTAATACTAGCACTGCTAGTACATACAACTACTACTACTACTAGTACATACTAGTATTTACAACTAATATTCCAAGTATGTATTCTAGTACATACTTGTAGTATATACTAGTCAGTACTATTAGTACTAGTATGTACTACTAGTAGAATTAGTACTATTAGTACAAGTACTAATACTAGTAGTATTAGTACTAATACTGCTAGTATTAATACTAATACAACTAGTATTAGTACTAATACTACTAGTGTGTACGGTTAGTACATACTAGTAGTACATACTACTAGTACATAATAGTACTACTAATACTAGTATTAGTAGTACATATCAGTATGTACAACTAGAAATACTAGTACTACCAGTAGTACTAGTTGTAGTAATATTACGTATTAGTACGGGTAGTATATATTGGTATGTACTACTTATTTATACTACTAGTACTACTAGTATGTACTAATAATATGTACTAAAAGTAGTTGTACTAGTACATTTTACTAGTACTACTAATAGTACATGTACTACTGCTAATGTAGTTGTATTACTCGTACTACTTGTAGTAGTAAAAGTACTACTAGTACCACTCGTACTAGTACAAGTAATACTCGTAGTAGTACACATACTACTCGTACTACGCATAATAGCAAGTACTACTAGTAATACTAGAACTATTAATACATACTACTACTACTACTATGAGTACATACTAGTATGTACCACTAATACTCCAAGTATGTATTTCAGTACAAACTTTTAGTAAATACTAGTAAGTACTCATAGTACTAGTATGTACTACTAGTAGAAATAGTAGTTCTAGTACTAGTACTAATACTACTAGTATTTGTACTAATACTACTTGTATGTACTGCTAGTACATACTAGGAGTACATGTAGAACTAGTTCTACTAGTACTAATAGTAGTAGTATGTACTACTAGTAATACTGGTACTACTCGGAGTAGTACAAGTACTACTCGTAGTAGTAAGTACTATTAGTACTAGTATGTATTACTAGTAGAATTAATACTTCTAGTACTTGTAGTACATGTAAAACTAGTTCTACTAGTACTACTAGTAATACTCGAACTACTCGTAGAAGTAGAAGTACAACTGGTACTACTCGTAGTAGTACAAGTACTACTAGTACTACTCGTAGTAGTAAGTACTACTAGTAGTACTAGCACAACTAGTACATAGTAGTACTAGTAACACTACTAGTACTAGTATGTACTAGTGGTGCTAGTACTAGTAGTACATACTACTTTTACATAGTAAATACTACTAATAATAAGACTAGCATTACATACTAGTATGTACTACTAGTAGTAGTAATATTATGTACAAATAGGGGTAGTATATATTAGTTTGTTCTACTTGTCTGTACTACTAGTACTATTAGTATGTACTAATAATATGACTAGTAATAGTTGTGTAGTACATACTACTAGTACTACTACTTGTACATGAACTAATACTACCAGTAGTTGTAGTACTCGTCCTACTTGTAGTAGTACAAGTACTCTTCGTAATAGTACAAGTACTATTAGTACTACTCGTAGTAGTACAAGTACTACTCGTAGTAGTACAAGTACTACTAGTACAACTCATAGTAGTAAGTACTACAAGTAATACTGGCACTACTAGTGCATATTAAAACTTTTACTATTAGTACATACTAGTATGTACTACTAATACTCCAAGTAGGTATTCTAGTACATACTTTTAGCGCATACCAGTAAGTACTATTAGTACTAGCATGTACTACTAATAGAATTAGTACTTCTAGTACTAGTACTAATACTATTAGTAGCAGTACTAATACTATTAGTATGTACTGCTAGTACATACTAGTAGTACATGTAGAACTAGTAGTACAAGTACTACTAGTACTACTCGTAGTAATACAAGTGCTACTAGTACTACTCGTAGTAGTAAGTAATACTAGTAAATACTAGTACTATTACAACTAATACTACTAATATGCAATGCTAGTACATACTAGCAGAACATGTAGAATTACTTCTATTAATACTACTAGTAGTAGTATGTACTACTAGTAATACTCGTAGTAGTAAGTACTACTTGTAATACTAGCACTACTAGTACATACTACTACTATTAGTACATACTAGTATGTACTACTAATACTCCAACTATGTATTCTAGTACATACTTTTAGTACATACTTGTAAGTACTATTTGTACTAGTAGTTACTACTAATAGAATTAGTACTTCTAGAGTATTAGTACTAATACTAATACTATTAGTATTAGTACTAATACTAATACTATTAGTATTAGTACTAATACTACTAGTATGTACGGCTAGTACGTACTAGTAGTACATATAGAACTACTTCTACTAGTACTACTCGGAGTAGTAGAAGTACTACTCGTAGTAGTAAGTACTACTAGAAATACTAGCACTACTAGTACATACTCCTACTACTACTAGTACATACTAGTATGTACTACTATTACTCAAGTATGTATTCTAGTACATACTTGTAGTACATACTAGTAAGTACTATTAATACTCGTATGTACTACTTGTAGAATTAGTACTTCTAGTATTAGTACTAATACTATTAGTATTAGTACTAATACTACTAGTATGTACTGGTAGTACGTACTAGTAGTATATGTAGAACTAGTTCTACTAGTACTACTAGTAGTAGTATGTACTACTAATAATACGCGTACTACTTGTAGTAGTACAAGTACTACTAGTACTACTCGGAGTAGCACAAGTACTACTCGTAGTAGTAAGTACTACTAGAAATACTAGCACTACTAGTACATACTCCTACAACTACTAGTACATGCTAGTATGTACTACTAATACTCCAAGTATGTATTCTAGTACGTACTTGTAGTACATATTAGTAAGTACTATTAGTACTAGTTTGCACTACTAGTAGAATTGATACTTCTAGTACTTGTACTAATACTAGTAGTATTAGTAGTAATACTATTAGTATGTATTGCTAGTACATACTAGTAGTACATGTAGAACTAATTCTACTAATACTACTAGTAGTAGTATGTACTACTAGTATTAATCGTGCTAGTCGTAGTAGTACAAGTACTACTAGTACTACCCGGAGTAGTACAAGTATTACTCATAGTAGTAAGTACTACTTGTAATACTAGCACTACTAGTACATACTAGTATTAGTTACTAGTACCAGTAACTAGTACTAATAACTAGTACTAGTATGTATTAGTAGTGCTAGTAGTAGTAGTAGTAGTAATATTATGTACTAGTACGGTAGTATATAATAGCATTTACTACTTGTCTATACTACTAGTACTACTAGTATGTACTAATAATATGTACTAATAGTAGTTGTATTAGTACATACTACTAGTACTTGTACTACTACTACCAGTAGTTGTAGTACTCGTACTACTCGTAGTAATACAAGTACTATTATTACTACTCGTAGTTGTACAAGTATTACTAGTACTACTCGTAGTAGTAAGTACTACTAGTACTACTTGTAGTAGTAAGTACTACTAGTAATACTAGTACTACTAGTACATACTGGTATGTACTACAAATACTCTAAGTATGTATTCTAGTACATACTTGTAGAACATACTAGTAAGTACTATTAATACCAGTATGTACTACTAGTAGAATTAGTACTCTAATACAAGAATACATACTACTAGTATTAATACTAATACTACTTGTATGTACTGCTAGTACGTACTAGTAGTACATGTAGAACTAGTTCTACAAGTAGTATGTACTACTCATAATAGCAAGTACTACTAGCATTACTAGCACTACTAGTACATATTAGTACTAGTAGAATTAGTACTTCTAAGACTAGTACTAATACTACTAGTATTAGTATTAATACTACTAGTATGTACTGTTAGTACGTACTAGTAGTACATGTAGAATTAGTTCTACTAGTATTACAAGTAGTAGTATGTACTACTAGTATTACTCGTATTACTCGTAGTAGTGTAAGTACTACCAATACTACTCGTAGTATTACAACTACTACTAGTACTACTCATAATAGTAAGTACTACTAGTAATACCAGCACTACTAGTACATACTAGTACTAGTAACACTACTAATACGAGTATGTACTAGTAGTGCTAGTACTAGTAGTACATACTATTAATACATAATAGTACTACTAATACTTTTACTAGTAGTACATACTAGTATGTACTACAAGTAATACTTGGACTCGCAGTAGTAATATTATGTACTAGTACGGGTAGGATATATTAGTATGTACTACTTGTCTATACTACTAGTACTACTAGTATGTACTGCTAGTACATACTAGTCGTAGATAATAAACTAGTACTACTAGTAGTAGTATGTACTACTAGTAATACAAGGACAACTCGTACTAGTAGTACTACTATTACTACTCGTAGTAATAAGTCCTATTAGAAATACTAGCACTACTAGTACATACTACTACTACTAGTACATACTCGTATGTACTACTAATGCTCCAAGTATGTATTCTAGTACATACTTGTAGTACATACTAGTAAGTACTATTAGTCTTAGTATGTACTACTAGTAGAATTAGTACTTCTAGTACTAGTATATACTAGTATATACTAGTATATACTCGTATATACTCCTGCTAGTATATACTAGTATATACTAGTGTATATATACTAGTACTAGTATATATACTAGTATTAGTATATATACTAGTATATACTAGTATACATATAAGTATGTACTAGAATACATGCTTGGAATATTAGTAGTACATACTAGTATTTACTAGTAGTAGTAGTAGTACTATGTACTAGTAGTGCTAGTATTACTAGTAGTACTTACTAATACGAGTAGTACTAGTAGTACTGGTACTACTATGAGTTGTATGGGTACTACAACTACTGGTTGTAGTAGTACATGTACTAGTAGTAGTAATAGTAGTATGTATATGTACAACTACTACTGGTACATATTATTAGTACATACTAGCAGTACTAATAGTATAGACAAGTAGTACATATTAATATATACTACCCATACTAGTACATAATATTACTACTACTGCTAGTACTAGTATTACTAGTAGTACATACTAGTATGTACTACTAGTACTAGTACTAGTAGTACTATTATGTACTAGTAGTATGTACTACTACTACTAGAACTACTAGTACATACTAGTACTAGTAGTGTTTATAGTACTAGTATGTATTAGTTGTGTAAGTACTACTAGTAGTACTTACTACTACAAGTAGTACTAGTAGTACTTATACTACTACGAGTAGTACTAGTAGTACTTGTACTACTAAGAGTAGTACGAGTATTACTAGTAGTACTTACTACTACTAATAGTACTAGTAGAACTAGTTCGACATGTACTACTAGTATGTACTGCTAGTACATACTAGTAGTATTAATACTACTACTAGTTCATGTACTACGACTACTACTAGTAGTTGTAGTACTCGTACTACTCGTAGTAGTACGTAGTTCTAAAAATACTAGCATTACTAGTACATACTCCTACTACTACTAGTACATATTAGTATGTACTACTAATACTCCAAGTATGTATTTTAGTACATACTTCTAGTACATACTAGTAAGTAATATTAGTACTAGTATGTACTACTAGTAGAATTAGTACTTCTAGTATTTATACTAATACTACTAGTATTAGTAACTAATACTATTAGTATTAGTACTAATACTACTAGTATGTACTGCTAGTACATACTAGTAGTACATGTAGAACTAGTTCTACTAGTAGTAGTATGTACTACTAATAACACTCGTACTACTCGTTGAAGTAGAAGTACTACTAGTACTACTCTTAGTAGTAAGTACTATTAGTAATACAAGCACTACTAGTACATACTCGTATTAGTAACACTACTAGTACTAGTATGTACTAGTAGTGTTAGTACTAGTAGTATATACTACTTGTACATAATAGTACTACTAATATTAGCACGGGTAGTATATATTAGTATGTACTAGTTGTTTAGTACGTGTAGTATATATTAGTATGTACTAGTTGTTTAGTACGTGTAGTATATATTAGTATGTACTAGTTGTGTAGACTACTAGTACTATTAGTATGTACTAATAAGATGTACTAGTAGTAGTTGTACTAGTACATACAACTAGTACTACTACTAGTACATGTACTACTACTACCAGTAGTTCTAGTACTCGTACTATTCGTAGTAGTACAAGTACTACTAGTACTACTCGTATTAGTAATTACTACAAGTAATACTAGCACTACTAGTACAAACCACTACTACTACTAGTACATACTAGTATGTACTACTTATACTCCAAGTATGTATTCCTGTACATACTTGGCGTACATACTAGTAAGTACTATTAGTACTAGTACGTACTACTAGTAAAATTAGTACTTCTAGTACTAGTACTAGTACTTCATGTATTTGTACTAATACTACTAGTATGTACTGCTAGTACATACTTTTAGTACATGCAGAACTTGTTCTACTAGTACTACTAGTAGTAGTATCTCCTACTAATAATACTCGTACTACTCGTAATAGTACAAGTACTACTAGTATACTCGTAGTAGTAAGTACTATTAGTAATACTAGCACAACTAGTACATACTAGTACTAGTAACACTACTAGTACTAGTATGTACTAGTAGTGGTAGTATTAGTAGTACATACTACTAGTACATAATAGTACTTCTAATACTAGTCTTAGTAGTACAAACTAGTATGCACTACTAGTAATACTAGTACTAGCAGTAGTACTAGTATTTACTAGTAGTGGTAGTACTAGTAGTACATACTACTAGTACATAATAGTACTTCTAATACTAGTACTAGTAGTACAAGCTAGTATGTACTACTAGTAAAAGTAGTACTAGCAGTAATATTACTTGTCTATACAACTATTACTACTAGTATGTACTAATAATATATACTAGTTGTAGTTGTACCTGTACATACTACTAGTACTACTACAAGTACATGTAGTACTACTACCAGTAGTTGTAGTACTCGTACTACTCAGAGTAGTACAAGTACTACTCGTAGTAGTACAAGTACTACTAGTACTACTCGTAGTAGTACAAGTACTACTAGTACTACTCGTAGTAATACAAGTACTACTAGTACTACTCGTAGTTGTATAACTACTAGTACTACTAGCAGTAGTACTAGTAGTAGTAATATTTGTACTAGTGAGGGTACTATATATTAGTATGTACTAGTCTATACTACTAGTACTACTAGCATGTACTAATAATATATTCTAGTAGAATTAGTATGTACTATTTGTACTAGTTTGTATTACTAACAGAATTAGTACTTTTAGTACTAATACTACGAGTTTGTACTGCTCGTATATACTAGTAGTACATGTAGAACTAGGTCTACTAGTACTACTAGTAGTAGTATGTACTACTAGTAACACTCGTACTACTCGTAGTAGTACAAGTACTACTAGTACTACTCGTAGTAGTACAAGTACTACTAGTACTACTAGTAGTAGTAAGTACTACAAGTAATACTAGAACTACTAGTACATACTACTACTAGTAACACTACTAGTACTAGTATGTACTAGTAGTGCTAGTACTAGTTGTACATACTACTAGTACATAATAGTACTACTAATACTAGTACTAGTAGTACATACAAGTATGTACTACTAAAAATACTAGTACCAGAAGTAGTACTAGTAGTAGTAATATTATATACTAGTACGAGTAGTATATATAAGGATGTACTACTTGTCTATACTACTAGTACTACTTGTATGTACTAATAAAATGTACTAGTAGTAGTTGTACTAGTACATACTACTAGTACTACTACTAATTCATGTACTACTAATACATGTACTAGTTCCACTAGTAATACTAATAGTAGTATGTACTTCTAGTAATACTCGTACTACTCGTAGTAGTACAAGTACTATTAGTACTACTCGTAGTAGTACATGTAGTACTAGTACTATCGTAGTAGTAAGTACTACTCGTAAGAGTACAAGTACTATTAGTACTACTCGTAAGAGTACAAGTACTATTAGTACTACTCGTAAGAGTACAAGCACTATTAGTACATACTAGTATTAGAAACACTACTAGTACTAGTATGGACTAGTAGTGCAAGTACTAGTAGTACATACTACTGGTACATAATAGTACTACTAATACTAGTACTAGTAGTACATACTAGTATGTACTACTACTAATACTAGTACTAGCAGTAATACTACTAGTAGTAATACTATGTACTAGTATGGGTAGTATATATTAGTATATACTACATGTCTATACTACTAGTACTACCAGTATGTACTAATAATATGTACTCGTAGTAGTTGTACTAGTACATACTACTCGTAGTACTACTAGTACATGTACTATTACAACCAGTAGTTGTAGTACTCGTATTACTCGTAGTAGTACAAGTACTACTGGTAGTAGTATAAGTACTACTAGTACTACTCGTAGTAGTAAGTACTACTAGTAATACTAGCACTACTAGTACATACTACTACTACTACTAGTACATACTAGTATGTACTATTAATTCTCCAACTATTTATTCTAGTACGTACTTGTAGTACATACTAGTACGTACTATTAGTACTAGTATGTACTAGAAGTAGAATTAGTACTTCTAATAGTAGTACTAATACTACTAACATTAGTTCTAATACTACTAATATTAGTACTATTACTACTAGTATGTACTACTAGTACATAATAATAGTACATGTAGAACTAGTTCTACTAATTCTACTAGTAGTTGTATGTACTACTAGTAACAATGGTACTACTCGTAGTAGTACAAGTACTACTAGTACTACTCGTACTAATAAGTACTGCTCATAATACAAGCACTGTTAATACATACTAGTGCGGGTAGTGTATATTAGTATGTACTACTTGTCTATACTACTAGTACTATTAGTATGTACTAATAATATGTACTAGTAGTAGTTGTACTAGTACGAACTACTAGTACTACAACTACCAGTAGTTGTAATACTCGTACTACTCGTAGTAGTACAAGTACTACCAGTACTACTCGTAGTACTCTAAGTACTACTACTAATACTAGCACTACTAGTACATACTATTACTGCTACTACTAGTACATACTAGTATGTACTACTAATACTCCAAGTATGTATTCTAGTACATACTTGTAGTACATACTAGTAAGTACTATTAGTACTAGTATGTACTACTTGTACAGACTAGTCGTACTTACATAACTAGTTCTACTACTACTACTAGTAGTAGTGTGTACTACTTGTAATACTCGTACTACTCGTAGTAATACAAGCACTACTACTACTACTCGTAGTACTACAAGTACTATTAGCATTACTCGTAGTAGTAAGTACTACAAGAATACTAGCACTACTAGTACATACTGGTACTAGTAAAACTACTAATACTAATATGTACTAGTAGTGCTAGTACTAGTAGTATATACTAGTATGTACTACTAGTAATACTAGTACTAGTAGTAGTATTAGTAGTAATAAAATTATGTACTACTACGGGTAGTATATATTAGTATGTACTACTTGTCTATATTACTAGTACTACTAGTATGTACCAATAATATGTACTAGTAGTAGTTGTACTAGTACATATTACTAGTACTACTACTAGTACATGTACCACTACTACCAGTAGTTGTAGTACGCTTACTACTCATAGTAATACAAGTATTACTAGTACTACTCGTAGTAGTACAAGTACTACTAGTACTACTAATAGTAATAAGTACTACTAGTAATACTAACACTACTAGTACATACTACTACTACTACGACTACTAGTACATACTAGTATGTACTATTAATACTCTAAGTATGTATTCGAGTACATACTTGTAGTACATAGTAGTAAGTACTATTAGTACTAATATGTACTACTAGTAGAATTAATACTTCCAGTACTAGTTCTAATACTACTAAAATTAGTACTAATACTACTAGTATGTACTGCTAGTACATACTAATAGTACAACTACTACTAGTACTACTCATAGTAGTAAGTACTACTAGTAATACTAGCACTACTACTACATATTACTACTACTGCTATTAGTACATACTTGTAGTACATACTAGTAACTACTATTAGTACTTGTATGTACTACTAGTAGAATTAGTACATCTAGTACAAGCACTAATACTACAAGTATTAGTATTAATACTGTACATACTAGTAGTACATGTACTACTAATACGACTTATAATAGTACAAGTACTGCTCGTAGTAGTAAGTACCACTAGTAATACTAGCACTTCTAGTACATACTAGTAATAGAAACACTACTAG
Source organism: Amborella trichopoda (assembly GCF_054954075.1). NCBI lineage: Eukaryota > Viridiplantae > Streptophyta > Magnoliopsida > Amborellales > Amborellaceae > Amborella > Amborella trichopoda. The sequence goes on from NC_142344.1 coordinate 25,881,176, forward strand.
TACTAGTATGTACTAGTACTTCTTGTACTAGTTGTACATACTACTAGTACATAATAGTACTACTAATACTCGTACTAGTAGTACATGTAGAACTAGTTCTGCTAGTACTACTAGTAAGAGTATGTACTACTAGTAATACTAGCACTACTAGTACATACTTGTATTAGTAACACTACTAGTACTAGTATGCACTAGTAGTGCTAGTACTAGTAGTACATACTATTAGAACATAATAGTACTACTAATACTACTACTAGTAGTACATACTAGTATGTACTACTAGTAATACTAGTATTAAAAGTAGTACTTGTAGTAGTAATATTATGTTCTAGTACGAGTTAAATATATTGCATACTACAAGTACTACTACTAGTGCTTGTACTACTATTACCAGTACTTGTAATACTCGTACTACACGTTGTAGTACAAGTACTATTAGTACTACAGGTAGTAGTACAAATACTACTAGTACTATTCGTAGTAGTACGAGTACTACTAGTACTAGTTGTAGTAGTACAAGTATTACTAGTACTACTTGTAGTAGTAAGTACTACTAGTAATACAACCAATACTAGTACATACTTGTACTAGTAACACTACTAGTACTAGTAGGCACTAGTAGTGCTAGTACTAGTAGTACATATTACTAGAACATAATAATACTAGTTATACTACAACTAGTAGTACATACTAGTATGTACTACTAGTAATACTAGTACTAGCAGTAGTACCTCTAGTAGTAATATTATGTACTAGTACGAGTAGTATATATTAGTATGTACTACAACTAGTACATGTACTACTACTACCAGTAGTTGTAGTACTCGTACTACTCGTAGTAGTACAAGTACTACTAGTACTCCTGGTAGTAGCACATGTACTACTAGTACTACTCGTAGTAGTTAGTACTACGAGTAATACTAGAACTACTAATACATACAACTACTACTACCACTAGTACATACTAGTATGTACTACTAATACTCCAAGTATGTATTCCGGTACGTACTTGTAGTACATACTAGTAAGTACTATTAGTACTAGTATGTATTATCAGTAAAATTAGGTATTCTAGTACTAGTACTACATGTAGTACTAGTTCTACTAGTACTACTAGTAGTAGTATGTACTACTAGTAATACTCGTACTATTCATTGTAGTACAAGTACTACTAATACTACTCGTTGTAGTATAAGTACTACTAGTAATACTAGAACTACTAGTACATACTACTACTAGTAATACAAGAACTACTAGTACATACTACTACTACTACTAGTACTACTCGTACATATTAGTAGTACGTACTACTACTAGTACATACTAGTACCACTACTAGTAATACTAATACTAGTATGTACTACTGTATTAAAGTACTCTACTACTCGTAGTACGAGTAGAAATAATCCATACTTGTACGAATATGTATTAGTCATAGTACGAGTATTACTCGTACTAGTAGTAGTACTTGGATTATTTGTAGTACTAGTACTTACTACTACGAGTAGTATTAGTAGTACTTGTACTACTACGAGTAGTACTGGTACTACTACGAGTAGTACGAGTACTACAACTACTTGTAGTAGTAGTACATGTACTAATAGTAGTAGTATGTACTAGTACAACTACTACTAGTACATATTATTAGTACATACCAGTAGTACTAGTAGTATAGACAAGTAGTACATAGTAATATAAACTCCCCGTACTAGTACATAATATTACTACTACTAGTACTACTGCTAGTACTAGTATTACTAGTAGTAATACTAGTATGTACTACTAGTACTAGTATTAGTAGTACTATTATATACCAGTAGCATGTACTACTAGTACTAGCACTACTAGTACAGACCTGTACTAATAGTGTTACTAGTACTAGTATGTACTAGTAGCGCTAGTATTACTAGTAGTACTTACTACTACGTGTAGCACCAGTAGTACTCTTACTACTACGAGTAGTACTAATAGTACTTGTACTACTACGAGTAGTACGAGTATTACTAGTTGTACATACTAGTACTAGTTGTACAAGTAGAATTAGTTCTACATGTACTACTAGTATAGCAGTACATACTAGCGTATTAGTACTATTACTAGTAGTACATACTACTACTAGTAGTACTAGTAGAACGTGTTCTACATGTACTCCTAGTATGTACAAGCAATACATACTAGTAGTCTTAGTACTAATACTAGTAATATTATTTCTAGTACTAGAAGTACTAATTCGACTAGTAGTACATGCTAGTACTAATTGTACATATTAGTATGTACTACAAGTATGTACTAGAATACATACTTGGAATATTAGTAGTACATACTAGTATTTACTAGTAGTGGTAGTAGTACTATATACTAGTAGTGCTAGTATTACTAGTAGTACTAATAGTACTTGTACTACTACGAGTTGTACGAGTACAACTACTGGTAGTAGTAGTACATGTACTAGTAGAAGTAATAGTAGTAGGTATATGTACAACTACTACTAGTACATATTATTAGTACATACTAGTCGTACTAGTAGTATAGATAAGTAGTACATATTAATATATACTACACGTACTAGTACATAATATTACTACTACTGTTAGTATTAGTATTACTAGTAGTACATACTAGTATGTACTACTGGTACTAGTATTAGTAGTACTATAATGTACTAGTAATATGTACTACTAGTACTAGAACTACTAGTACATACTAGTACTAGTAGTGTTTATAGTACTAGTATGTACTAGTAGTGCAAGTATTACTAGTAGTACCTACTACTACGAGTAGTACTACTAGTACTTGTACTACTACGAGTAGTACTTGTACTACTACAAGTAGTACGAGTATTACTAGTAGTACATACTACTACTAGTAGTACTAGTAGAACTAGTTCTACATGTACTACTAGTATGTACTGCTAGTACATACTAGTAGCGGTAATACTAATACTAGTAGTATTAGTACTAGAAGTACTAATTCTACTAGTCGTACATACTAGTACAAATAGTACTTACTGGTATGTACTACAAGTATGTACTAAAATACAAACTTGAAGTATTAGTAGTACATACTAGTATGTAGCAATAGTACTAGTAGTAGTATGTACTAGTAGTCTTAGTATTACTAGTAGTACTTACTACTACGAGTAGTATTAGTAGTACTTATACTCCTACGAGTAGTACTAGTAGTACTGGTACTACTACAAGTAGTACGAGTACTACAACTACTGATAGTTAAGTAGTTGTACTATGTACTAGTACAACATTTACTAGTATATATTATTAGTACATACTAGTAGTACTAGTAGTTTAGACAAGTAGTACATACTAATATATACTACCCGTACTAGTACATAATATTACTACTACGAGTAGTACTTGTACTACTACGAGTAGTACTTGTACTACTACGAGTAGTACTAGTAGTACTTGTATTACTACGAGTAGTACAAGTATTACTAGTAGTACATATTACTAGTAGTACTAGTAGTATTAGTAGAACTCGTTCAACATGTACTACTAGTATGTACTAGCAGTACATACTAGTAATATTAGTACTAATACTAGTAGTATTAGTACCAGTACTAGAAGAGTAGTACAAGTACTACTAGTACTGCTTGTAGTAGTAAGTTCTACTTGTAATACTAGCACTACTAGTACATATTACTACTACGCCCACTAGTACATACTTGTATGTACTATTAATACTCCAAGTATGTATTCAAGTACATACTTGTAGTACATACTAGTAAGTACAAGTATGTACTACTAGTAGAATTAGTACTTATAGTACTAGTACTAATACTACTAGTAATACTCGTACTACTCGTAGTAGTACAAGTACTACAAGTACTACTCGTAGTTGTACAAGTACTACTACTACTACTAGTAAGTACTACTTGTATTACTTGCACTACTAGTACATACTAGTATTAGAAACACTACTAGTACTAGTATGAACTAGTAGTGTTAGTACTAGTAGTACTTGTACTAGTACATAATAGTACTATTAATACAAGTACTAGTAGTACATGTAGAACTAGTTCTACTAGAACTACTAGTAGTAGTATGTACTATTAATAATACTCGTAGTAGTACAAGTACTACTAGTACTACTCGTAGTAGTACAAATACTACTTGTACTACTCGTAGTAGTATGTACTACTAGTAACACTAGCACTACTAGTACGTATTAGTACATACTACTAGTCCATATTAGTACATACTACTAGTACATATTAGTACTACTAATACTACTATTAGTAGTACATACTAGTATGTACTACTAGTAATAGTAGTACTAGCTGTAGCACTAGTAGTAGTAATATTATGTACTAGTACGGGTTGTATATATTACTATGTACTACTTGTCTATACTACTAGTACAACTAGTATGTACTAGTACATACTACTAATACTACTACTAGTAGTTGTACTAGTACATACTACTAATACTACTACTAGTACATGTACTACTACTACCAGTAGTTGCAGTACTCGTACTAGTCGTAGTAGTACAAATACTATTTGTTCTACTCGTACTAGTACAAGTACTAATAGTACTACTCGTAACACTAGCACTACAAGAACATTCTACAGCTACTATTACTAGTACATACTAGTATGTACTACTAATACTCCAAGTATGTATTCTAGTACATAGTTGTAGTCTATACTAGTAAGTACTATTAATACTAGTATGTAGTACAAGTAGAATTAGTACTTCTAGTACTAGTACTAATGCTACTAGTTTGTATAGCTAGTATGTACTAGTAGTACATGTAGAACTAGTTCTACTAGTACTACTAGTAGTAGTATGTACTACTAGTAATACTCGTATTACTCGTAGTGGTACAAGTACTACAAGTACTACTCGTAATAGTACATGTACAACTAGTGCTACTAGTAGTAGTAAGTTTAGTACTACTAGTAATACTAGCACTACTAGTACACCGTTGTACTAGTAACACTACTAGTACTAGTATATACAAGTAGTGCTAGTTCTAGTAATACATACTACTAGTACATAATAGTACTACTAATACTAGTACAAGAAATACATACTAGTATGTACTACTAGTAATACTAGTACTAGCAGTAGTAATATTATGTACTAGTACGGGTAGGATATATATGTATGTACTACTTTTCTATACTACTAGTACTACTAATATGTACTAATATTATGTACTAATAGTAGTTGTATTAGTACATACTGCTAGTACTACTACTAGTTCATGTACTACTGGTAGTAGTACAAGTACTACTAAGACTACTTGAAGTAGTACACGTTCTACTTGTACTACTCATCGTAGTAAGTACTATTAGTAATACTCGTACTAATCGTGGTAGTACAAGTACTACTAGTCCTACACGTAGTAGTAAAAGTACTACTAGTACTACTCGTAGTTGTAAATAGTACTAATACTACTAATATGTACTGCTAGTACATACTAGTAGTACATGCAGAACTAGTTCAACTAGTACTACTAGTAGTAGTTTGTACTACTAGTATTACTCGTACTACTCGTAGTAGTACAAGTACTACAAGTACTACTCGTAGTAGTACAAGTACTACTTGTAGTACTACTAGTACTACTAGTACTACTTGTAGTAGTAAGTACTACTAGTAATACTAGCACTACTAATACATATTAGTACTAGTAACACTACTTGTGCTAGTACGTACTAGTACTACATACTACTAGTACGTAATACTACTACTAGTACTAGTACTAGTAGTACATACTAGCATACTAGTATGTACTACTAATAATACTAGTACTAGCAATACTACTAGTAGTAGTAATATTAAGTACTAGTACGGATAGTTTGAATTAGTCTGTACTACTTGTCTATACTACTAGTACTACTAGTATGTACTAATATTATGTACTAGTAGTAGTTGTACTAGAACATACTACTAATACTACTACTAGTACATGTACTACTACTACTACTAGTTAAAGTACTCGTTGTAGTACAAATACTACTAGTATTACTCGTAGTAGTACAAGTACTACTAGTACTACACATAGTAGTAGAAGTACTACTAGTACAACTTCTAGTAGCAAGTACTACTAGTAATAATAACACTACTAGTACATACTACTAGTACTACTACTACTAGTATGTACTACTTGTACTCCAAGTATGTATTCTAGTACATACTAGTAAGTACTATTAGTACTAGTATGTACTTCTAGTAGAATTTGTACTACTAATTTTAGTACTAATACTACTTGTATGTACTGCTAATACGTACTAATAGTACATGTAGAACTAGTTCTATTAGTAAAACTAGGAGTAGAATGTAGTACTAGTAATACTCGTACTACTCGTAGTAGTACAAGTACTACTAGTACTACTCGTATGTACTAGTAGTGCAAGTACTAGTAGTACATACTATTAGTACATAATAGTACTACTAATACAAGTACTAGAAGTACATACTAGTATGTACTACTAGTAATACTAGTATTAGAAGTAGTACTACTAAAACTATCAGTACTAGAATGTACTAGTATGTACTACTAGTAATACTAGTACTAGTAGTAGTACTAGTAGTAGTAATATTATGTACTAATACGGGTAGTATATATTAGTACGTACTACTTGTCTATACTACTAGTACTACTAGTATGTTCTAGTAGTAGTAGTTGTACTAGAGGAAACTACTAAGAGTTGTAGTACTCGTACTACTCGTAGTAGTAAAAATACTACTAGTACTACTCGTAGTAGTAAGTACTACTAGTAGTACTAGCACTACTAGTACATACTATTACTACTAGTATTACTACTACTACTATTAGTACATACCAGTATGTACTACTAATACTCCAACTATGTATTCTAGTACATACTTTTAGTAGATACTAGCAAGTACTATTAGTACTAGTATGTATTACTAGTTGAATTAGTAATTTTAGTACTAGTACTAATACTACTAGTATTAGTACTATTACTACTAGTATGTACGGCTAGTACATACTAGAAGTACATGTAGAACTATTTCTACAAGTACTACTAGTACTACTCGTTGTACAACAAGTACTATTAGTAATACTTGTACTACTAGTAATACTAGTAATACTTGTACTACTAGGAATACTAGTAATACTTGTACTACTAGTAATACTAGTAATACTTGTACTACTAGTAATACTTCTACTACTAGTAATACTAGTAATACTAGTAATACTTGTACGAGTAGTACTAGTAGTACTTGTACTACTACAAGTAGTACGAGTACTACGGCTACTGGTAGTAGTTGTACTAGTAGTATGTACTAGTACAACTACTACTAGTACATATTATTAGTACAAGCAGTAGTATTGACAAGTAATACATACTAATATATACTACTCGTACTAATACATAATATTACTACTATTAGTACTACTGCTATACTAGTATTATTAGTAGTACAAACTAGTATGTACTGCTAGTACTAGTATTAGTAGTACTACTATGTACCAGTTGTATGTACTATTATTACTAGCACAACTAGTACATACTAGTACTAGTATGTACTAGTAGTGCTAGTATTACTAGCAGTACTTACTACTACGAGTAGTACTAGTAGTACTTGTACCACTACGAGTAGTACTAGTAGTACTTGTACTACTATGAGTAGTACTAGTATTACTAGTAGTACATACTACTACTAGTAGGACTAGTAGAACTAGTACTAGAAGTACAAATTTTTCTTGTAGTACATACTAGTACAAATAGTTCTTATTAGTGTGTATTACAAGTATGTACTAGAATACATACTTGGAGTATTAGTAGTACATACTAGTAGGTACTAGTAGTGGTAGCAGTAGTATGTACTAGTAGTGCGAGTATTCCTAGTAGTACTTACTACTATGAGTAGTACTAGTAGTACTTATACTACTACGAGTAGTACGAGTACTACAACTACTGGTAGTAGTAGTATATATACTAATAGTAGTACTAGTAGTATATACTAGTACATTTACTACTAGTACATATTATTAGTACATACTAGTAGTACTAGTAGTATAGACAAGTAGTACGAGTACTACGGCTACTGGTAGTAGTTGTACTAGTAGTATGTACTAGTACAACTACTACTAGTACATATTATTAGTACAAGCAGTAGTATTGACAAGTAATACATACTAATATATACTACTCGTACTAATACATAATATTACTACTATTAGTACTACTGCTATACTAGTATTATTAGTAGTACAAACTAGTATGTACTGCTAGTACTAGTATTAGTAGTACTACTATGTACCAGTTGTATGTACTATTATTACTAGCACAACTAGTACATACTAGTACTAGTATGTACTAGTAGTGCTAGTATTACTAGCAGTACTTACTACTACGAGTAGTACTAGTAGTACTTGTACCACTACGAGTAGTACTAGTAGTACTTGTACTACTATGAGTAGTACTAGTATTACTAGTAGTACATACTACTACTAGTAGGACTAGTAGAACTAGTACTAGAAGTACAAATTTTTCTTGTAGTACATACTAGTACAAATAGTTCTTATTAGTGTGTATTACAAGTATGTACTAGAATACATACTTGGAGTATTAGTAGTACATACTAGTAGGTACTAGTAGTGGTAGCAGTAGTATGTACTAGTAGTGCGAGTATTCCTAGTAGTACTTACTACTATGAGTAGTACTAGTAGTACTTATACTACTACGAGTAGTACGAGTACTACAACTACTGGTAGTAGTAGTATATATACTAATAGTAGTACTAGTAGTATATACTAGTACATTTACTACTAGTACATATTATTAGTACATACTAGTAGTACTAGTAGTATAGACAAGTAGTACATATTAATTTATACTACTCGTACTAGTACATAATATTACCACTACTAGTACTATTATGTACTAGTAGTATGTACTACTAGTACTAGCACTACTAGTACATACTAGTACTAGTAGTGTTACTAGTATTAGTATGTACTAGTATTACTGGTAGTACATACTACTACTAGTAGTACTAGTAGACTTAGTTCTACATACTACTAGTATGTACTAGCAGTGCATATTAATAATACTAGTACTAATACTACTAGTACTAAAAAGACTAATTCTACTAGTAGTACATACTAGTACTAATAGTATGTACTAGTAAGTAGTAAAAGTATGTATTAGAATACATACTTGGAGTATTAGTAGTACATAAGAGTATGTACTAGTAGTGGTATTATGTATTAGTAGTGCTAGAATTACTAGTAGTACTTACTACTACGAGTAGCACTGGTAGTACTACTACGAGGTGTACGAGTATTACTAGTCGTACATACTACTACTAGTATGCACTAGCAGTACATACTAGTAGTATAGACAAGTAATACATACTAATATATACTACCCGTACTAGTACATAATATTACTACTATTAGCACTAGTATTACTAGTAGTACATACAAGTATGTACTACTAGTGTACTACTAGTACTAGTATTAGAAGTACTATTATGCACTAGTAGTATGTACTACAAGTACTACCACTACTAGTACATACCAGTACTAGTAGTGTAGTATGTACTAGTAGTACTATTATTACTTACTACTACGAGTAGTACAAGTAGTACTTGTACTACTACGAGTAATACTAATAGAGTAGTACAAGTACTACTTGTACTACTACTAGTAGTACACGTATTACTAGTAGTACATACTACTACTAGTAGTACTAGCAGAACTAGTTCTACATGTACTACTAGTATGTACTAGTTCTACTATTAGTAGTACATACTAGTACTAACGCTACTTACTAGTATGTAATAGAATACATACTTGGAGTATTAGTAATACATACTAGTAGGTACTACTAGTAATAGTAGTAGTATGTACTAGTTGTGCTAGTATTACTAGTAGTACTTACTACCATAAGTAGTACTAGTAGTACTTGTACTACTATGAGTAGTACTAGTTGTACTTGTACTACTACGAGTAGTACGAGTACTACAACTACTGATAGTAGTAGTACTAGTAGTATGTACTAGTACAACTACTATTAGTACATATTATTAGTTTATACTAGTAGTATAGGCAAGTTGTACATACTATTATATACTACCGTACGAGTACATAATATTACTACTAGTAGTACTATTGCTAGTACTAGTATTACTAGTAGTACATACTAGTATGTACTAGTAGTACTAGTATTAGTAGTACTATTATGTACTAGTAGTATATACTACTAGTACTAATACTACTAGTACATACTAGTACTAGTAGTGTTACTAGTACTAGTATGTATTATAAGTGCTAGTATTACTTATAGTACTTACTACTACGAGTAAAACTTGTACTACTCCGAGTAGTACTAGTAAGACTTGTATTACTTCGAGTAGTACGAGTAATACTAGTAGTACATACTACTACTAATAGTACTAGTAGAACTAGTTCTACATGTACTACTACCATGTACTAGAAGTACATATTAGTAGTATTAGTATTATTACTAGTTGTATTAGTACTAGTACTAGAAGTACTAATTCTACTAGTGGTACAATGTAGTACTAATAGTACTTACAAGTATGTACTACAAGTATTTACTAGAATACATACATGGAGTATTAGTAGTACATACTAGTATCTACTAGTAGTGGTAGCAGTAGTATATTCTATTAGTGCTAATATTCCTAGTAGTACTTACTACTACGAGTAGTACTACTAGTATTTATACTACTGTGAGTAGTACTAGTATTACTTGTACTACTGCGAGTAGTACGAGTACTGCAACTCTTGGAAGTAATAGTACATGTACTAGTAGTAGTACTAGAAGATATACTATAGTAGTACATAATATTACTACTACTAGTACTACTGCAAGTACTAGTAACACTAGTAGTACATACTACTATGTACTGCTATAGTACATATTAGTATGTACTACTAGAACTAGTATTAGTAGTACCATTATGTACTAGTAGTATGTACTACTAGTACTAGCACTACTAGTACATACTAGTACTAGTAGTGTAATAAGTATTAGTATGTACTAGTAGTACTAGTATTACTAGTAGTACTTACTACTCAGAGTAGTACTAGTAGTACTTGTACTACTACGAGTAGTACTAGTAGTACTTGTACGATTACGAGTATTACTAATAGTACATACTACTATTAGTAGTATTAGTAGAACTAGTTCTACATGTACTAGTAGTATGTACTAGCAGTGCACATTAGTAGTATTAGTACTAATACTAGTAGTAGTAGTACTAGTACTAGAAGTACTAATTCTACTAGTAGTACATACTAAGACTAATAGTACTTACTAGTATGTACTACAAGTATGTACTAGAATACATACTTGGAGCATTAGTAGTACATACGAGTATGTACTAGTAGTAGTAGTATGTACTAGTAGTGCTGGTATTACTAGTAGTACTTACTATTATGAGTAGTACTAGTAGTAGTTGTAATACTACGAGTAGTACTGGTAGTCCTTACACTACTACGAGTAATACGCGTAATACTAGTAGTACATACTACTACTTGTAATACTAGTAGAACTAATTCTACATGTACTACTAGTACGTACTAACAGTACATACTAGTAGTATTAGTACTAATACTAATAGTATTAGTACTAGTCTAAGACGTACTAATTCTACTAGTACTAGTATGTACTAGTAGTGCTAGTAATGCTAGTAGTACTTGCTATTATGAGTAGTACATACTACTTCTTGTAGAACTAGTTCTACATCTACTACTAGTATGTACTAGCAGTACATACAAGTAGTATTAGTATTAATACTAGTAGTATGTATTCTTGTATTAGAAGTACTAATTCTACTAGTAGTACATACTGGTATTAATAGTACTTACTAGTATGTTCTACAAGTATGTACTAGAATACATACCTAGAGTATTTGTAGTACATACTAGTATGTACTAGTAGTACTAGTATTACTAGTAGTACTTACTACTACAAGTAGTACTAGTAGTACTTACTACTACGAGTAGTACTAATATTACTTGTATAACTACGAGTAGTAATAGTAGTACTTGTATTACCACGAGTAGTACAAGTACTGCAACTACTGGTAGTAGTAGTACAAGTACTAGTAGTATGTACTAGTATAACTACTATTAGTACATATTATTAGTACATACTAGTAGTACTAGTAGTATAGACAAGTAGTACATGCTATTATATACTACCGTACTAGTACATAATATTACTACTACTAGTACTACTAGCACTACTAATACATATTAGTACTAGTTATTAGTACTAGTTACTGGTACTAGTAACTAGTACTAGTATGTACTAGTAGCGCTAGTATTACAAGTAGTAATTACTACTACGAGTAGTACTTGTATTACTCCGGGTAGTACTAGTAGTACTTGTACTACTACGAGTAGCACGAGTAATACAAGTAGTACATACTACTACTAATAGTATTAGTAGAATTAGTTCTACATGTACTACTAGTATGTACTAGCAGTACATACTTGTAGTATTAGTACTAATACTACTAGTATTAGTACAAGTACTAGAAGTATTAATTCTATTTGTAGTACAAACTAGTACTAATAGTACTTACTAATATGTACTACAAGTACGTACTAGAATACATACTTGGAGTATTAGTAGTACATACTAGCATGTACTAGTAGTTGTAGGAGTATGTACTAGTAGTGCTAGTATTTCCAGTAGTACTTACTACTACGAGTAGTACTTGTGCTACTCCGAGTAGTACTAGTAGTACTTGTACTACTACGAGTAGTACGCGTATTATTAGTAGTACATACTACTACTAGTAGTACTAGTAGAACTAGTTCTACATATACTACTAGTACGTACTACCAGTACTTGCTAGTAGTATTAGTACTAATACTAATAGTATTAGTACTAATACTAGAAGTACTAATTCTACTAGTAGCACATACTAGTATTAATAGTACTTACTAGTATGTACTACAAGTATGTACTAGAATACATACTTGGAGTATTAGTAGTACATACTAGTATGTACTAGTAGTAGTAGGAGTATGTACTAGTAGTGCTAGTATTTCTAGTAGTACTTACTACTACAAGTAGTACTTCTACTACTCCGTACTAGTAGTACTTATACTACTACGAGTAATACGAGTATTATTAGTAGTACATACTACTACTAGTAGAACTAGTTGAAGTAGTTCTACATGTACTACTAGTACGTACTAGTAGTACATACTAGTAGTATTAGTACTAATACTAATAGTATTAGTATTAGTATTAATACTAATATTATTAGTATTAGTACTAGAAGTACTAATTCTATTAGTAGTAACTACTAGTACAAATAGTACTTACAAGTATGTACTAAAAGTATGTACTAGAATACATAGTTGGAGTATTAGTAGTACGTACTAGTATGTACTAATAGTAGTAGTATGTACTAGTAGTGCTAGTATTACAAGTAGTACTTACTACTACGAGTATTACTAGTAGTACATACTACTACTTGTAGTACTAGTAGAAGTAATTCTACATGTTCTACTAGTACGTACTAGCATTGCATATTAGTAGTATTAGTTCTAATAGTACTAGTATGACTAGTATTACTTACTACTACTAGTAGTACTAGTAGTACTTGTATTACTACGAGTAGTACTAGTAGTACTTGTACTACTACGAGTTGTACTAGTAGTACTTGTACTACTAGGAGTAGTACTTGTACTAGTACGAGTAGTAAGAGTATTACAAGTAGTACATACTACTACTAGTAGTACAAGTAGAACTAGTTCTACATGTACTACTAGTATGTACTAGCGGTACATACTAATAGTATTAGTACTGCTACTAATAGTATTATTACTAGTACTAGAAGTACTAATTCTATTATTAGTACATGCTAGTACTAATAGTACTTACTGGTATGCACTAAAAGTATGTACTAGAATACCTACTTGGAGTATTAGTAGTACATACTAGTATGTACTACTAGTAGTAATAGTATGTACTAGTAGTGCTAGTATTACTTGTAGTACGAGTTGTACTAGTAGTACTTGTACTACTACGAGTAGTACTAGTAGTACTTGTACTAATACGAGTAGTACTTGTACTACTACGAGTAGTACTAATAGTACTTGTACTTCTACGAATAGTACTTGTACTACTACAAGTAGGACGAGTACTACAACTACTGGTAGTATTAGTTCATGTACAAGTAGTAGTACTAGTAGTATGTACTACACAACTACTACTAGTACATATTATTAGTACATACTAATAGTACTAGTAGTATAGACAAGTAGTACAAACTAATATATACTACCCGTATTTGTACATAATATTACTACTACTAGTAGTACATACTAGTATGTAATACTAGTCTTACCATTAGTAGTATTTACTATGTACAAGTAGTATGTACTACTAGTACTGGCACCACTAGTACATACTAGTACTAGTAGTGTTACTAGTACTACTATGTACTAGTAGTGCTAGTATTACTAGTAGTACTTACTACTACGAGTAGTACTAGTAGCACTTGTACTACTACGAGTAGTACCAGTTGTACTTCTACTTCTACGAGTAGTTCGAGTATTACTAGTAGTACAAACTACTACTAGTAGTACTAGTTTTACATGTACTACAAGTATTAGAAGTATTAATTCTACTAGTAATACATACTAGTACTAATAGTACTTACTAATATGTACTACAAGTATGTACTAGAATACCTACTTGGAGTATTAGTAGTACATACTAGTATGTACTATTAGTACTAGGAGTACGTACTAGTAGTGCTAGTATTTCTAGTAGTACTTACTACTACGAGTAGTACTTGTACTACTCCGAGTAGTACCAGTATTACTAGCAGTACATACTACAACTAGTAGTACTAGTAGAACTAGTTCTGCATGTACTCCTAGTATGTACTAGCAGTACATACAAGTAGTATTTGTACAAATACTAGTAGTATTAGTATTAGTACTAGAACTACTAATTCTACTAGTAGTACATACTAGTACTATTAGTACTTACTAGTATTTACTAAAAGTTTGTACCGAAATACATACTTGGAGTATTAGTAGTACATACTAGTATGTACTAATAGTAGTAGTAGTAGTATGTATTAGTAGTTCTAGTATTACTAGTAGTACTTGCTATTACGCGTAGTACGAGTAGTATGTGTACTACTACGAGTATTACTTGTACTAGTACGAGTGGTACTAGTAGTACTTTTACTGCTACAAGTAGTACGAGTAATACAACTACTATTAGCAGTAGTACATGTACTATTAGTAATACTAGTAAAATGTACTAGTACAACTACTTTTAGTACATATTATTAGTACATACTAGTAGTACTAGCAGTATAAATAAGTAGTACATACCAATATATACTTCCCGTACTAATACGTAATATTACTACAACTAGTACTACTGGTAGTATTAGTATTTCTAGTTGTACATACTGATATGTACTACTAATACTAGTATTAGTAGTACTATTATGCACTAGTAGTATGTACTACTTGTATGTCTTAGCCATACACACTAGTAGTATTAGTATTAATACTAGTTGTATTAGTATTAATACTAGCAGTATTAGTACTAATACTGCTAGTATTAGTACTAGTACTAACAATACTAATTCTACTAGTAGTACATACTAGTACTAATAGTACTTACTAGTATATACTACAAGTATGTACTAGAATACATACTTGGAATATTAGTAGTAAATACTAGTATGTACTAATAGTTGTAGTAGTTGTATGTACTTACAGTGCTAGTATTACTAGTAGTACATTATAAGTAGTACTAGTAGAACTTGTACTACTACGAGTAGTAGTAAGTACTACTAGTAATACTAGCACTACTAGTACATACTACTACTACTACTACTAGTGCATACTAATATGTACTATTAATACTTCAAGTATGTATTCAAGTACATACTTGTAGTACATAGTAGTAAGTACTAGTACGTACTACTAGTAGAATTAGTACTTCTAGTACTAGTACTAATACTATTAGTATTAGTACTAATACTACTAGTTTGTACTGCTAGTACATACTAGTAGTACATGTAGAACTAGTTCTACTAGTACTATTAGTAGTAGTATGTACTACTAGTATTACTCGTACTACTTGTAGTAGTACATGTACTACTAATACTACTCGTAGTTGTACAAGTACTACTCGTAGTAGTAAGTACTACTAGTAATATTAGCACTATTAGTACATACTAGTATTAAAAACACTACTAGTACTAGCCTGTACTAGTAGTGCTATTACTAGTAGTACTTGTACTAGTACATAATAGTACTACTAATACAAGTACTAGTAGTACATGTAGCACTAGTACTACTAGTAGTAGTATGTACGACTAGTTGTAGTATGTTATACGAGTAAAACTCGTAGTTGTACAAGTACTACTCGTAGTAGTACAAGTACTACTAGTACTACTCGTAACAGTAAGTACAACTAGTAACCCTAGCACCACAAGTACAATTTAGTACATACTACTAGTACATATTAGTACTACTAATATTAGTACAAGTAATACATACTAGTATGTACTACTAGTAATACTGATACTAGCAGTAGTACTAGTACTAGTTATATTATGTACTAGTACGGGTAGTATATATTAGTATGTACTACTTCTCTATATTACTAGTATGTACTAATATTATGTACTACTAGTAGTTGTACTAGTACATACTACTAATACTAGTACTAGAACATGTACTACTACTACCAGTAGTTGTAGTACTCGTACTACTCGTAATAGTAAGTATATTACTTGTTCTACTCGTAATAGTACAAGTACTACTGGTACTGGTCGTAGTAGTAAGTACTACTAGTAACACTAACACTACGAGTACATACTACTGCTACTACTACTAGTACATACTAGTATGTACTACTCATACTCCAAGTACGTATTCAAGTACAAAGTTGTGGTCCATACTAGTCTACTAGTATACTAGTACATACTAGTATACGAGTATATACTACTATATACTAGTATATTAATATATATACTAGTATACTAGTGTATACTAGTATATACTAGTATACTAGTATATACTAGTGTATGTACTACTCATACTCCAAGTATGTATTCTAGTACAAAGTTGTAGTCTATACTAGTAAACTAGTATACAAATATACTAATATACTAGTATATACCAGTATACTAGTATATTTGTATACTAGTGTACTAGTATATACTACTATACTAGTATACTAGTATACTAGTATATACTAGTATATACTAGTATTCTAGTATAGTATATGTAAGTATATACTAGTAAATAAACTAGTATGCACTAGTATATATACTAGTATATATACTAGTATATACTAATATATATACTAGTATATACACTAGTAAATACTAGTATACTAGTATATATACTAGTATATACTAGTATATTAGTATACTATATATACTAATATAGTAGTATACTAGTATATATACTAGTATACTAGTATATACTAGTATACTAGTATATATACTAATATATATACTAGTATATACTAGTATGTATACTAGTATATACTAGTATGTATACTAGTATATATACTAATATATATACTAGTATATACTAGTATGTATACTAGTATATATACTAATATATATACTAGTATATACTAGTATACTATTATATACTAGTATGTATACTAGTATACCAGTATATACTAGTATACATACTAGTATATATTAGCATATACTAGTATATATACTAGTATACTAGTATATACTAGTATGTAAACTAGTATATACTGGTATATATACTAGTATATCTTAGTATACTAGTACAAGTATGTACTGGTACTAGTACATACGTATGTACTAGTACATACTAGTATGTACTAGTACATACGTATGTAGTAGTACTAGTATATACTAGTATACTAGTATTTACTAGTACTTGTATATACTAGTACGTACTAGTACTTGTATATATTAGTACTAGTACATACGTATGTACTAGTACATACTAGTATGTACTAGTACATACGTATATAGTAGTACTAGTATATACTAGTACTAGTATATACTAGTACTAGTATATACTAGTATACTAGTATACTAGTATTTACTAGTACTTGTATATACTAATATGTACTAGTACTAGTATATACTAGTACTAGTATAGATTAGTATATACTAGTACTAGTATATATTAGTATATACTAGTATATATAATAGTATATATTGGTATATATACTAGTACTAGTATATACAAGTACTAGTATATACTAGTAAATACTAGTATATTAGTATATACTAGTACATGTACTAGTACTAGTATATACTAGTATATACTTATATATACTAGTACTAGTATATACTAGTATATATACTAGTATATACCAATATATATCCTATTATACTAGTATATATATACTAATATATACTAGTATATATATACTAGTATATACTAGTATATATACAAGTATATATACTAGTATATACTAGTATATACTTATATATACTAGTATATATACTAGTATATACTAGTATATATACTATTATACTAGTATATATATACTAATATATACTAGTATATATATACTAGTATATACTAGTATATACTAGTATATATACTAGTACTAGTATATACTAATACTAGTATATACTAGTACTAGTATAAAAATAATACTAGTATATATACCACTATATACACTAGTATATATACTAGTATATACTACTATATATACTAGTATATATACTAGTACTAGTCTATATTAGTACATAAACTAATACTAGTCTATACTAGTACTAGTATATACTACTATATATACTAGTATATATACTAGTACTAGTCTATATTAGTACATAAACTAATACTAGTCTATATTAGTACTAGTATATATACTAGTATAGACTAGTACTAGTATATATACAAGTATATATACTAGTATATATTAGTATATATACTAGTACTAGTATATATACGAATACAAGTATATATAATACTATATATACTAGTATATATACTAGTACTAATATATACTAGTACTAGTCTATATTAGTATATATACTAGTATTAGTATATACTAGTATATATTAGTATGTACTAGTATATACTTGTACTAGTATATACTAGTATATATACTAGTATATATACCAGTATATATACTAGTATATACGAGTATATACTAGTATATATTAGTATACTAGTACATACTACTAAGTATATACTAGTATATACTAGTACAAGTATTAGTATATACTAGTATATATTAGTATACTAGTATATACTACTATATATATACTAGTATATACTAGTACTAGGGTATTTTTTAGTATATATACTAGTATACTAGTATATATTCTAGTACTAGTCTATATACTAGTATACTAGTATATATACTGGTATATGTACTTGTATATATACTGGGATATACTCGTATATACTAGTATATGTACTAGTATATATACTAGTATATATACTTGTATATACTAGTATATACTAGAATATACTAGTATATACTAGTACTATACTAGTATATACTACTAATATAGTACTATACTAGTATATACTCGTACTAGTATATATACTAGTATATATACTTGTATATACTAGTATATACTACTAGTATAGTACTATACTAATATATACTCGTACTATACTAGTATAGTACTAGTATAGTACTAGTATATACTAGTATATTGTAGTATATACTAGTATATACTAGTATATACTAGTATATACTAGTATATTGTAGTATATACTAGTATATGTAGTATATACGAGTATATCCCAGTATATATACAAGTATATATACCAGTATATAAACTAGTATTTATATACTAGTATACTAGTATATAGACTAGTACTAGAATATATACTAGTATACTAATATATATACCAATATATATACTAGTATACTAGTATATATACTAGTACTAGTATATACTATTACATACTAATACATATACTAGTATATACTAGTACTAATATATACTAGTATATACTAGTACTGGTATATACTAGTACTAGTACTTGTACTAATATACTAGTATACTAGTACAAGTACTAGTACAAGTACTAGTACTAGTAAATACCAGTACTAGTATATACCAGTACTAGTATACATACTAGTATACTAGTAGTATATATACTAGTATATATACTAGTATATACAAGTATATATACTATTATACTAGTATGTATATACTAATATATACTAGTATATATATACTAGTACATACTAGTACTAGTATATACTAATATATACTAGTATATATACTACTACTAGTATATACTAATACTAGTATATATGCTAGTATATACTAGTACTAGTATAAAAATAATACTAGTATATATACCACTATATATACTCGTATATATACTAGTACTAGTATATACTACTATATATACTAGTATATATACTAGTACTAGTCTATATTAGTACATAAACTAATACTAGTATATACTAGTACTAGTATATATATTAGTATAGACTAGTACTAGTATATATACAAGTATATATACTGGTATATATTAGTATATATACGAGTACTAGTCTATATATGAATACAAGTATATATACTACTATATATACTAGTATATATACTAGTACTAATATATACTAGTACTAGTATATATTACTATATATACTAGTATTAGTATATACTAGTATATACTTGTACTAGTATATACTAGTATATATACTGGTATATATACTAGTACTGGTACTAGTATATATACTAGTACCAGTACTAGAATATATACCAGTATATATACTAGTATATACGAGTATATACTAGTATATATTAGTATACTTAGTATATACAAATATATACAAATATATATACTGGTATATATAATAGTACTAGTACTAGTATATATACCAATATATATACTAGTATATATAAGTATATATTAGTATATATTAGTATACTAGTATATACTACTATATATACAGTATATACAAGTATATTTTAGTATATATACTAGTATATATTCTAGTACTAGTCTATATACTAGTATACTAGTATATAAATATTAGTATATATACTGGTATATATACTTGTATATATACTGGGATATACTCGTATATACTAGTATATGTATTAGTATATATACTAGTATATATACTTGTATAAACTAGTATATACTAGTACTATACTAGTATATACTACTAGTATAGTACTATACTAGTATATACTCGTACTAGTATATATACTAGTATATATACTTGTATATACTAGTATATAAACTTGTATATACTAGAATATACTAGTATATACTAGTACTATACTACTAGTATAGTACTATACTAATATATACTGGTACTATACTAGTATAGTACTAGTATATACTAGTATTTACTAGTATATTGTACTATATAATAGTATATACTAGTATATGTATTATATAATAGTATATCCCAGTATATATACAAGTATATATACCAGTATATATATTAGTATTTATATACTAGTATACTAGTATATAGACTAGTACTAGAATATATACTAGTATACTAGTATATATACTAATATATATACTAGTATACTAGTATATATACTAGTACTAGTATATATTATTATATACTAATACATATACTAGTATATATACTAGTATATACTAGTATATACTAGTGTATCTTAATACTAGTATATACTAGTATATACTAGTACTGGTATATACTAGTACTGGTATATACTAGTATACTAGTACAAGTACTAGTACTAGTACTAGTATACTAGTATACTAGTACAAGTACTAGTACAAATAATAGTACTAGTATATACCAGTACTAGTATATATACTAGTATACTAGTATATGTACTTGTATTAGTATATATACTAGTACTAGTATATACTAGTATATTAGTATATACTAGAATATATACTAATTGACTAGTATATATACTATTATATATTAGTATATACTAGTATATACTAGAATATACTTGTATATACTAGTATATACTAGTACTAGTATATACTAGTACAATTATACTGGGATATACTCGTATATACTAGTATATGTATTAGTATATATGCTAGTATATATACTTGTATAAACTAGTATATACTAGTACTATACTAGTATATACTACTAGTATAGTACTATACTAGTATATACTCGTACTAGTATATATACTTATATATACTAGTATATAAACTTGTATATACTAGTATATACTAGAATATACTAGTATATACTAGTACTATACTACTAGTATAGTACTATACTATTATATACTGGTACTATACTAGTATAGTACTAGTATATACTAGTATTTACTAGTATATTGTACTATATAATAGTATATACTCGTATATGTAGTATATAATAGTATATCCCAGTATATATACAAGTATATATACCAGTATATATATTAGTATTTATATACTAGTATACTAGTATATAGACTAGTACTAGAATATATACTAGTATACTAGTATATATACTAATATATATACTAGTATACTAGTATATATACTAGTACTAGTATATATTATTATATACTAATACATATACTAGTATATATACTAGTATATACTAGTATATACTAGTATATCTTAATACTAGTATATACTAGTATATACTAGTACTGGTATATACTAGTACTGGTATATACTAGTACTGGTATATACTAGTACACTAGTACTAGTACTAGTATACTAGTATACTAGTACAAGTACTAGTACTAATAATAGTACTAGTATATACCAGTACTAGTATATACCAGTACTAGTATATATACTAGTATACTAGTATATGTACTTGTACTAGTATATATACTAGTACTAGTATATACTAGTATATTAGTATATACTAGAATATATAGTAATTGACTAGTATATATACTATTATATATTTATATATACTAGTATATACTAGATTATACTTGTATATACTAGTATATACTAGTACTAGTATATACTAGTACAATTATACTAGTATATACTAGTATATATACTAATATATGCAAGCATATTAGTATACTAGTATATATAACAGTATACTAGTATATATAAACTAGTATAGTAGCATATATACTAGTATATATACCAGTATATACTAATATATATACTAGTATATACTAGTACTAGTATATAGTAGTTTATACTGGTACTATAATATAAACTAGTATATACTTGTATATATACTAGTATATATACTTGTATATACTAGTATATACTAGTATATGTACTAGTATAAACTAATATATACTGGTATATGTACTAGTATATACTAGTATATATACTAGTATATATTAGTATATACTAGTATATATATATACTAGTATATATACTAGTATGTACTAGTACTAGTATATACTAGTACTAGTATATACTAGTATTAGTATGTACTAGTACATACTGGTACTATTATGTACTTACTAGTACTAGCACATACTAGTACTAGTCTTAGTACATACTAGTATTAGTATATACTAGTACTAGTATAAACTAGTACTATGATATATACTAGTATATACTGGTATATATACTAGTTTATACACTAGTACTAGTATATACTAGTATATATACTAGTATATACTAGTATAAACTAGTATAAATACTGATATATATATTTGTATATACCAGTATATATATTAGTATAGACTAGTATATACACTAGTATATGTTAGTATATACTAGTATATACACTAGTATGAACTACTAGTATATACTAGTACTAGTATATACTAGTATATATACTAGTACGTACTAGCATATACAAGTATATACTAGTATATATACTACTATATACTAATAAATATACTAGTATATACACTAGTACTAGTATATACTAGTAGGTATACTAGTGTATACTAGTACTAGTATATACCAGTACTAGTATATATACTACTATATACTAGTACTCGTATATACCCGTACTAGTATATACTAATATATACTCGTACTAGTACTAGTACCTATACTAGTATATACTAGTATATATTAGTATATATACTTGTATATACTAGTATATACTACTACTAGTATAGACTAGTATATACATTAGTACTAGTATATACACTAGTACTAGTATATACTAGTATATACTAGTACTAGTATATGTACTAGTATATATACTAGTATATATTAGTACTAGTATATGTACTAGTATAGACTAGTACTGGTATATATAGTAGTATATGTACTAGTATATATACTAGTATATATTAGTACTAGTACATGTACTAGTATAGACTAGTACTGGTATATATAGTAGTATATGTACTAGTATATATACTAGTACTAGTGTATACTAATATATATATTAGTTCAAACTAGAATATATATACTAGTATATATTAGTACATACCAGTATATATATTAGTATATACTAGTACTAGTATATGTACTATTATACTAGTATATACTAGTATATATACTAGTACTAGTATATGTACTAATATACTAGTATATACTAGTACTAGTGTATGTATTAATATACTAGTATATACTAGTATATATACTAGTATATACTAGTACTAGTATATGTACTAGTATAGACTAGTACTAGTATATATACTAGTATATACTAGTATATGTACTAGTATATATACTAGTACTAGTGTATACTAGTATATATATTAGTTCAAACTAGTATAAATACTAGTATATATTCGTAAATACCAGTATATATATTAGTATATACTAGTATATGTACTAGTATATTTTAGTATATACTAGTATATACTAGTATATATACTAGTATGTACTAGCATATACTAGTACATACTAGTATATATACTAGTACTAGTATATACTATTATATGCTAGTATATACTAGTACTAGTATATATTTTAGTATATACTAGTATATATACTAGTATATATACTACTATATATACTAGTATATATACTAGTACTAGTATATATACTAGTACTAGTATATACTAATATATACTGCTAGTTCATACTAGTATATATACTAGTATATACTAGTATATATATTAGTATATATACTAGTATATATACTAGTACTAGTATATACCAATATATATTGCTAGTTCATACAAGAATATATACTAGTATATATTAGTACAAGTATATATACTAGTACTAGTATATATTAGTACTAGTATATATACTAATATATACTAGTAGATGTACTAGTATATACTAACATATATACTAGTATATATACTAGTACTAGTATATATTATTATATATACTAGTACATACTAGTACTAGTATTTACCAGAACAAGTATATATACTAGTATATACTAAGACTAGTATATACCCGTACTAGTACATACTAGTATATACTCGAACTAGTACGAGTAAATATACTAATATATACTAGTATATATTACTATATATACGAGTATATACCAGTACTAGTATATACTCGTATATACTAGTATATACTAGTATACTAGTATATACTACTATATATATACTAGTATATACTAGTACTAGTATATATACTAGTATATATACTAATATATAGTAGTATATATATACTAGTACTACTATATACTAGTATATATACTAATAGTAGTATATATTGGTATATATACTGGTATATATACTAGTACTAGTATATATACTAGTATATATACCAGTATATACACCAGTATATACTAGTACTAGTATATACTAGTACTAGTATATACTAGTACTAGTATATACTAGTACTAGTATATATACTAGTATTAATAATTTTATGTACTTGTATATACTAGTATATATACAAGTACAAGTATATACTAGTACTAGTATATATACTAGTATATACTCGTACTGGTATATATATACTAGTATATACTAGTATATACTAGTACTAATATATACTAGTACTAGTATATAGTACTAGTATATACTAGTACTAGTATATATACAAGTATATATAGTAGTTTATATACTAATACTAGTATATATACTACTATATATACTAGTATATATACTAGTACTAATATATAGTACTAGTATATACAAGTACGAGTATATACTAGTATATATACTAGTACTAGTACATACTTGTATATATACTAGTACTAATATATATACTAGTACTAGTTTATATTGGTAATGGTATATACTAGTTTTTACTAGTACTGGAATATACTAGTACATACTGGTACTGGTATATACTAGTACATACTAGTACTAGTTTATACTAGTACTGGTATATACTAGTACATACTAGTCCATACTAGTATTAGCTTATACTAGTACTGGTATCTACTAGTACATACTAGTACTAGTTTATAGTAGTACTAGTATATACTAGTATATACTAGTACATACTAGTACTGGTATATACCAGTACTAGTAAATATTAGTACGTACTAGTACTGGTATATACTAGTATATATAAGTATATACTAGTACTGGTATATACTAGTATATACTAGTACATACTAGTAATGGTATATACTAATACTGGTACATACTAATAATGGTATATACCAGTACTGGTATATACTAGTATATACTAGTGTACTAGTATATAGTAGTACTAGTACTAGTATATACACTGTATACTAGTATATGTACTAGTACTAGTATACTAATATATATACTAGTATACTAGTATACTAATATATATAGTAGTATACTAGTATATACTAATACTAGTATATACTAGTATACTAGTATATACTAGTATATATACTAATATACTAGTATATATACTGGTATTTATTAGTATATACTAGAATATACTTGTATATACTAGTACTAGTATATACTAGTACTAGTATATACTAGTATTAGTATATACTAGTATATGCTAGTATACTAGTATATATACTAGTATACTAATATATATACTAGTATACTAGTATACTAGTATATACTAATACTAGTATATACTAGTACTAGTATATACTAGTATATTAGTATATACTAGTATATATACTAGTATACTTGTATATATACTGGTATTTATTAGTATATACTAGAATATACTTGTATATACTAGTATATACTAGTACTAGTATACTAGTATATATACTAGTATTTGCTAGTATATTAGTATATATACTAGTATTTGCTAGTATACTAGTATATATACTAGTATAGTTCTATATACTAGTATACTAGCATATACTAGTATATGTATTAGTATACTAGTATATACTAGTATATGCTAGCATACTAGTATACTAGCATATATACTCGTCTCTATACTAGTATATACAAGTATATATACTAGTATATACTAGTACTAGTATATAGTAGTATATACTAGTACTATGATATATACTAATATATATTAGTATATATACTAGTTAATACTAGTATATACTAGTATATAAATTATTATATACTAATATATATACTAGTATATATATTAGTATGTACTAGCAGTATATTCTAGTACTAGTATATACTAGTACTAGTATGTACTTGTATATACTAGTACAAACTAGTATTAGTACATACTAGTACTAGTATGTACTAGTACTAGTACTAGTACATACTATTACTAATATGTATTAGTATATACTAGTACTATGATATATACTAGTATATACTGGTATATATACTGGTATATAATAATATATACCAGTATATATATTAGTATATACTAGTATATATACTATTATATATTAGTATATACTAGTATATACCAATATATATACTAGTATGAACTAGCAGTATATACTAGTACTTGTATATACTAGTATATATACAAGTATGTACTAGCATATACTAGTATATACTAGTATATATACTAGTTAATACTAGCATATACTAGTATATACTAGTATATATACTAGTACGAGTTTATACTAGTACTAGTATATAATAGTATATATATTAGTATTTACTAGTATATATACTAGTATATACAACTATATGTACTAGTATATACTAATATATATACCAGTATATATACCAGTATATATTATAGTATATACACTAGTATTAGTATATACTAATATATACTGCTAATTCATACTAGTATATATACTAGTATATACTAGTATATACCAGTACTAGTATATACTAATATATATACTAGTATATACCAGTACTAGTATATACTAGTACTGGTATATACTAGTATATATACAAGTATATACTAGTACTAGTATATACTAGTATATACTAGTATTAGTATATACTAGTACTAATATATATACTAGTATATATATGAGTATATACTAATATATATACTAGTATAAATACTAGTACTAGTATATACTAATACTAGTATATACTAATACTAGTATATATACTAGTATTAGTAAATACTAGTATATACTAGTAATAGTATATACTAGTACTAGTAGTATTAGTATTACTAGTATATACTAGTACTATGATATATACTAGTATATACTACTATATATACTAGTATATATACTAGTACTAGTATATACTAGTATATACTAATATATATACTGGTATATACTAGTATATACTAATATATATACTGGTATATACTAGTATATACTAGTATATACCAGTATATATATTAGTATATACTAGTATATATACTAGTATATATATTAGTATATACTATTATAAACTAGTATATATACTAGTATGAACTAGCAGTATATACTAGTACTAGTATATACTAGTATATTTACGAGTATATACTAGCATATACTAGTATATACTAGTATATATACTAGTATATATAGTAGTACTAGTATATACTAGAATATACTAGTTCTAGTATATACTAGTATATATATTAGTATATGCTAGTATATATATTAATATATACTAGTATATATACTAGTATCTACTAGTATATATACTGGTATATAAACTAGTACTAGTATATACTAGTACTAGTATATATACTAGTACTAGTATATACTAGTACTAGTTTTTGTACCAGTATATATACTAGTATATACTAGTATGTACTAGCATGTACTAGCATATACTAGTACGTACTAGTATGTACTAGTATATACTAGTATATATACTAGTATAAATACTGGTACTAGTATTTACTAGTACATATAGTAGTATATAGTAGTATATATATTAGTATATACTAGTATATATACTAGTATATAAACTAGTACTAGTATATACTAGTACAAGTATATATACTAGTACTAGTATATATACTAGTACTAGTATATATACTAGTACTAGTATATATACTTGTACAAGTATATACTAGTACTAGTTTCTATACTACTATATATACTAGTATATATACTAGTACTAGTATAAACTAGAATATATACTAGTATTTACTACTATATATACTAGTTTATACTACTATAGATACTAGTATATATACTAGTATATACTACTATATATACTAGTATATATACTAGTACTAGTATATACTTGTATATAAACTAGTATATACTAGTACTAGTATATGTACTAGTATATATACTAGTATATACTAGAACTAGTATATGTACTAGTATAGACTAGTACTAGTATATATACTAATATATATAGTAGTATATATACAAGCATTAATTTATATATTAATACTAGTATATATATTAGTACTAGTATATATACTAGTATATACTAATATATATACTAGTATATACTAGTATATATATTAGTACTAGTATATACTAGTACTAGTATATACTAGTACTAGTATATATACTAGTATATATACTAGTATATACTAGTTCCGGTATATACTAGTATATACTAGTACGAGTATATGCCAGTACGAGTATATACTAGTGCTAGTATATACTAGTTCGGATATATACTAGTACTGGTATATACTAGTATATACGAGTACTAGCATATACTAGTACCAGTATATATACTAGTATTTACTAGTACTAGTCGTCGTAGTACTACTAGTACTACTCGTAGTAGTACAAGTACTACTAGTACTAGTCGTAGTAGTACAAGTACTACTAGTACTACTCGTAGTAGTACAAGTACTACTAGTACTACTCGTAGTAGTAAGTACTACTAGTAATACTTGTACTATTAGTACATACTTGTACTATAAACACTACTAGTACTAGTATGTACTAGTAGTTCTAGTATTAATAGTACATACTACTAGTACATAATAGTACTACTAATACTAGTATTAATAGTACATACTAGTATGTACTACTAGTAATACTAGTACTAGCAGTAGTAGTAATATTATGTACTAGTACGGGTAGTATATATTAATATGTACTAGTTGTCTATACTACTAGTATTACTAGTATGTACTAATAATATGTACTAGTAGTAGTTGTACATATACATACTACTATTACTACTACTAGTACATATACTACTACTACCAGTAGTTGTAGTACTCGTACTACTCGTAGTAGTACCAGTACTACTAGTACTACTCGTATTAGTAAGTCCTACTAGTAATACTAGCACTACTAGTACATAGTACTACTACTACTACTAGTAAATACTAGTATGTACTACTAATATTCCAAGTATGTATTCTAGTACATACTTGTAGTACATACTTGTATGTACAATTCGTATTAGTATGTACTACTAGTAGAATTAGTACTTCTAGTACTAGTACTAATACTACTAGTATTCGTACTAATACTACTAGTATGTACTGCTAGTACATATTAGTAGTACATGTAGAACATGTTCTACTAGTACTACTTGTATTAGTATGTACTACTAGTAATAGTACTAATACTACTAGTATGTACTACTATACTAGTAGTACATGTAGAACTAATTCTACTTGTACAACAAGTACTAGTATGTACAACTAGTAATACTCGTACTACTACTAGTAGTACAAGTACTATTAGTACTACTCGTAGTAGTAAGGGTACTACTAGTACTACACGTAATAGTAAGTACTACTAGAAATACTAGTAGCGCTACTAGTTGACGTTGAATCTAAAGGATCTATTGCTAGATAGAAACCTTTGGCGGCTAATCCTCTTGATAGTACGGTAGTAGCATCTAAATGTGCAAATGTCGTGGCTGGAGCAGGGTCGATCAAATCGTCTGCAGGTACATAAACTGCTTGAATGGAAGTTATGGATCCCTCTTTAGTAGAAGTAATTCTTTCTTGCAAAGAACCCATTTCTGTACTAAGGGTTGGTTGATAACCCATGGCAGAAGGCATTCTGCCTAATAAGGCAGAGACTTCTGATCCTGCTTGAACGAAGCGAGAGATATTGTCAATAAAGAGAAGTACGTCTTGCTCACTAACATCACGGAAATATTCCACCTAATACTAGTAACACTACTAGTACAAGTCTGTACTAGTAGTGCTAGTAATTTAGTACATGCTACTGGTATATAATAATACTACTAACACTAGTACTAATAGTACATACTAGTATTACTACTAGTAATACTAGTACTAGCAGTAGTATCAGTAGTAGTAATATTATGTACTAGTACGGGGAGTATATATTACTATGTACTACTTGTCTATACTACTAGTACTACTGGTATGTACTAATATTATGTACTAGTAGTAGTTGTACTAGTACATACTACTACTACTAATATATGTACTACTACTACCAGTAGTTGTAGTACTCGTACTACTTGTAGTAGTACCAGTACTACTCATAGTAGTACAAGTACTATTAATACTACTCGTAGTAGTAAGTACTAGTACTACAAATAATCCAAGTACTACTACTAGTACGAGTAATACTCGTACTACGACTAGTACGTACTCGTACAAGTATGGATTATTTCTACTTGTACTACAAATAGTAGAGTACTTTAATACAGTAGTACATACTAGTATTAGTATTACTAGTAGTGCTACTAGTTGTCTATACTTGTATGTACTACTAGTATGTACTAGTAGTAGTATGTACTAATAATATGTACGAGTAGTACTAGAAGTAGTAGTAGTATGTACTAGTAGTTCTAGTATTACTAGTAGTACTTCTACTACAACGAGTAGTACTAGTAGTACTTGTACTACAACGAATAGTACGAGTATTACTAGTAGTCCATACTACTACTACTAGTACTAGTATAGCAATACATACTAGAAGTATTAAAACTAATACTAGTAGTATTAGTACTAGTACTAGGATACCTAATTCTAGTGATAATACATACTAGTACTAATACTACTTACTAGTATGTACTACAAGTATGTACCAGAATACATACTTAGAGTATTAGTAGTACATACTAGTATGTACTAGTGGTAGTAGTAGTTGTATATATTAGTAGTTCTAGTATTACTCGTAGTAGCTAATTACTACGAGTAGTACTAGTAGTACATGTACTACTACAAGGAGTACTAGTAGTACTTGTACTACTACGAGTAGTACAAGTACTACAACTACTGGTAGTAGTAGTACATGTACTAGTTGTAGTACATACTAATATATACTACTGGTACTAGTACATATTATTATTACTAGAGGTACTACTGCTAGTACTAGTATTACTAGTAGTACATATAGTATGTACTACTAAGAGTAGTATTAGCAGTATTATTATGTTCTACTAGTATGTACTACTAGTACTAGCACTATTAGTGCATACTAGTTAAAATAGTGTAACTAGTACAAGTATGTACTAGTAGTGCCAGTATTACTAGTAGTACTTACTACTACGAGTAGTACTAGTAATACTTGTACTACTACGACTAGTACTAGAAGTACTCGTACTACTACGAGTAGTACTAGTAGTACTTGTACTACTATGTGTAGTACTTGTACTACTATGTGTAGTACTTGTACTACTACGTGAAGTACGAGTAGTACAACTACTGGTAATAGTAGTACAAGCACTAGTAGTAGTACTTGTAGTATGTAATATATACTACTCGTACTAGAACATAATATTACTACTACAAGTACTACTACTAGTACTATTATTAGTGGTATGTACTAATAGTGCTAGTATTACAAGTTGTAATTACTAATACGAGTAGTACTAGTAGTACTTGTACTGCTATGAGTAGTACTAGTAGTACTTGTACTACTACGACTAGTACGAGTATTAACTGGAAGTAGTAGTACAAGTACTAGTAGTAGTACTAGTAGTATGTACTAGTACAACTACTACTAATACATGTTATTAGTACATACTAGTAGTACTTGTAGTATAGACAAGTAGTACATACTAATATATACTACCCGTACTAGTACATAATATTACTACTACTAGTACTACTGCTAGTACTAGTATTACTAGTAGTACATACTAGTATGTACTACTAGTACTAGTATTAGTAGTACTATTATGTACAAGTAGTATATACTACTAGTACAAGTAGTAGTGTTACTAGTACTAGTATGTACTAGTAGTGCCTAGTATTACTAGTAGTGCTAGTATTACTAGTAGTACTTACTAGTACTAGTATATACTACTAGTACTAGCACTACTAGTACATACTAGTACTAGTAGTGTTATTAATACTAGTATGTACTAGTAGTACTTGTATTACTAATAGTACTTACTACTACGAGTAGTACTAGTAGTACTTGTACTACTACGAGTAGTACTAGTAGTACTTGTACTTCTACGAGTAGTGCGAGTTGTATTAGTAGTACATACTACCACTAGTAGAACTAGTATAACTAGTTCTACATGTAATACTAGTATGTATTAGCAGTACATACTAGTAATATTAGTACTATTCTAGTAGTATTAGTACTAGTTCTAGAAGTACTAATTCTACTAGTAGTACAAATTAGTACTAATAGTACTTACTAGTATGTATTACAAGTATGTACTAGAATACATACTTGGAGTATTAGTAGTACATACTAGTAGAAGTAGTAGTAGTTTGTAGTAGTAGTAGTAGTAGTTTGTAGTAGTAGTAGTAGTAGTAGTAGTTTGTACTAGTACATAATATTACTACTACTAGTACTACTGCTAGTACTAGCATTACTAGTAGTACGTACTAGTATGTACTACTAGTACTAGTAGTAGTAGTACTATTATGTATTAGTAGTATGTACTAGTAGTACAAGCACTACTAGTATTAGTTGTGTTACTAGTACTAGTACGTACTAGTAGTACAAGTATTACTAGTTGTACTTACTATTACGAGTAGTACTAGTATTACTAGCAGTACATACTACTTCTTGTAGAACTAGTTCCACATGTACTACTAGTAGTACATACTAGTATGTACTCTTAATACTATGTATTCTAGTACACACTTTTAGTACATACTAGTAAGTACTATTAGTACTAGTATGTACTACTAGTAGAATTAGTACTTCTAGTACTAGTACTAATACTACTAGTAATAGTACTAATACTACTAGTATGTATTGCTAATACATTCTAGTAGTACTGAAGAACTGATTCTACTAGTCCTACTTGTAGTAGTATGTACTACTAGTAATACTCGTACTACTCGTAGTAGTACAAGTACTACTAGTACTACTCGGAGTAGTACAAGTAGTACTTGTACTCTCGTAGTAGTGAGTACTACTAGTAATACTAGCACTGCTAGTACATACTAGTACTGGTAACACTACTAGTACTAGTTTGTACTAGTCGAGCTAGTACTAGTAGTACATACTACTAATACATAATCGTACTACTAATACAAGTACGTACTAGTATGTACAATAAGTAATACTAGTACTAGCAGTAGTACTAGTAGTAGTAATATTATTTACTAGTACGGGTAGTATATATTATTATGTACTACTTGTCTATGCTATTAGTACTACTGGTATGTACTAAAATTATGTACTAGTAGTAGTTGTATCAATACATACTACTAGTATTACTACTAGTACATGTAGTACTACTACCAGTAGTTGTTGTACTCGTACTACTCGTAGTAGCACAAGTACAACTAGAACGACTTGTAGTAGAAAGTACTACTGGAAATATTAGCACTACTAGTATATACTACTACTACTACTACTAGTACATACTAGTATGTACTACAAACACTCCAAGTATGTATTCTAGAACATACTTCTAGTACATACTAGTAAGTACTATTAGTACTAGTATGTACTACTATTAGAATTAGTACGTCTAGTACTAGTACTAATACTACTAGTATTAATACTAATACTACTAGTGTGTACTCCTAGTACATACTAGTAGTACATGTAGAACTAGTTCTACTAGTACAACTAGTAGTGTATGTACTACTCGTACTACTAGTACTACTCGTAGTAGTACAAGTACTACTAGTACTACTCGTAATAGTAAGTATTACTAATAATATTAGTACTACTAGTAAATCTACTAGTACTAGTATATACTAGTCGTGCTAGTACTAGTAGTACATAATAGCACTACTAATACTAGTAGTAACAATAGTACTAATAGTGTAATGTAATGTACTAGTATGGGTAGTATATATTAGTATGTACTACTTGTCTGTCCTACTAGTACTACTAGTATGTACTAATAATATGTACTAGTAGTAGTTGTACTAGTACATACTACTAGTACTACTACTAATAGTAGTTGTAATAGTACTACTAATAGTAGTAGTAGTTGTACTAGTACATATTACTAGTACTACTACTAGTAGTAGTAGTTGTACTAGTACATACTACTAGTACTACTACCAGTAGTTGTAGTACTCGTACTATTCGTAGTAGTACAAGTACTACTAGTACTACTCGTAGTAGTACAAGTACTACTAGTAATACTAGCAATACTGGTACATACGACTACTACTTCTACTACTAGTACACACTAGTATGTACTACTACTACTCCAAGTATGTATTTTAGTACATACTTGTAGTACATACTAGTAAGTACTATTAGTACTAGTGTGTACAACTGGGAGAATTGGAACTTCTAAGACTAGTACTAATACTACTAGTATTTACTGCTAGAACATACTAGTAGTACATGTAGAACTAGTTCTAGTAGAACTATTAGTAATAGTAGGTACTAGTAGTAGTAGGTACATATAGAACAAGTTCTACAAGAACTAATAGTACGGGTAGCATATACTAGTATGTACTACTAATACTCCAAGTATGTATTCTAGTACATACTTGTAGTACATACTAGTAAGTACCATTAGTACTAGTATGTACCACAAGTAGAATTAGTACTTCTAGGGTTAGTATTAATATTACTAGTATATAGTAATAGTACTTCTAATACTACTAGTACTAATACTACTAGTATTAGTACTTCTACTATTAGTAATACTCGTACTACTCGTAGTAGTACAAGTACTATTAGAACTACTCGTAGTAGTACAAGTACTACTTGTACTACTCATAGTAGTACAAGTACTACTTGTACTACTAGTAGTAGTAAGTACTACTAGTAATACTAGCACTACTAGTACTAGTAGTACATACTACTAGTACATAATAGTACTACTAATACTAGTACTAGCAGTAGTGCTAGTAGTGGTACTTACTAGTTCTAGTACGGCTAGTATATTTTAGTATGTACTACTACTACCAGTAGTTGTAGTACTCGTACTATTCGTAGTAGTACAAGCACTACTAGTACTACTCGTAGTAATATAAGTAGTACTAGTACTACTCGTAGTAGTAAGTACTACTAGTAATACTAGCACTATTAGTACATACTACTACTACTACTACATGCTAGTATATACTACTAATAATCCAAGTATGTATTCTAGTACATACTTGTAGTAATACTTGTAAGTACTAGTATGTACTACTAGTAGAATTAATACTTCTAGTACTAGTACTAATATTACTAGTTCTGCTAGTACTACTAGTAGTAGTATGTAATACTAGTAATACTCGTACTACTCGTAGTAGTACAAGTACTACTCGTTGTAGTAAGTACTGCTAGTTATACTAGTACTACTAGTACAAACCAATAATAGTTTGTACTAATACATGTAGAACTACTTCTACTAGTGCTATTATTAGTAGTATGTACTACTAGTAATACTCGTACTACTCATAGTTGTACAAGTACATACTTGTACTACTCAAAATAGTATAAGTACTACTAGTACTACTCGTAGTAGTAAGTACTACTAGTAATACTACCACTACTAGTACAAAGTAGTATAAATAACACTACTAGTACTAGTATGTACTAGTAATGCTAGTACAAGTATAACATACTAGTATGTACTACTATTAATACAAGTACTAGCAGTAGTACTAGTAGAAGTAACAATATGTACTAGTCCGGGTAGTATATATTAATATGTACTACTTGTCTATACTACTAGTAAAAAAGTATGTACTGATAATATGTACTAGTAGTAGTTGTACAAGTACACACTACTAGTACTACTACTAGTTCATGTACTACTACTATCAGTAGTCGTAGTACTTGTACTACTCGTAGAAATACAGGTACTACTACAAGTTCATGTACTACTACTACCAGTAGTTGTAGTACTCGTACTACTCGTAGTAATACAAGTACAACTAGTACTACTCGTAGTAATACAAGTACAATTAGTACTACTCGTAGTAGTACGTACTATTAGTAATACTAGCACTACTTGTACATTGTAGTACTACTACTATTAGTAATACTAGCACTACTTGTACATAGTAGTACTACTACTACTAATACTCCAAGTATGTATTCTAGTACATACTTGTAGTACATACTAGTAAGTACTATTTGTACTAGTATGTGCTACTAGTAGAATTAGTATTTCTAGTACTAGTACTAATACTACTACTATGTACTGCTAGTACATATTAGTAATACATGTAGAACAAGTTCTATTAGTACTACTCGTAAGAGTACAAGTACTATTAGTACTACCCGTAGTAGAACAAATACTACTAGTACTACACGTAGTAGTAAGTACTACTAGTAATACTAGCACTATTAGTACATATTAGTACTAGAAACACTATTAATACTAGTATGTACTAGTAGTGCAAGTACTAGTAGTACATACTACTGGTACATAATAGCACTACAAATACTAGTATTAGTAGTACATACTGGTATGTACTACTACTAATACTAGTACTAGCAGTAGTACTACTAGTATTAATACTATGTACTAGTATAGATAATATATATTAGTATATACTACATGTCTATACTACTAGTACTACCAGTATGTACTAATAATATGTACTCGTAGTAGTTGTACTAGTACATACCACTCGTAGTACTACTAGTACATGTACTATTACAACCAGTAGTTGTAGTGGTACAAGTACTACTCGTAGTAGTACAAGTACTACTGGTAGTAGTATAAGTACTACTCGTAGTAGTAAGTACTACTAGTAATACTAGCATTACTAGTACATACTACTACTACTAGTACATACTAGTATGTACTATTAATACTCCTAGTATTTATTCTAGTACATACTTGTAGTACATACTAGTACGTACTATTAGCTAAAAGTAGAATTAGTACTTCTAATAGTAGTACTAATACTACTAACATTAGTTCTAATACTACTAATATTAGTACTAATACTACTAGTATGTACTGCTAGTACATAATAATAGTACATGTAGAACTAGTTCTACTAATACTACTAGTAGTTGTATGTACTACTAGTAATAATCGTACTACTCGTAGTAGTACAAGTACTACAAGTACTACTCGTACTAATAAGTACTGCTCGTAATACAAGCACTGCTAATACATACTAGTGCGGGTAGTGTATATTAGTATGTACTACTTGTGGTTACTACTAGTACTATTAGTGTGTACTAATAATATGTACTAGTAGTAGTTGTACTAGTACGAACTACTAGTACTACAACTACCAGTAGTTGTAATACTGGTACTACTCGTAGTAGTACAAGTACTACTAGTACTACTCGTAGTACTACAAGTACTACTACTAATACTAGTACTACTAGAACATACTATTACTACTACTACTAGTACATACTAGTATGTACTACTAATACTCCAAGTATGTATTCTAGTACATACTTGAAGTACATACTAGTAAGTACTATTAGTACTAGTATGTACTACTTGTACAGACTAGTCGTGCTTATATAACTAGTTCTACTACTACTGCTAGTAGTAGTATGTACTACTTGCAATACTCGTACTACTCGTAGTAATACAAGCACTACTAGTACTACTCGTAGTACAACAAGTACTATTAGCACTACTCGGAGTAGTAAAACAAGTACTACTAGCACTACTAGTACATACTGGTACTAGTAAAACTACTAATACTAATATGTACTAGTAGTGCTAGTACTAGTAGTATATACTAGTATGTACTACTAGTAATACTAGTATTAGTAGTAGTACTAGTAGTAATAAAATTAGGTACTACAACGGGTAGTATATATTAGTACATACTACTTGTCTATATTACTAGTACTACTAGTATGTACCAATAATATGTACTAGTAGTAGTTGTACTAGTACATACTACTAGTACTACTACTAGTACATGTACCACTACTACCAGTAGTTGTAGTACTCGTACTACTCGTAGTAATACAAGTATTACTAGTACTACTCGTAGTAGTACAAGTACTACTAGTAGTAATAAGTACTACTAGTAATACTAGCACTACTAGTACATACTACTACTACTACAACTACTAGTACATACTAGTATGTACTATTAATACTCTAAGTATGTATTCGAGTACATACTTGTAGTACATACTAGTAAGTACTATTAGTACTAATATGTACTACTAGTAGAATTAATACTTCCAGTACTAGTTCTAATACTACTAAAATTAGTACTAATACTACTAGTATGTACTGCTAGTACATACTAATAGTACAACTACTACTAGTACTACTCATAGTAGTAAGTACTACTAGTAATACTAGCACTACTACTGCATATTACTACTACTACTACTAGTAGATACTTGTAGTACATACTAGTAACTACTATTAGTACTTGTATGTACTACTAGTAGAATTAGTACATCTAGTACAAGCACTAATACTACAAGTATTAGTATTAATGCTGTACATACTAGTAGTACATGTACTACTAATACGACTTATAATAGTACAAGTACTACTCGTAGTAGTAAGTACCACTAGTAATACTAGCACTTCGAGTACATACTAGTACTAGAGACACTACTAGTACTAGTATGTACTAGTACTTCTTGTACTAGTTGTACATACTATTAGTACATAATAGTACTACTAATACTCGTACTAATAGTACATGTAGAACTAGTTCAGCTAGTACTACTAGTAAGTGTATGTACTACTAGTAATACTAGCACTACTAGTACATACTTGTATTAGTAACACTACTAGTACTAGTATGCACTAGTAGTGCTAGTACTAGTAGTACATACTACTAGAACATAATAGTACTACTAATACTACTACTAGTAGTACATACTAGTATGTACTACTAGTAATACTAGTACTAACAGTAGTACTTGTAGTAGTAATATTATGTTCTAGTACGAGTTAAATATGTTACATACAACAAGTACTACTACTAGTGCTTGTACTACTATTACCAGTACTTGTAATACTCGTACTACACGTTGTAGTACAGGTACTATTAGTACTACACGTAGTAGTACAAGTACTACGAGTACTACTAATACTAGTCGTAGTAGTACAAGTATTACTAGTACTACTCGTAGTAGTAAGTACTACTAGTAATACAAGCACTACTAGTACATACTTGTACTAGTAACACTACTAGTACTAGTAGACACTAGTAGTGCTAGTACTAGTAGTACATATTACTAGAACATAATAATACTACTAATACTACAACTAGTAGTACATACTAGTATGTTATACTAGTAATACCAGTACTAGCAGTAGTACCTCTAGTAGTAATATTATGTACTAGTACGAGTAGTATATATTAGTATGTACTACAACTAGTACATGTACTACTACTACCAGTAGTTCTAGTACTCGTACTACTCGTGGTAGTACAATTACTACTAGTACTCTCGGTAGTAGTTCATGTATACTAGTACTACTCGTAGAAGTTAAAACTACGAGTAATACTAGAACTACTAATACATACAACAACTACTACCACTAGTACATACTAGTATGTACTACTAATACTCCAAGTATGTATTCTGGTACGTACTTGTAGTACATACTAGTAAGTACTATTAGTACTAGTATGTATTATCAGTAGAATTAGGTATTCTAGTACCAGTACTACATGTAGAACAAGTTCTACTAGTACTACTAGTCGTAGTATGTACTACTAGTAATACTCGTACTATTCATTGTAGTACAAGTACTACTAATACTACTCGTTGTAGTATAAGTACTACTAGTAATACTAGAACTACTAGTACATACTACTACTACTACTAGTACTACTCGTACATATTATTAGTACGTAGTACTACTAGTACATACTAGTAGCACTACTAGTAATACTAATACTAGTATGTACTACTGTATTAAAGTACTCTACTACTCGTAGTACGAGTAGAGATAATCCATACTTGTACGAGTATGTATTAGTCGTAGTACGAGTATTACTCGTACTAGTAGTAGTACTTGGATTATTTGTAGTACTAGTACTTACTACTACGAGTAGTATTAGTAGTACTTGTACTACTACGAGTAGTATTGGTACTACTACAAGTAGTACGAGTACTACAACTACTGGTAGTAGTAGTACATGTACTAGTAGTAGATGTACTAGTACAACTACTACTAGTACATATTATTAAGACATACCAGTAGTACTAGTAGTATAGACAAGTAATACATAGTAATATATACTCCCCGTAATAGTACATAATATTACTACAACTAGTACTACTGCTAGTACAGTATTACTAGTAGTAATACTAGTATGTAATAGTAGTACTAGTATTAGTAGTACTATTATATACCAGTAGCATGTACTACTAGTACTAGCACTACTAGTACAGACCTGTACTAATAGTGTTACCAGTACTAGTATGTACTAGTAGCGCTAGTATTACTAATAGTACTTACTACTACTTGTAGTACCAGTAGTACCCTTACTACTACGAGTAGTACTAATAGTACTTGTACTACTACTAATAGTACGAGTATTACTAGTTGTACATACTAGTACTAGTTGTACAAGTAGAATTAGTTCTACATGTACTACTAATATAG
Source organism: Amborella trichopoda (assembly GCF_054954075.1). Classification (NCBI taxonomy): domain Eukaryota; kingdom Viridiplantae; phylum Streptophyta; class Magnoliopsida; order Amborellales; family Amborellaceae; genus Amborella; species Amborella trichopoda. The sequence goes on from NC_142344.1 coordinate 25,923,017, forward strand.
CAGTACATACTAGCGTAGTAGTACTATTACTAGTAGGACATACTACTACTAGTAGTACTAGTAGAACGTGTTCTACATGTACTACTAGTATGTACAAGCAATACATACTAGTAGTATTAGTACTAATACTAGTAGTATTATTTCTAGTACTACAAATACTAATTCTACTAGTAGTACATGCTAGTACTAATGGTACATATTAGTATGTACTACAAGTATGTACTAGAATACATACTTGGAATATTAGTAGTACAAACTAGTATTTACTAGTAGTGGTAGTTATACTATGTACTAGTAGTGCTAATATTACTAGTAGTACTTACTAATACGAGTAGTACTAATAGTACGAGTACTATTACGAGTTGTACGAGTACTACAACTACTGGTAGTAGTAGTACATGTACTAGTAGTAGTAATAGTAGTATGTATATGTACAACTACGACTAGTACATATTATTAGTACATACTAGTAGTACTAGTAGTATAGACAAGTAGTACATATTAATATATACTACCCGTACGAGTACATAATATTACTACTACTGTTAGTATTAGTATTACTAGTAGTACATACTAGTATGTACTACTAGTACTACTATTAGTAGTACTATTATGTACAAGTAGTATGTACTACTAGTACTAGAACTACTAGTACATACTAGTACTAGTAGTGTTTATAGTACTAGTATGTACTAGTAGTGCAAGTATTACTAGTAGTACCTACTACTACGAGTAGTACTAGTAGTACTTGTACTACTACGAGTAGTACGAGTATTACTAGTAGAACATACTACTACTAGTAGTACTAGTAGAACTAGTTCTACATGTACTACTAGTATGTACTGCTAGTACATACTAGTAGTATTAATACTAATACTAGTAGTATTAGTATTAGAAGTACTAATTCTACTAGTCGTACATACTAGTACAAATAGTACTTACTGGTATGTACTACAAGTATGTACTAAAATACAAACTTGAAGTATTAGTAGTACATACTAGTATGTAGCAATAGTACTAGTAGTAGTATGTACTAGTAGTGTTAGTATTACTAGTAGTACTTACTACTACGAGTAGTATTAGTAGTACTTATACTATTACGAGTAGTACTAGTAGTACTGGTACTACTTCGAGTAGTACGAGTACTACAACTACTGATAGTAGTAGTACATACACTAGAAGTTGTAGTATGTACTAGTACAACATTTACTAGTATATATTATTAGTACATTCTAGTAGTACTAGTAGTTTAGACAAGTAGTACATACTAATATATACTACCTGTACTAGTACATAATATTACTACTACTAGTACTGCTGCTAGTACTAGTATTACAAGTAGTACATACTAGTATGTACTACTAGTACTAGTATTAGTAGTACTATTATGTACTAGTAGTACGTACTACTAGTAATACTTACACTACTAGTATAAGTATGTACTAGTAGTGTTACTAGTACTAGTATGTACTATTTGTGCAAGTATTACTTGTACTTACTACTACGAGTAGTACTTGTACTACTACGAGTAGTACTAGTAGTACTTGCATTACTACGAGTAGTACAAGTATTACTAGTAGTACATACTACTAGTAGTACTAGTAGAACTCGTTCAACATGTACTACTAGTATGTACTAACAGTACATACTAGTAATATTAGTGCTAATACTAGTAGTATTAGTACCAGTACTAGAAGAGTAGTACAAGTACTATTAGTACTACTTGTAGTAGTAAGTTCTACTTGTAATACTAGCACTACAAATACATACTACTACTACTACCACTAGTACATACTCGTATGTACTATTAATACTCCAAGTATGTATTCAAGTACATACTTGTAGTACATACTAGTAAGTACAAGTATGTACTACTAGTAGAATTAGTACTTATATTAGTACTTGTATATATACTAGTATACTAGTATATATACAAATATATAGACTAGTATACATACTAGTACTAATATATACTATTATATACTAGCATATACTACTATATATACTAGTATAAACTAGTACTACTATATACTAGTATTTACTAGTATACTAGTATATACTAGTGTATATTAGTATATATACTAAGATACTAGTATACTAGTATATATTAGTCTTAATATATACTAGTACTAGTATATACTAGTATATATTATATACTAGTATATATCTTAGTATACTAGTATATACTAGTATATACTAGCATATACTTGTATATACTAGTATATACTAGTACTAGTATATACAAGTATATACTCGTACAAGTATATTAGTATATATACTAGTATACACTAGTATGCTAATATATATACTAGTATACTAGTATATACTAGTATATATACAAGTATACTAGTATATACTAGTATATGCTAGCTTACTAGTATACTAGTATATACTAGAATATACATGTATATACTAGTATGTACTAGTACTAGTATATACTAATATATACAAGTATATACTCGTACTAATATACTAGTATATATACTAGTATATACTAGTATACTAGTATATATATTAGTATACTACTATATATACTAGAATACTTGTATATACTAGTATATATACTTGTATATGCCAGCTTACTAGTATATAGTAGTCTATACTGGTACTATGATATATACTAGTATATACTAGTGTATATACTAGTATATATACTGGTACTAGTATATACTAGTATATATACTAGTATATACTAATATATATACTAGTATGTACTAGTATATATATTAGTATATACTAGTATATATACTAGTATATATTAGTATATATTAGTATATATACTAATATGTACTAGCAGTATATACTAGTACTAGTATGTACTAGTACATACTAGTACTAGTATGTACTAGTACATACTAGTACTAGTATATACTAGTACTAGTACTAGTATATACTAGTACATACTAGTACTATGATATATACTAGTATATACTTGTATATATACTAGTATATATACTAGTACTAGTATATACTAGTATATATATTAGTATATACTAGTATATATACTGGTATATACTAGTATAAACTACTATATATACTAGTATATACTAGTATATACCAGTATATATATTAGTATATACTAGTATATATACTAGTATATATTAGTATATACTAGTATATACTAGTATATATACTAGTATGAACTAGCAGTATATATTAGTACTGGTATAGACTAGTATATAAACTAGTATGTACCAGCATATACTAGTATATACTAGTATATACACTAGTATATATACTAATACTAATATATACTAGTATATACTAGTACTAGTATATACTAGTATATATATTAGTATATATTAGTATATATATTAGTTTATACTAGTATATATACTAGTATATACTAGTATATATACTAGTATATATAATAATATATATACTAGTACTGGTATATACTAATATATATTGCTAGTTCATACTAGTGTATATACTAGTATATACTAGTACTAGTATATACTCGTACTAATATATACTAGTATTAGTATATACTAGTATATACTCGTACTAGTACTAGTATATACTAGTATATACTCGTATATTCTAGTATATACTCGTATTAGTACTATTATATACTAGTATATACTCGTATATACTAGTATATACTAGTATATACTAGTACTAGTACGAGTATATACTAGTATATACTAGTATTAGTATATACTAGTATATACTAGTATATACTAGTACTAGTATATATTAGTACTAGTATATACTAGTATATACTAGTACTAGTATCTACTAGTATATACTGGTAAATACTAGTACTAGTATATATACTAGTATATACTAATATTAGTGTATATATTAGTATATACTAGTATAATACTTGTATATACTAGAATACATACTTGGAATATTAGTACTAGTAGTACTGGTACTACTATGAGTTGTACGGGTACTACAACTACTGGTAGTTGTAGTACATGTACTAGTAGTAGTAATAGTAGTATGTATATGTACAACTACTACTAGTACATAATATTAGTACATACTAGCAGTACTAGTAGTATAGACAAGTAGTACATATTAATATATACTACCCGTACTAGTACATAATATTACTACTACTGCTAGTACTAGTATTACTAGTAGTACATACTAGTATGTACTACTAGTACTAGTATTAGTAGTACTACTATGTACTAGTAGTGTGTCCTACTAGTACTAGAGCTACTAGTACATACTAGTACTAGTAGTGTTTATAATATTAGTATGTATTAGTAGTGCAAGTATTACTAGTAGTACTTACTACTACAAGTTGTACTAGTAGTACTTATACTACTACGAGTAGTACAAGTAGTACTTGTACTACTACGAGTAGTACGAGTATTACTAGTTGTACATATTACTAGTAGTACATACTACTACTAGTAGTACTAGTAGAACTAGTTCTACATGTACTACTAGTATGTACTGTTAGTACATACTAGTAGTATTAATACATACTACTAGTACTACTACTAGTTCATGTACTACGACTGTTACTAGTAGTTGTAGTACTCGTACTACTCGTAGTAGTTTGTAGTACTAAAAATACTAGCATTACTAGTACATACTCCTACTACTACTAGTACATATTAGTATGTACTACTAATACTCCAAGTATGTATTCTAGTACATACTTGTAGTACGTACTAGTAAGCACTATTAGTACTAGTATGTACTACTAGTAGAATTAGTACTTCTAGTATTTGTACTAATACTATTAGTATTAATACTAATACTACTAGTATGTACTGCTAGTACATACTAATAGTACATGTAGAACTAGTTCTACTAGTACTACTAGTAGTAGTAAGTACTACTAATAACACTCGTACTACTCGTAGAAGTAGAAGTACTACTAGTACTACTCGTAGTAGTACAAGTACTACTAGTACTACTCGTAGTAGAAAGTACTATTAGTAATACAAGCACTACTAGTACATACTAGTATTAGCAACACTACTAGTACTAGTATGTACTAGTAGTGCTAGTACTAGTAGTATATACTACTTGTACATAATAGTACTACTAATACTAGCACGGGTAGTATATATTAGTATGTACTAGTTGTTTAGTACGTGTAGTATATATTAGTATGTACTAGTTGTTTAGACTACTAGTCTTACAAGTATGTACTAATAAGATGTACTAGTAGTAGTTGTACTAGTACATACAACTAGTACTACTACTAGTACATGTACTATTACTACTCGTATTAGTAATTACTACAAGTAATACTAGCACTACTAGTACATACCACTACTACTACTACTAGTACATACTAGTATGTACTACTTATACTCTAAGAATGTATTCCTGTACATACTTGTCGTACTTACTAGTAAGTACTATTAGTACTAGTACGTACTACTTGTAAAATTAGTACTTCTAGTACTAATACTAGTACTACTAGTATTTGTACTAATTCTACTAGTATGTACTGCTAGTACATACTTTTAGTACATACAGAACTTGTTCTACTAGTACTACTAGTAGTAGTATCTACTACTACTAATACTCGTACTACTCGTAGTAGTACAAGTACTACTAGTATACTCGTAGTAGTAAGTACTACTAGTAATACTAGCACAACTAGTACATACTAGTACTAGTAACACTATTAGTACTAGTATGTACTAGTAGTGGTAGTACTACTAGTACATACTACTAGTACATAATAGTACTTCTAATACTAGTATTAGTAGTACAAACTAGTATGCACTACTAGTAATACTAGTACTAGCAGTAGTACTAGTATGTACTAGTAGTGGTAGTACTAGTAGTACTTACTACTAGTACATAATAGTACTTCTAATACTAGTACTAGTAGTCAAGCGAGTATGTACTACTAGTAAAACTAGTACTAGCAGTAATATTACTTGTCTATACAAGTATTACTACTAGTATGTACTAATAATATGTACTAGTTGTAGTTGTACCTGTACATACTACAAGTACTACTACAAGTACATGTAGTACTACTACCAGTAGTTGTAGTACTCGTACTTCTCAGAGTAGTACAAGTACTACTCGTAGTAGTACAAGTACTACTAGTACTACTCGTCGTAGTACAAGTACTACTAGTACTACTCGTAGTTGTATAACTACTAGTACTACTAGCAGTAGTACTAGTAGTAGTAATATTTGTACTAGTGAGGGTAGTATATATTAGTATGTACTAGTCTATACTACTAGTACTACTAGTATGTACTAATAATATATTCTAGTAGAATTAGTATGTACTATTTGTACTAGTATGTATTACTAGATGAATTAGTACTTTTAGTACTAATACTACGAGTTTGTACTGCTAGTACATACTAGTAGTACATGTAGAACTAGGTCTACTAATACTATTAGTAGTAGTATGTACTACTAGTAACACTCGTACTACTCGTAGTAGTACAAGTACTACTAGTTCTACTCGTAGTAGTACAAGTACTACTAGTACTACTTGTAGTAGTAAGTACTACAAGTAATACTAGAACTACTAGTACATACTACTACTAGTAACACTACTAGTACTAGTATGTACTAGTAGTGCTAGTACTAGTTGTACATACTACTAGTACATAATAGTACTACTAATACTAGTACTAGTAGTACATACAAGTATGTACAACTAAAAATACTAGTACCAGCAGTAGTACTAGTAGTAGTAATATTATATACTAGTACGAGTAGTATACATAAGGATGTACTACTTATCTATACTAGTAGTACTACTTGTACGTACTAATAAAATGTACTAGTAGTAGTTGTACTTGTACATACTACTAGTACTACTACTAATTCATGTACTACTAATACATGTACTAATTCTACTAGTAATACTAGTAGTAGTACGTACTTCTAGTAATACTCGTACTACTCGTAGTAGTACAAGTACTGTTAGTACTACTCGTAGTAGTACATGTAGTACTAGTACTATCGCAGTAGTAAGTACTACTAGTAATACTAGTACTACTAGTACATCTTAGTACTAGTAGTTTTACTAGTACTAGCACGACTAGTACATACTAGTACTAGTAGTGTTACTAGTACTAGTATGTACTAATCATGCTAGTACTAGTTGTACATACTACTAGTACATAATAGTACTACTAATACTAGTACTGTAGTACATACTAGTATGTACTACAAGTAATACTAGTACTAGTAGTAGTACTATTATGTACTAGTACGAGTAGTATATATTAATATGTACTACTTGTCTATACTACTAGTACTACTCGTTGTAGTACAAGTACTACTAGTACTACTCGTTGTAGTACAGTAGTACTAGTACTACTCAAGGTAGTAAGTACTACTAGTAATATTAGCACTACTAGTACATACTACTACTACTACTACTAGTACATACTAGTATGTACTACTAATACTCTAATTATGTATTCTAGTACATACTTGTAGTACATACTAGTAAGTACTATTAGTACTAGTATGTATTACTAACAGAATCAGTACTTCTATTACTAATACTACTAGTATGTACTGCTAATACATACTAGTAGTACATGTACAACTAGTTCTACTAGTACTATTAGTAGTAGTATGTACTACTAGTAATACTCATACTACTCGTAGTAGTACAAGTACTAATAGTACTACTCTTAGAACTACTAATACTACTCGTAGTAGAACAAGTACTACAAGTACTACTCGTAGTAGTAAGTACTACTAGTAATACTAGAACTACTAGTACATACTACTACTACTAATACTAGTATGTACATACTAAAAATACTAATACTAGCACTACTAGTACTAGTATTACATACTAATATGTACTACTCAAAATACTAAAACTAGCAGTAGTACTAGTAGTAGTAATATTATGTACTAGTACGGGTAGTATATATTAGGATATACTACTTGTCTATACTACTAGGACTACTCGTATGTACTAATAATATGTACTGTACTAGTAGTAGTTGTACTTGTACTAGTACTACTACTAATACATGTACCACTTTTACCAGTAGTTTTTGTACTCGTACTACTCGTAGTAGTACATGTACCTCTAGTACTACTTGTTGTAGTACAAGAACTATTAGTACTACTCGTAGTAGTACAAGTACTACTAGTACTACTCGTAGTAGTCCAAATACTACTAGTACTACTCGTAGTTGTAAGTACTACTAGTAATACTAGCACTACTAAAACATACTACAACTACAACTAGTACATACTAGTATGTACTACTAATACTCCAACTATGTACTAGAATACATACTTGGAATATTAGTAGTACATACTAGTATGTACTAGTAGTAGTAGCAGTAGAATGTACTTGTAGTGCTAGTGTTACGAGTAGTACTTACTACTACCAGTAGTACTAATAGTACTCGTATTAGTACGAGTAGAACAAGTATTATTTGTACTACTACGAGTAGTACGAGTACTATAACTACTGTTAGTAGTAGTACATGTACTAGTAGTAGTATTAGTAGTATGTATTAGTACAACTACGAATAGTACATATTATTAGTACATACTAGTTGTACTAGTAGTATAGACAAGTAGTACATACTAATATATACTACCCGTACTAGTACATAATATAACTACTACTGCTAGTACTACTATTACTAGTAGTACATACTAGTATGTACTACAGTAGGAGTATTAGAAGTACTAATATGTACTAGTAGTATGTACTAATATGTACTAGTAGTGCTAGTGTTACTAATAGTACTTACTACTACAACTAGTACTAATAGTATTTGTACTACTACGAGTAGTACTAGTAGAATTTGTACTACTACGAGTATTACTAGTATGTACTACTAGTACTTGTATTAGTACTACTATTATGTACTAGTACAAGTACTACTAGTACTAACACTACAAGTACATACTAATACTAGTAGTGTTTCTAATACTAGTATGTACTAGTAGTGCAAGTATTACAAGTAGTACTTACTACTACTAGTAGTACTAGTAGTACTTGTACAACTACGAGTAGTACTTGTAGTACATGTACTACTACGAGTACTACGAGTATTAATAGTAGTACATACTACTACTAATAGTACTAGTAAAACTAGTTCTACATGTACTACCAGTATGTACTAGCAGTACATACTAGTAGTATTAGTACAAGTACTAGAAGTACTAATTCTACTAGTAGTACATACTTGTACTTACTAGTATGTACTACAAGTATGTACTTGAATACATACTTGGAGTATTAATAGTACATACAAGTATGTACTAGTGGTAGTAGTAGTAATATGTACTAGTAGTGCTAGTATTACTAGTAGAACTTACTACTACGAGTAGTACTAGTAGTACCTGTACTACTCTTCTAGTACTGGTACTAATACTACTAGTATTAGTCTTAATATTACTAGTATGTACTGCTAGTACATACTAGTAGTACATGTCGATCGAGTTCTACTAGTATTACTAGTAGTATGTACTACTAGTAATACTAGTACTACCTGTACTACAAGTAATACTTGTACTAATAGTACATACTAGTACTAGTAACACTACTAGTACATACTTGTACTAGTAGTGTAAGTATTACTAGTAGTACGTACTACTAGTACATAATAGTACTACTAATACTCATACTAGTAGTACATACTAGTATGTACTACTTGTAATACTAGTACTAGCAGTAGTACTAGTAGTACTAATATTATGTACTAATACGGGTAGTATATATTAGTATGTACTACTTGTCTAAACTACTAGTACTACTAATATGTACTAATAATATGTACTAGTAAATGTTGTACTAGTACATACTACTACTACTAGTACATGTACTACTACTATCAGTAGTTGTAGTACTCGTACTACTCGTACTACCAGTACTACTAGTACTACTCGTAGTAGCATAAGTACTATTAATACTACTCGTAGTAGTAAGTACTACTAGTAATACTAACACTACTAGTACATACTACTACTAGTACTACTAGTACATACTAGTATGTACTACTAATACTTCAAGTTTGTATTTTAGTGCATACTTGTAGTACATACCAGTAAGTACTGTTTGTACTAGTATGTACGACTAGTAGAATTAGTACTTCTAGTACTAGTACTAATACTACTAGTATTAGTATTAATACTACTAGTATGTACTAGCAGTACATACTAGTAGTACATGTAGAACTAGTTCTACTAGTACTACTAGTAGTAGTATGTACTACTAGTAATACTCGTACTACTCGTAGTAGTACAAGTACTACTAGTACTACTCGTAGTAGTACAAGTACTACTAGTATACTCGTAGTAGTACAAGTACTACTCGTAGTAGTAAGTACTACTAGTAATACTTGCACTATTAGTACATACTTGTACTATAAACACTACTAGTACTAGTATGTACTAGTAGTTCTAGTATTAATAGTACATACTACTAGTACATAATAGTACTACTAATACTAGTACTAATAGTACATACTAGTATGTACTACTAGTAATACTAGTACTAGCAGTAGTAGTAATATTATGTACTAGTACGGGTAGTATATATTAATATGTACTACTTGTCTATACTACTAGTATTACTAGTATGTACTAATAATATGTACTAGTAGTAGTTGTACATACACGTACTACTATTACTACTACTAGTACATGTACTACTACTACCAGTAGTTGTAGTACTCATACAACTCGTAGTAGTACCGGTACTACTAGTACTACTCGTATTAGTAAGTACTACTAGTAATACTAGCACTACTAGTACATAGTACTACTACTACTACTAGTAATACTAGCACTACTACTACTAGTAATACTAGCACTACTAGTACATAGTACTACTACTACTACTAGTAAATACTAGTATGTACTACTAATATTCCAAGTATGTATTCTAGTACATACTTGTAGTACATACTGGTATGTACAATTAGTACTAGTATGTACTACTAGTAGAATTAGTACTTCTAGTACTAGTACTAATACTACTAGTATTAGTACTAATACTACTAGTATGTACTGCTAGTACATATTAGTAGTACATGTAGAACACGTTCTACTAGTACTACTTGTATTAGTATGTACTACTAGTAATAGTACTAATACTACTAGTATATACTGCTTGAACGAAGCGAGAGATATTGTCAATAAAGAGAAGTACGTCTTGCTCATTAACATCACGGAAATATTCCGCCTAGTACTAGTAACACTACTAGTACAAGTCTGTACTAGTAGTGCTAGTACTTTAGTACATGCTATTGGTATATAATAGTACTACTAATACTAGTACTAATAGTACATACTAGTATTACTACTAGTAATACTAGTACTAGCAGTAGTACCAGTAGTAGTAATATTATGTATAAGTACGGGGAGTATATATTACTATGTACTACTTGTCTATACTACTAGTACTACTGGTATGTACTAATAATATGTACTAGTAGTAGTTGTACTAGTACATACTACTACTACTAATATATGTACTACTACTACCAGTAGTTGTAGTACTCGTACTACTCGTAGTAGTACCAGTACTACTCGTAGTAGTACAAGTACTATTAATACTACTCGTAGTAGTAAGTATTAGTACTACAAATAATCCAAGTACTACTACTAGTACGAGTAATACTCGTACTACGACTAGTACATACTCGTACAACTATGGATTATTTCTACTCGTACTACAAGTAGTAGAGTACTTTAATACAGCAGTACATACTAGTATTAGTATTACTAGTAGTGCAACTAGTTGTCTATACTTGTATGTACTACTAGTATGTACTAGTAGTAGTATGTACTAATAATATGTACGAGTAGTACTAGAAGTAATAGTAGTATGTACTAATAGTTCTAGTACTACTAGTAGTACTTATACTTGTACTACAACGAATAGTACGAGTATTACTAGTAGTCCATACTACTACTAGTATATACTAGTACTAGTATATGTACTAGTATATGTACTAGTATATATACGAGTATATATAGTAGTATATACTAGTATATACTAGTACTAGTATATGTACTAGTATAGACTAGTACAAGTATATATACTAGTATATATACCAAAATATATTAGTATATATACTAGTACTAGTATATATACTAATACAAGTATATATACTACTATATATACTAGTATATGTACAAGTATACTAGTATATATACTGGTATAGACTTGTACTAGTATATACCAGTATTAGTACATACTAGTATAGACTAGTACTAGTATATACTAGTATACTAGTAAATATTCGTACTAGTACTAGTACATATACTAGTATATACTATATACTAGTATATACTAGTATATATACTAGTTTATACTAGTATATTGCTAGTATATACTAGTATATACTAGAATATACTAGTAGATACTAGTATATACTAGAACGAGTATATACTAGTACATATACTAGTATATCTACTAGTACTAGTACTAGTATATATACTAGTATATATACTAGTATATATACTAGTATATACGAGTATATACTAAGATATATTAGTCTACTAGAATATACTACTATATATATAATAGTATATACTAGTACGAGTGCATATATTAGTATATATACTAGTATATACTAGTACTAGTATATATACTAGTATCTTTACTAGTATATATACAAGTACTAGTATATACTTGTATATAAACTTGTATATACATCAGTACAAGTATATACTAGTATGTACTAGTATACTAGTACATACTAGTACTAGTACTAGTACATATACTAGTATATATACTACTATATACTAGTTTATACTAGTATATACTAGTATATATGCTTGTATATACTAGAATATACAAGTATATACTAGTATATACTAGTACTATACTAGTATATACTAGTACTATACTAGTATATATACTAGTATATACTCGTATATGTTCTAGTATATATACTAGTACATATACTAGTCTATACGAGTATATACCAGTATATATACTAGTATATATACCTTTATATATACTACTATATATATACTAGTATACTAGTAGATATACTAGTACTAGTATATATACTAGTATATATACTAGTATATATACTAATATATATACTAGTATATATACTAGTAGTAGTATACTAGTATATATACTAGTACTAATAGATACTATTATATACTACTATATATACTAGTATATACTAGTATATATACAAGTATATACTAGTACTAGTATATACTAGTATACTTGTATATACTAGTACTAGTATACTAGTATATACTAGTACTAGTATACTAGTATATACTAGTACTGGTAATAGTATATATATTAATATACTAGTATATGTACTAGTACTAGTACATATACTAGTATATTAGTATATATACGAGTATATATTAGTATCTACAAGTATATATCAGAATATACTTGAATATACTAGTATATACTAGTATTAGTATATACTATACTAGTATACTAGCATATACTAGTATATATACTATTATACTAGCATATACTAGTATATATACTAGTATATTAGTATATAATAGTATATACTAGTACTAGCATATACTAGTATATATACTAGTATACTAGTATAAAATAGAATATACTAGTATATAATAGTATATACTAGTATATATATTAGTATATATTAGTATATATACTAGTATACTAGTATATACTAGTATATATACTAGTACATACTAGTATATATACTAGTATATACTAGTATACTAGTATATACTAGTATATATACTAGTATATACTAGTATGTACTAGAAAATATATTTGTACATACTAGTATATATTAATAAACATTAGTATATACTAGTATATATATTAGTAAGTACTAGCAGTATATACTAGTACTAGTATATACTAGTACAAGTATGTACTAGTATTTACTGGTACAAACTAGTATTAGTATATACTAGTACTACTATGTACTAGTACAAGTTTATACTAGTACTAATACTAGTATATACTAGTACTAGTATATACTAGTATATACTAGTACTATGATATATACTAGTATATACTAGTACTATGATATATACTAGTATATACTAGTATATATACTAGTATATATACTAGTACTAATATCTACTAGTACATTTACTAGTATATACTAATATATATACTAGTATAAACTAGTATAAAGTAGTACATATACTAGTATATATTAGTATATACCAGTATATATATTAGTATATACTGGTATATACCAGTACTAGTATATACTACTATATACTAGTATATACTAGTACTGGTATATACTAGTACTAGTACTATTATATATACTAGTATTTATACTAGTATATACTAGTATATTCTAGTATATAGTAGTATATACTAATATATTCTAATATATACTAGTATTTACTAATACTAGTACATATACTAGTATACTAGAATATACTAGTATATACTAGTACTAGTATATACTAGTATATATACTAATAAATATACTAATATATAAGAGAATAACTAAGTATTTACTAGTATACTAGTATATACTACTATATATATACTAGTATATACTAGTACTATTATATACTAGTATATACTAGTACTAGTATATATATACTAGTATATTAGTATATATACTAGTATATATTAGTATATATATTAGTATACTAGTATATATACTAATATATACTAGTATATATATACTGGTATATACTAGTACTAGTGTATATACTAGTACTAGTATATACTAGTACTAATATATATACTAGTATATATACTAGTATAAACTAGTATATACTAGTACTTGTATATAAATTAATACTAGTATATATACTTGTAAATACTAGTATTAGTATATAGTAGTACTAGTATGTACTAGTACAAGTATGTACTAGTATATACTAATACTATGATATATACTAGTATGTACCAGTATTCATACTACAATATACTAGTATTAGTATATACTAGTACTAGTATTAGTATATACTAGTACTAGTATAAACTAGTACTACGGTATACTAGTATATATACTAATATGTACTAACGTATACTAGTATATACTAGTATATATACTAGTATATACTAGTATATATACTAGTATATACAAATATTTATACTAGTATATACTAATATATACTAGTATATACTAGTATTAGTATATACTAGTATATACTAGTACTAGTACTAGTATATACTAGTACTAGTATATACAAGTATATATTAGTATATACTAGTATACATATTTGTATATATCAGTATATACACTAGTATGTACTAGTATGTACTAGCATGTACTAGCATGTACTAGTATGTATTAGTATATACTAGTATGTACTAGCACATACTAGTATATACTAGTATATATACTAGTATATACTAGTACTAATATGTATACTAGTATGTACTAGTATTAGTATAAACCTGAACTAGTATATACTAGTACTAGTATATACTCGTACTAGTATTAGTACATATACTAGTATATATACTAGTATATATTAGTACTAGTATATATACTAGTATATACTCATATATACACGTATATACTACTATATCTATACTAGTATAAACTAGTATATACTAGTACATACTAGTACTAGTATATACTAGTATGTACTTGTAAATACTAGTACTAGTATATATACTAGTATATATACTAGTACTAGTATATATAGCAGTATATATACTAATATATAGTAGTATATATATACTAGTATATACTAGTACTAGTATATACTAGTATATATACGAGTATATACTAATGTATATACTGGTATATATACTAGTACTAATATATATACTAGTATATATACCAGTACATATACCAGTATATACTAATACTAGTATATGTACTAGTATATACTAGTACTAGTATATGTACTACTATATATACCAGTATATATACTAGTAATAGTATATATACTACTATATATACTAGTATTTATACTAGTAATAGTATATGGTACTAGTATATACTAGTATTAGTATATACTAGTATATACTAGTATATACTAGTATATAGTAGTATGTACTAGAATATTATAGTATATACTAGTATATATACTAGTATATGTACTACTATATATACTAGTATATATACTAGTACTAGTATATATACTACTATATATACTACTATATATACTAGTAATAGTATATGGTACTAGTATATACTAGTATATAGTAGTATGTACTAGAATATTATAGTATATACTAGTATATATACTAGTATATGTACTCGTACTAGTACTAGTATATACTAGTACACTAGAATATGCTAGTACATACTAGTATATACTAGTGTACTAATATATACTAGTACTATTACATATACTAGTATATATACCAGTATATATTAGTATATTCTAGTATATACTAGTATATACTAGTATATTCTAGTATATACTAGTACTAGAATATAAACTAGTAGACTAGAATATACTAGTATGTACTAGTATATACTAGTATATATACTAGTATTTACACTATTACTAGTACTTGTATAAATACTAATAAATATACTAGTACATACGAGAATAATTATGTATATACTAGTATACTAGTATAGACTACTATATATATACTAGTATATATTAGTACTAATATATACGAATATATATTATTATATTCATACTGGTTTATACTAGTACTAGTATATACTAGTATATATAATAGTATATATATACTAGTATATTAGTATATATACTAGTATATACTAGTATATATATTAGTATGCTAACATATATACTAATATATACTAGTATATATATACAGGTATATACTAGTACTAGTATATACTAGTATATATATTAGTATATACTAGTATATATTAGTACTAGTATATACTAGTATATACTCGTATATACTCGTATATACTACAATATATATACTAGTATATACTAGTACTAGTATATACTAGTATGTACTTGTAAATACTAGTAAATATACTAGTACTAGTATATATACAAGTATATATACTAATATATAATAGTACTAATATATACTAGTACTAATATAAACTAATACTAGTATATATACTAGTATATACTAGTACTAGTATATGTACAAGTATATACTAGTACTATATACTAGTACTAGTATATATAGTAGTATATATACTAATACTAGTATATATACTACTATATATACTAGTATATATAGTAGTATATTTAGTAGTATATATACTAATACTAGTATATTTATTACTATATATACTAGTATATATACTAGTAATAGTATATGGTACTAGTATATACTAGTACTAGTATATATTAGTATATACTATTATATACCAGAATGTTATAGTATATACTAGTATATAAACTAGTATATGTACTAGTACTAGTACTAGTATATACTAATACACTAGAATATACTACTACATACTAGTATATACTAGTATATATACTAATATATACTAATATTTATACTTGTATATATACTAGTACTAGTATATATACTAGTATATATACCAGTATATATTCTAGTATATACTACTACTAATATATACTAATACTAGTATATAAATTAGTATATACTTGTACTAGTATATGTACTAGTAAATACTAGTACTATATACTAGTACTAGTATATATACTAGTATATATTCTAATGCTAGTATATGTATTACTATATATACTAGTATATAAACTAGTAATAGTATATGGTACTAGTATATACTAAATTATACTAGTATATACTATATACTTGTATATACTATATACTAGTACATACTAGTATATACTAGTATATACTAATAGTACTAGTATATATCTTAGTATATATAGTAGTATATACACTAATACTAGTATATTCACTACTATATATACTAATATATATACTAGTAATAGTATACGGTACTAGTATATACTAGTAGTAGTATATACTAGTACTAGTATATACTAGTATATACTAATATGTACTAGTATATTCTAGTGTCCTAGTATATATACCAGTATATATACTAAAATATAATAGTATATATATACTAGTATATACTTGTATATATACTAGTATATACTAATATATAAACTGGTATATGTACTAGTACTAGTATATATACTAGTATATATACCAGTATATATACTAGTATGTACTAGTACTAATATATATTAATACTAGTATATATACTAATACTAGTATATGTACTGGAATATACTAGTACTATATACTAGTATATATAGTAGTATATATACCAGTATTAGTACATATACTACTATATATACTAGTATATATACTCGTAATAGTATATGGTACTAGTATATACTAGTATATAGTAAATACTAGTATATACTAGTACTATATACTAGTACTAGTATATATACTAGTATATATAGTAGAATATATACTAATACTACTATATATACTAGTATATATACTAGTAATAGTATATGGTACTAGTATATACTAGTACTAGTATATACTAGTACTAGTATATACTAGTATATACTAGTACTAGTATAAACTAGTATGTACTAGTATATACTAGTACTAGTACATATACTAATATATATACTAATATATACAAGTATATAGTAGTATGTACTAGGATATATATTAGTATATACTAGTATACTAGTATATACGAGTATATACTAATATATACTAGTATACTAGTATATACAACTATATATATACTAGTACTAGTATATACTAATATATACTAGTATATACTAGTAGTGGTATATATATACTAGTACATATACTAGTACTAGTATATACTAGTCCTAATATATATACTAACATATATACTAGTATGTTCTAGTATTTATACTAGTATTAGTATATACTAATACTAGTATATATACTAGTATATACTAGTACTAATATATAAATTAATACTAATATATATACTACTTTATATACTAGTATACACTAATACTAGTATATATACTAGTATATACTAGTACTAATATATAAATTAATACTAGTATATATACTACTATACTAGTGCATATACTAGTACTAGTATATGTTAGTATGTATACTAGTACTAGTATATATACTAGTATATATACTAGTAAATATACTAGTATATATTTTTATATATACTAGTACTAGTATATATACTAGTATATATTTGTATATATACTAGTACTAGTATCTATACTAATACAGGTATATAAACTACTATATCTACTAGTATATATACTAGTATTAGTATATACTAATACTAGTCTACATTAGTATATATACTAGTACTAGTATATACTAGTATATATACTAGTATATACTAGAATATACCAGTATATTCTAGTACTAGTACATATACTAGTATATAAACTTGTATATACTAGTATATACTAATATATACTAGTATATATACTAGTATGTATACTAGTATATACTAGTACATACTAGTATATACTAGAATATACTAGTATATACTTGTATATACTAGTATACATACTAGTATATATATTAGTATATACGAGTATGTATTAGTATATATTATTATACTAGTATATACTACTACATATATACTAGTATATACTTGTAATAATGTACATATTATTATATATACTAGTATATATACTAGTATATACGAGTATATACTAGTATATACTCGTATACTAGTATCTACTACTATATATATACTAGTATATAATAGTACTAGTGTATATACTAGTATATATACTAGTATATAATAGTACTAGTGTATATACTAGTATATATACTAGTACTAGTAAAGAATACTAGTACTAGTACATACTAGTATGTTTTACTAGTAGTAGTATTAGTAGTGCTATTATGTTCTAATAGTATGTACTATTAGTACTAGCACTATTAGTACATACTAGTACTAGTAGTCTTACTAGTACTAGTATGTACTAGTAGTGCTATTATTACTAGTAGTGCTTACTACTACGAGTAGTACTACAGTACTGGTACTACTACGAGTAGTACTTGTACTACAACGAGTAGTACGAGTACTACAACTACTGCTAGTAGTAGTACATGTACTAGTAGTATCTACTAGTACAACTACTACTAGTACATATTTTCACTACATACTAGTAGTATTAGTAGTATAGACAAGAAGTACATACTAATATATACTACCCGTACTAGTACATAATATTACTACTACTAGTACTACTTCTAGTACTAGTTTTACTAGTAGTACATACTAGTATGTATTACTCGTAGTAGTATTAGTAGTACAATTATGTTCTAGTAGTATGTACTACTAGTACTAGCTCTACTAGTACATACTAGCACTAATAGTATTTCTAGTACTAGTATGTACTAGTAGTGCTAGTATTACTAGTAGTACTTACTACTACAAGTAGTACTAGTTGTACTTGTACTACTACAAGTAGTACTAGTAGTACTTATATTACTACGAGTACTACAACTACTGGTAGTAGTAGTACATGAACTAGTAGTAGTACTAGTAGTATGTACTAGTACAACT
The DNA here is from genome assembly GCF_054954075.1 of Amborella trichopoda. Classification (NCBI taxonomy): domain Eukaryota; kingdom Viridiplantae; phylum Streptophyta; class Magnoliopsida; order Amborellales; family Amborellaceae; genus Amborella; species Amborella trichopoda. The sequence continues at coordinate 25,943,293 of NC_142344.1, forward strand.
ACTACTAGTACATATTATCAGTACATACTAGTTTTACTAGTAGTTTAGACAAGTGGTACATACTAATATATACTACCCATACTAGTACATATTATTACTACTACTAGTACAACCGCTAGTACTTGTATTAAAAGTAGTACATACTAGTATGTACTACTAGTACTAGCACTACTAGTACATACTAGTACTAGTAGTGTTATGTACTAGTAGTGGTAGTATTACTAGTAGTACTTACTACTACTAATAGTACTAGTAGTACGAGTATTACAAGTAGTACATACTACTAATAATAGTACTAGTTGAACTAGTTCTACATGTACTAGTAGTATTAGTACTAATAATTGTAGTATTAGTACTGGTTTGTACTAGTAGTACTAGTATAACTTCCAGTACTTACTACTACGAGTAGTACTAATAGTACTTGTACTACTATGAGTAGTATTTGTACTGCTACGAGTAGTATTTGTACTACTACGAGTAGTACTTGTACCACTACGAGTAGTACTTGTACCACTACGAGTGGTACAAGTACTACTACGAGTAGTACGAGTATTACCAGTAGTACATACTACTACTAATAGTATTAGTAGAACTAGTAATATTAGTACTAGTATTAGAAGTATTTATTCTCCTAGTAGTACATACTAGTATGTACTACAAGAATGTACTAGAATACATACTTGGAGTATTAGTAGTATATACTAGTATGTACTAGTAGTAGTAGTAGCAGTATGTACTAGTAGTGCTAGTATTACTAGTAGTACTTACTACTACGAGTAGTACTAGTAGTACTTATACTACTACGAGTAGTACTAATAGTGCTTGTACTACTACTAGTATTATTGCTAGTACTAGTATTAGTAGTACTATTATTACTAGTAGTATGTACTACTAGTACTAGCACGACTAGTACATACTAGTACTAATAGTGCTACTAGTACTAGTATGTACTAGTATGTACTAGTAGTTCTAGTATTACTAGTAGTACTTACTACTACGAGTAATACTAGTCGTACTTATACTACTACGAGTAGAACTAATAGTACTTGTACTACTACCAGTAGTACGAGTATTACTAGTAGTAGAAGTACTAATCTTAGAAGTACTAGTAGTAGAAGTACTAGTACTAATACTAGTAGTATTACTACTAGTAGTACTAGAAGTATTAATACTTCAGACTAGTAGTATTAGTACTAATACAATTAGTATTAGTACAAGTACTAGAAGTACTAATTCGACTAGTGGTTCATACTAGTACTAATAGTACTTACTAGAATGTAGTACAAGTAGGTACTAGAATACATACTTGGAGTATTAGTAGTATATACTAGTATATACTACCCGTACTAGTTTTAGTAATTACTACTACTAGTAGTTCTAATAGAACTAGTTCTACATGTACTACTAGTATGTACTAGCAGTACATACTAGTAGTATTAGTACTAATACTATTAGTATTAGTACTAGTCTTAAAAGTACTAATTCTACTAGTTGTACATACTAGTACTAATAGTACTTACTAGTATACACTACAAGTATGTACTAGAATACATACTTGGAGTATTAGTAGTACATACTAGTATGTACTAGTAGTAGTAGTAGTAGTATGTACTAGTATTGCTAGTATTACTTGTAATACTTACTACTACTAGTAATACTAGGACTACTTGTACTACTGCGAATAGTACTAGTAGTGCTTGTACTACTACGACTAGTGGTAGTACTACAACTACTGGTAGTAGTAGTAGTAGTATGTACTAGTACAACTATTACTTGTAGTAGTACTAGTAGTATGTACTAGTACAACTACTACTAGTAGTAGTACTAGTTGTATGTACTAGTACAACTACTACTAGTACATATTATAAGTACATACTACTAGTACTTGTAGGATAGACAAGTAGTACATACTAATATATACTACCCGTACTTGTACATTAAATTATTAATATTATTACTACTGCTAGTACTAGTATTAGTAATACTATTATGTACTAGTAGTATGTGCTACTAGTACTAGCACGACTAGTATATACTAGTACTAGTAGTGTTACTAGTACTAGTATGTACTAGTAGTGCTAATATTACTAGTAATACTTACTACTACGAGTAGTACTAGTAATACTTGTACAACTACGAGTAGTACTAATAGTACGAGTAGTACATACACTACTAGTTGTACTAGTTCTACATGTACTACTAGTATGTACTATGAGTACATACTTGTAGTATTAGTACTAATACTAGTAGTATTAGTACTGGTACTAGTAGCATTAGTACAAGTAGTATTAATACTAGTTTTAGTACTAGTAGTATTAGTACTAGTAGTACTGTTATTTACTAGTAGTATGAACTACTAGTACTAGCACGACTAGTATGTACTAGTACTAGTAGTTTGACTAGTACTAGTATGTACTAGTAATGCAAGTATTACTAGTAGTACTTACTACTACGTGAGTACAAGTAGTACTTGTACTACTGGTAGTACTTGTACTACTACGAGTAGTACTAGTAGTACTCGTACTACTACGAGTAGTACTAGTATTATTAATAGTACATACTACTACTAGTAGTACTAGTAGAACTAGTTCTACATGTACTACTAGTATGTACTGACAGTAGATACTAGTAGTATTATTACTAATACTAGTAGTATTAGTTTTAGTACTAGAAGTACTAATTCTACTAGCAGTACATACTAGTTTTTATATTACTTACTTGTATTTATTACAAGTATGTACTAGAATACATACTTTGAGTATTAGTAGTACATATTAATATGTACTAGTAGTAGTACTAGTAGTATGTACTAGTCGTGCTAGTATTACTAGAAGTACTTACTACTACGAGTAGTACTTGTACTACTTCGAGTAGTACTTGTACTACTTCGAGTAGTACTAGTAGTACGTGTACTACTACGAGTAGTACGAGTACTACAACTACTGGCAGTTGTAGTACATGTACTTGTAGTAGTACTAGTAGTGTGTACTAGTACAACTACTACTAGTATATATTATTAGTACATACTAGTAGTTTTAGTACCATAGACAAGTAGTACATATTAATATATACTACCCGTACTAGTACATGAGATTACTACAACTAGTACTACTGTTAGTACTAGTATTACTAGTTGTACATACTAGTATGTACTACTAGTACTAGTATTAGTAGTATTATTATGTACTAGTAGTATGTACAACTAGTATTTGCATTACTTGTAGATACTATTACGAGTAGTTTTACTAGTACTAGTATTTACTAGTAGTGCTAGTATTACTAGTAGTACTTACTACTACGTGTAGTACTAGTAGTACTTGTACTACTACGAGTATTATTAGTAGTACTTGTACTACTACGAGTAGTACGAGTATTACTAGTTGTACATACTACTAATAATAGTACTAGTAGAACTTGTTCTACATGTACTACTAGTATGTACTAGAAGCACATACTAGTAGTATTTTTACTAATACTAGTAGTATTAGTACTGGTACTAGAAGTACTAATTCTACAAGTAGTACATACTTGTACTAGTAGTACTTACTAGTACGTACAACAAGTATGTACTAGAATACAAACTTGGATTATTAGTAGTACATACTAGTATGTAATAGTAATAGTATATACTAGTAGTGCTAATATTACCAGTACGACTTACTACTACGAGCCGTACTTGTAATACTTGCACTACTACGAGTAGTACTAGTAGTACTTACTAGTACTAATGGTATCTACTAGTATGTACTACAAGTATGTACTAGAATACATACTTGGAGTATTAGTACTACATACTAATATGTGCTAGTAGTAGAAGTAGTAGTAGTATGTATTAGTAGTGCTAGTATTACTAGTAGTACTTACTACTACGAGTAGTCCTAATAGTACTTGTACTACTACGAGTAGTACTAGTAGTACGAGTAATACTACGAGTAGTACGAGTATTACAACTACTGGTAGTTGTAGTATTAGTAGTATGTAAGAGTACAACTACTACTAGTACATATTATTAGATCATGCTAGTAGTACTCATATATACTACCCGTACTAAGACATAATATAACTACTACTAGTATTACTTCTACTACTAGTATTACTAGTAGTACATACTAGTAAGTACTACTAGTACTAGTATTAGTAGTACTATTATGTACTAGTAGTATGTACTATTAGTACTAGCACTACTGGTTTTAATATTACTAGTAGTACTTACTACTACGAGTAGTACTAGTAGTACTTGTACTATTACGAGTAGTACTAATAGTATTAGTATTAATACTAGTAATATTAGTACTAGTACGAGAAGTACTACATCTACTAGTAATTCATACTAGTACTAATAGTACTTACTAGTATGTACTAAAAGTATGTACTAGAATTCATATTTGGAGTATTAGTAGTGCATAATAGTAGTATGTACTAGTTGTAATTGTACTAGTACAAGTAGTACTCGTAGTACTTGTACCACTACTAGTAGTACGAAAAGTACTTGTACTACAATAAGTAGTACTAGAGATACTTGTACTACTACGAGCAGTACGAGTACTACAACTACTGGTAGTAGTAGTACATGTATTAGTAGTAGTACTAGTAGTATGTACTAGTACAACTACTACTAGTACATATAATTAATACATACGAGTAGTACTAATAGTATAGACAAGTAGTACATCCTAATATACCACCCGTACTAATACATAAGATTACTACTACTAGCACAACTAGTATTAGTATTACTACTATTAGTACTAGTATTAGTACTAGCACAAAAAGTACTAATTCTACTAGTTGTACATACTAGTACTAATACTACTTAGTAATATCCACTACAAGTATGTACTAGAATACATACTTGGAGTATTAGTAGTACATACTAGTATGTTGTAGTAGTAGTAATAGTAGAATGTACTAGTAGTGCTAGTATTACTAGTAGTACTTACTACAACAAGTAGTACTAGTAGTACTTGTACTACTACGCGTAGTACTAGTAGTACTTGTACTACTACGAGTACTACTAGTAGTACTTGCACTACTACAAGTAGTACTAGTAGTACTTGTACTACCACAAATAATACGAATACTACAACTACTAGTAGTAGTAGTACATGTATTAGTCGTAGTACTAATAGTAGGTACTAGTACAACTACTACTAGTACATATTATTAGTACATACTAGTAGTACTAATAGTATAGACAAGTAGTGCATACCTATATATACTACGCGTACTAGAACATAATATTACCACTAGCACTACTAGTTCATATTAGTACTAGTAGTGTTACTAGTACTAGTATGTATTAGTAGTGCTAGTATTACATGTAGTACTTACTACTACAAGTAGTACGAGTACTCTTAATACTGGTAGTAGTAATACATGTACAAGTAGTAGTACTAGTACAACTACTACTAGTACATATTATTAGTACATACTAGTAGTATTAGTAGCATAGACAAGTAGTACATACTAATATATAATACCTGTACTAGTACATAATATTACTACTACTAGTACTAATATTACTAGTAGTACATACAAGTATGTACTACTGGTATTAGTATTAGTAGTGCTACTACTACTAGTATGTACTAGTAGTACTAGTATTATTAGTAGTACTTACTAATATGAGTAGTACTTGTACTACTACGAGTAGTACGAGTATTACTAGTAGTACATACTACTTCTAATAGTACTAGTAGAACTAGTTCTATATGTACTAATAGTATATACTAGTACTGGTAGGACTTACTAGTATGTACTACAAGTATGTACTGGAATACATACTTGGAGTATTAGTAGTACATACTAGTATGTACTAGTAGTGGTAGTAGTAGTATGTATTAGTAGTGCTAGTATTACTAGTAGTACTTACTACAACGAGTAGTACTAGTAGTACTTGTACTACTACGAGTTGTACAAGTAGTAATTGGATTACTACGAGTAGTACTGGTAGTACTTGTACTACTACGAGTGGTACTAGTAGTACTTGTACTTCTACGAGTAGTACGAGGTATATTAGTAGTACATACTACCACTAGTAGAACTAGTTCTACATGTAATACTAATATGTACTAGCAGTACATACTAGTAGTACTAGTACTAATACTAAGAGTATTAGTACTAGTACTAGAAGTACCAGTACTAATACTAAGAGTATTAGTACTAGTACAAGAAGTACCAGTACTAATACTAAGAGTATTAGTACTAGTACTAGAAGTACTAGTTCTACTAGTAGTACATATTAGTAATAATATTACTTACTAGTATGTATTACAAGTATGTATTAGAATACATACTTGGAGTATTAATCGTACATACTAGTATGTGCTAATAGTAGTAGTAGTATGTACTAGTAATGCTGGTATTACTAGTAGTACTTACTACTACAAGTAGTACTAGTAGTATCTGTACTACTACGAGTAGTAGTAGTACTAGTAGTACCTGTGCGACTACGAGTAGTACGAGTACTACAACTACTGGTAGTAGTAGTACATGTAGTAGTAGTAGTACTAGTAGTATGTACTAATACAACTACTACAAGTACATATTATTAGTACATACTAGTAGTACTAGTAGTATAGACATGTAGTACATACTAATATATACTACTCGTACTCGTACATAATATTACTACTACTAGTACTACTGCTAGTACTAGCATTACTAGTAGTACATAATAGTATGTACTACTAGTACTAGTATTAGTAAGACTATTATGTACTAGTAGTATGTACCACTAGTACTAGCACTACTAGTACTAGTAGTGTTACTAGTACTAGTACGTACTAGTAGTGCTAGTATTACTAGTATGACTTACTATTACGAGTATTACTAGTAGTACATACTACTTCTAGTAGAACTAGTTCTACATGTACTAATAGTATGTACTAGCGGTACATACAAGTAGTATTAGTATTAATACTAGTAGTAATAGTACTTGTATCAGAAGTACTAATTCTACTAGTAGTACATACCGGTACTAATAGTACTTACTAGTTCGTATTACAAGTATGTACTAGAATACATACTTGGAGTATTAGTCGTACATACTAGTATGTACTAGTATTAGTAGTATGTACTAGCAGTGCAAGTAGTACTAGTAGTATAGACAAGTAGTACATACTAATATATACTTCCCGTACTAGTACTAGAAGTACCAGTACTAATACTAAGAGTATTAGTACTAGTACTAGAAGTACTAGTTCTACTAGTAGTACATATTAGTAATAATATTACTTACTAGTATGTATTACAAGTATGTATTAGAATACATACTTGGAGTATTAATCGTACATACTAGTATGGGCTAATAGTAGTAGTAGTATGTACTAGTATTGCTGGTATTACTAGTAGTACTTACTACTACAAGTAGTACTAGTAGTATCTGTACTACTACGAGTAGTAGTAGTACTAGTAGTACCTGTGCGACTACGAGTAGTACGAGTACTACAACTACTGGTAGTAGTAGTACTAGTAGTATGTACTAATACAACTACTACAAGTACATATTATTAGTACATACTAGTAGTACTAGTAGTATAGACATGTAGTACATACTAATATATACTACCCGTACTCGTACATAATATTACTACTACTAGTACTACTGCTAGTACTAGCGTTACTAGTAGTACATAATAGTATGTACTACTAGTACTAGTATTAATAAGACTATTATGTACTAGTAGTATGTACCACTAGTACTAGCACTACTAGTACTAGTAGTGTTACTAGTACTAGTACGTACTAGTAGTGCTAGTATTACTAGTATGACTTACTATTACGAGTATTACTAGTAGTACATACTACTTCTAGTAGAACTAGTTCTACATGTACTAATAGTATGTACTAGCGGTACATACAAGTAGTATTAGTATTAATACTAGTAGTAATAGTACTTGTATCAGAAGTACTAATTCTACTAGTAGTACATACTGGTACTAATAGTACTTACTAGTTCGTATTACAAGTATATACTAGAATACATACTTGGAGTATTAGTCGTACATACTAGTATGTACTAGCATTAGTAGTATGTACTAGCAGTGCAAGTAGTACTAGTAGTATAGACAAGTAGTACATACTAATATATACTTCCCGTACTAGTACATAATAATACTATTACTTTTAGTACTACTGCTAGTACTAGTATTACTAGTAGTACATACTAGTAATAGTAATAGTAGTGTCATTATTTTCTAGTAGTATGTACTACTAGTACTAGCACTACTAGTACATATTAGTACTAGTGGTGTTACTAGTACTAGTATGTACTATTAGTGCTAGTATTATTAGTAGTACTTACTACTACGAGTAGTACAAGCAGTACTTGTACTACTACGAGTAGTACGAGTACTACAACTACTGCTAGTAGTTGTACATGTACTAGTAGTAGTATTAGTAGTATCTACTAGTACAACTACTACTAGTACATATTTTTAATACACACTAGTATTACTAGTAGTATAGACAAGATGTACGTACTAATATATACTACCCATACTAGTACAAAGTATTACTACTACTAATACTACTGCTAGTACTAGTATTACTAGTAGTACATACTAGTATGTACTACAAGTCTTAGTATTCATAGTACTATTATGTTCTAGTAGTATGTACTATTAGTACTAGCACTACTAGTACATACTAGTACTAATAGTGTTACTAGTACTAGTATGTACTAGTAGTGCTAGTATTACTAGTAGTACTTACTACTACGAGTAGTACTAGTAGTACTTATACTACTACGAGTAGTTCTAGTAGTACTTGTAATACAACGAGTAGTACGAGTATTACTAATGGTACATACTACTACTAGTAGTACTAGTAGAACAAGTTCTACATGTACTACTAGTATGTACTAGTAGTATATACTAGCAATATTAGTACTAATACTGGTAATATTAATATTAATACTACTAGTATTAATACTAGTACTAGCAGTACTAACTTTACTAGTAGTACATACTAGTACTAATAGTACTTACTAGTATATACTACAAGTATGTACTAGAATACATACTTGGATTATTAGTCGTACATACTAGTATGTACTAGAAGTAGTTGTAGTTGTATGCACTAGTAGTGCTAGTATTACCAGTAGTACTTATTACTACGAGTAGTACTAGTATTACTTGTACAACTACGAGTAGTACTAGTAGTAGTTGTAGTTGTATGCACTAATAGTGCTAGTATTACTAGTAGTACTTATTACTACGAGTAGTACTAGTATTACTTGTACAACTACGAGTAGTACTAGTAGTACTTGTACTACTACGAGTAGTACGAGTACTACAACTACTGGTAGTAGTAGTACATGTAGTAGTAGTAGTACTAGTAGTATGTTCTAGTACAACTACTGCTAGTACATATTATTAGTACATACAAGTAGTACAGACAAGTAGTACATACTAATATATACTACCTGTACTAGTACATAATATTACTACAACTAATATTACTGCTAGTACTAGTATTACTAGTAGTACATACTAGTATGTACTTCTAGTACTTATATTAAAAGTACAATTATGTACTAGTAGTATGTACTACTAGTACTAGCACTACTAGTACAAACTAGAACTAGAAACACTACTATACTAGTTTGTACTAGTAATTCTAGTATTACTAGTAGTACTTATTATTACGAGTAGTACGAGTATTACTAGTAGTACATACTACTTCTAGTAGAACTAGTTCTACATGTACTACTAATATGTACTAGCAGTACATAAAAGTAGTATTAGTAGTAATATTAGTAGTATTAGTACTTGTATTAGAAGTACTAATTCTACTAGTAGTACCTACTGGTACTAATAGTACTTACTAGTATCTACAACAAGTATGTACTAGAATACATACTTGGAGTATTAGTAGTACATACTAGTATGTACTAGTAGTAGTATTATGTACTAGTATTATTAGTAGAAGCTACCACTACGAGTAGTACTAGTAGTACGTATACTAGTATAAACTAGTACACATATACTAGTATATATATACTAGTATATACTAGTACTAGTACATATACTAGTATATATACTAGTATATACTAGTATATACTAGTATATACTAGGATATATACTAGTATATACGAGTATATACTAATATATACTAGAATATACTAGTATATACTAGTACTAGTATATACAAGTAGATATACTAGTATATATTAGTATATACTAGTACTAGTACTAATATATATACTACTATATATATTAGTATATACGAGTATAGACTAGTATACTAGTATGTACTACTATATATGTACTAGTATATACTAGTACTAGTATATACTAATATTTACTAGTACTAGCATATATACTAGTATATATACTAGTATATACTAGTATAAACTAGTAAACTAGTATATACTACAATATATATACTAATATACACTAGTATATACTAGTAATAGTATATATACTAGTATATATACTAGTATATATACTAATATCTATTAGTATATATATACTAGTATATACTAGTATATACACTAGTATATATATTAATATATATTAGTACATATATACTAGTATATACTAGTACTAGTATATACTATTATACATATACTAGTACATATATACTAGTATATACTAGTACTAGTCTATACTAGTATATATACTAGTATATACTAGTATATATGCTAGTATATACTAGTATATATGCTAGTATATACTAGTATATACTACTATGTATACTAAAATATATACTAGTACTAGTCTATACTAGTACATATACTAGTACTAATATATACTAGTATACGTACAAGTATATACTAGTACTAGTACATATACTAGTACATATACTAGTAAATATACTAGTATATGTACTAGTATTAATTTATATACTAGTACTAGTATATACTAGTATATATACTAGTACTAGTATCTACTAATATTTACTAGTATATACTAGTATTAGTATATATACTAGTGTATATACTAGTATACTAGTATATATACTTATATACTAGGACTAGTATATATTCTAGTATTAGTATATACTTATACTAGTATATATACTAGTATATACTAGTACTAGTATATAAATTAATACTAGTACATATACTAGTATATTTACTAGTATATGTACTAGTATATGTACTAGTACTAGTATATACTTGTACATATACTAGTATATATTAGTACTAGTATATGTACTAGTATAGACTAGTACTAGTATATATTTTAGTATACATAGTAGTATATACTAGTATATACTAGTATATACTATTACTAGTATATGTACTAGTATAGACTAGTACTAGTATATATACTAGTATATATTAGTATATATACTAGTACCAGTATATACACTAATACAAGTATATATACTACTATATATACTAGTATATATACTAGTACTAGTATATAATAGTACTAGTCTATATTAGTATATATACTAGTATTAGTATATACTAGTATATATACTAGTATATACTAGTATATATACTAGTATATATTAGTATATAGACTAGTATACTAGTATATATACTAGTATATACTAGTATATGCACTGGTATAGACTTGTACTAGTATACACCAGTATTATTATATACTAGTATACTAGTATATACTAGTACTAGTATATATACTAGTATATATATACTAGTGTATTAGTATATATTAGTACTAGTACTAATTTATACTAATATATATACTAGTATATCTTAGTATATATACTAGTATATACTAGAATATACTAGTAGATACTAGTATATACTAGTATATACTAGTACTAGTGTATATATTAGTATATATACTAGTATATACTAGTACTAGTATATATACTAGTATATATATAATAGTATACTAGTATATACTAGTATATACTACTATATATATACTAGTATACACTAGTACTAGTTTATATACAAGTATATATACTAGTATATACTAGTACTAGTATCTGTACTAGTATATACACTAGTACTAGTATATACTAGTATATAAACTAGTATATACACTAGTACTAGTATATACTAGTATACTAGTATATACTAGTACTAGTATTAGTACATATACTAGTATATATACTAGTATATACTAGTATATATACTTGTATATACTAGTATATACTAGAATATACTAGTACTTTACTAGTATATACTACTAATATATACTAGTATATATACTAGTATATACTAGTATATGTACTAATATATATACTAGTACATATACTAATATATACGAGTATATACCAGTATATATACTAGTATATATACTAGTATATATATATTAATATACTAGTATATATACTAGTATACTAGTATATATACTAATATATATACTAGTATACTAGTATATATACTAGTACTAGTATATAATATTATATATTGTTTTATATACTAGTATATATTAGTATATATACTAGTATATACTAGTACTAGTATATATTAGTATATATTAGTACTAGTATATACTAGTATATTTACTAGTATACTTGTATATACTAGTACTAGTACTAGTATATACTAGTATATATACTAGTATATACTAGTATATACTAGAAAATATATTATACTAGTATATATACTAGTATATATACTAGTATGTACTAGCAGTATATACTAGTATATACTAGTACAAACTAGTATTAGTATATACTAGTACTAGTATGTACTAGTACATACTAGTACTAGTATGTACTAGTACTAGTATATACTAGTACTAGTATATACACACAGCTGGTATTTACAATTCCGGCTGCCTATTTTTGAAAGATTCCCCACATGGTTTCAAAACTGGTATTTTGTGTGGGGCTCAACTACAATTTAAGTCAGCTCTTGAGTCTATCAAAGCTGAGGTTTCAAAATTATAATTCTTTGCAACTATAATTTTGACTTGAACAAACCATTTTTGTACAACTATTTTGTTGATTAAAATGACAGAAGGAATTGGTACTAGGTGTACTTCTGAGGATTCAGGAGTATCCAATACTGGATTTGGATCAGAATTTATTAATTCATTGAATTCTATTTCATCTGTGTTAGACTCTTGTTGAGACATTTGTTGTAATTCTAGTGATTGGATTCTGCTTTTTAACTGTACTATTGCTGTTTTTATTTCTTTGATCTCTTTTTTGAGATCAGAGATTGTAGATTCCTTTTGTTGAGAAGTGTGTTGATCACTTACTCTTTTTATTATAGCAGAAAAATTATATTCATCTGGATTTTTATTGATCGGTATGGATTTTGATTTATTTTTAGTAATATTAATAAATTGAGTAATGACAGCTCTTTTTTCATTAGGGTCATTAATTTTGTCAATAATATCTAAGATGAAATTATCTTCTTGAGTAAGTGTGTGAACATTATATTGGGGTAAAGGACAACTACAATCTGCATCACTCTCTGTGTATATTACTTCTTGATTTTGTTCATTTCTTCCTGTCCATTGTCTGGTATTATTAAGAATCCTTTGTTTTGTATCATCATCTACATAAAAATCCCACCATCCTCTTAACCATCCTGTAAATCCATTAACTATTGCTTTAGCAACTTCTTGGTCATGATTGCCTGCCATCTTATTTGCAGAAGCATACATTGTCATATGCCTCATAACATCTAATATTTTTAATTCAGATAACCCATCAATTTGCCAATTAACTATTGATCTTTCTGAATAGGATACTACCTGTTGTATAGGATCTTCTTCCATTTGGATATCAACGGGGGTAGGTCGCTTATGATAGGGTAAGGCTGTTATAGGTTTCCAATATTTTCCATAAGCTATCTTATGGATGGTGTCAGTTATAGGCGAAGTATCCATAAATGCTTTCTCTTGATTTTGAATAGTATCTTCTATAATTGGTTCTTCTTCTGTAAGCATCGTTGTTTCATGCTCAGGTATTAATATGGCTTTTCTTTTGTCAGAAGATTCAGGTGGTTGAGGACTAACTATTGGAGGAGGAATATTAATTTGAGGTGATTTGAATAATACTGATTTAGGAATAGTGGTAACAGCAGATTGTTCTTTGGATACAATTCTTTCTATTCTTTCTGTTTGCTTTCCTAAAGATTGCAAATATAAATTTGTATAATTGTTTTGTTCCACAATATGGGGAATATATTCTTGTTTTTTATTTAACTCTTTAGGTATAATTTTATAGGGTGTAGCCACTATGTCATATAGGGATTGAGGTTGTGTAGGCTCATTCTTTTTTGGAATAGCCGCCTTGAGTATAATACTCTTTTCAGGTGGATGTATACTAGCTGTTGTAGTACCATCAGTACTAATGTATGTTTTTTCTTCTATTGTTTGAATTTTATCAAATGAGGAAATAGTAATATTCTTTTCTATACACATTTCTTTGAACCATTGAAAAATCCTATGTTTAACCTTTCCTTGTGTAAAAATTTATTATATTTTTTATGTATTAATTCTATTAATCTTGGTTGAAATTTTTTCAAATACCATTCTCTTATATTTTTATTTTCTTCTGATAAATAATCTTTTTCGATAAAGTCTTTATTTATTTCTCTCATTTTCCTTTCTAGCTTGGCTGCTAGATAGGCTGCTATATACTCATCTGAATATTGATTATTATCATAAGTATCTTCTTCTATTTGTAGAGTACATATCTGAAAATCTTGTAATTCTTCTATACTGGGTTCAGTAGTATGTGTTGTATGAGATTTAGATGTGTATGTAGGAATTACAACATTATCTGTGGTTCTTTGTGTTCCCTGAAATTGAAGATCTGAACTTGAAGAAGTTTGAGTAGGAGGAGGTAGTATGATAACATTTAGATTGTGAGAATAGGATTTTCTACTAGGTATTTTATTTTTAATATTTCTTTTCCTATGAATATTAATATCATCCTGTACTTGTGGTTGTTGAAATTTAATTTCAATATTACCATCTGTATGTTCTATTATTTGATTAGGAATATGATGTTGAGGAATTTCTTGTGGTTGATTGGCATTTTGTAATGCCCATGATTGGGGTAATACAATATCGGACCATTTTATAGTTTTTGGGACAATCATATTAGATTTTTCTATATTTGTTTGCAATAATATTGTTTGATCTTTTTGATCAAGTTTTAAAGTATTTGGACTTAAAGTATTCATGACTTTATAGTATATTCGATATACTATGGCCAAATTTTGTGAACCATGGATCATGTTGAATCCATGTGTTTTTAGATTTATTGTTAGTATGTCCAAAATATTTGGGTCAGTCAAAGAAACAGAAAAATTAGGAAAACAATTAAAATATATTGGACCACTACAAAGGCTGGATTCAACCATGCCAAGTAGAGAGTCTGTGAAAATATTGTGTCTTGTATCTCTTAGGCATACAAGCACATAAGTGTTCAACCCTAAACGGGTCAAAGGTTTTACGGCTATTTGAATAAGGCCAATGTGTAAATATTTGTAATTATTTTCTTTATGTTTTTCAATTATTTTCTTTGAGAGTAGGTGAAAGTCTTCTTGGTTTTGCGTTACTGATAGACTTTCTTCTACAGTCTTGATGGCATAACCCATCTTAAGTTTAAATGATCCCTTATTATAGACATCGTGAATTGGTTTAGGAATATTCTAGTTTTGAATATTTTCCTCAATATCATTTATAATAATTTGTTCTTTATTTTTTACTCTAAGTTTTTGAGATGAAGTTACAGTTTTTCCCGTAAGATTCCTTATGAGATTAGCCATCCGTAGGTTGCGGATAATGACAATCTGGACATTCAGTGGCCCTAGCTTTTTCCTAAGCGGCTCTCCCTGGCCTTGGCGGTACTTTGCCTCAGGCTTTCACTTGTCTCTTGTCTTAACTCTCGGACCAACTTTCTTGGTGGTCAATCTCACTTAGTATCTTATAGTAAAATGTAACTTTATCTTTAACTTATTGAGTTAAAAGAACAGTTTTACTTTTCTACAGTTGTAACTGTTTACACAGTTCCACTGTTGAACAGTTCTACTGTTGTAATTTGTTGACAGTGTTTCACTGTTATGGCTTTGATACCAACTTTCGCCAGGATCTACAGTACTGTCACTTTGCTTATTTATTTTAGTTTTAGAATGTTTTTATTTGTTTTATAATAGGTATGTGAACAATAAACCGTTGTAAGTTAATCTCTCTGAAACATACTCTTTTCTATTTTCTCTTCTCTCTCTCTTTCTTGTACTATAAAGTTCTGCTACTGTAAATCTGTAATATGTAATGAGCACATGTTTGTATTGAATATATGTTCGTTGAACATATGTTTTAATCATGCAATTTAAGATTCTGTTTAATATTAAGATCGGAGAAAATAGTTATGCTCAGTGGATAGTAGTAGACATATCAGTAATCCCTTTATTAGGAATAATCTTGTTTTGCCTTAGTATGGATGTCAGTCCAAGGAGGAGGATTCTTTTTTAGTCTATCGTAAATGGATACTTCGCCTATAACTGACACCATCAATAAGATAGCTTATGGAAAATATAACGCAAAACCAAGAAGACTTTCACCTACTCTCAAAGAAAATAATTGAAAAACATAAAGAAAATAATTACAAATATTTACACATTGGCCTTATTCAAATAGCCGTCAAACCTTTGACCCGTTTAGGGTTGAACACTTCTGTGCTTGTATGCCTAAGAGATACAAGACACAATATTTTCACAGACTCTCTACTTGGCATGGTTGAAACCAGCCTTTGTAGTGGTCCAATATATTTTAATTGTTTTCCTAATTTTTCTGTTTCTTTAACTGACCCAAATATTTTAACTTTCGCCAGGATCTACAGTACTGTCACTTTGCTTATTTATTTTAGTTTTAGAATGTTTTTATTTGTTTTATAATAGGTATGTGAACAATAAACCGTTGTAAGTTATTATTGTTTGTAAAATTCTATAATAGTTAAGGCAAAACAAGATTATTCCCAATAGGGATTACTGATATGTCTACTACTATCCACTGAGCATAACTATTTTCTCCGATCTTAATATTAAACAGAATCTTAAATTGCATGATTAAAACATATGTTCAACAAACATATATTCAATACAAACATGTGCTCATTACATATTACAGATTTACAGTAGCAGAACTTTATAGTACAAGAAAGAGAAAGAGATAGTATAAGAAAGAGAAAGAGAAGAGAAAATAGAAAAGAGTATGTTTTAGAGAGATTAAACTGAGAATTGGTAAAACGAAGAAGGGAAACTTACTGTGTACACAGACAGTAACTGGAAAATAACTTCCAGTGATGTGGGCAGTATGAGGGTAAATCGTTGATATTACAATCACACATAATTAACAAAGTAAGGTAAGAAAGAACCTGATTATGTCGAGCTATGAGGGCTAGGATAGCTCCAAATTATTTGCTTCTGAAAGGTTTTACAAGATTTTGAGACTTTGAACAAGGGTTTGAAGGTCGATAATAGAAAGGTGTAGGTAGGTAGCAAATTGCAGGTTGCAGGTAGGTTGCAGGTTGCAGGTAGGTTGCAGGTTGCAGGTAGGTTGCAGGTTGCAGGTAGGTTGCAGGTTGCAGGTAGGTTGCAGGTAGATTGCAGGTTACAGGTAAGTAGCAGGTTGCTGGTAGGTTGCAGGTAAGTAGTAGGTTGCTGGTAGGTTGCAGGTATGTAGCAGGTTGCTGGTAGGTTGCAGGTAGGAAGAGTAAGAAGGGAATGAGAGACCCTTGGGATTTCTGAGCGCAGAAGTAGAAGAGAGGAGGAGGAGAAGTGAGAACCTGGAGGGGTTTGAGCAAGGTAGTAGAAGAGAGGAGGAGGAGAAGTGAGACCCTGCCGAATGAAGAGGGTCTGCTTCCTTTTTATAGAGGGGAATTCCTTCCTCTTGAAGAAAGGAATAAAGGGAGAATGGAGAACGACAAACGGGAAAAGTTTTGTCGGTATAAGACGACAAGAGCGAGTGGAGGTTGTCTGTACAAAACGACAAGAGAGTGTGAGAGAGTGGAGGCATAAAGAGATTCGCCTCAGATAAGACAAAAGAGAGTGGAAGCAAGAGGACAAAAAATAAAAGAAAAGAAAAGAAAATAGCATCTTTGTACAGTGGCACTTTTGGCCATATTACATTATTGCTATAGTGGAGCACAGTGGTCTTGATGATGCGATTTGTCGTATATGTCGGTGATTTCGTCGTTTATTGCTGATTGCTGTTTGTCTTGTATGCCGTCATGGATGACGTTATGGTCTTTGGCTAAATTCTTCTGGGTCATCTTCTTCCGGATCTGTTTCTTCCGGATCTGTTTCTTTTGGATCATTTTGGCTTAATTGGAGATACCTATTTGTGTGGAGTGGAGAGGACTGTACGGTCTCTTCGGAAGATGTTGGCTTTCTTCCGGCTTCAGTAAAAATTTCATTCATTTGTTTTTCCAGTTCCTCTTTGGATGCATGGGGATTGTTTTGTAACATATTTCGGAGATAAGTTGGAAAGTCAAAAGAGGTGTTTGCAGTATTTAGGTTTTCCTGGTATTTGGGTGCTTTTGGAGGTATTCTTTTTGGAGTGGCTTTGGTGAGATCCATTTGGAAGATATCCCACCATTTAACAGAGATGGTCTTTCCCAAACGAGGGATGTAGGTATAATCATTTGTGGTATTGGATGATATAGTATAATCCCATTTCATAATCCAAGGGATTTGGTACAATGCCATAAAGTAGAGGTGAGTGTCAACTGAAGTATCACTATTATTGTATTGTATAAATTGTTCCTGCAACTCCTTGAAAGCAGGAGGTAAAATCAAAGCAGTTGAGCCCCACACAAAATACCAGTTTTGAAACCATGTGGGGAATCTTTCAAAAATAGGCAGCCGAAATTGTAAATACCAGCTGTGTGTATTGTTGGGATTTTGGTAGTAAACGAATTTGTGCCATGCTTCTATATACTCGGCGTATTTAAAATATTTATAAGAAAACTCTGGGTTTTGTAATTTCTTTCCCTGTGCGGGATTGCAACCCCACTCATCATAAGAAAGAAGTTTCTTTATTTGAACTTTAGAATAAGCTATTATTCTAGTATTTTGTTGGAAGTAATGGACAACAGAGATGGACCATGTTTCCATGAGTATGGCTTCATAATATTCTCGAGTCTTAACCCCATTGATAGGATTAAGATGATTGAGCAAATATAAGGGTGCAAGTTTACTTGGATCCATGTGAACCTGATGTTCATCAATGGTGATATCCATTAAAAAGGCTCTTTCAAGATATACAGATCTTGGGATATTTGATGGAGGAACAGATTTTGACTGAGCTGGTGAGTATGTAGAAGTAGAAGCATGTGCTTCTGGATAAGTTATTTGATGGATTGGAGATTGGGAAGGTGAACGGATATTTAAAGGTGAAGGTTCTCCTTCATAAGGTACTAGAGCTTTCATGAGTTGTTTATCGCTGCGAGAAGTGCCTCGGGATCCCATATTTAAAGATGAAATATCTGTATTGGTTTGATTCCATATTTAAAGATGAAATATCAGTATTGGTTTGATTCTCCTGGAATAATTGGAGAGCAAGAGATAGTGGAGATTCGTAGTTGGCGTCAGTGTTGCCCCCTGCAAAAATTCACGGGTGAGAAAATCGGGTAAAGAATTAGAAGACCCGGGAAGATGTTCAATTGAGAAATCAAAGGCAGATAAAATGGCCTGCCATCGGGCAAATATTTGTTTGGAAACCAAATTTTGCAGATCTTTTTGCAGAATATCTTTGGTTGCTTTGCAGTCAGTTCTTATGAGAAAGTGTTGGTTTAAAACATCACTTTGGAATTTGGTGACACAATGGACAATAGCTAATAATTCCTTTTTAACCATGGAATAATTCAATTGTGTAGAATTCCAGGCTTTGGATGTATAGCGTAATAATTGTTCCTTAGAATCAATTTGTTGTTTTAAAATACCTCCAAGACCTTTATCAGAGGCGTCACATTCTATAATTTTGAAAGCAGTAGGATGTGGAAGAGAAAGGCATTCGAGGGTTTTTACCTTGCTCTTTATTACCTTTATTGCTTGAGTATGGATGTCAGTCCAAGGAGGAGGATTCTTTTTGAGTCTATCGTATCAAGGTTTAGAGTCCAATGCAAGGTTAGGATAGAAATCACTCACATAATTCAAACATCCTAAAAACCTCTGAAGTTCTTTTTTATCTAAAATCTGATCAGGAAATTTATCAGCAAAGGCAATGGATCTATCTATCGAAATAATAGTGCCATAATGTATCATATGTCCTAAAAACCTGATATTGGTTTTGAAAAGTGTTATGTTTTTTGCTGAAACAACTAATCCAGCATGATTTACTGCATGAATGAATGTGTTAATATGTTTGATGTGTTAGTCTATGGATTCTGAGAAGATTAATACATCATCAATATACACTATCATAAAATGGTAATAAGCATTGAATACTTTATTCATTATTTTCTGAAATTCTGATGGAACATTTTTTAAACCAAAAGGCATGACATTTCATTCGTATTGACCAAATGGAACATTAAATGCAGTCTTATATTTATCCTGTTCTTGGATTTGTATTTGCCAATATCCTGATTTCATATCAAATTTTGAAAATATGCATGCTTGAGCAACTCTATCCAATAAATCTTTTTTATTGGGAATAGGGTATCTTATCCATTTTAAAACTTTATTTAATGGTTTATAATTTATAACAAGTCTAGGAACTCCTCGTTCCTTTTCAGCATTTTTGTTAACATAGAAAGCTGCACAACTCCAAGGTGAAGAACTTGGTCTTATGAGTTTTCTTTGTTGGAGTTCAGTTATTTCTTTTCGGCACATATCTAATAGAATAGTATTCATTTGTATTGGTCTAGCTTTAGTAGGGATTTGTTTTTCATCAAATCCTTGTTCGTATGGTAAACTTATACTATGCTTTTTTCTTTCCCAAAACGCATTAGGATGTTCACTGCATATTGAGGTTTCTATTTGTTGTTGTAGTGCTTGAATTTTTTTTTGTATTGAAGAAGTTTGTAATTGTTCTTCAATTACTTTATATTTAATTTCTTGTTTTAGTGTACAAAGAAATCTTTCTTTGTCCTTTAATTGGCTTTTGACATTATTTAATTCTTTTAATTTTGGTTTATGAATAAAATTAAACTGTATTGGAATATTTTGAATTGTTGATGAGATTCCTGTTTCATCTATAGTTATAGGATAGAGCAAAGTTAGAAATGGAACACCTAAGATTACTGATTGGCTTAATCCTTTAACCATGATAAATGGTGTATCAATACATTGGTGATTGTTACATACCGAAGCATTAGATAATTTATATTTAATAAATAATCTACTGCCATCTGCTGTATTTAATATTTGAGTGGTTTTATCAAAATATTTTGAAGGTACAAGTCCTTCATTTATACAATTTAAGTCAGCTCCTGAGTCTATCAGAGCTGAGGTTTCAAAACTATAATTCTTTGCAACTATAATTTTGACTTGAACAAACCATTTTTGTACAACTATTTTGTTGATTAAATTGACAGAAGGAATTGGTACTGGGTGTACTTCTGAGGATTCAGGAGTATCCAATACTGGATTTGGATCAGAATTTATTAATTCATTGAATTCTATTTCATCTGTATCATACTCTTGTTGAGACATTTGTTGTAATTCTAGTGATTGGATTCTGCTTTTTAACTGTATTATTTCTGTTTTTATTTCTTTGATCTCTTTTTTGAGATCAGAGATTGTAGGTTCCTTTTGTTGAGAAGTGTGTTGATCACTTACTCTTTTTATTATAGCAGAAAAATTATATTCATCTGGATTTTTATTGATCGGTATGGATTTTGATTTATTTTTAGTAATATTAATAAATTGAGTAATGACAGCTCTTTTTTCATTAGGGTCATTAATTTTGTCAATAATATCTAAGATGAAATTATCTTCTTGAGTAAGTGTGTGAACATTATATTGGGGTAAAGGACAACTACAATCATTGTCTTCTATTGAATTAGAGGATTCTGTCTCAGTGGTAGAATCAGAAGTATTTGTCCATATAAGTTCATCATCATCTATTTGGTCTAGATGAGAATCACTAGAAGTGGAGGAAGAATCATAGGAAAGTATATTATACAATTTTGATTTTATTGTATTATCTAGATTTAATGATTCTATTTTCTTTTTTAATTTACATTTGTGTTTATAATGTCCTATTTTGCCACACTTATAGCATACTGGTAATTTTTTCCTTTTCTTTGTATTAGGGAAAAATTTATTAATTAGTTTTCTTTTAGATTTTTTATAATACTTTCTATCTTTTTCTTTATTTTTGGATTTGTATTTTTCCTTTTTGTATTTTTTCATTTTCTTGTATAAATTGTCAGGCATATTTTTCTTATCCAGGTAATATCCGAATTGTTCACAAAAATCACCTAGTTCCTTTCTCTTGGTGATCTTTTGTTTATCTAGTTGTCTTTTTAATTTCATATCTGTGCATAAGGCTAAACCTTCAGCACATATTTCTGCAGAGAGTTCTCCCAGTGTATATGATGAATAGACAATTATTCCATTATGTTTCTTTCGCAGTCTGTCTTTGACTTTTTCTGCGAATAAATATGAAAGACCAGCTATAAATTTTTCCTTCCAGTGGTCTAGCTGACAATCTTCTCTTATTAATAATCTTGAGAAAAATGCATCTTTATACCATTTATAATGAGATAGGGTAGGACAGTGTAAATTAGATAGCAGATCCTCTGATCTTGCTGCAAGTAATGATGTACTGCCTACAAAGTGTAGAGTAATTGTATATATTAGAGTGTTAACGGCATCACTCTCTGTGTATATTACTTCTTGATTCTGTTCATTTCTTCTTGCCCATTGTCTGGTATTATTAAGAATCCTTTGTTTTCTATCATCATCTACATAAAAATCCCACCATCCTCTTAACCATCCTGTAAATTCATTAACTATTGCTTTAGCAACTTCTTGGTCATGGTTGCCTGCCATCTTATTTGCAGAAGCATACATTGTCATATGCCTCATAACATCTAATATTTTTAATTCAGATAACCCATCAATTTGCCAATTAACTATTGATCGTCCTGAATAGGATACTGCCTGTTGTATATGATCTTCTTCCATTTGGATATCAACAGGGGTAGGTCGCTTATGATAAGGTAAGGCTGTTATAGGTTTCCAATATTTTCCATAAGCTATCTTATTTCATCTTTAAAAATGGGATCCCGAGGCACTTCTCGCAGGGATAAACAACCTATGAAAGCTCTAGTACCTTATGAAGGAGAACCTTCACCTTTAAATATCCGTTCACCTTCCCAATCTCCAATCCATCAAATAACTTATCCAGAAGCACATGCTTCTACTCCTACATATTCACCAGCTCAGTCAAAATCTGTTCCTCCATCAAATATCCCAAGATCTGTATATCTTGAAAGAGCCTTTTTAATGGATATCACCATTGATGAACATCAGGTTCACATGGATCCAAGTAAACTTGCACCCTTATATTTGCTCAATCATCTTAATCCTATCAATGGGGTTAAGACTCAAGAATATTATGAAGCCATACTCATGGAAACAGGGTCCATCTCTGTTGTCCATTACTTCCAACAAAATACTAGAATAATAGCTTATTCTAAAGTTCAAATAAAGAAACTTCTTTCTTATGATGAGTGGGGTTGCAATCCCGCACAGGGAAAGAAATTACAAAACCTAGAGTTTTCTTATAAATATTTTAAATACGCCGAGTATATAGAAGCATGGCACAAATTCTTTTACTACCAAAATCCCAACAATACACACAGCTGGTATTTACAATTCCGGCTGCCTATTTTTGAAAGATTCCCCACATGGTTTCAAAACTGGTATTTTGTGTGGGGCTCAACTGCTTTGATTTTACCTCCTGCTTTCAAGGAGTTGCAGGAACAATTTATACAATACAATAATAGTGATACTTCAGTTGACACTCACCTCTACTTTATGGCATTGTACCAAATCCCTTGGATTATAAAATGGGATTATACTATATCATCCAATACCACAAATGATTATACCTACATCCCTCGTTTGGGAAAGACCATCTCTGTTAAATGGTGGGATATCTTCCAAATGGATCTCACCAAAGCCACTCCAAAAAGAATACCTCCAAAAGTACCCAAATACCAGGAAAACCTAAATACTGCAAACACCTCTTTTGACTTTCCAACTTATCTCCGAAATATGTTACAAACCAATCCCCATGCATCTAAAGAGGAACTGGAAAAACAAATGAAAGAAATTTTTGCTGAAGCTGGAAGAAAGCCAACATCTTCCGAAGAGACCGTACAGTCCTCTCCACTCCACACAAATAGGTATCTCCAATTAAGCCAAAATGATCCAGAAGAAACAGATCCGGAAGAAGATGACCCAGAAGAATTTAGCCAAAGACCATAACGTCATCCATGACGGCATACAAGACAAACAGCAATCAGCAATAAACGACGAAATCACCGACATATACGACAAATCGCATCGTCAAGAACACTGTGCTCCACTATAGCAATAATGTAATATGGCCAAAAGTGCCACTGTACAAAGATGCTCTTTTCTTTTCTTTTCTTTTCTTTTCTTTTCTTTTCTTTTCTTTTATTTTTTGTCCTCTTGCTTCCACTCTCTTCTGTCTTATCTGAGGCGAATCTCTTTATGCCTCCACTCTCTCACACTCTCTTGTCGTTTTGTACCGACAACCTCCACTCGCTCTTGTCGTCTTATACCGACAAAACTTTTCTCGTTTGTCGTTCTCCATTCTCCCTTTATTCCTTTCTTCATGAGGAAGGAATTCCCCTCTATAAAAAGGAAGCAGACCCTCTTCATTCGGCGGGGTCTCACTTCTCCTCCTCCTCTCTTCTACTACCTTGCTCAAACCCCTCCAGGGTCTCACTTCTTCTCCTCCTCTCTTCTACTTCTGCGCTCAGAAATCCCAAGGGTCTCTCATTCCCTTCTTACTCTTCCTACCAGCAACCTGCTACTTACCTGTAACATACCTGCAACATGCAACCTACCTGCAACCCACCTGCAACCTATAACCTGCAACCTACCTGCAACCTGTAACCTACCTGCAACCTGCAACCTACCTGCAACCTACCTAGCACCTGAAACCTTTGCTACTCACCTGCAACCTTTGCTATTTACCTGCAACCTTTGCTACCTACCTACACCTTTCTATTACCGACCTTCAAACCCTTGTTCAAAGTCTCAAAACCTTGTAAAACCTGTCAGAAGCAAATAATTTGGAGCTATCCTAGCCCTCATAGCTCGACATAATCAGGTTCTTGCTTACCTTACTTTGTTAATTATGTGTGATTGTAATATCAACGATTTACCCTCATACAGCCCACATCACTAGAAGTTATTTTCCAGTTACTATCTGTGTACACAGTAAGTTTCCCTTCTTTGTTTTACCAATTCTCAGTTTAATCTCTCTGAAACATACCCTTTTCTATTTTCTCTTCTCTTTCTCTTTCTTGTACTATAAAGTTCTGCTACTGTAAATCTGTACAATGTAATGAGCACATGTTTGTATTGAATATATGTTTGTTGAACATATGTTTCAATCATGCAATTTAAGATTCTGTTTAATATTAAGATCGGAGAAAATAGTTATGCTCAGTGGATAGTAGTAGACATATCAGTAATCCCTTTATTAGGAATAATCTTGTTTTGCCTTAACTATTATAGAATTTTACAAACAATAATAACTTACAACGGTTTATTAGTCACATACCTATTATAAAACAAATAAAAACATTCTAAAACTAAAATAAATAAGCAAAGTGACAGTACTGTAGATCCTGGCGAAAGTTGGTATACTAGTATATACTAGTACTAGTATGTACTAGTACTAGTACTAGTACATACTAGTACTATGATATAAACTAGTATATACTAGTACTATGACATATACTAGTATATACTAGTATATATACTAGTATATATACTAGTATTAATATATACTAGTATATATACTAGTATATACTAGTATATATACTAGTATATACTAGTATAAACTAGTATATATAATCGTATATATTAGTATATACCAGTATATATATTAGTACATACTAGTATATATACTAATATATATTAATATATACTAGTATATATACTAGTATGTATACTAGTATGAACAAGCAGTACATACTAGTACTAGTATATACTAGTATATATATTAGTAAGTACTAGCATATACTAGTATAAACCAGTATATATACTAGTATATATACGAGTATATACCAGTATATATATTAGAATATACTAGTATATATACTAGTATATATTAGTATAAACTAGTATATACTAGTATATATACTAGTATGAACTAGCAGTATATACTAGTACTAGTATATACTGTTAGTTCATACTAGTATATATACTAGTATATAAACTAGTACTAGTATATATACTAATAAAACTAGTACTAGTATATACTAGTACTAGTATATATACTAGTACTAGTTTATATACTAGCATATATACTAGTATATACTAGTATGTACTAGTATGTACTAGTATGTACTAGTCTGTACTAGTATATATACTAGTACTAGTATATACTAGTATACATACTAGTACTAGTATATACCCGAACTAGTACATACTAGTACTAGTATATACTCGTACTAGTACTAGTACATATACTAGTATATACTAGTATATATACTAGTATAAACAGTATATATTAGTACTAGTATATACTAGTATATACTCGTATATACTTGTATATACTAATATACTACTACATATATACTAATATATACTAGTACCAGTATATAATGGTATATACTGGTACTAGTATATATACTAGTACCAGTATATACCAGTATATACTAGTACTAGTATATACTGACACTAGTATATACTAATATATACTAGTATATACTGGTAAATACTAGTACTAGTATATATACTAGTATATATAATAGTACTAGTATATATACCAGTATATAGACTAATATATAGTAGTATATATATACTAGTATATACTAGTACTAGTATATACTAGTATATATACTAGTATATACAAATGTATATACTGGTATATATACTAGTACTAGTATATATTTGTACTAGTATATACTAGTATATATACTGGTATATATACCAGTATATATACTAGTATATACTAGTACTAATATATACTAGTACTAGTATATATACTAGTATATTCTAGTACTAGTATATGTACTAGTATATACTAGTACTATATACTAGTACTAGTATATATACTTGTATATATAGTTGTATATATACTAATACTAGTATATATACTACTATATATGCTAGTATATATACTAGTATATATACTACTATATATACTAGTATATATACTAGTACTAGTATATACTACTAGTATATACTAGTACTAGTATATACTAGTATATATACTAGTACTAATATATATACTAGTACTAGTTTATAATAGTACTGGTATATACTAGTATATATACTAGTACTAGCATATACTAGTATATACCAGTATTAGTATATACTAGTACTAGTATATACTAGTATATACTAGTATTATATACTAGTACTGGTATATACTAGAATATATTAGTACTAGTATATATACTAGTATATTCTAGAATATACTAGAATATACTAGTACTAGTATATAATAGTACTAGTATATACTAGTATAAACTAGTATATATTAGTATATATTAGTATATACTAGTACTAGTATATACTAGTATATATACTAGTATATATATACTAGTATATATACTAGTACTAGTATATACTAATATATATACTAGTACTAGTACATATACTAGTATATATACTGGTATATACTAGTACTAATATATATACAAGTATTAATACCTGTATATACTAGTATATATACTTGTACTAGTATATACTAGTATATATACTAGTACTAGTATATACTAGTACTAGTATATATACTAGTATATACTAGTACTAGTATATATACTAGTATATACTAGTACTATATACTAGTAGTAGTATATATATCAGTATATATAGTAGTATATATACTAATACTAGTATATATACAACTATATATACTATATATACTATATATACAACTATATATACTGGTATATATACTAGTAATAGTATGTAGTACTAGTATATACTAGTATATATACTAGTACTAATATATGTATTAGTACTAGTTTATACTAGTACTGGTATATACTAGTATAATTAGTAGTACTAGTATATACTAATATATATACTAGTATATACCAGTATAAGTATATACTAGTACTAGTATATACTAGTATATACCAGTACTAGTATATACTAGTAGTACTAGTATATACTAGTACTAATATATACTAGTAGTACTAGTATATACTAGTATATACTAGTACTAGTATATACTAATACTGGTATATACTAGTATATACTAGTACTAGTATATACTAGTACATATACTAGCATATACTAGTATATACTAATCAATACCAGTATTAATATATATATTAGTATAGACTAGTACTAGTATATACCAGTACTAGTATATATACTAGTACATACTAATACTAGTAGATACTAATACTAGTATATAGTAGTATATATTTTAGTATATACTAGTATATATACTAGTATATATTAGTATATACTCGTATATACTAGTATATATACTAATATGTACTAGCAGTATAAACTAGTACTAGTATATACTAGTATATATACTAGTATTTGTATATGCTAGTATATACTAATGCTAGTATATATACTAGTATATATACTAGTATATACTAGTACTCCTATATACTAGTATATAAACTAGTATATACTAATATATATACTAGTATATACTAATATATATACTAGTATATATACTAGTACTAGTATATACCAGTACTAGTATATACCAGTACTAGTATATATATTAGTATATACTAGTACTGGTATATACCAGTATTAGTATATACCAGTACTAGTATATATACAAGTATATACTAGTACTAATATATACCCATACTTGTATATACTAGTACTAGTATATACTAGTACTGGTATATACCAGTAATAGTATATACCAGTACTAGTATATATACAAGTATATACTAGTACTAGTATATACCCATACTTGTATATACTAGTACTAGTATATACTCGTACTAGTACTAGTACATATATTAGTATATATACTAGTATATACTAGTACTAGTATATACTCGTACTAGTACTAGTACATATACTAGTATATATATTAGTATATACTAGTTTATATTAATATAAATACTAGTATATACTAGTATGTACTAGTATATACTTGTATATACTACTATGTACTACTATATATATACTAGTATCTACTAGTACTGGTATATACTAGTATATTCTGGTAAATACTAGTACTAGTATATATACTAGTATATATACTAGTATATACTAGTACTAGTATATAAACTAGTATATAAGGTAATATATAGTAGTATATATATACTAGTATATACTAGTACTAGTATATACTAGTATATATACTAGTATATACTAGTATATATACTGGTATTTATACTAGTACTAGTATATGTACTAGTAAATATACCAGTATATGTACTAGTACTAGTATATACTAGTACTAGTACATATACTAGTATATACTGGTATACATACTTGGTATGTACTACCAGTATGTACTAGAATACATACTTGGAATATTATTAGTACGTACTAGTATTTACTAGTAGTAGTAGTAGTACTATGTACTCGTAGTGCTAGTATTACTAGTTGTACTTACTAATACGAGTAGTACTAGTAGTACTGTTACTATTATGAGTTGTTCGGGTACTACAACTACTGGTACTAGTAGTACATGTACTAGTAGTAGTAATAATAGTATGTATATGTACAACTACTACTAGTATATACTACCCTTACTAGTACATAATATTACTACTACTGTTAATACTAGTATTACTAGTAGTACATACTAGTATGTACTACTAGTACTAGTATTAGTAGTACTATTATGTACTAGTAGTATGTACTACTATTACTAGAACTACTAGTACATACTAGTATTAGTAGTGTTTATAGTACTAGTATGTACTAGTAGTGCAAGTATTATTAGTAGTACTTACTACTACAAGTAGTACTAGTAGTACTTATATTACTACGAGTAGTACTAGTAGTACTTGTACTACTACGAGTAGTACGAGTATTACTAGTAGTACATACTACTACTAGTAGTATTAGTAGAACTAGTACTACATGTACTACTAGTATGTACTGCTACTACATACTAGTAGTATTAGTACATACTACTAGTACTACTACTAGTTCATGTACTATGACTACTACTAATAGTTGTAGTACTCGTACTACTCGTAGTAGTACGTAGTACTAAAAATACTAGCATTACTAGTACATACTACTACTACTACTAGTACATATTAGTATGTACTACTAATACTCCAAGTATGTATTCTAGTACATACTTGTAGTACATATTAGTAAGTTCACTATTAGTGCTAGTATGTACTTCTTGTAGAATTAGTACATCTAGTATTTCTACTAATACTACTAGTATTAGTACTAATACTACTAGTATGTACTGCTAGTACATACTAGTTGTACATGTAAAACTAGTTCTACTAGTACTAGTAGTAGTAGTATGTACTACTAATAACACTCGTACTACTCGTAGAAGTAGAAGTACTACTAGTACTACTCGTAGTAGTACAAGTACTACTAGTACTACTCGTAGTAGTAAGTACTATTAGTAATACAAGCACTACTAGTACATACTAGTATTAGTAACACTACTAGTACTAGTATGTACTAGTAGTGCTAGTACTAGTAGTTTATACTACTTGTACATAATAGTACTACTAATACTAGCACGGGTAGTATATATTAGTATGTACTAGTTGTTTAGTACGTGTAGTATATATTAGTATGTACTAGTTGTTTTGACTACTAGTACTACTAGTATGTACTAATAAGATGTACTAGTAGTAGTTGTACTAGTACATACAACTAGTACTACTACTAGTACATGTACTACTACTACCAGTAGTTCTAGAACTCGTACTATTCATAGTAGTACAAGTACTACTAGTACTACTCGTATTAGTAATTACTACAAGTAATACTAGCACTACTAGTACATACCACTACTACTACTACTAGTACATACTAGTATGTACTACTTATACTCCAAGTATGTATTCTTGTACATACTTGTTGTACATACTAGTAAGTACTATTAGTACTAGTATGTACTACTAGTAAAATTAGTACTTCTAGTACTAGTACTAGTACTATTAGTATTTGTACTAATACTACTAGTGTGTACTGCTAGTACATACTTTTAGTACATGCAGAACTTGTTCTACTAGTACTACTAGTAGTAGTATCTACTACTAGTAATACTCGTACTACTCGTAGTAGTACAAGTACTACTAGTATACTCGTAGTAGTAAGTACTATTAGTAATACTAGCACAACTAGTACATATTAGTACTAGTAACACTACTAGTACTAGTATGTACTAGTAATGGTAGTACTAATAGTATATACTACTAGTACATAATTGTACTTCTAATACTAGTATTAGTAGTACAAACTAGTATGCACTACTAGTAATACTAGTACTAGCAGTAGTACTAGTATGTACTATTAGTGGTAGTACTAGTAGTACATACTACTAGTACATAATAGTACTTCTAATACTAGTACTAGTAGTACAAACTAGTATGTACTACTAGTAAAACTAGTACTAGCAGTAATATTACTTGTCTATACAACTATTACTACTAGTATGTACTAATAATATGTACTAGTTGTAGTTGTACCTGTACATACTACTAGTACTACTACAAGTTCATGTAGTACTACTACCAGTAGTTCTAGTACTCGTACTACCAGTAGTTGTAGTACTCGTACTACTCAGAGTAGTACAAGTACTACTCGTAGTAGTACAAGTACTACTAGTACTACTCGTAGTAGTATAAGTACTACTAGTACTACTCGTAGTTGTATAACTACTAGTACTATTAGCAGTAGTACTAGTAGTAGTAATATTTGTACTAGTGAGGGTAGTATATATTAGTATATACTAGTCTATACTACTAGTACTACTAGTATGTACTAATAATATATTCTAGTAGAATTAGTATGTACTATTTGTACTAGCAAGTATTACTAGCAGAATTAGTACTTTTAGTACTAATACTACGAGTTTGTACTGCTAGTACATACTAGTAGTACATGTAGAACTAGGTCTACTAGTACTACTAGTAGTAGTATGTACTAATAGTAACACTCGTACTACTCGTAGTAGTACAAGTACTACTAGATCTACTCGTAGTAGTACAAGTACTACTAGTACTACTCATAATAGTAAGTACTACAAGTAATACTAGAACTACTAGTACATACTACTACTAGTAACACTACTAGTACTAGTATGTACTAGTAGTGCTAGTACTAGTTGTACATACTACTAGTACATAGTAGTACTACTAATACTAGTACTAGTAGTACATACAAGTATGTACTACTAAAAATACTAGTACCAGCAGTAGTACTAGTAGTAGTAATATTATATACTAGTACGAGTAGTATATATAAGGATGTACTACTTGTCTATACTACTAGTACTACTTGTATGTACTAATAAAATGTACTAGTAGTAGTTGTACTAGTACATACTACTAGTACTACTACTAATTCTTGTACTACAAATACATGTACTAGTTCTACTAGTAATACTAGTAGTAGTATGTACTTTTAGTAATACTCGTACTACTCGCAATAGTACAAGTACTATTAGTACTACTCGTAGTAGTACATGTAGTACTAGTACTATTGTAGTAGTAAGTACTACTAGTAATACTAGTACTACTAGTACATCTTAGTACAAGTAGTTTTACTAGTACTAGCACGACTAGTACATACTAGTACTAGTAGTGTTACTATTACTAGTATGTACTAATCATGCTAGTACTAGTTGTACATACTACTAGTACATAATAGTACTACTAATACTAGTACTGTAGTACATACTAGTATGTACTACAAGTAATACTAGTACTCGCAGTAGTACTAGTAGTAGTACTATTATGTACTAGTACGAGTAGTATATATTAGTATGTACTACTTGTCTATACTACTAGTACTACTCGTTGTAGAACAAGTACTACTAGTACTACTCGTTGTAGTACAGTAGTACTAGTACTACTCAAGGTAGTAAGTACTACTAGTAATACTAGCACTACTAGTACATACTACTACTACTACTACTAGTACATACTAGTATGTACTACTAATACTCTAATTATGTATTCTAGTACATGTAGTACATACTAGTAAGTATTATTAGTACTAGTAAGTACTATTAGTACAAGTATTAACTGGAAGTAGTAGTACAAGTACTAGTAGTAGTACTAGTAGTATGTACTAATACAACTACTACTAGTACATGTTATTAGTACATACTAGTAGTACTTGTAGTATAGACAACTAGTACATACTAATATATACTACCCGTACTAATACATAATATTACTACTACTAGTACCACTGCTAGTACTAGTATTACTAGTAGTACATACTAGTATGTACTACTAGTACTAGTATTAGTAGTACTATTATGTACAAGTAGTATATACTACTAGTACAAGTAGTAGTGTTACTAGTACTAATATGTACTAGTAGTGCTAGTATTACTAGTAGTGCTAGTATTACTAGTAGTACTTACTAGTACAAGTATATACTACTAGTACTAGCACTACTAGTACATACTAGTATTAGTAGTGTTACTAATACTAGTATGTACTAGTAGTACTTGTATTACTAATAGTACTGACTACTACGAGTAGTACTAGTAGTACTTGTACTACTACCAGTAGTACTAGTAGTACTTGCACTTCTACGAGTAGTGCGAGTTGTATTAGTAGTACATACTACCACTAGTAGAACTAGTATAACTAGTTTTACATGTAATACTAGTATGTATTAGCAGTACATACTAGTAATATTAGTACTATTACTAGTAGTATTAGTACTAGTTCTAGAAGTACTAATTCTACTAGTAGTACATATTAGTACTAATAGTACTTAATAGTATGTATTACAAGTATGTACTAGAATACATACTTGGAGTATTAGTAGTACATACTAGTAGAAGTAGTAGTAGTTTGTACTAGTAGTAGTAGTAGTTTGTACTAGTAGTAGTAGTAGTAGTAGTTTGTACTAGTACATAATATTACTACTACTAGTGCTATTGCTAGTACTAGCATTACTAGTAGTACATACTTGTATGTACTATTAGTACTAGTAGCAGTAGTACTATTATGTATTAGTAGTATGTACTAGTAGTACAAGCACTATTAGTACTAGTAGTGTTACTAGTACTAGTACGTACTAGTAGTGCAAGTATTACTAGTAGTACTTACTATTACGAGTAGTACTAGTATTACTAGTAGTACATACTACTTCTTGTAGAACTAGTTCTACATGTACTACTAGTATGTACTAGCAGTACATACAAGTAGTATTAGTATGAATACTAGTTGTATTAGTACTTGTATTAAAAGTACTAATTCTACTAGTAGTACATACTGGTATTAATAGTACTTACTAGTACATACTACAAGTATGTACTATAATACAAACTTGGAGTATTAGTAATACATACTAGTATGTACTAGTAGTAGTAGTAGTATGTACTATAATACAAACTTGGAGTATTAGTAGCACTTACTAGTATGTACTAGTAGTAGTAGTAGTATGTACTATAATACAAACTTGGAGTATTTGTAGTACATACTAGTATGTACTAGTAGTAGTAGTATGTACTAGTAGTGCTAGTAGCACTAGTAGTATAGACAAGTAGTACATACTAATATATACTACTCGTACTAGTACATAATATTACTACTATTACTAGTACTACTGCTAGTACTAGTATTACTAGTAGTACATACTAGTATGTTTTACTAGTAGTAGTATTAGTAGTGCTATTATGTTCTAATAGTATGTACTATTAGTACTAGCACTATTAGTACACTACTAGTACTAGTATGTACTAGTAGTGCTATTATTACTAGTATTACTTACTACTACGAGTAGTACTAGTAGTACTTGTACTACTACGAGTAGTACTTGTACTACAACGAGTAGTACGAGTACTATAACTACTGCTAGTAGTAGTACATGTACTAGTAGTATCTACTAGTACAACTACTACTAGTACATATTTTCACTACATACTACTAGTACTAGTAGTATAGACAAGAAGTTCATACTAATATATACTACCCGTACTAGTACATAATATTACTACTACTCGTACTACTTCTAGTACTAGTTTTACTAGTAGTACATACTAGTATGTACTACTCGTAGTAGTATTAGTAGTACAATTATGTTCTAGTAGTATGTACTACTAGTACTAGCTCTACTAGTACATACTAGTATTAATAGTATTACTAGTATTAGTATGTACTAGTAGTGCTGGTATTACTAGTAGTACTTACTACTACAAGTAGTACTAGTTGTACTTGTACTACAACAAGTAGTACTAGTAGTACTTATATTACTACGAGTAGAACGAGTACTACAACTACAGGTAGTTGTAGTACATGAACTACTAGTAGTACTAGTAGTATGTACTAGTACAACTACTACTAGTACATATTATCAGTACATACTAGTTGTACTAGTAGTTTAGACAAGTAGTACATACTAATATATACTACCCGTACTAGTACATATTATTACTACTACTAGTACAACCGCTAGTACTTGTATTAATTGTAGTACATACTAGTATGTACTACTAGTACATACTAGTACTAGTAGCGTTATGTACTAGTAGTGGTAGTATTACTAGTAGTACTTACTACTACGAATAGTACTAGTAGTACGAGTATTACAAGTAGTACATACTACTAATAATAGTACTAGTTGAACTAGTTCTACATGTACTAGTAGTATTAGTACTAATAATAGTAGTATTAGTACTGGTTTGTACTAATATAACTTCCAGTACTTACTACTACGAGTAGTACTAATAGTACTTGTACTACTATGAGTAGTATTTGTACTACTACGAGTAGTATTTGTACTACTACGAGTAGTACGAGTATTACCAGTAGTACATACTACTACTAATAGTATTAGTAGAACTAGTAATATTAGTACTAGTACTAGAAGTATTTATTCTACTAGTAGTACATACTAGTACTTACTAGTATGAACTACAAGAATGTACTAGAATACATACTTGGAGTATTAGTAGTATATACTAGTATGTACTAGTAGTAGTAGTAGTAGTATGTACTAGTAGTAGTAGTAGTAATATGTACTAGTAGTGCTAGTATTACTAGTAGTACTTACTACTACGAGTAGTACTAGTAGTACTTATACTACTACGAGTAGTACTAGTAGTGCTTGTACTAGTACTAGTATGTACTACTACTAGTGTTACTGCTAGTACTAGTTTTAGTAATACTATTATGTACTAGTAGTATGTACTACTAGTACTAGCACGACTAGTACATACTAGTACTAATAGTGCTACTAGTACTAGTATGTACTAGTAGTTCTAGTATTACTAGTAGTACTTACTACTACGAGTAATACTAGTCGTACTTGTACTACTACGAGTAGAACTAATAGTATTTGTACTACTACGAGTAGTACGAGTATTATTAGTAGTAGAAGTACTAATACTAAAAGTACTAGTAGTAGAAGTACTAGTTTTAATACTAGTAGTATTACTACTAGTAGTACTAGAAGTATTAATACTTCATACTAGTAGTATTAGTACTAATACTAGTAGTATTAGTACAAGTACTAGAAGTACTAATTCGACTAGTGGTTCATACTAGTACTAATAGTACTTATTAGTATGTAGTACAAGTAGGTACTAGAATACGTACTTGGAGTATTAGTAGTATATACTAGTATATACTACCCGTACTAGTAGTCCTACTAGAACTAGTTCTACATGTACTTACTACTACTAGTAATTACTACTACTAGTAGTTCTAATAGAACTAGTTCTACATGTACTACTAGTATGTACTAGCAGTACATACTAGTAGTATTAGTACTAATACTACTAGTATTAGTACTAGTCTTAAAAGTACTAATTCTACTAGTTGTACATACTAGTACTAATAGTACTTACTAGTATACACTACAAGTATGTACTAGAATACATACTTGGAGTATTAGTAGTACATACTAGTATGTACTAGTATTAGTAGTAGTAGTATGTACTAGTATTACTAGTATTACTTGTAATACTTACTACTACGAGTAATACTAGGACTACTTGTACTACTGCGAGTAGTACTAGTAGTACTTGTACTACTACGACTAGTGGTAGTACTACAACTACTGGTAGTAGTAGTAGTAGTATGTACTAGTACAAGTATTACTAGTAGTAGTACTAGTAGTATGTACTAGTACAACTACTACTAGTAGTAGTACTAGTTGTATGCACTAGTACAACAATTACTAGTACATATTATAAGTACATACTACTAGTACTTGTAGGATAGACAAGTAGTACATACTAATATATACTACCCGTACTAGTACATTAAATTACTAATATTATTACTACTGCTAGTACTAGTATTAGTAATACTATTATGTACTAGTAGTATGTGCTACTAGTACTAGCACGACTAGTATATACTAGTACTAGTAGTGTTACTAGTACTAGTATGTACTAGTAGTGCTAATATTACTAGTAATACTTACTACTACAAGTAGTATTAGTAGTACTTGTACAACTACGAGTAGTACTAATAGTACGAGTAGTACATACACTACTAGTTGTACTAGTTCTACATGTACTACTAGTATGTACTATGAGTATATACTTGTAGTATTAGTACTAATACTACTAGTATTAGTACTGGTACTAGTAGTATTAGTACAAGTAGTATTAATACTAGTTTTAGTACTAGTAGTATTAGTATTAGTACTAGATGTACTAATTCTAATAGTAGTACATACTAGTACTATCAGTACTTATTAGTATGTACTAGAATACATACTTGAAGTATTAGTAGTACATATTAGTATGTAGTAGTAGTAGTAGTAGTAGTATATACTAGTAGTGCTAATAGTACCAGTAGTACTTACTACTACAAGTCGTTGTAGTAGTACTTTTACTACTACGAGTAGTCATGGTAGTACTTGTACTACTACGAGTAGTACGAGTATAACAACTACTGGTAGTAGTAGTACATGTACAAGTAGTAGTACTAGTAGTATGTACTAGTACAACTACTACTAGTACATATTATTAGTACATACCAGTAGTACTAGTAGTATAAACAAGTAGTATATACTAATATATACTACCCGTACTAGTAAATAATATTACTACTACTAAAACTACTGCTAGTACTAGTATTACTAGTAGTACATACTAGTATGTACTACTAGTATTAGTACTAGTAGTACTGTTATGTACTAGTAGTATGAACTACTAGTACTAGCACGACTAGTATGTACTAGTACTAGTAGTTTGACTAGTACTAGTATGTACTAGTAGTGCAAGTATTACTAGTAGTACTAACTACTACGTGAGTACAAGTAGTACTTGTACTACTACGAGTAGTATTAGTAGTACTTGTACTACTACGAGTAGTACGAGTAGTATTAATAGTACATACTACTACTAGTAGTACTAGTAGAACTAGTTCTACATGTACTACTAGTAGTACTAGTAGAACTAGTTCTACATGTACTACTAGTATGTACTAACAGTACATACTAGTAGTATTGTTACTAATACTAGTAGTATTAGTACTAGTATTAGAAGTACTAATTCTACTAGCAGTACATACTAGTTTTAATAGTACTTACTAGTATTTATTACAAGTATGTACTAGAACACATACTTTGAGTATTAGTAGTACATATTAGTATGTACTAGTAGTATGTACTAGTCGTGCTAGTATTACTAAAAGTACTTACTACTACTACGAGTAGTACTAGTAGTACGTGTACTACTACGAGTAATACGAGTACTACAACTACTGGTAGTTGTAGTACATGTACTTGTAGTAGTACTAGTACAACTACTACTAGTATATATTATTAGTACATACTAGTAGTTCTAGTTCCATAGAAAAGTAGTACATATTAATATATACTACCCGTACTAGTACATGAGATTACTACAACTAGTACTATTGTTAGTACTAGTATTACTAGTAGTACATACTAGTATGTACTCTTAGTATTAGTATTAGTAGTATTATTATGTACTAGTAGTATGTACAACTAGTACTTGCATTACTTGTAGATACTATTACGAGTAGTTTTACTAGTACTAGTATTTTCTAGTAGTGCTAGTAAAACTAGTAGTACTTACTACTACGTGTAGTACTAGTAGTACTTGTACTACTACGAGTATTACTAGTAGTACTTGTAGTACTACGAGTAGTACGAGTATTACTAGTTGTACATACTACTAATAATAGTACTAGTAGAACTTTTTCTACATGTACTACTAGTATGTACTAGAAGTACATACTAGTAGTATTTGTACTAATACTAGTAGTATTAGTACTGGTACTAGAAGTACTAATTCTACAAGTAGTACATACTTGTACTAGTAGTACTTACTAGTACGTACAACAAGTATGTACTAGAATACAAACTTGGAGTATTAGTAGTACATACTAGTAAGTAATAGTAGTAGTATATACTAGTAGTGCTAGTATTACCAGTACTACTTACTACTACGAGTCGTACTTGTAGTACTTGCACTACTACGAGTAGTACTAGTAGTACTTACTAGTACTAATGGTATCTACTAGTATGTACTACAAGTATGTACTAGAATACATACTTGGAGTATTAGTACTACATACTATTATGTGCTAGTAGTAGAAGTAGTAGTAGTATGTACTAGTAGTGCTAGTATTACTAGTAGTACTTACTACTACGAGTAGTCCTAGTAGTACTTGTACTACTACGAGTAGTACTAGTAGTACGAGTAATACTACGAGTAGTACGAGTACTACAACTACTGGTAGTTGTTGTACTAGTAGTATGTAAGAGTACAACTACTACTAGTACATATTATTAGATCATGCTAGTAGTACTAATATATACTACCCGTACTAAGACATAATATAACTACTACTAGTATTACTTCTACTACTAGTAAGTACTATTAGTACTAGTATTAGTAGTACTATTATGTACTAGAAGTATGTACTATTAGTACTAGCACTACTGGTTTTAATATTACTAGTAGTACTTACTACTACGAGTAGTACTAGTAGTACTTGTACTTGTAGTATTAGTATTAATACTAGTAATATTAGTACTAGTACTAGAAGTACTACATCTACCAGTAGTTCATACAGTACTAATAGTACTTACTAGTACGTACTAAAAGTATGTACTAGAATTCATATTTGGAGTATTAGTAGTGCATACTAGTAGTATGTACTAGTTGTAATTGTATTATGTTCTAATTGTAATTGTACTAGTACAAGTAGTACTAGTAGTACTTGTACCACTACTAGTAGTACTAAAAGTACTTGTACTACAATAAGTAGTACTAGAGATACTTGTACTACTACGAGCAGTACGAGTACTACAACTACTGGAAGTAGTAGTACATGTATTAGTAGTAGTACTAGTAGTATGTACTAGTACAACTACTACTAGTACATTTTATTAGTACGTACAAGTAGTACTAGTAGTATAGACAAGTAGTACATCCTAATATATACTACCCGTACTAGTACAAAATATTACTACTACTAGCACAACTAGTATTAGTATTACTACTATTAGAACTAGTATTAGTACTAGCACTAAAAGTACTAATTCTACTAGTTGTACATGCTAGTACTAATACTACTTAGTGGTATCCACTACAAGTATGTACTGGAATACATACTTGGAGTATTAGTAGTACATACTAGTATGTACTAGTAGTAGTAGTAATAGTAGTATGTACTAGTAGTGCTAGTATTACTAGTAGTACTTACTACAACAAGTAGTACTAGTAGTACTTGTACTACTACGAGTAGTACTAGTAGTACTTGTACTACTACGAGTACTACTAGTAGTACTTGCACTACTACAAGTAGTACTAGTAGTCTTGTACTACTACAAATAGTACGAATACTACAACTACTAGTAGTAGTACATGTATTAGTTGTAGTACTAGTAGTAGGTACTAGTACAACTACTACTAGTACATATTATTAGTACATACTAGTAGTACTAATAGTATAGACAAGTAGTGCATACTAATATATACTACGCGTACTAGTACATAATATTACCACTAGTACTACTAGTACATATTAGTACTAGTAGTGTTACTAGTACTAGTATGTATTAGTAGTGCTAGTATTACATGTAGTACTTACTACTACAAGTAGTACGAGTACTACAACTACTGGTAGTCGTAGTACATGTACAAGTAGTAGTACTAGTACAACTACTACTAGTACATATTATTAGTACTACTAGTAGTATTAGTAGCATAGACAAGTAGTACATACTAATATATAATACCCGTACTAGTTCATAATATTACTACTACAAGTACTACTACTAGTACTAATATTACTAGTAGTACATACAAGTATGTACTACTGGTATTAGTATTAGTAGTGCTACTACTACTAGTATGTACTAGTAGTATTAGTATTATTAGTAGTACTTACTAATACGAGTAGTACTTGTACTACTACGAGCAGTACGAGGATTACTAGTAGTACATACTACTTCTAGTAGTACTAGTAGAACTAGTTCTATATGTACTAATAGTACATACTAGTACTGATAGTACGGGCAGTATATATTAGTATGTACTAGTTGTCTATATTACAAGTACTACTAGTATGTACTAATAACAAGTACTAGTAGTAGTTGTACTAGTACATACTACTAGTACTACTACTAGTACTTGCACTACTACTACCAGTTAATACTCGTACTAGTCGTAATAGTACAAGTACTGCTAGTACTACAAGTACTACTCGTAGTAGTACAAGTACTACTCGTATTAGTAATTACAACCAGTAATACTAGCACTACTAGTACATACCACTACTACTAATACATACTAGTATGTACTACTAATACTCCAAGTAAGTATTCCAGTACATACTTGTAGTACATACTAGTAAGTACTATTTGTACTAGTATGTACTACTAGTAGAATTAGTACTTCTAGTACTAGTACTATTACTACTAGTATTTGTGTTAATACTACTAGTATGTACTGCTAGTACATACTTATAGCACATGCAGAACTAGTTCTACTAGTACTACTAGTAGTAATATCTACTACCAGTAATACTCGTACTACTCGTAGTTGTACAAGTACTGCAAGTACTACTCGTACTACTCGTAGTAGTAAGTACTACTAGTAATACTTACACTACTAGTACATACTAATACTAGTAACACTACTAGTACTAGTGTGTACTAGTAGTGGTAGTACAAGTAGTACATACTACTAGTACATAATAGTACTACTAATACTAGTACTAATACATACTAGTAATACTAGTACTAGAAGTAGTATTAGTTGTTGTAATATTATGTACTAGTACGGGTTGTATGCATTAGTTTGTACTACTTGTCTATACAACTAGTACTACTAGTACGTACTAATAATATCTACTAGTGGTAGTTGTACTTGTACATACTACTTGTACTACTACAAGAACATGTACTACTACTATCAGTTTTTGTAGTACTAGTACTACTAGTAGTAGTACCAGTAGTAATAAGACTACTCGTAGTAGTACAAATACTACTAGTACTACTCGTAGTAGTACAAGTACTGCTAGTTCTACTCGTAGTAGGAAGTACAACTAGTAATACTAGCACTACTAGTACATACTACTACTACTATTACTACATACTAGTATGTACTACTAATACTCCATGTATGTATTCTAGTACATAATTCTAGTACATACTAGTAAGTATTATTGGAACTAGTATGTATTATTAGTAGAGTTAGAACTTTTAGTACTATTAATATTAGTACTAATACTACTAGTATGTACTGCTAGTACATACTAGTAGTATTAGTACTAATACTACTAGTTTGTACTGCTAGTACATACTAGTAGTTCATGTAGAACTTGTTCTATTAGTACTACTTGTAGTAAAATGTACAACTAATAATACTGGTACTACTCGTAATATTACAAGTACTACTAGTACAACTCGTGGTAGTACAAGTACAACTTGTACAACTCTTAATAGTACAAGTACTACTAGTGCTACTTATAGTAGACAAGTACTACTAGTAATACTCGTAGTAGTACAAGTACTACCAGTACTACTCGTAGTAGTAACTAATACTAGTACATACTAGTACTAGTAATACTGCTGTACTAGTATGTACTAGTAGTTCTAGTACTAGTAGTACATACTACTAGTGCATAATAGTACTACTAATACTAAGACTAGTAGTGCATACTAGTATGTACTACTAATAATACAAGTACTAGCAGTAGTACTAAAAATAGTAGTATTATGTACTAGTACGGGCAGTCTATATTAATATGTACTACTTGTCTATACTACTCGTACTACTAGTATGTATTAACAATATGTACTAGTAGTAGTTGTACTAGTACAATCTACTAGTACTACTACTAGTACATGTACTACTACTACCAGTAGTTGTAGTGCTCGTACTACTCGTAGTAGTACAAGTACTAGTAGTACTACTCGTAGTAGTACAAGCACTATTAGTACTACTCGTAGTAGTACAAGTACTACTAGTACTTCTTATAGTAGTACTAGTACTACTAGTACTACTCGTAGTTGTACAAGTACTACTCGTAGTAGTAAGACTACTAGTAATACTAGCACTACTAGTACATACTATTACTACTAGTAGTACATACTAGTATCTACTACTAATACTCCAAGTATGTATTCTAGTACATACTTGTAGTACATAC
Organism: Amborella trichopoda; assembly: GCF_054954075.1. Lineage (NCBI taxonomy): Eukaryota > Viridiplantae > Streptophyta > Magnoliopsida > Amborellales > Amborellaceae > Amborella > Amborella trichopoda. Next base: position 25,987,165 of record NC_142344.1, read on the forward strand.
TAGTAAGTTCTATTAGTACTAGTATGTACTATTAGTACAGGTAGAACTAGTTCTACTAGTACTACTAGAAGTATTATGTACTACAAGAAATACTCGTACTACTCGTAGTAGAAATACTCGTACTACTCGTAGTTTTACAAGTACTACTCGAAGTTATACAAGTACTACTCGTAATACTAGCACTACTAGTAAATACTACTACTACTATTAGTACATACTAGTCTGTACTACTAATACTCCAAGTATGTACTCTAGTACATACTAGTAAGTTCTATTAGTACTAGTATGTACTATTAGTACAGGTAGAACTAGTTCTACTAGTACTACTAGAAGTAGTATGTACTACTAGAAATACTCGTACTACTCGTAGTAGTAAGTACTACTAGTAATACTAGTACTACTAGTACATACTAGTACTAGTAACACTACTATTACAAGTATGTACTAGTAGTGCTAGTACTAATAGTACAAACTACTAGTACATAATAGTACCACTAATACTAGTACCAGTTGTACATTCTTGTAGGTACTCTGACTAATACTAGTACTAGCAGTAGTACTAGTAGTAGTAATATTATGTACTAGTACGGGTATTATATATTAGTAAGTTCTACTTGTCTATGCTCTTAATACTACTAGTATGTACTAATCATATGTACTAGTAGTAGTTGTACTAGTACAAAGTAATAGTACGACTACTTGTACATATACTACTACTACCAGTAGTTGTAGTACTCATGCTACTTGTAGTAGAAAGTAATACTTGTAATACTAGCACTTCTAGTACATACTAGTACTAGTAACACTATTAGTATTAATATGTACTAGTAGTGCTAGTATTAGTAGTACATACTACTAGTACATAATAGTAATACTAATACTAGTACTAGTAGTACATACTCGTACGTACTACTAAAAATACTAGTACTAGCAGTAGTACTAATAGTGGTAATAATATGTACTAGTATGCGTAGTATATATTAGTATGTACTACATGTCCATACTACTAGTACTACAAGTAATAATATGTACTAGTAGTAGTTGTACTAATACGTACTACTAGTACTACGACTAGTACATGTACTACTACTACCAGTAGTTGTAGTATTCGTACTACTCGTAGTAGTACAAGTACTACTAGTACTACTCGTAGTAGTGCAAGTACTACTAGTACTACTCGTAGTAGTACAAGTACTATTAGGACTACTCGTAGTAGTAAGTACTACTAGTAATACTAGAACTACTAGTACATACTACTACTACTAGTAGTACATACTAGTATGTACTATTAATACTTTGTATTCTAGTACACACTTTTAGTACATACTAGTAAGTACTATTAGTACTAGTATGTACTACTAGTAGAATTAGTACTTCTAGTACTAGTACTAATACTACTAGTAATAGTACTAATACTACTAATATGTACTGCTAATACATTCTAGTAGTACTGAGGAACTAGTTCTACTAGTTCTACTTGTAGTAGTATGTACTACTAGTAATACTCGTACTACTCGGAGTAGTACAAGTACTATTATTACTACTCGTAGTAGTACAAGTACTACTTGTACTACTCGTACAAGTACTACTAGTACTACTCGTAGTAGTACAAGTAGTACTTGTACTCTCGTAGTAGTGAGTACTACTAGTAATACTAGCACTGCGAGTACATACTAGTACTGGTAACACTACTAGTACTAGTTCGTACTAGTCGAGCTTGTACTAGTAGTACATACTACTAGTACATAATCGTACTACTAATACTAGTACATACTAGTAGTAGTAATATTATTTACTAGTACGGGTAGTATATATTATTATGTACTACCTGTCTATACTATTAGTACTACTGGTATGTACTAAAATTATGTACTAGTAGTAGTTGTATTAGTACATACTACTAGTATTACTACTAGTACATGTACTACTACTACCAGTAGTTGTTGTACTCGTACTACTCGTAGTAGCACAAGTACTACTAGAACGACTCGTAGTAGAAAGTACTACTGGAAATATTACCACTACTAGTATATACTACTACAACTACTAGTAGTACATACTAGTATGTACTGCAAACACTCCAAGTATGTATTCTAGAACATACTTGTAGTACATACTAGTAAGTACTATTAGTACTAGTATGTACTACTATTAGAATTAGTACGTCTAGTACTAGTACTAATACTACTAGTATTAATACTAATACTACTCGTGTGTACTCCTAGTACATACTAGTAGTACATGTAGAACTAGTTCTACTAGTACAACTAGTAGTGTATGTACTACTCGTACTACTAGTAGTACTCGTAGTAGTACAAGTACTACTAGTACTACTCGTAATAGTAAGTATTACGAATAATATTAGTACTACTAGTACATACTAGTACTAGTAACACTACTAGTACTAGTATATACTAGTCGTGCTAGTACTAGTAGTACATAATAGCACTACTAATACTAGTAGTAACAATAGTACTAATAGTGTAATGTAATGTACTAGTATGGGTAGTATATATTAGTATGTATTACTTGTCTGTCCTACTAGTACTACTAGTCTGTACTAATAATATGTACTAGTAGTAGTTGTACTAGTAGATATTACTAGTACTACTACTAATAGTAGTTGTATTAGTACATACTACTAGTACTACTAGTAGTAGTAGTAGTTGTACTAGTACATACTACTAGTACTACTACTAGTAGTAGTAGTTGTACTAGTACATACTACTAGTACTACTACCAGTAGTTGTAGCACTCGTACTATTCGTAGTAGTACAAGTACTACTAGTACTACTCGTAGTAGTACAAGTACTACTAGTATTACTCGTAGTAATAAGTACTACTAGTAATACTAGCAATACTGGTACATACTACTACTACTTCTACTACTAGTACATACTAGTATGTACTACTACTACTCCAAGTATGTATTTTAGTACATACTTGTAGAACATACTAGTAAGTACTATTAGTTATAGTATGTACAACTGGGAGAATTGGAACTTCTAAGACTAGTACTAATACTACTAGTATTTACTGCTAAAACATACTAGTAGTACATGTAGAACTAGTTCTAGAAGAACTACTAGTAATAATAGGTACTAATAGTAGTAGGTACATATAGAACAAGTTCTACAAGAACTAATAGTACGGGTAGCATATACTAGTATGTACTACTAATACTCCAAGTATGTATTCTAGTACTTACTTGTAGTACATACTAGTAAGTACTATTAGTACTAGTATGTACCACAAGTAGAATTAGTACTTCTAGGGTTAGTACTAACATTACTAGTATATAGTAATAGTACTTCTAATACTACTAGTACTAATACTACTCGTATTAGTACTAGTACTTCTACTACTAGTACTTCTAGTATTAGTACTTCTACTATTAGTAATACTCGTACTACTCGTAGTAGTACAAGTATTATTAGTACTACTCGTAGTCGTACAAGTACTACTTGTACTACTCGTAGTAGTACAAGTACTACTTGTACTACTCGTAGTAGTAATTACTACTAGTAATACTAGCACTACTAGTACTAGTACATACTACTAGTACATTATAGTACTACTAATACAAGTACTAGCAGTAGTACACGTAGTGGTACCTACTAGTTCTAGTACGAGTAGTATATATTAGTATGTACTACTACTACCAGTAGTTGTAGTACTCGTACTATTCGTAGTAGTACAAGCACTACTAGTACTACTCGTAGTAGTATAAGTACTACTAGTACTACTCGTAGTAGTAAGTACTACTAGTAATACCAGCACTACTAGAACATACTACTACTACTAGTACATGCTAGTATATACTACTAATAATCCAAGTATGTATTCTAGTACATACTTGTAGTACATACTTGTAAGTACTAGTATGTACTACTAGTAGAATTAATACTTCTAGTACTAGTACTAATATTACTAGTTCTGCTAGTACTACTAGTAGTCGTATGTAATACTAGCAATACTCGTACTACTCGTAATAGTACTTGTACTACTTCTAGTAGTATAAGTACTACTCGTAGTAGTACAAGTACTACTCGTAGTAGTACAAGTACTACTCGTAGTAGTACAAGTACTACTCATAATAGTACAAGTACTACTAGTACTACTCGTTGTAGTAAGTACTGCTAATTATACTAGTACTACTCGTACAAACCACTACTAATACTATAAGTATTAGTTTTAATACAACTAATACATGTAGAACTACTTCTACTAGTGCTATTATTAGTAGTATGTACTACCAGTAATACTCGTACTACTCATAGTAGTACAAGTACATACTTGTACTACTCAAAATAGTATAAGTACTATTAGTACTACTCGCAGTAGTAAGTACTACTAGTAATACTACCACTACTAGTATAAAGTAGTATAAATAACACTACTAGTACTAGTATGTACTAGTAGTGCTAGTACAAGTATAACATACTAGTATGTACTACTATTACTACAAGTACTAGCAGTAGTACTAGTAATAGTAATAATTTGTACTAGTACGGGTAGTATATATTAATATGTACTACTTATCTAAACTACTAGTACAACTAGTATGTACTGATAATATGTACTTGTAGTAGTTGTACAAGTACACACTACTAGTACTACTACTAGTTCATGTACTACTACTACCAGTAGTTGTAGTACTTGTACTACTCGTAGAAATACAAGTACTACTACAAGTTCATGTACTACTGCTACCAGTAGTTGTAGTACTCGTACTACTCGTAGTAATACAAGTACTACTAGTACTACTCGTAGTAGTATAAGTACAACTAGTACTACTCGTAGTAGTACGTACTACTAGTAATACTAGCACTACTTGTACATAGTAGTACTACTACTACTAGCAATACTAGCACTACTTGTACATAGAAGTACTACTACTACTAGTAATACTAGCACTACTCTTACATAGTAGTAGTACTACTACTAATACTCCAAGTATGTATTCTAGTACATACTTGTAGTACATACTAGTAAGTACTATTTGTATTAGTATGTACTACTAGTAGAATTAGTATTTCTAGTACTAGTACTAATACTACTACTATGTACTGCTAGTACATACTAGTAGTACATGTAGAACAAGTTCTTTTAGTACTACTCGTAAGAGTACAGGTACTATTAGTACTACCCGTTGTAGAACAAATACTGTCAGTACTACACATAGTAGTAAGTACTACTAGTAATACTAGCATTATTAGTACATACTAGTACTAGAAACACTACTAGTACTAGTATGTACTAGTAGTGTAAGTACTAGTAGTACATACTACTGGTACATAATAGTACTACTATTACTAGTACTAGTAGTACATACTAGTATGTACTACTATTAATACTAGTACTAGCAGTAGTACTAGTAGTAGTAATACTATGTACTAGTATGGGTAGTATATATTAGTATATACTACATGTCTATACTACTAGTACTACCAGTATGTACTAATAATATGTACTCGTAGTAGGTGTACTAGTACATACTACTCGTAGTAGTACTAGTACATGTACTATTACAACCAGTAGTTGTAGTACTCGTATTACTCGTAGTAGTACAAGTACTACTGGAAGTAGTATAAGTACTATTAGTACTACTCGTAGTAGTAAGTACTACTAGCAATACTAGCACTACTAGTACATACTACTACTACTACTACTAGTACATACTACTACTACTACTACTAGTACATACTACTACTACTACTACTAGTACATACTAGTATGTACTATTAATTCTCCAACTATTTATTCTAGTACATACTTGTAGTACATACTAGTACGTACTTTTAGTACTAGTATGTACCACAAGTACAATTCATACTTCTAATAGTAGTACTAATACTACTAACATTAGTTCTAATACTACTAATATTAGTACTAATACTACTAGTATGTACTGCTAGTACATAATAATAGTACATGTAGAACTAGTTCTACTAATACTACTACTAGTTGTATGTACTACTAGTAATAATCGTACTACTCGTAGTAGTACCAGTACTACTAGTACTACTCGTATTAATAAGTACTGCTCGTAATACAAGCACTGCTAATACATACTAGTACTATTAGTATGTACTAATAATATGTACTAGTAGTAGTTGTACTAGTACGAACTACTAGTACTACAACTACCAGTAGTTGTAATACTCGTACTGCTCGTAGTAGTATAAGTACTACTAGTACTACTCGTAGTACTACAAGTACTACTACTAATACTAGCACTACTAGAACATACTATTACTATTACTACTAGTACATACTAGTATGTACTACTAATTCTCCAAGTATGTATTCTAGTACATACTTGTAGTACATACTAGTAAGTACTATTAGTACTAGTATGTACTACTTGTACAGACTAGTCGTACTTAAATAACTAGTTCTACTACTACTACTACTACTAGTAGTATGTACTACTTGTAATACTCGTACTACTCGTAATAATACAAGCACTACTAGTACTACTTGTAGTACTACAAGTACTATTAACACTACTAGTAGTAGTAAGTACTACAAGAATACTAGCACTACTAGTACATACTGGTACTAGTAAAACTACTAATACTAATATGTACTAGTAGTGCTACTACAAGTAGTATATACTAGTACGTACTACTAGTATTACTAGTATTAGTAGTAGTACTAGTAGTAATAAAATCATGTACTACTTGTCTATATTACTAGTACTACTAGTATGTACTACTTGTCTATATTAGTATGTACTACTTGTTTATATTAGTATGTACTACTTGTATTAGTATGTACTACTTGTCTATATTATTATGTACTACTTGTCTATATATTAGTACATACTACTAGTACTACTACTAGTACTTGCACTACTACTACCAGTTAATACTCGTACTAGTCGTACTAGTACAACTACTACTACTAGTACTACTACTAATAGTAGTTGTATTAGTACATACTACTAGTACTACTACTAGTAGTAGTAGTTGTACTAGTACATACTACTAGTACTACTACTAGTAGTAGTAGTTGTACTAGTACATACTACTAGTACTACTACCAGTAGTTGTAGCACTCGTACTATTCGTAGTAGTACAAGTACTACTAGTACTACTCGTAGTAGTACAAGTACTACTAGTATTACTCGTAGTAATAAGTACTACTAGTAATACTAGCTATACTGGTACATACTACTACTACTTCAACTACTAGTACATACTAGTATGTACTACTACTACTCCAAGTATGTATTTTAGTACATACTTGTAGAACATACTAGTAAGTACTATTAGTACTAGTATGTACAACTGGGAGAATTGGAACTTCTAAGACTAGTACTAATACTACTAGTATTTACTGCTAAAACATACTAGTAGTACATGTAGAACTAGTTCTAGTAGAACTACTAGTAATAGTAGGTACTAATAGTAGTAGGTACATATAGAACAAGTTCTACAAGAACTAATAGTACGGGTAGCATATACTAGTATGTACTACTAATACTCCAAGTATGTATTCTAGTACTTACTTGTAGTACATACTAGTAAGTACTATTAGTACTAGTATGTACCACAAGTAGAATTAGTACTTCTAGGGTTAGTACTAACATTACTAGTATATAGTAATAGTACTTCTAATACTACTAGTACTAATACTACTCGTATTAGTACTAGTACTTCTACTACTAGTACTTCTAGTATTAGTACTTCTACTATTAGTAATACTCGTACTACTCGTAGTAGTACAAGTATTATTAGTACTACTCGTAGTAGTACAAGTACTACTTGTACTACTCGTAGTAGTACAAGTACTACTTGTACTACTCGTAGTAGTACAAGTACTACTTGTACTACTCGTAGTAGTAATTACTACTAGTAATACTAGCACTACTAGTACTAGTACATACTACTAGTACATTATAGTACTACTAATACAAGTACTAGCAGTAGTACACGTAGTGGTACCTACTAGTTCTAGTACGAGTAGTATATATTAGTATGTACTACTACTACCAGTAGTTGTAGTACTCGTACTATTCGTAGTAGTACAAGCACTACTAGTACTACTCGTAGTAGTATAAGTACTACTAGTACTACTCGTAGTAGTAAGTACTACTAGTAATACTAGCACTACTAGTACATACTACTACTACTAGTACATGCTAGTATATACTACTAATAATCCAAGTATGTATTCTAGCACATACTTGTAGTATATACTTGTAAGTACTAGTATGTACTACTAGTAGAATTAATACTTCTAGTACTAGTACTAATATTACTAGTTCTGCTAGTACTACTAGTAGTCGTATGTAATACTAGCAATACTCGTACTACTCGTAGTAGTACTTGTACTACTTCTAGTAGTATAAGTACTACTCGTAGTAGTACAAGTACTACTCGTAGTAGTACAAGTACTACTCATAATAGTACAAGTACTACTAGTACTACTCGTTGTAGTAAGTACTGCTAATTATACTAGTACTACTCGTACAAACCAATACTAATACTATAAGTATTAGTTTTAATACAACTAATACATGTAGAACTACTTCTACTAGTGCTATTATTAGTAGTATGTACTACTAGTAATACTCGTACTACTCATAGTAGTACAAGCACATACTTGTACTACTCAAAATAGTATAAGTACAATTAGTACTACACGCAGTAGTAAGTACTACTAGTAATACTACCACTACTAGTATAAAGTAGTATAAATAACACTACTAGTACTAGTATGTACTAGTAGTGCTAGTACAAGTATAACATACTAGTATGTACTACTATTACTATAAGTACTAGCAGTAGTACTAGTAATAGTAATAATTTGTACTAGTACGGGTAGTATATATTAATATGTACTACTTATCTATACTACTAGTACAACTAGTATGTACTGATAATATGTACTTGTAGTAGTTGTACAAGTACACACTACTAGTACTACTATTCATGTACTACTACTACCAGTAGTTGTAGTACTTGTACTACTCGTAGAAATACAAGTACTACTACAAGTTCATGTACTACTGCTACCAGTAGTTGTAGTACTCGTACTACTCGTAGTAATACAAGTACTACTAGTACTACTCGTAGTAGTATAAGTACAACTAGTACTACTCGTAGTAGTACGTACTACTAGTAATACTAGCACTACTTGTACATAGTAGTACTACTACTACTAGCAATACTAGCACTACTTGTACATAAAAGTACTACTACTACTAGTAATACTAGCACTACTTGTACATAGTAGTAGTACTACTACTAATACTCCAAGTATGTATTCTAGTACATACTTGTAGTACATACTAGTAAGTACTATTTGTATTAGTATGTACTACTAGTAGAATTAGTATTTCTAGTACTAGTACTAATACTACTACTATGTACTGCTAGTACATACTAGTAGTACATGTAGAACAAGTTCTTTTAGTACTACTCGTAAGAGTACAAGTACTATTAGTACTACCCGTTGTAGAACAAATACTGTCAGTACTACACGTAGTAGTAAGTACTACTAGTAATACTAGCATTATTAGTACATACTAGTACTAGAAACACTACTAGTACTAGTATGTACTAGTAGTGTAAGTACTAGTAGTACATACTACTGGTACATAATAGTACTACTATTACTAGTACTAGTAGTACATACTAGTATGTACTACTATTAATACTAGTACTAGCAGTAGTACTAGTAGTAGTAATACTATGTACTAGTATGGGTAGTATATATTAGTATATACTACATGTCTATACTACTAGTACTACCAGTATGTACTAATAATATGTACTCGTAGTAGTTGTACTAGTACATACTACTCGTAGTAGTACTAGTACATGTACTATTACAACCAGTAGTTGTAGTACTCGTATTACTCGTAGTAGTACAAGTACTACTGGAAGTAGTATAAGTACTATTAGTACTACTCGTAGTAGTAAGTACTACTAGCAATACTAGCACTACTAGTACATACTACTACTACTACTACTAGTACATACTACTACTACTACTACTAGTACATACTAGTATGTACTATTAATTCTCTAAGTATTTATTCTAGTACATACTTGTAGTACATACTAGTACGTACTTTTAGTACTAGTATGTACCACAAGTACAATTCATACTTCTAATAGTAGTACTAATACTACTAACATTAGTTCTAATACTACTAATATTAGTACTAATACTACTAGTATGTACTGCTAGTACATAATAATAGTACATGTAGAACTAGTTCTACTAATACTACTACTAGTTGTATGTACTACTAGTAATAATCGTACTACTCGTAGTAGTACCAGTACTACTAGTACTACTCGTATTAATAAGTACTGCTCGTAATACAAGCACTGCTAATACATACTAGTACTATTAGTATGTACTAATAATATGTACTAGTAGTAGTTGTACTAGTACGAACTACTAGTACTACAACTACCAGTAGTTGTAATACTCGTACTGCTCGTAGTAGTATAAGTACTACTAGTACTACTCGTAGTACTACAAGTACTACTACTAATACTAGCACTACTAGAACATACTAGTACTATTACTACTAGTACATACTAGTATGTACTACTAATTCTCCAAGTATGTATTCTAGTACATACTTGTAGTACATACTAGTAAGTACTATTAGTACTAGTATGTACTACTTGTACAGACTAGTCGTACTTATATAACTAGTTCTACTACTACTACTACTACTAGTAGTATGTACTACTTGTAATACTCGTACTACTCGTAATAATACAAGCACTACTAGTACTACTCGTAGTACTACAAGTACTATTAACACTACTAGTAGTAGTAAGTACTACAAGAATACTAGCACTACTAGTACATACTGGTACTAGTAAAACTACTAATACTAATATGTACTAGTAGTGCTAGTACTAGTAGTATATACTAGTACGTACTACTAGTATTACTAGTATTAGTAGTAGTACTAGTAGTAATAAAATTATGTACTACTTGTCTATATTACTAGTACTACTAGTATGTACTACTTGTCTATATTAGTATGTACTACTTGTCTATATTAGTATGTACTACTTGTATTAGTATGTACTACTTGTCTATATTAGTATGTACTACTTGTCTATATATTAGTATGTACTACTTGTCTATATTACTAGTACTACTAGTATGTACCAATAATATGTACTAGTAGTAGTTGTACTAGTACATACTACTAGTACTACTACTAGTACATGTACCACAACTACCAGTAGTTGTAGTACTCGTACTACTCGTAGTAATACAAGTATTACTAGTACTACTCGTAGTAGTACAAGTACTACTAGTACTACTAATAGTAATAAGTACTACTAGTAATACTAGCACTACTAGTACATACTACTACTACGACTACTAGTACATACTAGTATGTACTATTAATACTCTAAGTATGTATTCGAGTACATACTTGTAGTACATACTAATAAGTACTATTAGTACTAATATGTACTACTAGTAGAATTAATACTTCCAGTACTAGTTTTAATATTATTAAAATTAGTACTAATACTACTGGTATGTACTGCTAGTACATACTAATAGTACAATTACTACTAGTACTACTCATAGTAGTAAGTACTACTAGTAATACTAGCACTACTACTACATATTACTACTACTAGTACATACTTGTAATACATACTAATAACTACTATTAGTACTTGTATGTACTACTAGTAGAATTAGTACATCTAGTACAAGCACTAATACTACAAGTATTAGTACTAATACTGTACATACTAGTAGTACATGTACTACTAATACGACTTATAATAGTACAAGTACTACTCGTAGTAGTAAGTACCACTAGTAATACTAGCACTTCTAGTACATACTAGTACTAGAAACACTACTAGTACTAGTATGTGCTAGTACTTCTTCTACTAGTTGTACATACTACTAGTACATAATAGTACTACTAATACTCCTACTAGTAGTACATGTAGAACTAGTTCTGCTAGTACTACTAGTAAGAGTATGTACGTCTAGTAATATTAGCACTACTAGTACATACTTGTATTAGTAACACTACTAGTACTAGTATGCACTAGTAGTGCTAGTACTAGCAGTACATACTACTAGAACATAATAGTACTACTAATACTACTACTAGTAGTACATACTAGTATGTACTACTAGTACTAACAGTAGTACTTGTAGTAGTAATATTATGTTCTAGTACGAGTAAAATATATTACATACTACAAGTACTACTACTAGTGCTTATACTACTATTACCAGTACTTGTAATACTCGTACTACACGTTGTAGTACAGGTACTATTAGTACTACATGTAGTAGTACAAGTGATAGTAGTACTATTCGTAGTAGTACGAGTACTACTAGTACTAGTCGTAGTAGTACAAGTATTACTAGTACTACTCGTAGTAGTAAGTACTACTAGTAATACAAGCACTATTAGTACATACTTGTACTAGTAACACTACTAGTACTAGTAGGCACTAGTAGTGCTAGTACTAGTAGTACATATTACTAGAACATAATAATACTACTAATACTACAACTAGTAATACATACTAGTATGTAGTACTAGTAATACCAGTACTAGCAATAGTACCTCTAATAGTAATATTATGTACTAGTACGAGTAGTATATATTAGTATGTACTACAACTAGTACATGTACTACTACTACCAGTAGTTGTAGTACTCGTACTACTCGTAGTAGTACAAGTACTACTAGTACTCCTGGTAGTAGTACATGTACTACTAGTACTACTCGTAGTAGTTAGTACTACGAGTAATACTAGAACTACGAATACATACAACTACTACTACCACTAGTACATACTAGTATGTACTACTAATACTCCAAGTTTGTATTCTGGTACGTACTTGTAGTACATACTAGTAAGCACTATTAGTACTAGTATGTATTATCAGTAGAATTAGGTATTCTAGTACTAGTACTACATGTAGAACTAGTTCTACTAGTACTACTAGTAGTAGTATGTACTACTAGTAATACTCGTACTATTCATTGTAGTACAAGTACTACTAATACTACTCGTTGTAGTATAAGGACTACTAGTAATACTAGAACTACTAGTACATACTACTACTACTAGTACTACTCGTACTTATTAGTAGTATGTACTACTACTAGTACATACTAGTAGCACTACAAGTAATACTAATACTAGTATGTACTACTGTATTAAAGTACTCTACTACTCGTAGTACGAGTAGAAATAATCCATACTTGTACGAGTATGTATTAGTCGTAGTACGAGTATTACTCGTACTAGTAGTAGTACTTGGATTATTTGTAGTACTAGTACTTACTACTACGAGTAGTATTAGTAGTACTTGTACAACTACGAGTAGTATTAGTAGTACTTGTACAACTACGAGTAGTACTCGTACTACTACGAGTAGTACTCGTACTACTACGAGTAGTACGAGTACTACAACTACTGGGAGTAGTAGTACATGTACTAGTAGTAGTAGTACATGTACTAGTAGTAGTAGTATGTACTAATACAACTACTACTAGTACATATTATTAGTACATACCAGTAGTACTAGTAGTATAGACAAGTAGTACATTGTAATATATACTCCCCGTACTAGTACATAATATTACTACTACTAGTACTACTGCTAGTACTAGTATTACTAGTAGTAATACTAGTATGTACTACTAATACTAGTATTAGTAGTACTATTATATACCAGTAGCATGTACTACTAGTACTAACACTACTAGTACAGATCTGTACTAATAGTGTTACTAGTACTAGTATGTACTAGTAGCGCTAGTATTACTAGTAGTACTTACTACTACGTGTAGTACCAGTAGTACCCTTACTACTACGAGTAGTACTAATAGTACTTGTACTACGACGAGTAGTACGAGCATTACTAGTTGTAAATACTAATACTAGTTGTACAAGTAGAATTAGTACTATTACTAGCAGTACATACTAGCGTATTAGTACATACTACTACTAGTATTACTAGTAGAACGTGTTCTACATGTACTACTAGTATGTACAAGCAGTACATACTAGTAGTATTAGTACTAATACTAGTTGTATTATTTCTCATACTAGAAGTACTAATTCTACTAGTAGTACATGCTAGTACTAATTGTACATATTAGTATGTACTACAAGTATGTACTAGAATACATACTTGGAATATTAGTAGTACATACTAGTATTTACTAGTAGTGGTAGTAGTACTATGTACTAGTAGTGCTAGTATTACTAGTAGTACTTACTAATACGAGTAGTACTAATAGTACTGGTACTACTACGAGTTGTACGAGTACTACAACAACTGGTAGTAGTAGTACATGTATTAGTAGTAGTAATAGTAGTATGTATATGTACAACTACTACTAGTACATATTATTAGTACATACTAGTAGTACTAGTAGTATAGACAAGTAGTACATATTAATATATACTACCCGTACTAGTACATGATATTACTACTACTGTTAGTACTAGTATTACTAGTAGTACATACTAGTATGTACTACTAGTACTAGTATTAGTAGTACTATTATGTACTAGTAGTATGTACTACTAGTACTAGAACTACTAGTACATATTAGTACTAGTAGTGTTTATAGTACTAATATGTACTAGTAGTGCAAGTATTACTAGTAGTACCTACTACTACGAGTAGTACTAGTAGTACTTGTACTACTACGAGTAGTACTAATAGTACTAGTACTACTACGAGTAGTACTAGTAGTACTAGTACTACTACGAGTAGTACGAGTATTACTGGTAGTACATACTATTACTAGTAGTACTAGTAGAACTAGTTCTACATGTACTACTAGTATGTACTGCTAGTACATACTAGTAGTATTAATACTAATACTAGTAGTATTAGTACTAGAAGTACTAATTCTACTAGTCGTACATACTAGTACAAATAGTACTTACTGGTATGTACTACAAGTATGTACTAAATTACAAACTTGAAGTATTAGTAGTACATACTAGTATGTAGCAATAGTACTAGTAGTAGTATGTACTAGTAGTGTTAGTATTACTAGTAGTACTTACTACTACGAGTAGTATTAGTAGTACTTATACTACTACGAGTAGTACTAGTAGTACTGGTACTACTACGAGTAGTACGAGTACTAGAACTATTGATAGTTGTAGTACATACACTAGTAGTAGTAGTATGTACTAGTACAACATTTACTAGTATATATTATTAGTACATAGTAGTAGTACTAGTAGTTTCGACAAGTAGTACATACTAATATATACTACCCGTACTAGTACATAATATTACTACTACTAATACTACTGCTAGTACTAGTATTACAAGTAGTACATACTAGTATGTACTACTAGTACTAGTATAAGTAGTACTATTATCTATTAGTAGTACGTACTACTAGTAATACTTGCACTACTAGTACAAGTATGTACTAGTAGTGTTACTAGTACTAGTATGTACTATTTGTGCAAGTATTACTTGTACTTACTACTACGAGTAGTACTTGTACTACTAGGAGTAGTACTAGTAGTACTTGTATTACTACGCGTAGTATAAGTATTACTAGTAGTACTAGCAGAACTCGTTCAATATGTACTACTAGTATGTACTAGCAGTACATACTAGTAATATTAGTACTAATACTAGTAGTATTAGTACCAGTACTAGAAGAGTAGTACAAGTACTACTAGTACTACTTGTAGTAGTAAGTTCTACTTGTAATACTAGCACTACTAGTACATACTACTACTACTACCACTAGTACATACTTGTATGTACTATTAATACTCCAAGTATGTATTCAAGTACATACTTGTAGTACATACTAGTAAGTACAAGTATGTACTACTAAGAGAATTAGTACTTCTAGTACTAGTACTAATACTACTAGTATGTACTACTAGTAATACTCGTACTACTCGTAGTAGTACAAGTACTACAAGTACTACTCGTAGTTGTACAAGTACTACTACTACTACTAGTAAGTACTACTAGTATTACTTGCACTATTAGTACATACTAGCATTAGAAACACTACTAGTACTAGTATGAACTAGTAGTGTTAGTACTAGTAGTACTTGTACTTGTACATAATAGTACTACTAATACAAGTACTAGTAGTACATACTAGTAGTACATGTAGAACTAGTTCTACTAGAAATGCTAGTAGTAGTATGTACTATTAATAATACTCGTAGTAGTACAAGTACTACTAATACTACTCGTAGTAGTACAAATACTAGTTGTACTACTCGTAGTAGTATGTACTACTCGTAGTAGTATGTACTACTAGTAACACTAGTACTACTAGTACATATTAGTACATACTACTAGAACATATTAGTACTACTAATACTACTACTAGTAGTACATACTAGTATGTACTTCTAGTAATAGTAGTACTAGCTGTAGTACTAGTAGTAGTAATATTATGTACTAGTACGGGTTGTATATATTAGTATGTACTACTTGTCGATACTACTAGTACAACTAGTATGTACTAATAATATGTACTATTAGTAGTTGTACTAGTACATACTACTAATACTACTACTAGTACATGTACTACTACTACCAGTAGTTGTAGTACTCGTACTACTCGTAGTAGTACAAATACTACTTGTTCTACTCGTACTAGTACAAGTACTACTAGTACTACTCGTAGTAGTAAGTACTACTCGTAACACTAGTAGTATTACAACTACTACTAGTACTACTCATAATAGTAAGTACTACTAGTAATACCAGCACTACTAGTACATACTAGTACTAGTAACACTACTAATACGAGTATGTACTAGTAGTGCTAGTACTAGTAGTACATACTATTAATACATAATAATACTACTAATACTATTACTAGTAGTACATACTCGTATGTACTACAAGTAATACTTGGACTCACAGTAGTAATTTTATGCACTAGTACAGGTAGGATATATTAGTATGTACTACTTGTCTATACTACTAGTACAACTAGTATGTACTGCTAGTACATACTAGTCGTAGATAATAAACTAGAACTCTTAGTAGTAGTATGTACTACTAGTAATACAAGGACAACTCGTTGTAGTAGTACTACTATTACTACTCGTAGTAGTAAGTACTATTAGTAATACTAGCACTACTAGTACATACTACTACTACTAGTACATACTCGTATGTACTACTAATACTCCAAGTATGTATTCTAGTACATACTTGTAGTACATACTAGTAAGTACTATTAGTCTTAGTATGTACTACTAGTAGAATTAGTACTTCTAGTACTAGTACTAATACTACTAGTATTAGTACTAATACTACTAATATGCACTGCTAGTACATACTACTAGTACATGTAGAACTAGTTCTTCTAATACTACTAATAGTAGTATGTCCTATTAGTAATACTCGTAATCGTACAAGTACTACTAGTACTACTCGTAGTAGTACAAGTACTACTAGTACTACTCGTAGTAGTAAGTACTACTAGTACTACTAGTAATACTAGTACTACTAGTACATACTAATACTTATTACACTACTAATACTAGTATGTACTAGTAGTGCTAGTACTAGTAGTACATACTACTACTACATAATGGTACTACTAATACTAGTTCTAGTAGTACATACTAATATGTACTATAGCAGTACATAGTAGTATGTACTACTAGTGTTACTAGTACTTGCAGTAGTACTAGTAGTAGTAATATTATGTACTACTATAGTAGTATATATACTAATATATATAGTAGTATATATACTAATATATATTTATATTAGTATATAAATATACTAGTATAAACTAATATATAGACTGGTATATACTAGTA
Source organism: Amborella trichopoda (assembly GCF_054954075.1). Taxonomy (NCBI): domain Eukaryota; kingdom Viridiplantae; phylum Streptophyta; class Magnoliopsida; order Amborellales; family Amborellaceae; genus Amborella; species Amborella trichopoda. Next base: position 26,004,996 of record NC_142344.1, read on the forward strand.
TAAACTAATATATAGACTGGTATATACTAGTATATACTAGTATATATACCAGTATATATATTAGTATATACTAGTATATATTCTAGTATATATTAGTATATACCAGTATATACTAGTATATATACTAGTATGAACTAGCAGTATATATTAGTACTGGTATAGACTAGTATATATACTAGTATGTACTAGCATATACTAGTATATATTAGTATATACTTTAGTATATATACTAGTACTAGTATATACTAGTACTAGTATATACTAGTATATATATAAGTATATACTAGTATATATATTAGTTTATACTAGTATATATACTAGTATATATAATAGTATATATACTAGTACTGGTATATACTAATATATATTGCTAGTTCATACTAGTATATATAATAGTATATACTAGTATATATACTAGTATATACTTGTATATTAGTATATTAGTATATACTAGTATATATACTAGTATATATATTAGTACTATACTAGTATATACTACTAGTATATACTAGTAGTATATACTAGTATAGTACTAGTATATACTAGTTTATACTAGTATATGTACTAGTATATATACCAGTACATATACTGGTATATACGAGTATATATCAGTATATATACTCGTATATATACCAGTATATATACCAGTATATATACAAGTATACTAGTATATATATTAGTACTTGTATATATACTAGTATACTAATATATATACAAATATATAGACTAGTATACATACTAGTACTAATATATACTATTATATACTAGCATATACTACTAAATATACTAGTATAAACTAGTACTACTATATACTAGTATTTACTAGTATACTAGTATATACTAGTGTATATTAGTATATATACTAAGATACTAGTGTACTAGTATATATTAGTCTTAGTATATACTAGTACTAGTATATACTAGTATATTAGTATATACTAGTATATATCCTAGTATACTAGTATATACTTGTTATACTAGCATATACTTGTATATACTAGTATATATACTTGCATATATACTAGTATATACTAGTATACTAGTATATATACGAGTATATACTAGTATACTAATATATATACTAGTATACTAGTATATACTAGTATATATACAAGTATATATACTAGTATATACTAGTATATATACAAGTGTACTAGTATATACTAGTATATATACTAGTATATGCTAGCTTACTAGTATACTAGTATATAATAGAATATACATGTATATACTAGTATGTACTAGTACTAGTACATACTAGTATATACAAGTATATACTCGTACTAATATACTAGTATATATACTAGTATATACTAGTATACTAGTATATATACTAGTATACTACTATATATACTAGTATACTTGTATATACTAGTATATATACTTGTATATGCTAGCTTACTAGTATATAGTAGTCTATACTGGTACTATGATATATACTAGTATATACTAGTATATATACTAGTATATATACTGGTACTAGTATATACTAGTATACATACTAGTATATGCTAGTATATATATTAGTATATACTAGTATATATACTAGTATATATTAGTATATACTAGTATATATACTAGTATATATTAGTATATACTAGTATATATACTAGTATGTACTAGCAGTATATACTAGTACTGGTATGTACTAGTACATACCAGTACTAGTATGTACTAATACATACTAGTACTAGTATATACTAGAACTAGTACTAGTATATACTAGTACATACTAGTACTATGATATATACTAGTATATATACTAGTACTAGTATATACTAATATATATACTGGTATATACTAGTATATACTAGTATATATAGTAGTTTATACTAGTATATACCAGTATATATACTAGTATATACTAATATATATATTAGTATATACTAGTATATATACTAGTATATATTAGTATATACTAGTATATACTAGTATATATACTAGTATGAACTAGCAGTATATATTAGTACTGGTATAGACTAGTATATAAACTAGTATGTACTAGCATATACTTGTATATACTAGTATATACACTAGTATATACTAGTACTAGTATATATACTAGTATATACTAGTATATACTAGTATATATGCTAGTATATACTAGAATATACTAATATATACTAGTACTAGTATATACTAGTATATACTAGTATATATACTAGTCTATGTATTAGTATACACTAGTACTAGTACTAGTATATATACTAGTATATACTACTATATATATACTAGTATATACTAGTACTAGTATATACTAATATTTACTAGTATATACTAGTATTAGTATATATACTAGTGTATATACTAGTATACTAGTATATATACTAGTATATACTAGGACTAGTACTAGTATATACTAATACTAGTATATATACTAGTATATACTAGTACTAGTATATAAATTAATACTAATATATATACTAGTATATATACTAGTATATATACTAGTATATGTACTAGTATATGTACTAGTACTAGTACATATACTAGTATATATTAGTACTAGTATATGTACTAGTATAGACTAGTACTAGTATATATTTTAGTATACATAGTAGTATATACTAGTATATACTAGTATATACTAGTACTAGTATATACTAGTACTAGTATATGTTCTAGTATAGACTAGTACTAGTATATATACTAGTATATATTAGTATATATACTAGTACCAGTATATACACTAATACAAGTATATATACTACTATATATACTAGTATATATACTAGTACTAGTATATAATAGTACTAGTCTATATTAGTATATATACTAGTATTAGTATATACTAATATATATACTAGTATATATTAGTATATAGACTAGTATACTAGTATATATACTAGTATATATACTGGTATAGACTTGTACTAGTATACACCAGTATTAGTATATACTAGTATACTAGTATATACTAGTACTAGTATATATACTAGTATATATATACTAGTATATACTAGTGTATTAGTATATATTAGTACTAGTACTAATATATACTAGTATATATACTAGTATATCTTAGTATATATACTAGTATATACTAGAATATACTAGTAGATACTAGTATATACTAGTATATACTAGTACTGGTGTATATATTAGTATATATACTAGTATATACTAGTACTAGTATATATACTAGTATATATATAATAGTGTACTAGTATATACTAGTATATACTAGTATATACTACTATATATATACTAGTATACGCTAGTACTAGTTTATATACAAGTATATATACTAGTATATACTAGTACTGGTATCTATACTAGTATATACACTAGTACTAGTTTATACTAGTATATAAACTAGTATATACACTAGTACTAGTATATACTAGTATACTAGTATATACCAGTACTAGTATTAGTACATATACTAGTATATATACTAGTATTTACTAGTATATACTAGTATATATACTTGTATATACTAGTATATACTAGAATATACTAGTATATACTAGTACTTTACTCGTATATACTACTAATATATACTAGTATATATACTAGTATATACTAGTATATGTACTAATATATATACTAGTACATATACTAATATATACGAGTATATACCAGTATATATACTAGTATATATACTAGTGTATATATACTAGTATACTAGTATATATACTAGTACTAGTATATATACTAGTATACTAGTATATATACTAATATATATACTAGTATACTAGTATATATACTAGTACTAGTATATACTATTATATATTGTTATATATACTAGTATATATTAGTATATATACTAGTATATACTAGTACTAGTATATATTAGTATATATTAGTACTAGTATATACTAGTATATACTAGTATATTTACTAGTATACTTGTATATACTAGTACTAGTACTAGTATATACTAGTATATATACTAGTATATACTAGTATATACTAGAAAATATATTATACTAGTATTTATACTAGTATATATACTAGTATGTACTAGCAGTATATACTAGTATATACTAGTACAAACTAGTATTAGTATATACTAGTACTAGTATGTACTAGTACATACTAGTACTAGTATGTACTAGTACTAGTATATACTAGTACTAGTATATGCACACAGCTGGTATTTACAATTCCGGCTGCTTATTTTTGAAAGATTCCCCACATGGTTTCAAAACTTGTATTTTGTGTGGGGCTCAACTACAATTTAAGTCAGTTCCTGAGTCTATCAGAGCTGAGGTTTCAAAATTATAATTCTTTGCAACTATAATTTTGACTTGAACAAACCATTTTTGTACAACTATTTTGTTGATTAAAATGACAGAAGGAATTGGTACTAGGTGTACTTCTGAGGATTCAGGAGTATCCAATACTGGATTTGGATCAGAATTTATTAATTCATTGAATTCTATTTCATCTGTGTCAGACTCTTGTTGAGACATTTGTTGTAATTCTAGTGATTGGATTCTGCTTTTTAACTGTACTATTGCTGTTTTTATTTCTTTGATCTTTTTTTTGAGATCAGAGATTGTAGGTTCCTTTTGTTGAGAAGTGTGTTGATCACTTACTCTTTTTATTATAGCATACACAGTAAGTTTCCCTTCTTCGTTTTACCAATTCTCAGTTTAATCTCTCTAAAACATACTCTTTTCTATTTTCTCTTCTCTTTCTCTTTCTTATACTATCTCTTTCTCTTTCTTGTACTATAAAGTTCTGCTACTGTAAATCTGTAATATGTAATGAGCACATGTTTGTATTGAATATATGTTTGTTGAACATATGTTTTAATCATGCAATTTAAGATTCTGTTTAATATTAAGATCGGAGAAAATAGTTATGCTCAGTGGATAGTAGTAGACATATCAGTAATCCCTATTGGGAATAATCTTGTTTTGCCTTAACTATTATAGAATTTTACAAACAATAATAACTTACAACGGTTTATTGTTCACATACCTATTATAAAACAAATAAAAACATTCTAAAACTAAAATAAATAAGCAAAGTGACAGTACTGTAGATCCTGGCGAAAGTTAAAATATTTGGGTCAGTTAAAGAAACAGAAAAATTAGGAAAACAATTAAAATATATTGGACCACTACAAAGGCTGGTTTCAACCATGCCAAGTAGAGAGTCTGTGAAAATATTGTGTCTTGTATCTCTTAGGCATACAAGCACAGAAGTGTTCAACCCTAAACGGGTCAAAGGTTTGACGGCTATTTGAATAAGGCCAATGTGTAAATATTTGTAATTATTTTCTTTATGTTTTTCAATTATTTTCTTTGAGAGTAGGTGAAAGTCTTCTTGGTTTTGCGTTATATTTTCCATAAGCTATCTTATTGATGGTGTCAGTTATAGGCGAAGTATCCATATACGATAGACTAAAAAAGAATCCTCCTCCTTGGACTGACATCCATACTAAGGCAAAACAAGATTATTCCTAATAAAGGGATTACTGATATGTCTACTACTATCCACTGAGCATAACTATTTTCTCCGATCTTAATATTAAACAGAATCTTAAATTGCATGATTAAAACATATGTTCAACAAACATATATTCAATACAAACATGTGCTCATTACATATTACAGATTTACAGTAGCAGAACTTTATAGTACAAGAAAGAGAAAGAGAAGAGAAAATAGAAAAGAGTATGTTTCAGAGAGATTAACTTACAACGGTTTATTGTTCACATACCTATTATAAAACAAATAAAAACATTCTAAAACTAAAATAAATAAGCAAAGTGACAGTACTGTAGATCCTGGCGAAAGTTGGTATCAAAGCCATAACAGTGAAACACTGTCAACAAATTACAACAGTAGAACTGTTCAACAGTGGAACTGTGTAAACAGTTACAACTGTAGAAAAGTAAAACTGTTCTTTTAACTCAATAAGTTAAAGATAAAGTTACATTTTACTATAAGATACTAAGTGAGATTGACCACCAAGAAAGTTGGTCCGAGAGTTAAGACAAGAGACAAGTGAAAGCCTGAGGCAAAGTACCGCCAAGGCCAGGGAGAGCCGCTTAGGAAAAAGCTAGGGCCACTGAATGTCCAGATTGTCATTATCCGCAACCTACGGATGGCTAATCTCATAAGGAATCTTACGGGAAAAACTGTAACTTCATCTCAAAAACTTAGAGTAAAAAATAAATAACAAATTATTATAAATGATATTGAGGAAAATATTCAAAACTAGAATATTCCTAAACCAATTCACGATGTCTATAATAAGGGATCATTTAAACTTAAGATGGGTTATGCCATCAAGACTGTAGAAGAAAGTCTATCAGTAACGCAAAACCAAGAAGACTTTCACCTACTCTCAAAGAAAATAATTGAAAAACATAAAGAAAATAATTACAAATATTTACACATTGGCCTTATTCAAATAGCCGTAAAACCTTTGACCCGTTTAGGGTTGAACACTTATGTGCTTGTATGCCTAAGAGATACAAGACACAATATTTTCACAGACTCTCTACTTGGCATGGTTGAATCCAGCCTTTGTAGTGGTCCAATATATTTTAATTGTTTTCCTAATTTTTCTGTTTCTTTGACTGACCCAAATATTTTGGACATACTAACAATAAATCTAAAAACACATGGATTCAACATGATCCATGGTTCACAAAATTTGGCCATAGTATATCGAATATACTATAAAGTCATGAATACTTTAAGTCCAAATACTTTAAAACTTGATCAAAAAGATCAAACAATATTATTGCAAACAAATATAGAAAAATCTAATATGATTGTCCCAAAAACTATAAAATGGTCCGATATTGTATTACCCCAATCATGGGCATTACAAAATGCCAATCAACCACAAGAAATTCCTCAACATCATATTCCTAATCAAATAATAGAACATACAGATGGTAATATTGAAATTAAATTTCAACAACCACAAGTACAGGATGATATTAATATTCATAGGAAAAGAAATATTAAAAATAAAATACCTAGTAGAAAATCCTATTCTCACAATCTAAATGTTATCATACTACCTCCTCCTACTCAAACTTCTTCAAGTTCAGATATTCAATTTCAGGGAACACAAAGAACCACAGATAATGTTGTAATTCCTACATACACATCTAAATCTCATACAACACATACTACTGAACCCAGTATAGAAGAATTACAAGATTTTCAGATATGTACTCTACAAATAGAAGAAGATACTTATGATAATAATCAATATTCAGATGAGTATATAGCAGCCTATCTAGCAGCCAAGCTAGAAAGGAAAATGAGAGAAATAAATAAAGACTTTATCGAAAAAGATTATTTATCAGAAGAAAATAAAAATATAAGAGAATGGTATTTGAAAAAATTTCAACCAAGATTAATAGAATTAATACATAAAAAATATAATAAATTTTTACACAAGGAAAGGTTAAACATAGGATTTTTCAATGGTTCAAAGAAATGTGTATAGAAAAGAATATTACTATTTCCTCATTTGATAAAATTCAAACAATAGAAGAAAAAACATACATTAGTACTGATGGTACTACAACAACTAGTATACATCCACCTGAAAAGAGTATTATACTCAAGGCGGCTATTCCAAAAAAGAATGAGCCTACACAACCTCAATCCCTATATGACATAGTGGCTACACCCTATAAAATTATACCTAAAGAGTTAAATAAAAAACAAGAATATATTCCCCATATTGTGGAACAAAACAATTATACAAATTTATATTTGCAATCTTTAGGAAAGCAAACAGAAAGAATAGAAAGAATTGTATCCAAAGAACAATCTGCTGTTACCACTATTCCTAAATCAGTATTATTCAAATCACCTCAAATTAATATTCCTCCTCCAATAGTTAGTCCTCAACCACCTGAATCTTCTGACAAAAGAAAAGCCATATTAATACCTGAGCATGAAACAACGATGCTTACAGAAGAAGAACCAATTATAGAAGATACTATTCAAAATCAAGAGAAAGCATTTATGGATACTTCGCCTATAACTGACACCATCCATAAGATAGCTTATGGAAAATATTGGAAACCTATAACAGCCTTACCCTATCATAAGCGACCTACCCCCGTTGATATCCAAATGGAAGAAGATCCTATACAACAGGTAGTATCCTATTCAGAAAGATCAATAGTTAATTGGCAAATTGATGGGTTATCTGAATTAAAAATATTAGATGTTATGAGGCATATGACAATGTATGCTTCTGCAAATAAGATGGCAGGCAATCATGACCAAGAAGTTGCTAAAGCAATAGTTAATGGATTTACAGGATGGTTAAGAGGATGGTGGGATTTTTATGTAGATGATGATACAAAACAAAGGATTCTTAATAATACCAGACAATGGACAGGAAGAAATGAACAGAATCAAGAAGTAATATACACAGAGAGTGATGCAGATTGTAGTTGTCCTTTACCCCAATATAATGTTCACACACTTACTCAAGAAGATAATTTCATCTTAGATATTATTGACAAAATTAATGACCCTAATGAAAAAAGAGCTGTCATTACTCAATTTATTAATATTACTAAAAATAAATCAAAATCCATACCGATCAATAAAAATCCAGATGAATATAATTTTTCTGCTATAATAAAAAGAGTAAGTGATCAACACACTTCTCAACAAAAGGAATCTACAATCTCTGATCTCAAAAAAGAGATCAAAGAAATAAAAACAGCAATAGTACAGTTAAAAAGCAGAATCCAATCACTAGAATTACAACAAATGTCTCAACAAGAGTCTAACACAGATGAAATAGAATTCAATGAATTAATAAATTCTTATCCAAATCCAGTATTGGATACTCCTGAATCCTCAGAAGTACACCTAGTACCAATTCCTTCTGTCATTTTAATCAACAAAATAGTTGTACAAAAATGGTTTGTTCAAGTCAAAATTATAGTTGCAAAGAATTATAATTTTGAAACCTCAGCTTTGATAGACTCAAGAGCTGACTTAAATTGTAGTTGAGCCCCACACAAAATACCAGTTTTGAAACCATGTGGGGAATCTTTCAAAAATAGGCAGCCGGAATTGTAAATACCAGCTGTGTGTATATACTAGTACTAGTATATACTAGTACTAGTACATACTAGTACTAGTATGTACTAGTACATACTAGTACTAGTATATACTAATACTAGTTTGTACTAGTATATACTAGTATATACTGCTAGTACATACTAGTATATATACTAGTATATATACTAGTATAATATATTTTCTAGTATATACTAGTATATACTAGTATATATACTAGTATATACTAGTACTAGTACTAGTATATACAAGTATACTAGTAAATATACTAGTATATACTAGTATATATTAGTACTAATATATACTAATATATACTAGTACTAGTATATACTAGTATATATACTAATATATACTAGTATATAAAACAATATATAATAGTATATACTAGTACTAGTATATATACTAGTATACTAGTATATATATTAGTATATATACTAGAATACTAGTATATATACTAGTATATTAATATATATATACTAGTATATATACTAGTATATATACTGGTATATACTCGTATATATTAGTATATGTACTAGTATATATATTAGTACATATACTAGTATATACTAGTATATATACTAGTATATATTAGTAGTATATACTAGTAAAGTACTAGTATATACTAGTATATTCTAGTATATACTAGTATATACAAGTATATATACTAGTATATACTAGTATATATACTAGTATATGTACTAATACTAGTACTAGTATATACTAGTATACTAGTATATACTAGTACTAGTGTATATACTAGTTTATATACTAGTATATACTAGTACTAGTGTATATACTAGTACAGATACTAGTACTAGTATATACTAGTATATATACTTGTATATAAACTAGTACTAGTGTATACTAGTATATATATAGTAGTATATACTAGTATATACTAGTATACTATTATATATATACTAGTATATATACTAGTACTAGTATATACTAGTATATATACTAATATATACACTAGTACTAGTATATACTAGTATATACTAGTATCTACTAGTATATTCTAGTATATACTAGTATATATACTAAGATATACTAGTATATATACTAGTATAAATTAGTACTAGTACTAATATATACTAATACACTAGTATATATATACTAGTATATATACTAGTACTAGTATATACTAGTCTACTAGTATATAATAATACTGGTGTATACTAGTACAAGTCTATACCAGTGCATATACTAGTATATACTAGTATATATACTAGTATACTAGTCTATATACTAATATATACTAGTATATATACTAGTATATACTAGTATATATACTAGTATATACTAATACTAGTATATATACTAATATAGACTAGTACTATTATATACTAGTACTAGTATATATACTAGTATATATAGTAGTATATATACTTGTATTAGTGTATATACTGATACTAGTATATATACTAATATATACTAGTATATATACTAGTACTAGTCTATACTAGTACATATACTAGTAATAGTATATACTAGTATATACTAGTATATACTACTATGTATACTAAAATATATACTAGTACTAGTCTATACCAGTACATATACTAGTACTAATATATACTAGTATATGTACAAGTATATACTAGTACTAGTACATATACTAGTACATATACTAGTAAATATACTAGTATATGTACTAGTATTAATTTATATACTAGTACTAGTATATACTAGTATATATACTAGTACTAGAATATATACTAGTCCTAGTATATAAGTATATATACTAGTATACTAGTATATACACTAGTATATATACTAATACTAGTATATACTAGTAAATATTAGTAGATACTAGTACTAGTATATATACTAGTATATACTAGTACTAGTATATAAATTAATACTAGTACATATACTAGTATATTTACTAGTATATGTACTAGTATATGTACTAGTACTAGTATATACTTGTACATATACTAGTATATATTAGTACTAGTATATGTACTAGTATAGACTAGTACTAGTATATATTTTAGTATACATAGTAGTATATACTAGTATATACTAGCATATATACTAGTATATACTAGTATATATACTAGTATAGACTAGTACTAGTATATACTAGTATATATGTACTAGTATATGTATAATAGTATATACTAGTACTAGTATATACTAGTATATATGTACTAATATATATTAATATATATACTAGTATATATACTAGTATATACTAGTATATATATACTAATAGATAATAGTATATATACTAGTATATATACTAGTATATATACTATTACTAGTATATACTAGTATATACTAGTATATATATTGTAGTATATACTAGTTTACTAGTTTATACTAGTATATACTAGTATATATACTAGTATATATACTAGTACTAGTAAATATTAGTATATACTAGTACTAGTATATACTAGTACATATATAGTAGTACATACTAGTATACTAGTCTATACTCGTATATACTAATATATATAGTAGTATATATATTAGTACTAGTACTAGTATATACTAATATATACTAGTATATCTACTTGTATATACTAGTACTAGTATATACTAGTATATTCTAGTATATATTAGTATATACTCGTATATACTAGTATATATCCTAGTATATACTAGTATATACTAGTATATACTAGTATATATACTAGTATATGTACTAGTACTAGTATATACTAGTATATGTGTACTAGTTTATACTAGTATACGTACTACTAGTACTACTCGTAGTGGTAACTTCTACTAATAATACTAGTACATAATACTACTACTAGTACATACTAGTATGTACTACTAATACTCCAAGTATGTATTCTAGTACATACTTGTTGTAGATACTAGTAAGTACTATTAGTACCAGTAGGTACTACTAGTAAATTAGTACTTCTAATACAAGTACTAATACTACTAATATTACTACTAATACTACTTTTATGTACTGTTAGTACATATTAGTAGTACATGTAGAACTAGTTCTACTAGAAGTAGTATGTACTACTAGTAATACTCGTACTACTCGTAATAATAAGTACTACTAGTAATACTAGAATTACTAGTACAAACTAGTATAGTAGTATTTCTAGTTCTAGTTTGTACTAGTAGTGCTAGTACTAGTAGTACATACTACTAGTACATAATTGTTCTTTTAATATAAGTACTAGAAGTACATACTAGTATGTACTACTAGTAATACTAGTACTAGCAGTAATACTAGTTGTAGTAATATTATGTACTAGTACAGGTAGTATATATTAGTATGTACTACTTGTCTGTACTACTTGTATGTACTAATAATATGTACTAGCAGTAGTTGTACTAGAACATACTACTAGTACTACTACTACTACATGTACTACTACTACCAGTAGTTGTAGTACTCGTACTACTCGTAGTAGTACAAGTACTACTAGTACTACTCGTAGTTGTACAAGTAATACTAGTACTACTCGTAGTAATAAGTACTACTAGTAATACTAGCACTATTAGTGCATACAACTACAACTACTACTAGTACTACTCGTAGTTGTACAAGTAATACTAGTACTACTCGTAGTAATAAGTACTACTGGTAATACTAGCACTACTAGTGCATACAACTACAACTACTTCTAGTACATACTAGTATGTACGACTAATAATCCAAGTATGTATTCTAGTACATACTTGTAGTATATACTAGTAAGTACTATTAATACTAGTATGTACTACTAGTAAAGTTAGTACTGCTAGTACTAGTATTAATACTAGTAGTATTAATATTAATATTACCAGTATTAGTACTAATATTGCTAGTATATACTACTAGTACATACTAGTAGTACATGTAGAACTTGTTCTACTAGTACTACTAGTAGTAGTATGTACCATTAGTAATACTCGTACTACTCGTTGTATTACAAGTACTACTAAAACTACTCGTAGTAGTATAAGTACTACTAGTACTACTCGTAGTAGTAAGTACTACTAGTAATACTAGCACTACTAGTACATACTAGTACTAGTAACACTATTAGTACTAGTATGTACTAGTAGTGCTAGTACTAATAGTACATACTACTAGAACATAATAGTACTATGAATACTAAGACTTGTAGTACATACTAGTATGTACTACTAGTAATACTAGTACTAGCAGTAGTACTAGTAGTAGTAATACTTTGTACTAGTATGGGTAGTATATATTAGTACGTACATCTTGTCTATACTACTAGTAATACTAGTGTGTATTAAAAATATGTACTAGTAGTAGTTGTACTAGTAGATACTACTAATACTACTACTAGTACATGTACAACTACTAGCAGTAGTTGTAGTACTCGTACTACTCGTAGTAGTACAAGTACTGCTTGTACTACTCGTAGTAGTAAGTACTACTAATAATACTAGCACTAATAGTACATACTAGTACTAGTAACACCACTAGTACTAATATGTACTAGTAGTGCTAGTACTGGTAGTACATACTACTAGAAAATAATGACACTACTATTACTATTACTAGTATGTACTACTAGTAATACTAGTACTAGCAGTAGTACTAAAAGTAATAGTATTATTATGTACTAGTACGGGAAGTATATATTAGTATGTACTACTTGTCTATACTACTAGTACTACTTGCACTGCTAGTACATACTACTAGTGCTAGTACATACAGCAGTAGTACTAAAAGTAATAGTATTATTATGTACTAGTACGGGAAGTATATATTAGTATGTACTACTTGTCTATACTACTAGTACTACTTGCACTGCTAGTACATACTACTAGTGCTAGTACATACTAGTATGTACGACTAATACTCCAAGTATGTATTCTAGTATATACTTGTAATACGAACTAGTAAGTACTATTAGTACCAGTATGTACTACTAGTAGAATTAGTACTTCTGATACAAGTACTATTACTACTAGTATTAATACTAATACTACTTGTATGTACCGCTAGTACATACTATTAGTACATGTAGAACTAGTTCTACTAGAAGTAGTATGTACTACTAGTAATACTCGTAATAGTAAGTCATACTAGTAATACTAGCACTACTAGTACGTACTAGTACTAGTAACACTATTAGTACTAGTAGTGCTAGTACTAGTGGTACATACTACTAGTACATAATAGTCTTATTAATACTAGTACTAGTAGTACATACTATTATGTACTACTAGTAATGCTAGTACTAGCAGTAGTACTAGTAGTAGTAATATTATGTACGAGTACGGGTAGTATATATTAGTATGTACTACATGTCTATACTACTAGTACTACTAGTATGTACTAATAATATGTACTTGTAGTAGTTGTATTAGTACATACTACTAGTACTACTACTACCAGTAGTTGTAGTACTCGTACTACTCGTAGTCGCACAGGTACTACTAGTACTACTACTACTCGTAGTAGTACAGATACTACTAGTACTACTTGTAGTAGTAAGTACTACTAGTAATACCAGCAATACTAGTACATACTACTACTACTATTAGCACATACTAGTATGTACGATTAATACTCCAAGTATGTATTCTAATACATACTTGTAATACATACTAGTAAGTAATATTATTACTAATATGTACTACTAGTAGAACTAGTACTTCTAGTACTAGTACTAATACTCTTAGTATTAGTACTGGTACTTCTAGTACTAGTACGGGAAGTATATATTAGTATGTACTACTTGTCTATACTACTAGTACTACTTGCACTGCTAGTACATACTACTAATACTAGTACATACTAGTATGTACGACTAATACTCCAAGTATGTATTCTAGTACATACTTGTAATACGAACTAGTAAGTACTATTAGTACCGGTATGTACTACTAGTAGAATTAGTACTTCTGATACAAGTACTATTACTACTAGTATTAATACTAATACTACTTGTATGTACCGCTAGTACATACTATTAGTACATGTAGAACTAGTTCTACTAGAAGTAGTATGTACTACTAGTAATACTCGTAATAGTAAGTCATACTAGTAATACTAGCACTACTAGTACGTACTAGTACTAGTAACACTACTAGTACTAGTAGTGCTAGTACTAGTGGTACATACTACTAGTACATAATAGTCTTACTAATACTAGTACTAGTAGTACATACTATTATGTACTACTAGTAATGCTAGTACTAGCAGTAGTACCAGTAGTAGTAATATTAAGTACGAGTACGAGTAGTATATATTAGTATGTACTACATGTCTATACTACTAGTACTACTAGTATGTACTAATAATATGTACTTGTAGTAGTTGTATTAGTACATACTACTAGTACTACTACTACTACATGTACTACTACTACCAGTAGTTTTAGTACTCGTACTACTCGTAGTCGCACAGGTACTACTAGTACTACTACTACTCGTAGTAGTACCGATACTACTAGTACTACTTGTAGTAGTAAGTACTACTAGTAATACCAGCAATACTAGTACATACTACTACTACTATTAGCACATACTAGTATGTACGATTAATACTCCAAGTATGTATTCTAATACATACTTGTAATACATACTAGTAAGTAATATTATTACTAATATGTACTACTAGTAGAACTAGTACTTCTAGTACTAGTACTAATACTCTTAGTATTAGTACTGGTACTTCTTGTACTAGTACTAATACTCTTAGTATTAGTACTGGTACTTCTAGTACTAGTACTAATACTCTTAGTATTAGTACTAGTACTACTAGTATGTACTGCTAGTACATATTAGTATTACATGTAGAACTAGTTCTACTAGTGGTAGTATGTACTACTAATATACCTCGTACTACTCGTAGAAGTACAAGTACTACTAGTACCACTCGTAGTAGTACAAGTACTACCAGTACTACTCGTAGTAATCCAATTACTACTTGTACAACTCGTAGTAGTACAAGTACTACTAGTACTACTCGTTGTAGTAAGTACTACTAGTAATACTAGCACTACTAATACATACTACTACTACCACTACTAGTACATACTAGTATGTACTACTAATACTCCAAGTATGTATTCTAGTACATACTTGTAGTACATACTAGTAAGTCCTACCAGTACTAGTATATACTATTAGTACATATAGAACTAGTTCTACTAGTACTATTAGAAGTAGTATGTACTACTAGTAATACTCGTACTACTCGTAGTAGTACAAGTACTACTCATATTAGTAAGTACTACTAATAATATTAGTACTACTAGTACATACTAGTAGTAGTAGCACTACTAATACTAATACCAGTAGTACATACTTGTATGTACTACTAGTAATATTAGTACTAGTAGTAGTAATATTATGTACTAGTACGGGTATTATATATTAGTATGTACTACTTGTCTATGCTACTAATACTACTAGTATGTACTAATAATATGTACTAGTAGTAGTTGTACTAGTACTACTACTTGTACATGTATTACTACTACCAGTATTAAGAGTACTCGTACTACTTGTAGTAGTAAGTACTACATGTAATACTAGCACTACTAATACATACTAGTACTAGTAACACTACTAGTACTAATATGTACTAGTAGTGCTAGTGGTAATATTATGTTCTAGTACGCGTAGTATATATAGGTATGCACTACTTGTCTATACTATTAGTACTACTAGTATGTACTAATAATATGTACTAGTAGTAGTTGTACTAGTACCTACTATTAGTACTACGACTAATACATGTACTACAACTACTAGTAGTTGTAGTATTCGTATTATTTGTGGTAGTACAAGTACTACTAGTACTACTTGTAGTAGTGCAAGTACTACTAGTAGTACTCGTAGTAGTACAAGTACTACTAGTACTACGCGTAGTAGTACAAGTACTACTAGTACTACTTGTTGTAGTAAGTACTACTAGTAATACTAGCACTACTAGTACATTCTACTATTACTACTACTACAACATACTAGTATGTACTACTAATACTCCAAGTATGTATTCTAGTACATACTTGTAGTGGATATTACTAAGTAGTATTAGTACTAGTATGTTCAACTAGTAGAATTAGTACTTTTTGTGCTAGTACTAATACTAGTACTAATAGTAGTAATACTAATACTAGTTGTGCTAGTAGTAGTAATCTTATGTATTAGTACGGGTGGTATATATTAGGATGTACTACTTGTCTATACTATTAGTACTACTCGTATGTATTAATTATATGTACTAGTAGTAGTTGTACTAGTACATACTACTAGTACTACTACTAATACATGTACTACTACTACCAGTAGTTGTAGTACTCGTACTGCTCGTAGTAGTACAAGTATCTCTAGTACTACTTATTGTAGTACAAGTACTTTTCGTACTACTAGTAGTGGTACAAGTACTACGAGTACTACTTGTACTAGTACAATTACAACTAGTACATACTACTATTATGCACTACTAATACTCCAAATATGAATTCTAGTACATACTTTTAGTACATACTAGTAAGTACTATTAGTACTAGTATGAATTACTAGTAGATGTAGTACTTCTCGTACTAGTACTAATATTACTAGTATTAATACTAATACTACTAGTACTACTCGTAATAGTACAAGTACTACTAGTACTACTCGTAGTAGTAAGTACTACTAGTAATATTAAAACCAGTAGTGCTAGTACTAATAGTACATACTACTAGTACATAATAGTACTACTAATACTAGTACTAGTAGTACTTACTAGTATGTACTACTAGTAATACTAGTAGTAGAAGTAATACTAGTAGTAGTTATATTATGTCTTAGTACGGGTAGTATATATGAGTACTACTAGCATGATCTAATAATATGTACTAGTAGTAGTTGTACTCTTACATACTACTAATACTACAACTACCAGTAGTTGTAGTACTCGTACTACTCGTAGTATTACTCGTACTACTAGTACTACTCGTAGTAGTACAAGTACTATTAGGACTACTCGTAGTAGTAAGTACTACTAGTAATACTAGCACTACTAATACATACTACTACTACTTCTACTACTAGCACATATTAGTATGTAGTACTAATACTCCAAGTATGTATTCTAGTACATACTTGTAGTACATACTAGTAGATACCATTAGTATTAGTAAGTACTACTAGTACTACACGTAGTAGTGCAAGTATTACAAGTACGGCTCGTAGTAGTAAGTCGTACTGGTAATATTAGCACTACTAGTATATACTATTACTATTACATACTAGTATGTACTACTAATACTCCAAGTTTGTATTCTAGTACATACTTGTTGTACGTACTAGTAAGTACTACTAGTACAAGTATGTACTACTTGTAGAATTAGTACTTCTAGTACCAGTACTAATACTACTAGTATTAGTAAAAATACTACTAGTATGTGCTTCTAGTACATACTAGTAGTACATGTAGAACAAGTTCTACTAGTACTATTATTAGTAGTATGTACAACTAGTAATACTCGTACTACTCGTAGTAGTACAAGTACTACTAATAATACTCGTAGTAGTACAAGTACTACTAGTACTACACGTAGTAGTAAGTACTACTAGTAATACTAGCACTACTAGTAAATACTAGTACTAGTAAAACTACTCGTAATAGTATCTACAAGTAATGCAAGTACTCGTTGTACATACTACTAGTACATAATAATACTACTAATACTAGTACTAGTAGTACATACTAGTATGTACAACTAGTAATACTAGTACTAACAGTAGTACTAGTTGTAGTAATCTCATGTACTAGTACGGGTAGTATATATTAATATGTACTACTTGTCTATGGTACTAAAACTACTAGTATGTACTAATAATATATACTAGTAGTAGTTGTACTAGTACACACTACTAGTACTACTACAAGTACATGTACTACAACTGCCAGTAGTTGTAGTACTCGCACTACTCGTAGTAGTACACGTACTACTAGTACTACTCGAAGTAGTACAAGTACTACTCGTAGTAGTAAGTACTTCTAGTAATACTAGCACGACTAGTACATACTACTAGTACTACTACTAGTACATATTAATATGTACTACTAATACTCAAAGTATGTATTCTAGTACATACTTGTAATAAATATAAGTAAGTAATATAAAAACTAGTATGTACTGCTAGTAGAATTAGTACTTCTAGTACTAAAACTAATACTACTAGTATTAGTAATAATACTACTAGTATCTACTGTCAGTACATACTAGTAGTACATGTAGAACTAGTTCTACTAGTACTACTAGTAGTAGTATGTACTATTAATAATACTAGTACTACTCGTAGTAGTACGAGTACTACTAGTACTACTCGTAGTAGTACAAGTACTACCAGTAGTACAAGTACTACTTGTACTCACGTAGTAGTAAGTACTACTAGTAATACTTGCATTACTAGTACATACTAGTACTAGTCAAACTACTAGTACTAGTACATACTAGTCGTGCTAGTACTAGTAGTTCATACTACTAGTAAATAACAGTACTACTAGTACTAATACTACTAGTACTAAAACTAGTATTAATACTACTTGTATTAATGCTACTAGTACCAGTACTAATACTACTAGTATTAGTACTAATACTACAAGTATGTACTCATAGTACATACTAGTAGTACATGTAGAACTAGTACAACTAGTAGTGTATGTACTACTCGTACTATTAGTACTACTCGTAGTTGTACAAGTACTACTAGTACTACTCGTAGTAGTAAGTATTACTAGTAATATTAGCACTACTAGTACATACTAGTACTAGTAACACTACTAGTACTAGTATATACTAGTCGTGCTAGTACTAGTAGCACATACTACTAGTACATAATAGTATTACTAATACTAGTACTAGCAGTAGTAATAATATTAGTAATTTAATGTACAAGTACGGGTAGTATATATTAGTATGTACTACTTGTCTATCCTACAAGTACTAGTAGTATGTACTTATAATATGTACTAGTAGTAGTTGTACTAGTACATACAACTAGTACTACTAGTAGTAGTAGTTGTACTAGTACATACTACTAGTACTACTACAAGTAATAGTTGTACTAGTACATACTACTACTACTACTACCAGTAATTGTAGTACTACCACTAGTCGTAGTAGTACAAGCACTACTAGTACTATTCGCAGTAGTACAAGTAGTCCTAGTATTACTAGTAGTAGTAAGTATTACAAGTAATACTAGCAATACTAGTACATACTACTACTACTACTACTAGTACATACTAGTATGTACTACTAATACTCCAAGTATGTATTCTAGTACATACTTGTAGTGTATACTAGTAAGTACTATTAGTACTAGTATGTACAACTAGTAGAATTAGTACTTTTAAGACTAGTACTAATACTAATAGTATTAGTACTAATACTACTAGTATGTACTACTAGTACATACTAGTAGTACATGTAGAACTAGTTCTATTAGAACTACTAGTAGTAGTAATTACTAGTACTAGTACGGGTAGTATATACTAGTATATACTACTAATACTCCAAGTATGTATTCTAGTACCTACTTGTACTACATTCTAGTAAGTACTATTAGTACTAGTATGAACCACTAGTCGAATTAGTACTTCTAGTACTTGTACTAATACTATTAGTATTAGTACTAATACTACTAGTATGAAGTATTAATACTTCTAGTACTACTAGTAGTAATACTACTAGTATTAGTACTAGTACTTCTACTACTAGTACTTCTAAGATTAGTACTTCTACTACTAGTAATACTCGTACTACTCGTAGTAGTACAAGTACTATTAGTTCTACTCGTAGTAGTATAAGTACGACTAGTATTACTCGTAGTACTAAGTACTACTAGTAATACTAGAACTACTAGTACATACTAGTACATACTAGTACTAGTAGCTCTATTAGTACTAGTATGTACTAGTCGTGCTAGTACTAGTAGTACATACTACTAGTACATAATAGTACTACTAATACTAGTACTAGCAGTAATACTAGTAGTAGTACAAGCACTATTAGTACTACTCGTAGTAGTATAAGTACTACTAGTACTACTCGTAGTAGTAAGTACTACTAGTAATACTAGCACTACTAGTACATACTGCTACTACTACTACTAGTACATACTAGTATATACTACTAATACTCCAAGTATGTATTCTAGTACATTCTTGTAGTACATACTAGTATGTACTACTAGGAGAATAAATACTTCTAATACTAGTACTAATATTACTAGTTCTACTAATACTATTAGTAGTAGTATGTACTACTGGTAATACTCGTACTACTCGTAGTAGTACTTGTACCACTCGTAGTGGTACAAGTACTACTCGTAGTGGTACAAGTACTACTCGTAGTAGTACAAATACTACTCGTAGCAGTACAAATACTACTCATAGTAGTACAAGTACTATTAGTACTACTCGTAGTAGTAAGTACTGGAAGTTATACTAGTACTACTAGTACAAACCAGTACTAATACTACAATTATTAGTACTAATACTACTAGTACATGTAGAACTAGTTCAACTAGTACTATTATTAGTAGTATGTACTACTTGTAATACTCGTACTACTAGTACTATTAGTAGTAGTAAGTACTACTAGTAATACTACCACTACTAGTACATAACACTACTAGTACTAGTATGTACTAGTAGTGCTAGTACTAGTAGTACATACTAGTATGTACTACTTTTAATACAAGTACTAGCTGTTGTACTAGTAGTAGTAATAATATGTACTAGTATGGGTAGTATATATTAGTATGTACTACTTGTCTAAACTACTAGTAAAACTAGTATGTACTGATAATATGTACTAGTAGTAGTTGTACTAGTACATACTACTAGTACTACTACTAGTTCATGTACTACTACTACCAGTAGTTGTAGTACTCGTAGTAATATGAGTACTACTAGTACTACTTGTAGTAGTACAAGTACAACTAGTACTACTTGTAGTAGTAAGTACTACTAGTAATACTAGCACTACTAGTACATACTAGTACTAGAAATACTATTAGTGCTAGTATGTACTAGTAGAGCTAGTACTAGTAGTACATACTACTAGAACATAATTGTACTACTAATACTACTACGAGTAATACATACTAGTATGTACTACTAGTAAAACTAGTACTAGAAGTAGTACTAGTAGTAGTAATATTATGTACTAGTACGGGTAGTATATATTAGTATGTACTTCTTGTCTATACTACTAATACTACTAGTATGTAGTGAAAATATGTACTAGTAGTAGTTGTACTAGTAGATACTACTAGTACATGTACTACTACTAGCAGTAGTTGTAGTACTCGTACTACTCGTTGTAGTACAAGTACTACTCATAGTAGTACCAGTACTGCTAGTACTACTCGTAGTAGTAAGTACTACTAGTAATAATAGCACTACTAGTACTTACTAGTACTAGTAAGACTACTAGTACTAGTATGTACTAATAGTGCTAGTACTAATAGTACATACTATTAGAACATAATAGCACTACTAATACTACTACTAGTAAAACATACTAGTATGTACTACTAGTAATACTAGTACTGGCAGTAGTACTAGTAATAGTAGTAATATTATGTACTAGTACGAGTAGTATATATTAGTATGTACTACTTGTCTATACTACTAGTGCTACTAGCACTACTAGTACATACTACTACTACTAGTACATACTAGTATATACTACTAATACTCCAAGTTTGTATTATAGTACATACTACTACTACTACTAGTACATACTAGTAAGTACTACTAATACTCCAAGTTTGTATTATAGTACATACTACTACTACTACTAGTACATACTAGTATGTACTACTAATACTCCAAGTTTGTATTATAGTACATACTTGTAGTACGTACTAGTAAGTACTATTAATACCAGTATGTACTACTAGTAGAATTAGTACTTTTAATATAAGTACTAATACAACTAGTATTCATACTAATACTACTTGTATGTACTGCTAGTACATACTAGTAGTACATGTGGAACTAGTTCTACAAGAAGTAGTATGTACTACAAGTAATACTAGTACTACTCGTAATAGTAAGTACTACTAGTAATACTTGCACTACTAGTACGTACTAGTACTAGTAACACTACTAGTACTAGTAGTGCTTGTACTACTAGTACATACTACTAATACATAACTGTACTACTACTACTAGTACTAGTAGTACATACTAGTATGTACTACTAGTAATGCTAGTACTAGCAGTAGTACTAGTAGTAGTAATATTATGTACTAGTACAAACTACTACTACTACTACTACTAGTACAAACTACTACTACTTCTACTAGTATGTACTATTAATACTCCAAGTATGTATTCTAGTACATACTTGTAATACATACTTGTAAGTACTATTAGTACTAATATGTACTACTAGTAGAATTAGTACTTCTAGAACTAGTACTAATACTACTAGTAATAGTACTAATATTACTAGTATGTACTGCTAATACATACTAGTATTACATGTAAAACTAGTTATACTAGTTCTACTAGTGGTAGTATGTACTACTAATACAACTCGCACTACTCGTAGAAGTACAAGTACTACTAGTACTACTCGTAGTAGCACAAGAACTACTAGTACTACTCGTAATAGTAAGTACTACTAGTAATACAAGTACTACTAGTACATACTAGTATTAGTAACACTACTAGTACTAGTATGTACTAGTAGTGCTAGTACTAGTAGTATATACTAGTACTAGTAAGTACTACTAGTAATACTAGCACTACTAGTACATATTAGTACTAGTAACACTGCTACTTGTACTAGTAGTATATACTACTTGTACATAATAGTACTACTAATATTAGTACTAGTAGTACATACTAGTATGTACTACTAGTAATACTAGTACTAGCAGTAGTACTAGTAGTAGTAATATTATGTACTAGTACGGGTAGTATATATTAATATGTACTAGTACATACTACTATGACTACTACTTGTACTTGTACTACTACTAGTACTTGTACTACTACTTCCAGTTAATACTCGTACTAATAGTACTTACTAGTATTAATAATACTTACTAGTATGTACTACAAGTATGTACTAGAATACATAATTAGAGTATTAGTAGTACATACTAGTATGTACTAGTAGTAGTAGTAGTAGTATGTACTAGTAGTGCTAGTATTGCTAGTAGTACTTACTACGTTAAGTAGTACTAGTACTATTGTACTACAACGAGTAGTACTAGTAGTACTTGTACTACAACGAGTAGTACTATTAGTATAGACAAGTAGTACATACTAATATATACTACTCGTACTAGTACATAATAGTACAACTACTAGTACTACTGCTAGTACTAGTATTACTTGAAGTACATACTAGTATGTACTACAGTACTAGTATTAGTAGTACTATTATGTACTAGTAGTATGTACAACTAGTACTAGCATGATTAGTACATACTAGTACTAGTACTAGTCGTGCTAGTACTAGTAAAACTACTAGTACTAAGATGTACTAGTAGTACTAGTATTACTAGTAGTACTTACTACTACGATAGTACTAGTACTACATGTACTACTACGAGTAGTACTAATAGTACATGTACTACTACGAGTAGTACGAGTATTACTAGAAGTACATACTACTACTAGTATTACTAAGAGAACTAGTATTAGTAGTACATGAATTAGTAGTAGTACTAGTAGTATATACTAGTACAACTACTACTAGTACATTTTATTAGTACATACAAGTAGTACTAGTAGTATAGACAAGTAGTACATCCTTATATATACTACTTGTACTAGTATATAATATTACTACTACTAGTACTACTGCTGATACTAGTATTTTTAGTAGTACATACTTGTATGTACTACTAGTACTAGTATTAGTAGTACTATTATGTACTAGTAGTATGTACAACTAGTACAAGCACTACTATTACATACTAGTACTAGTAGTGTTACTAGTAGTAGTATGTACTAGTAGTTCTAGTATTACTTGTAGTACTTACTACTACGAGTAGTACTAGTAGTACTTGTACTACTACGAGTAGAACTAGTAGTACTTGTACTACTACGAGTAGTACGAGTGTTACTAGTAGTACGTACTACTACTAGTAGTACTAGTATACCTAGTTCTACATGTACTACTAGTATGTACTAGCAGTACAAACTCGTAGTATTAGTACTAAAAGTACTAATTCTGCTAGTAATACATACTAGTACAAATAGTACATACTAATTCTACTATAATATATTATTAGTCCATACTAGTAGTACTAGTAGTATACACTAGTACATACTAATATATACTACCCTCACTAGTACAAATATTACTACTACTAGTACTACTGCTAGTAGTACTAGTAGTTATACAACTACGAGTAGTACTAGTAGTACTTGTACTACTACGAGTAGTACTAGTAGTACTTGTACTACTACGAGTAGTACTTGTACTACTTTGAGTAGTACGAGTACTACAACTACTGGTAGTAGTACTACATGTACTTGTAGTAGTACTAGTAGTATGTACAGGTACAACTACAACTAGTACATATTATTGGTACATACTAGTAGTAATAGTTGTATAGACAAGTAATATTACTACTAGTACTAGTTTTACTAGTAGTACATACTAGTTTGTACTACTAGTACTAGTATTAGAAGTACTATTATGTACTAGTAGTATGTACTACTAGTACTACCTCTACTAGTACATACTAGTACAACCGCTAGTACTAGTATTACTAGTAGTGCATACTAGTTTGTACTACTAATACTAGTATTAGAAGTACTATTATGTACTAGTAGTATGTACTACTAGTACTACCACTACTAGTACTAGTAGTGTTACTAGTACTAGTATGTACTAGTTGTGCTAGTATTATTAATAGTACTTACTACTACGAGTATACTAGTAGTACTTATACTACTACGAGTAGTACGAGTATTACTTGTAGTAGATACTACTACTAGTAGTACTAGTAGAACAAGTTATGCATGTACTAAAAGTATGTACTAGCAGTACGTACTAGTAGTATTAGTACAAATACTAGTAGTACTAGTACTAATACTAGAAGTACTAATTTTACTAGTAGTACATACTAGTACTAATAATACTTACTAGTATGTACTACAAGTATGTACAAGAATATATACTTGGAGTATAAGTAGTACATACTAGTATGTACTAGTAGTAGTAGTAGTGGTATGTACTAGTAGTGCTAGTATTACTCGTAGTAATTACTAATACGAGTAGTACTAGTAGTACTTGTACTACCACGAATAGTACGAGTACTAGAACTACTGGTAGTAGCAGTACATGTACTAGTAGTAATACTAGTTGTATGTACTAGTACAACTACTACTAATACATCTTATTAGTACATATTAGTAGCACTATTATGTACAAGTAGTAAATACTACTAGTACTAGCACTACTAGTACATACTAGTACTAGTAGTGTTACTAATACTAGTATGTACTAGTAGTGCTTGTATTACTAATAGTACTTACTACTACGAGTAGTACTAGTAGTACTTGTACTCTACGAATAGTACTAGTAGTACTTCTACTTCTAAGAGTAGTACGAGTGTTATTAGTAGTACATACTACTACTAGTAGTACTAGTAGAACTAGTTCTACATGTACTACTAGTATGTACTAGCAGTACATACTAGTAGTATTAGTACTAATACTAGTAGTATTAATTACTAATACTAGTAGTATTAGTACAAATACTAAACGTACTAATTCTACTAGTAGTACATACTAGTACTAATAGTACTTACTAGTATGTACTACAAGTATGTACTAGAATACATACTTGGAGTATTAGTAGTACATAGTAATATGTACTAGTAGTAGTAGGAGTATGTACTAGTAATGCTAGTATTTTTAGTACCACGTACTACTACGAGTAGTACGAGTACTACGACTACTAGTAGTAGTCGTAGTACATGAACTAGTAGTAGTACTAGTAGTATGTATTAATACTACTAGTATGTACTAGCAGTACATACTAGTAGTACATGTAGAACTAGTTCTACTAGTACTACTAGTAATAGTATGTACTACTAGTAATACTCGTACTACTCGTAGTAGTACAAGTACTACTCGTAGTAATATAAGTACTACTAGTACTACTTGTAGTAGCAAGTACTACTAATAATACTTGCACTACTAGTACATACTAGTACTATAAACACTACTAGTACTAGTATGTACTAGTAGTTCTAGTACTAGTAGTACATACTACTAGTACATAATAGTACTACTAATACTAGTACTAGTAGTACATACTAGTATGTACTACAAGTAATACTAGTACTAGCAGTAGTAGTAATATTATGTACTAGTACGGGTAGTATATATTAATATGTACTACTTGTCTATACTACTAGTACAGCTAGTATGTACTAATAGTATGTACTAGTAGAAAGTGTACATATACATACTACTATTACTACTACTAGTACATGTACTACTACTACCAGTAGTTGTAGTACCCGTACAACTCATAGTAGTACCAATACTACTAGTACTACTCGTACTAGTAAGTACTACTAGTAATACTAGCACTACTAGTACATAGTACTACTACTACTACTAGTAAATACTAGTATACACTACTAATATTCCAAGTATGAATTCTAGTATATACTTGTAGTACATACTAGTATGTATACTAGTATATATACTAGTACTAGTATATACTAGTACTAGTATATATACCAGTATATATACTAGTATATATATACCAGTATATATACTAGTATATACTAGTATATATACTGGTATATATACTAGTACTAGTATATATACCAGTATATATACTAGTATATACTAGAATATATACTGGTATATATACTAGTACTAGTATATACTAGTATATATACTAGTATATATACTAGTACAAGTATTTACCAGTATATACTAGTATATATATTGTAGTATATACTAGTATATACGAGTATATAGTAGTATATACTAGAACTAGTATATACTAGTACTAGTATATATATACTAGAATATATACTAGTATATAGACTAGTATATAGTAGTACTAGTATATACTAGTATATGTACTAGTATATACTAATATATATACTAGTATATACTAGTACTAGTATATACAAGTATATACTAGTACTAGTATATAGTTGTATATACTAGTACTAGTATATATACTTGTATATACTAGTATATGCTAGTACATACTAATATATATACTAGTATATACTGCTAGCTCATACTAGTATATATACTAGTTTATACTAGTATATACTAATATATATTAGTATATATACTAGTATATATTAATATATATACTGGTATATACTAGTATAAACTAGTATATATATTAGTTTATACTAATACATACTAGTATATAAATTAGTATAAACTTGTATATATACTAGTATATACTAGTATATATACAAGTATATACTGGTATATATCATAGTACTAGTATGTACTAGTATATACTAGTACTAGTATATACTCCTAGTACATATTAGTATATATACTAGTATATACTAATATATACTAGTATATATACTAGTATATACTAGGATATATACTAGTATATATACTAGTATATACTAGGATATATACTAGTATATATACTAGTATATACTAGCATATATACTAATATACTAGTATATATACTAGTAAACTAGTATGCTAGCATATACTAGTACATATACTAGTATACTAGTACTAGTATGTACTTGTATATACTAGTATAAATTAGTACTAGTATATGTTACTATATACAAGTATATTCTAGTAAATACTAGTATATACTAGTATATACTAGTATACTAGTATACTAGTATATATACTAGTATATACAATATACTTGTATATACTAGTACTATTATATACTAGTATACTAGTATATATACTAATACTAGTACATATACTAGTATACTAGTATATATGCTAGTATATATACTAGTACTACTACATGTACTAGTACTAGTATATATTGGTACTAGTATATACTGCAAGTACATACTATTATATATACTAGTATATACTAATATATACTAGTATATATATTAGTATATACTAGTATATATATTAGTATACAAGTATATGTACTAGTATACTAGTATGCTAGCATATACTAGTATATATACTAGTATACTAGTATACTAGTATACTAGTATACTAGTATATACTAGTATATATACTAGTATACTAGTATATACTAGTTTACTAGTACTAGTATATACTTGTATATACTATTACTAATATATACTCGTATATACTAATATATACTAGTATATACAAGTATATTCTAGTATATACTAGTATATACTGGTATACTAGTATACTAGTATACTAGTATATATACTAGTATATACTAATAAACTATTATATACTAGCACTAGTACGTACTAGTATTAATATATACTAGTATACTAGTATATATACTAGTACTAGTACATATAATAGTATATTAATATATATACTAGTACTCGTACTAGTATGTACTAGTATACTAGTACTAGTACTAGTATATACTAGTATATACTAGTACTAGTATATACTAGTATATATACTAGGGTATACTAGTATAAAATAATATATACTGGTATATATATTAATATATAGTAGTATATACTAGTACTAGTATATATACTAGTATATATATTAGTATATATACCATTATATATAGAAGTATACTAGTATATATAGCAGTATACTAGCATATAGACCAGTATATATACATGTATATACTCGTATATACCAGTATATGTACTAGTATATATACTACATAGTATATGTACTAGTATATATACTACATAGTATATGTACTAGTATATATACTACATAGTATATGTACTAGTATATGTACTAGTATATATACTAGTACATATACTAGTATTTACTAGTATATACTAGTACTATATTAGTACTATACCAGTATATACTACTAGTAAATACTAGTAGTATGTACTAGTATAGTACTAGTATATACTAAAATATACTAGTATATTCTAGTATATACTAGTATATATACTAGTACTAGTATATACTAGTACTAGTACCAATATATACTGGTACTAACACTAGTATATACTAGTATTAGTATTTATACTAGTATATACTAGTGAATACTAGTACTAGTGTATATATAAGTATATATATACTAGTATACTAGTATATACTACTACTAGTGTATATACTAGTTTATATACTAGTATATACTAGTACTAGTATATAAACTAGTATATACACTAGTACTAGTATTCTTTACTAGTACTAGTATATATACTAGTATATACACTAGTACTATTATATACTAGTATATATACTAGTATATACACTAGTACTATTATATACTAGTATATATATAGTAGTAGATACTAGTATACGAGTATATACTAGTATATACTCGTATATACTAGTATATATACTAGTATATATAATAATATGTACATTATTACTAGTATATACTAGTATATATGTAGTAGTATATACTAGTATAATAATATATACTAATACATACTCGTATATACTAGTATATATACTAGTATGTATACTAGTATATACAAGTATATACTAGTATATTCTAGTATATACTAGTATGTACTAGTATATACTAGTATACATACTAGTATATATACTAGTATATATTAGTATATACTAGTATATACTAGTTTATATACTAGTATATGTACTAGTACTAGAATATACTGGTATATTCTAGTATATACTAGTATATATACTAGTATATACTAGTACTAGTATATATACTAATGTAGACTAGTATTAGTATATACTAGTATATACTAGTACTGGTATATACCAGTATATACTATTATATATACTGGTATATACTAATATATACTAGTATATGTACTAGTTTATACTAGTATATACTAGTATATATATTAGTATATACTAGTAAATGTACTAGTAGATATTAGTACTAGTATATATACTAGTATATATACTAGTATATACTAGTATATATCATAGTACTAGTATATACTAGTATATATCATAGTACTAGTATATACTAGTATATACTAGTACTAGTATATACTAGTATTAGTACTAGTATAAACTTGTACTAGTACATACTAGTACTAGAATATACTAATACTAGTTTGTACTAGTATATACTAGTACATACTTGTACTAGTATATACTAGTACTAGTATATACTGCTAGTACTTACTAATATATATACTAGTATATACTAATGTTTATTAATATATACTAGTCTGTACAAATATATTTTCTAGTACATACTAGTATATACTAGTATATATACTAGTATATACTAGTATACTAGTATATACTAGTATATATACTAGTATGTACTAGTATATATACTAGTATATGCTAGTACTAGTATATACTATTATATACTAATATACTAGTATATATACTAGTATATGCTAGTATAATAGTATATATACTAGTATATGCTAGTATACTAGTATAGTATATACTAATACTAGTATATACTAGTATATTCAAGTATATTCTGATATATACTTGTAGATACTAATATATACTCGTATATATACTAATATACTAGTATATGTACTAGTACTAGTACATATACTAGTATATTAATATATATACTATTACTAGTAGTAGTATATACTAGTATACTAGTACTAGTATATACTAGTATACTAGTACTAGTATATACAAGTATACTAGTATATACTAGTACTAGTATATACTAGTATATACTAGTACTAGTATATACTTGTATATATACTAGTATATACTAGTATATATAGTAGTATATAATAGTATCTATTAGTACTAGTATATATACTAGTATACTACTACTAGTATATATACTAGTATATATATTAGTATATATACTAGTATATATACTAGTATATATACTAGTACTAGTATATCTACTAGTATACTAGTATATATATAGTAGTATATATAAAGGTATATATACTGGTATATATACTGGTATATACTCGTATAGACTAGTATATGTACTAGTATATATACTAGAACATATACGAGTATATACTAGTATATATACTAGTATAGTACTAGTATATACTAGTATAGTACTAGTATATACAAGCATATATACTAGTATATACTAGTATAAACTAGTATATAGTAGTATATATACTAGTATATGTACTAGTACTAGTACTAGTATGTACTAGTATACTAGTACATACTAGTATATACTTGTACTGATGTATATACAAGTTTATATACAAGTATATACTAGTACTTGTGTATATACTAGTAAAGATACTAGTATATATACTTGTACCAGCATATACTAGTATATATACTAATATATGCACTCGTACTAGTATATACTATTATATATATAGTAGTATATTCTAGTAGACTAATATATCTTAGTATATACTCGTATATACTAGTATATATACTAGTATATATACTAGTACTAGTACTAGTATATATACTAGTATATGTACTAGTATATACTCGTACTAGTATATACTAGTATCTACTAGTATATTCTAGTATATACTAGTATATACTAGTAATATACTATTATAAACTAGTATATATACTAGTATATACTAGTATATAGTATATACTAGTATATGTACTAGTACTAGTACTAATATTTACTAGTATACTAGTATATACAAGTATATACTAGTATATACTAGTACTAGTCTATACTAGTATGTACTAATACTGGTATATACTAGTACAAGTCTATACCAGTATATATACTAGTACTATTAGTACTAGTCTATACCAGTAAGTACTATTAGTACTAGTATGTATTACTAACAGAATCAGTACTTCTATTACTAATACTACTAGTATGTACTGCTAATACATACTAGTAGTACATGTACAACTAGTTCTACTAGTACTATTAGTAGTAGTATGTACTACTAGTAATACTCATACTACTCGTAGTAGTACAAGTACTAATAGTACTACTCTTAGAACTACTAATACTACTCGTAGTAGAACAAGTACTACAAGTACTACTCGTAGTAGTAAGTACTACTAGTAATACTAGAACTACTAGTTCATACTACTACTACTAATACTAGTATGTACATACTAAAAATACTAATACTAGCACTACTAGTACTAGTATTACATACTAATATGTACTACTCAAAATACTAAAACTAGCAGTAGTACTAGTAGTAGTAATATTATGTACTAGTACGGGTAGTATATATTAGGATATACTACTTGTCTATACTACTAGGACTACTCGTATGTACTAATAATATGTACTGTACTAGTAGTAGTTGTACTTGTACTAGTACTACTACTAATACATGTACCACTTTTACCAGTAGTTTTTGTACTCGTACTACTTGTAGTAGTACATGTACCTCTAGTACTACTTGTTGTAGTACAAGTACTATTAGTACTACTCGTAGTAGTACAAGTACTACTAGTACTACTCGTAGTAGTCCAAATACTACTAGTACTACTCGTAGTTGTAAGTACTACTAGTAATACTAGCACTACTAAAACATACTACAACTACAACTAGTACATACTAGTATGTACTACTAATACTCCAACTATGTACTAGAATACATACTTGGAATATTAGTAGTACACACTAGTATGTACTAGTAGTAGTAGCAGTAGAATGTACTTGTAGTGCTAGTGTTACGAATAGTACTTACTACTACCAGTAGTACTAATAGTACTCGTATTAGTACGAGTAGAACAAGTATTATTTGTACTACTACGAGTAGTACGAGTACTATAACTACTGTTAGTAGTAGTACATGTACTAGTAGTAGTATTAGTAGTATGTATTAGTACAACTACGAATAGTACATATTATTAGTACATACTAGTTGTACTAGTAGTATAGACAAGTAGTACATACTAATATATACTACCCGTACTAGTACATAATATAACTACTACTGCTAGTACTACTATTACTAGTAGTACATACTAGTATGTACTACAGTAGGAGTATTAGTAGTACTAATATGTACTAGTAGTATGTACTAATATGTACTAGTAGTGCTAGTGTTACTAGTAGTACTTACTACTACAACTAGTACTAATAGTATTTGTACTACTACGAGTAGTACTAGTAGAATTTGTACTACTACGAGTATTACTAGTATGTACTACTAGTACTTGTATTAGTACTACTATTATGTACTAGTACAAGTACTACTAGTACTAACACTACAAGTACATACTAATACTAGTAGTGTTTCTAATACTAGTATGTACTAGTAGTGCAAGTATTACTAGTAGTACTTACTACTACTAGTAGTACTAGTAGTACTTGTACAACTACGAGTAGTACTTGTAGTACATGTACTACTACGAGTACTACGAGTATTAATAGTAGTACATACTACTACTAATAGTACTAGTAAAACTAGTTCTACATGTACTACCAGTATGTACTAGCAGTACATACTAGTAGTATTAGTACAAGTACTAGAAGTACTAATTCTACTAGTAGTACATACTTGTACTTACTAGTATGTACTACAAGTATGTACTTGAATACATACTTGGAGTATTAATAGTACATACAAGTATGTACTAGTGGTAGTAGTAGTAATATGTACTAGTAGTGCTAGTATTACTAGTAGAACTTACTACTACGAGTAGTACTAGTAGTACCTGTACTACTCTTCTAGTACTGGTACTAATACTACTAGTATTAGTCTTAATAATACTAGTATGTACTGCTAGTACATACTAGTAGTACATGTCGATCGAGTTCTACTAGTACTACTAGTAGTATGTACTACTAGTAATACTAGTACTACCTGTACTACAAGTAATACTTGTACTAATAGTACATACTAGTACTAGTAACACTACTAGTACATACTTGTACTAGTAGTGTAAGTATTACTAGTAGTACGTACTACTAGTACATAATAGTACTACTAATACTCATACTAGTAGTACATACTAGTATGTACTACTTGTAATATTAGTACTAGCAGTAGTACTAGTAGTACTAATATTATGTACTAATACGGGTAGTATATATTAGTATGTACTACTTGTCTAAACTACTAGTACTAGTAATATGTACTAATAATATGTACTAGTAAATGTTGTACTAGTACATACTACTACTACGAGTACATGTACTACTACTATCAGTAGTTGTAGTACTCGTACTACTCGTACTACCAGTACTACTAGTACTACTCGTAGTAGCATAAGTACTATTAATACTACTCGTAGTAGTAAGTACTACTAGTAATACTAACACTACTAGTACATACTACTACTAGTACATACTAGTATGTACTACTAATACTTCAAGTTTGTATTTTAGTACATACTTGTAGTACATACCAGTAAGTACTGTTTGTACTAGTATGTACGACTAGTAGAATTAGTACTTCTAGTACTAGTACTAATACTACTAGTAATAGTATTAATACTACTAGTATGTACTAGCAGTACATACTAGTAGTACATGTAGAACTAGTTCTACTAGTACTACTAGTAGTAGTATGTACTACTAGTAATACTCGTACTACTCGTAGTAGTACAAGTACTACTAGTACTACTCGTAGTAGTACAAGTACTACTAGTACTACTCGTAGTAGTAAGTACTACTAGTAATACTTGCACTATTAGTACATACTTGTACTATAAACACTACTAGTACTAGTATGTACTAGTAGTTCTAGTATTAATAGTACATACTACTAGTACATAATAGTACTACTAATACTAGTACTAATAGTACATACTAGTATGTACTACTAGTAATACTAGTACTAGCAGTAGTAGTAATATTATGTACTAGTACGGGTAGTATATATTAATATGTACTGCTTGTCTATACTACTAGTATTACTAGTATGTACTAATAATATGTACTAGTAGTAGTTGTACATACACGTACTACTATTACTACTACTAGTACATGTACTACTACTACCAGTAGTTGTAGTACTCATACAACTCGTAGTAGTACCGGTACTACTAGTACTACTCGTATTAGTAAGTACTACTAGTAATACTAGCACTACTAGTACATAGTACTACTACTACTACTAGTAATACTAGCACTACTACTACTAGTAATACTAGCACTACTAGTACATAGTACTACTACTACTACTAGTAAATACTAGTATGTACTACTAATATTCCAAGTATGTATTCTAGTATATACTTGTAGTACATACTCGTATGTACAATTAGTACTAGTATGTACTACTAGTAGAATTAGTACTTCTAGTACTAGTACTAATACTACTAGTATTAGTACTAATACTACTAGTATGTACTGCTAGTACATATTAGTAGTACATGTAGAACACGTTCTACTAGTACTACTTGTATTAGTATGTACTACTAGTAATAGTACTAATACTACTAGTATGTACTACTATACTAGTAGTACATGTAGAACTAACTCTACTTGTACAACAAGTACTAGTATGTACAACTAGTAATACTTGTACTACTCCTAGTAGTACAAGTACTATTAGTACTACTCGTAGTAGTAAGGGTACTACTAGTACTACACGTAGTAGTAAGTACCACTAGTAATACTAGTAGCGCTACTAGTTGACGTTGAATCTAAAGGGTCTACTGCTAGATAGATACCTTTGGCGGCTAATCCTCTTGATAGTATGGTAGTAGCATCTAAATGTGCAAATGTCGTGGCTGGAGTAGGGTCGGTCAAATCGTCTGCAGGTACATAAACTGCTTGAATGGAAGTTATGGATCCCTCTTTAGTAGAAGTAATTCTTTCTTGCAAAGAACCCATTTCTGTACTAAGGGTTGGTTGATAACCCATGGCAGAAGGCATTCTGCCTAATAAGGCAGAGACTTCTGATCCTGCTTGAACGAAGCGAGAGATATTGTCAATAAAGAGAAGTACGTCTTGCTCATTAACATCACGGAAATATTCCGCCTAGTACTAGTAACACTACTAGTACAAGTCTGTACTAGTAGTGCTAGTACTTTAGTACATGCTATTGGTATATAATAGTACTACTAATACTAGTACTAATAGTACATACTAGTATTACTACTAGTAATACTAGTACTAGCAGTAGTACCAGTAGTAGTAATATTATGTATAAGTACGGGGAGTATATATTACTATGTACTACTTGTCTATACTACTAGTACTACTGGTATGTACTAATAATATGTACTAGTAGTAGTTGTACTAGTACATACTACTACTACTAATATATGTACTACTACTACCAGTAGTTGTAGTACTCGTACTACTCGTAGTAGTACCAGTACTACTCGTAGTAGTACAAGTACTATTAATACTACTCGTAGTAGTAAGTATTAGTACTACAAATAATCCAAGTACTACTACTAGTACGAGTAATACTCGTACTACGACTAGTACGTACTCGTACAACTATGGATTATTTCTACTCGTACTACAAGTAGTAGAGTACTTTAATACAACAGTACATACTAGTATTAGTATTACTAGTAGTGCAACTAGTTGTCTATACTTGTATGTACTACTAGTATGTACTAGTAGTAGTATGTACTAATAATATGTACGAGTAGTACTAGAAGTAATAGTAGTATGTACTAGTAGTTCTAGTACTACTAGTAGTACTTATACTACAACGAGTAGTACTAGTAGTACTTGTACTACAACGAATAGTACGAGTATTACTAGTAGTCCATACTACTACTAGTATATACTAGTACTAGTATATGTACTAGTATATGTACTAATATATACTAGTACTAGTATATGTACTAGTATAGACTAGTACTAGTATATATACGAGTATATATAGTAGTATATACTAGTATATACTAGTACTAGTATATGTACTAGTATAGACTAGTACAAGTATATATACTAGTATATATACCAAAATATATTAGTATATATACTAGTACTAGTATATATACTAATACAAGTATATATACTACTATATATACTAGTATATGTACTAGTATACTAGTATATATACTGGTATAGACTTGTACTAGTATATACCAGTATTAGTACATACTAGTATAGACTAGTACTAGTATATACTAGTATATACTTGTATATACTAGCATACTAGTAAATATTAGTACTAGTACTAGTACATATACTAGTATATACTATATACTAGTATATACTAGTATATATACTAGTTTATAATAGTATATTACTAGTATATACTAGTATATACTAGAATATACTAGTAGATACTAGTATATACTAGTACGAGTATATACTAGTACATATACTAGTATATATACTAGTACTAGTACTAGTATATATACTAGTATATATACTAGTATATACGAGTATATACTAAGATATATTAGTCTACTAGAATATACTACTATATATATAATAGTATATACTAGTACGAGTGCATATATTAGTATATATACTAGTATATACTAGTACTAGTATATATACTAGTATCTTTACTAGTATATACACAAGTACTAGTATATACTTGTATATAAACTTGTATATACATCAGTACAAGTATATACTAGTATGTACTAGTATACTAGTACATACTAGTACTAGTACTAGTACATATACTAGTATATATACTACTATATACTAGTTTATACTAGTATATACTAGTATATATGCTTGTATATACTAGTACTATACTAGTATATACTAGTACTATACTAGTATATATACTAGTATATACTCGTATATGTTCTAGTATATATACTAGTACATATACTAGTCTATACTAGTATATACCAGTATATATACTAGTATATATACCTTTATATATACTACTATATATATACTAGTATACTAGTAGATATACTAGTACTAGTATATATACTAGTATACATACTAGTATATATACTAATATATATACTAGTATATATACTAGTAGTAGTATACTAGTATATATACTAATACTAATAGATACTATTATATACTACTATATATACTAGTATATACTAGTATATATACAAGTATATACTAGTACTAGTATATACTAGTATACTTGTATATACTAGTACTAGTATACTAGTATATACTAGTACTGGTAATAGTATATATATTAATATACTAGTATATGTACTAGTACTAGTACATATACTAGTATATTAGTATATATACGAGTATATATTAGTATCTACAAGTATATATCAGAATATACTTGAATATACTAGTATATACTAGTATTGGTATATACTATACTAGTATACTAGCATATACTAGTATATATACTATTATACTAGCATATACTAGTATATATACTAGTATATTAGTATATAATAGTATATACTAGTACTAGCATATACTAGTATATATACTAGTATACTAGTATAAAATAGAATATACTAGTATATAATAGTATATACTAGTATATATACTAGTATATATTAGTATATATTAGTATATATACTAGTATACTAGTATATACTAGTATATATACTAGTACATACTAGTATATATACTAGTATATACTAGTATACTAGTATATATACTAGTATATACTAGTATGTACTAGAAAATATATTTGTACATACTAGTATATATTAATAAACATTAGTATATATTAGTATATATATTAGTAAGTACTAGCAGTATATACTAGTACTAGTATATACTAGTACAAGTATGTACTAGTATATACTAGTACAAACTAGTATTAGTATATACTAGTACTAGTATGTACTAGTACAAGTTTATACTAGTACTAATACTAGTATATACTAGTACTAGTATATACTAGTATATACTAGTACTATGATATATACTAGTATATACTAGTACTATGATATATACTAGTATATACTAGTATATATACTAGTATATATACTAGTACTAATATCTACTAGTACATTTACTAGTATATACTAATATATATACTAGTATATACCAGTATAAACTAGTACATATACTAGTATATATTAGTATATACCAGTATATATATTAGTATATACTGGTATATACCAGTACTAGTATATACTACTATATACTAGTATATACTAGTACTGGTATATACTAGTACTAGTACTATTATATATACTAGTATATATACTAGTATATACTAGTATATTCTAGTATATAGTAGTATATACTAATATATTCTAATATATACTAGTATTTACTAATACTAGTACATATACTAGTATACTAGAATATACTAGTATATACTAGTACTAGTATATACTAGTATATATACTAGTGCTAGTACTTGTATATATACTAATAAATATACTAATATATACGAGAATAACTAAGTATTTACTAGTATACTAGTATATACTACTATATATATACTAGTATATACTGGTACTATTATATACTAGTATATACTAGTACTAGTATATATACTAGTATATTAGTATATATACTAGTATATATTAGTATATATATTAGTATACTAGTATATATACTAATATATACTAGTATATATATACTGGTATATACTAGTACTAGTGTATATACTAGTACTAGTATATACTAGTACTAATATATATACTAGTATATATACTAATATAAACTAGTATATACTAGTACTTGTATATAAATTAATACTAGTATATATACTTGTAAATACTAGTATTAGTATATAGTAGTACTAGTATGTACTAGTACAAGTATGTACTAGTATATACTAATACTATGATATATACTAGTATATACCAGTATTCATACTACAATATACTAGTATTAGTATATACTAGTACTAGTATTAGTATATACTAGTACTAATATAAACTAGTACTACGATATACTAGTATACATACTAATATGTACTAGCGTATACTAGTATATACTAGTATATATACTAGTATATACAAATATTTATACTAGTATATACTAATATATACTAGTATATACTAGTATTAGTATATACTAGTATATACTAGTACTAGTACTAGTATATACTAGTACTAGTATATACAAGTATATATTAGTATATACTAGTATATATATTTGTATATATCAGTATATACACTAGTATGTACTAGCATGTACTAGCATGTACTAGTATGTATTAGTATATACTAGTATGTACTAGCACATACTAGTATATACTAGTATATACACTAGTATATACTAGTACTAATATGTATACTAGTATGTACTAGTATTAGTATATTCCTGAACTAGTATATACTAGTACTAGTATATACTCGTACTAGTATTAGTACATATTCTAGTATATATACTAGTATATATTAGTACTAGTATATATACTAGTATATACTCATATATACACGTATATACTAGTATATACTACTATATCTATACTAGTATAAACTAGTATATACTAGTACATACTAGTACTAGTATATACTAGTATGTACTTGTAAATACTAGTACTAGTATATATACTAGTATATATACTAGTACTAGTATATATAGCAGTATATATACTAATATATAGTAGTATATATATACTAGTATATACTAGTACTAGTATATACTAGTATATATACTAGTATATACTAGTACTAGTATATACTAGTATATATACGAGTATATACTAATGTATATACTGGTATATATACTAGTACTAATATATATACTAGTATATATACCAGTACATATACCAGTATATACTAATACTAGTATATGTACTAGTATATACTAGTACTAGTATATATACTACTATATATACCAGTATATATACTAGTAATAGTATATATACTACTATATATACTAGTATTTATATTAGTAATAGTATATGGTACTAGTATATACTAGTACTAGTATATACTAGTATATACTAGTATATAGTAGTATGTACTAGAATATTATAGTATATACTAGTATATATACTAGTATATGTACTACTATATATACTAGTATATATACTAGTACTAGTATATATACTACTATATATACTACTATATATACTAGTAATAGTATATGGTACTAGTATATACTAGTATATAGTAGTATGTACTAGAATATTATAGTATATACTAGTATATATACTAGTATATGTACTCGTACTAGTACTAGTATATACTAGTACACTAGAATATGCTAGTACATACTAGTATATACTAGTGTACTAATATACTAGTATATACTAGTACTATTACATATACTAGTATATATACCAGTATATACTAGTATATTCTAGTATATACTAGTACTAGGATATAAACTAGTAGACTAGAATATACTAGTATATACTAGTATATACTAGTACTAGTATATACTAGTATATATACTAGTATTTACACTATTACTAGTACTTGTATAAATACTAATAAATATACTAGTACATACGAGAATAATTATGTATATACTAGTATACTAGTATAGACTACTATATATATACTAGTATATATTAGTACTAATATATACGAATATATATTATTATATATATACTGGTTTATACTAGTACTAGTATATACTAGTTTATATAATAGTATATATAAACTAGTATATTAGTATATTTACTAGTATATACTAGTATATATATTAGTATACTAACATATATACTAATATATACTAGTATATATATACTGGTATATACTAGTACTAGTATATATATACTGGTATATACTAGTATATATATTAGTATATACTAGTATATATTAGTACTAGTATATACTAGTATATACTCGTATATACTCGTATATACTACAATATATATACTAGTATATACTAGTACTAGTATATACTAGTATGTACTTGTAAATACTAGTAAATATAATAGTACTAGTATATATACAAGTATATATACTAATATATAGTAGTACTAATATATACTAGTACTAA
This sequence comes from Amborella trichopoda, assembly GCF_054954075.1. Lineage (NCBI taxonomy): Eukaryota > Viridiplantae > Streptophyta > Magnoliopsida > Amborellales > Amborellaceae > Amborella > Amborella trichopoda. The sequence goes on from NC_142344.1 coordinate 26,047,678, forward strand.
TATAAACTAGTACTAGTATATATACTAGTATATACTAGTACTAGTATATGTACAAGTATATACTAGTACTATATACTAGTACTAGTATATGTAGTAGTATATATAGTAGTATATATACTAATACTAGTATATATACTACTATATATACTAGTATATATAGTAGTATATATACTAATACTAGTATATATATTACTATATATACTAGTATATATACTAGTAATAGTATATGGTACTAGTATATACTAGTACTAGTATATATTAGTATATACTATTATATACCAGAATGTTATAGTATATACTAGTATATATACTAGTATATGTACTAGTACTAGTACTAGTATATACTAATACACTAGAATATACTACTACATACTAGTATATACTAGTATATATATTAATATATACTAATATTTATACTTGTATATATACTAGTACTAGTATATATATTAGTATATATACCAGTATATATTCTAGTATATACTAGTACTAATATATACTAATACTAGTATATATATTAGTATATACTTGTACTAGTATATGTACTAGTAAATACTAGTACTATATACTAGTACTAGTATATATACTAGTATATATTCTAATACTAGTATATGTATTACTATATATACTAGTATATAAACTAGTAATAGTATATGGTACTAGTATATACTATATTATACTAGTATATACTATATACTAGTATATACTATATACTAGTACATACTAGTATATACTAGTATATACTAGTATATACTAATATTACTAGTATATATCTTAGTATATATAGTAGTATATACACTAATACTAGTATATTCACTACTATATATACTAGTATATATACTAGTAATAGTATACGGTACTAGTATATACTAGTAGTAGTACATACTAGTACTAGTATATACTAGTATATACTAATATGTACTAGTATTTTCTAGTGTCCTAGTATATATACCAGTATATATGCTAAAATATAATAGTATATATATACTAGTATATACTTGTATATATACTAGTATATACTAATATATAAACTGGTATATGTACTAGTACTAGAATATATACTAGTATATATACCAGTATATATACTAGTATGTACTAGTACTAATATATACTAATACTAGTATATATACTAATACTAGTATATGTACTGGAATATACTAGTACTATATACTAGTATATATAGTAGTATATATACCAGTATTAGTACATATACTACTATATATACTAGTATATATACTCGTACTAGTATATGGTACTAGTATATACTAGTATATAGTATATACTAGTATATACTAGTACCATATACTAGTACGAGTATATATACTAGTATATATAGTAGAATATATACTAATACTAGTATATATACTAGTAATAGTATATGGTACTAGTATATACTAGTACTAGTATATACTAGTATATACTAGTACTAGTATAAACTAGTATGTACTAGTATATACTAGTACTAGTACATATACTAGTATATATACTAATATATACAAGTATATAGTAGTATGTACTAGGATATATATTAGTATATACTAGTATATACGAGTATATACTAGTATACTAGTATATACGAGTATATACTAATATATACTAGTATACTAGTATATACAACTATATATATACTAGTACTAGTATATACTAATAGATACTAGTATATACTAGTAGTGGTATATATATACTAGTACATATACTAGTACTAGTATATACTAGTCCTAATATATATACTAACATATATACTAGTATGTTCTAGTATTTATACTAGTATTAGTATATACTAATACTAGTATATATACTAGTATATACTAGTACTAATATATAAATTAATACTAATATATATACTACTATATATACTAGTATATACTAATACTAGTATATATACTAATATATACTAGTACTAATATATAAATTAATACTAATATATATACTACTATACTAGTGCATATACTAGTACTAGTATATGTTAGTATGTATACTAGTACTAGTATATATACTAGTATATATACTAGTAAATATACTAGTATATATTTTTATATATACTAGTACTAGTATATATACTAGTATATATTTGTATATATACTAGTACTAGTATCTATACTAATACAGGTATATAAACTACTATATCTACTAGTATATATACTAGTATTAGTATATACTAATACTAGTCTACATTAGTATATATACTAGTACTAGTATATACTAGTATATATACTAGTATATACTAGAATATACCAGTATATTCTAGTACTAGTACATATACTAGTATATAAACTAGTATATACTAGTATATACTAATATATACTAGTATATATACTAGTATGTATACTAGTATATACTAGTACATACTAGTATATACTAGAATATACTAGTATATACTTGTATATACTAGTATACATACTAGTATATATACTAGTATATACGAGTATGTATTAGTATATATTATTATACTAGTATATACTACTACATATATACTAGTATATACTAGTAATAATCTACATATTATTATATATACTAGTATATATACTAGTATATACGAGTATATACTAGTATATACTCGTATACTAGTATCTACTACTATATATATACTAGTATATAATAGTACTAGTGTATATACTAGTATATATACTAGTATATAATAGTACTAGCGTATATACTAGTATATATACTAGTACTAGTAAAGAATACTAGTACTAGTGTATATACTAGTTTATATACTAGTACTAGTATATACTAGTATATACTAGTATATAAACTAGTATATACACTAGTAGTAGTATATACTAGTATACTAGTATATATATACTTATATATACACTAGTACTAGTATTCACTAGTATATACTAGTATAAATACTAATACTAGTATATACTAGTGTTAGTACCAGTATATACTGGTACTAGTACTAGTATATACTAGTACTAGTATATATACTAGTATATACTAGAATATACTAGTATATTTTAGTATATACTAGTACTATACTAGTACATACTACTAGTATTTACTAGTAGTATGTACTGGTATAGTACTAATATAGTACTAGTATATACTAGTAAATACTAGTATATGTACTAGTATATATACTAGTACATATACTGGTATATACGAGTATATACATGTATATATACTAGTCTATATACTAGTATACTGCTATATATACTAGTATACTTCTATATATAATGGTATATATACTAATATATATACTAGTATATATACTAGTACTAGTATATACTACTATATACTAATATATATACTAGTATATACTATTTTATACTAGTATACCCTAGTATATATACTAGTATATACTAGTACTAGTACTAGTATACTAGTACATACTAGTACGAGTACTAGTATATATACTAATATACTATTATATGTACTAGTACTAGTATATATACTAGTATACTAGTATATATTAATACTAGTACGTACTAGTACTAGTATATACTAGTTTATTAGTATATACTAGTATATATACTAGTATACTAGTATACTAGTATACCAGTATATACTAGTATATACTAGTATATACTAGAATATACTTGTATATACTAGTATATATTAGTATATACGAGTATATATTAGTAATAGTATATACAAGTATATACTAGTACTAGTAAACTAGTATATACTTGTATATAAACTAGTATATACTAGTATACTAGTTTATATACTAGTATACTAGTATATACTAGTATATATACTAGTATATACTAGTATACTAGTATATATACTAGTATATACTAGTATACTAGTATACTAGTATATATACTAGTATATGCTAGCATACTAGTATACTAGTACATATACTTGTATACTAATACATATACTAGTATATACTAATATATATACTAGTATATATTAGTATATTCTAGTATATATAATAGTATGTACTTGCAGTATATACTAGTACCAATATATACTAGTACTAGTACATGTAGTAGTACTAGTATATATACTAGTATATATACTAGTATACTAGTATATGTACTAGTATTAGTATATATACTAGTATACTAGTATATAGTAGTACTAGTATATACAAGTATATTGTATATACTAGTATATATACTAGTATACTAGTATACTAGTATATACTAGTATTTACTAGAATATACTTGTATATAGTAACATATACTAGTACTAATTTATACTAGTATATACAAGTACATACTAGTACTAGTATACTAGTATATGTACTAGTATATGCTAGCATACTAGTTTACTAGTATATATACTAGTATATTAGTATATATGCTAGTATATACTAGTATATATACTAGTATATATGCTAGTATATACTAGTATATATACTAGTATATATCCTAGTATATACTAGTATATATACTAGTATATATTAGTATATACTAGTATATATACTAATATGTACTAGCAGTATATACTAGTACTAGTATATACTAGTACATACTAGTACTATGATATATACCAGTATATACTTGTATATATACTAGTATATACTAGTATATATACAAGTTTATACTAGTTTATATACTAGTATGTATTAGTATAAACTAATATATATACTAGTTTATACTAGTATATACCAGTATATATATTAATATATACTAGTATATATACTAATATATATTAGTATATACTAGTATAAACTAGTATATATACTAGTATGAGCTAGCAGTATATACTAGTATATATATTAGTATGTACTAGCATATACTAGTATATACAAGTATATATACTAGTACTAGTATATACAACTATATACTAGTACTAGTATATACTTGTATATACTAGTACTAGTATATACTAGTATATATATTAGTATATACTAGTACATATACTAGTATATACTAGTACTAATATATACTAGTCTATATACTAGTATATATTCTAGTATATATATACTAGTACTAGTATATACTAGTTCTAGTATATACTACTATATACTCGTATATACTAGTATATACTACAATATATATACTAGTATATACTGGTAAATACTTGTACTAGTATATATACTAGTATATATACTAGTATATACTAGTACTAGTATATATACTAGTATACATACTAGTATGTACTACAAGTATATACTAGAATTCATACTTGGAATATTAGTAGTATATACTAGTATTTACTAGTAGTAGTAGTAGTACTATGTACTAGTAGTGCTAGTATTACTAGTAGTACTTACTAGTACGAGTAGTACTAGTAGTATTGGTACTACTATGAGTTGTACGGGTACTACAACTACTGGTAGTAGTAGTACATGTACTAGTAGTAGTAATAGTAGTATGTATATGTACACTTTCTACTAGTACATACTATTAGTACATACTAGCTGTACTAGTAGTATAGACAAGTAGTACATATTAATATATACTACCCGTACTAGTACATAATATTACTACTACTGCTAGTACTAGTATTACTTGTAGTACATATTAGTATGTACTACTAGTATTAGTAGTACTATTATGTACTAGTAGTATGTACTACTAGTACTAGAACTACTAGTACATACTAGTACTAGTAGTGTTTATAGTACTAGTATGTACTAGTAGTGCAAGTATTATTAGTAGTACTTACTACTACAAGTAGTACTAGTAGTACTTATATTACTACGAGTAGTACTTGTACTACTACGAGTAGTACGAGTATTACTAGTAGTACATACTATTACTAGTAGTACTAGTAGAACTAGTTCTACATGTACTACTAGTATGTACTGCTAGTACATACTAGTAGTATTAATACATACTACTAGTACTACTACTAGTTCATGTACTACGACTACTACTAGTAGTCGTAGTACTCGTACTACTCGTAGTAGTACGTGGTACTAAAAATACTAGCATTACTAGTACATACTCCTACTACTACTAGTACATATTACTATGTACTACTAATACTCCAAGTATGTATTCTAGTACATACTTGTAGTACATACTAGTAAGTACTATTAGTACTAGTATGTACTACTAGTAGAATTAGTACGTTTAGTATTTGTACTAATACTACTAGTATTAGTAATTAATACTACTAGTATTAGTACTAATACTACTAGTATGTACTGTTAGTACATACTAGTAGTACATGTAGAACTAGTTCTACTAGTACTACTAGTAGTAGTATGTACTACTAATAACACTCGTACTACTCGTAGAAGTAGAAGTACTACTAGTACTATTCGTAGAGTACAAGTACTACTAGTACTACTCGTAGTAGTAAGTACTATTAGTAATACAAGCACTACTAGTACATACTAGTATTAGTAACACTACTAGTACTAGTATGTACTAGTAGTGCTAGTACTAGTAGTATATACTACTTGTACATAATAGTGCTACTAATATGTACTAATAAGATGTATTAGTAGTAGTTGTACTAGTACATACAACTAGTATTACTACTAGTACATGTACTGCTACTACCAGTAGTTCTAGTACTCGTACTATTCGTGGTAGTACAAGTACTACTAGTACTACTCGTATTAGTAATTACTACGAGTAATACTAGCACTACTAGTACATACCACTACTACTACTACTAGTACATACTAGTATGTACTACTTATACTCCAAGTATGTATTCTTGTACATACTTGTAGTACATACTAGTAAGTACTATTAATACTAGTATGTACTACTAGTAAAATTAGTACTTCTAGTACTAGTACTAGTACTACAGTATTTGTACTAATACTACTAGTACGTACTGCTAGTACATACTTTTAGTACATGCATAACTTGTTCTACTAGTACTACTAGTAGTAGTATCTACTACAAGTAATACTCGTACTACTCGTAGTAGTATAAGTACTACTAGTATACTCGTAGTAGTAAGTACTATTAATAATACTAGCACAACTAGTACATACTAGTACTAGTAACACTACTAGTACTAGTAGTGGTAGTACTAGTAGTACATACTACTAGTACATAATAGTACTTCTAATACTAGTATTAATAGTACAAACTAGTATGCACTACTAGTAATACTAGTACTAGCGGTTGTACTAGTATGTACTAGTAGAGGTAGTACTAGTAGTACATACTACTAGTACATAATAGTACTTCTAATACTAGTACTAGTAGTACAAACTAGTATGTACTACTAGTAAAACTAGTACTAGTAGTAATATTACTTGTCTATACAACTATTACTACTAGTATGTACCAATAATATGTACTAGTTGTAGTTGTACCTGTACATACTACTAGTACTACTACAAGTACATGTAGTACTACTACCAGTAGTTGTAGTACTCGTACTACTCAGAGTAGTACAAGTACTACTCGTAGTAGTACAAGTACTACTAGTACTACTCGTAGTAGTACAAGTACTACTAGTACTACTCGTAGTTGTATAACTACTAGTACTACTAGCAGTAGTACTAGTAGTAGTAATATTTGTACTAGTGAGGGTAGTATATATTAGTATGTACTAGTGTATACTACTAGTACTACTAGTATGGACTAATAATATATTATAGTAGAATTAGTATGTACTATTTGTACTAGTATGTATTACTAGCAGAATTAGTACTTTTAGTACTAATACTACGAGTTTGTACTGCTAGTACATACTAGTAGTACATGTAGAACTAGGTATACTAGTACTATTAGTAGTAGTACGTACTACTAGTAACACTCGTACTACTCGTAGTAGTACAAGTACTACTAGTTCTACTCGTAGTAGTACAAGTACTACTAGTACTACTCGTAGTAGTAAGTACTACAAGTAATACTAGAACTACTAGTACATACTACTACTAGTAACACTACTAGTACTAGTATGTACTAGTAGTGCTTGTACTAGTTGTACATACTACTAGTACATAATAGTACTACTAATACTAGTACTAGTAGTACATACAAGTATGTACTACTAAAAATACTAGTATCAGCAGTAGTACTAGTAGTAGTAATATTATATACTAGTACAAGTAGTATATATAAGGATGTACTACTTGTCTATACTACTAGTACTACTTGTATGTACTAATAAAATGTACTAGTAGTAGTTGTACTAGTATATACTACTAGTACTACTACTAATTCATGTACTACTAATACTAGTTCTCTTAGTAATACTAGTAGTAGTATGTACTTCTAGTAATACTCGTACTACTCGTAGTAGTACAAGTACTATTAATACTACTCGTAGTAGTACATGTAGTACTAGTACTATCGTAGTAGTAAGTACTACTAGTAATACTAGTACTACTAGTACATCTTAGTACTCGTAGTTTTACTAGTACTAGCACGACTAGTACATACTAGTACTAGTACTAGTATGTACTAATCATGCTAGTACTAGTTGTACATACTACTAATACATAATAGTACTACTAATACTAGTACTGTAGTACATACTAGTATGTACTTCAAATAATACTAGTACTAGCAGTAGTACTAGTAGTTGTACTATTATGTACTAGTACGAGTAGTATATATTAGTCCTAGTATATAAGTATATATACTAGTATACTAGTATACTATTATGTACTAGTACGAGTAGTATATACTAGTCCTAGTATATAAGTATATATACTAGTATACTAGTATATACACTAGTATATATACTAATACTAGTATATACTAGTAAATATTAGTAGATACTAGTACTAGTATATATACTAGTATATACTAGTACTAGTATATAAATTAATACTAGTACATATACTAGTATATTTACTAGTATATGTACTAGTATATGTACTAGTACTAGTATATACTTGTACATATACTAGTATATATTAGTACTAGTATATGTACTAGTATAGATTAGTACTAGTATATATTTTAGTATACATAGTAGTATATACTAGTATATACTAGTATATACTATTACTAGTATATGTACTAGTATAGACTAGTACTAGTATATATACTAGTATATATTAGTATATATACTAGTACCAGTATATACACTAATACAAGTATATATGCTACTATATATACTAGTATATATACTAGTACTAGTATATAATAGTATTAGTCTATATTAGTATATATACTAGTATTAGTATATACTAGTATATATACTAGTATATACTAGTATATATACTAGTATATATTAGTATATAGACTAGTATACTAGTATATATACTAGTATATACTAGTATATGCACTGGTATAGACTTGTACTAGTATACACCAGTATTATTATATACTAGTATACTAGTATATACTAGTACTAGTATATATACTAGTATATATATACTAGTGTATTAGTATATATTAGTACTAGTACTAATTTATACTAGTATATATACTAGTATATCTTAGTATATATACTAGTATATATATATTAATATACTAGTATATATACTAGTATACTAGTATATATACTAATATATATACTAGTATACTAGTATATATACTAGTATTAGTATATACTATTATATATTGTTTTATATACTAGTATATATTAGTATATATTAGTACTAGTATATACTAGTATATACTAGTATATTTACTAGTATACTTGTATATACTAGTACTAGTACTAGTATATACTAGTATATATACTAGTATATACTAGTATATACTAGAAAATATATTATACTAGTATATATACTAGTATATATACTAGTATGTACTAGCAGTATATACTAGTATATACTAGTACAAACTAGTATTAGTATATACTAGTACTAGTATGTACTAGTACATACTAGTACTAGTATGTACTAGTACTAGTATATACTAGTACTAGTATATACACACAGCTGGTATTTACAATTCCGGCTGCCTATTTTTGAAAGATTCCCCACATGGTTTCAAAACTGGTATTTTGTGTGGGGCTCAACTACAATTTAAGTCAGCTCTTGAGTCTATCAAAGCTGAGGTTTCAAAATTATAATTCTTTGCAACTATAATTTTGACTTGAACAAACCATTTTTGTACAACTATTTTGTTGATTAAAATGACAGAAGGAATTGGTACTAGGTGTACTTCTGAGGATTCAGGAGTATCCAATACTGGATTTGGATCAGAATTTATTAATTCATTGAATTCTATTTCATCTGTGTTAGACTCTTGTTGAGACATTTGTTGTAATTCTAGTGATTGGATTCTGCTTTTTAACTGTACTATTGCTGTTTTTATTTCTTTGATCTCTTTTTTGAGATCAGAGATTGTAGATTCCTTTTGTTGAGAAGTGTGTTGATCACTTACTCTTTTTATTATAGCAGAAAAATTATATTCATCTGGATTTTTATTGATCGGTATGGATTTTGATTTATTTTTAGTAATATTAATAAATTGAGTAATGACAGCTCTTTTTTCATTAGGGTCATTAATTTTGTCAATAATATCTAAGATGAAATTATCTTCTTGAGTAAGTGTGTGAACATTATATTGGGGTAAAGGACAACTACAATCTGCATCACTCTCTGTGTATATTACTTCTTGATTCTGTTCATTTCTTCCTGTCTATTGTCTGGTATTATTAAGAATCCTTTGTTTTGTATCATCATCTACATAAAAATCCCACCATCCTCTTAACCATCCTGTAAATCCATTAACTATTGCTTTAGCAACTTCTTGGTCATGATTGCCTGCCATCTTATTTGCAAAAGCATACATTGTCATATGCCTCATAACATCTAATATTTTTAATTCAGATAACCCATCAATTTGCCAATTAACTATTGATCTTTCTGAATAGGATACTACCTGTTGTATAGGATCTTCTTCCATTTGGATATCAACGGGGGTAGGTCGCTTATGATAGGGTAAGGCTGTTATAGGTTTCCAATATTTTCCATAAGCTATCTTATGGATGGTGTCAGTTATAGGCGAAGTATCCATAAATGCTTTCTCTTGATTTTGAATAGTATCTTCTATAATTGGTTCTTCTTCTGTAAGCATCGTTGTTTCATGCTCAGGTATTAATATGGCTTTTCTTTTGTCAGAAGATTCAGGTGGTTGAGGACTAACTATTGGAGGAGGAATATTAATTTGAGGTGATTTGAATAATACTGATTTAGGAATAGTGGTAACAGCAGATTGTTCTTTGGATACAATTCTTTCTATTCTTTCTGTTTGCTTTCCTAAAGATTGCAAATATAAATTTGTATAATTGTTTTGTTCCACAATATGGGGAATATATTCTTGTTTTTTATTTAACTCTTTAGGTATAATTTTATAGGGTGTAGCCACTATGTCATATAGGGATTGAGGTTGTGTAGGCTCATTCTTTTTTGGAATAGCCGCCTTGAGTATAATACTCTTTTCAGGTGGATGTATACTAGTTGTTGTAGTACCATCAGTACTAATGTATGTTTTTTCTTCTATTGTTTGAATTTTATCAAATGAGGAAATAGTAATATTCTTTTCTATACACATTTCTTTGAACCATTGAAAAATCCTATGTTTAACCTTTCCTTGTGTAAAAATTTATTATATTTTTTATGTATTAATTCTATTAATCTTGGTTGAAATTTTTTCAAATACCATTCTCTTATATTTTTATTTTCTTCTGATAAATAATCTTTTTCGATAAAGTCTTTATTTATTTCTCTCATTTTCCTTTCTAGCTTGGCTGCTAGATAGGCTGCTATATACTCATCTGAATATTGATTATTATCATAAGTATCTTCTTCTATTTGTAGAGTACATATCTGAAAATCTTGTAATTCTTCTATACTGGGTTCAGTAGTATGTGTTGTATGAGATTTAGATGTGTATGTAGGAATTACAACATTATCTGTGGTTCTTTGTGTTCCCTGAAATTGAATATCTGAACTTGAAGAAGTTTGAGTAGGAGGAGGTAGTATGATAACATTTAGATTGTGAGAATAGGATTTTCTACTAGGTATTTTATTTTTAATATTTCTTTTCCTATGAATATTAATATCATCCTGTACTTGTGGTTGTTGAAATTTAATTTCAATATTACCATCTGTATGTTCTATTATTTGATTAGGAATATGATGTTGAGGAATTTCTTGTGGTTGATTGGCATTTTGTAATGCCCATGATTGGGGTAATACAATATCGGACCATTTTATAGTTTTTGGGACAATCATATTAGATTTTTCTATATTTGTTTGCAATAATATTGTTTGATCTTTTTGATCAAGTTTTAAAGTATTTGGACTTAAAGTATTCATGACTTTATAGTATATTCGATATACTATGGCCAAATTTTGTGAACCATGGATCATGTTGAATCCATGTGTTTTTAGATTTATTGTTAGTATGTCCAAAATATTTGGGTCAGTCAAAGAAACAGAAAAATTAGGAAAACAATTAAAATATATTGGACCACTACAAAGGCTGGATTCAACCATGCCAAGTAGAGAGTCTGTGAAAATATTGTGTCTTGTATCTCTTAGGCATACAAGCACATAAGTGTTCAACCCTAAATGGGTCAAAGGTTTTACGGCTATTTGAATAAGGCCAATGTGTAAATATTTGTAATTATTTTCTTTATGTTTTTCAATTATTTTCTTTGAGAGTAGGTGAAAGTCTTCTTGGTTTTGCGTTACTGATAGACTTTCTTCTACAGTCTTGATGGCATAACCCATCTTAAGTTTAAATGATCCCTTATTATAGACATCGTGAATTGGTTTAGGAATATTCTAGTTTTGAATATTTTCCTCAATATCATTTATAATAATTTGTTCTTTATTTTTTACTCTAAGTTTTTGAGATGAAGTTACAGTTTTTCCCGTAAGATTCCTTATGAGATTAGCCATCCGTAGGTTGCGGATAATGACAATCTGGACATTCAGTGGCCCTAGCTTTTTCCTAAGCGGCTCTCCCTGGCCTTGGCGGTACTTTGCCTCAGGCTTTCACTTGTCTCTTGTCTTAACTCTCGGACCAACTTTCTTGGTGGTCAATCTCACTTAGTATCTTATAGTAAAATGTAACTTTATCTTTAACTTATTGAGTTAAAAGAACAGTTTTACTTTTCTACAGTTGTAACTGTTTACACAGTTCCACTGTTGAACAGTTCTACTGTTGTAATTTGTTGACAGTGTTTCACTGTTATGGCTTTGATACCAACTTTCGCCAGGATCTACAGTACTGTCACTTTGCTTATTTATTTTAGTTTTAGAATGTTTTTATTTGTTTTATAATAGGTATGTGAACAATAAACCGTTGTAAGTTAATCTCTCTGAAACATACTCTTTTCTATTTTCTCTTCTCTCTCTCTTTCTTGTACTATAAAGTTCTGCTACTGTAAATCTGTAATATGTAATGAGCACATGTTTGTATTGAATATATGTTCGTTGAACATATGTTTTAATCATGCAATTTAAGATTCTGTTTAATATTAAGATCGGAGAAAATAGTTATGCTCAGTGGATAGTAGTAGACATATCAGTAATCCCTTTATTAGGAATAATCTTGTTTTGCCTTAGTATGGATGTCAGTCCAAGGAGGAGGATTCTTTTTTAGTCTATCGTATATGGATACTTCGCCTATAACTGACACCATCAATAAGATAGCTTATGGAAAATATAACGCAAAACCAAGAAGACTTTCACCTACTCTCAAAGAAAATAATTGAAAAACATAAAGAAAATAATTACAAATATTTACACATTGGCCTTATTCAAATAGCCGTCAAACCTTTGACCCGTTTAGGGTTGAACACTTCTGTGCTTGTATGCCTAAGAGATACAAGACACAATATTTTCACAGACTCTCTACTTGGCATGGTTGAAACCAGCCTTTGTAGTGGTCCAATATATTTTAATTGTTTTCCTAATTTTTCTGTTTCTTTAACTGACCCAAATATTTTAACTTTCGCCAGGATCTACAGTACTGTCACTTTGCTTATTTATTTTAGTTTTAGAATGTTTTTATTTGTTTTATAATAGGTATGTGAACAATAAACCGTTGTAAGTTATTATTGTTTGTAAAATTCTATAATAGTTAAGGCAAAACAAGATTATTCCCAATAGGGATTACTGATATGTCTACTACTATCCACTGAGCATAACTATTTTCTCCGATCTTAATATTAAACAGAATCTTAAATTGCATGATTAAAACATATGTTCAACAAACATATATTCAATACAAACATGTGCTCATTACATATTACAGATTTACAGTAGCAGAACTTTATAGTACAAGAAAGAGAAAGAGATAGTATAAGAAAGAGAAAGAGAAGAGAAAATAGAAAAGAGTATGTTTTAGAGAGATTAAACTGAGAATTGGTAAAACGAAGAAGGGAAACTTACTGTGTACACAGACAGTAACTGGAAAATAACTTCCAGTGATGTGGGCAGTATGAGGGTAAATCGTTGATATTACAATCACACATAATTAACAAAGTAAGGTAAGAAAGAACCTGATTATGTCGAGCTATGAGGGCTAGGATAGCTCCAAATTATTTGCTTCTGAAAGGTTTTACAAGATTTTGAGACTTTGAACAAGGGTTTGAAGGTCGGTAATAGAAAGGTGTAGGTAGGTAGCAAATTGCAGGTTGCAGGTAGGTTGCAGGTTGCAGGTAGGTTGCAGGTTGCAGGTAGGTTGCAGGTAGATTGCAGGTTACAGGTAAGTAGCAGGTTGCTGGTAGGTTGCAGGTAAGTAGTAGGTTGCTGGTAGGTTGCAGGTATGTAGCAGGTTGCTGGTAGGTTGCAGGTAGGAAGAGTAAGAAGGGAATGAGAGACCCTTGGGATTTCTGAGCGCAGAAGTAGAAGAGAGGAGGAGGAGAAGTGAGAACCTGGAGGGGTTTGAGCAAGGTAGTAGAAGAGAGGAGGAGGAGAAGTGAGACCCTGCCGAATGAAGAGGGTCTGCTTCCTTTTTATAGAGGGGAATTCCTTCCTCTTGAAGAAAGGAATAAAGGGAGAATGGAGAACGACAAACGGGAAAAGTTTTGTCGGTATAAGACGACAAGAGCGAGTGGAGGTTGTCTGTACAAAACGACAAGAGAGTGTGAGAGAGTGGAGGCATAAAGAGATTCGCCTCAGATAAGACAAAAGAGAGTGGAAGCAAGAGGACAAAAAATAAAAGAAAAGAAAAGAAAATAGCATCTTTGTACAGTGGCACTTTTGGCCATATTACATTATTGCTATAGTGGAGCACAGTGGTCTTGATGATGCGATTTGTCGTATATGTCGGTGATTTCGTCGTTTATTGCTGATTGCTGTTTGTCTTGTATGCCGTCATGGATGACGTTATGGTCTTTGGCTAAATTCTTCTGGGTCATCTTCTTCCGGATCTGTTTCTTCCGGATCTGTTTCTTTTGGATCATTTTGGCTTAATTGGAGATACCTATTTGTGTGGAGTGGAGAGGACTGTACGGTCTCTTCGGAAGATGTTGGCTTTCTTCCGGCTTCAGTAAAAATTTCTTTCATTTGTTTTTTCAGTTCCTCTTTGGATGCATGAGGATTGTTTTGTAACATATTTCGGAGATAAGTTGGAAAGTCAAAAGAGGTGTTTGCAGTATTTAGGTTTTCCTGGTATTTGGGTGCTTTTGGAGGTATTCTTTTTGGAGTGGCTTTGGTGAGATCCATTTGGAAGATATCCCACCATTTAACAGAGATGGTCTTTCCCAAACGAGGGATGTAGGTATAATCATTTGTGGTATTGGATGATATAGTATAATCCCATTTCATAATCCAAGGGATTTGGTACAATGCCATAAAGTAGAGGTGAGTGTCAACTGAAGTATCACTATTATTGTATTGTATAAATTGTTCCTGCAACTCCTTGAAAGCAGGAGGTAAAATCAAAGCAGTTGAGCCCCACACAAAATACCAGTTTTGAAACCATGTGGGGAATCTTTCAAAAATAGGCAGCCGAAATTGTAAATACCAGCTGTGTGTATTGTTGGGATTTTGGTAGTAAAAGAATTTGTGCTATGCTTCTATATACTCGGCGTATTTAAAATATTTATAAGAAAACTCTGGGTTTTGTAATTTCTTTCCCTGTGCGGGATTGCAACCCCACTCATCATAAGAAAGAAGTTTCTTTATTTGAACTTTAGAATAAGCTATTATTATAGTATTTTGTTGGAAGTAATGGACAACAGAGATGGACCATGTTTCCATGAGTATGGCTTCATAATATTCTCGAGTCTTAACCCCATTGATAGGATTAAGATGATTGAGCAAATATAAGGGTGCAAGTTTACTTGGATCCATGTGAACCTGATGTTCATCAATGGTGATATCCATTAAAAAGGCTCTTTCAAGATATACAGATCTTGGGATATTTGATGGAGGAACAGATTTTGACTGAGCTGGTGAGTATGTAGAAGTAGAAGCATGTGCTTCTGGATAAGTTATTTGATGGATTGGAGATTGGGAAGGTGAACGGATATTTAAAGGTGAAGGTTCTCCTTCATAAGGTACTAGAGCTTTCATGGGTTGTTTATCGCTGCGAGAAGTGCCTCGGGATCCCATATTTAAAGATGAAATATCTGTATTGGTTTGATTCCATATTTAAAGATGAAATATCAGTATTGGTTTGATTCTCCTGGAATAATTGGAGAGCAAGAGATAGTGGAGATTCGTAGTTGGCGTCAGTGTTGCCCCCTGCAAAAATTCACGGGTGAGAAAATCGGGTAAAGAATTAGAAGACCCGGGAAGATGTTCAATTGAGAAATCAAAGGCAGATAAAATGGCCTGCCATCGGGCAAATATTTGTTTGGAAACCAAATTTTGCAGATCTTTTTGCAGAATATCTTTGGTTGCTTTGCAGTCAGTTCTTATGAGAAAGTGTTGGTTTAAAACATCACTTTGGAATTTGGTGACACAATGGACAATAGCTAATAATTCCTTTTTAACCATGGAATAATTCAATTGTGTAGAATTCCAGGCTTTGGATGTATAGCGTAATAATTGTTCCTTAGAATCAATTTGTTGTTTTAAAATACCTCCAAGACCTTTATCAGAGGCGTCACATTCTATAATTTTGAAAGCAGTAGGATGTGGAAGAGAAAGGCATTCGAGGGTTTTTACCTTGCTCTTTATTACCTTTATTGCTTGAGTATGGATGTCAGTCCAAGGAGGAGGATTCTTTTTGAGTCTATCGTATCAAGGTTTAGAGTCCAATGCAAGGTTAGGATAGAAATCACTCACATAATTCAAACATCCTAAAAACCTCTGAAGTTCTTTTTTATCTAAAATCTGATCAGGAAATTTATCAGCAAAGGCAATGGATCTATCTATCGGAATAATAGTGCCATAATGTATCATATGTCCTAAAAACCTGATATTGGTTTTGAAAAGTGTTATGTTTTTTGCTGAAACAACTAATCCAGCATGATTTACTGCATGAATGAATGTGTTAATATGTTTGATGTGTTAGTCTATGGATTCTGAGAAGATTAATACATCATCAATATACACTATCATAAAATGGTAATAAGCATTGAATACTTTATTCATTATTTTCTGAAATTCTGATGGAACATTTTTTAAACCAAAAGGCATGACATTTCATTCGTATTGACCAAATGGAACATTAAATGCAGTCTTATATTTATCCTGTTCTTGGATTTGTATTTGCCAATATCCTGATTTCATATCAAATTTTGAAAATATGCATGCTTGAGCAACTCTATCCAATAAATCTTTTTTATTGGGAATAGGGTATCTTATCCATTTTAAAACTTTATTTAATGGTTTATAATTTATAACAAGTCTAGGAACTCCTCGTTCCTTTTCAGCATTTTTGTTAACATAGAAAGCTGCACAACTCCAAGGTGAAGAACTTGGTCTTATGAGTTTTCTTTGTTGGAGTTCAGTTATTTCTTTTCGGCACATATCTAATAGAATAGTATTCATTTGTATTGGTCTAGCTTTAGTAGGGATTTGTTTTTCATCAAATCCTTGTTCGTATGGTAAACTTATACTATGCTTTTTTCTTTCCCAAAACGCATTAGGATGTTCACTGCATATTGAGGTTTCTATTTGTTGTTGTAGTGCTTGAATTTTTTTTTGTATTGAAGAAGTTTGTAATTGTTCTTCAATTACTTTATATTTAATTTCTTGTTTTAGTGTACAAAGAAATCTTTCTTTGTCCTTTAATTGGCTTTTGACATTATTTAATTCTTTTAATTTTGGTTTATGAATAAAATTAAACTGTATTGGAATATTTTGAATTGTTGATGAGATTCCTGTTTCATCTATAGTTATAGGATTGAGCAAAGTTAGGAATGGAACGCCTAAGATTACTGATTGGCTTAATCCTTTAACCATGATAAATGGTGTATCAATACATTGGTGATTGTTACATACCGAAGCATTAGATAATTTATATTTAATAAATAATCTACTGCCATCTGCTGTATTTAATATTTGAGTGGTTTTATCAAAATATTTTGAAGGTACAAGTCCTTCATTTATACAATTTAAGTCAGCTCCTGAGTCTATCAGAGCTGAGGTTTCAAAACTATAATTCTTTGCAACTATAATTTTGACTTGAACAAACCATTTTTGTACAACTATTTTGTTGATTAAATTGACAGAAGGAATTGGTACTGGGTGTACTTCTGAGGATTCAGGAGTATCCAATACTGGATTTGGATCAGAATTTATTAATTCATTGAATTCTATTTCATCTGTATCATACTCTTGTTGAGACATTTGTTGTAATTCTAGTGATTGGATTCTGCTTTTTAACTGTACTATTTCTGTTTTTATTTCTTTGATCTCTTTTTTGAGATCAGAGATTGTAGGTTCCTTTTGTTGAGAAGTGTGTTGATCACTTACTCTTTTTATTATAGCAGAAAAATTATATTCATCTGGATTTTTATTGATCGGTATGGATTTTGATTTATTTTTAGTAATATTAATAAATTGAGTAATGACAGCTCTTTTTTCATTAGGGTCATTAATTTTGTCAATAATATCTAAGATGAAATTATCTTCTTGAGTAAGTGTGTGAACATTATATTGGGGTAAAGGACAACTACAATCATTGTCTTCTATTGAATTAGAGGATTCTGTCTCAGTGGTAGAATCAGAAGTATTTGTCCATATAAGTTCATCATCATCTATTTGGTCTAGATGAGAATCACTAGAAGTGGAGGAAGAATCATAGGAAAGTATATTATACAATTTTGATTTTATTGTATTATCTAGATTTAATGATTCTATTTTCTTTTTTAATTTACATTTGTGTTTATAATGTCCTATTTTGCCACACTTATAGCATACTGGTAATTTTTTCCTTTTCTTTGTATTAGGGAAAAATTTATTAATTAGTTTTCTTTTAGATTTTTTATAATACTTTCTATCTTTTTCTTTATTTTTGGATTTGTATTTTTCCTTTTTGTATTTTTTCATTTTCTTGTATAAATTGTCAGGCATATTTTTCTTATCCAGGTAATATCCGAATTGTTCACAAAAATCACCTAGTTCCTTTCTCTTGGTGATCTTTTGTTTATCCAGTTGTCTTTTTAATTTCATATCTGTGCATAAGGCTAAACCTTCAGCACATATTTCTGCAGAGAGTTCTCCCAGTGTATATGATGAATAGACAATTATTCCATTATGTTTCTTTCGCAGTCTTTCTTTGACTTTTTCTGCGAATAAATATGAAAGACCAGCTATAAATTTTTCCTTCCAGTGGTCTAGCTGACAATCTTCTCTTATTAATAATCTTGAGAAAAATGCATCTTTATACCATTTATAATGAGATAGGGTAGGACAGCGTAAATTAGATAGCAGATCCTCTGATCTTGCTGCAAGTAATGATGTACTACTGCCTACAAAGTGTAGAGTAATTGTATATATTAGAGTGTTAACGGCATCACTCTCTGTGTATATTACTTCTTGATTCTGTTCATTTCTTCTTGTCCATTGTCTGGTATTATTAAGAATCCTTTGTTTTCTATCATCATCTACATAAAAATCCCACCATCCTCTTAACCATCGTGTAAATCCATTAACTATTGCTTTAGCAACTTCTTGGTCATGGTTGCCTGCCATCTTATTTGCAGAAGCATACATTGTCATATGCCTCATAACATCTAATATTTTTAATTCAGATAACCCATCAATTTGCCAATTAACTATTGATCGTCCTGAATAGGATACTGCCTGTTGTATATGATCTTCTTCCATTTGGATATCAACAGGGGTAGGTCGCTTATGATAAGGTAAGGCTGTTATAGGTTTCCAATATTTTCCATAAGCTATCTTATTTCATCTTTAAAAATGGGATCCCGAGGCACTTCTCGCAGGGATAAACAACCTATGAAAGCTCTAGTACCTTATGAAGGAGAACCTTCACCTTTAAATATCCGTTCACCTTCCCAATCTCCAATCCATCAAATAACTTATCCAGAAGCACATGCTTCTACTCCTACATATTCACCAGCTCAGTCAAAATCTGTTCCTCCATCAAATATCCCAAGATCTGTATATCTTGAAAGAGCCTTTTTAATGGATATCACCATTGATGAACATCAGGTTCACATGGATCCAAGTAAACTTGCACCCTTATATTTGCTCAATCATCTTAATCCTATCAATGGGGTTAAGACTCGAGAATATTATGAAGCCATACTCATGGAAACAGGGTCCATCTCTGTTGTCCATTACTTCCAACAAAATACTAGAATAATAGCTTATTCTAAAGTTCAAATAAAGAAACTTCTTTCTTACGATGAGTGGGGTTGCAATCCCGCACAGGGAAAGAAATTACAAAACCTAGAGTTTTCTTATAAATATTTTAAATACGCCGAGTATATAGAAGCATGGCACAAATTCTTTTACTACCAAAATCCCAACAATACACACAGCTGGTATTTACAATTCCGGCTGCCTATTTTTGAAAGATTCCCCACATGGTTTCAAAACTGGTATTTTGTGTGGGGCTCAACTGCTTTGATTTTACCTCCTGCTTTCAAGGAGTTGCAGGAACAATTTATACAATACAATAATAGTGATACTTCAGTTGACACTCACCTCTACTTTATGGCATTGTACCAAATCCCTTGGATTATGAAATGGGATTATACTATATCATCCAATACCACAAATGATTATACCTACATCCCTCGTTTGGGAAAGACCATCTCTGTTAAATGGTGGGATATCTTCCAAATGGATCTCACCAAAGCCACTCCAAAAAGAATACCTCCAAAAGTACCCAAATACCAGGAAAACCTAAATACTGCAAACACCTCTTTTGACTTTCCAACTTATCTCCGAAATATGTTACAAACCAATCCCCATGCATCTAAAGAGGAACTGGAAAAACAAATGAAAGAAATTTTTGCTCAAGCTGGAAGAAAGCCAACATCTTCCGAAGAGACCGTACAGTCCTCTCCACTCCACACAAATAGGTATCTCCAATTAAGCCAAAATGATCCAGAAGAAACAGATCCGGAAGAAGATGACCCAGAAGAATTTAGCCAAAGACCATAACGTCATCCATGACGGCATACAAGACAAACAGCAATCAGCAATAAACGACGAAATCACCGACATATACGACAAATCGCATCGTCAAGAACATTGTGCTCCACTATAGCAATAATGTAATATGGCCAAAAGTGCCACTGTACAAAGATGCTCTTTTCTTTTCTTTTCTTTTCTTTTCTTTTCTTTTCTTTTCTTTTCTTTTATTTTTTGTCCTCTTGCTTCCACTCTCTTCTGTCTTATCTGAGGCGAATCTCTTTATGCCTCCACTCTCTCACACTCTCTTGTCGTTTTGTACCGACAACCTCCACTCGCTCTTGTCGTCTTATACCGACAAAACTTTTCTCGTTTGTCGTTCTCCATTCTCCCTTTATTCCTTTCTTCATGAGGAAGGAATTCCCCTCTATAAAAAGGAAGCAGACCCTCTTCATTCGGCGGGGTCTCACTTCTCCTCCTCCTCTCTTCTACTACCTTGCTCAAACCCCTCCAGGGTCTCACTTCTTCTCCTCCTCTCTTCTACTTCTACGCTCAGAAATCCCAAGGGTCTCTCATTCCCTTCTTACTCTTCCTACCAGCAACCTGCTACTTACCTGTAACATACCTGCAACATGCAACCTACCTGCAACCCACCTGCAACCTATAACCTGCAACCTACCTGCAACCTGTAACCTACCTGCAACCTGCAACCTACCTGCAACCTACCTAGCACCTGAAACCTTTGCTACTCACCTGCAACCTTTGCTATTTACCTGCAACCTTTGCTACCTACCTACACCTTTCTATTACCGACCTTCAAACCCTTGTTCAAAGTCTCAAAACCTTGTAAAACCTGTCAGAAGCAAATAATTTGGAGCTATCCTGGCCCTCATAGCTCGACATAATCAGGTTCTTGCTTACCTTACTTTGTTAATTATGTGTGATTGTAATATCAACGATTTACCCTCATACAGCCCACATCACTAGAAGTTATTTTCCAGTTACTATCTGTGTACACAGTAAGTTTCCCTTCTTTGTTTTACCAATTCTCAGTTTAATCTCTCTGAAACATACCCTTTTCTATTTTCTCTTCTCTTTCTCTTTCTTGTACTATAAAGTTCTGCTACTGTAAATCTGTACTATGTAATGAGCACATGTTTGTATTGAATATATGTTTGTTGAACATATGTTTCAATCATGCAATTTAAGATTCTGTTTAATATTAAGATCGGAGAAAATAGTTATGCTCAGTGGATAGTAGTAGACATATCAGTAATCCCTTTATTAGGAATAATCTTGTTTTGCCTTAACTATTATAGAATTTTACAAACAATAATAACTTACAACGGTTTATTAGTCACATACCTATTATAAAACAAATAAAAACATTCTAAAACTAAAATAAATAAGCAAAGTGACAGTACTGTAGATCCTGGCGAAAGTTGGTATACTAGTATATACTAGTACTAGTATGTATACTAGTACTATCATATAAACTAGTATATACTAGTACTATGACATATACTAGTATATACTAATATATATACTAGTATATATACTAGTATTAATATATACTAGTATATATACTAGTATATACTAGTATATATACTAGTATATATTAGTATAAACTAGTATATATAATCGTATATATTAGTATATACCAGTATATATATTAGTACATACTAGTATATATACTAGTATATATTAATATATACTAGTATATATACTAGTATGTATACTAGTATGAACAAGCAGTACATACTAGTACTAGTATATACTAGTATATATATTAGTAAGTACTAGCATATACTAGTATAAACCATTATATATACTAGTATATATACGAGTATATACCAGTATATATATTAGAATATACTAGTATATATACTAGTATATATTAGTATAAACTAGTATATACTAGTATATATACTAGTATGAACTAGCAGTATATACTAGCACTAGTATATACTGTTAGTTCATACTAGTATATATACTAGTATATATACTAGTATATAAACTAGTACTAGTATATATACTAATAAAACTAGTACTAGTATATACTAGTACTAGTATATATACTAGTACTAGTTTATATACCAGCAAATATACTAGTATATACTAGTATGTACTAGTATGTACTAGTATGTACTAGTCTGTACTAGTATATATACTAGTACTAGTATACATACTAGTACTAGTATATACTCGTACTAGTACTAGTACATATACTAGTATATACCAGTATATATACTAGTATAAACAGTATATATTAGTACTAGTATATACTAGTATATACTCGTATATACTTGTATATACTAATATACTAGTATATACTACTACATATATACTAATATATACTAGTACCAGTATATAATGGTATATACTGGTACTAGTATATATACTAGTACCAGTATATACCAGTATATACTAGTACTAGTATATACTGACACTAGTATATACTAATATATACTAGTATATACTGGTAAATACTAGTACTAGTATATATACTAGTATATATAATAGTACTAGTATATATACCAGTATATAGACTAATATATAGTAGTATATATATACTAGTATATACTAGTACTAGTATATACTAGTATATATACTAGTATATACAAATGTATATACTGGTATATATACTAGTATATACTAATACTAATATATACTAGTACTAGTATATATACTAGTATATTCTAGTACTAGTATATGTACTAGTATATACTAGTACTATATACTAGTACTAGTATATATACTTGTATATATAGTTGTATATATACTAATACTAGTATATATACTACTATATATACTAGTACTAGTATATAGTACTAGTATATACTAGTACTAGTATATACTAGTATATATACTAGTACTAATATATATACTAGTACTAGTTTATAATAGTACTGGTATATACTAGTATATATACTAGTACTAGCATATACTAGTATATACCAGTATTAGTATATACTAGTACTAGTATATACTAGTATATACTAGTATTATATACTAGTACTGGTATATACTAGAATATACTAGTACTAGTATATATACTAGTATATTCTAGAATATACTAGAATATACTAGTACTAGTATATAATAGTACTAGTATATACTTGTATAAACTAGTATATATTAGTATATATTGGTATATACTAGTACTAGTATATACTAGTACTAGTATATACAGTATATATACTAGTATATATATACTAGTATATATACTAGTATTAGTATATACTAATATATATGCTAGTACTAGTACATATACTAATATATATACTGGTATATACTAGTACTAGTATATATACAAGTATTAATACCTGTATATACTAGTATATATACTTGTACTAGTATATACTAGTATATATACTAGTACTAGTATATACTAGTACTAGTATATATACTAGTATATACTAGTACTAGTATATATACTAGTATATACTAGTACTATATACTAGTAGTAGTATATATATCAGTATATATAGTAGTATATATACTAATACTAGTATATATACAACTATATATACTGGTATATATACTAGTAATAGTATGTAGTACTAGTATATACTAGTATATATACTAGTACTAATATATGTATTAGTACTAGTTTATACTAGTACTGGTATATACTAGTACAATTAGTAGTACTAGTATATACTAATATATATACTAGTATATACCAGTATAAGTATATACTAGTACTAGTATATACTAGTATATACTAGTACTACTAGTATATATTAGTACTAGTATACTAGTACTAGTATATTCTAATATATATACTAGTATATAGTACTAGTATATACTAGTACATATACTAGCATATACTAGTATATACTAATCAATACCAGTATTAATATATATATTAGTATAGACTAGTACTAGTATATACCAGTACTAGTATATATACTAGTATATACTAATACTAGTAGATACTAATACTAGTATATAGTAGTATATATTTTAGTATATACTAGTATATATACTAGTATATATTAGTATATACTCGTATATACTAGTATATATACTAATATGTACTCGCAGTATAAACTAGTACTAGTATATACTAGTATATATACTAGTATTTGTATATACTAGTATATACTAATACTAGTATATATACTAGTATATATACTAGTATATACTAGTACTCCTATATACTAGTATATAAACTAGTATATACTAATATATATACTAGTATATACTAATATATATACTAGTATATATACTAGTACTAGTATATACCAGTACTAGTATATACCAGTACTAGTATATATATTAGTATATACTAGTACTGGTATATACCAGTATTAGTATATACCAGTACTAGTATATATACAAGTATATACTAGTACTAGTATATACCCATACTTGTATATACTAGTACTAGTATATACTAGTACTGGTATATACCAGTAATAGTATATACCAGTACTAGTATATATACAAGTATATACTAGTACTAGTATATACCCATACTTGTATATACTAGTACTAGTATATACTCGTACTAATACTAGTACATATACTAGTATATATACTAGTATATACTAGTACTAGTATATACTCGTACTAGTACTAGTACATATACTAGTATATATATTAGTATATACTAGTTTATATTAATATAAATACTAGTATATACTAGTATGTACTAGTATATACTTGTATATACTACTATGTACTACTATATATATACTAGTATATACTAGTACTGGTATATACTAGTATATTCTGGTAAATACTAGTACTAGTATATGTACTAGTATATATACTAGTATATACTAGTACTAGTATATAAACTAGTATATAAGGTAATATATAGTAGTATATATATACTAGTATATACTAGTACTAGTATATACTAGTATATATACTAGTATATATACTGGTATTTATACTAGTACTAGTATATGTACTAGTAAATATACCAGTATATGTACTAGTACTAGTATATACTAGTACTAGTACATATACTAGTATATACTAGTATACATACTTGGTATGTACTACCAGTATGTACTAGAATACATACTTGGAATATTATTAGTACGTACTAGTATTTACTAGTAGTAGTAGTAGTACTATGTACTCGTAGTGCTAGTATTACTAGTTGTACTTACTAATACGAGTAGTACTAGTAGTACTGTTACTACTATGAGTTGTTCGGGTACTACAACTACTGGTACTAGTAGTACATGTACTAGTAGTAGTAATAATAGTATGTATATGTACAACTACTACTAGTATATACTACCCTTACTAGTACATAATATTACTACTACTGTTAATACTAGTATTACTAGTAGTACATACTAGTATGTACTACTAGTACTAGTATTAGTAGTACTATTATGTACTAGTAGTATGTACTACTATTACTAGAACTACTAGTACATACTAGTATTAGTAATTTTTATAGTACTAGTATGTACTAGTAGTGCAAGTATTATTAGTAGTACTTACTACTACAAGTCGTACTCGTAGTACTTATATTACTACGAGTAGTACTAGTAGTACTTGTACTACTACGAGTAGTACGAGTATTACTAGTAGTACATACTACTACTAGTAGTATTAGTAGAACTAGTACTACATGTACTACTAGTATGTACTGCTACTACATACTAGTAGTATTAATACATACTACTAGTACTACTACTAGTTCATGTACTATGACTACTACTAATAGTTGTAGTACTCGTACTACTCGTAGTAGTACGTAGTACTAAAAATACTAGCATTACTAGTACATACTACTACTACTACTAGTACATATTAGTATGTACTACTAATACTCCAAGTATGTATTCTAGTACATACTTGTAGTACATATTAGTAAGTTCACTATTAGTGCTAGTATGTACTTCTTGTAGAATTAGTACATCTAGTATTTCTACTAATACTACGAGTATTAGTACTAATACTACTAGTATGTACTGCTAGTACATACTAGTTGTACATGTAAAACTAGTTCTACTAGTACTAGTAGTAGTAGTATGTACTACTAATAACACTCGTACTACTCGTAGAAGTAGAAGTACTACTAGTACTACTCGTAGTAGTACAAGTACTACTAGTACTACTCGTAGTAGTAAGTACTATTAGTAATACAAGCACTACTAGTACATACTAGTAACACTACTAGTACTAGTATGTACTAATAGTGCTAGTACTAGTAGTTTATACTACTTGTACATAATAGTACTACTAATACTAGCACGGGTAGTATATATTAGTATGTACTAGTTGTTTAGTACGTGTAGTATATATTAGTATGTACTAGTTGTTTTGACTACTAGTACTACTAGTATGTACTAATAAGATGTACTAGTAGTAGTTGTACTAGTACATACAACTAGTACTACTACTAGTACATGTACTACTACTACCAGTAGTTCTAGAACTCGTACTATTCATAGTAGTACAAGTACTACTAGTACTACTCGTATTAGTAATTACTACAAGTAATACTAGCACTACTAGTACATACCACTACTACTACTACTAGTACATACTAGTATGTACTACTTATACTCCAAGTATGTATTCTTGTACATACTTGTTGTACATACTAGTAAGTACTATTAGTACTAGTATGTACTACTAGTAAAATTAGTACTTCTAGTACTAGTACTAGTACTATTAGTATTTGTACTAATACTACTAGTGTGTACTGCTAGTACATACTTTTAGTACATGCAGAACTTGTTCTACTAGTACTACTAGTAGTAGTATCTACTACTAGTAATACTCGTACTACTCGTAGTAGTACAAGTACTACTAGTATACTCGTAGTAGTAAGTACTATTAGTAATACTAGCACAACTAGTACATACTAGTACTAGTAACACTACTAGTACTAGTATGTACTAGTAATGGTAGTACTAATAGTATATACTACTAGTACATAATAGTACTTCTAATACTAGTATTAGTAGTACAAACTAGTGTGCACTACTAGTAATACTAGTACTAGCAGTAGTACTAGTATGTACTATTAGTGGTAGTACTAGTAGTACATACTACTAGTACATAATAGTACTTCTAATACTAGTACTAGTAGTACAAACTAGTATGTACTACTAGTAAAACTAGTACTAGCAGTAATATTACTTGTCTATACAACTATTACTACTAGTATGTACTAATAATATGTACTAGTTGTAGTTGTAGTTGTACCTGTACATACTACTAGTACTACTACAAGTTCATGTAGTACTACTACCAGTAGTTGTAGTACTCGTACTACCAGTAGTTGTAGTACTCGTACTACCAGTAGTTGTAGTACTCGTACTACTCAGAGTAGTACAAGTACTACTCGTAGTAGTACAAGTACTACTAGTACTACTCGTAGTTGTATAACTACTAGTACTACTAGCAGTAGTACTAGTAGTAGTAATATTTGTACTAGTGAGGGTAGTATATATTAGTATATACTAGTCTATACTACTAGTATGTACTAATAATATATTCTAGTAGAATTAGTATGTACTATTTGTACTAGTATGTATTACTAGCAGAATTAGTACTTTTAGTACTAATACTACGAGTTTGTACTGCTAGTACATACTAGTAGTACATGTAGAACTAGGTCTACTAGTACTACTAGTAGTAGTATGTACTAATAGTAACACTCGTACTACTCGTAGTAGTACAAGTACTACTAGATCTACTCGTAGTAGTACAAGTACTACTAGTACTACTCGTAATAGTAAGTACTACAAGTAATACTAGAACTACTAGTACATACTACTACTAGTAACACTACTAGTACTAGTATGTACTAGTAGTGCTAGTACTAGTTGTACATACTACTAGTACATAGTAGTACTACTAATACTAGTACTAGTAGTACATACAAGTATGTACTACTAAAAATACTAGTACCAGCAGTAGTACTAGTAGTAGTAATATTATATACTAGTACGAGTAGTATATATAAGGATGTACTACTTGTCTATACTACTAGTACTACTTGTATGTACTAATAAAATGTACTAGTAGTAGTTGTACTAGTACATACTACTAGTACTACTACTAATTCTTGTACTACTAATACATGTACTAGTTCTACTAGTAATACTAGTAGTAGTATGTACTTCTAGTAATACTCGTACTACTCGCAATAGTACAAGTACTATTAGTACTACTCGTAGTAGTACATGTAGTACTAGTACTATTGTAGTAGTAAGTACTACTAGTAATACTAGTACTACTAGTACATCTTAGTACAAGTAGTTTTACTAGTACTAGCACGACTAGTACATACTAGTACTAGTAGTGTTACTAGTACTAGTATGTACTAATCATGCTAGTACTAGTTGTACATACTACTAGTACATAATAGTACTACTAATACTAGTACTGTAGTACATACTAGTATGTACTACAAGTAATACTAGTACTCACAGTAGTACTAGTAGTAGTACTATTATGTACTAGTACGAGTAGTATATATTAGTATGTACTACTTGTCTATACTACTAGTACTACTCGTTGTAGAACAAGTACTACTAGTACTACTCGTTGTAGTACAGTAGTACTAGTACTACTCAAGGTAGTAAGTACTACTAGTAATACTAGCACTACTAGTACATACTACTACTACTACTACTAGTACATACTAGTATGTACTACTAATACTCTAATTATGTATTCTAGTACATACTTGTAGTACATACTAGTAAGTATTATTAGTACTAGTAAGTACTATTAGTACAAGTATTAACTGGAAGTAGTAGTACAAGTACTAGTAGTAGTACTAGTAGTATGTACTAATACAACTACTACTAGTACATGTTATTAGTACATACTAGTAGTACTTGTAGTATAGACAACTAGTACATACTAATATATACTACCCGTACTAATACATAATATTACTACTACTAGTACCACTGCTAGTACTAGTATTACTAGTAGTACATACTAGTATGTACTACTAGTACTAGTATTAGTAGTACTATTATGTACAAGTAGTATATACTACTAGTACAAGTAGTAGTGTTACTAGTACTAATATGTACTAGTAGTGCTAGTATTACTAGTAGTGCTAGTATTACTAGTAGTACTTACTAGTACAAGTATATACTACTAGTACTAGCACTACTAGTACATACTAGTATTAGTAGTGTTACTAATACTAGTATGTACTAGTAGTACTTGTATTACTAATAGTACTGACTACTACGAGTAGTACTAGTAGTACTTGTAC
The DNA here is from genome assembly GCF_054954075.1 of Amborella trichopoda. Taxonomy (NCBI): domain Eukaryota; kingdom Viridiplantae; phylum Streptophyta; class Magnoliopsida; order Amborellales; family Amborellaceae; genus Amborella; species Amborella trichopoda. Next base: position 26,078,205 of record NC_142344.1, read on the forward strand.
TACTACCAGTAGTACTAGTAGTACTTGCACTTCTACGAGTAGTGCGAGTTGTATTAGTAGTACATACTACCACTAGTAGAACTAGTATAACTAGTTTTACATGTAATACTAGTATGTATTAGCAGTACATACTAGTAATATTAGTACTATTACTAGTAGTATTAGTACTAGTTCTAGAAGTACTAATTCTACTAGTAGTACATATTAGTACTAATAGTACTTAATAGTATGTATTACAAGTATGTACTAGAATACATACTTGGAGTATTAGTAGTACATACTAGTAGAAGTAGTAGTAGTTTGTACTAGTAGTAGTAGTAGTTTGTACTAGTAGTAGTAGTAGTAGTAGTTTGTACTAGTACATAATATTACTACTACTAGTGCTACTGCTAGTACTAGCATTACTAGTAGTACATACTTGTATGTACTATTAGTACTAGTAGCAGTAGTACTATTATGTATTAGTAGTATGTACTAGTAGTACAAGCACTATTAGTACTAGTAGTGTTACTAGTACTAGTACGTACTAGTAGTGCAAGTATTACTAGTAGTACTTACTATTACGAGTAGTACTAGTATTACTAGTAGTACATACTACTTCTTGTAGAACTATTTCTACATGTACTACTAGTATGTACTAGCAGTACATACAAGTAGTATTAGTATGAATACTAGTTGTATTAGTACTTGTATTAAAAGTACTAATTCTACTAGTAGTACATACTGGTATTAATAGTACTTACTAGTACGTACTACAAGTATGTACTATAATACAAACTTGGAGTATTAGTAGTACATACTAGTATGTACTAGTAGTAGTAGTAGTATGTACTATAATACAAACTTGGAGTATTAGTAGCACTTACTAGTATGTACTAGTAGTAGTAGTAGTATGTACTATAATACAAACTTGGAGTATTTGTAGTACATACTAGTATGTACTAGTAGTAGTAGTATGTACTAGTAGTGCTAGTAGCACTAGTAGTATAGACAAGTAGTACATACTAATATATACTACTCGTACTAGTACATAATATTACTACTATTACTAGTACTACTGCTAGTACTAGTATTACTAGTAGTACATACTAGTATGTTTTACTAGTAGTAGTATTAGTAGTGCTATTATGTTCTAATAGTATGTACTATTAGTACTAGCACTATTAGTACACTACTAGTACTAGTATGTACTAGTAGTGCTATTATTACTAGTATTACTTACTACTACGAGTAGTACTAGTAGTACTTGTACTACTACGAGTAGTACTTGTACTACTACGAGTAGTACTTGTACTACAACGAGTAGTACGAGTACTATAACTACTGCTAGTAGTAGTACATGTACTAGTAGTATCTACTAGTACAACTACTACTAGTACATATTTTCACTACATACTACTAGTACTAGTAGTATAGACAAGAAGTTCATACTAATATATACTACCCGTACTAGTACATAATATTACTACTACTCGTACTACTTCTAGTACTAGTTTTACTAGTAGTACATACTAGTATGTACTACTCGTAGTAGTATTAGTAGTACAATTATGTTCTAGTAGTATGTACTACTAGTACTAGCTCTACTAGTACATACTAGTACTAATAGTATTACTAGTATTAGTATGTACTAGTAGTGCTGGTATTACTAGTAGTACTTACTACTACAAGTAGTACTAGTTGTACTTGTACTACAACAAGTAGTACTAGTAGTACTTATATTACTACGAGTAGTACGAGTACTACAACTACAGGTAGTTGTAGTACATGAACTACTAGTAGTACTAGTAGTATGTACTAGTACAACTACTACTAGTACACATTATCAGTACATACTAGTTGTACTAGTAGTTTAGACAAGTAGTACATACTAATATATACTACCCGTACTAGTACATATTATTACTACTACTAGTACAACCGCTAGTACTTGTATTAATTGTAGTACATACTAGTATGTACTACTAGTACTAGCACTACTAGTACATACTAGTACTAGTAGTGTTATGTACTAGTAGTGGTAGTATTACTAGTAGTACTTACTACTACGAATAGTACTAGTAGTACGAGTATTACAAGTAGTACATACTACTAATAATAGTACTAGTTGAACTAGTTCTACATGTACTAGTAGTATTAGTACTAATAATAGTAGTATTAGTACTGGTTTGTACTAATATAACTTCCAGTACTTACTACTACGAGTAGTACTAATAGTACTTGTACTACTATGAGTAGTATTTGTACTACTACGAGTAGTATTTGTACTACTACGAGTAGTACGAGTATTACCAGTAGTACATACTATTACTAATAGTATTAGTAGAACTAGTAATATTAATACTAGTACTAGAAGTATTTATTCTACTAGTAGTACATACTAGTACTTACTAGTATGAACTACAAGAATGTACTAGAATACTTACTTGGAGTATTAGTAGTATATACTAGTATGTACTAGTAGTAGTAGTAGTAGTATGTACTAGTAGTAGTAGTAGTAATATGTACTAGTAGTGCTAGTATTACTAGTAGTACTTACTACTACGAGTAGTACTAGTAGTACTTATACTACTACGAGTAGTACTAGTAGTGCTTGTACTAGTACTAGTATGTACTACTACTAGTGTTACTGCTAGTACTAGTTTTAGTAGTACTATTATGTACTAGTAGTATGTACTACTAGTACTAGCACGACTAGTACATACTAGTACTAATAGTGCTACTAGTACTAGTATGTACTAGTAGTTCTAGTATTACTAGTAGTACTTACTACTACGAGTAATACTAGTCGTACTTGTACTACTACGAGTAAAACTAATAGTATTTGTACTACTACGAGTAGTACGAGTATTACTAGTAGTAGAAGTACTAATACTAAAAGTACTAGTAGTAGAAGTACTAGTTTTAATACTAGTAGTATTACTACTAGTAGTACTAGAAGTATTAATACTTCATACTAGTAGTATTAGTACTAATACTAGTAGTATTAGTACAAGTACTAGAAGTACTAATTCGACTAGTGGTTCATACTAGTACTAATAGTACTTATTAGTATGTAGTACAAGTAGGTACTAGAATACGTACTTGGAGTATTAGTAGTATATACTAGTATATACTACCCGTACTAGTAGTCCTACTAGAACTAGTTCTACATGTACTTACTACTACTAGTAATTACTACTACTAGTAGTTCTAATAGAACTAGTTCTACATGTACTACTAGTATGTACTAGCAGTACATACTAGTAGTATTAGTACTAATACTACTAGTATTAGTACTAGTCTTAAAAGTACTAATTCTACTAGTTGTACATACTAGTACTAATAGTACTTACTAGTATACACTACAAGTATGTACTAGAATACATACTTGGAGTATTAGTAGTACATACTAGTATGTACTAGTATTAGTAGTAGTAGTATGTACTAGTATTACTAGTATTACTTGTAATACTTACTACTACGAGTAATACTGGACTACTTGTACTACTGCGAGTAGTACTAGTAGTACTTGTACTACTACGACTAGTGGTAGTACTACAACTACTGGTAGTAGTAGTAGTAGTATGTACTAGTACAACTATTACTAGTAGTAGTACTAGTAGTATGTACTAGTACAACTACTACTAATAGTAGTACTAGTTGTATGCACTAGTACAATAATTACTAGTACATATTATAAGTACATACTACTAGTACTTGTAGGATAGACAAGTAGTACATACTAATATATACTACCCGTACTAGTACATTAAATTACTAATATTATTACTACTGCTAGTACTAGTATTAGTAATACTATTATGTACTAGTAGTATGTGCTACTAGTACTAGCACGACTAGTATATACTAGTACTAGTAGTGTTACTAGTACTAGTATGTACTAGTAGTGCTAATATTACTAGTAATACTTACTACTACGAGTAGTATTAGTAGTACTTGTACAACTACGAGTAGTACTAATAGTACGAGTAGTACATACACTACTAGTTGTACTAGTTCTACATGTACTACTAGTATGTACTATGAGTATATACTTGTAGTATTAGTACTAATACTAGTAGTATTAGTACTGGTACTAGTAGTATTAGTACAAGTAGTATTAATACTAGTTTTAGTACTAGTAGTATTAGTATTAGTACTAGATGTACTAATTCTAATAGTAGTACATACTAGTACTATCAGTACTTATTAGTATGTACTAGAATACATACTTGAAGTATTAGTAGTACATATTAGTATGTAGTAGTAGTAGTAGTATATACTAGTAGTGCTAATAGTACCAGTAGTACTTACTACTACAAGTCGTTGTAGTAGTACTTTTACTACTACGAGTAGTCATGGTAGTACTTGTACTACTACGAGTAGTACGAGTATAACAACTACTGGTAGTAGTAGTACATGTACAAGTAGTAGTACTAGTAGTATGTACTAGTACAACTACTACTAGTACATATTATTAGTACATACCAGTAGTACTAGTAGTATAAACAAGTAGTATATACTAATATATACTACCCGTACTAGTAAATAATATTACTACTACTAAAACTACTGCTAGTACTAGTATTACTAGTAGTACATACTAGTATGTACTACTAGTATTAGTACTAGTAGTACTGTTATGTACTAGTAGTATGAACTACTAGTACTAGCACGACTAGTATGTACTAGTACTAGTAGTTTGACTAGTACTAGTATGTACTAGTAGTGCAAGTATTACTAGTAGTACTAACTACTACGTGAGTACAAGTAGTACTTGTACTACTACGAGTAGTATTAGTAGTACTTGTACTACTACGAGTAGTACGAGTAGTATTAATAGTACATACTACTACTAGTAGTACTAGTAGAACTAGTTCTACATGTACTACTAGTAGTACTAGTAGAACTAGTTCTACATGTACTACTAGTATGTACTGACAGTACATACTAGTAGTATTGTTACTAATACTAGTAGTATTAGTACTAGTATTAGAAGTACTAATTCTACTAGCAGTACATACTAGTTTTAATAGTACTTACTAGTATTTATTACAAGTATGTACTAGAACACATACTTTGAGTATTAGTAGTACATATTAGTATGTACTAGTAGTATGTACTAGTCGTGCTAGTATTACTAAAAGTACTTACTACTACTACGAGTAGTACTAGTAGTACGTGTACTACTACGAGTAATACGAGTACTACAACTACTGGTAGTTGTAGTACATGTACTTGTAGTAGTACTAGTAGTGTGTACTAGTACAACTACTACTAGTATATATTATTAGTACATACTAGTAGTTCTAGTTCCATAGAAAAGTAGTACATATTAATATATACTACCCGTACTAGTACATGAGATTACTACAACTAGTACTATTGTTAGTACTAGTATTACTAGTAGTACATACTAGTATGTACTCTTAGTATTAATATTAGTAGTATTATTATGTACTAGTAGTATGTACAACTAGTACTTGCATTACTTGTAGATACTATTACGAGTAGTTTTACTAGTACTAGTATTTTCTAGTAGTGCTAGTAAAACTAGTAGTACTTACTACTACGTGTAGTACTAGTAGTACTTGTACTACTACGAGTATTACTAGTAGTACTTGTAGTACTACGAGTAGTACGAGTATTACTAGTTGTACATACTACTAATAATAGTACTAGTAGAACTTTTTCTACATGTACTACTAGTATGTACTAGAAGTACATACTAGTAGTATTTGTACTAATACTAGTAGTATTAGTACTGGTACTAGAAGTACTAATTCTACAAGTAGTACATACTTGTACTAGTAGTACTTACTTGTACGTACAACAAGTATGTACTAGAATACAAACTTGGAGTATTAGTAGTACATACTAGTAAGTAATAGTAGTAGTATATACTAGTAGTGCTAGTATTACCAGTACTACTTACTACTACGAGTCGTACTTGTAGTACTTGCACTACTACGAGTAGTACTAGTAGTACTTACTAGTACTAATGGTATCTACTAGTATGTACTACAAGTATGTACTAGAATACATACTTGGAGTATTAGTACTACATACTATTATGTGCTAGTAGTAGAAGTAGTAGTAGTATGTACTAGTAGTGCTAGTATTACTAGTAGTACTTACTACTACGAGTAGTCCTAGTAGTACTTGTACTACTACGAGTAGTACTAGTAGTACGAGTAATACTACGAGTAGTACGAGTACTACAACTACTGGTAGTTGTTGTACTAGTAGTATGTAAGAGTACAACTACTACTAGTACATATTATTAGATCATGCTAGTAGTACTAATATATACTACCCGTACTAAGACATAATATAACTACTACTAGTATTACTTCTACTACTAGTAAGTACTATTAGTACTAGTATTAGTAGTACTATTATGTACTAGAAGTATGTACTATTAGTACTAGCACTACTGGTTTTAATATTACTAGTAGTACTTACTACTACGAGTAGTACTAGTAGTACTTGTACTTGTAGTATTAGTATTAATACTAGTAATATTAGTACTAGTACTAGAAGTACTACATCTACCAGTAGTTCATACTAGTACTAATAGTACTTACTAGTACGTACTAAAAGTATGTACTAGAATTCATATTTGGAGTATTAGTAGTGCATACTAGTAGTATGTACTAGTTGTAATTGTATTATGTTCTAATTGTAATTGTACTAGTACAAGTAGTACTAGTAGTACTTGTACCACTACTAGTAGTACTAAAAGTACTTGTACTACAATAAGTAGTACTAGAGATACTTGTACTACTACGAGCAGTACGAGTACTACAACTACTGGAAGTAGTAGTACATGTATTAGTAGTAGTACTAGTAGTATGTACTAGTACAACTACTACTAGTACATTTTATTAGTACGTACAAGTAGTACTAGTAGTATAGACAAGTAGTACATCCTAATATATACTACCAGTACATGTATTAGTAATTACAACCAGTAATACTAGCACTACTAGTACATACCACTACTACTAATACATACTAGTATGTACTACTAATACTCCAAGTAAGTATTCCAGTACATACTTGTAGTACATACTAGTAAGTACTATTTGTACTAGTATGTACTACTAGTAGAATTAGTACTTCTAGTACTAGTACTATTACTACTAGTATTTGTGTTAATACTACTAGTATGTACTGCTAGTACATACTTATAGCACATGCAGAACTAGTTCTACTAGTACTACTAGTAGTAATATCTACTACCAGTAATACTCGTACTACTCGTAGTTGTACAAGTACTGCAAGTACTACTCGTACTACTCGTAGTAGTAAGTACTACTAGTAATACTTACACTACTAGTACATACTAATACTAGTAACACTACTAGTACTAGTGTGTACTAGTAGTGGTAGTACAAGTAGTACATACTACTAGTACATAATAGTACTACTAATACTAGTACTACTCGTAGTAGTACAAGTACTGCTAGTTCTACTCGTAGTAGGAAGTACAACTAGTAATACTAGCACTACTAGTACATACTACTACTACTATTACTACATACTAGTATGTACTACTAATACTCCATGTATGTATTCTAGTACATAATTCTAGTACATACTAGTAAGTATTATTGGAACTAGTATGTATTATTAGTAGAGTTAGAACTTTTAGTACTATTAATATTAGTACTAATACTACTAGTATGTACTGCTAGTACATACTAGTAGTATTAGTACTAATACTACTAGTTTGTACTGCTAGTACATACTAGTAGTTCATGTAGAACTTGTTCTATTAGTACTACTTGTAGTAAAATGTACAACTAATAATACTGGTACTACTCGTAATATTACAAGTACTACTAGTACAACTCGTGGTAGTACAAGTACAACTTGTACAACTCTTAATAGTACAAGTACTACTAGTGCTACTTATAGTAGACAAGTACTACTAGTACTACTCGTAGTAGTACAAGTACTACCAGTACTACTCGTAGTAGTAACTAATACTAGTACATACTAGTACTAGTAATACTGCTGTACTAGTATGTACTAGTAGTTCTAGTACTAGTAGTACATACTACTAGTGCATAATAGTACTACTAATACTAAGACTAGTAGTGCATACTAGTATGTACTACTAATAATACAAGTACTAGCAGTAGTACTAAAAATAGTAGTATTATGTACTAGTACGGGCAGTCTATATTAATATGTACTACTTGTCTATACTACTCGTACTACTAGTATGTATTAACAATATGTACTAGTAGTAGTTGTACTAGTACAATCTACTAGTACTACTACTAGTACATGTACTACTACTACCAGTAGTTGTAGTGCTCGTACTACTCGTAGTAGTACAAGTACTACTAGTACTACTCGTAGTAGTACAAGCACTATTAGTACTACTCGTAGTAGTACAAGTACTACTAGTACTTCTTATAGTAGTACTAGTACTACTAGTACTACTCGTAGTTGTACAAGTACTACTCGTAGTAGTAAGACTACTAGTAATACTAGCACTACTAGTACATACTATTACTACTAGTAGTACATACTAGTATGTACTACTAATACTCCAAGTATGTATTCTAGTACATACTTGTAGTACATACTAGTAAGTTCTATTAGTACTAGTATGTACTATTAGTACAGGTAGAACTAGTTCTACTAGTACTACTAGAAGTATTATGTACTACAAGAAATACTCGTACTACCCGTAGTAGAAATACTCGTACTACTCGTAGTTTTACAAGTACTACTCGAAGTTATACAAGTACTACTCGTAATACTAGCACTACTAGCAAATACTACTACTACTATTAGTACATACTAGTATGTACTACTAATACTCCAAGTATGTACTCTAGTACATACTTGTAGTACATACTAGTAAGTTCTATTAGTACTAGTATGTACTATTAGTATAGGTAGAACTAGTTCTACTAGTACTACTAGAAGTAGTATGTACTACTAGAAATACTCGTACTACTCGTAGTAGTAAGTACTACTAGTAATACTAGTACTACTAGTACATACTAGTACTAGTAACACTACTATTACAAGTATGTACTAGTAGTGCTAGTACTAATAGTACAAACTACTAGTACATAATAGTACCACTAATACTAGTACCAGTTGTACATTCTTGTAGGTACTCTGACTAATACTAGTACTAGCAGTAGTACTAGTAGTAGTAATATTATGTACTAGTACGGGTATTATATATTAGTAAGTTCTACTTGTCTATGCTCTTAATACTACTAGTATATACTAATCATATGTACTAGTAGTAGTTGTACTAGTACAAAGTAATAGTACGACTACTTGTACATATACTACTACTACCAGTAGTTGTAGTACTCATGCTACTTGTAGTAGAAAGTAATACTTGTAATACTAGCACTTCTAGTACATACTAGTACTAGTAACACTATTAGTATTAATATGTACTAGTAGTGCTAGTATTAGTAGTACATACTACTAGTACATAATAGTAATACTAATACTAGTACTAGTAGTACATACTCGTACGTACTACTAAAAATACTAGTACTAGCAGTAGTACTAATAGTGGTAATAATATGTACTAGTATGCGTAGTATATATTAGTATGTACTACATGTCCATACTACTAGTACTACAAGTAATAATATGTACTAGTAGTAGTTGTACTAATACGTACTACTAGTACTACGACTAGTACATGTACTACTACTACCAGTAGTTGTAGTATTCGTACTACTCGTAGTAGTACAAGTACTACTAGTACTACTCGTAGTAGTGCAAGTACTACTAGTACTACTCGTAGTAGTACAAGTACTATTAGGACTACTCGTAGTAGTAAGTACTACTAGTAATACTAGAACTACTAGTACATACTACTACTACTAGTAGTACATACTAGTATGTACTATTAATACTTTGTATTCTAGTACACACTTTTAGTACATACTAGTAAGTACTATTAGTACTAGTATGTACTACTAGTAGAATTAGTACTTTTAGTACTAGTACTAATACTACTAGTAATAGTACTAATACTACTAATATGTACTGCTAATACATTCTAGTAGTACTGAGGAACTAGTTCTACTAGTTCTACTTGTAGTAGTATGTACTACTAGTAATACTCGTACTACTCGGAGTAGTACAAGTACTATTATTACTACTCGTAGTAGTACAAGTACTACTTGTACTACTCGTACAAGTACTACTAGTACTACTCGTAGTAGTACAAGTAGTACTTGTACTCTCGTAGTAGTGAGTACTACTAGTAATACTAGTACTGCGAGTACATACTAGTACTGGTAACACTACTAGTACTAGTTCGTACTAGTCGAGCTAGTACTAGTAGTACATACTACTAGTACATAATCGTACTACTAATACTAGTACATACTAGTAGTAGTAATATTATTTACTAGTACGGGTAGTATATATTATTATGTACTACCTGTCTATACTATTAGTACTACTGGTATGTACTAAAATTATGTACTAGTAGTAGTTGTATTAGTACATACTACTAGTATTACTACTAGTACATGTACTACTACTACCAGTAGTTGTTGTACTCGTACTACTCGTAGTAGCACAAGTACTACTAGAACGACTCGTAGTAGAAAGTACTACTGGAAATATTACCACTACTAGTATATACTACTACTACTACTAGTAGTACATACTAGTATGTACTGCAAACACTCCAAGTATGTATTCTAGAACATACTTGTAGTACATACTAGTAAGTACTATTAGTACTAGTATGTACTACTATTAGAATTAGTACGTCTAGTACTAGTACTAATACTACTAGTATTAATACTAATACTACTCGTGTGTACTCCTAGTACATACTAGTAGTACATGTAGAACTAGTTCTACTAGTACAACTAGTAGTGTATGTACTACTCGTACTACTAGTAGTACTCGTAGTAGTACAAGTACTACTAGTACTACTCGTAATAGTAAGTATTACTAATAATATTAGTACTACTAGTACATACTAGTACTAGTAACACTACTAGTACTAGTATATACTAGTCGTGCTAGTACTAGTAGTACATAATAGCACTACTAATACTAGTAGTAACAATAGTACTAATAGTGTAATGTAATGTACTAGTATGGGTAGTATATATTAGTATGTATTACTTGTCTGTCCTACTAGTACTACTAGTTTGTACTAATAATATGTACTAGTAGTAGTTGTACTAGTACATACTACTAGTACTACTACTAATAGTAGTTGTATTAGTACATACTACTAGTACTACTAGTAGTAGTAGTAGTTGTACTAGTACATACTACTAGTACTACTACTAGTAGTAGTAGTTGTACTAGTACATACTACTAGTACTACTACCAGTAGTTGTAGCACTCGTACTATTCGTAGTAGTACAAGTACTACTCGTAGTAGTACAAGTACTACTAGTATTACTCGTAGTAATAAGTACTACTAGTAATACTAGCAATACTGGTACATACTACTACTACTTCTACTACTAGTACATACTAGTATGTACTACTACTACTCCAAGTATGTATTTTAGTACATACTTGTAGAACATACTAGTAAGTACTATTAGTACTAGTATGTACAACTGGGAGAATTGGAACTTCTAAGACTAGTACTAATACTACTAGTATTTACTGCTAAAACATACTAGTAGTACATGTAGAACTAGTTCTAGTAGAACTACTAGTAATAATAGGTACTAATAGTAGTAGGTACATATAGAACAAGTTCTACAAGAACTAATAGTACGGGTAGCATATACTAGTATGTACTACTAATACTCCAAGTATGTATTCTAGTACTTACTTGGAGTACATACTAGTAAGTACTATTAGTACTAGTATGTACCACAAGTAGAATTAGTACTTCTAGGGTTAGTACTAACATTACTAGTATATAGTAATAGTATTTCTAATACTACTAGTACTAATACTACTCGTATTAGTACTAGTACTTCTACTACTAGTACTTCTAGTATTAGTACTTCTACTATTAGTAATACTCGTACTACTCGTAGTAGTACAAGTATTATTAGTACTACTCGTAGTAGTACAAGTACTACTTGTACTACTCGTAGTAGTACAAGTACTACTTGTACTACTCGTAGTAGTACAAGTACTACTTGTACTACTCGTAGTAGTAATTACTACTAGTAATACTAGCATTACTAGTATTAGTACATACTACTAGTACATTATAGTACTACTAATACAAGTACTAGCAGTAGTACACGTAGTGGTACCTACTAGTTCTAGTACGAGTAGTATATATTAGTATGTACTACTACTACCAGTAGTTGTAGTACTCGTACTATTCGTAGTAGTACAAGCACTACTAGTACTACTCGTAGTAGTATAAGTACTACTAGTACTACTCGTAGTAGTAAGTACTACTAGTAATACTAGCACTACTAGAACATACTACTACTACTAGCACATGCTAGTATATACTACTAATAATCCAAGTATGTATTCTAGTACATACTTGTAGTACATACTTGTAAGTACTAGTATGTACTACTAGTAGAATTAATACTTCTAGTACTAGTACTAATATTACTAGTTCTGCTAGTACTACTAGTAGTCGTATGTAATACTAGCAATACTCGTACTACTCGTAGTAGTACTTGTACTACTTCTAGTAGTATAAGTACTACTCGTAGTAGTACAAGTACTACTCGTAGTAGTACAAGTACTACTCGTAGTAGTACAAGTACTACTCATAATAGTACAAGTACTACTAGTACTACTCGTTGTAGTAAGTACTACTCGTTGTAGTAAGTACTGCTAATTATACTAGTACTACTCGTACAAACCAATACTAATACCTAAGTATTAGTTTTAATACAACTAATACATGTAGAACTACTTCTACTAGTGCTATTATTAGTAGTATGTACTACTAGTAATACTCGTACTACTCATAGTAGTACAAGTACATACTTGTACTACTCAAAATAGTATAAGTACTATTAGTACTACTCGCAGTAGTAAGTACTACTAGTAATACTACCACTACTAGTATAAAGTAGTATAAATAACACTACTAGTACTAGTATGTACTAGTAGTGCTAGTACAAGTATAACATACTAGTATGTACTACTATTACTACAAGTACTAGCAGTAGTACTAGTAATAGTAATAATTTGTACTAGTACGGGTAGTATATATTAATATGTACTACTTATCTATACTACTAGTACAACTAGTATGTACTGATAATATGTACTTGTAGTAGTTGTACAAGTACACACTACTAGTACTACTACTAGTTCATGTACTACTACTACCAGTAGTTGTAGTACTTGTACTACTCGTAGAAATACAAGTACTACTACAAGTTCATGTACTACTGCTACCAGTAGTTGTAGTACTCGTACTACTCGTAGTAATACAAGTACTACTAGTACTACTCGTAGTAGTATAAGTACAACTAGTACTACTCGTAGTAGTACGTACTACTAGTAATACTAGCACTACTTGTACATAGTAGTACTACTACTACTAGCAATACTAGCACTACTTGTACATAGAAGTACTACTACTACTAGTAATACTAGCACTACTTGTACATAGTAGTAGTACTACTACTAATACTCCAAGTATGTATTCTAGTACATACTTGTAGTACATACTAGTAAGTACTATTTGTATTAGTATGTACTACTAGTAGAATTAGTATTTCTAGTACTAGTACTAATACTACTACTATGTACTGCTAGTACATACTAGTAGTACATGTAGAACAAGTTCTTTTAGTACTACTCGTAAGAGTACAGGTACTATTAGTACTACCCGTTGTAGAACAAATACTGTCAGTACTACACATAGTAGTAAGTATTACTAGTAATACTAGCATTATTAGTACATACTAGTACTAGAAACACTACTAGTACTAGTAGTGTAAGTACTAGTAGTACATACTACTGGTACATAATAGTACTACTATTACTAGTATTAGTAGTACATACTAGTATGTACTACTATTAATACTAGTACTAGCAGTAGTACTAGTAGTAGTAATACTATATACTAGTATGGGTAGTATATATTAGTATATACTACATGTCTATACTACTAGTACTACCAGTATGTACTAATAATATGTACTCGTAGTAGGTGTACTAGTACATACTACTCGTAGTAGTACTAGTACATGTACTATTACAACCAGTAGTTGTAGTACTCGTATTACTCGTAGTAGTACAAGTACTACTGGAAGTAGTATAAGTACTATTAGTACTACTCGTAGTAGTAAGTACTACTAGCATTACTAGCACTACTAGTACATACTACTACTACTACTACTAGTACATACTACTACTACTACTACTAGTACATACTAGTATGTACTATTAATTCTCCAAGTATTTATTCTAGTACATACTTGTAGTACATACTAGTACGTACTTTTAGTACTAGTATGTACCACAAGTACAATTCATACTTCTAATAGTAGTACTAATACTACTAACATTAGTTCTAATACTACTAATATTAGTACTAATACTACTAGTATGTACTGCTAGTACATAATAATAGTACATGTGGAACTAGTTCTACTAATACTACTACTAGTTGTATGTACTACTAGTAATAATCGTACTACTCGTAGTAGTACCAGTACTACTAGTACTACTCGTATTAATAAGTACTGCTCGTAATACAAGCACTGCTAATACATACTAGTACTATTAGTATGTACTAATAATATGTACTAGTAGTAGTTGTACTAGTACGAACTACTAGTACTACAACTACCAGTAGTTGTAATACTCGTACTGCTCGTAGTAGTATAAGTACTACTAGTACTACTCGTAGTACTACAAGTACTACTACTAATACTAGCACTACTAGAACATACTATTACTATTACTACTAGTACATACTAGTATGTACTACTAATTCTCCAAGTATGTATTCTAGTACATACTTGTAGTACATACTAGTAAGTACTATTAGTACTAGTATGTACTACTTGTACAGACTAGTCGTACTTATATAACTAGTTCTACTACTACTACTACTACTACTAGTATGTACTACTTGTAATACTCGTACTACTCGTAATAATACAAGCACTACTAGTACTACTTGTAGTACTACAAGTACTATTAACACTACTAGTAGTAGTAAGTACTACAAGAATACTAGCACTACTAGTACATACTGGTACTAGTAAAACTACTAATACTAATATGTACTAGTAGTGCTAGTACTAGTAGTATATACTAGTACGTACTACTAGTATTACTAGTATTAGTAGTAGTACTAGTAGTAATAAAATCATGTACTACTTGTCTATATTACTAGTACTACTAGTATGTACTACTTGTCTATATTAATATGTACTACTTGTCTATATTAGTATGTACTACTTGTATTAGTATGTACTACTTGTCTATATTATTATGTACTACTTGTCTATATATTAGTACATACTACTAGTACTACTACTAGTACTTGCACTACTACTACCAGTTAATACTCGTACTAGTCGTACTAGTACAACTACTACTACTAGTACTACTACTAATAGTAGTTGTATTAGTACATACTACTAGTACTACTAGTAGTAGTAGTAGTTGTACTAGTACATACTACTAGTACTACTACTACTAGTAGTAGTTGTACTAGTACATACTACTAGTACTACTACCAGTAGTTGTAGCACTTGTACTATTCGTAGTAGTACAAGTACTACTAGTACTACTCGTAGTAGTACAAGTACTACTAGTATTACTCGTAGTAATAAGTACTACTAGTAATACTAGCAATACTGGTACATACTACTACTACTTCTACTACTAGTACATACTAGTATGTACTACTACTACTCCAAGTATGTATTTTAGTACATACTTGTAGAACATACTAGTAAGTACTATTAGTACTAGTATGTACAACTGGGAGAATTGGAACTTCTAAGACTAGTACTAATACTACTAGTATTTACTGCTAAAACATACTAGTAGTACATGTAGAACTAGTTCTAGTAGAACTACTAGTAATAGTAGGTACTAATAGTAGTAGGTACATATAGAACAAGTTCTACAAGAACTAATAGTACGGGTAGCATATACTAGTATGTACTACTAATACTCCAAGTATGTATTCTAGTACTTACTTGTAGTACATACTAGTAAGTACTATTAGTACTAGTATGTACCACAAGTAGAATTAGTACTTCTAGGGTTAGTACTAACATTACTAGTATATAGTTTCTAATACTACTAGTACTAATACTACTCGTATTAGTACTAGTACTTCTACTACTAGTACTTCTAGTATTAGTACTTCTACTATTAGTAATACTCGTACTACTCGTAGTAGTACAAGTATTATTAGTACTACTCGTAGTAGTACAAGTACTACTTGTACTACTCGTAGTAGTACAAGTACTACTTGTACTACTCGTAGTAGTACAAGTACTACTTGTACTACTCGTAGTAGTAATTACTACTAGTAATACTAGCATTACTAGTATTAGTACATACTACTAGTACATTATAGTACTACTAATACAAGTACTAGCAGTAGTACACGTAGTGGTACCTACTAGTTCTAGTACGAGTAGTATATATTAGTATGTACTACTACTACCAGTAGTTGTAGTACTCGTACTATTCGTAGTAGTACAAGCACTACTAGTACTACTCGTAGTAGTATAAGTACTACTAGTACTACTCGTAGTAGTAAGTACTACTAGTAATACTAGCACTACTAGTACATACTACTACTACTAGTACATGCTAGTATATACTACTAATAATCCAAGTATGTATTCTAGTACATACTTGTAGTACATACTTGTAAGTACTAGTATGTACTACTAGTAGAATTAATACTTCTAGTACTAGTACTAATATTACTAGTTCTGCTAGTACTACTAGTAGTCGTATGTAATACTAGCAATACTCGTACTACTCGTAGTAGTACTTGTACTACTTCTAGTAGTATAAGTTCTACTCGTAGTAGTACAAGTACTACTCATAATAGTACAAGTACTACTAGTACTACTCGTTGTAGTAAGTACTGCTAATTATACTAGTACTACTCGTACAAACCAATACTAATACTATAAGTATTAGTTTTAATACAACTAATACATGTAGAACTACTTCTACTAGTGCTATTATTAGTAGTATGTACTACTAGTAATACTCGTACTACTCATAGTAGTACAAGTACATACTTGTACTACTCAAAATAGTATAAGTACTATTAGTACTACTCGCAGTAGTAAGTACTACTAGTAATACTACCACTACTAGTATAAAGTAGTATAAATAACACTACTAGTACTAGTATGTACTAGTAGTGCTAGTACAAGTATAACATACTAGTATGTACTACTATTACTATAAGTACTAGCAGTAGTACTAGTAATAGTAATAATTTGTACTAGTACGGGTAGTATATATTAATATGTACTACTTATCTATACTACTAGTACAACTAGTATGTACTGATAATATGTACTTGTAGTAGTTGTACAAGTACACACTACTAGTACTACTATTCATGTACTACTACTACCAGTAGTTGTAGTACTTGTACTACTCGTAGAAATACAAGTACTACTACAAGTTCATGTACTACTGCTACCAGTAGTTGTAGTACTCGTACTACTCGTAGTAATACAAGTACTACTAGTACTACTCGTAGTAATATAAGTACAACTAGTACTACTCGTAGTAGTACGTACTACTAGTAATACTAGCACTACTTGTACATAGTAGTACTACTACTACTAGCAATACTAGCACTACTTGTACATAGAAGTACTACTACTAATACTCCAAGTATGTATTCTAGTACATACTTGTAGTACATACTAGTAAGTACTATTTGTATTAGTATGTACTACTAGTAGAATTAGTATTTCTAGTACTAGTACTAATACTACTACTATGTACTGCTAGTACATACTAGTAGTACATGTAGAACAAGTTCTTTTAGTACTACTCGTAAGAGTACAAGTACTATTAGTACTACCCGTTGTAGAACAAATATTGTCAGTATTACACGTAGTAGTAAGTACTACTAGTAATACTAGCATTATTAGTACATACTAGTACTAGAAACACTACTAGTACTAGTATGTACTAGTAGTGTAAGTACTAGTAGTACATACTACTGGTACATAATAGTACTACTATTACTAGTACTAGTAGTACATACTAGTATGTACTACTATTAATACTAGTACTAGCAGTAGTACTAGTAGTAGTAATACTATGTACTAGTATGGGTAGTATATATTAGTATATACTACATGTCTATACTACTAGTACTACCAGTATGTACTAATAATATGTACTCGTAGTAGTTGTACTAGTACATACTACTCGTAGTAGTACTAGTACATGTACTATTACAACCAGTAGTTGTAGTACTCGTATTACTCGTAGTAGTACAAGTACTACTGGAAGTAGTATAAGTACTATTAGTACTACTCGTAGTAGTAAGTACTACTAGCAATACTAGCACTACTAGTACATACTACTACTACTACTACTAGTACATACTACTACTACTACTACTAGTACATACTACTACTACTACTACTAGTACATACTACTACTACTACTACTAGTACATACTAGTATGTACTATTAATTCTCCAAGTATTTATTCTAGTACATACTTGTAGTACATACTAGTACGTACTTTTAGTACTAGTAAGTACCACAAGTACAATTCATACTTCTAATAGTAGTACTAATACTACTAACATTAGTTCTAATACTACTAATATTAGTACTAATACTACTAGTATGTACTGCTAGTACATAATAATAGTACATGTAGAACTAGTTCTACTAATACTACTATTAGTTGTATGTACTACTAGTAATAATCGTACTACTCGTAGTAGTACCAGTACTACTAGTACTACTCGTATTAATAAGAACTGCTCGTAATACAAGCACTGCTAATACATACTAGTACTATTAGTATGTACTAATAATATGTACTAGTAGTAGTTGTACTAGTACGAACTACTAGTACTACAACTACCAGTAGTTGTAATACTCGTGCTGCTCGTAGTAGTATAAGTACTACTAGTACTACTCGTAGTACTACAAGTACTACTACTAATACTAGCACTACTAGAACATACTATTACTATTACTACTAGTACATACTAGTATGTACTACTAATTCTCCAAGTATGTATTCTAGTACATACTTGTAGTACATACTAGTAAGTACTATTAGTACTAGTATGTACTACTTGTACAGACTAGTCGTACTTATATAACTAGTTCTACTACTACTACTACTACTACTAGTATATACTACTTGTAATACTCGTACTACTCGTAATAATACAAGCACTACTAGTACTACTCGTAGTACTACAAGTACTATTAACACTACTAGTAGTAGTAAGTACTACAAGAATGCTAGCACTACTAGTACATACTGGTACTAGTAAAACTACTAATACTAATATGTACTAGTAGTGCTAGTACTAGTAGTATATACTAGTACGTACTACTAGTATTACTAGTATTAGTAGTAGTACTAGTAGTAATAAAATTATGTACTACTTGTCTATATTACTAGTACTACTAGTATGTACTACTTGTCTATATTAGTATGTACTACTTGTCTATATTAGTATGTACTACTTGTATTAGTATGTACTACTTGTCTATATTAGTATGTACTACTTGTCTATATATTAGTATGTACTACTTGTCTATATTACTAGTACTACTAGTATGTACCAATAATATGTACTAGTAGTAGTTGTACTAGTACATACTACTAGTACTACTACTAGTACATGTACCACAACTACCAGTAGTTGTAGTACTCGTACTACTCGTAGTAATACAAGTATTACTAGTACTACTCGTAGTAGTACAAGTACTACTAGTACTACTAATAGTAATAAGTACTACTAGTAATACTAGCACTACTAGTACATACTACTACTACGACTACTAGTACATACTAGTATGTACTATTAATACTCTAAGTATGTATTCGAGTACATACTTGTAGTACATACTAGTAAGTACTATTAGTACTAATATGTACTACTAGTATAATTAATACTTCCAGTATTAGTTTTAATACTATTAAAATTAATACTAATACTACTGGTATGTACTGCTAGTATATACTAATAGTACAATTACTACTAGTACTACTCATAGTAGTAAGTACTACTAGTAATACTAGCACTACTACTACATATTACTACTACTAGTACATACTTGTAATACATACTAATAACTACTATTAGTAGTTGTATGTACTACTAGTAGAATTAGTACATCTAGTACAAGCACTAATACTACAAGTATTAGTACTAATACTGTACATACTAGTAGTACATGTACTACTAATACGACTTATAATAGTACAAGTACTACTCGTAGTAGTAAGTACCACTAGTAATACTAGCACTTCTAGTACATACTAGTACTAGAAACACTACTAGTACTAGTATGTACTAGTACTTCTTCTACTAGTTGTACATACTACTAGTACATAATAGTACTACTAATACTCCTACTAGTAGTACATGTAGAACTAGTTCTGCTAGTACTACTAGTAAGAGTATGTACGTCTAGTAATACTAGCACTACTAGTACATACTTGTATTAGTAACACTACTAGTACTAGTATGCACTAGTAGTGCTAGTACTAGCAGTACATACTACTAGAACATAATAGTACTACTAATACTACTACTAGTAGTACATACTAGTATGTACTACTAGTACTAACAGTAGTACTTGTAGTAGTAATATTATGTTCTAGTACGAGTAAAATATATTACATACTACAAGTACTACTACTAGTGCTTATACTACTATTACCAGTACTTGTAATACTCGTACTACACGTTGTAGTACAGGTACTATTAGTACTACACGTAGTAGTACAAGTGCTAGTAGTACTATTCGTAGTAGTACGAGTACTACTAGTACTAGTCGTAGTAGTACAAGTATTACTAGTACTACTCGTAGTAGTAAGTACTACTAGTAATACAACCACTATTAGTACATACTTGTACTAGTAACACTACTAGTACTAGTAGGCACTAGTAGTGCTAGTACTAGTAGTACATATTACTAGAACATAATAATACTACTAATACTACAACTAGTAATACATACTAGTATGTAGTACTAGTAATACCAGTACTAGCAATAGTACCTCTAATAGTAATATTATGTACTAGTACGAGTAGTATATATTAGTATGTACTACAACTAGTACATGTACTACTACTACCAGTAGTTGTAGTACTCGTACTACTCGTAGTAGTACAAGTACTACTAGTACTCCTGGTAGTAGTACATGTACTACTAGTACTACTCGTAGTAGTTAGTACTACGAGTAATACTAGAACTACGAATACATACAACTACTACTACCACTAGTACATACTAGTATGTACTACTAATACTCCAAGTTTGTATTCTGGTACGTACTTGTAGTACATACTAGTAAGCACTATTAGTACTAGTATGTATTATCAGTAGAATTAGGTATTCTAGTACTAGTACTACATGTAGAACTAGTTCTACTAGTACTACTAGTAGTAGTATGTACTACTAGTAATACTCGTACTATTCATTGTAGTACAAGTACTACTAATACTACTCGTTGTAGTATAAGGACTACTAGTAATACTAGAACTACTAGTACATACTACTACTACTAGTACTACTCGTACTTATTAGTAGTATGTACTACTACTAGTACATACTAGTAGCACTACAAGTAATACTAATACTAGTATGTACTACTGTATTAAAGTACTCTACTACTCGTAGTACGAGTAGAAATAATCCATACTTGTACGAGTATGTATTAGTCGTAGTACGAGTATTACTCGTACTAGTAGTAGTACTTGGATTATTTGTAGTACTAGTACTTACTACTACGAGTAGTATTAGTAGTACTTGTACAACTACGAGTAGTACTCGTACTACTACGAGTAGTACTCGTACTACTACGAGTAGTACTCGTACTACTACGAGTAGTACTCGTACTACTACGAGTAGTACTCGTACTACAACTACTGGGAGTAGTAGTACATGTACTAGTAGTAGTAGTACATGTACTAGTAGTAGTAGTATGTACTAGTACAACTACTACTAGTACATATTATTAGTACATACCAGTAGTACTAGTAGTATAGACAAGTAATACATTGTAATATATACTCCCCGTACTAGTACATAATATTACTACTACTAGTACTACTGCTAGTACTAGTATTACTAGTAGTAATACTAGTATGTACTACTAATACTAGTATTAGTAGTACTATTATATACCAGTAGCATGTACTACTAGTACTAACACTACTAGTACAGATCTGTACTAATAGTGTTACTAGTACTAGTATGTACTAGTAGCGCTAGTATTACTAGTAGTACTTACTACTACGTGTAGTACCAGTAGTACCCTTACTACTACGAGTAGTACTAATAGTACTTGTACTACGACGAGTAGTACGAGCATTACTAGTTGTAAATACTAGTACTAGTTGTACAAGTAGAATTAGTACTATTACTAGCAGTACATACTAGCGTATTAGTACATACTACTACTAGTATTACTAGTAGAACGTGTTCTACATGTACTACTAGTATGTACAAGCAGTACATACTAGTAGTATTAGTACTAATACTAGTAGTATTATTTCTCTTACTAGAAGTACTAATTCTATTAGTAGTACATGCTAGTACTAATTGTACATATTAGTACGTACTACAAGTATGTACTAGAATACATACTTGGAATATTAGTAGTACATACTAGTATTTACTAGTAGTGGTAGTAGTACTATGTACTAGTAGTGCTAGTATTACTAGTAGTACTTACTAATACGAGTAGTACTAATAGTACTGGTACTACTACGAGTTGTACGAGTACTACAACAACTGGTAGTAGTAGTACATGTATTAGTAGTAGTAATAGTAGTATGTATATGTACAACTACTACTAGTACATATTATTAGTACATACTAGTAGTACTAGTAGTATAGACAAGTAGTACATATTAATATATACTACCCGTACTAGTACATGATATTACTACTACTGTTAGTACTAGTATTACTAGTAGTACATACTAGTATGTACTACTAGTACTAGTATTAGTAGTACTATTATGTACTAGTAGTATGTACTACTAGTACTAGAACTACTAGTACATATTAGTACTAGTAGTGTTTATAGTACTAATATGTACTAGTAGTGCAAGTATTACTAGTAGTACCTACTACTACGAGTAGTACTAGTAGTACTTGTACTACTACGAGTAGTACTAGTAGTATTAGTACTACTACGAGTAGTGCTAGTAGTACTAGTACTACTACGAGTAGTACGAGTATTACTAGTAGTACATACTACTACTAGTAGTACTAGTAGAACTAGTTCTACATGTACTACTAGTATGTACTGCTAGTACATACTAGTAGTATTAATACTAATACTAGTAGTATTAGTACTAGAAGTACTAATTCTACTAGTCGTACATACTAGTACAAATAGTACTTACTGGTATGTACTACAAGTATGTACTAAATTACAAACTTGAAGTATTAGTAGTACATACTAGTATGTAGCAATAGTACTAGTAGTAGTATGTACTAGTAGTGTTAGTATTACTAGTAGTACTTACTACTACGAGTAGTATTAGTAGTACTTATACTACTACGAGTAGTACTAGTAGTACTGGTACTACTACGAGTAGTACGAGTACTAGAACTATTGATAGTTGTAGTACATACACTAGTAGTAGTAGTATGTACTAGTACAACATTTACTAGTATATATTATTAGTACATAGTAGTAGTACTAGTAGTTTCGACAAGTAGTACATACTAATATATACTACCCGTACTAGTACATAATATTACTACTACTAATACTACTGCTAGTACTAGTATTACAAGTAGTACATACTAGTATGTACTACTAGTACTAGTATTAGTAGTACTATTATCTATTAGTAGTACGTACTACTAGTAATACTTGCACTACTAGTACAAGTATGTACTAGTAGTGTTACTAGTACTAGTATGTACTATTTGTGCAAGTATTACTTGTACTTACTACTACGAGTAGTACTTGTACTACTAGGAGTAGTACTAGTAGTACTTGTATTACTACGCGTAGTATAAGTATTACTAGTAGTACTAGCAGAACTCGTTCAATATGTACTACTAGTATGTACTAGCAGTACATACTAGTAATATTAGTACTAATACTAGTAGTATTAGTACCAGTACTAGAAGAGTAGTACAAGTACTACTAGTACTACTTGTAGTAGTAAGTTCTACTTGTAATACTAGCACTACTAGTACATACTACTACTACTACCACTAGTACATACTTGTATGTACTATTAATACTCCAAGTATGTATTCAAGTACATACTTGTAGTACATACTAGTAAGTACAAGTATGTACTACTAAGAGAATTAGTACTTCTAGTACTAGTACTAATACTACTAGTATGTACTACTAGTAATACTCGTACTACTCGTAGTAGTACAAGTACTACAAGTACTACTCGTAGTTGTACAAGTACTACTACTACTACTAGTAAGTACTACTAGTATTACTTGCACTACTAGTACATACAAGTATTAGAAACACTACTAGTACTAGTATGAACTAGTAGTGTTAGTACTAGTAGTACTTGTACTTGTACATAATAGTACTACTAATACAAGTACTAGTAGTACATACTAGTAGTACATGTAGAACTAGTTCTACTAGAAATGCTAGTAGTAGTATGTACTATTAATAATACTCGTAGTAGTACAAGTACTACTAATACTACTCGTAGTAGTACAAATACTAGTTGTACTACTCGTAGTAGTATGTACTACTAGTAACACTAGTACTACTAGTACATATTAGTACATACTACTAGAACATATTAGTACTACTAATACTACTACTAGTAGTACATACTAGTATGTACTACTAGTAATAGTAGTACTAGCTGTAGTACTAGTAGTAGTAATATTATGTACTAGTACGGGTTGTATATATTAGTATGTACTACTTGTCGATACTACTAGTACAACTAGTATGTACTAATAATATGTACTATTAGTAGTTGTACTAGTACATACTACTAATACTACTACTAGTACATGTACTACTACTACCAGTAGTTGTAGTACTCGTACTACTCGTAGTAGTACAAATACTACTTGTTCTACTCGTACTAGTACAAGTACTACTAGTACTACTCGTAGTAGTAAGTACTACTCGTAACACTAGTAGTATTACAACTACTACTAGTACTACTCATAATAGTAAGTACTACTAGTAATACCAGCACTACTAGTACATACTAGTACTAGTAACACTACTAATACGAGTATGTACTAGTAGTGCTAGTACTAGTAGTACATATTATTAATACATAATAATACTACTAATACTATTACTAGTAGTACATACTCGTATGTACTACAAGTAATACTTGGACTCACAGTAGTAATATTATGCACTAGTACAGGTAGGATATATTAGTATGTACTACTTGTCTATACTACTAGTACAACTAGTATGTACTGCTAGTACATACTAGTCGTAGATAATAAACTAGAACTCTTAGTAGTAGTATGTACTACTAGTAATACAAGGACAACTCGTAGTAGTAGTACTACTATTACTACTCGTAGTAGTAAGTACTATTAGTAATACTAGCACTACTAGTACATACTACTACTACTAATACATACTCGTATGTACTACTAATACTCCAAGTATGTATTCTAGTACATACTTGTAGTACATACTAGCAAGTACTATTAGTCTTAGTATGTACTACTAGTAGAATTACTACTTCTAGTACTAGTACTAATACTACTAGTATTAGTACTAATACTACTAATATGCACTGCTAGTACATACTACTAGTACATGTAGAACTAGTTCTTCTAATACTACTAATAGTAGTATGTCCTATTAGTAATACTCGTAATCGTACAAGTACTACTAGTACTACTCGTAGTAGTACAAGTACTACTAGTACTACTCGTAGTAGTAAGTACTACTAGTACTACTAGTAATACTAGTACTACTAGTACATACTAATACTTATTACACTACTAATACTAGTATGTACTAGTAGTGCTAGTACTAGTAGTACATACTACTACTACATAATGGTACTACTAATACTAGTTCTAGTAGTACATACTAATATGTACTATAGCAGTACATAGTAGTATGTACTACTAGTGTTACTAGTACTTGCAGTAGTACTAGTAGTAGTAATATTATGTACTACTATAGTAGTATATATACTAATATATATAGTAGTATATATACTAATATATATTTACATTAGTATATAAATATACTAGTATAAACTAATATATAGACTGGTATATACTAGTATAAACTAATATATAGACTGGTATATACTAGTATATACTAGTATATACCAGTATATATATTAGTATATACTAGTATATATTCTAGTATATATTAGTATATACCAGTATATACTAGTATATATACTAGTATGAACTAGCAGTATATATTAGTACTGGTATAGACTAGTATATATACTAGTATGTACTAGCATATACTCGTATATACTAGTATATACTTTAGTATATATACTAGTACTAGTATATACTAGTATATATATAAGTATATACTAGTATATATATTAGTTTATACTAGTATATATACTAGTATATATAATAGTATATATACTAGTACTGGTATATACTAATAAATACTGCTAGTTCATACTAGTATATATACTAGTATATACTAGTATATATACTAGTATATACTTGTATATTAGTATATTAGTATATACTAGTATATATACTAGTATATTAGTATATACTAGTATATATACTAGTATATATACTAGTACTATACTAGTATATACTACTAGTATATACTAGTAGTATATACTAGTATATTACTAGTATATACTAGTTTATACTAGTATATGTACTAGTATATATACCAGTACATATACTAGTATATACGAGTATATATCAGTATATATACTCGTATATATACCAGTATATATACCAGTATATATACAAGTATACTAGTATATATATTAGTACTTGTATATATACTAGTATACTAATATATATACAAATATATAGACTAGTATACATACTAGTACTAATATATACTAGCATATACTACTAAATATACTAGTATAAACTAGTAAGACTATATACTAGTATTTACTAGTATACTAGTATATACTAGTGTATATTAGTATATATACTAAGATACTAGTGTACTAGTATATATTAGTCTTAGTATATACTAGTACTAGTATATACTAGTATATTAGTATATACTAGTATATATCCTAGTATACTAGTATATACTAGTTATACTAGCATATACTTGTATATACTAGTATATATACTTGTATATATACTAGTATATACTAGTATACTAGTATATATACTAGTATATACTAGTATACTAATATATATACTAGTATACTAATATATACTAGTATATATACAAGTATATATACTAGTATATACTAGTATATATACAAGTGTACTAGTATATACTAGTATATATACTAGTATATGCTAGCTTACTAGTATACTAGTATATACTAGAATATACATGTATATATTAGTATGTACTAGTACTAGTATATACTAGTATATACAAGTATATACTCGTATATTCTAGTATATACTCGTATTAGTACTATTATATACTAGTATATACTCGTATATACTAGTATATACTAGTATATACTAGTACTAGTACGAGTATATACTAGTATATACTAGTACTAGTATATACTAATATATACTAGTACTAGTATCTACTAGTATATACTGGTAAATACTAGTACTAGTATATATACTAGTATATACTAGTATTAGTATATATATTAGTATATACTATTATAATACTAGTATATACTAGAATACATACTTGGAATATTAGTACTAGTAGTACTGGTACTACTATGAGTTGTACGGGTACTACAACTACTGGTAGTTGTAGTACATGTACTAGTAGTAGTAATAGTAGTATGTATATGTACAACTACTACTAGTACATATTATTAGTACACACTAGCAGTACTAGTAGTATAGACAAGTAGTACATATTAATATATACTACCCGTACAAAGTACATAATATTACTACTACTGCTAGTACTAGTATTACTAGTAGTACATACTAGTATGTACTACTAGTACTAGTATTAGTAGTACTATTATGTACTAGTAGTGTGTCCTACTAGTACTAGAACTACTAGTACATACTAGTACTAGTAGTGTTTATAGTATTAGTATGTACTAGTAGTGCAAGTATTACTAGTAGTACTTACTACTACAAGTTGTACTAGTAGTACTTATACTACTACGAGTAGTACAAGTAGTACTTGTACTACTACGAGTAGTACGAGTATAACTAGTCGTACATATTACTAGTAGTACATACTACTACTAGTAGTACTAGTAGAACTAGTTCTACATGTACTACTAGTATGTACTGCTAGTACATACTAGTGGTATTAATACATACTACTAGTACTACTACTAGTTCATGTACTACGACTGTTACTAGTAGTTGTAGTACTCGTACTACGCGTAGTAGTACGTAGTACTAAAAATACTAGCATTACTAGTACATACTCCTACTACTACTAGTACATATTAGTATGTACTACTAATACTCCAAGTATGTATTCTAGTACATACTTGTAGTACGTACTAGTAAGTACTATTAGTACTAGTATGTTTTACTAGTAGAATTAGTACTTCTAGTATTTGTACTAATAATATTAGTATTAGTACTAATACTACTAGTATGTACTGCTAGTACATACTAATAGTACATGTAGAACTAGTTCTACTAGTACTACTAGTAGTAGTATGTACTACTAATAACACTCGTACTACTCGTAGAAGCAGATGTACTACTAGTACTACACGTAGTAGTACAAGTACTACTAGTACTACTCGTAGTAGAAAGTACTATTAGTAATACAAGCACTATTAGTACATACTAGTATTAGTAACACTACTAATACTAGTATGTACTAGTAGTGCTAGTACTAGTAGTATATACTACTTGTACATAATAGTACTACTAATACTAGCACGGGTAGTATATATTAGTATGTACTAGTTGTTTAGTACGTGTAGTATATATTAGTATGTACTAGTTGTTTAGACTACTAGTCTTACTAGTATGTACTAATAAGATGTACTAGTAGTAGTTGTACTAGTACATACAACTAGTACTACTACTAGTACATGTACTATTACTACCAGTAGTTCTAGTACTCGTACTATTCGTAGTAGTACAAGTACTACTAGTACTACTCGTATTAGTAATTACTACAAGTAATACTAGCACTACTAGTACATACCACTACTACTACTACTAGTACATACTAGTATGTACTACTTATACTCTAAGAATGTATTCCTGTACATACTTGTCGTACTTACTAGTAAGTACTATTAGTACTAGTACGTACTACTTGTAAAATTAGTACTTCTAGTACTAGTACTAGTACTACTAGTATTTGTACTAATTCTACTAGTATGTACTGCTAGTACATACTTTTAGTACATACAGAACTTGTTCTACTAGTACTACTAGTAGTAGTATCTACTACTACTAATGCTCGTACTACTCGTAGTACTACAAGTACTATTAGTATACTCGTAGTAGTAAGTAATATTAGTAATACTAGCACAACTAGTACATACTAGTACTAGTAACACTATTAGTACTAGTATGTACTAGTAGTGGTAGTACTACTAGTACATACTACTAGTACATAATAGTACTTCTAATACTAGTATTAGTAGTACAAACTAGTATGCACTACTAGTAATATTAGTACTAGCAGTAGTACTAGTATGTACTAGTAGTGGTAGTACTAGTAGTACTTACTACTAGTACATAATAGTACTTCTAATACTAGTACTAGTAGTCAAGCTAGTATGTACTACTAGTAAAACTAGTACTAGCAGTAATATTACTTGTCTATACAAGTATTACTACTAGTATGTACTAATAATATGTACTAGTTGTAGTTGTACCTGTACATACTACAAGTACTACTACAAGTACATGTAGTACTACTACCATTAGTTGTAGTACTCGTACTTCTCAGAGTAGTACAAGTACTACTCGTAGTAGTACAAGTACTACTAGTACTACTCGTCGTAGTACAAGTACTACTAGTACTACTCGTAGTTGTATAACTACTAGTATTACTAGCAGTAGTACTAGTAGTAGTAATATTTGTACTAGTGAGGGTAGTATATATTAGTATGTACTAGTCTATACTACTAGTACTACTAGTATGTACTAATAATATATTCTAGTAGTATTAGTATGTACTATTTGTACTAGTATGTATTACTAGCAGAATTAGTACTTTTAGTACTAATACTACGAGTTTGTACTGCTAGTACATACTAGTAGTACATGTAGAACTAGGTCTACTAGTACTATTAGTAGTAGTATGTACTACTAGTAACACTCGTACTACTCGTAGTAGTACAAGTACTACTAGTTCTACTCGTAGTAGTACAAGTACTACTAGTACTACTTGTAGTAGTAAGTACTACAAGTAATACTAGAACTACTAGTACATACTAGTACTAGTAGTGTTACTAGTAGTAGTATGTACTAGTAGTGCTAGTACTAGTTGTACATACTACTAGTACATAATAGTACTTCTAATACTAGTACTAGTAGTACATACAAGTATGTACAACTAAAAATACTAGTACCAGCAGTAGTACTAGTAGTAGTAATATTATATACTAGTACGAGTAGTATACATAAGGATGTACTACTTGTCTATACTACTAGTACTACTTGTACGTACTAATAAAATGTACTAGTAGTAGTTGTACTAGTACATACTACTACTACTACTACTAATTCATGTACTACTAATACATGTACTAATTCTACTAGTAATACTAGTAGTAGTACGTACTTCTAGTAATACTCGTACTACTCGTAGTAGTACAAGTACTGTTAGTACTACTCGTAGTAGTACATGTAGTACTAGTACTATCGCAGTAGTAAGTACTACTAGTAATACTAGTACTACTAGTACATCTTAGTACTAGTAGTTTTACTAGTACTAGCACGACTAGTACATACTAGTACTAGTAGTGTTACTAGTACTAGTATGTACTAATCATGCTAGTACTAGTTGTACATACTACTAGTACATAATAGTACTACTAATACTAGTACTGTAGTACATACTAGTATGTACTACAAGTAATACTAGTACTAGCAGTAGTACTAGTAGTAGTACTATTATGTACTAGTAGTAGTACTATTATGTACTAGTACGAGTAGTATATATTAGTATGTACTACTTGTCTATACTACTAGTACTACTCATTGTAGTACATGTACTACTAGTACTACTCGTTGTAGTACAGTAGTATTAGTACTACTCAAGGTAGTAAGTACTACTAGTAATACTAGCACTACTAGTACATACTACTACTACTACTACTAGTACATACTAGTATGTACTACTAATACTCTAATTATGTATTCTAGTACATACTTGTAGTACATACTAGTAAGTACTATTAGTACTAGTATGTATTACTAACAGAATCAGTACTTCTATTACTAATACTACTAGTATGTACTGCTAGTACATACTAGTAGTACATGTACAACTAGTTCTACTAGTACTATTAGTAGTAGTATGTACTACTAGTAATACTCATACTACTCGTAGTAGTACAAGTACTAATAGTACTACTCTTAGAACTACTAGTACTACTCGTAGTAGAACAAGTACTACAAGTACTACTCGTAGTAGTAAGTACTACTAGTAATACTAGAACTACTAGTACATACTACTACTACTAACACTACTAGTACTAGTATGTACATACTAAAAATACTAATACTAGCACTACTAGTACTAGTAGTACATACTAATATGTACTACTCAAAATACTAAAACTAGCAGTAGTACTAGTAGTAGTAATATTATGTACTAATACGGGTAGTATATATTAGGATATACTACTTGTCTATACTACTAAGACTACTCGTATGTACTAATAATATGTACTGTACTAGTAGTAGTTGTACTTGTACTAGTACTACTACTAATACATGTACCACTTTTACCAGTAGTTTTTGTATTCGTACTACTCGTAGTAGTACATGTACCTTTAGTACTACTTGTTGTAGTACAAGTACTATTAGTACTACTCGTAGTAGTACAAGTACTACTAGTACTACTCGTAGTAGTCCAAATACTACTAGTACTACTCGTAGTTGTAAGTACTACTAGTAATACTAGCACTACTAAAACATACTACAACTACAACTAGTACATACTAGTATGTACTACTAATACTCCAACTATGTACTAGAATACATACTTGGAATATTAGTAGTACATACTAGTATGTACTAGTAGTAGTAGCAGTAGAATGTACTTGTAGTGCTAGTGTTACGAGGAGTACTTACTACTACCAGTAGTACTAATAGTACTCGTATTAGTACGAGTAGAACAAGTATTATTTGTACTACTACGAGTAGTACGAGTACTATAACTGCTGTTAGTAGTAGTACATGCACTAGTAGTAGTATTAGTAGTATGTACTAGTACAACTACGAATAGTACATATTATTAGTACATACTAGTTGTACTAGTAGTATAGACAAGTAGTACATACTAATATATACTACCCGTACTAGTACATAATATAACTACTACTGCTAGTACTACTATTACTAGTAGTACATACTAGTATGTACTACTAGTAGGAGTATTAGTAGTACTAATATGTACTAGTAGTATGTACTAATATGTACTAGTAGTGCTAGTGTTACTAGTAGTACTTACTACTACAACTAGCACTAATAGTATTTGTACTACTACGAGTAGTACTAATAGAATTTGTACTACTACGAGTATTACTAGTAGTACTAGTAGAACTAGTTCTACATATACTACTAGTATGTACTACTAGTACTTGTATTATGTACTAGTACAAGTACTACTAGTACTAACACTACAAGTACATACTAATACTAGTAGTGTTTCTAATACTAGTATGTACTAGTAGTGCAAGTATTACTAGTAGTACTTACTACTACGAGTAGTACTAGTAGTACTTGTACAACTACGAGTAGTACTTGTAGTACATGTACTACTACGAGTACTACGAGTATTAATAGTAGTACATACTACTACTAATAGTACTAGTAAAACTAGTTCTACATGTACTACTAGTATGTACTAGCAGTACATACTAGTAGTATTAGTACTAGTACTAGAAGTACTAATTCTACTAGTAGTACATACTTGTACTTACTAGTATGTACTACAAGTATGTACTTGAATACATACTTGGAGTATTAATAGTACATACAAGTATGTACTAGTGGTAGTAGTAGTAATATGTACTAGTAGTGCTAGTATTACTAGTAGAACTTACTACTACGAGTAGTACTAGTAGTACCTGTACTACTCTTCTAGTACTGGTACTAATACTACTAGTATTAGTCTTAATATTACTAGTATGTACTGCTAGCACATACTAGTAGTACATGTCGATCGAGTTCTACTAGTATTACTAGTAGTATGTACTACTAGTAATACTAGTACTACCTGTACTACAAGTAATACTTGTACTAATAGTACATACTAGTACTAATAACACTACTAGTACATACTTGTACTAGTAGTGTAAGTATTACTAGTAGTACGTACTACTAGTACATAATAGTACTACTAATACTCATACTAGTAGTACATACTAGTATGTACTACTTGTAATACTAGTACTAGCAGTAGTACTAGTAGTACTAATATTATGTACTAATAAGGGTAGTATATATTAGTATGTACTACTTGTCTAAACTACTAGTACTACTAATACGTACTAATAATATGTACTAGTAAATGTTGTACTAGTACATACTACTACTACTAATACATGTACTACTACTATCAGTAGTTGTAGTACTCGTACTACTCGTAGTAGTACCAGTACTACTAGTACTACTCGTAGTAGCATAAGTACTATTAATACTACTCGTAGTAATAAGTACTACTAGTAATACTAACACTACTAGTACATACTACTACTAGTACTATTAGTACATACTAGTATGTACTACTAATACTTCAAGTTTGTATTTTAGAACATACTTGTAGTACATACCAGTAAGTACTATTTATACTAGTATGTACGACTAGTAGAATTAGTACTTCTAGTACTAGTACTAATACTACTAGTATTAGTATTAATACTACTAGTATGTACTAGCAGTACATACTAGTAGTACATGTAGAACTAGTTCTACTAGTACTACTAGTAGTAGTATGTACTACTAGTAATACTCGTACTACTCGTAGTAGTACAAGTACTACTAGTACTACTCGTAGTAGTACAAGTACTACTAGTACTACTTGTAGTAGTGCAAGTACTACTAGTACTACTCGTAGTAGTAAGTACTACTAGTAATACTTGCACTATTAGTACATACTTGTACTATAAACACTACTAGTACTAGTATGTACTAGTAGTTCTAGTATTAATAGTACATAGTACAGGTAGTATATATTAATATGTACTACTTGTCTATACTAGTAGTATTACTAGTATGTACTAATAATATGTACTAGTAGTAGTTGTACATATACGTACTACTATTACTACTACTAGTGAATATACTAATATATACTAGTACTAGTATATACTAGTATATACTAGTATATATACTAGTCTATATATTAGTATATACTAGTACTAGTACTAGTATATATACTAGTATATATACTAGTATATACTACTATATATATACTAGTATATACTAGTACTAGTATATACTAATATTTACTAGTATATACTAGTATTAGTATATATACTAGTGTATATACTAGTATACTAGTATATATACTAGTATATACTAGGACTAGTATATATTCTAGTACTAGTATATACTAATACTAGTATATATACTAGTATATACTAGTACTAGTATATAAATTAATACTAATATATATACTAGTATATATACTAGTATATATACTAGTATATGTACTAGTATATGTACTAGTACTAGTACATATACTAGTATATATTAGTACTAGTATATGTACTAGTATAGACTAGTACTAGTTATATTTTAGTATACATAGTAGTATATACTAGTATATACTAGTACTAGTATATACTAGTACTAGTATATGTTCTAGTATAGACTAGTACTAGTATATATACTAGTATATATTAGTATATATACTAGTACCAGTATATACACTAATACAAGTATATATACTACTATATATACTAGTATATATACTAGTACTAGTATATAATAGTACTAGTCTATATTAGTATATATACTAGTATTAGTATATACTAGTATATATATTAGTATATATTAGTATATAGACTAGTATACTAGTATATATACTAATATATATACTGGTATAGACTTGTACTAGTATACACCAGTATTAGTATATACTAGTATACTAGTATATACTAGTACTAATATATATACTAGTATATATATACTAGTATATACTAGTGTATTAGTATATATTAGTACTAGTACTAATATATACTAGTATATATACTAGTATATCTTAGTATATATACTAGTATATACTAGAATATACTAGTAGATACTAGTATATACTAGTATATACTAGTACTGGTGTATATATTAGTATATATACTAGTATATACTAGTACTAGTATATATACTAGTATATATATAATAGTGTACTAGTATATACTAGTATATACTACTATATATGTACTAGTATACACTAGTACTAGTTTATATACAAGTATATATACTAGTATATACTAGTACTGGTATCTATACTAGTATATACACTAGTACTAGTTTATACTAGTATATAAACTAGTATATACACTAGTACTAGTATATACTAGTATACTAGTATATACTAGTACTAGTATTAGTACATATACTAGTATATATACTAGTATATTCCAGTATATGTACTTGTATATACTAGTATATACTAGAATATACTAGTATATACTAGTACTTTACTCGTATATACTACTAATATATACTAGTATATATACTAGTATATACTAGTATATGTACTAATATATATACTAGTACATATACTAATATATACGAGTATATACCAGTATATATACTAGTATATATACTAGTGTATATATACTAGTATACTAGTATATATACTAGTACTAGTATATATACTAGTATACTAGTATATATACTAGTACTAGTATATACTATTATATATTGTTATATATACTAGTATATATTAGTACATATACTAGTATATACTAGTACTAGTATATATTAGTATATATTAGTACTAGTATATACTAGTATATACTAGTATATTTACTAGTATACTTGTATATACTAGTACTAGTACTAGTATATACTAGTATATATACTAGTATATACTAGTATATACTAGAAAATATATTATACTAGTATTTATACTAGTATATATACTAGTATGTACTAGCAGTATATACTAGTATATACTAGTACAAACTAGTATTAGTATATACTAGTACTAGTATGTACTAGTACATACTAGTACTAGTATGTACTAGTACTAGTATATACTAGTACTAGTATATGCACACAGCTGGTATTTACAATTCCGGCTGCCTATTTTTGAAAGATTCCCCACATGGTTTCAAAACTTGTATTTTGTGTGGGGCTCAACTACAATTTAAGTCAGTTCCTGAGTCTATCAGAGCTGAGGTTTCAAAATTATAATTCTTTGCAACTATAATTTTGACTTGAACAAACCATTTTTGTACAACTATTTTGTTGATTAAAATGACAGAAGGAATTGGTACTAGGTGTACTTCTGAGGATTCAGGAGTATCCAATACTGGATTTGGATCAGAATTTATTAATTCATTGAATTCTATTTCATCTGTGTCAGACTCTTGTTGAGACATTTGTTGTAATTCTAGTGATTGGATTCTGCTTTTTAACTGTACTATTGCTGTTTTTATTTCTTTGATCTTTTTTTTGAGATCAGAGATTGTAGGTTCCTTTTGTTGAGAAGTGTGTTGATCACTTACTCTTTTTATTATAGCAGAAAAATTATATTCATCTGGATTTTTATTGATCGGTATGGATTTTGATTTATTTTTAGTAATATTAATAAATTGAGTAATGACAGCTCTTTTTTCATTAGGGTCATTAATTTTGTCAATAATATCTAAGATGAAATTATCTTCTTGAGTAAGTGTGTGAACATTATATTGGGGTAAAGGACAACTACAATCTGCATCACTCTTTGTGTATATTACTTCTTGATTCTGTTCATTTCTTCCTGTCCATTGTCTGGTATTATTAAGAATCCTTTGTTTTGTATCATCATCTACATAAAAATCCCACCATCCTCTTAACCATCCTGTAAATCCATTAACTATTGCTTTAGCAACTTCTTGGTTATGATTGCCTGCCATCTTATTTGCAGAAGCATACATTGTCATATGCCTCATAACATCTAATATTTTTAATTCAGATAACCCATCAATTTGCCAATTAACTATTGATCTTCCTGAATAGGATACTGCCTGTTGTATAGGATCTTCTTCCATTTGGATATCAACAGGGGTAGGTCGCTTATGATAGGGTAAGGCTGTTATAGGTTTCCAATATTTTTCATAAGCTATCTTATGGATGGTGTCAGTTATAGGCGAAGTATCCATAAATGCTTTCTCTTGATTTTGGATAGTATCTTCTATAATTGGTTCTTCTTCTGTAAGCATCGTTGTTTCATGCTCAGGTATTAATATGGCTTTTCTTTTGTCAGAAGATTCAGGTGGTTGAGGACTAACTATTGGAGGAGGAATATTAATTTGAGGTGATTTGAATAATACTGATTTAGGAATAGTGGTAACAGCAGATTGTTCTTTGGATACAATTCTTTCTATTCTTTATGTTTGCTTTCCTAAAGATTGCAAATATAAATTTGTATAATTGTTTTGTTCCACAATATGGGGAATATATTCTTGTTTTTTATTTAACTCTTTAGGTATAATTTTATAGGGTGTAGCCACTATGTCATATAGGGATTGAGGTTGTGTAGGCTCATTCTTTTTTGGAATAGCCGCCTTGAGTATAATACTCTTTTCAGGTGGATGTATACTAGCTGTTGTAGTACCATCAGTACTAATGTATGTTTTTTCTTCTATTGTTTGAATTTTATCAAATGAGGAAATAGTAATATTCTTTTCTATACACATTTCTTTGAACCATTGAAAAATCCTATGTTTAACCTTTCCTTGTGTAAAAATTTATTATATTTTTTATGTATTAATTCTATTAATCTTGGTTGAAATTTTTTCAAATACCATTCTCTTATATTTTTATTTTCTTCTGATAAATAATCTTTTTTGATAAAGTCTTTATTTATTTCTCTCTTTTTCCTTTCTAGCTTGGCTGCTAGATAGGCTGCTATATACTCATCTGAATATTGATTATTATCATAAGTATCTTCTTCTATTTGTAGAGTACATATCTGAAAATCTTGTAATTCTTCTATACTGGGTTCAGTAGTATGTGTTGTATGAGATTTAGATGTGTATGTACGAATTACAACATTATCTGTGGTTCTTTGTGTTCCCTGAAATTGAATATCTGAACTTGAAGAAGTTTGAGTAGGAGGAGGTAGTATGATAACATTTAGATTGTGAGAATAGGATTTTCTACTAGGTATTTTATTTTTAATATTTCTTTTCCTATGAATATTAATATCATCCTGTACTTGTGGTTGTTGAAATTTAATTTCAATATTACCATCTGTATGTTCTATTATTTGATTAGGAATATGATGTTGAGGAATTTCTTGTGGTTGATTGGCATTTTGTAATGCCCCTGATTGGGGTAATACAATATCGGACCATTTTATAGTTTTTGTGACAATCATATTAGAATTTTGTGAACCATGGATCATGTTGAATCCATGTGTTTTTAGATTTATTGTTAGTATGTCCAAAATATTTGGGTCAGTCAAAGAAACAGAAAAATTAGGAAAACAATTAAAATATATTGGACCACTACAAAGGCTGGATTCAACCATGCTAAGTAGAGAGTCTAGTGTCAGAAGATTCAGGTGGTTGAGGACTAACTATTGGAGGAGGAATATTAATTTGAGGTGATGGTACTCCTTTAATGTGTAACTGGGATAGTTTTGATATTAATTGATCCATAAGAGATTTATTATTGTCTCCGATGTGAAATTTAGTTTTATTTAATTCTGGAAGTGGTTTGAATAATACTGATTTAGGAATAGTGGTAACAGCAAATTGTTCTTTGGATACAATTCTTTCTGTTTGCTTTCCTAAAGATTGCAAATATAAATTTGTATAATTGTTTTGTTCCACAATATGGGGAATATATTCTCGTTTTTTATTTAACTCTTTAGGTATAATTTTATAGGGTGTAGCCACTATGTCATATAGGGATTGAGGTTGTGTAGGCTCATTCTTTTTTGGAATAGCTGCCTTGAGTATAATACTCTTTTCAGGTGGATGTATACTAGCTGTTGTAGTACCATCAGTACTAATGTATGTTTTTTCTTCTATTGTTTGAATTTTATCAAATGAGGGAATAGTAATATTCTTTTCTATACACATTTCTTTGAACCATTGAAAAAATCCTATGTTTAACCTTTCCTTGTGTAAAAATTTATTATATTTTTATGTATTAATTCTATTAATCTTGGTTGAAATTTTTTCAAATACCATTCTCTTATATTTTTATTTTCTTCTGATAAATAATCTTTTTTGATAAAGTCTTTATTTATTTTTCTCTTTTTCCTTTCTAGCTTGGCTGCTAGATAGGCTGCTATATACTCATCTGAATATTGATTATTATCATAAGTATCTTCTTCTATTTGTAGAGTACATATCTGAAAATCTTTTAATTCTTCTATACTGGGTTCAGTAGTATGTGTTGTATGACATTTAGATGTGTATGTAGGAATTACAACATTATCTGTGGTTCTTTGTGTTCCCTGAAACTGAATATCTAAACTTGAAGAAGTTTGAGTAGGAGGAGGTAGTATGATAACATTTGGATTGTGAGAATAGGATTTTCTACTAGGTATTTTATTTTTAATATTTCTTTTCCTATGAATATTAATATCATCCTGTACTTGTGGTTGTTGAAATTTAATTTCAATATTACCATCTGTATGTTCTATTATTTGATTAGGAATATGATGTTGAGGAATTTCTTGTGGTAGATTGGCATTTTGTAATGCCCATGATTGGGGTAATACAATATCGGACCATTTTATAGTTTTTGGGACAATCATATTAGATTTTTCTATATTTGTTTGCAATAATATTGTTTGATCTTTTTGATCAAGTTTTAAAGTATTTGGACTTAAAGTATTCATGACTTTATAGTATATTCGATATACTATGGCCAAATTTTGTGAACCATGGATCATGTTGAATCCATGTGTTTTTAGATTTATTGTTAGTATGTCCAAAATATTTGGGTCAGTCAAAGAAACAGAAAAATTAGAAAAACAATTAAAATATATTGGACCACTACAAAGGCTGGATTCAACCATGCCAAGTAGAGAGTCTGTGAAAATATTGTGTCTTGTATCTCTTAGGCATACAAGCACAGAAGTGTTCAACCCTAAACGGGTCAAAGGTTTTACGGCTATTTGAAT
Organism: Amborella trichopoda; assembly: GCF_054954075.1. Lineage (NCBI taxonomy): Eukaryota > Viridiplantae > Streptophyta > Magnoliopsida > Amborellales > Amborellaceae > Amborella > Amborella trichopoda. The sequence continues at coordinate 26,118,934 of NC_142344.1, forward strand.
AAGGCCATTGTGTAAATATTTGTAATTATTTTCTTTATGTTTTTCAATTATTTTCTTTGAGAGTAGGTGAAAGTCTTCTTGGTTTTGCGTTACTGATAGACTTTCTTCTACAGTCTTGATGGCATAACCCATCTTAAGTTTAAATGATCCCTTATTATAGACATCGTGAATTGGTACCTTAGGAATATTTCAGTTTTGAATATTTTCCTCAATATCATTTATAATAATTTGTTCTTTATTTTTTACTCTAAGTTTTTGAGATGAAGTTACAGTTTTTCCCGTAAGATTCCTTATGAGATTAGCCATCCGTAGGTTGCGGATAATGACAATCTGGACATTCAGTGGCCCTAGCTTTTTCCTAAGCGGCTCTCCCTGGCCTTGGCGGTACTTTGCCTCAGGCTTTCACTTGTCTCTTGTCCTAACTCTCGGACCAACTTTCTTGGTGGTCAATCTCACTTAGTATCTTATAGTAAAATGTAACTTTATCTTTAACTTATTGAGTTAAAAGAACAGTTTTACTTTTCTACAGTTGTAACTGTTTACACAGTTCCACTGTTGAACAGTTCTACTGTTGTAATTTGTTGACAGTGTTTCACTGTTATGCCTTTGATACCAACTTTCGCCAGGATCTACAGTACTGTCACTTTGCTTATTTATTTTAGTTTTAGAATGCTTTAATTTGTTTTATAATAGGTATGTGAACAATAAACCGTTGTAAGTTAATCTCTCTGAAACATACTCTTTTCTATTTTCTCTTCTCTTTCTCTTTCTTGTACTATAAAGTTCTGCTACTGTAAATCTGTAATATGTAATGAGCACATGTTTGTATTGAATATATGTTTGTTGAACATATGTTTCAATCATGCAATTTAAGATTCTGTTTAATATTAAGATCGGAGAAAATAGTTATGCTCAGTGGATAGTAGTAGACATATCAGTAATCCCTTTATTAGGAATAATCTTGTTTTGCCTTAGTATGGATGTCAGTCCAAGGAGGAGGATTCTTTTTTAGTCTATCGTATATGGATACTTCGCCTATAACTGACACCATCAATAAGATAGCTTATGGAAAATATAACGCAAAACCAAGAAGACTTTCACCTACTCTCAAAGAAAATAATTGAAAAACGTAAAGAAAATAATTACAAATATTTACACATTGGCCTTATTCAAATAGCCGTCAAACCTTTGACCCGTTTAGGGTTGAACACTTCTGTGCTTGTATGCCTAAGAGATACAAGACACAATATTTTCACAGACTCTCTACTTGGCATGGTTGAAACCAGCCTTTGTAGTGGTCCAATATATTTTAATTGTTTTCCTAATTTTTCTGTTTCTTTAACTGACCCAAATATTTTAACTTTCGCCAGGATCTACAGTACTGTCACTTTGCTTATTTATTTTAGTTTTAGAATGTTTTTATTTGTTTTATAATAGGTATGTGAACAATAAACCGTTGTAAGTTATTATTGTTTGTAAAATTCTATAATAGTTAAGGCAAAACAAGATTATTCCCAATAGGGATTACTGATATGTCTACTACTATCTACTCAGCATAACTATTTTCTCCGATCTTAATATTAAACAGAATCTTAAATTGCATGATTAAAACATATGTTCAACAAACATATATTCAATACAAACATGTGCTCATTACATATTACAGATTTACAGTAGCAGAACTTTATAGTACAAGAAAGAGAAAGAGATAGTATAAGAAAGAGAAAGAGAAGAGAAAATAGAAAAGAGTATGTTTTAGAGAGATTAAACTGAGAATTGGTAAAACGAAGAAGGGAAACTTACTGTGTACACAGACAGTAACTGGAAAATAACTTCCAGTGATGTGGGCAGTATGAGGGTAAATTGTTGATATTACAATCACACATAATTAACAAAGTAAGGTAAGAAAGAACCTGATTATGTCGAGCTATGAGGGCTAGGATAGCTCCAAATTATTTGCTTCTGAAAGGTTTTACAAGATTTTGAGACTTTGAACAAGGGTTTGAAGGTCGGTAATAGAAAGGTGTAGGTAGGTAGCAAATTGCAGGTTGCAGGTAGGTTGCAGGTTGCAGGTAGGTTGCAGGTTGCAGGTAGGTTGCAGGTAGATTGCAGGTTACAGGTAAGTAGCAGGTTACTGGTAGGTTGCAGGTAAGTAGCAGGTTGCTGGTAGGTTGCAGGTATGTAGCAGGTTGCTGGTAGGTTGCAGGTAGGAAGAGTATATATACTAGTATATACTAGTATAAATTAGTATATATAATCGTATATATTAGTATATACCAGTATATATATTAGTACATACTAATATATATACTAGTATATATTAATATATACTAGTATATATACTAGTATGTAAACTAGTATGAACAAACAGTACATACTAGTACTAATATATACTAGTATATATATTAGTAAGTACTAGCATATACTAGTATAAACCAGTATATATACTAGTATATATACGAGTATATACCAGTATATATATTAGAATATACTAGTATATATACTAGTATATAAACTAGTACTAGTATATATACTAGTAAAACTAGTAGTAATATATACTAGTACTAGTATATATACTAGTACTAGTTTATATACTAGTATATATACTAGTATATACTAGTATGTACTAGTATGTACTAGTATGTACTAGTCTGTACTAGTATGTATACTAGTATGTACTAGTACTAGTAAATATACTAGTATATACTAGTACTAGTATATACCCGAACTAGTACTTACTAGTACTAGTATATACTCGTACTAGTACTAGTACATATACGAGTATATACTAGTATATATACTAGTATAAACTAGTATATATTAGTACTAGTATATACTAGTATATACTCGTATATACTAGTATATACTAATATACTAATATATACTACTACATATATACTAATATATACTAGTACCAGTATATACTGGTATATAATGGTACTAGTATATATACTAGTACCAGTATATACCAGTATATACTAGTACTAGTATATACTGGCACTAGTATATACTAATATATACTAGTATATACTGGTAAATATTAGTACTAGTATATATACTAGTATATATAATAGTACTAGTATATATACCAGTATATATACTAATATATAGTAGTATATATATACTAGTATATACTAGTACTAATATATACTAGTACTAGTATATATACTAGTATATTCTAGTACTAGTATATGTACTAGTATATACTAGTACTATATACTAGTACTAGTATATATACTAGTATATATAGTTGTATATATACTAATACCAGTATATATACTACTATATATACTAGTATATATACTAGTACTAGTATATATACTAGTAGTAGTATATAGTACTAGTATATACTAGTACTAGTATATACTAGTATATATACTAGTACTAATATATATACTAGTACTAGTTTATAATAGTACTGGTATATACTAGTATATATACTAGTACTAGTATATACTAGTATATATATTAGTATATACCAGTATTAGTATATACTAGTACTAGTATATACTAGTATATACTAGTATTATATACTAGTACTGGTATATACTAGAATATACTAGTACTAGTATATATACTAGTATATGTACTAGTACTAGTACTAGTATATATACTAGTACTAATATATTCTAGTATATACTAGTACTAGTATATACTAGTATAAACTAGTATATATTAGTATATACTAGTACTAGTATATACTAGTATATATATACTAGTATATATACTAGTACTAGTATATACTAATATATATACTAGTACTAGTACATATACTAGTATAAATACTAGTATAGATACTAGTATATACTAGTACTAGTATATATATACAAGTATTAATACCTGTATATACTAGTATATATACTTGTACTAGTATATACTAGTATATATACTAGTACTAGTATATACTAGTACTAGTATATATACTAGTATATACTAGTACTAGTATATATACTAGTATATACTAGTACTAGTATATATACTAGTATATACTAGTACTAGTATATATACTAGTATATACTAGTACTAGTATATATACTAGTATATACTAGTACTATATACTACTAGTAGTATATATATCAGTATATATAGTAGTATATATACTAATACTAGTATATATACAACTATATATACTGATATATCTAGTAGTAATAGTATATAGTACTAGTATATACTAGTATATATACTAGTACTAATATATGTATTAGTACTAGTTTATACTAGTACTGGTATATACTAGTATAATTACTAGTACTAGTATATACTAATATATATACTAGTATATACCAGTATAAGTATATACTAGTACTAGTATATACTAGTATATACTAGTACTAGTATATACTAGTAGTACTAGTATATACTAGTAGTACTAGTATATACTAGTACATACTAGTACTAGTATATACTAGTAGTACTAGTATATACTAGTACTAATATATACTAGTAGTACTAGTATATACTAGTATATACTAGTACTTGTATATACTTATACTGGTATATACTAGTATATACTAGTACTAGTATATACTAGTACTAGTATATACTAGTACATATATACTAGTATATATACTAGTATATATACTAGTACTAGTATATTCTAGTATATATACTAGTACGGTATATATACTATTATATATACTAGTACTCGTATATACTAGTATATACAAGTACTCGTATATACTAGTACTAGTATGTACTAGTATATACAAGTACTAGTATATACTAGTATATACTAGTACTCGTATATACTAGTATATAAACTAGTATATACTAATATATATACTAGTATATATATTAGTACGGTGTATATACTAGTATATATACTAGTACTTGTATATACAAGTATATACTAGTACTAGTATACTAGTGTATATATACTAGTACTGGTATATACTAGTACTAGTATACATACTAGTATATACTAATATATATACTAGTATATATACTAGTACTAGTATATACCAGTACTGGTATATACCAGTACTAGTATATATACTAGTATATACTAGTACTGGTATATACCAGTACTAGTATATATACAAGTATATACTAGTACTAGTATATACCCATACTTGTATATACTAGTACTAGTATATACTCGTACTAGTACTAGTACATATACTAGTATGTATATTAGTATATACTAGTACTAGTATATACTCGTACTAGTACTAGTACATATACTATTATATATACTAGTATATACTAGTTTATATTAATATAAATACTAGTATATACTAGTATATACTAGTACTAGTATATACTAGTATATACTTGTATATATTACTATATACTACTAGTATATACTAGTATATACTAGTACTGGTATATACTAGTATATTCTGGTAAATACTAGTACTAGTATATATACTAGTATATACTAGTACTAGTATATAAACTAGTATATATAGTAATATATAGTAGTATATATATACTAGTATATACTAGTACTAGTTTATACTAGTATATATACGAGTATATACTAGTATATATACTGGTATTTATACTAGTACTAGTATATATACTAGTAAATATACCAGTATATGTACTAGTACTAGTATATACTAGTACTAGTACATATACTAGTATATACTTGTATACATACTAGTATGTACTACCAGTATGTACTAGAATACATACTTGGAATATTAGTAGTACGTACTAGTATTTACTAGTAGTAGTAGTAATACTATGTACTCGTAGTGCTAGTATTACTAGTTGTACTTACTAATACGAGTAGTACTAGTAGTACTGTTACTACTATGAGTTGTACGGGTACTACAACTACTGGTACTAGTAGTACATGTACTAGTAGTAGTAATAATAGTATGTATATGTACAACTACTACTAGTATATACTACCCTTACTAGTACATAATATTACTACTACTGTTAATACTAGTATTACTAGTAGTACATACTAGTATGTACTACTAGTACTAGTATTAGTAGTACTATTATGTACTAGTAGTATGTACTACTATTTTTAAAACTACTAGTACATACTAGTATTAGTAGTGTTTATAGTACTAGTATGTACTAGTAGTGCAAGTATTATTAGTAGTACTTACTACTACAAGTAGTACTAGTAGTACTTATATTACTACGAGTAGTACTAGTAGTACTTGTACTACTACGAGTAGTACGAGTATTACTAGTAGTACATACTACTACTAGTAGTATTAGTAGAACTAGTTCTACATGTACTACTAGTATGTACTGCTACTACATACTAGTAGTATTAATACATACTACTAGTACTACTACTAGTTCATGTACTATGACTACTACTAATAGTTGTAGTACTCGTACTACTCGTAGTAGTACGTAGTACTAAAAATACTAGCATTACTAGTACATACTACTACTACTACTAGTACATATTAGTATGTACTACTAATACTCCAAGTATGTATTCTAGTACATACTTGTAGTACATATTAGTAAGTTCACTATTAGTGCTAGTATGTACTTCTAGTAGAATTAGTACATCTAGTATTTCTACTAATACTACTAGTATTAGTACTAATACTACTAGTATGTACTGCTAGTACATACTAGTTGTACATGTAAAACTAGTTCTACTAGTACTAGTAGTAGTAGTATGTACTACTAATAACACTCGTACTACTCGTAGAAGTAGAAGTACTACTAGTACTACTCGTAGTAGTACAAGTACTACTAGTACTACTCGTAGTAGTAAGTACTATTAGTAATACAAGCACTACTAGTACATACTAGTATTAGTAACACTACTAGTACTAGTATGTACTAGTAGTGCTAGTACTAGTAGTACATACTACTTGTACATAATAGTACTACTAATACTAGCACGGGTAGTATATATTAGTATGTACTAGTTGTTTAGTACGTGTAGTATATATTAGTATGTACTAGTTGTTTTGACTACTAGTACTACTAGTATGTACTAATAAGATGTACTAGTAGTAGTTGTACTAGTACATACAACTAGTACTACTACTAGTACATGTACTACTACTATCAGTAGTTCTAGAACTAGTACTATTCATAGTAGTACAAGTACTACTAGTACTACTCGTATTAGTAATTACTACAAGTAATACTAGCACTACTAGTACATACCACTACTACTACTACTAGTACATACTAGTATGTACTACTTATACTCCAAGTATGTATTCTTGTACATACTTGTTGTACATACTAGTAAGTACTATTAGTACTAGTATGTACTACTAGTAAAATTAGTACTTCTAGTACTAGTACTATTAGTATTTGTACTAATACTACTAGTGTGTACTGCTAGTACATACTTTTAGTACATGTAGAACTTGTTCTACTAGTACTTCTAGTAGTAGTATCTACTACTAGTAATACTCGTACTACTCGTAGTAGTACAAGTACTACTAGTATACTCGTAGTAGTAAGTACTATTAGTAATACTAGCACAACTAGTACATACTAGTACTAGTAACACTACTAGTACTAGTATGTACTAGTAGTGGTAGTACTAGTAGTATATACTAGTACTAATAGTACTTACTAGTACGTACTAAAAGTATGTACTAGAATTCATATTTGGAGTATTAGTAGTGCATACTAGTAGTATGTACTAGTTGTAATTGTATTATGTTCTAATTGTAATTGTACTAGTACAAGTAGTACTAGTAGTACTTGTACCACTACTAGTAGTACTAAAAGTACTTGTATTACAATAAGTAGTACTAGAGATACTTGTACTACTACGAGCAGTACGAGTACTACAACTACTGGAAGTAGTAGTACATGTATTAGTAGTAGTACTAGTAGTATGTACTAGTACAACTACTACTAGTACATATAATTAATACATACGAGTAGTACTAATAGTATAGACAAGAAGTACATCCTAATATATACTACCCGTACTAGTACAAAATATTACTACTACTAGCACAACTAGTATTAGTATTACTACTATTAGTACTAGTATTAGTACTAGCACTAAAAGTACTAATTCTACTAGTTGTACATACTAGTACTAATACTACTTAGTGGTATCCACTACAAGTATGTATTGGAATACATACTTGGAGTATTAGTAGTACATACTAGTATGTACTAGTAGTAGTAATAGTAGTATGTACTAGTAGTGCTAGTATTACTAGTAGTACTTACTACAACAAGTAGTACTAGTAGTACTTGTACTACTACGAGTAGTACTAGTAGTACTTGTACTACTACGAGTACTACTAGTAGTACTTGCACTACTACAAGTAGTACTAGTAGTCTTGTACTACTACAAATAGTACGAATACTACAACTACTAGTAGTAGTACATGTATTAGTCGTAGTACTAGTAGTAGGTACTAGTACAACTACTACTAGTACATATTATTAGTACATACTAGTAGTACTAATAGTATAGACAAGTAGTGCATACTAATATATACTACGCGTACTAGTACATAATATTACCACTAGTACTACTAGTACATATTAGTACTAGTAGTGTTACTAGTACTAGTATGTATTAGTAGTGCTAGTATTACATGTAGTACTTACTACTACAAGTAGTACGAGTACTACAACTACTGGTAGTCGTAGTACATGTACAAGTAGTAGTACTAGTACAACTACTACTAGTACATATTATTAGTACATACTAGTAGTATTAGTAGCATAGACAAGTAGTACATACTAATATATAATACCCATACTAGTTCATAATATTACTACTACAAGTACTACTACTAGTACTAATATTACTAGTAGTACATACAAGTATGTACTACTGGTATTAGTATTAGTAGTGCTACTACTACTAGTATGTACTAGTAGTATTAGAATTATTAGTAGTACTTACTAATACGAGTAGTACTTGTACTACTACGAGCAGTACGAGGATTACTAGTAGTACATACTACTTCTAGTAGTACTAGTAGAACTAGTTCTATATGTACTAATAGTACATACTAGTACTGATAATACGGGTAGTATATATTAGTATGTACTAGTTGTCTATATTACAAGTACTACTAGTATGTACTAATAACAAGTACTAGTAGTAGTTGTACTAGTACATACTACTAGTACTACTACTACCAGTTAATACTCGTACTAGTCGTAATAGTACAAGTACTGCTAGTACTACTAGTACTACTCGTAGTAGTAATTACAACCAGTAATACTAGCACTACTAGTACATACCACTACTACTAATACATACTAGTATGTACTACTAATACTCCAAGTAAGTATTCCAGTACATACTTGTAGTACATACTAGTAAGTACTATTTGTACTAGTATGTACTACTAGTAGAATTAGTACTTCTAGTACTAGTACTATTACTACTAGTATTTGTGTTAATACTACTAGTATGTACTGCTAGTACATACTTATAGCACATGCAGAACTAGTTCTACTAGTACTACTAGTAGTAATATCTACTACCAGTAATACTCGTACTACTCGTAGTTGTACAAGTACTGCAAGTACTACTCGTACTACTCGTAGTAGTAAGTACTACTAGTAATACTTACACTACTAGTACATACTAATACTAGTAACACTACTAGTACTAGTGTGTACTAGTAGTGGTAGTACAAGTAGTACATACTACTAGTACATAATAGTACTACTAATACTAGTACTAATACATACTAGTAATACTAGTACTAGAAGTAGTATTAGTTGTTGTAATATTATGTATTAGTACGGGTTGTATGCATTAGTTTGTACTACTTGTCTATACAACTAGTACTACTAGTACGTACTAATAATATCTACTAGTGGTAGTTGTACTTGTACATACTACTTGTACTACTACAAGTACATGTACTACTACTATCAGTTTTTGTAGTACTAGTACTACTAGTAGTAGTACCAGTAGTAATAAGACTACTCGTAGTAGTGCAAATACTACTAGTACTACTCGTAGTAGTACAAGTACTGCTAGTTCTACTCGTAGTGGGAAGTACAACTAGTAATACTAGCACTACTAGTACATACTACTACTACTATTACTACATACTAGTATGTACTACTAATACTCCATATATGTATTCTAGTACATAATTCTAGTACATACTAGTAAGTATTATTGGAACTAGTATGTATTATTAGTAGAGTTAGAACTTTTAGTACTATTAATATTAGTACTAATACTACTAGTATGTACTGCTAGTACATACTAGTAGTATTAGTACTAATACTACTAGTATGTACTAGCAGTACATACTAGTAGTTCATGTAGAACTTGTTCTATTAGTACTACTTGTAGTAAAATGTACAACCAATAATACTGGTACTACTCGTAATATTACAAGTACTACTAGTACAACTCGTGGTAGTACAAGTACAACTTGTACAACTCTTAATAGTACAAGTACTATTAGTGCTACTTATAGTAGACAAGTACTACTAGTACTACTCGTAGTAGTACAAGTACTACCAGTACTACTCGTAGTAGTAACTAATACTAGTACATACTAGTACTAGTAACACTGCTGTACTAGTATGTACTAGTAGTTCTAGTACTAGTAGTACATACTACTAGTGCATAATAGTACTACTAATACTAAGACTAGTAGTGCATACTAGTATGTACTACTAATAATACAAGTACTAGCAGTAGTACTAAAAATAGTAATATTATGTACTTGTACGGGCAGTATATATTAATATGTACTACTTGTCTATACTACTCGTACTACTAGTATGTACTAACAATATGTACTAGTAGTAGTTGTACTAGTACAATCTACTAGTACTACTACTAGTACATGTACTACTACTACCAGTAGTTGTAGTGCTCGTACTACTCGTAGTAGTACAAGTACTACTAGTACTACTCGTAGTAGTACAAGTACTATTAGTACTACTCGTAGTAGTACAAGTACTACTAGTACTTCTTATAGTAGTACTAGTACTACTAGTACTACTCGTAGTTGTACAAGTACTACTCGTAGTAGTAAGACTACTAGTAATACTAGCACTACTAGTACATACTATTACTACTAGTAGTACATACTAGTATGTACTACTAATACTCCAAGTATGTATTCTAGTACATACTTGTAGTACATACTAGTAAGTTCTATTAGTACTAGTATGTACTATTAGTACAGGTAGAACTAGTTCGACTAGTACTACTAGAAGTATTATGTACTACAAGAAATACTCGTACTACTCGTAGTAGAAATACTCGTACTACTCGTAGTTTTACAAGTACTACTCGAAGTTATACAAGTACTACTCGTAATACTAGCACTACTAGCAAATACTACTACTACTATTAGTACATACTAGTATGTACTACTAATACTCCAAGTATGTACTCTAGTACATACTTGTAGTACATACTAGTAAGTTCTATTAGTACTAGTATGTACTATTAGTATAGGTAGAACTAGTTCTACTAGTACTACTAGAAGTAGTATGTACTACTAGAAATACTCGTACTACTCGTAGTAGTAAGTACTACTAGTAATACTAGTACTACTAGTACATACTAGTACTAGTAACACTACTATTACAAGTATGTACTAGTAGTGCTAGTACTAATAGTACAAACTACTAGTACATAATAGTACCACTAATACTAGTACCAGTTGTACATTCTTGTATGTACTCTGACTAATATTAGTACTAGCAGTAGTATTAGTAGTAGTAATATTATGTACTAGTACGGGTATTATATATTAGTAAGTTCTACTTGTCTATGCTCTTAATACTACTAGTATGTACTAATCATATGTACTAGTAGTAGTTGTACTAGTACAAAGTAATAGTACGACTACTTGTACATATACTACTACTACCAGTAGTTGTAGTACTCGTGCTACTTGTAGTAGAAAGTAATACTTGTAATACTAGCACTTCTAGTACATACTAGTACTAGTAACACTATTAGTATTAATATGTACTAGTAGTGCTAGTATTAGTAGTACATACTACTAGTACATAATAGTAATACTAATACTAGTACTAGTAGTACATACTAGTACATACTACTAGAAATACTAGTACTAGCAGTAGTACTAATAGTGGTAATAATATGTACTAGTATGCGTAGTATATATTAGTATGTACTACTTGTCCATACTACTAGTACTACAAGTAATAATATGTACTAGTAGTAGTTGTACTAATACGTACTACTAGTACTACGACTAGTACATGTACTACTACTACCAGTAGTTGTAGTATTCGTACTACTCGTAGTAGTACAAGTACTACTAGTACTACTCGTAGTAGTGCAAGTACTACTAGTACTACTCGTAGTAGTACAAGTACTATTAGGACTACTCGTAGTAGTAAGTACTACTAGTAATACTAGAACTACTAGTACATACTACTACTACTAGTAGTACATACTAGTATGTATTATTAATACTTTGTATTCTAGCACACACTTTTAGTACATACTAGTAAGTACTATTAGTACTAGTATGTACTACTAGTAGAATTAGTACTTCTAGTACTAGTACTAATACTACTAGTAATAGTACTAATACTACTAATATGTACTGCTAATACATTCTAGTAGTACTGAGGAACTAGTTCTACTAGTCCTACTTGTAGTAGTATGTACTAGTAGTAATACTCGTACTACTCGGAGTAGTACAAGTACTACTATTACTACTCGTAGTAGTACAAGTACTACTAGTACTACTCGTAGTAGTACAAGTAGTACTTGTACTCTCGTAGTAGTGAGTACTACTAGTAATACTAGCACTGCGAGTACATACTAGTACTGGTAACACTACTAGTACTAGTTCGTAGTAGTCGAGCTAGTACTAGTAGTACATACTACTAGTACATAATCGTACTACTAATACTAGTACATACTAGTAGTAGTAATATTATTTACTAGTACGGGTAGTATATATTAATATGTACTACCTGTCTATACTATTAGTACTACTGGTATGTACTAAAGTTATGTACTAGTAGTAGTTGTATTAGTACATACTACTAGTATTACTACTAGTACATGTACTACTACTACCAGTAGTTGTTGTACTCGTACTACTCGTAGTAGCACAAGTACTACTAGAACGACTCGTAGTAGAAAGTACTATTGGAAATATTACCACTACTAGTATATACTACTACTACTACTACTAGTACATACTAGTATGTACTACAAACACTCCAAGTTTGTATTCTAGAATATACTTGTAGTACATACTAGTAAGTACTATTAGTACTAGTATGTACTACTATTAGAATTAGTACGTCTAGTACTAGTACTAATACTACTAGTATTAATACTAATACTACTAGTGTGTACTCCTAGTACATACTAGTAGTACATGTAGAACTAGTTCTACTAGTACAACTAGTAGTGTATGTACTACTCGTACTACTAGTATTACTCGTAGTAGTACAAGTACTACTATCACTACTCGTAATAGTAAGTATTACTAATAATATTAGTACTACTAGTACATACTAGTACTAGTAACACTACTAGTACTAGTATATACTAGTGGTGCTAGTACTAGTAGTACATAGTAGCACTACTAATACTAGTAGTAACAATAGTACTAATAGTGTAATGTAATGTACTAGTATGGGTAGTATATATTAGTATGTATTACTTGTCTGTCCTATTAGTACTACTAGTCTGTACTAATAATATGTACTAGTAGTAGTTGTACTAGTACATACTACTGGTACTACTACTAATAGTAGTTGTATTAGTACATACTACTAGTACTACTACTAGTAGTAGTAGTTGTACTAGTACATACTACTAGTACTACTACTAGTAGTAGTAGTTGTACTAGTACATACTACTAGTACTACTACCAGTAGTTGTAGTACTCGTACTATTCGTAGTAGTACAAGTACTACTAGTACTACTCGTAGTAGTACATGTACTACTAGTATTACTCGTAGTAATAAGTACTACTAGTAATACTAGCAATACTGGTACATACTACTACTACTTCTACTACTAGTACATACTAGTATGTACTACTATTACTCCAAGTATGTATTTTAGTACATACTTGTAGAACATATTAGTAAGTACTATTAGTACTAGTATGTACAACTGGGAGAATTGGAACTTCTAAGACTAGTACTAATACTACTAGTATTAGTACTAATACTACTAGTATTTACTGCTAAAACATACTAGTAGTACATGTAGAACTAGTTCTAGTAGAACTACTAGTAATAGTAGGTACTAATAGTAGTAGGTACATATAGAACAAGTTCTACAAGAACTAATAGTACGGGTAGCATATACTAGTATGTACTACTAATACTCCAAGTATGTATTCTAGTACTTACTTGTTGTACATACTAGTAAGTACTATTAGTACTAGTATGTACCACAAGTAGAATTAGTACTTCTAGGGTTAGTACTAACATTACTAGTATATAGTAATAGTACTTTTCATACTACTAGTACTAATACTATTAGTATTCGTACTAGTACTTCTACTACTAGTACTTTTAGTATTAGTACTTCTACTATTAGTAATACTCGTACTACTCGTAGTAGTACAAGTATTATTAGTACTACTCGTAGTAGTACAAGTACTACTTGTACTACTCGTAGTAGTACAAGTACTACTTGTACTACTCGTAGTAGTAAGTACTACTAGTAATACTAGCACTACTAGTACTAGTACATACTACTAGTACATTATAGTAATACTAATACAAGTACTAGCAGTAGTACACGTAGTGGTACCTACTAGTTCTAGTACGAGTAGTACATATTAGTATGTACTACTACTACCAGTAGTTGTAGTACTCGTACTATTCGTAGTAGTACAAGCACTACTAGTACTACTCGTAGTAGTAAGTACTACTAGTAATACTAGCACTACTAGTACATACTACTACTACTAGTACATGCTAGTATATACTACTAATAATCCAAGTATGTATTCTAGTACATACTTGTAGTACATACTTGTAAGTACTAGTATGTACTACTAGTAGAATTAATACTTCTAGTACTAGTACTAATATTACTAGTTCTGCTAGTACTACTAGTAGTAGTATGTAATACTAGTAATACTCGTACTACTCGTAGTAGTACTTGTACTACTTCTAGTAGTATAAGTACTACTCGTAGTAGTACAAGTACTACTCGTAGTAGTACAAGTACTACTCATAATAGTACAAGTACTACTAGTACTACTCGTTGTAGTAGGTACTGCTAGTTATACTAATACTACTCGTACAAACCAATACTAATACTATAAATATTAGTTTTAATACAACTAATACATGTAGAACTACTTCTACTAGTGCTATTATTAGTAGTATGTACTACTAGTAATACTCGTACTACTCATAGTAGTACAAGTACATACTTGTACTACTCAAAATAGTATAAGTACTACTAGTACTACTCGCAGTAGTAAGTACTACTAGTAATACTACCACTACTAGTATAAAGTAGTATAAATAACACTACTAGTACTAGTATGTACTAGTAGTGCTAGTACAAGTATAACATACTAGTATGTACTACTATTACTACAAGTACTAGCAGTAGTACTAGTAATAGTAATAATTTGTACTAGTACGGGTAGTATATATTAATATGTACTACTTATCTATACTACTAGTATAACTAGTATGTACTGATAATATGTACTTGTAGTAGTTGTACAAGTACACACTACTAGTACTACTACTAGTTCATGTACTACTACTACCAGTAGTTGTAGTACTTGTACTACTCGTAGAAATACAAGTACTACTACAAGTTCATGTACTACTGCTACCAGTAGTTGTAGTACTCGTACTACTCGTAGTAATATAAGTACTACTAGTACTACTCGTAGTAGTGTAAGTACAACTAGTACTACTAGTAATACTAGCACTACTTGTACATAGTAGTACTACTACTACTAGCAATACTAGCACTACTTGTACATAGAAGTACTACTACTACTAGTAATACTAGCACTACTTGTACATAGTAGTAGTACTACTACTAATACTCCAAGTATGTATTCTAGTACATACTTGTAGTACATACTAGTAAGTACTATTTGTATTAGTATGTACTACTAGTAGAATTAGTATTTCTAGTACTAGTACTAATACTACTACTATGTACTGCTAGTACATACTAGTAGTACATGTAGAACAAGTTCTTTTAGTACTACTCGTAAGAGTACAAGTACTATTAGTACTACCCGTTGTAGAACAAATACTGTCAGTACTACACGTAGTAGTAAGTACTACTAGTAATACTAGCATTATTAGTACATACTAGTACTAGAAACACTACTAGTACTAGTATGTACTAGTAGTGTAAGTACTAGTAGTACATACTACTGGTACATAATAGTACTACTATTATTAGTACTAGTAGTACATACTAGTATGTACTACTATTAATACTAGTACTAGCAGTAGTACTAGTAGTAGTAATACTATGTACTAGTATGGGTAGTATATATTAGTATATACTACATGTCTATACTACTAGTACTACCAGTATGTACTAATAATATGTACTCGCAGTAGTTGTACTAGTACATACTACTCGTAGTAGTACTAGTACATGTACTATTACAACCAGTAGTTGTAGTACTCGTATTACTCGTAGTAGTACAAGTACTACTGGAAGTAGTATAAGTACTATTAGTACTACTCGTAGTAGTAAGTACTACTAGCAATACTAGCACTACTAGTACATACTACTACTACTACTACTAGTTCATACTACTACTACTACTACTAGTACATACTAGTATGTACTATTAATTCTCCAAGTATTTATTCTAGTACATACTTGTAGTACATACTAGTACGTACTTTTAGTACTAGTATGTACCACAAGTACAATTAGTACTTCTAATAGTAGTACTAATACTACTAACATTAGTTCTAATACTACTAATATTAGTACTAATACTACTAGTATGTACTGCTAGTACATAATAATAGTACATGTAGAACTAGTTCTACTAATACTACTACTAGTTGTATGTACTACTAGTAATAATCGTACTACTCGTAGTAGTACAAGTACTACTAGTACTACTCGTATTAATAAGTACTGCTCGTAATACAAGCACTGCTAATACATACTAGTACTATTAGTATGTACTAATAATATGTACTAGTAGTAGTTGTACTAGTACGAACTACTTGTACTACAACTACCAGTAGTTGTAATACTCGTACTGCTCGTAGTAGTATAAGTACTACTAGTACTACTCGTAGTACTACAAGTACTACTACTAATACTAGCACTACTAGAACACACTATTACTATTACTACTAGTACATACTAGTATGTACTACTAATTCTCCAAGTATGTATTCTAGTACATACTTGTAGCACATACTAGTAAGTACTATTAGTACTAGTATGTACTACTTGTACAGACTAGTCGTACTTATATAACTAGTTCTACTACTACTACTACTAGTAGTATGTACTACTTGTAATACTCGTACTACTCGTAGTAATACAAGCACTACTAGTACTACTCGTAGTACTACAAGTACTATTAGCACTACTAGTAGTAGTAAGTACTACAAGAATACTAGCACTACTAGTACATACTGGTACTAGTAAAACTACTAATACTAATATGTACTAGTAGTGCTAATACTAGTAGTATATACTAGTACGTACTACTAGTAATACTAGTACTAGTAGTAGTACTAGTAGTAATAAAATTATGTACTACTACGGGTAGTATATATTAGTATGTACTACTTGTCTATATTACTAGTACTACTAGTATGTACCAATAATATGTACTAGTAGTAGTTGTACTAGTACATACTACTAGTACTACTACTAGTACATGTACCACAACTACCAGTAGTTGTAGTACTCGTACTACTCGTAGTAATACAAGTATTACTAGTACTACTCGTAGTAGTACAAGTACTACTAGTACTACTAATAGTAATAAGTACTACTAGTAATACTAGCACTACTAGTACATACTACTACTACGACTACTAGTACATACTAGTATGTACTATTAATACTCTAAGTATGTATTCGAGTACATACTTGTAGTACATACTAGTAAGTACTATTAGTACTAATATGTACTACTAGTAGAATTAATACTTCCAGTACTAGTTCTAATACTATTAAAATTAGTACTAATACTACTAGTATGTACTGCTAGTACATACTAATAGTACAATTACTACTAGTACTACTCATAGTAGTAAGTACTACTAGTAATACTAGCACTACTACTACATATTACTACTACTACTACTAGTACATACTTGTAATACATACTAATAACTACTATTAGTACTTGTATGTACTACTAGTAGAATTAGTACATCTAGTACAAGCACTAATACTACAAGTATTAGTACTAATACTGTACATACTAGTAGTACATGTACTACTAATACGACTTATAATAGTACAAGTACTACTCGTAGTAGTAAGTACCACTAGTAATACTAGCATTTCTAGTACATACTAGTACTAGAAACACTACTAGTACTAGTATGTACTAGTACTTCTTCTACTAGTTGTACATACTACTAGTACATAATAGTACTACTAATACTCCTACTAGTAGTACATGTAGAACTAGTTCTGCTAGTACTACTAGTAAGAGTATGTACGTCTAGTAATACTAGCACTACTAGTACATACTTGTATTAGTAACACTACTAGTACTAGTATGCACTAGTAGTGCTAGTACTCGTAGTACATACTACTAGAACATAATAGTACTACTAATACTACTAGTAGTAGTACATACTAGTATGTACTACTAGTACTAACAGTAGTACTTGTAGTAGTGATATTATGTTCTAGTACGAGTAAAATATATTACATACTACAAGTACTACTACTAGTGCTTGTACTACTATTACCAGTACTTGTAATACTCGTACTACACGTTGTAGTACAGGTACTATTAGTACTGCACGTAGTAGTACAAGTGCTAGTAGTACTATTCGTAGTAGTACAGTACTACTAGTACTAGTCGTAGTAGTACAAGTATTACTAGTACTACTCGTAGTAGTAAGTACTACTAGTAATACAAGCACTATTAGTACATACTTGTACTAGTAACACTACTAGTACTAGTAGGCACTAGTAGTGCTAATACTAGTAGTACATATTACTAGAACATAATAATACTACTAATACTACAACTAGTAGTACATACTAGTATGTAGTACTAGTAATACCAGTACTAGCAATAGTACCTCTAATAGTAATATTATGTACTAGTACGAGTAGTATATATTAGTATGTACTACAACTAGTACATGTACTACTACTACCAGTAGTTGTAGTACTCGTACTACTCGTAGTAGTACAAGTACTACTAGTACTCCTGGTAGTAGTACATGTACTACTAGTACTACTCGTAGTAGTTAGTACTACGAGTAATACTAGAACTACGAATACATACAACTACTACTACCACTAGTACATACTAGTATGTACTACTAATACTCCAAGTTTGTATTTTGGTACGTACTTGTAGTACATACTAGTAAGCACGATTAGTACTAGCATGTATTATCAGTAGAATTAGGTATTATAGTACTAGTATTACATGTAGAACTAGTTCTACTAGTACTACTAGTAGTAGTATGTACTACTAGTAATACTCGTACTATTCATTTTGTACAAGTACTACTAATACTACTCGTTGTAGTATAAGTACTACTAGTAATACTAGAACTACTAGTACATACTACTACTACTACTAGTACTACTCGTACTTATTAGTAGTATGTACTACTACTAGTACATACTAGTAGCACTACTAGTAATACTAATACTAGTATGTACTACTGTATTAAAGTACTCTACTACTCGTAGTACGAGTAGAAATAATCCATACTTGTACGAGTATGTATTAGTCGTAGTACGAGTATTACACGTACTAGTAGTAGTACTTAGATTATTTGTAGTACTAGTACTTACTACTATGAGTAGTATTAGTAGAACTTGTACAACTACGAGTAGTACTCGTACTACTACGAGTAGTACTCGTACTACTACGAGTAGTACGAGTACTCCAACTACTGGGAGTAGTAGTACATGTACTAGTAGTAGTAGTACATGTACTAATAGTAGTAGTATGTACTAGTACAACTACTACTAGTACATATTATTAGTACATACCAGTAGTACTAGTAGTATAGACAAGTAGTACATTGTAATATATACTCCCCGTACTAGTACATAATATTACTACTACTAGTACTACTGCTAGTACTAGTATTACTAGTAGTAATACTAGTATGTACTACTAATACTAGTATTAGTAGTACTATTATATACCAGTAGCATGTACTACTAGTACTAGCACTACTAGTACAGATCTGTATTAATAGTGTTACAAGTACTAGTATGTACTAGTAGTGCTAGTATTACTAGTAGTACTTACTACTACGTGTAGTACTAGTAGTACCCTTACTACTACGAGTAGTACTAATAGTACTTGTACTACGACGAGTAGTACGAGCATTACTAGTTGTAGATACTAGTACTAGTTGTACAAGTAGAATTAGTACTATTACTAGCAGTACATACTAGCGTATTAGTACATACTACTACTAGTAGTACTAGTAGAACGTGTTCTACATGTACTACTAGTATGTACAAGCAGTACATACTAGTAGTATTAGTACTAATACTAGTAGTATTATTTCTCGTACTAGAAGTACTAACTCTACTAGTAGTACATGCTAGTACTAATTGTACATATTAGTATGTACTACAAGTATGTACTAGAATACATACTTGGAATATTAGTAGTACATACTAGTATTTACTAGTAGTGGTAGTAGTACTATGTACTAGTAGTGCTAGTATTACTAGTAGTACTTACTAATACGAGTAGTACTAATAGTACTGGTACTACTACGAGTTGTACGAGTACTACAACAACTGGTAGTAGTAGTACATGTATTAGTAGTAGTAATAGTAGTATGTATATGTACAACTACTACTAGTACATATTATTAGTACATACTAGTAGTACTAGTAGTATAGACAAGTAGTACATATTAATATATACTACCCGTACTAGTACATAATATTACTACTACTGTTAGTACTAGTATTACTAGTAGTACATACTAGTATGTACTACTAGTACTAGTATTAGTAGTACTATTATGTACTAGTAGTATGTACTACTAGTACTAGAACTACTAGTACATATTAGTACTAGTAGTGTTTATAGTACTAATATGTACTAGTAGTGCAAGTATTACTAGTAGTACCTACTACTACGAGTAGTACTAGTAGTACTTGTACTACTACGAGTAGTACTAGTAGTACTAGTACTACTACGAGTAGTACGAGTATTACTAGTAGTACATACTACTACTAGTAGTATTAGTAGAACTAGTTCTACATGTACTACTAGTATGTACTGCTAGTACATACTAGTAGTATTAATACTAATACTAGTAGTATTAGTACTAGAAGTACTAATTCTACTAGTCGTACATACTAGTACAAATAGTACTTACTGGTATGTACTACAAGTATGTACTAAATTACAAACTTGAAGTATTAGTAGTACATACTAGTATGTAGCAATAGTACTAGTAGTAGTATGTACTAGTAGTGTTAGTATTACTAGTAGTACTTACTACTACGAGTAGTATTTGTAGTACTTATACTACTACGAGTAGTACTAGTAGTACTGGTACTACTACGAGTAGTACGAGTACTAGAACTACTGATAGTTGTAGTACATACACTAGTAGTAGTAGTATGTACTAGTACAACATTTACTAGTATATATTATTAGTACATAGTAGTAGTACTAGTAGTTTCGACAAGTAGTACATACTAATATATACTACCGTACTAGTACATAATATTACTACTACTAATACTACTGCTAGTACTAGTATTACAAGTAGTACATACTAGTATGTACTACTAGTACTAGTATTAGTAGTACTATTATCTATTAGTAGTACGTACTACTAGTAATACTTGCACTACTAGTACAAGTATGTACTAGTAGTGTTACTAGTACTAGTATGTACTATTTGTGCAAGTATTACTTGTACTTACTACTACGAGTAGTACTTGTACTACTAGGAGTAGTACTAGTAGTACTTGTATTACTACGCGTAGTACAAGTATTACTAGTAGTACATACTACTAGTAGTACTAGTAGAACTCGTTCAATATGTACTACTAGTATGTACTAGCAGTACATACTAGTAATATTAGTACTAATACTAGTAGTATTAGTACCAGTACTAGAAGAGTAGTACAAGTACTACTAGTACTACTTGTAGTAGTAAGTTCTACTTGTAATACTAGCATTACTAGTACATACTACTACTACTACCACTAGTACATACTTGTATGTACTATTAATACTCCAAGTATGTATTCAAGTACATACTTGTAGTACATACTAGTAAGTACAAGTATGTACTACTAAGAGAATTAGTACTTCTAGTACTAGTACTAATACTACTAGTATGTACTACTAGTAATACTCGTACTACTCGTAGTAGTACAAGTACTACAAGTACTACTCGTAGTTGTACAAGTACTACTACTACTACTAGTAAGTACTACTAGTATTACTTGCACTACTAGTACATACTAGTATTAGAAACACTACTAGTACTAGTATGAACTAGTAGTGTTAGTACTAGTAGTACTTGTACTAGTACATTATAGTACTACTAATACAAGTACTAGTAGTACATACTAGTAGTACATGTAGAACTAGTTCTACTAGAAATACTAGTAGTAGTATGTACTATTAATAATACTCGTAGTAGTACAAGTACTACTAATACTACTCGTAGTAGTACAAATACTATTTGTACTACTCGTAGTAGTATGTACTACTAGTAACACTAGCACTACTAGTACATATTAGTACATACTACTAGAACATATTAGTACTACTAGTACTACTACTATTAGTACATATTAGTATGTACTACTAGTAATAGTAGTACTAGCTGTAGTACTAGTAGTAGTAATATTATGTACTAGTACGGGTTGTATATATTAGTATGTACTACTTGTCGATACTACTAGTACAACTAGTATGTACTAATAATATGTACTATTAGTAGTTGTACTAGTACATACTACTAATACTACTACTAGTACATGTACTACTACTACCAGTAGTTGTAGTACTCGTACTACTCGTAGTAGTGCAAATACTACTTGTTCTACTCGTACTAGTACAAGTACTACTAGTACTACTCGTAGTAAGTACTACTCGTAACACTAGCACTACAAGAACATTCTACAGCTACTACTACTAGTACATACTAGTATGTACTACTAATACTCCAAGTATGTATTCTAGTACATAGTTGTAGTCTATACTAGTAAGTACTATTAATACTAGTATGTATTACTAGTAGAATTAGTACTTCTAGTACTAGTACTAATACTACTAGTTTGTATAGCTAGTTTGTACTAGTAGTACATGTAGAACTAGTTCTATTAGTACTACTAGTAGTAGTATGTACTACCAGTAATACTCGTATTACTCGTAGTGGTACAAGTACTACTAGTACTACTCGTAATAGTACAAGTACAACTAGTACTACTAGTAGTAGTAAGTTTAGTACTACTAGTAATACTAGCACTACTAGTACATCGTTGTACTAGTAACACTACTGGTACTAGTATATACAAGTAGTGCTAGTTCTAGTAATACATACTACTAGTACATAATAGTACTACTAATATTAGTACAAGAAATACATACTAGTATGTACTATTAGTAATACTAGCACTAGGAGTAGTAATATTATGTACCAGTACGGGTAGGATATATTTGTATGTACTACTTTTCTATACTACTAGTACTACTAATATGTACTAATATTATGTACTAGTAGTAGTTGTACTAGTACATACTGCTAGTACTACTACTGTTCATGTACTACTAGTAGTAGTACAAGTACTACTAGTACTACTTGAAGTAGAACACGTTCTACTTGTACTACTCATCGTAGTAAGTACTACTAATAATATTCGTACTAATAGTAGTAGTACAAGTACTACTAGTACTACACGTAGTAGTACAAGTACTACTAGTACTACTCGTAGTTGTAAATAGTACTATTAGTACTAGTACTAATACTACTAGTATTAGTACTAATACTACTAATATGTACTGCTAGTACATACTAATAGTACATGCAGAACTAGTTCAACTAGTACTACTAGTAGTAGTTTGTACTACTAGTATTACTCGTACTACTAGTAGTAGTACAAGTACTACTAGTACTACTCGTAGTAGTACAAGTACTACTAGTACTACTTGTAGTACTAGGTACTATTAGTAATACTAGCACTACTAATACATATTAGTACTAGTAACACTACTTGTGCTAGTACGTACTAGTACTACATACTACTAGTACGTAATAGTACTACTAGTACTAGTACGTAATAGTACTACTAGTACTAGTACTAGTAGTACATACTAGCATACTAGTATGTACTACTAGTAATACTTGTACTAGCAGTACTACTAGTAGTAGTAATATTAAGTACTAGTACGGATAGTTTATATTAGTCTGTACTACTTGTCTATACTACTAGTACTACTAGTATGTACTAATATTATGTACTAGTAGTAGTTGTACTAGAACATACTACTAATACTACTACTAGTACATGTACTACTACTACTAGTAGTTAAAGTACTCGTTGTAGTACAAGTACTACTAGTATTACTCGTAGTAGTACAAGTACTACTAGTACTACTCGTAGTAGTACAAGTACCACTAGTACAACTTTTAGTAGCAAGTACTAC
Source organism: Amborella trichopoda (assembly GCF_054954075.1). NCBI lineage: Eukaryota > Viridiplantae > Streptophyta > Magnoliopsida > Amborellales > Amborellaceae > Amborella > Amborella trichopoda. Next base: position 26,143,677 of record NC_142344.1, read on the forward strand.
TAGTAATAATAACACTACTAGTACTACTACTACTAGTATGTACTACTTGTACTCCAAGTATGTATTCTACTACATACTTGTAGTACATACTAGTAAGTACTATTAGTACTAGTATGTACTACTAGTAGAATTTGTACTACTAATTTTAGTACTAATACTACTTGTATGTACTAATAGTACGTACTAGTAGTACATGTAGAACTAGTTCTACTAGTACAACTAGGAGTAGAATGTAGTACTAGTAATACTCGTACTACTCGTAGTAGTACAGGTACTACTAGTACTACTCATAGTAGTACAAGTACTACTAGTACTACTCGTAGTAGAAAGTACTATTAGTAAGACTAACACTACTAGTACATATTAGTACTAGTAAAACTACTAATACTAGTATGTACTAGTAGTGCAAGTACTAGTAGTACATACTACTAGTACATAATAGTACTATTAATACAAGTACTAAAAGTACATACTAGTATGTACTACTAGTAATACTAGTATTAGAAGTAGTACTAGTAAAACTATTAGTACTAGAATGTACTAGTATGTACTACTAGTAATACTAATACTAGTAGTAGTACTAGTAGTAGTAATATTATGTACTAATACCGGTAGTATATATTAGTACGTACTACTTGTCTATACTACTAGTACTACTAGTACGTTCTAATAATATGTACTAGTATTAGTAGTTGTACTAGTAGAAACTACTAAAAGTTGTAGTACTCGTACTACTCGTAGTAGTAAAAATACTACTAGTACTACTCGTAGTAGTAAGTACTACTAGTAGTACTAGGACTACTAGTACATACTACTACTACTACTACTACTAGTACATACTAGTATGTACTACTAATACTCCAACTATGTATTCTAGTACATACTTTTAGTAGATACTAACAAGTACTATTAGACTAGTATGTACTACTAGTTGAATTAGTACTTTTAGTACTAATACTAATACTCTTAGTATTAGTACTATTACTACTAGTATGTACTGCTAGTACATACTAGAAGTATATGTAGAACTATATCTACAAGTACTACTAGTACTACTCGTTGTAGAACAAGTACTATTAGTAATACTTGTACTACTAGTAATACTAGTAATACTTGTACTACTAGTAATACTAGTAATACTAGTAGTACTTGTACTACTACAAGTAGTACGAATACTACGACTACTGGTAGTAGTTGTACTAGTAATATGTACTAGTACAACTACTACTAGTACATATTATTAGTACAAGCAGTAGTATTGACAAGTAGTACATACTAATATATACTACTCGTACTAATACATAATATTACTACTATTAGTACTACTGCTATACTAGTATTACTAGTAGTACAAACTAGTATGTACTACTAGTACTATTATTAGTAGTACTACTATGTACTAGTTGTATGTACATTAGTACTAGCACAACTAGTGCATACTAGTACTAGTAGTGTTACTAGTACTAGTATGTACTAGTAGTGCTAGTATTACTAGTAGTACTTACTACTACGAGTAGTACTAATAGTACTTGTACCACTACAAGTAGTACTAGTAGTACTTGTACTACTACGAGTAGTACTAGTATTACTAGTAGTACATACTACTACTAGTAAGACTAGTAGAACTAGTACTAGAAGTACAAATTTTTCTTGTAGTACATACTAGTACAAATAGTACTTATTAGTGTGTACTACAAGTATGTACTAGAATACATACTTGTAGTATTAGTAGTACATACTAGTATGTACTAGTAGTGGTAGCAGTAGTATGTACTAGTAGTGCTAGTATTCCCAGTAGTACTTACTACTATGAGTAGTACTAGTAGTACTTATACTACTACGAGTAGTACGAGTACTACAACTACTGGTAGTAGTAGTACTTGTAGTATGTACTAGTACATTTACTACTAGTACATATTATTAGTACATACTAGTAGTACTAGTAGTATAGACAAGTTGTACATACTAATTTATACTCCTCGTACTAGTACATAATATTACCACTACTAGTACTATTATGTACTAGTAGTATGTACTACTAGTACTAGAACTACTAGTACATACTAGTACTAGTAGTGTTACTAGTATTAGTATGTACTAGTATTACTAGTAGTACATACCACTACTAGTAAACTTAGTTCTACATGTACTACTCGTATGTATTAGTAGTGCATATTAATAATATTAGTAATAATACTAGTACTAATACTACTAGTACTAAAAATACTAATTCTACTAGTAGTACATACTAGTACTAGTAGTATGTACTAGTAAGTACTAAAAGTATGTACTAGAATACATATTTGGAGTATTAGTAGTACATAAGAGTATGTACTAGTAGTGGTATTATGTATTAGTAGTGCTAGAATTACTAGTAGTACTTACTACTACGAGTAGTCCTGATAGTACTACTACGAGTTGTACAAGTATTGCTAGTCGTACATACTACTCCTAGTATGTACTAGCAGTACATACTAGTAGTATAGACAAGTAGTACATACTATTATATACTACCCGTACTAGTACATAATATTACTACTATTAGTACTAGTACTACTAGTAGTACATGCAAGTATGTACTACTAGTGTACTACTAGTACTAGTATTAGAAGTACTATTATGCACTAGTAGTATGTACTACAAGTACTAGCACTACTAGTACATACCAGTACTAGTAGTGTAGTATGTACTAGTAGTACTATTATTACTTACTACTACGAGTAGTACAAGTAGTACTTGTACTACTACGAGTAATACTAATAGAGTAATACAAGTACTACTTGTACTACTACTAGTAGTACATGTATTACTAGTAGTACATACTACTACTAGTAGTACTAGTAGAACTAGTTCTACATGTAACACTAGTATGTACTAGCAGTATATACTAGTAGTCTTAGTACTAATACAAGTAGTATATATACTAGTACTAGAAGTACTAATACTATTAGTAGTATGTACTAGTAGAACTACTAGTAGTACATAATATTAGTACATACTAGTAATATAGAGAAGTAGTACATACTAATATATACTACCCGTACTAGTACATAATATAACTAGTACTAGTACTACTGCTAGTATCAGTATTACTAGTAGTACATACTAGTATGTATTACTTGTACTAGTATTAGTAGTACTAATATGTACTAGTAGTATGTACTAATTTGTACTTGTGGTGCTAGGGTTACTAATTGTACTTACTACTACGAGTAGTACTAATAGTACTTGTACTACTGCGAGTAGTGCTTGTACAACTACGAGTATTTCTCGTAGTACATACTACAACTAGTCGTACATACTACTACTAGTAGTACTAGTAGAACTAGTGCTACATGTACTACTACTACTTGTATTAGTAGTACTATTATGTACTAGTACAAGTACTACTAGTAATAGCACTACTAGTACAGACTAGTACTAGTAGTGTTTCTAATATTAGTATGTACTAATAGTGCTAATATTACTAGTAGTACTTACTACTACGAGTAGTACTTGTACAACTACGAGTAGTACTAGTAGTACATGTATTACAAGTAGCACGAGTAATACTAATAGTACATACTACTACTAATAGTACTAGTAGAACTAGTTCTACATGTACTACTAATATGTACTAGCAGTACAAATTAGTAATATTAGTACTAATACTAGTAGTATTAGTACTAGTACTAGAAGTACTAATTCTACTAGTAGTACATACTAGTACTTACTACTATGTACTACAAGTATGTACTTGAATACATACTTGAAGTATTAATAGTACATATTAGCATGCACTAGTAGTAGTAGTATGTACTAGTAGTGCTAGTATTACTAGTAGTACTTACTACTACTCGTAGTAGTACAAGTTCTACTAGTACTACTTATAAAGCACTACTAGTATTACTAGCACTGCTAGTTCATACAACTACTACTACTACTAGTACATACTAGTATTTACTACTAATATTCCAAGTATGTATTCTAGTACATACTTGTAGTATATACTAGTAAGTACTATTAGTACTAGTATGTACTACTAGTAGAATTAGTACTGTTAGTACTAATACTAATACTAGTAGTATTAGTACTAATACTGCTAGCATTAATATTAATACAACTAGTATTAGTACAATTACTACTAGTATGTACGGCTAGTACATACTAGTAGTACATACTACTAGTGCATAATAGTACTACTAATACTAGTATTAGTAGTACATATCAGTATGTACAACTAGAAATACTAGTACTACCAGTAGTACTAGTTGTAGTAATATTACGTATTAGTACGGGTAGTATATATTGGTATGTACTACTTTTTTATACTACTAGTACTACTAGTATGTACTAATAATATGTACTAAAAGTAGTTGTACTAGTACATTTTACTAGTACTACTAATAGTACATGTACTACTGCTAATAGTAGTTGTATTACTCGTACTACTTGTAGTAGTAAAAGTACTACTAGTACCACTCGTACTAGTACAAGTAATACTCGTAGTAGTACACATACTACTCGTACTACGCGTAATAGCAAGTACTACTAGTAATACTAGGACTACTAGTACATACTACTACTACTACTACTATTAGTACATACTAGTATGTACTACTAATACTACAAGTATGTATTCCGGTACAAACTTTTAGTACTAGTACTAATACTACTAGTATTTGTACAAATACTACTTGTATGTATTGCTAGTACATACTGGGAGTACATGTAGAACTAGTTCTACTAGTACTACTAGTTTTAGTATGTACTACTAGTAATATTGGTACTACTCGGAGTAGTACAAGTACTACTCGTAGTAGTAAGTACTACTATAAATACTAGCACTACTGGTACGTACTCCTAGTACTAATAGTACATACTAGTATGTACTATTAATACTCCAAGTAGGTATTCTAGTACATACTTGTAGTACATACTAGTAAGTACTATTAGTACTAGTATGTATTACTAGTAGAATTAATACTTCTAGTACTTGTAGTACATGTAAAACTAGTTCTACTAGTACTACTAGTAGTAGTATGTACTACTAGTAATACTCGAACTACTCGTAGAAGTAGAAGTACAACTGGTACTACTCGTAGTAGTACAAGTACTACTAGTACTACTCGTAGTAGTAAGTACTACTAGTAAAACTAGCACTACTAGTACTAGTATGTACTAGTGGTGCTAGTCTAGTAGTACATGCTACTTGTACATAGTAAATACTACTAATAGTAAGACTAGTATTACATACTAGTATGTACTACTAGTAGTAGTAATATTATGTACAAATACGGGTAGTATATATTAGTTTGTACTACTTGTCTATACTACTAGTACTATTAGTATGTACTAATAATATGTATTAGTAGTAGTTGTGTAGTACATACTACTAGTACTACTACTTGTACATGAACTAATACTACTAGTAGTTGTAGTACTCGTCCTACTTGTAGTAGTACAAGTACTATTCTAGTACTATTCGTAGTAGTACAAGTACTATTAGTACTACTCGTAGTAGTACAAGTACTACTAGTACTACACGTAGTAGAACAAGTACTACTAGTACTACTCGTAGTAGTACAAGTACTGCTAGTACAACTCGTAGTAGTAAGTACTACAAGTAATACTAGCACTACTAGTACATATTACTACTTTTAGTATTAGTACATACTAGTATGTACTACTAATACTCCAAGTAGGTATTCTAGTACATACTTTTAGTGCATACCAGTAAGTACTATTAGTACTAGCATGTACTACTAATAGAATTAGTACTTCTAGTACTAGTACTAATACTATTAGTAGCAGTACAAATACTACTAGTATGTACTGTTAGTACATACTAGTAGTACATGTAGAACTAGTTCTACTTATACTACTAGTAGTAGTATGTACTACTTGTAATACTCTTACTACTCGTAGTAGTACAAGTACTATATATATACTAGTATATACTAGTACTAGTATATATACTACTATATATACTAGTATATATAGTAGTATATACTACTGCACTAGTATATACTAGTATTAGTATGTACTTGTATATATATACTAGTATATACTAGTTTATACTAGTATATATACTAGTATATATATATTAGCTTATACTAGTATATACTAGTATATACCAATATATTCTAGTATATACTAGTACGCATATAAACTAGTACATACTAGTATATACTGGTATACTAGTATATACTACTATATATAGACTAGTATATACTAGTACATATTAGAACTAGTATATATACTAGTATATATATACTAGTATATACTAGTGCTAGTATATACTAGTATACACATACTAGTATATATATACTAGTATTAGTATATACTAGTATATACTAATATTTACTAGTATATACTAATATTTACTAGTATATACTAGTACTAGTATATACTACTATATATACTAGTATGTATATTAGTATATACTAATACTAGTACTAATATACATACTAGTATATATACTATTATACACGAGTATATACTAGTATATACTAGTATACTAGTATATACTACTATATATATACTAGTATATATACTAGCATACTAGTATATACTAGTGTACTAGTATATACTACTATATATATACTAGTATATACTAATATATACTTGTACTAGCATATATAATACTATATATACTAGTATATACTAGTATATATACTAAGACATATAGTAATATATACTAGTATATATATTCTAGTATATACTAGTTTATATACTAGTATATATATTAATTTATACTAGTATATATTAGTATGAACTAGTATACAAATACTAGTATATATATACTAGTATATATATACTAGTATATACTAGTACTACTACATATACTAGTATATATATTAGTCTATATTAGTATATACTAGGATGTATACTAGTATATACTAGTATATACTGGAATATACTAGTATATACTAGTACTAGTATATACTAGTATATATACTAGTATATATATTAGTATATACTAGTACTAGTACTAGTTTATATATTAGTACATATATTAGTATATACGAGTTTATACTAGTATATACTAGTATACTAGTTTATACTACTATATATATACTTGTATATATTAGTACTTGTATATACTTATATTTACAAGTATATACTAGTACTAATATATATACTAGAACATATGCTAGTATACCAGTATATATACTAGTATATACTAGTATATACTAGTATATATTCTAGTATACTAGTATATATACTAATATATACTAGTACATATGTACTAGTATATATTAGTACTAGTATATACTAGTACTGTACCAGTATATACTACTATATATATACTAGTATATACTAATATATACTTGTACTAGCATATATAATACTATATATACTAGTATATACTAGTTTATATACTAGTACATATACTAATATATACTAGTATATATATTCTAGTATATACTAGTATATATACTAGTATATATATTAATTTATACTAGTATATATACTCTAGTATATACTAGTACTAGTATATACTTGTATGAACTAGTATACAAATACTAGTATATATATACTAGTATATACTAGTACTAGTACATATACTAGTATATATACTAGTCTATACTAGTATTAACTAGGATGTATACTAGTATATACTAGTATATACTGGAATATACTAGTATATACTAGTACTAGTATATACTAGTATATTCCAGTATATACTAGTATATATACTAGTATATATATTAGTATATACTAGTACTAGTACTAGTTTATATACAAGTACATATATTAGTATATACGAGTATATACTAGTATACTAGTATATACTACTATATATATACTAGTATATACGAGTACTAGTATATACAAATATTTACAAGTATATACTAGTGCTAATATATATACTAGTACATATACTAATATACCAGTATATATACTAGTATATATTCTAGTATACTAGTATATATACTAATATATACTAGTACATATGTACTAGTATATACTAGTACTAGTATATACTAGTACTAGTATATAAATTAATACTAGTATATTTACTACTATATATACTAGTATATATACAACTATATATACTAGTATATATACTATTACATGTATATATTAGTATATATACTAGTATATACTAGTACTAGTATATATACTAGTATAGACTAGTACTAGTATATATACTAGTATATATAGAGTTATATACTAGTATATACTAATACTAGTATATGTACTAGTACATATACTAGTATATATACTAGTATATATACTACTATATATGCTTGTATATATACTAGTGCTAGTATATACTAGTAATAGTCTATATTAGTATATATACTAGTATTAGTATATACTAATAAATGTACTAGTATATACTAGTAAATATACTAGTATATACTAGTATATACTAGCATATATACTAGTATGCTAGTATATATACTAGTATATACTTGTATATATACTGGTATAGACTTGTACCAGTATATACCAGTATAAGTATATAGTAGTATTCTAGTATATACAAGTATATACTAGTACTAGTCTATACTAGTATATACTAGTATACTAGTATATACTAGTACTAGTACTAGTATATATACTAGTATATACTAGTACATACTAGAATATACTAGTATATATATACTAGTATATACTAGTACGAGTATATACTAGTATATATTAGTATCATAGTATATACTGCTATATATATACTAGTATATACTAGTACGAGTATATACTAGTATATATTAGTATCATAGTATATACTACTATATATATACTAGTATATACTAGTACTAGTATATATATAAGTATATATACTAGTATACACGAGTATATACTTGTATACTAGTATATACTACTATATATATACTAGTATATGCTAGTACTAGTGTATATATTAGTACATATACTAGTATATATTAGTATCATAGTATATACTGCTATATATATACTAGTATATACTAGTACGAGTATATACTAGTATATATTAGTATCATAGTATATACTACTATATATATACTAGTATATACTAGTACTAGTATATATATAAGTATATATACTAGTATACACGAGTATATACTTGTATACTAGTATATACTACTATATATATACTAGTATATGCTAGTACTAGTGTATATATTAGTACATATACTAGTATATATTAGTACTAGTATAGATACTAGTATATGCACTAGTACTAGTATATACTAGTATATAAACTAGTATTTACACTAGTACTAGTATATTCTAGTATATACTAGTATACTAGTATATACTAGAATATACTAGTACTAGTACATATACTAGTAAATATACTAGTATATACTTATATATAAACTTGTATATACTAGTATATATACTAGTATGTAGTTGCATATACTAGTATATAAACTAGTATATACTAGTGTATATACTACTAGGTAGTTGCATATACTAGTATATACTAGTATATAAACTAGTACTAGTATATACCAGTGTATACTAGTATACCCAAGTACTAGTATATATATTGGTATATACTAGTATATATATTAGTATATATTAGTATATATACTAGTATATACTACTATTTATACTAGTATATATATTAGTATATATACTAATATATATACTAGTACTAGTATATACTAGTATTAGTATAAATACAAGTATGCATACTAGTACTAGTATTTATACTAGTATATATACTAGTACTAGTATATACTAGTACTAGTATATATACTAATATATACTAGTATATATACTAGTATATATGAATATATGTTCTAGTATATATATACTAGTACTAGTATATACTAATATATATACTAGTATATACTAGTACTAGTATATATACTAGTACATATATTAGTATATACTAGTATATACTAATATGTATGCTAGTATATATACTAGTACTAGTATATACTTGTATATGTACTAGTATATACTAGTACTAATATATACCAGTACTAGTATATATACTAAGAAATACTAGTACTAGTATATACCCGTACTAGTATATACTAGTATACTAGTCTATACAAGTATATACTAGTACTAGTCTATACTAGTATATACTAGTAGATACTAGTATATACTAGTATATACTAGTACTAGTACTAGTACATATAGTAGTATATACTAGTATATATACTTGTATATACTAGTATATATACTAGTATATACTAGTATATACTAAAATATACTAGTATATACTAGTACGAGTATTTATTATTATATATTAGTATACTAGTATATACTACAATATATATACGAGTATATACTAGTATATACTAGTACTAGTGTATATATAAGTATATATACTCGTATATACTAGTACTAGTATATATACTAGTATATATTAGTATATACTAGTACTAGTATATATACTAGTATATATTAGTATATATACTAGTATATATATTAGTATATACTAGTACTAGTACTAGTTTATATATTAGTACATATATTAGTATATACGAGTTTATACTAGTATATACTAGTATACTAGTTTATACTACTATATATATACTTGTATATATTAGTACTTGTATATACTTATATTTACAAGTATATACTAGTACTAATATATATACTAGAACATATGCTAGTATACCAGTATATATACTAGTATATACTAGTATATACTAGTATATATTCTAGTATACTAGTATATATACTAATATATACTAGTACATATGTACTAGTATATATTAGTACTAGTATATACTAGTACTGTACCAGTATATACTACTATATATATACTAGTATATACTAATATATACTTGTACTAGCATATATAATACTATATATACTAGTATATACTAGTTTATATACTAGTACATATACTAATATATACTAGTATATATATTCTAGTATATACTAGTATATATACTAGTATATATATTAATTTATACTAGTATATATACTCTAGTATATACTAGTACTAGTATATACTTGTATGAACTAGTATACAAATACTAGTATATATATACTAGTATATACTAGTACTAGTACATATACTAGTATATATACTAGTCTATACTAGTATTAACTAGGATGTATACTAGTATATACTAGTATATACTGGAATATACTAGTATATACTAGTACTAGTATATACTAGTATATTCCAGTATATACTAGTATATATACTAGTATATATATTAGTATATACTAGTACTAGTACTAGTTTATATACAAGTACATATATTAGTATATACGAGTATATACTAGTATACTAGTATATACTACTATATATATACTAGTATATACGAGTACTAGTATATACAAATATTTACAAGTATATACTAGTGCTAATATATATACTAGTACATATACTAATATACCAGTATATATACTAGTATATATTCTAGTATACTAGTATATATACTAATATATACTAGTACATATGTACTAGTATATACTAGTACTAGTATATACTAGTACTAGTATATAAATTAATACTAGTATATTTACTACTATATATACTAGTATATATACAACTATATATACTAGTATATATACTATTACATGTATATATTAGTATATATACTAGTATATACTAGTACTAGCATATATACTAGTATAGACTAGTACTAGTATATATACTAGTATATATAGAGTTATATACTAGTATATACTAATACTAGTATATGTACTAGTACATATGCTAGTATATATACTAGTATATATACTACTATATATGCTTGTATATATACTAGTGCTAGTATATACTAGTAATAGTCTATATTAGTATATATACTAGTATTAGTATATACTAATAAATGTACTAGTATATACTAGTAAATATACTAGTATATACTAGTATATACTAGCATATATACTAGTATGCTAGTATATATACTAGTATATACTTGTATATATACTGGTATAGACTTGTACCAGTATATACCAGTATAAGTATATAGTAGTATACTAGTATATACAAGTATATACTAGTACTAGTCTATACTAGTATATACTAGTATACTAGTATATACTAGTACTAGTACTAGTATATATACTAGTATATACTAGTACATACTAGAATATACTAGTATATATATACTAGTATATACTAGTACGAGTATATACTAGTATATATTAGTATCATAGTATATACTGCTATATATATACTAGTATATACTAGTACGAGTATATACTAGTATATATTAGTATCATAGTATATACTACTATATATATACTAGTATATACTAGTACTAGTATATATATAAGTATATATACTAGTATACACGAGTATATACTTGTATACTAGTATATACTACTATATATATACTAGTATATGCTAGTACTAGTGTATATATTAGTACATATACTAGTATATATTAGTATCATAGTATATACTGCTATATATATACTAGTATATACTAGTACGAGTATATACTAGTATATATTAGTATCATAGTATATACTACTATATATATACTAGTATATACTAGTACTAGTATATATATAAGTATATATACTAGTATACACGAGTATATACTTGTATACTAGTATATACTACTATATATATACTAGTATATGCTAGTACTAGTGTATATATTAGTACATATACTAGTATATATTAGTATCATAGTATATACTGCTATATATATACTAGTATATACTAGTACGAGTATATACTAGTATATATTAGTATCATAGTATATACTACTATATATATACTAGTATATACTAGTACTAGTATATATATAAGTATATATACTAGTATACACGAGTATATACTTGTATACTAGTATATACTACTATATATATACTAGTATATGCTAGTACTAGTGTATATATTAGTACATATACTAGTATATATTAGTACTAGTATAGATACTAGTATATGCACTAGTACTAGTATATACTAGTATATAAACTAGTATTTACACTAGTACTAGTATATTCTAGTATATACTAGTATACTAGTATATACTAGAATATACTAGTACTAGTACATATACTAGTAAATATACTAGTATATACTTATATATAAACTTGTATATACTAGTATATATACTAGTATGTAGTTGCATATACTAGTATATAAACTAGTATATACTAGTGTATATACTACTAGGTAGTTGCATATACTAGTATATACTAGTATATAAACTAGTACTAGTATATACCAGTGTATACTAGTATACCCAAGTACTAGTATATATATTGGTATATACTAGTATATATATTAGTATATATTAGTATATATACTAGTATATACTACTATTTATACTAGTATATATATTAGTATATATACTAATATATATACTAGTACTAGTATATACTAGTATTAGTATAAATACAAGTATGCATACTAGTACTAGTATTTATACTAGTATATATACTAGTACTAGTATATACTAGTACTAGTATATATACTAATATATACTAGTATATATACTAGTATATATGAATATATGTTCTAGTATATATATACTAGTACTAGTATATACTAATATATATACTAGTATATACTAGTACTAGTATATATACTAGTACATATATTAGTATATACTAGTATATACTAATATGTATGCTAGTATATATACTAGTACTAGTATATACTTGTATATGTACTAGTATATACTAGTACTAATATATACCAGTACTAGTATATATACTAAGAAATACTAGTACTAGTATATACCCGTACTAGTATATACTAGTATACTAGTCTATACAAGTATATACTAGTACTAGTCTATACTAGTATATACTAGTAGATACTAGTATATACTAGTATATACTAGTACTAGTACTAGTACATATAGTAGTATATACTAGTATATATACTTGTATATACTAGTATATATACTAGTATATACTAGTATATACTAAAATATACTAGTATATACTAGTACGAGTATTTATTATTATATATTAGTATACTAGTATATACTACAATATATATACGAGTATATACTAGTATATACTAGTACTAGTGTATATATAAGTATATATACTCGTATATACTAGTACTAGTATATATACTAGTATATATTAGTATATACTAGTACTAGTATATATACTAGTATATATTAGTATATATACTAGTATATATATTAGTATATACTAGTACTAGTACTAGTTTATATATTAGTACATATATTAGTATATACGAGTTTATACTAGTATATACTAGTATACTAGTTTATACTACTATATATATACTTGTATATATTAGTACTTGTATATACTTATATTTACAAGTATATACTAGTACTAATATATATACTAGAACATATGCTAGTATACCAGTATATATACTAGTATATACTAGTATATACTAGTATATATTCTAGTATACTAGTATATATACTAATATATACTAGTACATATGTACTAGTATATATTAGTACTAGTATATACTAGTACTGTACCAGTATATACTACTATATATATACTAGTATATACTAATATATACTTGTACTAGCATATATAATACTATATATACTAGTATATACTAGTTTATATACTAGTACATATACTAATATATACTAGTATATATATTCTAGTATATACTAGTATATATACTAGTATATATATTAATTTATACTAGTATATATACTCTAGTATATACTAGTACTAGTATATACTTGTATGAACTAGTATACAAATACTAGTATATATATACTAGTATATACTAGTACTAGTACATATACTAGTATATATACTAGTCTATACTAGTATTAACTAGGATGTATACTAGTATATACTAGTATATACTGGAATATACTAGTATATACTAGTACTAGTATATACTAGTATATTCCAGTATATACTAGTATATATACTAGTATATATATTAGTATATACTAGTACTAGTACTAGTTTATATACAAGTACATATATTAGTATATACGAGTATATACTAGTATACTAGTATATACTACTATATATATACTAGTATATACGAGTACTAGTATATACAAATATTTACAAGTATATACTAGTGCTAATATATATACTAGTACATATACTAATATACCAGTATATATACTAGTATATATTCTAGTATACTAGTATATATACTAATATATACTAGTACATATGTACTAGTATATACTAGTACTAGTATATACTAGTACTAGTATATAAATTAATACTAGTATATTTACTACTATATATACTAGTATATATACAACTATATATACTAGTATATATACTATTACATGTATATATTAGTATATATACTAGTATATACTAGTACTAGCATATATACTAGTATAGACTAGTACTAGTATATATACTAGTATATATAGAGTTATATACTAGTATATACTAATACTAGTATATGTACTAGTACATATGCTAGTATATATACTAGTATATATACTACTATATATGCTTGTATATATACTAGTGCTAGTATATACTAGTAATAGTCTATATTAGTATATATACTAGTATTAGTATATACTAATAAATGTACTAGTATATACTAGTAAATATACTAGTATATACTAGTATATACTAGCATATATACTAGTATGCTAGTATATATACTAGTATATACTTGTATATATACTGGTATAGACTTGTACCAGTATATACCAGTATAAGTATATAGTAGTATACTAGTATATACAAGTATATACTAGTACTAGTCTATACTAGTATATACTAGTATACTAGTATATACTAGTACTAGTACTAGTATATATACTAGTATATACTAGTACATACTAGAATATACTAGTATATATATACTAGTATATACTAGTACGAGTATATACTAGTATATATTAGTATCATAGTATATACTGCTATATATATACTAGTATATACTAGTACGAGTATATACTAGTATATATTAGTATCATAGTATATACTACTATATATATACTAGTATATACTAGTACTAGTATATATATAAGTATATATACTAGTATACACGAGTATATACTTGTATACTAGTATATACTACTATATATATACTAGTATATGCTAGTACTAGTGTATATATTAGTACATATACTAGTATATATTAGTATCATAGTATATACTGCTATATATATACTAGTATATACTAGTACGAGTATATACTAGTATATGTTAGTATCATAGTATATACTACTATATATATACTAGTATATACTAGTACTAGTATATATATAAGTATATATACTAGTATACACGAGTATATACTTGTATACTAGTATATACTACTATATATATACTAGTATATGCTAGTACTAGTGTATATATTAGTACATATACTAGTATATATTAGTACTAGTATAGATACTAGTATATGCACTAGTACTAGTATATACTAGTATATAAACTAGTATTTACACTAGTACTAGTATATTCTAGTATATACTAGTATACTAGTATATACTAGTTCTAGTACTAGTACATATACTAGTAAATATACTAGTATATACTAGTATATACTTATATATAAACTTGTATATACTAGTATATATACTAGTATGTAGTTGCATATACTAGTATATAAACTAGTATATACTAGTGTATATACTACTAGGTAGTTGCATATACTAGTATATACTAGTATATAAACTAGTACTAGTATATACCAGTGTATACTAGTATACCCAAGTACTAGTATATATATTGGTATATACTAGTATATATATTAGTATATATTAGTATATATACTAGTATATACTACTATTTATACTAGTATATATATTAGTATATGTACTAATATATATACTAGTACTAGTATATACTAGTATTAGTATAAATACAAGTATGCATACTAGTACTAGTATTTATACTAGTATATATACTAGTACTAGTATATACTAGTACTAGTATATATACTAATATATACTAGTATATATACTAGTATATATGAATATATGTTCTAGTATATATATACTAGTACTAGTATATACTAATATATATACTAGTATATACTAGTACTAGTATATATACTAGTACATATATTAGTATATACTAGTATATACTAATATGTATGCTAGTATATATACTAGTACTAGTATATACTTGTATATGTACTAGTATATACTAGTACTAATATATACCAGTACTAGTATATATACTAAGAAATACTAGTACTAGTATATACCCGTACTAGTATATACTAGTATACTAGTCTATACAAGCATATACTAGTACTAGTCTATACTAGTATATACTAGTAGATACTAGTATATACTAGTATATACTAGTACTAGTACTAGTACATATAGTAGTATATACTAGTATATATACTTGTATATACTAGTATATATACTAGTATATACTAGTATATACTAAAATATACTAGTATATACTAGTACGAGTATTTATTATTATATATTAGTATACTAGTATATACTACAATATATATACGAGTATATACTAGTATATACTAGTACTAGTGTATATATAAGTATATATACTCGTATATACTAGTACTAGTATATATACTAGTATATATTAGTATATACTAGTACTAGTATATATACTAGTATATATTAGTATATACTAGTATATATACTAGTAAATATTAGTATATATTAGTATATACTAGTATATATACTAGTATGTACTAGCAGTATATACTAGTACTAGTATGTACTAATATATACTAGTACAAACTAGTACTAGTACATGCTAGTACTAGTATGTATTAGTAAGTACTAGTACTAGTATATACTAGTACATACTAGTACTATGATATATACTAGTATATATACTAATACTAGTATATACTAGTATATATACTAGTATATATACTGGTATATACTAGTGCAAACTAGTATATATACTGGTATATATTAATATATACCAGTATATATATTAGTATATACTAGTATATATACTAGTATATATTAGTATATACTATTATATATACTAGTATATATACTAGTATGAACTAACAGTATATACTAGTACTAGTATATACTAGTATATATACTAGTATGTAGTTGCATATACTAGTATATATACTAGTATTTAAACTAGTACTAGTATATAATAGTGTATACTAATATACACTAGTACTAGTATATATATTGGTATATACTAGTATGTATATTAGTATATACTAGTATATATACTAGTATTTATACTAGTATATATATTAGTATATATACTAGTATATACTTATATATAAACTTGTATATACTAGTATATATACTAGTATGTAGTTGCATATACTAGTATATAAACTAGTATGTACTAGTATATATACTACAAGGTAGTTGCATATACTAGTATATACTAGTATATAAACTAGTACTAGTATATACCAGTGTATACTAGTATACCCAAGTACTAGTATATATATTGGTATATACTAGTATATATATTAGTATATATTAGTATATATACTAGTATATACTACTATTTATACTAGTATATATATTAGTATATATACTAATATATACACTAGTACTAGTATATACTAGTACTAGTATAAATACAAGTATGCATACTAGTACTAGTATTTATACTAGTATATATACTAGTACTAGTATATACTAGTACTAGTATATATACTAATATATACTAGTATATATACTAGTATATATGAATATATGTACTAGTATATATATACTAGTACTAGTATATACTAATATATATACTAGTATATACTAGTACTAGTATATATACTAGTACATATATTAGTATATACTAGTATATACTAATATGTATGCTAGTATATATACTAGTACTAGTATATAATTGTATATGTACTAGTATATACTAGTACTAATATATACCAGTACTAGTATATATACTAAGAAATACTAGTACTAGTATATACCCGTACTAGTATATACTAGTATACTAGTCTATACAAGTATATACTAGTACTAGTCTATACTAGTATATACTAGTAGATACTAGTATATACTAGTATATACTAGTACTAGTACTAGTACATATAGTAGTATATACTAGTATATATACTTGTATATACTAGTATATATACTAGTATATACTAGTATATACTAGAATATACTAGTATATACTAGTATATACTAGTACGAGTATTTATTATTATATATTAGTATACTAGTATATACTACTATATATATACGAGTATATACTAGTATATACTAGTACTAGTGTATATATAAGTATATATACTCGTATATACTAGTACTAGTATATATACTAGTATATATTAGTATATACTAGTATATATACTAGTAAATATTAGTATATATTAGTATATACTAGTATATATACTAGTATGTACTAGCAGTATATACTAGTACTAGTATGTACTAATATATACTAGTACAAACTAGTACTAGTATATGCTAGTACTAGTATGTATTAGTAAGTACTAGTACTAGTATATACTAGTACATACGAGTACTATGATATATACTAGCATATATACTAATACTAGTATATACTAGTATATATACTAGTATATATACTGGTATATACTAGTGCAAACTAGTATATATACTGGTATATATTAATATATACCAGTATATATATTAGTATATACTAGTATATATACTAGTATATATTAGTATATACTATTATATATACTAGTATATATACTAGTATGAACTAACAGTATATACTAGTACTAGTATATACTAGTATATATACTAGTATGTAGTTGCATATACTAGTATATATACTAGTATTTAAACTAGTACTAGTATATAATAGTGTATACTAATATACACTAGTACTAGTTTATATATTGGTATATACTAGTATATATATTAGTATATACTAGTATATATACTAGTATTTATACTAGTATATATATTAGTATATATACTAGTATATACTTATATATAAACTTGTATATACTAGTATATATACTAGTATGTAGTTGCATATACTAGTATATAAACTAGTATGTACTAGTATATATACTACTAGGTAGTTGCATATACTAGTATATACTAGTATATAAACTAGTACTAGTATATACCAGTGTATACTAGTATACCCAAGTACTAGTATATATATTGGTATATACTAGTATATATATTAGTATATATTAGTATATATACTAGTATATACTACTATTTATACTAGTATATATATTAGTATATATACTAATATATATACTAGTACTAGTATATACTAGTACTAGTATAAATACAAGTATGCATACTAGTACTAGTATTTATAATAGTATATATACTAGTACTAGTATATACTAGTACTAGTATATATACTAATATATACTAGTATATATACTAGTATATATGAATATATGTACTAGTATATATATACTAGTACTAGTATATACTAATATATATACTAGTATATACTAGTACTAGTATATATACTAGTACATATATTAGTATATACTAGTATATACTAATATGTATGCTAGTATATATACTAGTACTAGTATATACTTGTATATGTACTAGTATATACTAGTACTAATATATACCAGTACTAGTATATATACTAAGAAATACTAGTACTAGTATATACCCGTACTAGTATATACTAGTATACTAGTCTATACAAGTA
The DNA here is from genome assembly GCF_054954075.1 of Amborella trichopoda. Taxonomy (NCBI): domain Eukaryota; kingdom Viridiplantae; phylum Streptophyta; class Magnoliopsida; order Amborellales; family Amborellaceae; genus Amborella; species Amborella trichopoda. Next base: position 26,164,077 of record NC_142344.1, read on the forward strand.
TATACTAGTACTAGTCTATACTAGTATATACTAGTAGATACTAGTATATACTAGTATATACTAGTACTAGTACTAGTACATATAGTAGTATATACTAGTATATATACTTGTATATACTAGTATATATACTAGTATATACTAGTATATACTAGAATATACTAGTATATACTAGCATATACTAGTACGAGTATTTATTATTATATATTAGTATACTAGTATATACTACTATATATATACGAGTATATACTAGTATATACTAGTACTAGTGTATATATAAGTATATATACTCGTATATACTAGTATATATTAGTATATACTAGTATATATACTAGTAAATATTAGTATATATTAGTATATACTAGTATATATACTAGTATGTACTAGCAGTATATACTAGTACTAGTATGTACTAATATATACTAGTACAAACTAGTACTAGTATATGCTAGTACTAGTATGTATTAGTAAGTACTAGTACTAGTATATACTAGTACATACTAGTACTATGATATATACTAGTATATATACTAATACTAGTATATACTAGTATATATACTAGTATATATACTGGTATATACTAGTGCAAACTAGTATATATACTGGTATATATTAATATATACCAGTATATATATTAGTATATACTAGTATATATACTAGTATATATTAGTATATACTATTATATATACTAGTATATATTCTAGTATGAACTAACAGTATATACTAGTACTAGTATATACTAGTATATATACTAGTATGTAGTTGCATATACTAGTATATATACTAGTATTTAAACTAGTACTAGTATATAATAGTGTATACTAATATACACTAGTACTAGTATATATATTGGTATATACTAGTATATATATTAGTATATACTCGTATATATACTAGTATTTATACTAGTATATATATTAGTATATATACTAGTATATATACTATTACTAGTATATACTAGTACTAGTATAAATACTAGTATATATACTAGTACTAATATATATGCTAGTATAAATACTAGTACTAGTATATACCAGTACTAGTATATATACTAAGAAATACTAGTACTAATATATACCCGTACTAATATATACTAGTATACTAGTATATATAGGTATATACTAGTACTAGTCTATACTAGTATATACTTGTATATACTAGTATACTAGTATATACTAGTATATAATCTAGTATATACTAGTATATATACTAGAATATACTAGAATATACTAGTATATACTAGTATATACTAGTATATACTAGTACGAGTATATACTAGTATATATTAGTATTAGTACTAATACTACTAGTATGTACTGCTAGTACATACTAGTAGTACATGTAGAACTAGTTCTACTAGTACTACTAGTAGTATTACTACTAGTACTAGAAGTACTAATACTACTAGTAGTACATACTAGTACTAATAGTACTTACTAGTATGTACTACAAGTATGTACAAGAATATATACTTGGAGTAGTAGCAATGGTATGTACCAGTAGTGCTAGTATTACTAGTAGTAGTACTACATACTAATAATAGTAGTACGTACTAGTACTAATAGTATATACTAGTAGTAGTAGTACGTACTAGTCCTAGTAGTACATACTAGTAGTAGTAGTACATACTGGAAGTAGTACATACTAGTAGTAGTAGTACATACTGGAAGTAGTATGTACTACTATTTGTACTATTAGTAGTACATACTACAAGCATGTACTACTTGTATGTATTACTAGTAATACATATTACAAGCATGTACTACTAGTATTTGTACTACTACTAGTGCCATTAGTACTATTACTACTAGGATGTACTACTAGTATGTACTACTAGTACGTACTACTAGTATGTACTACTAGTACGTACTGCTAGACTACCAGTACTAGTACTTGTACTACTACTAGTATTGGTATTAATACTACTATTGTGTACTTCTAGTAGTAGTACGTAAAACTAGTACTACAAGTATGTATTACTAGGATGTACCACTAGTACCAGTAGTACTACAAGTATGTACATACTAGTATGTACTATTAGTACTACTAATAGTACAAGTAGTAGTACTAATGCTACTAGTATGTACTACTAATATGTACAACTACTAGAACTAGTACGTACTACTAGTATTATTAGTATTAGTACTATTAGTATGTACAACTTGTATGTACTACTAGTATATACTTCTTGTACTATTATTACTCGTACCAGTACTAGTAGTAGATGTACGTAATAGAAATAGTAGAACATATTAGCATGCACAAGTAGTGTCCTACTAGTATGTACTACTAGTAATACAAGCTTAGTATTAATACTACTAGTATTGTGTACTACTAGGTCAAATAGTACGTACTACTAGTACTACCACTAGTATTACTTGTACTAAAACACGTACTACTAGTACGTATTAGTAGTAGTAGTACTACTACTAGTATGAACTAGCTCTAGTAGTACTAGTATGAACTGGGTGTAGTAGTAGTAGTACTAGTTGAACATACAAGTAGTACTATATACTAGTATGTAGTACTGGTACTAGTACTAATAGTACTATTACGTATTAGGAGTATGTAGTACTAGTACTAGTAGTACTATTACGTACTAGTAGTATGTAGTACTAGTACTAGTACTAGTAGTACTATTACGTACTAGTAGTATGTAGTACTAGTACGTACTAGCACTAGTAGTGTTACTAGTACTAATATGTACTTGTAGTGCTAGTATTACTAGTAGTACTTACTACTACAAGTAGTACTAGTAATACTACAAGTAGTACTTGTACTACTGCAAGTAGTACGAGTAATACTAGTAGTATAAACTACTACTAGTAGTACTAGTTGAACTAGTTCTACATGTACTACTAGTATATACTAGTAGTACATACTAGTGGTATTAGTACTAGTAGTATTAGTACTATTTACAACTACGAGTAGTACTAGTAGTACTTGTACTACTACGTGTAGTACTAGTAGTACTTGTCCTACTACGAGTAGTACGAGTATTACTAGTAGTACTTACTACGACGAGTAGTACAAGTAGCACGTGTACTACTTCGAGTAGTACTAGTAGTACTTGTACTAGTACTAGTAGTACATGAACTAGTAGTAGTACTAGCAGTATGTACTAGTACAACTACTACTAGTACATATTATTAGTACATATTAGTAGTACTAGTAGTATAGAAAAGTAGTACATACAAATATATCCTACCCGTACTAGTACATAATATTACTACTGCTAGTACTAGTATTATTAGTAGTACATGCTAGTATGTATTTCTTGTACTAGTATTAGTAGTACTATTATGTACTAGTAGTATGTACTACTAGTAATACTAGTACTACTTGTGCTACAAGTAATACTTGTACTAATAGTACATACTAGTACTAGTAACACTACTAGTACATACTTGTACTAGTAGTGCAAGTATTACTAGTAGTACGTACTACTAGTACATAATAGTACTAATAGTACATACTAGTACTAGTAACACTACTAGTACATACTTGTACTAGTAGTGCAAGTATTACTAGTAGTACGTACTACTAGTACATAATAGTACTACTAATACTCGTACTAGTAGTACATACTAGTATGTACAACTTGTAATACTAGTACTAGCAGTAGTCCTAGTAGTAGTAATATTATGTACAAATACGGGTAGTATATATTAGTATGTACTACTTGTCTAAACTACTAGTACTACTAATATTATGTACAAATACGGGTAGTATATATTAGTATGTACTACTTGTCTAAACTACTAGTACTACTAGTATGTACTAATAATATGTACTAGTAAATGTTGTACTAGTACATACTACTACTACTAGTACATGTACTACTACTATCAGTAGTTGTAGTACTCGTACTACTCATAGTAGTACCAGTACTACTAGTACTACTCGTAGTAGCATAAGTACTACTAAAACTACTCGTAGTAGTAAGTACTACTAGTAATACTAACACTACTAGTACATACTACTACTAGTACTATTAGTACATACTAGTATTTACTACTAATACTTCAAGTTTGTACTTTAGTACATACTTGTAGTACATACCAGTAAGTACTATTTGTACTAGTATGTACGACTAGTAGAATTAGTACTTCTAATACTAGTATTAATACTACTAGTATTAGTATTAATACTACTAGTATGTACTAGCAGTACATACTAGTAGTACATGTAGAACTAGTTCTACTAGTACTACTAGTAGTAGTATGTACTACTAGTAATACTCGTACTACTCGTAGTAGTAAAAATACTACTACTACTACTCGTAGTAGTACAAGTACTACTAGTACTACTCATAGTAGTAGGTACTACTAATAATACTTGCACTACTAGTACATACTAGTACTATAAACACTACTAGTACTAGTATGTACTAGTAGTTTTATTACTAGTAGTACATACTACTAGTACATAATAGTACTACTAATACTAGTACTAATAGTTCATACTAGTATGTACTACTAGTAATACTAGTACTAACAGTAGTAGTAATATTATGTACTAGTACGGGTAGTATATATTAATATGTACTACTTGTCTATACTACTAGTACTACTAGTATGTACTAATAATATGTACTAGTAGTAGTTGTACATATACATACTATTATTACTACTACTAGTACATGTACAACTACTATCAGTAGTTGTAGTACTCGTACAACTCGTAGTAGTACCAGTACTACTAGTACTACTCGTATTAGTAAGTACTACTAGTAATACTAGCCCTACTAGTACATAGTACTACTACTACTACTACTAGTAAATACTAGTATGTACTACTAATATTCCAAGTATGTATTCTAGTACATACTTGTAGTACATACTAGTATGTACAATTAGTACTAGTATGTACTACTAGTAGAATTAGTACTTCTAGTACTAGTACTAATACTACTAGTATGTACTGTTAGTACATATTAGTAGTACATGTAGAACACGTTCTACTAGTACTACTTGTATTAGTATGTACTACTAGTAATAGTACTAATACTACTAGTATGTACTACTGTACTAGTAGTACATGTAGAACTAATTCTACTTGTACAACAAGTACTAGTATGTACAGTTAGTAATACTCGTACTACCCCTAGTAGTACAAGTACTATTAGTACCACTCGTAGTAGTAAGGGTACTACTAGTACTATACGTAGTAGTAAGTACTACTAGTAATACTAGTAGCGCTACTAGTTGACGTTGAATCTAAAGGATCTACTGCTAGATAGATACCTTTGACGGCTAATCCTCTTGATAGTACGGTAGTAGCATCTAAATGTGCAAATGTCATGGCTGGAGCAGGGTCGGTCAAATCGTCTGCAGGTACATAAGTTGCTTGAATGGAAGTTATGGATCCCTCTTTAGTAGAAGTAATTCTTTTTTGCAACGAACCCATTTCTGTACTAAGGGTTGGTTGATAGCCCATGGCAGAAGGCATTCTGCCTAATAAGGCAGAGACTTCTGATCCTGCTTGAACGAAGCGAGAGATATTGTCAATAAATAGAAGTACGTCTTGCTCATTAACATCACGGAAATATTCTACCTAGTACTAGTAACACTACTAGTACAAGTCTGTACTAGTAGTGCTAGTACTTTAGTACATGCTACTGGTATATAATAGTACTACTAATACTAGTACTAATAGTACATACTAGTATTACTACTAGTAATATTAGTACTAGCAGTAATACTAGTAGTAGTAATATTATGTACTAGTACGGGGAGTATATATTACTATGTACTACTTGTCTATACTACTAGTACTATTGGTATGTACTAATAATATGTACTAGTGGTAGTTGTACTAGTACATACTACTACTACTAGTATATGTACTACTACTACCAGTAGTTGTAGTACTCGTACTACTCGTAGTAGTACCAGTACTACTCGTAGTAGTACAAGTACTACTAATACTACTCGTAGTAGTACAAGTACTACTAATACTACTCGTAGTAGTAAGCACTAGTACTACAAATAATCCAAGTACTACTACTAGTACGAGTAATACTCGTTCTACGACTAGTACGTACTCGTACAAGTATGGATTATTTCTACTCGTACTACAAGTAGTAGAGTACTTTAATACAGTAGTACATACTAGTATTAGTATTACTAGTAGTGCTACTAGTTGTCTATACTTGTATGTACTACTAGTATGTACTAGTAGTAGTATGTACTAATAATATGTACGAGTAGTACTAGAAGTAGTAGTAGTATGTACTTGTAGTTCTAGTATTACTAGTAGTACTTATACTACAACGAGTAGTACTAGTAGTACTTGTACTACAACGAATAGTACGAGTATTACTAGTAGTCCATACTACTACTAGTAGTCTAGTAGAACTAGTTCTACATGTAGTACTAGTATAGCAATACATACTAGAAGTATTAATACTAATACTAGTAGTATTAGTACTAGTACTAGGATACCTAATTCTACTGATAATACATATTAGTACTAATAGTACTTACTAGTATGTACTACAAGTATGTACCAGAATACATACTTGGAGTATTAGTAGTACATACTAGTATGTACTAGTGGTAGTAGTAGTTGTATATATTAGTAGTTTTAGTATTACTCGTAGTAGCTAACTACTACGAGTAGTATTAGTAGTATATGTACTACTACGAGGAGTACTAGTAGTACTTGTACTACTACGAGTAGTACAAGTACTACAACTACTGGTAGTAATAGTAGTACAAGTACTACAACTACTAGTAGTAGTAGTACATGTACTAGTTGTAGTACATACTAATATATACTACTGGTACTAGTACATAATATTACTACTAGAGGTACTACTGCTAGTACTAGTATTACTAGTAGTACATACTAATATGTACTACTAGTAGTAGTATTAGCAGCATTATTATGTTCTACTAGTATGTACTACTAGTACTAGCACTATTAGTGCAGACTAGTACAAATAGTGTTACTAGTACAAGTATGTACTAGTAGTGCTAGTATTACTAGTAGTACTTACTACTACGAGTAGTACTTACTAGTACTAGTATATACTACTAGTACTAGCACTACTAGTACATACTAGTACTAGTAGTGTTACTAATACTAGTATGTACTAGTAGTACTTGTATTACTAATAGTACTTACTACTACGAGTAGTACTAGTAGTACTTGTACTACTACGAGTAGTACTAGTAGTACTTGTACTTCTACGAGTAGTGCGAGTTGTATTAGTAGTACATACTACCACTAGTACAACTAGTATAACTAGTTTTACATGTAATACTAGTATGTATTAGCAGTACATACTAGTAGTATTAGTACTATTACTAGTAGTATTAGTACTAGTTCTAGAAGTACTAATTCTACTAGTAGTACATATTAGTACTAATAGTACTTACTAGTATGTATTACAAGTATGAACTAGAATACATACTTGGAGTATTAGTAGTACATACTAGTAGAAGTAGTAGTAGTTTGTACTAGTAGTAGTAGTAGTTTGTACTAGTAGTAGTAGTAGTAGTAGTAGTTTGTACTAGTACATAATATTACTACTACTAGTACTACTGCTAGTACTAGCATTACTAGTATTACATACTAGTATGTACTACTAGTACTAGTAGTAGTAGTACTATTATGTATTAGTAGTATGTACTAGTAGTACAAGCACTACTAGTACTAGTAGTGTTACTAGTACTAGTACGTACTAGTAGTGCAAGTATTACTAGTAGTACTTACTATTACGAGTAGTACTAGTATTACTAGTAGTACATACTACTTCTTGTAGAACTAGTTCCACATGTACTACTAGTATGTACTAGCAGTACATACAAGTAGTATTACTATGAATACTAATTGTATTAGTACTTGTATTAAAAGTACTAATTCTACTAGTAGTACATACTGGTATTAATAGTACTTACTAGTACGTACTACAAGTATGTACTATAATACAAACTAGTACGTACTACAAGTATGTACTATTATAGTACGTACTACAAGTATGTACTATACTACAAGTATGTACGTACTACTAGTATGTACTAGTAGTAGTAGTAGTATATACTATAATACAAACTTGGAGTATTAGTAGTACTTACTAGTATGTACTAGTAGTAGTAGTAGTATGTACTATAATACAAACTTGGAGTATTAGTAGTACATACTAGCATGTACTAGTAGTAGTAGTATGTACTAGTAGTGCTAGTAGCACTAGTAGTATTGACAAGTAGTACATACTAATATATACTACTCGTACTAGTACATAATATTACTACTATTACTAGTACTACTGCTAGTACTAGTATTACTAGTAGTACATACTAGTATGTTTTACTAGTAGTAGTATTAGTAGTGCTATTATGTTCTAATAGTATGTACTATTACTACTAGCACTATTAGTACATACTTGTACTAGTAGTGTTACTAGTACTAGTATGTACTAGTAGTGCTATTATTACTTGTAGTACTTAATACTACGAGTAGTACTAGCAGTACTTGTACTACTACGAGTAGTACTTGTACTACAACGAGTAGTACGAGTACTACAACTACTGCTAGTAGTAGTACATGTACTAGTAGTATCTACTAGTACAACTACTACTAGTACATATTTTCACTACATACTAGTAGTACTAGTAGTATAGACAAGAAGTACATACTAATATATACTACCCGTACTAGTACATAATATTACTACAACTAGTACTACTTCTAGTACTAATTTTACTAGTAGTACATACTAGTATGTACTACTCGTAGTAGTATTAGTAGTACAATTATGTTCTAGCAGTATGTACTACTAGTACTAGCTCTACTAGTACATACTAATACTAATAGTATTACTAGTACTAGTATGTACTAGTAGTGCTAGTATTACTAGTAGTACTTACTACTACAAGTAGTACTAGTTGTACTTGTACAACTACAAGTAGTACTAGTAGTACTTATATTACTACGAGTAGTACGAGTACTACAACTACTGGTAGTAGTAGTACATGTACTAGTAGTAGTAGTACGTACTAGTACAACTACTACTAGTACATATTATTAGTACATACCAGTAGTACTAGTAGTATAGACAAGTAGTACATAGTAATATATACTCCTCGTACTCGTACATATTATTACTACTACTAGTACAACTGCTAGTACTAGTATTACTACTAGTAATACTAGTATGTACTACTAGTACTAGTATTAGTAGTACTATTATATATCAGTAGCATGTACTACTAGTACTAGCACTACTAGTACAGACCTGTATTAATAGTGTTACTAGTACTTGTATGTACTAGTAGCGCCTAGTATTACTAGTAGTACTTACTACTATGTGTAGTACCAGTGGTACCCTTACTACTACGAGTAGTACTAATAGTACTTGTACTACTACGAGTAGTACGAGTATTACTAGTTGTACATACTACTACTAGTTGTACAAGTAGAATTAGTTCTTCATGTACTACTAGTATAGCAGTACATACTAGCGTATTAGTACTATTACTAGTAGTACATACTACTAATAGTACTAGTAGAACGTGTTCTACATGTACTACTAGTATGTACAAGCAGTACATACTAGTAGTATTAGTACTAATACTAGTAGTATATTTCTAGTACTAGAAGTACTAATTCTACTTGTAGTACATGCTAGTACTAATTGTACATATTAGTATGTACTAGAATACATACTTGGAATATTAGTAGTACATACTAGAATTTACTAGTAGTGGTAGTAGTACTATGTACTAGTAGTGCTAGTATTACTAGTAGTACTTACTAATACGAGTAGTACTAATAGTACTGGTACTACTACGAGTTGTACGAGTACTACAACTACTGATAGTAGTTGTACATGTACTAGTTGTAGTAATAGTAATATGTATATGTACAACAACTACTAGTACATATTATTAGTACATACTAGTAGTACTAGTAGTATAGACAAGTAGTACATATTAATATATACTACCCGTACTAGTACATAATATTACTACTACTGTTAGTACTAGTATTACTAGTAGTACATACTAGTATGAACTATTAGTACTAGTATTAGTAGTACTATTATGTACTAGTAGTATGTACTACTAGTAATAAAACTACTAGTACATACTAGTACTAGTAGTGTTTATAGTACTAGTATGTACTAGTAGTGCAAGTATTATTAGTAGTACCTACTACTATGAGTAGTACTAGTAGTACTTGTACTACTACGAGTAGTAGTAGTAGTATTTTTACTACTACGAGTAGTACGAGTATTACTAGTAGTACATACTACTACTAGTAGTACTAGTAGAACTAGTTCTACATGTACTACTAGTATGTACTGCTAGTACATACTAGTAGTATTAATACTAATACTAGTAGTATTAGTACTAGAAGTACTAATTCTACTAGTCGTACATACAAGTACAAATAGTACTTACTGGTATGTACTACAAGTATGTACTAATATACAAACTTGAAGTATTAGTAGTACATACTAGTATGTAGCAATAATAATAGTAGTAGTATGTACTAGTAGTGTTAGTATTACTATTAGTACTTACTACTACGAGTAGTATTAGTAGTACTTATACTACTACGAGTAGTACTAGTAGTACTGGTACTACTACGAGTAGTACGAGTACTACAACTACTGATAGTTGTAGTACATACACTAGTAGTAGTCGTATGTACTAGTACAACATTTACTAGTATATATTATTAGTACATGCTAGTAGTACTAGTAGTTTAGACAAGTAGTACAAACTAATATATACTACCCGTACTAGTACATAATATTACTACGACTAGTACTACTGCTAGTACTAGTATTACAAGTAGTACATACTAGTATGTACTACTAGTACTAGTATTAGTAGTACTATTATGTACTAGTAGTACGTACTACTAGTAATACTTGCACTACTAGTACAAGTATGTACTAGTAAGTATGTACTATTTGTGCAAGTATTACTTGTACTTACTACTACGAGTAATACTTGTACTACTACGAGTAGTACTAGTAGTGCATACTACTAGTAGTACTAGTAGAACTCGTTCAACATGTACTACTAGTATGTACTAGCAGTACATATTAGTAATATTAATACTAATACTAGTAGTATTAGTACCAGTACTAGAAGAGTAGTACAAGTACTACGAGTACTACTTGTAGTAGTAAGTTCTACTTGTAATACTAGCACTACTAGTACATACTACTACTACTACCACTAGTACATACTTGTATGTACTATTAATACTCCAAGTATGTATTCAAGTACATACTTGTAGTACATACTAGTAGTAATACTCGTACTACTCGTAGTAGTACAAGCACTACAAGTACTACTCGTAGTTGTACAAGTACTACTACTACTAGTAAGTACTACTAGTATTACTTACACTACTAGTACATACTAGTATTAGAAACACTACTAATACTAGTATGAACTAGTAGTGTTAGTACTAGTAGTACTTGTATTAGTACATAATAGTACAACTAATACAAGTACTAGTAGTACATACTAGTAGTACATGTAGAACTAGTTCTACTAAAACTACTAGTAGTAGTATGTACTATTAATAATACTCGTAGTAGTACAAGTACTACTAGTACTACTCGTAGTAGTACAAATACTACTTGTACTACTCGTAGTAGTATGTACTACTAGTAACACTAGCACTACTAGTACATATTAGTACATACTACTAGTACATATTAGTACATACTACTAGTACATATTAATACTACTAATACTACTACTAGTAGTACATACTAGTATGTACTCATAGTAATAGTAGTACTAGCTGTAGTACTAGTAGTAGTAATATTATGTACTAGTACGGGTTGTATATATTAGTATGTACTACTTGTCTATACTACTAGTACAATTAGTATGTACTAATAATATGTACTACTAGTAGTTGTACTAGTACATACTACTAATACTACTACTAGTACATGTACTACTACTACCAGTAGTTGTAGTACTCGTACTACTCGTAGTAGTACAAATACTACTTGTTCTACTCGTACTAGTACAAGTACTACTAGTACTACTCGTAGTAGTAAGTACTACTCGTAACACTAGCACTACAAGAACATTCTACAGCTAATACTACTAGTACATTCTAGTATGTACTACTAATACTCCAAGTATGTATTCTAGTACATAGTTGTAGTCTATACTAGTAAGTACTATTAATACTAGTATTTACTACTAGTAGAATTAGTACTTCTAGTACTAGTACTAATACTACTAGTTTGTATAGCTAGTATGTACTAGTAGTACATGTAGAACTAGTTCTACTAGTACTACTAGTAGTAGTATGTACTACTAGTAATACTCGTATTACTCGTAGTGGTACAAGTACTACTAGTACTACTCGTAATAGTACAAGTACAACTAGCACTACTAGTAGTAGTAAGTTTAGTACTACTAGTAATACTAGCACTACTAGTACATCGTTGTACTAGTAACACTACTAGTACTAGTATATACAAGTAGTGCTAGTTCTAGTAATACATACTACTAGTACATAATAGTACTACTAATACTAGTACAAGCAATACATACTAGTATGTACTACTAGTAGTACTAGTACTACGAATAGTAATATGATGTACTAGTACGGGTAGGATATATTTGTATGTACTACTTTTCTATACTGCTAGTACTACTAATATGTACTAATATTATGTACTAGTAGTAGTTGTACTAGTACATACTGCTAGTACTACTACTAGTTCATGTACTACTAGTAGTAGTACAAGTACTACTAGTACTACTTGAAGTAGTACACGTTCTACTTGTACTACTCATCGTAGTAAGTACTATTAGTAATACTCATACTAATCGTAGTAGTACAAGTACTACTAGTACTACACGTAGTAGTACATGTACTACTAGTATATACACTAGTACTAGTATACACTGGTAGATACTAGTAAACTAGTATATACTAGTACTAGTACTAGTATATATACTAGTATATATACTTGTATATACTAATATATACTAGAATATACAAGTATATACTAGTACTACTATACTAGTATATACTACTAGTATATACTAGTATATATACTAGTATATACTAGTATATACTAGTATATGTTCTAGTATATATACTAGTACATATACTAGTCTATACGACTATATACGAGTATATATTTTAGTATATATACCTGTATATATACTAGTATATATATACTAGTATACTAGTAGATATACTAGTACTAGTATATATACTAATATGTTTAGTAGTGTACCAGTATATGTACTAGTACTAGTATATACTATTATATACTAATATATATACTAGTATATACTAGTATATATACTAGTATATACTAGTATATAGACTAGTATATACTAATATATACTAGTACTAGTACATACTTGTATATACTAGTACTAATACTAGTTTACTAGTATATACTAGTACTAGTACTAGTATTAGTATATATACTAGTATATTAGAATATACTTGTATATAGTACATACTAGTACTAGTATATACTATACTAGTATATATACTTGTATACTAGTATATACTATACTAGTATATATACTTGTATACTAGTATATACTATACTAGTATATATACTTGTATACTAGTATATACTAGTATATATATTAGTATACTAGCATATACTAGTATATATACTAGTATACTAGTATATACTAATATATACTAGTACTAGTATATACTATACTAGTATATATACTAGTATACTAGTATATACTAGTATATATACTAATATACTAGCATATATACTAATATACTAGCATATATACTAGTATATATACTAGTATACTAGTATACATACTAGTATACTAGTATATATACTAATATATCTACTACTATATAGTAGTATACTAGCATATATACTAGTATATATACTAGTATATACTAGTACTAGTATATAGTAGTATATACTGGTACTATGATATATACTAGTATATACTAGTATATACTAGAAAATATATTTGTATATACTAGTATATATACTAGTATATATTAGTATATATTAGTATATACTAGTATATATACTAGTATGTACTAGCAGTTTATGCTAGTACTAGTATATACTAGTACAAGTATGTACTAGTATACACTAGTACTAGTATATGTACTAGTAAAGACTAGTACTAGTATATGTACTACTTTATATACTAGTATATATTAGTAAATATACTAGTACTAGTATATATACTAATACAAGTATATATACTACTATATATTCAAGTATATATACTAGTACTAGTATATACTAGTACTAGTCTATATTAGTATATATACTAGTATACTAGTATACGAGTATATATACTAATATATATACTAGTATACTAAAATAGATACAAGTACAAGTATATACTATTATATGCTAATATATATACAAGTATATACTAGTATATATACTAGTTTATACTAGTGCTAGTATACAAGTATATACTAGTATTAGTACTGGTACTGGTACTGGTACTGGTACTGGTACGAGTACTAGTATACTAGTATTAGTGCTAGTATATATACTAGTATACTAGTATATGTACTAGTACTAGTTCATATACTAGTATATTAGTATATATACTAGTATATATTAGTATATACAAGTACTAGTATACTAGTATATACTAGTATACTATTATATATATTAGTATACTAGTATATATATTAGTATACTAGCATATACTAGTATATATACTACTATATACTAGTATACTAGTATATGAACTAGTTTATATACTAGTATACTAGCATATATACTAGTTTATATACTAATATATATACTACTATATACTAGTTTACTAGCATATATACTAGTATATATATTAGTATATACTAGTATATATACTAGTATATACTAGTACTAGTATATAGTAGTATATACTGGTACTATGATATTTACTAGTATATACTAGTATATATACTAGTATATATACTAATATATACTAGTATGTACTAGAAGGTACATACTAGTATATACTAGTATATATACTTGTATATATACTAGTATATATTAGTATATATTAGTATATACTAGTATATATACTAGTATGTACTAGCAGTATATACTACTACTAGTATATAATAGTGCTAGTATGTACTAGTATATACTAGTACTAGTATGTACTAGAACATACTTGTACTAGTATGTACTAGTACATACTAGTACTAGTATATACTAGTACTAGTAATAATATACACTAGTACTAGTATATACCAGTATATACTAATACTATGATATATACTAGTATACACTAGTATATATACTAGTACTAATATATACTAGTACATATACAAGTATATTCTAGTATATACCAGTATAAACTAGTATATATACTACTATATATTAGTATATACCAGTATATATATTAGTATATACTATTATATATACTGGTATATACTAATATATACTAGTATATATACTAGTATATATGCTAGTACTAGTATATACTAGTACTAACATATAGTAGTATATATGCTAGTACTAGTATATACTAGTACTAACATATACTAGTATAAACTAGTACTAACAAATAGTAGTATACCAGTACTAGTCTACACTAGTACAAGTATATACTAGTATATACTACTACAAGTATATACTAGTACTACTATATACTAGTATATACTAGTATTATGATATATACTAGTACTAGTATATATACTAGTACTAGTATATATTAGTATATATATTAGTATATACTAGTATATATACTAGTATATATACTAGTTTATACTTATATAAATGTTAGTCTATACTAGTATATATACTAGTATATACTAGTATATATTAGTATATACTAGTATATACTAGTATATATAGTAGTATATACTGGTATAGTAGTATAGTAGTATATATACTATTATATACTAGTATATTCTAGTATATATTAGTATATGACCTAGTATATATACTAGTATATACTAGTATATATATTAATATATGTACTAATACTAGTACTAGTATATACTAGTATATTCTAGTATATACTAGTATATATCCTAATATATACTAGTATGTAATAGTATATACTAGTATATACTAATATATATACTAGTATATACTAGTTTATACTAATATATATACTAGTATATATACTAGTATATACTAGTATAAACTAGAATTTACTAGTACTAGTATATACTAGTATATATACTAGTATATATTAGTATATACTAGTACTAGTATTAGTATATGTACTAGTATATATACTAGTAAATACGTGTATATACTAGTACTAGTATATAATAATGTTTTCTAGTATATACTAGTATTAGTATATATACTAATATATACTAGTATATAAACTAGTATACTAGTATATACTAGTATACTAGTCTATACTACTATATATATACTAGTATATACTAGTACTAGTATATATACTAGTATGAATACTAGAATATACTAGTACTAATACATATAGTAGTATATACTAGTATATATACTAGTATATACTTGTATATATACTAGTATATACTAATATATATACTAGTATATATACTAGTATATACTAGTACTAGTATATACTAGTATATATACTAATATATTTATTAGTATATACTAGTACTAGTACATATACTCGTATATATACTAGTATAAACGAGTATATACTAGTATATACTACTGTATATATACTAATATATACTAGTACTAGTATATACTAATATTTACTAGTATATACTAGTACTAGTATATATACTAGTATATATACTAGTATATTAGTGTATATACTAGTATATACTAGTATGTAATAGTATATACTAGTATGTAATAGTATATACTAGTATATACTAATATATTTACTATTATATACTAGTTTATACTAATATATATACTAGTATATATACTAGTATATACTAGTATAAACTAGAATTTACTAGTACTAGTATATACTAGTATATATACTATTATATATTAGTATATACAAGTACTAGTATTAGTATATGTACTAGTATATATACTAGTAAATACGTGTATATACTAGTACTAGTATATAATAATATTTTCTAGTATATACTAGTATTAGTATATATACTAATATATACTAGTATATAAACTAGTATACTAGTATATACTAGTACACTAGTCTATACTACTATATATATACTAGTATATACTAGTACTAGTATATATACTAGTATGAATACTAGAATATACTAGTACTAATACATATACTAGTATATACTAGTATATATACTAGTATATACTTGTATATATACTAGTATATACTAATATATATACTAGTATATATACTAGTATATACTAGTACTAGTATATACTAGTATATATACTAATATATTTATTAGTATATACTAGTACTAGTACATATACTAGTATATATACTAGTATAAACGAGTATATACTAGTATATACTACTATATATATACTAATATATACTAGTACTAGTATATACTAATATTTACTAGTATATACTAGTACTAGTATATATACTAGTATATATACTAGTATATTAGTATATATACTAGTATATACTAGTATATATACTAGTATACTAGTATATATACTAATATATACTAGTATATATATATTAGTACTAGTATATTCTAGTACTAGTATGTACTAGTACTAGTATATACTAATACTAGTATATATACTAGTATATACTAGTCTTAGTACATAAATTAATACTAGTATATATACTACTATATATACTAGTATATATACTAGTAAATACTAGTACTAGTATATGTACTAGTATAGACTAGTACTAGTATATATTCCAGTATATATAGTAGTATATACTAGTATATACTAGTACTAGTATATGTACTAGTATAGACTAGTATTAGTATATATATTAGTATATATACCAGTATATATTAGTATATATACTAATACTAGTATATATACTAATACAAGTATATATATTACTATATATACTAGTATGTGCTAGTATATGTACTAGTACACTAGTATATATACTGGTATAGACTTGTACTAGTATAGACTAGTACTAGTATATACTAGTATACTAGTATATACTAGTACTAGTACATATACTAGTATATACTAGTATATACTAGTACTAGTACATATACTAGTATATACTAGTACGAGTATGTACTAGTATATATACTAGTAATAGTACTAGTATATATACTAGTATATATACTAGTATATACGAGTATATACTAATATACATTAGTATACTAGTATATATTACTATATATATACTAGTATATACTAGTACAGTGCATGTTTTAGTATATATACTAGTACTAGTATATATAGTAGTATATACGAGTATATACTAGTATATACTAGTATACTAGTATATACTACGATATATATACTAGTATATACTAGTATATACTAGTACTAGTGTATATACAAGTATATACACCAGTATATACTAGTACTAGTGTATATACTAGTATATACACTAGTACAAGTATATACTGGTATATAAACTAGTATATACACCAGTACTAGTATATACTAGTATATACTAGTATATTAGTATTTACTAGTATACTAGTATATACTAGTACTAGTACTAGTACATATACTAGTATAAATACTACGATATACTAGTATATACTAGTATATATACTAGTATATATACTAGTATATACGAGTATATACTAATATACATTAGTATACTAGTATATATTACTATATATATACTAGTATATACTAGTACAGTGCATGTTTTAGTATATATACTAGTACTAGTATATATAGTAGTATATACGAGTATATACTAGTATATACTAGTATACTAGTATATACTACGATATATATACTAGTATATACTAGTATATACTAGTACTAGTGTATATACAAGTATATACACCAGTATATACTAGTACTAGTGTATATACTAGTATATACACTAGTACAAGTATATACTGGTATATAAACTAGTATATACACCAGTACTAGTATATACTAGTATATACTAGTATATTAGTATTTACTAGTATACTAGTATATACTGGTACTAGTACTAGTACATATACTAGTATAAATACTACGATATACTAGTATATACTAGTATGTATATTTGTATATACTAGAATATACAAGTATATACTAGTACTATACTGGTATATACTACTAGTATTTATACTAGTATATACTAGTATATACTAGTATATGTTTTAGTATATATACTAGTACAAATACTAGTCTATACGAGTATATACCAGTATATATACTAGTATATATTCTTTTATATATACTAATATATATATACTAGTATACTAGTAGATATACTGATACTAGTATATATACTAGTATTCTAGTATATAAATTAATATATATACTAGTATGTATACTAGTAGTAGTATACTAGTATATATACTAGTACTAGTATATACTATTATATACTAATATATATACTAGTATATACTAGTATATATACTAGTATATACTAGTATATACTAGTACTAGTATATACTAGTATATACTTGTATATACTAGTATACTTGTATATACAAGTACTAGTACTAGTATACTAGTATATACTAGTACTAGTACTAGTACTAGTACTGGTATTTATATTAGTATACTTGAATATGTACTAGTACTAGTACATATACTAGTATATTAGTATATACTATACTAGTATACTAGTATATATACTAGTATAGTTGTATATAATAGTATATACTAGTACTAATATATACTATACTAGTATACTAATATATATACTAGTACACTAGTATATACAAGTATATATACTAGTATACTAGTAGATATACTAGTATATATACTAGTACTAGTATATACTAGTATATATACTAGTACTAGTATATACTAGTACTAGTCTATATTAGTATATATACTAGTATACACTACTATATATGCTAGTATATATACTAGTACTAGTATATACTAGTACTAGTCTATATTAGTATATATACTAGTATACATACGAGTATATACTAGTAACTATACAAGTATAGACTTGTACTAGTATATACCAGTATTAGTATACACTAGTATATTAGTATATACAAGTATATAGTAGTATATACTAGTACTAATCTCTACTAGTATATACTAGTTTATACTAGTACGAGTATATACTAGTATATATTAGTATACTAGTGTATATATTAGTATTTATACTAGTATATACTAGTAATTGTATATATACTAGTATATATACTAGTAAATACAAGTACATACTAGTATATACTAGTATACTAGTTTATACTGCTATATATATACTAGTATATATACTAGTACTATGGTATATACAAGTATATATACTACCAGTGTACATACTAGTATATATTAGTACAAATATATACTAATACTAGTATATATATTAGTATATACTAGTACTAGTATATGTACTAGTATATACTAGTACCATATACTATTACTAGTATATATACTAGTATATGTAGTAATATATATATTATACTAGTATATATACTACTATATATACTAGTATATATACTAGTACTAGTATATGGTACTAGTATATACTAGTATATACTAGTATATAGTATATACTAGTGTATACTAGTATATACTAGTATATACTAGTACTATATACTAGTATATATAGTAGTATATATACTAATACTAGTATATATACTAGTATATATACTAGTAATAGTATTTGGTACTAGTATATATTCTAGTGTACTAGTGTATGCTAGTACTAGTACTAGTACATATACTAGTATATACAAGTATATACTAGTATATACTAGGATATATAGTAGTATATACTAGTATATACGAGTATATACTAGTATATACTAGTATAATAGTATATACTACTATATATATACTAGTACTAGTATATACTAATATATACTAGTACTGATATATATACTAGTATACTAATATATATACTAGTATATATACTAATATACTAAGATATACTAGTACTAGTATATATACTAGTACATATATTAGTACTAGTATATACTAGTCCTAATATATATACTAGTATATATACTAGTATATACTAATATATATACTAGTATATATACTAATACTAGTATACACTAATACTAGTATATATACTAGTATATATACTAATACTAGTATATAAACTAATACTAGTATATATACTACTATATATACTAGAATATATACTAGTACTTGTCTATACTAGTATATATAGTACTATATATATTAGTATATATACTACTATATATACTAGTATATACAAGAATATACTAGTATAAACTAGTATATATACTAGTATATATACTAGTTTATACTAGTATGTACTAGTATATATTAGTATACTAGTATATACTACTACATATATACTAGTATATTCTAGTATATAATAGTACTAGTGTATATACTAGTATATAATAGTACTAGTGTATATACTAGTATTTACACTAGTGCTAGCTTATACTAGTATATAAACTAGTACATACACTAGTACTAGTATATACTAGTATACTAGTATATATACTAGTATATACTCTAGTTCTAGTATATACTAGTATATACTAGTATATATACTAGTACTAGTATTTACTAGTACTAGTACTTGTATATATACTAGTATATACTAGTACTAGTGTATATACTAGTATATATACTTGTATGTAAAATATACTAGTATATTTTAGTATATACTAATACTATACCAGTATATACTACTAGTATGTACTAGTAGTATATAACTAGTATAGTACTCGTATAGTACCAGTATATACTAGTCAATACTAGTATATGTACTGGTATATATACTAGTACATATACTGGTATAAACGAGTATATACATGTATATATACTAGTATATGTACCAGTATATATACCAGTATATATACAAGTATACTAGTATATATGCTAGTATACTTGTATATATACTGGTATATATACTAATATATATACTAGTATATATAATAGTACTAGTATATACTATTATATACTAATATATATACTAGTATATACTATTATATACTAGTTTATACTTGTATTTATACTAGTATATACTAGTACTAGTATATACTAGTATGTACTAGTATACTAGTATATACTAGTACTAGTCTACTAGTAATATATGTACTAATACTAGTATATATACTAAGATACTAGTACATACTAGTATATACTAGTATATACTAGTACTAGTACATGCTAGTATATTAGTATATACTAGTATATATACTAATATACTAGTATACTAGTATATACTAGTATATACTAGAATATACTTGTATATACTAGTATATATTAGTAATAGTATATACTAGTATATACAAGTATATACTAGTACTAGTATACCAGTATATACTAGTATATACTAGTATACTAGTTTATATACTAGTATACTAATACATACTAGTATATTTACTAGTATACAAGTATATACTAGTATATATACTAGTATATGCCAGCATACTAGTATACTAGTACATATACTAGTATATTAATATATATACTAGTATATATAGATATACTAGTATATATACTAGTATATATTAGTATATACTAGTATATATAATAATATGTACTAGCAGTATGTACTAGTACTAATATATACTAGTACTAGTATGTACTAGTATATACTAGTACACACTAGTATTATTATTTACTAGTACTAGTATGTACTAATACATGTAGTAGTACTAGTATATATACTAGTATATATACTAGTATACTAGTATATGTACTAGTACTAGTACATATACTAGTATACTAGTTTATATACTAGTATACTAGTATATATTAATACTAGTATATACTAGTACTAGTATATACTAGTATACTAGTATATACTAGTATACTAGTATATACTAGTATATAGTAGTATATTCTAGAATATACTTGTATATAGTAATATATACTAGTACTAGTATATACTAGTATATACAAGTATATACTAGTATTAGTATACTAGTATATATACTAGTATATCTTAGTATACTAGTTTATATACTAGTATACTAGTATATACGAGTACATATACAAGTATACTAGTATATATTAGTATATATACTAGTATATGCTAGCATACTAGTTTACTAGTATATGTACTAGTATACTAGTATATATGCTAGTATATACTAGTTTATATATTAGTATGTACTAGTACATACTCGTACTAGTATATCCTAGTACATACTAGTACTATGATATATACTAGTACTATGATATATACTAGTATATACTTGTATATATACTAGTATATATACTAGTACTAGTATATACTAGTATATATACAAGTATATACTAGTATATATACTGGTATATACTAGTATTACTAATATATATACTGGTATATACTAGTATATACACTAGTATATACTGATATATATACTGGTATGTACTAGTATATATACTAGTATGAGCTAGCAGTATATACTAGTATATAAACTAGTATGTATTAGCATATACTAGTATATACTAGTATATATACTAGTACTAGTATACACTAGTACTAGTTTATACTAGTATATACTAGTATATATATTAGTATATACTAGTATATATACTAGTATATACTAGTACTAATATATACTAGTCTATATACTAGTATATATACTAGTACTAGTATATACTAATATATATTGCTAGTTCATACTAGTATATATACTAGTATATACTAGTATATGTACTAGTAGTGCGAGTATTATTAGTAGTACTTACTACTACAAGTAGTACTAGTAGTACTTACTACTATAAGTAGTACTAGTAGTACTTGTACTACTACGAGTAGTACGAGTATTACTAGTAGTACATACTACTACTAGTAGTACTAGTAGAACTAGTTGTACATGTACTATTAGTATGGACTGCTAGTACATACTAGTAGTATATATACTAGTATATACTATTACTAGTATATACTAATATATACTGCTAGTTCATACTAGTATATATATTAGTATATACTATTATATATACTAGTACTAGTATATACCAGTACTAGTATATATACTAGCACTACTATATACTAGTATATATATACAAGAATATACTAGTACTAGTATATACTAGTACTAGTATATATACTAGTATATACCAGTACTAGTATATATATTGGTATATATTAGTACTGGTATATACCAGTACTAATATATATACTAGTATTAGTATATACTCAGACTAGTATATACTAGTACTAGTATACACTAGTATATACTCGTACTAGTACTAGTACATATACTAGTATATATACTAGTATATACTAGTATATACTAATATATATACTAGTATATACTAGTACTAGTATATACTACTATATACTCGTATATAATAGTATATACTAGTATACTAGTATATACTACTATATATATACTAGTATATACAGGTAAATACTAGTACTAGTATATATACTAGTATATATACTAGTATATACTAGTACTAGTATATACTACTATATACTCGTATATATTAGTATATACTAGTATACTAGTATATACTACTATATATATACTAGTATATACAGGTAAATACTAGTACTAGTATATATACTAGTATATATACTAGTATATACTAGTATTAGTATATATACTAGTATATATACTAATATATAGTAGTATATATATATTCTAGTATATACTAGTACTAGTATATACTAGTATATATACTAGTATATACTAGTATATATACTGGTATATATACTAATACGAGTATATATACCAGTATATATACCAGTATACATATTAGTACTAGTATATACTAGTACTAGTATATATACTAGTATATACTAGTATACAAACTAGTATGTACTACAAGTATGTACTAGAATACATACTTGGAATATTAGTAGTACATACTAGTATTTACTACTAGTAGTAGTAGTACTATGTACTAGTAGTGCTAATATTACTAGTAGTACTTACTAATACGAGTAGTACTAGTAGTACGGGTACTACTATGAGTTGTACGGGTACTACAACTACTGGTAGTAGTAGTACATGTACTAGTGGTAGTAATAGTAGTATGTATATGTACAACTACTACTAGTACATATTATTAGTACATACTGGCTGTACTAGTAGTATAGACAAGTAGTACATATTATTATATACTACCCGTACTAGTACATAATATTACTACTACTGCTAGAACTAGTATTACTAGTAGTACATACTAGTATGTACTACTAGTACTAGAATTAGTAGTACTATTATGTACTAGTAGTATGTACTACTAATACTAGAACTACTAGTACATACTAGTATTAGTAGTGTTTATAGTACTAGTATGTACTAGTAGTGCAAGTATTATTAGTAGTACTTACTACTACAAGTAATACTAGTAGTACTTATATTACTATGAGTAGTACTAGTAGTACTTGTACTACTACGAGTAGTACGAGTATTACTAGTAGTACATACTACTACTAGTAGTATTAGTAGAACTAGTACTACATGTACTACTAGTACGTACTGCTAGTAGTTGTAGTACTCGTACTACTCGTAGTAGTACGTAGTACTAAAAATACTAGCTTTACTAGTACATACTCCTACTACTACTAGTACATATTAGTATGTACTACTAATACTCCAAGTATGTATTCTAGTACATACTTGTAGTACATATTAGTAAGTATTATTAGTACTAGTATGTACTACTAGTAGAATTAGTACTTCTAGTATTTGTACTAATACTACAAGTATTAGTAACTAATACTACTAGTATTAGTACTAATACTACTAGTATGTACTGCTAGTACATACTAGTAGTACATGTAGAACTAGTCCTACTAGTACTACTGGTAGTAGTATGTACTACTAATAACACTCGTACTACTCGTAGAAGTAGAAGTACTACTAGTACTACTTGTAGTAGTACAAGTACTACTAGTACTACTCGTAGTAGTAAGTACTATTAGTAATACAAGCACTACTAGTACATACCAGTATTAGTAACACTACTAGTACTAGTATGTACTAGTAGTGCTAGTACTAGTAGTATATACTAGTTGTACATAATAGTACTGCTAATACTAGCACGGGTAGTATATATTAGTATGTACTAGTTGTTTAGTACGTGTAGTATATATTAGTATGTACTAGTTGTTTAGACTACTAGTGTTACTAGTATGTACTAATAAGATGTACTAGTAGTAGTTGTACTAGTACATACAACTAGTACTACTACTAGTACATGTACTGCTACTACCAGTAGTTCTAGTACTCGTACTATTCGTGGTAGTACAAGTACTACTAGTATTACTCGTATTAGTAATTACTACGAGTAATACTAGCACTACTAGTACATACCACTACTACTGCTACTAGTACATATTAGTATGTACTACTTATACTCCAAGTATGTATTCTTGTACATACTTGTCGTACATACTAGTAAGTACTATTAGTACTAGTATGTACTACTAGTAAAATTAGTACTACTAGTACTAGTACTAGTACTACTAGTATTTGTACTAATACTACTAGTATGTACTGCTAGTACATACTTTTAGTACATGCAGAACTTATTTTACTAGTACTATTAGTAGTAGTATCTACTACTACTAATACTCGTACTACTCGTACTACTCGTAGTAGTACAAGTACTACTAGTATACTCGTAGTAGTAAGTACTATTAGTAATACTAGCACAACTAGTACATATTAGTACTAGTAACACTACTAGTACTAGTATGTACTAGTAGAGGTAGTACTAGTAGTACATACTACTAGTACATAATAGTACTTCTAATACTAGTATTAGTAGTACAAACTAGTATGCACTACTAGTAATACTAGTACTAGCAGTAGTACTAGTATGTACTAGTAGTGGTAGTACTAGTAGTACATACTACTAGTACATAATAGTACTTCTAATACTAGTACTAGTAGTACAAACTACTATGTACTACTAGTAAAACTAGTACTAACAGTAATATTACTTGTCTATACAACTATTACTACTAGTATGTACTAATAATATGTACTAGTTGTAGTTGTACCTGTACATACTACTAGTACTACTACAAGTACATGTAGTACTACTATCAGTAGTTGTAGTACTCGTACTACTCAGAGTAGTATAAGTACTACTCGTAGTAGTACAAGTACTACTAGTACTACTCGTAGTACTACTAGTACTACTCGTAGTTGTATAACTACTAGTACTACTAGCAGTAGTACTAGTAGTAGTAGTATTTGTACTAGTGAGGGTAGTATATATTAGTATGTACTAGTCTATACTACTAGTACTACTAGTATGGACTAATAATATATTCTAGTAGAATTAGTATGTACTATTTGTACTAGTATGTATTACTAGCAGAATTAGTACTTTTAGTACTAATACTACGAGTTTGTACTGCTAGTATATACTAGTAGTACATGTAGAACTAAGTATACTAGTACTACTAGTAGTAGTATGTACTACTAGTAACACTCGTACTACTCGTAGTAGTACAAGTACTACTAGTTCTACTCGTAGTAGTACAAGTACTACTAGTACTACTCGTAGTAGTAAGTACTACAAGTAATACTAGAACTACTAGACATACTACTACTAGTAACACTACTAGTACTAGTATGTACTAATAGTGCTAGTACTAGTTGTACATACTACTAGTACATAATAGTACTACTAATACTAGTACTAGTAGTACATACAAGTATATACTACTAAAAATACTAGTACCAGCAGTAGTATTAGTAGTAGTAATATTATATACTAGTACGAGTAGTATATATAAGGATGTACTACTTGTCTATACTACTAGTACTACTTGTATGTACTAATAAAATGTACTAGTAGTAGTTGTACTAGTACATACTACTAGTACTTCTACTAATTCATGTACTACTAATACATGTACTAGTTCTACTAGTAATACTAGTAGTAGTATGTACTTCTAGTAATACTCATACTACTCGTAGTAGTACAAGTACTATTAGTACTACTCGTAGTAGTACATGTAGTACTAGTACTATCGTAGTAGTAAGTACTACTAGTAATACTAGTACTACTAGTAATACTAGTACTACTAGTACATCTTAGTACTAGTAGTTTTACTAGTACTAGCACGACTAGTACATACTAGTACTAGTAGTGTTACTAGTACTAGTATGTACTAATCATGCTAGTACTAGTTGTACATACTACTAGTACATAATAGTACTACTAATACTAGTACTGTAGTACATACTAGTATGTACTACAAGTAATACTAGTACTAGCAGTAGTACTAATAGTAGTACTATTATGTACTAGTACGAGTAGTATATATTAGTATGTACTACTTGTCTATACTACTGTACTACTCGTTGTAGTACAAGTACTACTAGTACTACTCGTTGTAGTACAGTAGTACTAGTACTACTCAAGGTAGTAAGTACTACTAGTAATACTAGCACTACTAGTACATACTACTACTACTACTACTAGTACAT
The DNA here is from genome assembly GCF_054954075.1 of Amborella trichopoda. Classification (NCBI taxonomy): domain Eukaryota; kingdom Viridiplantae; phylum Streptophyta; class Magnoliopsida; order Amborellales; family Amborellaceae; genus Amborella; species Amborella trichopoda. Next base: position 26,192,382 of record NC_142344.1, read on the forward strand.
ACTAGTATGTACTACTAATACTCTAATTATGTATTCTAGTACATACTTGTAGTACATACTAGTAAGTATTATTAATGCTAGTAAGTACTATTAGTACGAGTATTAACTGGAAGTAGTAGTACAAGTACTAGTAGTAGTACTAGTAGTATGTACTAGTACATATTAATATATACTACCCGTACTAGTACATAATATTACTACTACTAGTACTACTGCTAATACTAGTATTACTAGTAGTACATACTAGTATGTATTACTAGTACTAATATTAGTAGTACTATTATGTACAAGTAGTATATACTACTAGTACAAGTAGTAGTGTTACTAGTACTAATATGTACTAGTAGTGCTAGTATTACTAGTAGTGCTAGTATTACTAGTAGTACTTACTGGTACTAGTATATACTACTAATACTAGCACTACTAGTACATACTAGTACTAGTAGTGTTACTAATACTAGTATGTACTAGTAGTACTTGTATTACTAATAGTACTTACTACTACGAGTAGTACTAGTAGTACTTGTACTACTACGAGTAGTACTAGTAGTACTTGTACTTCTACGAGTAGTGTGAGTTGTATTAGTAGTACATACTACCACTAGTAGAACTAATATAACTAGTTTTACATGTAATACTAGTATGTATTAGCAGTACATACTAGTAATATTAGTACTATTACTAGTAGTATTAGTACTAGTTCTAGAAGTACTAATTCTACTAGTAGTACATATTAGTACTAATAGTACTTACTAGTATGTATTACAAGTATGTACTAGAATACATACTTGGAGTATTAGTAGTACATACTAGTAGAAGTAGTAGTAGTTTGTACTAGTAGTAGTAGTAGTTTGTACTAGTAGTAGTAGTAGTAGTAGTTTGTACTAGTACATAATATTACTACTACTAGTACTACTGCTAGTACTAGCATTACTAGTAGTACATACTAGTATGTACTACTAGTACTAGTAGTAGTAGTACCATTATGTATTAGTAGTATGTACTAGTAGTACAAGCACTACTAGTACTAGTAGTGTTACTAGTACTAGTACGTACTAGTAGTGCAAGTATTACTAGTAGTACTTACTATTACGAGTAGTACTAGTATTACTAGTAGTACATACTACTTCTTGTAGAACTAGTTCCACATGTACTACTAGTATGTACTAGCAGTACATACATGTAGTATTAGTATGAATACTAGTTGTATTAGTACTTGTAATAAAAGTACTAATTCTACTAGTAGTACATATTGGTATTAATAGTACTTACTAGTACGTACTACAAGTATGTACTATAATACAAACTTGGAGTATTAGTAGTACATACTAGTATGTACTAGTAGTAGTAGTAGTATGTACTATAATACAATCTTGGAGTATTAGTTGTACTTACTAGTATGTACTAGTAGTAGTAGTAGTATGTACTATAATACAAACTTGGAGTATTAGTAGTATATACTAGTATGTACTAGTAGTAGTAGTATGTACTAGTAGTGCTAGTAGCACTAGTAGTATAGACAAGTAGTACATACTAATATAAACTACTCGTACTAGTACATAATATTACTACTATTACTAGTACTACTGCTAGTACTAATATTACTAGTAGTACATACTAGTATGTTTTACTAGTAGTTGTATTAGTAGTGCTATTATGCTCTAATAGTATGTACTATTAGTACTAGCACTATTAGTACATACTAGTACTAGTAGTGTTACTAGTACTAGTATGTACTAGTAGTGATATTATTACTAGTAGTACTTACTACTACGAGTAGTACTAGCAGTACTTGTACTACTACGAGTAGTACTTGTACTACAACGAGTAGTACGAGTACTACAACTACTGCTAGTAGTAGTACATGTACTAGTAGTATCTACTAGTACAACTACTACTAGTACATATTTTCACTACATACTAGTAGTACTAGTAGTATAGACAAGAAGTACATAATAATATATACTACCCGTACTAGTACATAATATTACTACTACTAGTACTACTTCTAGTACTAGTTTTACTAGTAGTATATACTAGTATGTACTACTCGTAGTAGTATTAGTAGTACAATTATGTTCTAGTAGTATGTACTACTAGTACTAGCTCTACTAGTACATACTAGTACTAATAGTATTACTAGTACTAGTATGTACTAGTAGTGCTAGTATTACTAGTAGTACTTACTACTACAAGTAGTACTAGTTGTACTTGTACTACTACAAGTAGTACTAGTAGTACTTATATTACTACGAGTAGTACGAGTACTACAACTACTGGTAGTAGTAGTACATGAACTAGTAGTAGTACTAGTAGTATGTACTAGTACAACTACTACTAGTACATATTATCAGTACATACTAGTTTTACTAGTAGTTTAGACAAGTAGTACATACTAATATATACTACCCATACTAGTACATATTATTACTACTACTAGTACAACCGCTAGTACTTGTATTAATAGTAGTACATACTAGTATGTACTACTAGTACTAGCACTACTAGTACATACTAGTACTAGTAGTGTTATGTACTAGTAGTGGTAGTATTACTAGTAGTACTTACTACTACGAATAGTGCTAGTAGTACGAGTATTACAAGTAGTACATACTACTAATAATAGTACTAGTTGAACTAGTTCTACATGTACTAATAGTATTAGTACTAATAATAGTAGTATTAGTACTGGTTTGTACTAGTAGTACTAGTATAACTTCAGTTACTTACTACTACGAGTAGTACTAATAGTACTTGTACTACTATGAGTAGTATTTGTACTACTACGAGTAGTATTTGTACCACTACGAGTAGTACTTGTACCACTACGAGTAGTACTTGTACCACTACGAGTGGAACAAGTACTACTACGAGTAGTACGAGTACTACCAGTAGTACATACTACTACTAATAGTATTAGTAGAACTAGTAATATTAGTACTAGTACTAGAAGTATTTATTCTACTAGTAGTACATACTAGTACTTACTAGTATGTACTACAAGAATGTACTAGAATACATACTTGGAGTATTAGTAGTATATACTAGTATGTACTAGTAGTAGTAGTAGCAGTATGTACTAGTAGTGCTAGTAATACTAGTAGTACTTACTACTACGAGTAGTACTAGTAGTACTTATACTACTACGAGTAGTACTAGTAGTGCTTGTACTAGTACTGGTTTGTACTACTACTAGTATTACTGCTAGTACTAGTATTAGTAGTACTATTGTGTACTAGTAGTATGTACTACTAGTACTAGCACGACTAGTACATACTAGTACTAATAGTGCTACTAGTACTAGTATGTACTAGTAGTTCTAGTATTACTAGTAGTACTTACTACTACGAGTAATACTAGTCGTACTTATACTACTACGAGTAGAACTAATAGTACTTGTACTACTACGAGTAGTACGAGTATTACTAGTAGTAGAAGTACTAATACTAGAAGTACTAGTAGTAGAAGTATTAGTACTAATACTAGTAGTATTACTACTAGTAGTACTAGAAGTATTAATACTTCATACTAGTAGTATTAGTACAAGTGCTAGAAGTACTAATTCGACTAGTGGTTCATACTAGTACTAATAGTACTTACTAGTATGTAGTACAAGTAGGTACTAAAATACATACTTGGAGTATTAGTAGTATATACTACTCGTACTAGTACTAGTAATTACTAGTACTAGTAATTACTACTACTAGTAGTTCTAATAGAACTAGTTCTACATGTACTACTAGTATGTACTAGCAGTACATACTAGTAGTATTAGTACTAATACTACTCGTATTAGTACTAGTCTTAAAAGTACTAATTCTACTAGTTGTACATACTAGTACTAATAGTACTTACTAGTATACACTACAAGTATGTACTAGAATACATACTTGGAGTATTAGTAGTACATACTAGTATGTACTAGTAGTAGTAGTAGTAGTATGTACTAGTATTGCTAGTATTACTTGTAATACTTACTACTACGAATAATACTAGGACTACTTGTACTATTGCGAATAGTACTAGTAGTGCTTGTACTACTACGACTAGTGGTAGCACTACAACTACTGGTAGTTGTAGTAGTAGTATGTACTAGTACAACTCTTACTAGTAGTAGTACTAGTAGTATGTACTAGTACAACTACTACTAGGAGTAGTACTAGTTGTATGTACTAGTACTACTACTAGTACATATTATAAGTACATACTACTAGTACTTGTAGGATAGACAAGTAGTACATCTTAATATATACTACCCGTACTAGTACATTAAATTACTAATATTATTACTACTGCTAGTACTAGTATTAGTAATACTATTATGTACTAGTAGTATGTGCTGCTAGTACTAGCACGACTAGTATATACTAGTACTAGTAGTGTTACTTGTACTAGTATGTACTAGTAGTGCTAATATTACTAGTAATACTTACTACTACGAGTAGTACTAGTAGTACTTGTACAACTACGAGTAGTACTAATAGTACGAGTAGTACATACACTACTAGTTGTACTAGTTCTACATGTACTACTAGTATGTACTATGAGTACATACTTGTAGTATTAGTACTAATACTAGTAGTATTAGTACTGGTACTAGTAGTATTATTATTAGTACTAGATGTGCTAATTCTAATAGTAGTACATACTAGTACTATCAGTACTTATTAGTATGTACTAGAATACATACTTGGAGTATTAGTAGTACAAATTAGTATGTAGTAGTAGTAGTATATAGTAGTAGTGCTAATAGTACCAGTAGTACTTACTACTACAAGTCGTTCTAGTAGTACTTTTACTACTACGAGTTGTCATGGTAGTACTTGTACTACTACGAGTAGTACGAGTATAACAACTACTGGTAGTAGTAGTACATGTACAGGTAGTAGGACTAGTAGTATGTACTAATACAACTACTACTAGTACATATTATTAGTACATACTAGTAACACTAGTAGTCTAAACAACTAGTATAACTAGTAGTACATAATAGTATGTACTACTAGTATTAGTACTAGTAGTACTGTTATGTACTAGTAGTATGAACTACTAGTACTAGCACGACTAGTATGTACTAGTACTAGTAGTTTAACTAGTACTAGTATGTACTAGTAGTGCAAGTATTACTAGTAGTACTTACTACTACGTGAGTACAAGTAGTACTTGTACTACTGGTAGTACTTGTACTACTACGAGTAGTACTAGTAGTACTTGTACTACTACGAGTAGTACGAGTATTATTAATAGTACATACTACTACTAGTAGTACTAGTAGAACTAGTTCTACATGTACTACTAATATGTACTAATTAGTACTAGTACTAGAAGTATTAATTCTACTAGCAGTACATACTAGTTTTTATAGTACTTACTAGTATTTATTACAAGTATGTACTAGAATACATACTTTGAGTATTAATAGTACATATTAGTACTAGTATTACTAGAAGTACTTACTACTACGAGTAGTACTTGTACTACTTCGAGTAGTACTAGTAGTACGTGTACTACTACGAGTAGTACGAGTACTACAACTACTGGTAGTTGTAGTACATGTACTTGTAGTAGTACTAGTAGTGTGTACTAGTACAACTACTACTAGTATATATTATTAGTACATACTAGTAGTTCTAGTACCATAGACAAGTAGTACATATTAATATATACTACCCGTACTAGTTCATGAGATTACTAGAACTAGTACTACTGTTAGTACTAGTATTACTAGTAGTACATACTAGTATGTACTACTAGTACTAGTATTAGTAGTATTATTATGTACTAGTAGTATGTACAACTAGTACTTGCATTACTTGTAGATACTATTACGAGTAGTTTTACTAGTACTAGTATTTACTAGTAGTGCTAGAATTACTAGTAGTACTTACTACTACGTGTAGTACTAGTAGTACTTGTACTACTACGAGTATTACTATTAGTACTTGTACTACTACGAGTAGTACGAGTATTACTAGTCGTACATACTACTAATAATAGTACTAGTAGAACTTGTTCTACATGTACTACTAGTATGTACTAGAAGCACATACTAGTAGTATTTGTACTAATACTAGTAGTATTAGTACTGGTACTAGAAGTACTAATTCTACAAGTAGTACGTACTTGTACTAGTAGTACTTACTAGTACGTACAACAAGTATGTACTAGAATACAAAGTTGGAGTATTAGTAGTACATACTAGTATGTAATAGTAGTAGTATATACTAGTAGTGCTAGTATTACCAGTACTACTTACTACTACGAGTCGTACTTGTAGTACTTGCACTACTACGAGTAGTACTTACTAGTACTAATGATATCTACTAGTATGTACTACAAGTATGTACTAGAATACATACTTGGAGTATTAGTACTACATACTAATATGTGCTAGTAGTAGAAGTAGTAGTAGTATGTACTAGTAGTGCTAGTATTACTAGTAGTACTTACTACTACGAGTACTCCTAGTAGTACTTGTACTACTACGAGTAGTACGAGTAATACTACGAGTAGTACGAGTACTACAACTACTGGTAGTTGTAGTACTAGTAGTATGTTAGAGTACAACTACTACTAGTACATATTATTAAATCATGCTTGTAGTACTAATATATACTACTCGTACTAAGACATAATATAACTACTACTAGTATTACTTCTACTACTAGTATTACTAGTAGTACATACTAGTAAGTACTACTAGTACTAGTATTAGTAGTACTATTATGTACTAGTAGTATGTACTATTAGTACTAGCACTACTGGTTTTAATATTACTAGTAGTACTTACTACTACGAGTAGTACAAGTAGTACTTGTACTATTACGAGTAGTACTAGTAGTATTAGTATTAATACTAGTAATATTAGTACTAGTACTAGAAGTACTACATCTACTAGTAATTCATACTAGTACTAATAGTACTTACTAGTAGGTACTAAAAGTATGTACTAGAATTCATATTTGGAGTATTAGTAGTGCATACTAGTAGTATTTACTAGTTGTAATTGTACTAGTACAAGTAGTACTAGTAGTACTTGTACCACTACTAGTAGTACTAAAAGTACTTGTACTTCAATAAGTAGTACTAGAGATACTTGTACTACTACGAGTAGTACAAGTACTACAACTACTGGTAGTAGTAGTACATGTATTAGTAGTAGTACTAGTAGTATGTACTAGTACAACTACTACTAGTAGATACATACGAGTAGTACTAATAGTATAGACAAGTAGTACATCCTAATATATACCACCCGTACTAGTACATAAGATTACTACTACTAGCACAACTAGTATTAGTATTACTAATATTAGTACTAGTATTAGTACTAGCACAAAAAGTACTAATTCTACTAGTTGTACATACTAGTACTAATACTACTTAGTAGTATCCACTACAAGTATGTACTGGAATACATACTTGGAGTATTAGTAGTACATACTAGTATGTAGTAGTAGTAGTAATAGTAGTATGTACTAGTAGTGCTAGTATTACTAGTAGTACTTACTACAACAAGTAGTACTAGTAGTACTTGTACTACTACGCGTAGTACTAGTAGTACTTGTACTACTACGTACTACTAGTAGTACTTGCACTACTACAAGTAGTACTAGTAGTACTTGTACTACCACAAATAATACGAATACTACAACTACTAGTAGTAGTAGTACATGTATTAGTCCTAGTACTAATAGTAGGTACTAGTACAACTACTACTAGTACATATTATTAGTACATACTAGTAGTACTAATAGTATAGACAAGTAGTGCATACCAATATATACTACGCGTATTAGAACATAATATTACCACCAGCACTACTAGTACATATTAGTACTAGTAGTGTTACTAATACTAGTATGTATTAGTAGTGCTAGTATTACATGTAGTACTTACTACTACAAGTAGTACGAGTACTACTAATTCTGGTAGCAGTAATACATGTACAAGTAGTAGTACTAGTACAACTACTACTAGTACATATTATTAGTACATACTAGTAGTATTAGTAGCATAGACAAGTAGTACATACTAATATATAATACCCGTACTAGTACATAATATTACTACTACAAGTACTACTACTAGTACTAATATTACTAGTAGTACATACAAGTATGTACTACTGGTATTAGTATTAGTAGTGCTACTACTACTAGTATGTACTAGTAGTACTAGTATTATTAGTAGTACTTACTAATACGAGTAGTACTTGTACTACTACGAGTAGTACGAGTATTACTAGTAGTACATACTTCTTCTAATAGTACTAGTAGAACTAGTTCTATATGTACTAATAGTACATACTAGTACTGATAGGACTTACTAGTATGTACCACAAGTATGTACTAGAATACATACTTGGAGTATTAGTAGTACATACTAGTATGTACTAGTCGTAGTAGTAGTATGTATTAGTAGTGCTAGTATTACTAGTAGTACTTACTACAACGAGTAGTACTAGTAGTACTTGTACTACTACGAGTTGTACAAGTAGTACTTGGACTACTACAAGTAGTACTGGTAGTACTTATACTACTACAAGTGGTACTAGTAGTACTTGTACTTTTACGAGTAGTACGAGGTATATTAGTAGTACATACTACCACTAGTAGAACTAGTAGAACTAGTTCTACATGTAATACTAATATGTACTAGCAGTACATACTAGTAGTACTAGCACTAATACTAAGAGTATTAGTACTAGTACTAGAAGTACTAGTACTAATACTAAGAGTATTAGTACTAGTACTAGAAGTACTAGTTCTACTAATAGTACATATTAGTAATAATATTACTTACTAGTATGTATTACAAGTATGTATTAGAATACATACTTGGAGTATTAATCGTACATACTAGTATGTACTAGTAGTAGCAGTAGTAGTATGTACTAGTATTGCTGGTATAACTAGTTAGTACTTACTACTACAAGTAGTACTAGTAGTATCTGTACGAGTACTACAACTACTGGTAGTAGTAGTACATGTAGTAGTAGTAGTACTAGTAGTATGTACTAATACAACTACTACAAGTACATATTATTAGTACATACTAGTAGTACTAGTAGTATAGACATGTAGTACATACTAATATATACTACCCGTACTCGTACATAATATTACTACTACTAGTACTACTGCTAGTACTAGCATTACTAGTAGTACATACTAGTATGTACTACTAGTACTAGTTTTAGTAAGACTATTATGTACTAGTAGTATGTACCACTAGTACTAGCACTACTAGTACTAGTAGTGTTACTAGTACTAGTAGTGTTACTAGTACTAGTACTGTTACTAGTACTAGTACTGTTACTAGTACTAGTACGTACTAGTAGTGCTAGTATTACTAGTATGACTTACTATTACGAGTAGTACGAGTATTACTAGTAGTACATACTACTTCTAGTAGAACTAGTTCTACATGTACTAATAGTATGTACTAGCGGTACATATAAGTAGTATTAGTATGAATACTAGTAGTAATAGTACTTGTATCAGAAGTACTAATTCTACTAGTAGTACATACTGGTACTAATAGTACTTACTAGTTCGTATTACAAGTATGTACTAGAATACATACTTGGAGTATTAGTCATACATACTAGTATGTACTAGTATTAGTAGTATGTACTAGCAGTGCAAGTAGTACTAGTAGTATAGACAAGTAGTACATACTAATATATACTTCTCGTACTAGTACATAATAATACTATTACTTTTAGTACTACTGCTAGTACTAGTATTACTAGTAGTACATACAGTATGTACTACTAGTACTAGTAATAGTAGTGTCATTATTTTCTAGTAGTATGTACTACTAGTACTAGCACTACTAGTTCATATTAGTACTAGTGGTATTACTAGTACTAGTATGTACTATTAATGCTAGTGTTATTAGTAGTACTTACTACTACGAGTAGTACAAGCAGTACTTGTACTACTACGAGTAGTACTTGTACTACAACGAGTAGTACGAGTACTACAACTACTGCTAGTAGTTGTACATGTACTAGTAGTAGTACTAGTAGTATCTACTAATACAACTACTACTAGTACATATTTTTAATACACACTAGTATTACTAGTAGTATAGACAAGATGTACTGACTAATATATACTACACGTACTAGTACAAAGTATTACTACTACTAGTACTACTGTTAGTACTAGTATTACTAGTAGTACATACTAGTATGTACTACAAGTCTTAGTATTCATAGTACTATTATGTTCTAGTAGTATGTACTATTAGTACTAGCACTACTAGTACATACTAGTACTAATAGTGTTACTAGTACTAGTATGTACTAGTAGTGCTAGTATTACTTGTAGTACTTACTACTACGAGTAGTACTAGTAGTACTTATACTACTACGAGTAGTTCTAGTAGTACTTGTATTACAACGAGTAGTACGAGTATTACTAATGGTACATACTACTACTAGTAGTACTAGTAGAACAAGTTCTACATGTACTACTAGTATGTACTAGCAGTATATACTAGCAATATTAGTACTAATACTGGTAATATTAATATTAATACTACTAGTATTAATACTAGTACTAGTAGTACATACTAGTACTAATAGTACTTACTAGTATATACTACAAGTATGTACTAGAATACATACTTGGATTATTAGTCGTACATACTAGTATGTACTAGTAGTAGTTGTAGTTGTATGCACTAGTAGTGCTAGTATTACTAGTAGTACTTATTACTACGAGTAGTACTAGTATTACTTGTACAACTACGAGTAGTACTAGTAGTAGTTGTAGTTGTATGCACTAGTAGTGCTAGTATTACTAGTAGTACTTATTACTACGAGTAGTACTAGTATTACTTGTACAACTACGAGTAGTACTAGTAGTACTTGTACTACTACGAGTAGTACGAGTACTACAACTACTGGTAGTAGTAGTACATGTTGTAGTAGTAGTACTAGTAGTATGTTCTAGTACAACTACTACTAGTACATATTATTAGTACATACAAGTAGTACTAGTAGTACAGACAAGTAGTACATACTAATATATGCTACTTGTACTAGTACATAATATTACCACTACTAGTACTACTGCTAGTACTAGCATTACTAGTAGTACATACTAGTATGTATGTCTAGTACTTGTATTAAAAGTACTATTATGTACTAGTAGTATGTACTACTAGTACTAGCACTACTAGTACAAACTAGAACTAGAAACACTACTATACTAGTTTATACTAGTAGTGCTAGTATTACTAGTAGTACTTATTATTACGAGTAGTACGAGTATTACTAGTAGTACATACTACTTCTAGTAGAACTAGTTCTACATGTACTACTAATATGTACTAGCAGTACATAAAAGTAGTATTAGTAGTAATACTAGTAGTATTAGTACTTGTATTAGAAGTACTAATTCTACTAGTAGTACATACTGGTACTAATAGTACTTACTAGTATGTACTACAAGTATGTACTAGAATACATACTTGGAGTATTAGTAGTACATACTAGTATGTACTAGTAGTAGTATTATGTACTAGTATTATTAGTAGTAGTTACTACTACGAGTAGTACTAGTAGTACGTATACTACTACGAGAAGTACGAGTACTACAACTACTGGAAGTAGTAATACATGTACTAGTAGTAGTGCTATTTGTATGTACATGTACAACTACTACTAGTACATACTTTTAATACATACTAGTAGTACTAGAAGTATATACAAGTAGTACATACTAATATATACTACCCGTACTAGTGCATAATATTGCTACTACTAGTACTACTTTTGGTATTAGTATTACTAGTGGTACATACTAGTATGCACTACTCGTACTCAGATTAGTAGTACTATTGTGTACTAGTAGTATGTAATACTAGTACAAGCACTACTAGTACATTCTAGTACAAGTAGTCTTACTAGAACTAGTATGTACTAGTAGTGCTAGTATTACTAGTAGTACTTACTACTACGAGTAGTACTTACTTCTACGAGTAGTACTAGTAGAGCTTGTTGTACTACGAGTAGTACTAGTAATACTACGTGTAGTACGGGTATTACTAGTAGTACATATTACTATTAATAGTACGAGTAGAACTAGTTCTACATGTACTACTTGTATGTACTAACAGTACATACTAGTAGTATTAGTACTAATACTAGTAGTATTTGTACTAGTACTAATACTAATAGTATTAGTACTAGAAGTACTAATTCTACTAGTAGTACATACTAGTACTAATAGTACTTACTAGTATGTACTACAAGTATGTACTAGAATACATACTTGGAGTATTAGTAGTACATACTAGTATGTACTAATAATAGTAGTAGTAGTATGTACTAGTGTGCTAGTATTACTAGTAGTACTTACTACTACGAGTAGTACTTGTAGTACTTGTGTTATTACAAGGAGTATTAGTAGTACATGTACTACTATGAGAAGTACATGTACTACAACTACAGGAAGTAGTAGTACATGTACTTGTAGTAGTACTAGTAGTATGTACTAGTATAACTACTATTAGTATATTATTAGTAGATATTAGTAGTACTAATAGCATAGACAAGAAGTACATACTAATATATACTACCCGTACTAACACATAATATAACTACTACTAGTATTACTGCTACTACTAGTATTACTAGTAGTACATACTAGTATGTACTACTAGTATTAGTATTAGTAGTACTATTATGTACTAGTAGTATGTATTATTTGTACTAGCACTACTAGTACATACTTGTACTATTAGTTTTACTAGTACTAGTATGTACTAGTAGTACTAGTGGTACTAGTAGTACTTACTACTTCGAGAAGTACTAGTAGTACTTGTACTACTACGAGTAGTACCTGTATTACTTCTACTACTACGAGTAGTGCGCGTATTACTAGTAGAACATACTACTAGTAGTACAAGTAGAACTAGTTCTACATGTACTACTAGTATGTGCTAGAAGTACATATTACTAGTATTAGTACTAATACTAGTAGTATTAGTACTAATATTCGTAGTATTAGTACTAGTACTAGAAGTACTAATTCTACTAGTACTACATACTTTTATTACTATTAGTACTTACTACAACGAGTAGTACTTGTACTACTACGAGTAGTACTAATACTACAAGTACTGGTTGTAGTAGTAAGTATTACTAGTAATATTAGCACTACTAGTACATACTAGTACTAGTAACACTACTAATACTAGTATGTACTAGTACTAGTAGTGTTAGTACTAGTAGTACACACAACTAGTACATAATAGTACTGCTAATACTAGTACTAGTAGTACATACTAGTATGTACTACTAGTAATACTAGTACTAGCAACAGTACTAGTAGTAATAATATTTTGTAGTAGTACGGGTAGTATATATTAGTATGTACAACTTGTGTATACTACTAGTACTATTAGTATGTACAAATAATGTCTTAGTATTAGTTGTATTAGTACATACTACAAATACATGTACTACTACTACTAGTAGTTGTAGTACTCGTACTACTCGTAGTAGTACGAGTACTAGTAGCACTAATCGTAGTAGTACGAGTACTACTAGTACTACCCGTAGTAGTAAGTACTGCTATTAATACTAGCACTACTAGTACATACTACTACTAGTACATACTAATATGTACTAGTATGTACTACTAGTAGAATTAGTATTTCTAGTACTAGTACTAATACTACTAGTATGTACTGCTAAGACATACTATTAGTACATGTAGAACTAGTTCTTCTAGTATTACTAGTAGTAGTATGTACTACTAGTAATATTCATACTACTTGTAGTAGTATAAGTACTACTAGTACTACTCGTAGTAGTACAAGTTCTACTAGTACTATCCGTAGAAGTGAGTACTACTAGTAATACTAGCACTACTAGTACTAGTAACAATACTAGCACTAGTATATAATTGTACTACTAATACTAGTACTAGTAGTACATATTAGTATGTACTACTAATAATACTAGTACTCGCAATAGTATTAATAGTAGTAATATTATCTACTATTATGGGTAGTATATATTAGTATGTACTAATAATATGTACTACTAGTATGTACTAATAATATTTACTAGTAGTAGTATATTAGTACATACTACTAGTACTTCAACTAGTACATATACTACTACTACCAGTAGTTGTAGTACTCGTACTACCTATAGTAGCACAAATACTACTAGTACTACTCATAGTAATACAAGTACTACTAGTACTACTAGTAGTAGTAAGTACTACTAGTAATACTAGCACTACTAGTACATACTACTATTACTACTAGTACATACTAAAATGTACTACTAATACTCCAAGTTTGTTAGCTAGTACATAGTAATACTAGCTCTACCAGTAAATACTAGTACTAGTAACACTACTCGTAATAGTAATACTAGTATGTACTACTAGTAATACTAGTACTAGCAGTAGTACTAGTTGTAGTAATCTTATGTACTAGTACGGGTAGTATATATTAATATGTACTACTTGTCTATGGTACTAGTACTACTAGTATGCACTAATAATATATACAAGTTGTAGTTGTATTAGTACACACTACTAGTACTACTACTAGTACATGTACTACAACTACCAGTAGTTATCGTACTCGTACTACTCGTAGTAGTACATGTACTACAAGTACTACTTGTAGTAATACAAGTACTACTCGTAGTAGTAAGTACAACTAGTAATACTAGCACGACTAGTACATACTACTACTACTACTACTAGTACATACTAGTATGTACTACTAATACTCAAAGTAAGTATTCTAGTACATACTTGTAATAAATACTAGTAAGTACTATTAAAACTAGTATGTACTACTAGTAAAATTAGTACTTCTAATACTAGTACTAATACTACTAGTATTAGTACTAATACTTATAGTATGTACTGTTAGTACATACTCGTAGTACATGTAGAACAAGTTCAACTAGTACTACTAGTAGTAGTATGTACTATTAGTACTACTAGTACTACTCGTAGTAGTACAAGTACTTAGTAGTAGTAATATTACTTACTAGTATGGGTAGTATATATTAGTATGTACTACTTTTCTATACTACTAGTACTACCGGTATCTACTAATAATATGTACTAGTAGTAGTTGTATTAGTACATACTACTAGTACTACTACTACCAGTAGTTGTTGTACTCATACTACTCGTAGTAGTACAAGTATTACCATGACTACTCGTAGTAGTAAAAGTACTACTAGAGTAGTAGTAAGTACTATTGGTAATATTAGCACTACTAGTATATACTACTACTACTACTACTACATACTAGTATGTACTACTAATACTCCAAGTATGTATTCTAGTGTGTACTACTTTTAGAATTAGTACTTCTATTACTAGTACTAATACTACTAGTACTAGTACTAGTACTAATAATACTAGTACTAGTACTAATACTACTAGTATTAGTACTAATACTACAAGTATGTACTCACAATACATACTAGTAATACATGTAGAACTAGTACAACTAGTAGTGTATGTACTACTTGTACTACTAGTACTACACGTAGTTGTACAAGTACTACTAGTACTACTCATACTAGTAAGTATTACTAGTAATATTAGCACTACTAGTACATACTAGTAATAGTAACACTACTAGTACTAGTATATACTAGTCGTACTAGTACTAGTAGTACATACTACTAGTAGATAATAGTATTACTAATACTAGTACTAGCAGTAGTAATAATATTAGTAATTTACTGTACTAGTACGGGTAGTATATATTAGTATGTACTACTTGTCTATCCTACAAGTACTACTAGTATGTACTTATAATATGTACTAGTAGTAGTTGTACTGGTACATACTACTAGTACTACTACTAGTAGTAATACATAGTACTAATACTACTACTAGTACATAGTACTAATACTACTAGTATTACTACTAGTATATACTAGTATATATACTAGTATATACTAGTATATACCAGTATATACTAGTATACTAGTATATACTACTATATATATACTAGTATATTTTAGTATATACTAGTACTAGTATATACTAGTATATACTACTACTAGTATATACTAATATATATACTAGTATATACTAGTGCTAGTATATACTAGTGTAAACTAGTACTAGTATATATACTAGTATACTAGTATATATACAAGTTTATAATGGTATATTCTTGTATATACTAGTAAAAATACTAGTATATGACCTAGTATATATACTCGTATATACTAGTATATATACTAGTATATGTATTAGTACTAGTACTAGTATATACTAGTATACTAGTATATACTAGTATATACTAGTATATACTAGTATATACTAGTTTACACTAGTATATATACTAGTATATACTAGTATGTATACTAGAATATTTATACCAGTATATACTAGTATATACAAGAATATACTAGTATATACTAGTATATATAAGAGTATATACTAGAATATACTAGTACAAACGAGTACATACTAGTATATATTACTATACTAGTATATACTACTATATATATACTAGTATATACTAGTATATATATTAGTATATATACTAGTATATATACTAGTATATACTAGTATATTTACTAGTATATTTACTAGTATATATACTAATATATACTAGTATATATATACTAGTACATACTAGTATATATACTAATATATATATTAATATATACTAGTATATATAAACTAGTATATCTAGTACTAGTATATACTAATACTAGTATATACTAGTACACATATACTAGTATATATATACTAGTATATACTAGTACTAGTACATATAATAATATATATACTAGGATATATATACTAGTATATACGAGTATATACTAATATATACTAGAATATACTAGTATATACTAGTACTAGTATTTACAAGTATATATACTAGTATATATTAGTAAATACTAGTACTAGTATATACTAATATTTACTAGTACTAGTATATAAACTAGTATATACTAGTATATTAGTATATACTAGTATATACTACAATATATATACAAGTATATACTAGTACTAGTATATATACTAGTATATAAATATTAGTATATATACTAGTATATACTAGTATATATATTAGTATATACTAGTATATACTAGTATATACTAGTACTAATATATACTAGTATATATACTAATATATATATTAATATATATTAGTACATATATACTAGTATATATTAGTACTAGTATATACTAGTATATACTAGTACTAGTACATATACTAGTATATATACTAGTATATATACTAGTATATACTGGTATATACTAGTATATATGCTAGTATATACTAGAATATACTAGTATATACTAGTACTAGTATACTAATAAACACTAGTATATATATACTAGTATATACTAGTACTAGTATATATTAATATTTACTAGTACTAGTATATATACTAGTATATATGAGTATATACTAGTATATACTAGTATATACTACTATATATATACTAGTATATACTAATATTTACTAGTATATACTAGTACTAATATATATACTAGTATATATACTAGTATACTAGTATATATACTAGTATATACTAGTATGCTAGTATACTAGTATATATATACTAGTATATACTAGTATTAGTATATATACTAGTATATATTCTAGTACTAGTGTATACTAAAACTAGTATATATACTAGTACATACTAGTATTAGTATATAAATTAATACTAGTATATATACTAGTATAGGTACTAGTATATATACTAGTACTAGTCTATACTAGTACGTATACTAGTATATACTAGTACTAATATATGTACTAGTATAGACTAGTACTAGTATATATACTAGTATATATAGTAGTATATACTAGTACTAGTACATGTACTAGTATATACTAGTACTAGTATATGTACTAGTATAGACTAGTACTAGTATATATACTAGTATATATTAGTATATATACTAGTACTAGTATATATACTAATACAAGTATATATACTACTATATATACTAGTATATATACTAGTACTAGTACATAATAGTACTAGTCTATATTAGTATATATACTAGTATTAGTATATACTAGTATATATACTAGTATATAGACTAGTATACTAGTATATATACTGATATAGACTTGTACTAGTATACACCAGTATTAGTATATACTAGTATTTTAGTATATACAAGTATATACTAGTATATACTAGTACTAGTCTATACTAGTATATACTAGTATACTAGTATATATTAGTACTAGTGCTAGTACATATACTAGTATATACTAGTATATATACTAGTATATACTAGTACATATACTAGTATTTACTAGAATATACTAGTAGATACTAGTATATACTAGTACGAGTATATACTAGTATATATTAGTATACTAGTATATACTACTATATCCATATTAGTATATACTAGTATATACTAGTACTAGTCTATATATTAGTATATATACTAGTATATACTAGTACTAGTATATATACTAGTATATATATATATTAGTATATACGAGTATATACTAGTATATACTAGTATACTAGTATATACTACTATATATATACTAGTATATACTTGGACTAGTTTATATACAAGTATATATACCAGTATATACTAGTACTAGTATCTATACTAGTATATACACTAGTACTAGTATATAAACTAGTATATACACTAGTACTAGTATATACGAGTATATTAGTATTAGTACATATACTAGTATATATACTACTATATACTAGTATATACTAGTATATATACTTGTATGTACTAGTATATACTAGAATATACTAGTATATACTAGTACTTTATTAGTATATACTACTAGTATATACTAGTATATATACTAGTATATACTAGTATATACTAGTATATGTACTAGTATATATACTAGTACATATAGTTGTATATACGAGTATATACGAGTATATATACTAGTATATATACCAGTATATATACCAGTATATATATACTAGTATATTAGTATATATACTAGTACTAATATATATACTAGTATACGAGTATATATACTAATATATATACTAGTATACTAGTATATATACTAGTACTAGTATATACTATTATATACTATTATATATACTAGTATATACTAGTATATATACTAGTATATACTAGTACTAGTATATACTAGTATATATACTAGTATATACTAGTACTAGTATATATTAATATATACTAGTACTAGTATATACTAGTATATACTAGTATATTTATTAGTATACTTGTATATACTCGCACTAGTACTAGTATACTAGTCTATACTAGTACTAGTACTAGTATATATACTAGTATACTAGTATATGTACTAGTACTAGTACATATACTAGTATACTAGTATATATACTACTATATATACTAATATAGATACTAGTATACTAGTATATATATTAGTATATATACTAATATATATACTACTATATACTAGTATACTAGCATATATACTAGTATATATACTAGTATATACTAGTATATACTAGAAAATATATTATACTAGTATATATACTAGTATATATTATTATATATTAGTATATACTAGTATATATACTAGTATGTACTAGCAGTATATATTAGTATATACTAGTACAAACTAGTATTAGTATATACTAGTACTAGTATGTATTAGTACATACTAGTACTAGTATGTACTAGTACATACTAGTACTAGTATGTACTTGTACTAGTATATACTAGTACTAGTATATACACACAACTGGTATATATACACACAGCTGGTATTTACAATTTCGACTGCCTATTTTTGAAAGATTCCCCTCATGGTTTCAAAACTGGTATTTTGTGTGGGGCTCAACTACAATTTAAGTCAGCTCCTGAGTCTATCAGAGCTGAGGTTTCAAAACTCTAATTCTTTGCAACTATAATTTTGACTTGAACAAACCATTTTTGTACAACTATTTTGTTGATTAAATTGACAGAAGGAATTGGTACTAGGTGTACTTCTGAGGATTCAGGAGTATCCAATATTGGATTTGGATCAGAATTTATTAATTCATTGAATTCTATTTCATCTGTATCAGACTCTTGTTGAGACATTTGTTGTAATTCTAGTGATTGGATTCTGCTTTTTAACTGTACTATTGCTGTTTTTGTTTCTTTGATCTCTTTTTTGAGATCAGAGATTGTAGGTTCCTTTTGTTGAGAACTGTGTTAATCACTTACTCTTTTTATTATAGCAGAAAAATTATATTCATCTGGATTTTTATTGATCGGTATGGATTTTGATTTATTTTTAGTAATATTAATAAATTGAGTAATGACAGCTCTTTTTTCATTAGGGTCATTAATTTTGTCAATAATATCTAAGATGAAATTATCTTCTTGAGTAAGTGTGTGAACATTATATTGGGGTAAAGGACAACTACAATCAGCATCACTCTCTGTGTATATTACTTCTTGATTCTGTTCATTTCTTCCTGTCCATTGTCTGGTATTATTAAGAATCCTTTGTTTTGTATCATCATCTACATAAAAATCCCACCATCCTCTTAACCATCCTGTAAATCCATTAACTATTGCTTTAGCAACTTCTTGGTCATGGTTGCCTGCCATCTTATTTGCAGAAGCATACATTGTCATATGCCTCATAACATCTAATATTTTTAATTCAGATAACCCATCAATTTGCCAATTAACTATTGATCTTCCTGAATAGGATACTGCCTGTTGTATAGGATCTTCTTCCATTTGGATATCAACAGGGGTAGGTCGCTTATGATAGGGTAAGGCTGTTATAGGTTTCCAATATTTTCCATAAGCTATCTTATTGATGGTGTCAGTTATAGGCGAAGTATCCATAAATGCTTTCTCTTGATTTTGGATAGTATCTTCTATAATTGGTTCTTCTTCTGTAAGCATCGTTGTTTCATGCTCAGGTATTAATATGGCTTTTCTTTTGTCAGAAGATTCAGGTGGTTGAGGACTAACTATTGGAGGAGGAATATTAATTTGAGGTGATTTGAATAATACTGATTTAGGAATAGTGGTAACAGCAGATTGTTCTTTGGATACAATTCTTTCTATTCTTTATGTTTGCTTTCCTAAAGATTGCAAATATAAATTTGTATAATTGTTTTGTTCCACAATATGGGGAATATATTCTTGTTTTTTATTTAACTCTTTAGGTATAATTTTATAGGGTGTAGCCACTATGTCATATAGGGATTGAGGTTGTGTAGGCTCATTCTTTTTTGGAATAGCCGCCTTGAGTATAATACTCTTTTCAGGTGGATGTATACTAGCTGTTGTAATACCATCAGTACTAATGTATGTTTTTTCTTCTATTGTTTGAATTTTATCAAATAAGGAAATAGTAATATTCTTTTCTATACACATTTCTTTGAACCATTGAAAAATCCTATGTTTAACCTTTCCTTGTGTAAAAATTTATTATATTTTTTATGTATTAATTCTATTAATCTTGGTTGAAATTTTTTCAAATACCATTCTCTTATATTTTTATTTTCTTCTGATAAATAATCTTTTTTGATAAAGTCTTTATTTATTTCTCTCTTTTTCCTTTCTAGCTTGGCTGCTAGATAGGCTGCTATATACTCATCTGAATATTGATTATTATCATAAGTATCTTCTTCTATTTGTAGAGTACATATCTGAAAATCTTGTAATTCTTCTATACTAGGTTCAGTAGTATGCGTTGTATGAGATTTAGATGTGTATGTAGGAATTACAACATTATCTATGGTTCTTTGTGTTCCCTGAAATTGAATATCTGAACTTGAAGAAGTTTGAGTAGGAGGAGGTAGTATGATAACATTTAGATTGTGAGAATAGGATTTTCTACTAGGTATTTTATTTTTAATATTTCTTTTCCTATGAATATTAATATCATCTTGTACTTGTGGTTGTTGAAATTTAATTTCAATATTACCATCTGTATGTTCTATTATTTGATTAGGAATATGATGTTGAGGAATTTCTTGTGGTTGATTGGCATTTTGTAATGCCCATGATTGGGGTAATACAATATCGGACCATTTTATAGTTTTTGGGACAATCATATTAGAATTTTGTGAACCATGGATCATGTTGAATCCATGTGTTTTTAGATTTATTGTTAGTATGTCCAAAATATTTGGGTCAGTCAAAGAAACAGAAAAATTAGGAAAACAATTAAAATATATTGGACCACTACAAAGGCTGGATTCAACCATGCTAAGTAGAGAGTCTAGTGTCAGAAGATTCAGGTGGTTGAGGACTAACTATTGGAGGAGGAATATTAATTTGAGGTGATGGTACTCCTTTAATGTGTAACTGGGATAGTTTTGATATTAATTGATCCATAAGAGATTTATTATTGTCTCCGATGTGAAATTTAGTTTTATTTAATTTTGGAAGTGGTTTGAATAATACTGATTTAGGAATAGTGGTAACAGCAGATTGTTCTTTGGATACAATTCTTTCTATTCTTTCTGTTTGCTTTCCTAAAAATTGCAAATATAAATTTGTATAATTGTTTTGTTCCACAATATGGGGAATATATTCTCGTTTTTTATTTAACTCTTTAGGTATAATTTTATAGGGTGTAGCCACTATGTCATATAGGGATTGAGGTTGTGTAGGCTCATTCTTTTTTGGAATAGCTGCCTTGAGTATAATACTCTTTTCAGGTGGATGTATACTAGCTGTTGTAGTACCATCAGTACTAATGTATGTTTTTTCTTCTATTGTTTGAATTTTATCAAATGAGGGAATAGTAATATTCTTTTCTATACACATTTCTTTGAACCATTGAAAAAATCCTATGTTTAACCTTTCCTTGTGTAAAAATTTATTATATTTTTATGTATTAATTCTATTAATCTTGGTTGAAATTTTTTCAAATACCATTCTCTTATATTTTATTTTCTTCTGATAAATAATCTTTTTTGATAAAGTCTTTATTTATTTTTCTCTTTTTCCTTTCTAGCTTGGCTGCTAGATAGGCTGCTATATACTCATCTGAATATTGATTATTATCATAAGTATCTTCTTCTATTTGTAGAGTACATATCTGAAAATCTTTTAATTCTTCTATACTGGGTTCAGAAGTATGTGTTGTATGAGATTTAGATGTGTATGTAGGAATTACAACATTATCTGTGGTTCTTTGTGTTCCCTGAAACTGAATATCTGAACTTGAAGAAGTTTGAGTAGGAGGAGGTAGTATGATAACATTTGGATTGTGAGAATAGGATTTTCTACTAGGTATTTTATTTTTAATATTTCTTTTCCTATGAATATTAATATCATCCTGTACTTGTGGTTGTTGAAATTTAATTTCAATATTACCATCTGTATGTTCTATTATTTGATTAGGAATATGATGTTGAGGAACTTCTTGTGGTTGATTGGCATTTTGTAATGCCCATGATTGGGGTAATACAATATCGGACCATTTTATAGTTTTTGGGACAATCATATTAGATTTTTCTATATTTGTTTGAAATAATATTGTTTGATCTTTTTGATCAAGTTTTAAAGTATTTGGACTTAAAGTATTCATGACTTTATAGTATATTCGATATACTATGGCCAAATTTTGTGAACCATGGATCATGTTGAATCCATGTGTTTTTAGATTTATTGTTAATATGTCCAAAATATTTGGGTCAGTCAAAGAAACAGAAAAATTAGGAAAACAATTAAAATATATTGGACCACTATAAAGGCTGGATTCAACCATGCCAAGTAGAGAGTCTGTGAAAATATTGTGTCTTGTATCTCTTAGGCATACAAGCACAGAAGTGTTCAACCCTAAACGGGTCAAAGGTTTTACAGCTATTTGAATAAGGCCAATGTGTAAATATTTGTAATTATTTTCTTTATGTTTTTCAATTATTTTCTTTGAGAGTAGGTGAAAGTCTTCTTGGTTTTGCGTTACTGATAGACTTTCTTCTACAGTCTTGATGGCATAACCCATCTTAAGTTTAAATGATCCCTTATTATAGACATCGTGAATTGGTACCTTAGGAATATTCCAGTTTTGAATATTTTCCTCAATATCATTTATAATAATTTGTTCTTTATTTTTTACTCTAAGTTTTTGAGATGAAGTTACAGTTTTTCCCGTAAGATTCCTTATGAGATTAGCCATCCGTAGGTTGCGGATAATGACAATCTGGACATTCAGTGGCCCTAGCTTTTTCCCTAAGCGGCTCTCCCTGGCCTTAGCGGTACTTTGCCTCAGGCTTTCACTTGTCTCTTGTCTTAACTCTCGGACCAACTTTCTTGGTGGTCAATCTCACTTAGTATCTTATAGTAAAATGTAACTTTATCTTTAACTTATTGAGTTAAAAGAACAGTTTTACTTTTCTACAGTTGTAACTGTTTACACAGTTCCACTGTTGAACAGTTCTACTGTTGTAATTTGTTGACAGTGTTTCAGTGTTATGGCTTTGATACCAACTTTCGCCAGGATCTACAGTACTGTCACTTTGCTTATTTATTTTAGTTTTAGAATGTTTTTATTTGTTTTATAATAGGTATGTGAACAATAAACCGTTGTAAGTTAATCTCTCTGAAACATACTCTTTTCTATTTTCTCTTCTCTTTCTCTTTCTTGTACTATAAAGTTCTGCTACTGTAAATCTGTAATATGTAATGAGCACATGTTTGTATTGAATATATGTTTGTTGAACATATGTTTTAATCATGCAATTTAAGATTCTGTTTAATATTAAGATCGGAGAAAATAGTTATGCTCAGTGGATAATAGTAGACATATCAGTAATCCCTTTATTAGGAATAATCTTGTTTTGCCTTAGTATGGATGTCAGTCCAAGGAGGAGGATTCTTTTTGAGTCTATCGTATATGGATACTTCGCCTATAACTGACACCATCAATAAGATAGCTTATGGAAAATATAACGCAAAACCAAGAAGACTTTCACCTACTCTCAAAGAAAATAATTGAAAAACATAAAGAAAATAATTATAAATATTTACACATTGGCCTTATTCAAATAGCCGTCAAACCTTTGACCCGTTTAGGGTTGAACACTTCTGTGCTTGTATGCCTAAGAGATACAAGACACAATATTTTCACAGACTCTCTACTTGGCATGGTTGAAACCAGCCTTTGTAGTGGTCCAATATATTTTAATTGTTTTCCTAATTTTTCTGTTTCTTTAACTGACCCAAATATTTTAACTTTCGCCAGGATCTACAGTACTGTCACTTTGCTTATTTATTTTAGTTTTAGAATGTTTTTATTTGTTTTATAATAGGTATGTGAACAATAAACCGTTGTAAGTTATTATTGTTTGTAAAATTATATAATAGTTAAGGCAAAACAAGATTATTCCTAATAGGGATTACTGATATGTCTACTACTATCCACTGAGCATAACTATTTTCTCCGATCTTAATATTAAACAGAATCTTAAATTGCATGATTAAAATATATGTTCAACAAACATATATTCAATACCAACATGTGCTCATTACATATTACAGATTTACAGTAGCAGAACTTTATAGTACAAGAAAGAGAAAGAGATAGTACAAGAAAGAGAAAGAGAAGAGAAAATAGAAAAGAGTATGTTTTAGAGAGATTAAACTGAGAATTGGTAAAACAAAGAAGGGAAACTTACTGTGTACACAGACAGTAACTGGAAATAACTTCCAGTGATGTGGGCAGTATGAGGGTAAATCGTTGATATTACAATCACACATAATTAACAAAGTAAGGTAAGAAAGAACCTGATTATGTCGAGCTATGAGGGCTAGGATAGCTCCAAATTATTTGCTTCTGAAAGGTTTTACAAGATTTTGAGGCTTTGAACAAGGGTTTGAAGGTCGGTAATAGAAAGGTGTAGGTAGGTAGCAAATTGCAGGTTGCAGGTAGGTTGCAGGTAGGTTGCAGGTTGCAGGTAGGTTGCAGGTAGATTGCAGGTTACAGTTAGGTTGCAGGTAAGTAGCAGGTTGCTAGTAGGTTGCAGGTAAGTAGCAGGTTGCTGGTAGGTTGCAGGTAAGTAGCAGGTTGCTGGTAGGTTGCAGGTAGGAAGAGTAAGAAGGGAATGAGAGACCCTTGGGATTTCTGAGCGCAGAAGTAGAAGAGAGGAAGAGGAGAAGTGAGACCCTGGAGGGGTCTGAGCAATGTAGTAGAAGAGAGGAGGAGGAGAAGTGAGACCCTGCCGAATGAAGAGGGTCTGCTTCCTTTTTATAGAGGGGAATTCCTTTCTCATGAAGAAAGGAATAAAGGGAGAATGGAGAACGACAAACGGGAAAAGTTTTGTCGTTATAAGACGACAAGAGCGAGTGGAGGTTGTCTGTACAAAACGACAAGAGAGTGTGAGAGAGTGGAGGCATAAAGAGATTCGCCTCAGATAAGACAAAAGAGAGTGGAAGCAAGAGGACAAAAAATAAAAGAAAAGAAAAGAAAAGAGCATCTTTGTACAGTGGCACTTTTGGCCATATTACATTATTGCTATAGTGGAGCACAGTGGTCTTGACGATGCGATTTGTCGTATATGTCGGTGATTTCGTCGTTTATTGCTGATTGCTGTTTGTCTTGTATGCCGTCATGGATGACGTTATGGTCTTTGGCTAAATTCTTCTGGGTCATCTTCTTCCGGATCTGTTTCTTCCGGATCTGTTTCTTCTGGATCATTTTGGCTTAATTGGAGATACCTATTTGTGTGGAGTGGAGAGGACTGTACGGTCTCTTCGAAAGATGTTGGCTTTTTTCCGGCTTCAGCAAAAATTTCTTTCATTTGTTTTTCCAGTTCCTCTTTGGATGCATGGGGATTGGTTTGTAACATATTTCGGAGATATGTTGGAAAGTCAAAAGAGGTGTTTGCAGTATTTAGGTTTTCCTGGTATTTGGGTGCTTTTGGAGGTATTCTTTTTGGAGTGGCTTTGGTGAGATCCATTTGAAAGATATCCCACCATTTAACAGAGATGGTCTTTCCCAAACGAGGGATGTAGGTATAATCATTTGTGGTATTGGATGTTATAGTATAATCCCATTTCATAATCCAAGGGATTTGGTACAATGCCATAAAGTAGAGGTGAGTGTCAACTGAAGTATCACTATTATTGTATTGTATAAATTGTTCCTGCAACTCCTTGAAAGCAGGAGGTAAAATCAAAGCAGTTGAGCCCCACACAGAATACCAGTTTTGAAACCATGTGGGGAATCTTTCAAAAATAGGCAGCCGGAATTGTAAATACCAGCTGTGTGTATTGTTGAGATTTTGGTAGTAAAAGAATTTGTGCCATGCTTCTATATACTCGGCGTATTTAAAATATTTATAAGAAAACTCTGGGTTTTGTAATTTCTTTCCCTGTACGGGATTGCAACCCCACTCATCATAAGAAAGAAGTTTCTTTATTTGAACTTTAGAATAAGCTATTATTCTAGTATTTTGTTGGAAGTAATGGGCAACAGAGATGGACCCTATTTCCATGAGTATGGCTTCATAATATTCTCGAGTCTTAACCCCATTGACAGGATTAAGATGATTGAGCAAATATAAGGGTGCAAGTTTACTTGGATCCATGTGAACCTGATGTTCATCAATGGTGATATCCATTAAAAAGGCTCTTTCAAGATATACAGATCTTGGGATATTTGATGGAGGAACAGATTTTGACTGAGCTGGTGAGTATGTAGAAGTAGAAGCATGTGCTTCTGGATAAGTTATTTGATGGATTGGAGATTGGGAAGGTGAACGGATATTTAAAGGTGAAGGTTCTCCTTCATAAGGTACTAGAGCTTTCATGGGTTGTTTATCCCTGCGAGAAGTGCCTCGGGATCCCATATTTAAAGATGAAATATCTGTATTGGTTTGATTCCATATTTAAAGATGAAATATCAGTATTGGTTTGATTCTCCTGGAATAATTGGAGAGCAAGAGATAGTGGAGATTCGTAGTTGGCGTTAGTGTTGCCCCCTGCAAAAATTCACGGGTGAGAAAATCGGGTAAAGAATTAGAAGACCCGGGAAGATGTTCAATTGAGAAATCAAAGGCAGATAAAATGGCCTGCCATCGGGCAAATATTTGTTTGGAAACCAAATTTTGCAGATCTTTTTGCAGAATATCTTTGGCTGCTTTGCAGTCAGTTCTTATGAGAAAGTGTTGGTTTAAAACATCACTTTGGAATTTGGTGACACAATGGACAATAGCTAATAATTCCTTTTTAACCATGGAATAATTCAATTGTGTAGAATTCCAGGCTTTGGATGTATAGCGTAATAATTGTTCCTTAGAATCAATTTGTTGTTTTAAAATACCTCCAAGACCTTTATCAGAGGCGTCACATTCTATAATTTTGAAAGCAGTAGGATGTGGAAGAGAAAGGCATTCGAGGGTTTTTACCTTGCTCTTTATTACCTTTATTGCTTGAGTATGGATGTCAGTCCAAGGAGGAGGATTCTTTTTGAGTCTATCGTATCAAGGTTTAGAGTCCAATGCAAGGTTAGGATAGAAATCACTCACATAATTCAAACATCCTAAAAACCTCTAAAGTTCTTTTTTATCTAAAATCTGATCAGGAAATTTATCAGCAAAGGCAATGGATCTATCTATCGGAATAATAGTGCCATGATGTATCATATGTCCTAAAAACCTGATATTGGTTTTGAAAAGTGTTATGTTTTTTGCTGAAACAACTAATCCAGCATGATTTACTGCATGGATGAATGTGTTAATATGTTTGATGTGTTCGTCTATGGATTCTGAGAAGATTAATACATCATCAATATACACTATCATGAAATGGTAATAAGCATTGAATACTTTATTCATTATTTTCTGAAATTCTGATGGAACATTTTTTAAACCAAAAGGCATGACATTTCATTCGTATTGACCAAATGGAACATTAAATGCAGTCTTATATTTATCCTGTTCTTGGATTTGTATTTGCCAATATCCTGATTTCATATCAAATTTTGAAAATATGCATGCTTGAGCAACTCTATCCAATAAATCTTTTTTATTGGGAATAGGGTATCTTATCCATTTTAAAACTTTATTTAATGGTTTATAATTTATAACAAGTCTAGGAACTCCTCGTTCCTTTTCAGCATTTTTGTTAACATAGAAAGCTGCACAACTCCAAGGTGAAGAACTTGGTCTTATGAGTTTTCTTTGTTGGAGTTCAGTTATTTCTTTTCGGCACATATCTAATAGAATAGTATTCATTTGTATTGGTCTAGCTTTAGTAGGGATTTGTTTTTCATCAAATCCTTGTTCGTATGGTAAACTTATACTATGCTTTTTTCTTTCCCAAAACGCATTAGGATGTTCACTGCATATTGAGGTTTCTATTTGTTGTTGTAGTGCTTG
The DNA here is from genome assembly GCF_054954075.1 of Amborella trichopoda. Classification (NCBI taxonomy): domain Eukaryota; kingdom Viridiplantae; phylum Streptophyta; class Magnoliopsida; order Amborellales; family Amborellaceae; genus Amborella; species Amborella trichopoda. The sequence continues at coordinate 26,221,699 of NC_142344.1, forward strand.
AATTGTTTTTTGTATTGAAGAAGTTTGTAATTGTTCTTCAATTACTTTATATTTAATTTCTTGTTTTAGTGTACAAAGAAATCTTTCTTTGTCCTTTAATTGGCTTTTGACATTATTTAATTCTTTTAATTTTGGTTTATAAATAAAATTAAACTGTATTGGAATATTTTTAATTGTTGATGAGATTCCTGTTTCATCTATGGTTATAGGATAAAGCAAAGTTAGGAATGGAACGCCTAAGATTACTGATTGGCTTAATCCTTTAACCATGATAAATGGTGTATCAATACATTGGTGATTGTTACATACCGAAGCATTAGATAATTTATATTTAATAAATAATCTACTGCCATCTGCTGTATTTAATATTTGAGTGGTTTTATCAAAATATTTTGAAGGTACAAGTCCTTCATTTATACAATTTAAGTCAGCTCCTGAGTCTATCAGAGCTGAGGTTTCAAAACTATAATTCTTTGCAACTATCATTTTGACTTGAACAAACCATTTTTGTACAACTATTTTGTTGATTAAATTGACAGAAGGAATTGGTACTGGGTGTACTTCTGAGGATTCAGGAGTATCCAATACTGGATTTGGATCAGAATTTATTAATTCATTGAATTCTATTTCATCTGTATCATACTCTTGTTGAGACATTTGTTGTAATTCTAGTGATTGGATTCTGCTTTTTAACTGTACTATTTCTGTTTTTATTTCTTTGATCTCTTTTTTTAGATCAGAGATTGTAGGTTCCTTTTGTTGAGAAGTGTGTTGATCACTTACTCTTTTTATTATAGCAGAAAAATTATATTCATCTGGATTTTTATTGATCGGTATGGATATTGATTTATTTTTAGTAATATTAATAAATTGAGTAATGACAGCTCTTTTTTCATTAAGGTCATTAATTTTGTCAATAATATCTAAGATGAAATTATCTTCTTGAGTAAGTGTGTGAACATTATATTGGGGTAAAGGACAACTACAATCATTGTCTTCTATTGAATTAGAGGATTCTGTCTCAGTGGTAGAATCAGAAGTATTTGTCCATATAAGTTCATCATCATCTATTTGGTCTAGATGAGAATCACTAGAAGTGGAGGAAGAATCATAGGAAAGTATATTATACAATTTTGATTTTATTGTATTATCTAGATTTAATGATTCTATTTTCTTTTTTAATTTACATTGGTGTTTATAATGTCCTATTTTGCCATACTTATAGCATACTGGTAATTTTTTCCTTTTCTTTGTATTAGGGGAAAATTTATTAATTAGTTTTCTTTTAGATTTTTTATAATACTTTCTATCTTTTTCTTTATTTTTGGATTTGTATTTTTCCTTTTTGTATTTTTTCTTTTTCTTGTATAAATTGTCAGGCATATTTTTCTTATCAAGGTAATATCTGAATTGTTTGCAAAAATCACCTAGTTCCTTTCTCTTGGTGATCTTTTGTTTATCTAGTTGCCTTTTTAATTTCATATCTGTGCATAAGGCTAAACCTTCAGCACATATTTCTGCAGAGAGTTCTCCCAGTGTATATGATGAATAGACAATTATTTCATTATGTTTCTCTCGCAGTCTTTCTTTGACTTTTTCTGCGAATAAATATGGAAGACCAGCTATAAATTTTTCCTTCCAGTGGTCTAGCTGACAATCTTCTCTTATATACCAGTATTAGTATATACTAGTACATACTAGTACTAGTAGTGTTACTAGTACTAGTATGTACTAGTTGTGCTAGTATTACTAATAGTACTTACTACTACGAGTATACTAGTAGTACTTGTACTACTACGAGTAGTACGAGTATTACTAGTAGTAGATACTACTACTAGTAGTACTAGTAGAACAAGTTTTGCATGTACTAAAAGTTTGTACTAGCAGTACATACTAGTAGTATTAGTACAAATACTAATAGTACTAGTACTAGTACTAGAAGTACTAATTTTACTAGTAGTACATACTATTACTAATAGTACTTACTAGTATGCACGACAAGTATTTACAAGAATACATACTTGGAGTATAAGTAGTACATACTAGTATGTACTAGTAGTAGTAGTAGTGGTATGTACTAGTAGTGCTAGTATTACTTGTAGTAATTACTAATACGAGTAGTACTAGTAGTACTTGTACTACTACGAATAGTACGAGTACTAGAACTACTGGTAGTAGTAGTACATGTACTAGTAGTAGTACTAGTTGTATGTACTAGTACAACTACTACTAGTATATACTACACGTACTAAACAACTAGTACATACTAATATATACTACCCGTGCTAGTATTAGTAGTACTATTATGTACAAGTAGTATATACTACTAGTACTAGAACTACTAGTACATACTAGTACTAGTAGTGTTTATAGTACTAGTATGTACTAGTAGTGCAAGTATTATTAGTAGTACTTACTACTACAAGTAGTACTAGTAGTACTTATATTACTACGAGTAGTACTAGTAGTACTTGTACTACTACGAGTAGTACGAGTATTACTAGTAGTACATACTACTACTAGTAGTACTAGTAGAACTAGTTCTACATGTACTACTAGTATGTACTGTTAGTACATACTAGTAGTATTAATACATACTACTAGTACTACTACTAGTTCATGTACTACGACTACTACTAGTAGTTGTAGTACTCGTAGTAGTACGTAGTACTAAAAATACTAGCATTACTAGTACATACTCCTACTACTACTAGTACATATTAGTATGTACTACTAATACTCCAAGTATGTATTCTAGTACATACTTGTAGTACATACTAGTAAGTTCACTATTAGTGCTAGTATGTACTACTAGTAGAATTAGTACCTCTAGTATTTGTACTAATGCTACTAGTATTAGTAACTAATACTACTAGTATTAGTACTAATACTACTAGTATGTACTGCTAGTACATACTAGTTGTACATGTAAAACTAGTTCTACTAGTACTACTAGTAGTAGTATGTACTACTAATAACACTCGTACTACTCGTAGAAGTAGAAGTACTACTAGTACTACTCGTAGTAGTACAAGTACTACTAGTACTACTCGTAGTAGTAAGTACTATTAGTAATACAAGCACTACTAGTACATACTAGTATTAGTAACACTACTAGTACTAGTATGTACTAGTAGTGCTAGTACTAGTAGTATATACTACTTGTACATAATAGTACTACTAATACTAGCACGGGTAGTATATATTAGTATGTACTAGTTGTTTAGTACGTGTAGTATATACTAGTAGTAGTTGTACTAGTACATACAACTAGTACTACTGCTAGTACATGTACTACTACTACCAGTAGTTCTAGTACTCGTACTATTCGTAGTAGTACAAGTACTACTAGTACTACTCGTATTAGTAATTACTACAAGTAATACTAGCACTACTAGTACATACCACTACTACTACTACTAGTACATACTAGTATGTACTACTTATACTCCAAGTATGTATTCTTGTAAATACTTGTCGTGCATACTAGTAAGTACTATTAGTAATAGTATGTACTACTAGTAAAATTAGTACTTCTAGTACTAGTACTAGTACTATTAGTATTTGTACTAATACTACTAGTATGTACTGCTAGTACATACTTTTAGTACATGCAATACTTGTTCTACTAGTACTACTAGTAGTAGTATCTACTACTAGTAATACTCGTATTACTCGTAGTAGTACAAGTACTACTAGTATACTCGTAGTAGTAAGTACTATTAGTAATACTAGCACAACTAGTACATACTAGTACTAGTAACACTACTAGTACTAGTATGTACTAGTAGTGGTAGTATTAGTAGTATATACTACTAGTACATAATAGTACTTCTAATACTAGTATTAGTAGTACAAACTAGTATGAACTACTAGTAATACTAGTACTAGCAGTAGTACTAGTATGTACTACTAGTGGTAGTACTAGTAGTACTTACTACTAGTACATAATAGTACTTCTAATACTAGTACTAGTAGTACAAACTAGTATGTACTACTAGTAAAACTAGTACTAACAGTAAAATTACTTGTCTATACAACTATTACTACTAGTATGTACTAATAATATGTACTAGTTGTAGTTGTACCTGTACATACTACTAGTACTACTACAAGTACATGTAGTACTACTACCCGTAGTTGTAGTACTGGTACTACTCAGAGTAGTACAAGTACTACTCGTAGTAGTACAAGTACTACTAGTACTACTCATAGTAGTACAAGTACTACTAGTACTACTCGTAGTTGTATAACTACTAGTACTACTAGCAGTAGTACTAGTAGTAGTAATATTTGTACTAGTGAGGGTAGTATATATTAGTATGTACTAGTCTATACTACTAGTACTACTAGTATGTACTAATAATATATTCTAGTAGAATTAGTATGTACTATTTATACTAGTATGTATTACTAGCAGAATTAGTACTTTTAGTACTAATACTACGAGTTTGTACTGCTAGTACATACTAGTAGTACATGCAGAACTAGGTCTACTAGTACTACTAGTAGTAGTATGTACTAATAGTAACACTCGTACTACTGGTAGTAGTACAAGTACTACTAGTTCTACTCGTAGTAGTACAAGTACTACTAGTACTACTCGTAGTAGTAAGTACTACAAGTAATACTAGAACTACTAGTACATACTACTACTAGTAACACTACTAGTACTAGTATGTACTAGTAGTACTAGTACTAGTTGTACATACTACTAGTACATAATAGTACTACTAATACTAGTACTAGTAGTACATACAAGTATGTACTACTAAAAATACTAGTACCAGCAGTAGTACTAGTAGTAGTAATATTATATACTAGTACGAGTAGTATATATAAGGATCTACTACTTGTCTATACTACTACTACTACTTGTATGTACTAATAAAATGTACTAGTAGTAGTTGTACTAGTACTTACTATTAGTACTACTACTAATTCTTGTACTACTAATACATGTACTAGTTCTACTAGTAATACTAGTAGTAGTATGTACTTCTAGTAATACTCGTACTACTCGTAGTAGTACAAGTACTATTAGTACTACTCATAGTAGTACATGTAGTACTAGTACTTTCGTAGTAGTAAGTACTACTAGTAATACTAGTACTACTAGTACATCTTAGTACTAGTAGATTTACTAGTACTAAGACGACTAGTACATACTAGTACTAGCAGTGTTACTAGTACTAGTATGTACTAATCATGCTAGTTCTAGTTGTACATACTACTAGTACATAATAGTACTACTAATACTAGTACTGTAGTACATACTAGTATGTACTACAAGTAATACTAGTACTGGCAGTAGTACTAGTAGTAGTACTATTATGTACTAGTACGAGTAGTATATATTAGTATGTTCTACTTGTCTATACTACTAGTACTACTCGTTGTAGTACAAGTACTACTGTACTACAACGAGTAGTACTAGTAGTACTAGTACTACTCAAGGTAGTAAGTACTACTAGTAATACTAGCACTACTGGTACATACTACTACTACTACTACTAGTACATACTAGTATGTACTACTAATGCTCTAATTATGTATTCTAGTACATACTTGTAGTACATACTAGTAAGTATTATTAGTACTAGTAAGTACTATTAGTACAAGTATTAACTGGAAGTAGTAGTACAAGTACTAGTAGTAGTACTAGTAGTATGTACTAGTACAACTACTACTAGTACATGTTATTAGTACATACTAGTAGTACTTGTAGTATAGACAACTAGTACATACTAATATATACTACCCGTACTAGTACATAATATTACTACTACTAGTACTACTGCTAGTACTAGTATTACTAGTAGTACATACTAGTATGTACTACTAGTACTAGTATTAGTAGTACTATTATGTACAAGTAGCATATACTACTAGTACAAGTAGTAGTGTTACTAGTACTAATATGTACTAGTAGTGCTAGTATTACTAGTAGTGCTAGTATTACTAGTAGTACTTACTAGTACAAGTATATACTATCAGTACTAGCACTATTAGTACATACTAGTACTTGCAGTGTTACTAATATTAGTATGTACTAGTAGTACTTGTATTACTAATAGCACTTACTACTACGAGTAGTACTAGTAGTACTTGTACTACTACCAGTAGTGCTAGTAGTACTTGCACTTCTACGAGTAGTGCGAGTTGTATTAGTAGTACATACTACCACTAGTAGAACTAGTATAACTAGTTTTACATGTAATACTAGTATGTATTAGTAATACATACTAGTAATATTAGTACTATTACTAGTAGTATTAGTACTAGTTCTAGAAGTACTAATTCTACTAGTAGTACATATTAGTACTAATAGTACTTACTAGTATGTATTACAAGTATGTACTAGAATACATACTTGGAGTATTAGTAGTACATACTAGTAGAAGTAGTAGTAGTTTGTACTAGTAGTAGTAGTAGTTTGTACTAGTAGTAGTAGTAGTAGTAGTTTGTACTAGTACATAATATTACTACTACTAGTGCTATTGCTAGTACTAGCATTACTAGTAGTACATACTAGTATGTACAATTAGTACTAGTAGTAGTAGTACTATTATGTATTAGTCGTATGTACTAGTAGTACAAGTACTACTAGTACTAGTAGTGTTACTAGTACTAGTACGTACTAGTAGTGCAAGTATTACTAGTAGTACTTACTATTACGAGTAGTACTAGTATTACTAGTAGTACATACTACTTCTTGTAGAACTAGTTCCACATGTACTACTAGTATGTACTAGCAGTACATACAAGTAGTATTAGTATGAATACTAGTGGTATTAGTACTTGTATTAAAAGTACTAATTCTACTAGTAGTACATACTGGTATTAATAGTACTTACTAGTACGTACTACAAGTATGTACTATAATACAAACTTGGAGTATTAGTAGTACATACTAGTATGTACTAGTAGTAGTAGTAGTATGTACTATAATACAAACTTGGAGTATTAGTAGTACTTACTAGTATGTAATAGTAGTAGTAGTAGTATGTACTATCATACAAACTTGGAGTATTTGTAGTACATACTAGTATGTACTAGTAGTAGTAGTATGTACTAGTAGTGCTAGTAGCATTAGTAGTATAAACAAGTAGTACATACTAATATATACTACTCGTACTAGTACATAATATTACTACTATTACTAGTACAACTGCTAGTACTAGTATTACTAGTAGTACATACTAGTATGTTTTACTAGTAGTAGTATTACTAGTGCTATTATGTTCTAATAGTTTGTACTATTAGTACTAGCACTATTAGTACACTACTAGTACTAGTATGTACTAGTAATGCTATTATTACTAGTAGTACTTACTACTACGAGTAGTACTTGTACTACTACGAGTAGTACTTGTACTACAACGAGTAGTATGAGTACTACAACTACTGCTAGTAGTAGTACATGTACTAGTAGTATCTACTAGTACAACTACTACTAGTACATATTTTCACTACATACTAGTAGTACTAGTAGTATAGACAAGAAGTTCATACTAATATATACTACCCGTACTAGTACGTAATATTACTACTACTAGTACTACTTTTAGTACTAGTTTTACTAGTAGTACATACTAGTATGTACTACTCGTAGTAGTATTAGTAGTACAATTATGTTCTAGTAGTATGTACTACTAGTACTAGCTCTACTAGTACATACTAGTTCTAATAGTATTACTAGTACTAGTATGTACTAGTAGTACTAGTATTACAAGTAGTACTTACTACTACAAGTAGTACTAGTTGTACTTGTACTACAACAAGTAGTACTAGTAGTACTTATATTACTACGAGTAGTACGAGTACTACAACTACTGGTAGTAGTAGTACATGAACTACTAGTAGTACTAGTAGTATGTACTAGTACAACTACTACTAGTACATATTATCAGTACATACTAGTTGTACTAGTAGTTTAGACAAGTAGTACATACTAATATATATTACCCGTACTAGTACATATTATTACTACTACTAGTACAACCGTTAGTACTTGTATTAATAGTAGTACATACTAGTATGTACTACTAATACTAGCACTACTAGTACATACTAGTACTAGTAGTATTATGTACTAGTAGTGGTAGTATTACTAATAGTACTTACTACTACGAATAGTACTAGTAGTACGAGTATTACAAGTAGTACATACTACTAATAATAGTACTAGTTGAACTAGTTCTACATGTACTAGTAGTATTAGTACTAATAATAGTAGCATTAGTACTGGTTTGTACTAGTAGTACTAGTATAACTTCCAGTACTTACTACTACAAGTAGTACTAATAGTACTTGTACTACTATGAGTAGTATTTGTACTACTACGAGTAGTATTTGTACTACTACGAGTAGTACTTGTACCACTACGAGTAGTACTTGTACCACTACGAGTGGTACAAGTACTACCACGAGTAGTACGAGTATTACCAGTAGTACATACTACTACTAATAGTATTAGTAGAACTAGTAATATTAGTACTAGTACTAGAAGTATTTATTCTACTAGTAGTACATACTAGTACTTACTAGTATGAACTACAAGAATGTACTAGAATACATACTAGTACTTACTAGTATGAACTACAAGAATGTACTAGAATACATACTAGTACTTACTAGTATGAACTACAAGAATGTACTAGAATACATACTTGGAGTATTAGTAGTATATACTAGTATGTACTAGTAGTAGTAGTAGTAGTATGTACTAGTAGTGCTAGTATTACTAGTAGTACTTACTACTACGAGTAGTACTAGTAGTACTTATACTACTACGAGTAGTACTAGTAGTGCATGTACTAGTACTAGTATGTACTACTACTAGTATTATTGCTAGTACTAGTATTAGTAGTACTATTATGTACTAGTACTAGTATGTACTAGTAGTTCTATTATTACTAGTAGTACTTACTACTACGAGTAATACTAGTCGTACTTGTACTACTACGAGTAGAACTAATAGTATTTGTACTACTACGAGTAGTACGAGTATTACTAGTAGTAGAAGTACTAATACTAGAAGTACTAGTAGTAGAAGTACTAGTACTAATACTAGTAGTATTACTACTAGTAGTACTACAAGTTTTAGTACTTCATACTAGTAGTATTAGTACTAATACTAGTAGTATTAGTACAAGTACTAGAAGTACTAATTCGACTAGTGGTTCATACTAGTACTAATAGTACTTACTAGTATGTAGTACAAGTAGGTACTAGAATACATACTTGGAGTATTAGCAGTATATACTAGTTTATACTACCCGTACTAGTAGTCCTAATAGAACTAGTTCTACATGTACTTACTACTACTAGTAATTACTACTACTAGTAGTAGTTCTAGTTGTATGTACTAGTACAACTACTACTAGTACATATTATAAGTACATACTACTAGTACATATTATAAGTACATACTACTAGTACTTGTAGGATAGACAAGTAGTACATACTAATATATACTACCCGTACTAGTACATTAAATTACTAATATTATTACTGCCGCTAGTACTAGTATTAGTAATACTATTATGTACTAGTAGTATGTGCTACTAGTACTAGCACGACTAGTATATACTGGTACTAGTAGTGTTACTAGTACTAGTATGTACTAGTAGTGCTAATATTTCTAGTAATACTTACTACTACGAGTAGTACTAGTAGCACATGTACAACTACGAGTAGTACGAGTAGTACATACACTACTAGTTATACTAGTTCTACATGTACTACTAGTATGTACTATGAGTACATACTTGTAATATTAGTACTAATACTAGTAGTATTAGTACTAGTACTTGTAGGATTAGTAAAAGTAGTATTAATACTAGTACTAGTACTACTAGTATTAGTATTAGTACTAGATGTACTAATTCTAATAGTAGTACATATTAGTACTATCAGTACTTATTAGTATGTACTAGAATACATACTTGGAGTATTAGTAGTACATATTAGTATGTAGTAGCATTAGTAGTAGTATATACTAGTAGTGCTAATAGTACCAGTAGTACTTACTACTACAAGTCGATCTAGTAGTACTTTTACTACTACGAGTAGTCATGGTAGTACTTGTACTACTACGAGTAGTACGAGTATAACAACTACTTGTAGTAGTAGTACATGTACAAGTAGTAGTACTAGTAGCATGTACTAATACAACTACTACTAGTACATATTATTAATACATACCAGTAGTACTAGTAGTATAACCAAGTAGTATATACTAATATATACTACCCGTACTAGTAAATAATATGACTACTACTAAAACTACTGCTAGTACTAGTATTACTAGTAGTACATACTAGTATGTACTACTAGTATTAGTACTAGTAGTACTGTTATGTACTAGTAGTATGAACTACTTGTACTACTAGTAGTACTAGTAGTACTTGTACTACTACGAGTAGTACGAGTATTATTAATAGTACATATTACTACTAGTAGTACTAGTAGAACTAGTTCTACATGTACTACTAGTATGTACTGACAGTACATACTAGTAGTATTATTACAAATACTAGTAGTATTAGTACTAATACTAGAGGTACTAATTCTACTAGCAGTACATACTAGTTATAATAGTACTTACTAGTATTTATTACAAGTATGTACTAGAATACATACTTTGAGTATTAATAGTACATATTAGTATGTACTAGTAGTAGTATTAGTAGTATGTACTAGTCGTGCTAGTATTACTAGAAGTACTTAATACTACGAGTAGTACTAGTAGTCCGTGTACTACTACGACTAGTACGAGTACTACAACTACTGGTAGTTGTAGTACATGTACTTGTAGTAGTACTAGTAGTGTGTACTAGTACAACTACGACTAGTATATATTATTAGTACATACTAGTAGTTCTAATACCATAGACAAGTAGTACATATTAATATATACTACCCGTACTAGTACATGAGATTACTACAACTAGTACTACCGCTAGTACTAGTATTACTAATAGTACATACTAGTATGTACTACTAGTACTAGTATTAGTAGTATTATTATGTACTAGTAGTATGTACAACTAGTACTTGCATTAATAGTAGATATTATTACGAGTAGTTTTACTAGTACTAGTATTTACGAGTAGTGCTAGTATTACTAGTAGTACTTACTAATACGTGTAGTACTAGTAGTACGTGTACTACTACGAGTATTACTAGTAGTACTTGTAGTACTACGAGTAGTACGAATATTACTAGTTGTACATACTACTAATAATAGTACTAGTAGAACTTGTTCTACATGTACTACTAGTATATACTAGAAGTACATACTAGTAGTATTTGTACTAATACTAGTAGTATTAGTACTGGTACTAGAAGTACTAATTCTACAAGTAGTACATACTTGTACTAGTTGTACTTACTAGTACGTACAACAAGTATGTACTAGAATACAAACTAGGAGGATTAGTAGTACATACTAGTATGTAATAGTAGTAGTATATACTAGTAGTGCTAGTATTACCAGTACTACTTACTACTACGAGTCGTACTTGTAGTACTTGCACTACTACGAGTAGTACTAGTAGTACTTACTAGTACTAATGGTATCTACTAGTATGTACTACAAGTACGTACTAGAATACATACTTGGAGTATTAGTACTACATACTAATATGTTCTAGTAGTAGAAGTAGTAGTAGTATGTACTAGTAGTGCTAGTATTACTAGTAGTACTTACTACTACGAGTAGTCCTAGTAGTACTTGTACTACTACGAGTAGTACTAGTAGTACGAGTAATACTACGAGTAGTACGAGTACTACAACTACTGGTAGTTGTAGTACTAGTAGTATGTAAGAGTACAACTACTACTAGTACATATTATTAGATCATGCTAGTAGTACTAATATATACTACCCGTACTAAGACATAATATAACTACTACTAGTATTACTTCTACTACTAGTATTACTAGTAGTACATACTAGTAAGTACTACTAGTACTAGTATTAGTAGTACTATTATGTACTAATAGTATGTACTATTAGTACTAGCACTACTGGTTTTAATATTATTAGTAGTACTTACTACTACGAGTAGTACTAGTAGTACTTGTACTATTACGAGTAGTACTAGTATTATTAGTATTAATACTAGTGATATTAGTACTAGTACTAGAAGTACTACATCTACTAAGTACTAATAGTACTTACTAGTATGTACTAGAATTCATATTTGGAGTATTAGTAGTGCATACTAGTAGTATGTACTAGTTGTAATTGTATTATGTTCTAGTTGTAATTGTACTAGTACAAGTAGTACTAGTAGTACTTGTACCACTACTAGTAGTACTAAAAGTACTTGTACTACAATAAGTAGTACTAGAGATACTGGTACTACTACGAGCAATACGAGTACTACAACTACTGGTAGTAGTAGTACATGTATTAGTAGTAGTACTAGTAGTATGCACTAGTACAACTACTACTAGTACATATAATTAATACATACGATTAGTACTAATAGTATAGACAAGTAGTGCATCCTAATTTATACTACCCGTACTAGTACATAATATTACTACTACTACCACAACTAGTATTAGTATTACTACTATTAGTACTAGTATTAGTACTAGCACTAAAAGTATTAATTCTACTAGTTGTACATACTAGTACTAATACTACTTAGTAGTATCCACTACAAGTATGTACTGGAATACATACTTGGAGTATTAGTAGTACATACTAGTATGTACTAGTAGTAGTAATAGTAGAATGTATTAGTAGTGCTAGTATTACTAGTAGTACTTACTACAACAAGTAGTACTAGTAGTACTTGTACTACTACGAGTAGTACTAGTAGTACTTGTACTACTACGAGTACTACTAGTAGTACTTGTACTACTACAAATAGTACGAATACTACAACTACTAGTAGTAGTAGTACATGTATTAGTCGTAGTACTAGTAGTAGGTACTAGTACAACTACTACTAGTACATATTATTAGTACATACTAGTAGTACTAATAGTAAAGAAAAGTAGTGCATACTAATATATACTACGCGTACTAGTACATAATATTACCACTAGCACTACTAGTACATATTAGTACTAGTAGTGTTACTAGTACTAGTATGTATTAGTAGTGCTAGTATTACATGGAGTACTTACTACTACAAGTAGTACGAGTACTACAACTATTGGTAGTAGTAGTACATGTACAAGTAGTAGTACTAGTACAACTACTACTTGTACAAATTATTAGTACATACTAGTAGTATTAGTAGCATAGACAAGTAGTACATACTAATATATAATACCCGTACTAGTACATAATATTACTACTATCAGTACTACTACTAGTACTATTATTACTAGTAGTACATACAAGTATGTACTACTGGTATTAGTATTAGTAGTGCTACTACTACTAGTATGTACTAGTAGTACTAGTATTATTAGTAGTACTTACTAATACGAGTAGTACTTGTACTACTACGAGTAGTACGAGTATTACTAGTAGTACATACTACTTCTAGTAGAACTAGTTCTATATGTACTAATAGTACATACTAGTACTGATAGGACTTACTAGTATGTACTACAAGTATGTACTCGAATACATACTTGGAGTATTAGTAGTACATACTAGTATGTACTAGTAGTAGTAGTAGTAGTATGTATTAGTAGTGCTAGTATTACTAAGGGTACTTACTACAACGAGTAGTACTTGTACTACTACTAGTTGTACAAGTAGTACTTGCACTACTACGAGTAGTACTGGTAGTACTTGTACTACTACGAGTGGTACTAGTAGTACTTGTACTTCTACGAGTAGTACGAGGTATATTAGTAGCACATACTACCACTAGTAGAACAAGTAAAACTAGTTCTACATGTAATACTAATATGTACTAGCAGTACATACTAGTAGTATTAGTAGTAATACTCGGAGTATTAGTACTAGTACTAGTTCTACTAGTAGTACATATTAGTAATAATATTACATACTAGTATGTATTATAAGTATGTATTAGAAAACATACTTGGAGTATTAATAGTACATACTAGTATGTACTAGTAGTAGTAGTAGTAGTATGTACTAGTAGTGCTGGTATTACTAGTAGTACTTACTACTACAAGTAGTACTAATAGTATCTGTACTACTACGACTAGTAGTAGTACTAGTAGTACCTGTGCTACTACGACTAGTACGAGTACTACAACTACTGGTAGTAGTAGTACATGTAGTAGTAGTAGTACTAGTAGTATGTACTAGTACAACTACTACAAGTACATATTATTAGTACATACTAGTAGTACTAGTAGTATAGACATGTAGTACATACTAATATATACTACCCGTACTCGTACATAATATTACTACTACTAGTACTACTGCTAGTACTAGCATTACTAGTAGTACATACTAGTATGTACTACTAGTACTAGTATTAGTAAGACTATTATGTACTAGTAGTATGTACCACTAGTACTAGCACTACTAGTACTAGTAGTGTTACTAGTACTAGTACTGTTACTAGTACTAGTACGTACTACTAGTGCTAGTATTACTAGTATGACTTACTATTACGAGTAGTACGAGTATTACTAGTAGTACATACTACTTCTAGTAGAACTAGTTCTACATGTACTAATAGTAAGTACTAGCAGTACATACAAGTAGTATTAGTATTAATACTAGTAGTAATAGTACTTGTATCAGAAGTACTAATTCTACAAGTAGTACATACTGGTACTAATAGTACTTACTAGTTCGTATTACAAGTATGTACTAGAATACATACTTGGAGTATTAGTCGTACATACTAGTATGTACTAGTATTAGTAGTATGTACTAGTAGTGCTAGTAGTATAGACAAGTAGTACATACTAATATATACTTCCCGTACTAGTACATAATATTACTATTACTTTTAATACTACTGCTAGTACTAGTATTACTAGTAGTTCATACTAGTATGTACTACTAGTAGTAATAATAGTAGTGTCATTATTTTCTAGTAGTATGTACTACTAGTACTAGCACTACTAGTACATACTAGTACTAGTGGTGTTACTAGTACTAGTATGTATTAGTAGTTCTAGTATTATTAGTAGTATCTACTACTACGAGTAGTACAAGCAGTACTTGTACTACTACGAGTAGTACTAGTAGTACTTGTACTATGAGTAGTACGAGTACTACAACTACTGCTAGTAGTTGTACATGTACTAGTCGTAGTACTAGTAGTATCTACTAGTACAACTACAACTAGTACATATTTTTAATACACACTAGTATTACTAGTAGTATAGACAAGATGTACGTAGTAATATATACTACCCGTACTAGTACAAAGTATTACTACTACTAGTACTACTGCTAGTACCAGTAATACTAGTAGTACATACTAGTATGTACTACAAGTCGTAGAATTCATAGTACTATTATGTTCTAGTAGTATGTACTATTAGTACTAGCACTACTAGTACATACTAGTATTAATAGTGTTACTAGAACTAGTATGTACTAGTAGTGCTAGTATTACTAGTCGTACTTACTACTACGAGTAGTACTAGTAGTACTTATACTACTACGAGTAGTACGAGTATTACTAATGGTACATACTACTACTAGTAGTACGAGTATTACTAATGGTACATACTACTACTAGTAGTACGAGTATTACTAATGGTACATACTACTATTAGTAGTACGAGTATTACTAATGGTACATACTACTACTAGTGGTACGAGTATTACTAATGGTACATACTACTACTAGTAGTACTAGTAGAACAAGTTCTACATGCACTACTAGTATGTACTAGCATTATATATTTACAGTATTAGTGCTAATACTGGTAATATTAATATTAATACTACTAGTATTAATACTAGTACTAGCAGTACTAATTTTACTAGTAGTACATACTAGTACTAATAGTACTTACTAGTATATACTACAAGTATGTACTAGAATACATACTTGGATTATTAGTCGTACATACTAGTATGTACTAGTAGTAGTTGTAGTTGTATGCACTAGTAGTGCTAGTATTACTAGTAGTACTTATTACTACGAGTAGTACTAGTATTACTTGTACAACTACGAGTAGTACTAGTAGTACTTGTACTACTACGAGTAGTACGAGTACTACAACTACTGGTAGTAGTAGTACATGTAGTAGTAGTAGTACTAGTAGTATGTTCTAGTACAACTACTACCAGTACATAGTATTAGTACATACAAGTAGTACTAGTAGTACAGACGAGTAGTACATACTAATATATACTACCTGTACTAGTACATAATATTACTACTACTATTACTACTGCTAGTACTAGCATTACTAGTAGTACATACTAGTATGTACGTCTAGTACTTGTATTAAAAGTACTATTATGTACTAGTAGTATGTACTACTAGTACTAGCACTACTAGTAGAAACTAGAACTAGAAACACTACTATACAAGTTTGTACTAGTAGTGTTAGTATTACTAGTAATACTTATTATTACGAGTAGTACGAGTATTACTAGTAGTACATACTACTTATAGTAGAACTAGTTCTACATGTACTATTAATATGTACTAGCAGTACATAAAAGTAGTATTAGTAGTAATACTAGTAGTATTAGTATTTGTATTAGAAGTACTAATTCTACTAGTAGTACATACTGGTACTAATAGTACTTACTAGTATGTACTACAAGTATGTACTAGAATACATACTTGGAGTATTAGTAGTACATACTGGTATATACTAGTAGTTGTCTTATGTACTAGTATTATAGTAGTAGTTACTACTACGAGTAGTACTTATACTACTATGAGTAGTACTAGTAGTACGTATACTACTACGAGTAGTACGAGTACTACAACTACTGGAAGTAGTAAAACATGTACTAGTAGTAGTGCTATTTGTATGTACATGTACAACTACTACTAGTACATATTTTTAATACATACTAGTAGTACTAGAAGTATAGACAAGTAGTACATACTAATATATACTACCCGTACTAGTACAAAATATTGCTACTACTAGTACTACTTTTGGTACTAGTATTACTAGTGGTACATACTAGTATGCACTACTCGTACTAAGATTAGTAGTACTATTGTGTACTAGTAGTATGTAATACTAGTACAAGCATTACTAGTACATTCTAGTACTAGTAGTCTTACTAGAACTAGTATGTACTAGTAGTGCTAGTATTACTAGTAGTACTTACTACTACGAGTAGTACTTACTACTACGAGTAGTACTAGTAGAGCTTGTTGTACTACGAGTAGTACTTACTACTACGAGTAGTACTAGTAGAGCTTGTTGTACTACGAGTAGTACTAGTAGAGCTTGTTGTACTACGAGTAGTACTAGTAATAATACTATGTGTAGTACGGGTATTACTAGTAGTACATGTTACTATTAGTAGTACGAGTAGAACTAGTTCTACATGTACTACTTGTATGTACTAGCAGTACATACTAGTAGTATTAGTACTAATACTAGTAGTATTAGTACTAATATTTGTAGTATTAGTACTAGTACTAGAAGTACTAATTCTACTAGTAGTACATACTTTTATTACTATTAGTACTTACTACAACGAGTAGTACTTGTACTACTACGAGTAGTACTAGTACTACAAGTACTGGCTGTAGTAGTAGTAAGTATTACTAGTAATATTAGCACTACTAGTACATACTAGTACTAGTAACACTACTAATACTAGTATGTACTAGTACTAGTAAGTACTACTCGTAGAAGTACAAGTACTCCTAGTATTACTCGTAGTAGTAAGTATTACTAGTAATACTAGCAATATTAGTACATACTCCTACCACTACTACTAATACTCCAAGTACGTGTTCTAGTACATACTTGTAGTGCATACAAGTAAGTACTATTAGTACTAGTATGTACAACTAGTAGAATTAGTACTTTTAAGACTAGTGCTAATACTATTAGTATTAGTACTAATACTACTAGTATGTACTGCTTGTACATACTAGTAGTACATGTAGAACTAGTTCTACTAGAACTACTAGTAGTAGTAATTATTAGTAGTAGTAGGTACATGTAGAACTAGTTCTACTAGAACTACTAATACGGGTAGTATATACAAGTATTTACTACTAATACTCCAAGTAGGTTTTCTAGTACATACTTGTAGTACATACTAGTTAGCACTATTTGTACTAGTATGTACCACTAGTCGAATTAGTACCTCTAGTTCTAGCACTAATACTACTAGTATTAGTACTAACACTACTAGTATGTAGTTTTAGTACTTCTAGTACTACTAGTACTAATACTACTAGTTTTAGTACTAGTACTTCTACTACAAGTACT
The DNA here is from genome assembly GCF_054954075.1 of Amborella trichopoda. Classification (NCBI taxonomy): domain Eukaryota; kingdom Viridiplantae; phylum Streptophyta; class Magnoliopsida; order Amborellales; family Amborellaceae; genus Amborella; species Amborella trichopoda. The sequence goes on from NC_142344.1 coordinate 26,240,044, forward strand.
TCTAGTATTAGTATTTCTACTACTAGTAATTCTCGTACTACTCGTAGTAGTTCAAGTACTATTAGTACTACTCGTAGTAGTACAAGTACTACTAGTACTACTCGTAGTAGTAAGTACTACTAGTAATACTACAACTACTAGTACATACTAGTACTAATAGCACTATTAGTACTAGTATTACTAGTCGTGCTAGTACTAGTAGTACATACTACTAGTACATAATAGTACTACTAATACTAGTACTAGCAATAATACTAGTACTAGTACATACTAGTACAAATACAGGTAGTACATATTAGTATGTACAACTACTACCAGTAGTTGTAGTACTCGTACTACTCGTAGTAGTACCAGCACTACTAGTACTACTCGTAGTAGTATAAGTACTACTAGTACTACTCGTAGTAGTAAGTACTACTAGTAATATTAGCACTACTAGTACATACTACTACTACTACTAGTACATACTAGTATATACTACTAATACTCCAAGTATGTATTCTAGTACATACTTGTAGTACATACTAGTAAGTACTAGTACGTACTACCAGTAGAATTAATACTTCTAGTACTAGTACTAATATTACTAGTTCTACTAATACTACTATTAGTAGTATGTACTACTAGTAATACTCGTACTACTCGTAGTAGTACTTGTACTACTCGTAGTAGTACAAGTACTACTCGTAGTAGTACAAGTACTACTCGTAGTAGTATAAGTACTACTCGTAGTAGTACAAGTACTACTCGTAGTAGTACAAGGACTACTAGTACTACTCGTCGTAGTAAGTACTGGAAGTTATACTAGTACTACTAGTACAAACCAGTACTAATACTACTATTATTAGTACTAATACTACTAATACATGTAGAACTAGTTCTACTCGTACTATTATTAGTAGTATGTACTACTTGTAATACTCGTACTACTAGTACTATTCGTAGTAGTAAGTACTACTAGTAATACTACCACTACTAGTACATAATACTATTAGTACTAGTATGTACTAGTAGAGCTAGTACTAGTAGTACATACTAGTATGTACTACTATTAATACAAGTACTAGCTGTAGTACAAGTAGTAGTAATAATATGTACTAGTACGGAAAGTATATATTAGTATGTACTACTTGTCTATACTACTAGTACAACTAGTATTTACTGATAATATGTACTGGTAGTAGTTGTACTAGTACATACTACTAGTTCATGTACTACTACTACCAGTAGTTGTAGTACTCGTACTACTCGTAGAATCACAAGTACTACTAGTACTACTCGTAGTAGTACAAGTACAACTAGTACTACTCGTAGTAGTAAGTACTACTAGTAATATTAGCACTACTAGTACATACTAATACTAATAACGTTATTAGTACTAGTATGTACGAGTAGTGCTAGTACTAGTAGTATATACTACTAGAACATAATAGTACTACTAATACTACTACTAGTAGTACATACTAGTATGTACTACTAGTAAAACTAGTACTAGAAGTTGTACTAGTAGTAGTAAAATTATGTAGTAGTACGGGTAATATATATTAGTATGTACTTCTTGTCTATACTACTAGTACTACTAGTATGTAGTGAAAATATGTACTAGTAAAAGTTGTACTAGTAGATACTACTAGTACTACTACTAGTACATGTACTTCTACTAGCAGTAGTTGTAGTACTCGTACTACTCGTTGTAGTACAAGTGCTACTAGTACTACTCGTAGTAGTACAAGTACTGCTAGTACTACTCATAGTAGTAAGTACTACTAGTAATACAAGCACTACTAGTACATACTAGTACTAGTAGTGTTACTAGTACTAGTATGTACTAATAGTGGTAGTACTAGTAGTACATACTACCAGAACATAATTGCACTACTAATACTACTACGAGTAAAACATACTAGCATGTACTACTAGTAATACTACTTGTATATAATAGTACTACTAATACTAGTACTAGTAGTACATACTAGTATGTACTACTTGTAATACATACTAGTAGTACATACTAGTATGTACTACTTGTAATATACTATCCGTACTAGTACATAATACTACTACTACTAATACTACTGCTAGTACTAGTATTACAAGTAGTACATACTAGTATGTACATCTAGTACTAGTATTAGTAGTACTATTATGTACTAGTAGTACGTACTACTAGTAATACTTGCACTACTAGTACAAGTATGTACTAGTAGTGTTACTAGTACTAGTATGTACTATTTGTGCAAGTATTACTTGTACTTACTGCTACGAGTAGTACATGTACTACTACGAGTAGTACTAGTAGTACTTGTATTACTACGAGTAGTACAAGTATTACTAATAGTACATACTACTAGTAGTACTAGTAGAACTCGTTCAACATGTACTCCTAGTATGTACTAGCAGTACATACTAGTAATATTAGTACTAATACTAGTAGTATTAATACCAGTACTAGAAGAGTAGTACAAGTACTACTAGTACTACTTGTAGTAGTAAGTTCTAGTTGTAATACTAGCACTACTAGTACATACTACTACTGCTACCACTAGTACATACTGATATGTACTATTAATACTCCAAGTATGTATTCAAGTACATACGTGTAGTACATAGTAGTAAGTACAAGTATGTACTACTAGTAGAATTAGTACTTCTAGTACTAGTACTAATACTATTAGTATGTACTACTAGTAATACTCGTACTACTCGTAGTAGTACAAGTACTACAAGTACTACTCGTAGTTGTACAAGTACTACTACTACTACTAGTAAGTACTACTAGTATTACTTGCACTACTAGTACATACTAGTATTAAAAACACTACTAGTACTCGTATGAACTAGTAGTGTTAGTGCTAGTAGTACTTGTACTAGTACATAATAGTACTACTAATACAAGTACTAGTAGTACATACTAGTAGTACATGTAGAACTAGTTCTACTAGAACTACTAGTAGTAGTATGTACTATTAATAATACTCGTAGTAGTACAAGTACTACTAGTACTACTCGTAGTAGTACAAATACTACTTGTACAACTAGTACTACTCGTAGTAGTATGTACTACTAGTAACACGAGCACTACTAGTTCATATTAGTACATACTACTAGTACATATTAGTACTACTAATACTACTACTAGTAGTACATACTAGTATGTACTACTAGTAATAGTAGTACTAGTAGTAGTAATATTATGTACTAGTACGGGTTGTATATATTAGTATGTACTACTTGTCTATACTACTAGTACAACTAGTATGTACTAATAATATGTACTACTAGTAGTTGGACTAGTAAATACTACTAATACTACTACTAGTACATGTACTACTACTACCAGTAGTTGTAGTACTCGTACTACTCGTAGTAGTACAAATACTACTTGTTCTACTCGTACTAGTACAAGTACTACTAGTACTACTAGTAGTAGTAAGTACTACTCATAACACTAGCACTACAAGAACATTCTACAGCTACTACTACTACTACATACTAGTACATACTAGTACGTACTACTAATACTCCAAGTATGTATTCTAGTACATAGTTGTAGTCTATACTAGTAAGTACTATTAATACTAGTATGTACTACTAGTAGAATTAGTACTTCTAGTACTAGTACTAATACTACTAGTTTGTATAGCTAGTAGTATGTACTAGTTGTACATGTAGAACTAGTTCTACTAGTACTACTAGTAGTAGTATGTACTACCAGTAATACTCGTATTACTTGTAGTGGTACAAGTACTACTAGTACTACTCGTAATAGTACAAGTACAACTAGTACTACTAGTAGTAGTAAGTTTAGTACTGCTAATAATACTAGCACTACTAGTACATCGTTGTACTAGTAACACTACTAGTACTAGTATATACAAGTAGTGCTAGTTCTAGTAATACATACTACTAGTACATAATAGTACTACTAATACTAGTAGAAGAAATACATACTAGTATATACTATTAGTAATACTAGTACTAGGAGTAGTAATATTATGTACTAGTACGGGTAGGATATATTTGTATGTACTACTTTTCTATACTACTAGTACTACTAATATGTACTAATATTATGTACTAGTAGTAGTTGTACTAGTACATACTGCTAGTACTACTACTAGTTCATGTACTACTAGTAGTAGTACAAGTACTACTAGTACTACTTGAAGTAGTACACATTCTACTTGTACTACTCATTGTAGTAAGTACTATTAGTAATACTCGTACTAATCGTAGTAGTACAAGTACTACTAGTACTACACGTAGTAGTACAAGTACTACTAGTACTACTCGTAGTTGTAAATAGTACTAATACTACTAGTACTAATACAACTAGTATTAGTACTAATACTACTAATATGTACTGCTAGTACTTACTAGTAGTACATGCATAACTAGTTCAACTAGTACTACTAGTAGTAGTTTGTACTACTAGTATTACTCGTACTACTCGTAGTAGTACAAGTACTACTAGTACTACTCGTAGTAGTACAAGTACTACTAGTAGTACTATTAGTACTACTAGTACTACTTGTAGTAGTAAGTACTGCTAGTAATACTTGCACTACTAATAATATTAGTACTAGTAACACTACTTGTGCTAGTACTTACTAGTACTACATACTACTAGTACGTAATAGTACTACTAATACTAGTACGAGTAGTACATATTAGCATACTAGTATGTACTACTAGTAATACTAGTACTAGCAGTACTACTAGTAGTAGTAATATTAAGTACTAGTACGGATAGTTTATATTAGTCTGTACTACTTGTCTATACTACTAAAACTACTAGTATGTACTAATATTATGTACTAGTAGTAGTTGTACTAGAACATACTACTAATACTACTACTAGTACATGTACTACTACTACTAGTAGTTAAAGTACTCGTTGTAGTACAAGTACTACTAGTATTACTCGTAGTAGTACAAGTGCTACTAGTACTACTCGTAGTAGTACAAGTATTACTAGTACAAGTTCTAGTAGCAAGTACTACTAGTAATAATAACACTACTAGTACTACTACTACTAGTACATACTAGTATGTACTACTTGTCCTCCAAGTATATATTCTAGTACATACTTGTAGTACATACTAGTAAGTACTATTAGTACTAGTATGTACTACTAGTAGAATTTGTACTACTAATTTTAGTACTAATACTACTTGTATGTACTGCTAGTACGTACTAGTAGTACATGTAGAACTAGTTCTACTAGTACAACTAGGAGTAGAATGTAGTACTAGTAATACTCGTACTACTCGTAGTAGTACAGGGACTACTAGTACTACTCGTAGTAGTACTACTCGTACTACTCGTAGTAGAAAGTACTATTAGTAAGACTAGCACTACTAGTACATATTAGTACTAGTAAAACTACTAATACTAGTATGTACTAGTAGTGCAAGTACTAGTAGTACATACTACTAGTACATAATAGTACTACTAATACAAGTACTAGAAGTACATACTAGTATGTAGTACTAGTAATACTAGTATTAGAAGTAGTACTAGTAAAACTATTAGTACTAGAATGTACTAGTATGTACTACTAGTAATACTAGTATTAGAAGTAGTACTAGTAAAACTATTAGTACTAGAATGTACTAGTATGTACTACTAGTAATACTAGTAATACTAGTACTAGTAGTAGTAATATTATGTACTAATACAGGTAGTATATATTAGTACGTACTACTTGTCCATACTACTAGTACTACTAGTATGTTCTAATAATATGTACTAGTAGTAGTAGTTGTACTAGTAGAAACTACTAGTAGTTGTAGTACTCGTACTACTCGTAGTAGTAAAAATACTATTAGTACTACTCGTAGTAGTAAGTACTTCTAGTAGTACTAGCACTACTAGTACATACTACAACTACTACTACTACTAGTACATACTAGTATGTACTACTAATACTCCAACTATGTATTCTAGTATGTACTTTTAGTAGATACTAACAAGTACTATTAGTACTAGTATGTACTACTAGTTGAATTAGTACTTTTAGTATAGTATTAGTACTATTACTACTAGTATGTACTGCTAGTACATACTAAAAGTACATGTAGAACTATATCTACAAGTACTACTAGTACTACTCGTTGTAGAACAAGTACTATTAGTAATACTTGTACTACTAGTAATACTAGTAATACTAGTAATACTTGTACGAGTAGTACTAGTAGTACTTGTACTACTACAAGTAGTATGAGTACTCCGACTACTGGTAGTAGTTGTACTAATAGTACGTACTAGTACAACTACTACTAGTACATATTATTAGTACAAGCAGTAGTATTGACAAGTAGTACATACTAATATATACTACTCGTACTAATACATAATATTACTACTATTAGTACTACTGCTATACTAGTATTATTAGTAGTACAAACTAGTATGTACTACTAGTACTAATATTAGTAGTACTACTATGTACTAGTTGTATGTACTATTAGTACTAGCACAACTAGTACATACTAGTACTAGTAGTGTTACTAGTACTAGTATGTACTAGTAGTGCTAGTATTATTAGTAGTACTTACTACTACGAGTAGTACTAGTAGTACTTGTACCACTACGAGTAGTACTAGTAGTACTTGTACTACTACGAGTAGTACTAGTTTACTTGTACTACATACTACTACTAGTAGGACTAGTAGAACTAGTTCTAGAAATACAAATTTTTCTTGTAGTACATACTAGTACAAATAATACTTATTAGTGTGTACTACAAGTATGTACTAGAATACATACCTGGAGTATTAGTAGTACATACTAGTATGTACTAGTAATGGTAACAGTAGTATGTACTAGTAGTGCTAGTATTCCCAATAGTACTTACTACTATGAGTAGTACTATTAGTACTTATACTACTACGAGTAGTACGAGTACTACAACTACTGGTAGTAGTAGTACATATACTAGTAGTAGTACTAGTAGTATGTACTAGTACATTTACTACTAGTACATATTATTAATACATACTAGTAGTACTAGTAGTATAGACAAGTAGTACATACTAATTTATACTACTCGTACTAGTACATAATATTACCACTACTAGTACTATTATGTACTAGTAGTATGTACTACTAGTACTAGCACTACTAGTACATACTAGTACTAGTATTACTAGTAGTACATACTACTATTAGTAGTACTAGTAGACTTAGTTCTACATGTATTACTAGTATGTACTAGTAGTGCATATTAATAATATTAATAATAATACTAGTACTAATACTACTAGTACTAAAAATACTAATTCTATTAGTAGTACATACTAGTACTAATAGTATGTACTAGAATACATATTTAGAGTATTAGTAATACATAAGAGTATGTACTAGTAGTGGTATTATGTATTAGTAGTGCTAGAATTACTAGTAGTACTTACTACTATGAGTAGTACTGGTAGTACTACTACGAGTTGTACGAGTATTACTAGTCGTACATACTACTACTAGTATGTACTAGCAGTACATACTAGTAGTATAGACAAGTAGTACATACTAATATATACTACCCTTTCTAGTACATAATATTACAACTATTAGTACTAGTACTACTAGTAGTACATACAAGTATGTACTACTAGTGTACTACTAGTACTAGTATTAGAAGTACTATTATGCACTAGTAGTATGTACTACAAGTACTAGCACTACTAGTACATACCAGTACTAGTAGTGTAGTATGTACTAGTAGTACTATTATTACTTACTACTTAGTACAAGTAGTACTTGTACTACTACGAGTAATACTAATAGAGTAGTACAAGTACTACTTGTACTACTACTAGTAGTACACGTATTACTAGTAGTACATACTAGTACTAGTAGTACTAGTAAAACTAGTTCTACATGTACTACTAGTATGTACTAGTAGTATTAGTACTAATACAAGTAGTATATATACTAGTACTAGAAGTACTAATACTATTATTAGTACATACTAGTACTAACACTACTTACTAGTATGTAATAGAATACATACTTGGAGTATTAGTAGTACATACTAATAGGTACTACTAGTAATAGTAGTAGTATGTACTAGTTGTGCTAGTATTACTAGTAGTACTTACTGCCACAAGTAGTACTAGTAGTACTTGTACTACTATGAGTAGTACTAGTTGTACTTGTACTACCACGAGTAGTACGAGTACTACAACTACTGATAGTAGTAGTACTAGTAGTATGTACTAGTACAACTACTATTAGTACATATTATTAGTTTAATCTAGTAGTATAGGCAAGCTGTACATACTATTATATACTACCGTACTAGAGCATAATATTACTACTAGTAGTACTATTGCTAGTACTAGTATTACTAGTAGTACATACTAGTATGTACTACTAGTACTAGTATTAGTAGTACTATTATGTACTAGTAGTATATACTACTAGTAGTAATACTACTAGTACATACTAGTACTAGTAGTGTTACTAGTACTAGTATGTACTATAAGTGCTAGTATTACTAATAGTACTTACTACTACGAGTAAAACTTGTACTACTCCGAGTAGTACTAGTAAGACTTGTATTACTTCGCGTAGTACGAGTAATACTAGTAGTACATACTACTACTAATAGTACTAGTAGAACTAGTTCTACATGTACTACTACCATGTACTAGCAGTACATATTAGTAGTATTAGTATTATTACTAGTTGTATTAGTACTAGTACTAGAAGTACTAGTTCTACTAGTGGTACAAAGTAGTACTAATAGTACTTACAAGTATGTACTACAAGTATTTACTAGAATACATACATGGAGTATTAGTAGTACATACTAGTATGTACTAGTAGTGGTAGCAGTAGTATATTCTAGTAGTGCTAGTATTCCTAGTAGTACTTACTACTATGAGTAGTATTAGTATTACTCTTACTACTGCGAGTAGTACGAGTACTGCAACTCTTGGAAGTAGTAGTACATGTACTAGTAGTAGTACTAGAAGATATACTATAGTAGTACATAATATTACTACTACTAGTACTACTGCAAGTACTAGTAACACTAGTAGTACATACTACTATGTACTGCTATAGTACATACTAGTATGTACTACTAGAACTAGTATTAGTAGTATCATTATGTACTAGTAGTATGTACTACTAGTACTAGCACTACTAGTACATACTAGTACTAGTAGTGTAATAAGTATTAGTATGTACTAGTAGTACTAGTATTACTAGTAGTACTTACTACTACGAGTAGTACTAGTGGTACTTGTACTACTACGAGTAGTACTAGTAGTACTTGTACGATTACAAGTATTACTAATAGTACATACTACTATTAGTAGTATTAGTAGAACTAGTTCTACATGTACTAGTAGTATGTGCTAGCAGTGCATATTAGTAGTATTAGTACTAATACTAGTAGTATTAGTACTAGTACTAGAAGTACTAATTCTACTAGTAGTACATACTAAGACTAATAGTACTAACTAGTATGTACTACAAGTATGTACTAGGATACATACTTGGAGTATTAGTAGTACATACTAGTATGTACTAGTAGTGCTAGTATTACTAATAGTACTTACTACTACGAGTAGTAATTGTAGTACTACTACTACGAGTTGTCCTTGTATTACTAGTAGTACATACTACTACTAAGAGTATTAGTTTATTATCTACGTCTAGTATGTACTAGCAGTACATACTAGTAGTACTAGTAGTATAGACAAGTAGTACATACTAATATATCCTACCCGTACTAGTACATAATATTACTACTGCGAGTCCAAGTATTACTTGTAGTACATACTAGTATGTACTACTAGTAATAGTATTAGTAGTACTATTATGTATTAATAGTATGTACTACTAGTACTAGCACTACTAGTACATACTCATATTAGTAGTGTTACTAGTACTAGTATGTACTAGTAGTGATGGTATTACTAGTAGTACTTACTATTATGAGTAGTACTAGTAGTAGCTGTAATACTACGAGTAGTACTGGTAGTACTTACACTACTACGAGTAATACGAGTAATACTAGTAGTACATACTACTACTTGTAATACTAGTAGAACCAATTCTACATGTACTACTAGTACGTACTAACAGTACATACTAGTAGTATTAGTACTAATACTAGTAGTATTAGTACTAGTCTAAGAAGTACTAATTCTACTAATACTAGTATGTATTAGTAGTGTTAGTAATGCTAGTAGTACTTGCTATTATGAGTAGTACATACTACTTCTTGTAGAACTAGTTCTACATCTACTACTAGTATGTACTAGCAGTACATACAAGTAGTATTAGTATTAATACTAGTAGTATGTAATCTTGTATTAGAAGTACTAATTCTACTAGTAGTACATACTGGTATTAATAGTACTTACTAGTATGTTCTACAAGTATGTACTAGAATACATACTTAGAGTATTTGTAGTACATACTAGTATGTACTAGTAGTACAGTATTACTAGTAGTACTTACTACAACAAGTAGTACTAGTAGTACTTACTACTACGAGTAGAACTAGTGATACTTGTACAACTACGAGTAGTAATAGTAGTACTTGTATTACTACGAGTAGTACGAGTACTACAGCTACTGGTAGTAGTAATACAAGTACTAGTAGTATGTACTAGTATAACTACTATTAGTACATATTATTAGTACATACTAGTAGTACTAGTAGTATAGACAAGTAGTACATGCTATTATATACTACCGTACTAGTACATAATATTACTACTACTAGTACTACTAGCACTACTAATACATACTAGTACTAGTTATTAGTACTAGTTACTGGTACTAGTAATTAGTACTAGTATGTACTAGTAGTGCTAGTATTACAAGTAGTACTTACTACTACGAGTGGTACTTTACTACTCCGGGTAGTACTAGTAGTACTTGTACTACTATGAGTAGCACGAGTAATACAAGTAGTATGTACTACTACTAATAGTATTAGTAGAATTAGTTCTACATGTACTCTACTAGTATGTACTAGCAGTACATACTTGTAGTATTAGTACTAATACTACTAGTATTAGTACAAGTACTAGAAGTACTTATTCTACTAGTAGTACAAATTAGTACTAATAGTACTTACTAATATGTACTACAAGTACGTACTAGAATACATACTTGGAGTATTAGTAGTACATACTAGCATGTACTAGTAGTTGTAGGAGTATGTACTAGTAGTGCTAGTATTTCTAGTAGTAATTACTACTACGAGTAGTATATGTGCTACTCCGAGTAGTACTAGTAGTACTTGTACTACTACGAGTTGTACGCGTATTATTAGTAATACATACTACTACTAGTAGCACTAGTAGAACTAGTTCTACATATACTATTAGTACGTACTACCAGTACATACTAGTAGTATTAGTACTAATACTAATAGTATTAGTACTAATACTAGAAGTACTAATTCTATTAGTAGTACATACTAGTATTAATAGTACTTACTAGTATGTACTACAAGTATGTACTAAAATACATACTTGGAGTATTAGTAGTACATACTAGTATGTACTAGTAGTAGTAGGAGTATGTACTAGTAGTGCTAGTATTTCTAGTAGTACTTACTACTACGAGTAGTACTTCTACTACTCCGAGTAGTACTAGTAGTACTTATACTACTACGAGTAATACGAGTATTATTAGTAGTATATCCTACTACTAGTAGTACTAGTAGAAGTCGTTTTACATGTACTACTAGTACGTACTAGCAGTACATACTAGTAGTATTAGTACTAATACTAATAGTATTAGTACTAGTACTAGAAGTACTAATTCTATTAGTAGTAACAACTAGTACAAATAGTACTTACAAGTATGTACTAAAAGTATGTACTAGAATACATAGTTGGAGTATTAGTAGTACATACTAGTATGTACTAATAGTAGTAGTATGTATTAGTAGTGCTAGTATTACAAGTAGTACTTACTACTACGAGTATTACTAGTAGTACATACTACTACTTGTAGTACTAGTAGAAGTAATTCTACATGTTCTACTAGTATGTACTAGCATTGCATATTAGTAGTATTAGTTCTAATAGTATTAGTATGTACTAGTATTACTTACTACTACGAGTAGTACTAGTAGCACTTGTATTACTACGAGGAGTACTAGTAGTACTTGTACTACTACGAGTTGTACTAGTAGTACTTGTACTACTAGGAGTAGTACTTGTACTACTACCAGTAGTAAGAGTATTACAAGTAGTACATACTACTTCTAGTAGTACAAGTAAAACTAGTTCTACATGTACTACTAGTATGTACTAGCAGTACATACTAGTAGTATTAGTACTGCTACTAATAGTATTAGTACTAGTACTAGAAGTACTAATTCTATTAGTAGTACATGCTAGTACTAATAGTACTTACTGGTATGCACTAAAAGTATGTACTAGAATACCTACTTGGAGTATTAGTAGTACATACTAGTATGTACTAATAGTAAAAGTAGTAATATGTACTAGTAGTGCTAGTATTACTTGTAGTACTTACTACTACGAGTTGTACTACTAGTACTTGTACTACTACGAGTAGTACTAGTAGTACTTGTACTACTACGAGTAGTACTAATAGTACTTGTGCTACTACGAATAGTACTAGAATAGTACTTGTACTACTACAAGTAGGACGAGTACTACAACTACTAGTAGTATTAGTTCATGTACAAGTAGTAGTACTAGTAGTAAGTACTACACAACTACTACTAGTACATATTATTAGTACATACTAATAGTACTAGTAGTATAGACAAGTAGTACAAACTAATATATACTACCCGTATTTGTACATAATATTACTACTACTACTAGTACATACTAGTATGTAATACTAGTCATACTATTAGTAGTATTTACTATGTACAAGTAGTATGTACTACTAGTACTAGCACCACTAGTACATACTAGTACTACTATGTACTAGTAGGGCTAGTATTACTAGTAGTACTTACTACTACGAGTAGTACTAGTAGTACTTGTACTACTACGAGTAGTACCAGTTGCACTTCTACTTCTACGAGTAGTTCGAGTATTACTAGTAGTACTTACTACTACTAGTAGTACTAGTAGAACTAGTTTTACATGTACTACAAGTACTAGAAGTATTAATTCTACTAGTATGTACTACAAGTATGTACTAGAATACCTACTTGGAGTATTAGTAGTACATACTAGTATGTACTATTAGTACTAGGAGTACGTACTAGTAGTACTAGTATTTCTAGTAGTAGTTACTACTACGAGTAGTACTTGTACTACTCCGAGTAGTACCAGTATTACTAGTAGTACATACTACAACTAGTAGTACTAGTAGAACTAGTTCTACATGTACTCCTAGTATGTACTAACAGTACATACAAGTAGTATTTGTACAAATACTAGTAGTATTAGTACTAGTACTAGAACTACTAATTCTACTAGTAGTACATACTAGTACTATTAGTACTTACTAGTATTTACTAAAAGTTTTTACTGGAATACATACTTGGAGTATTAGTAGTACATACTAGTATGTACTAATAGTAGTAGTAGTAGTATGTACTAGTAGTTTTAGTATTACTAGTAGTACTTGCTATTACGCATAATACGAGTAGTATGTGTACTACTACGAGTATTACTTGTACTAGTACGAGTGGTACTAGTAGTACTTTTACTACTACAAGTAGTATGAGTAATACTACTACTATTAGCAGTAGTACATGTACTATTAGTAGTACTAGTAAAATGTACTAGTACAACTACTTTTAGTACATATTATTAGTACATACTAGTAGTACTAGTTGTATAAATAAGTAGTACATACCAATATATACTACCCGTACTAATACGTAATATTACTACAACTAGTACTACTGGTAATACTAGTATTTCTTGTTGTACATACTGATATGTACTACTAATACTAGTATTAGTAGTACTATTATACACTAGTAGTATGTACTACTAGTATGTACTAGCCGTACACACTAGTAGTATTAGTACTAATACTAGTTGTATTATTATTAATACTAGCAGTATTAATACTAATACTACTAGTATTAGTACTAGTACTAACAGTACTAATTCTACTAGTAGTACATACTAGTACTAATAGTACTTACTAGTATATACTACAAGTATGTACTAGAATACATACTTGGAATATTAGTAGTAAATACTAGTATGTACTAATAGTAGTAGTAGTTGTAAGTACTAGCAGTGCTAGTATTACTAGTAGTACTTTATAAGTAGTACTAGTAGAACTTGTACTACTATGCGTAGTAGTAAGTACTACTAGTAATACTAGCACTACTAGTACATACTACTACTACTACTAGTGCATACTAATATGTACTATTAATACTTCAAGTATGTATTCAAGTACATACTTGTAGTACATAGTAGTAAGTACTAGTATGTACTACTAGTAGAATTAGTACTTCTAGTACTAGTACTAATACTACTAGTATTAGTACTAATACTACTAGTTTGTACTGCTAGTACATACTAGTAGTACATGTAGAACTAGTTCTATTAGTACTATTAGTAGTAGTATGTACTACTAGTATTACTCGTACTACATGTAGTAGTACATGTACTAGTAGTACTACTCGTAGTTGTACAAGTACTACTCGTAGTAGTAAGTACTACTAGTAATATTAGCACTATTAGTACATACTAGTATTAGAAACACTACTAGTACTAGTCTGTCTAGTAGTGCTATTACTAGTAGTACTTGTACTAGTACATAATAGTACTACTATTACAAGTACTAGTAGTACATATAGCACAGTTCTACTAGTAGTACTAATAGTAGTATGTACGACTAGTTGTAGTATGTACTACGAGTAATACTCGTAGTTTTACAAGTACTACTCGTAGTAGTACAAGTACTACTAGCACTACTCGTAGTAGTAAGTACAACTAGTAACCCTAGCACCACAAGTAAGAATTAGTACATACTACTATTAGTACTACTAATACTAGTACAAGTAATACATACTAGTATGTACTACTAGTAATACTGATACTAGCAGTAGTACTAGTACTAGTTATATTATGAACTAGTACGGGTAGTATATATTAGTATGTACTACTTCTCTATATTACTAGTACGTACTAATATTATGTACTACTAATAGTTGTACTAGTACATACTACTAATACTAGTACTAGAACATGCACTCCTACTAATATATTCTAGTACTAGTATGTACTAGTATATACTAGTACGTACTAGTACTAGTACATACTAGTACTAGTATGTACTAGTAGATACTTGTACTAGTATGTACTAGTACTAGTATATACTAGTACTAGTACATACTAGTACAAGTATAAACTAGTACTAACATATACTAGTATATATTAGTATATACTAGTATATACTAGTATATATACTAGTATGTACTAGCAGTATATACTAATACTAGTATATACTAGTATATATACTAGTATATATACTAGTATATATACTAGTATATACTAGTATATACTAGTACTAGTACTAGTACATATACTAGTGTATACTAGATCATATCCTATATATATACTAGTACTAGTATATATGTACTAGTACATATACTATATATATACTAGTATATGTAGTACATACTAGTATATGTATGAGTAGTACATACTATATAAATACTAGTATACTAGTATATGTACTACACATACAATATATATACTAGTATACTAATATACTAGTATATACTAGTATATATACTTGTACTAGTATATATATACTTGTACTAGTATATATATACTAGTATATATACTTGTACTAGTATATACTAGTATATATACTAGTATACACTAGTACTATATATTAGTACTAGTATATATACTAGTATATAGAGTAGTATATATACAAATATTAGTATATATATTACTATAAATACTAGTATATATTCTAGTAATAGTATATAGTACTAGTATATACTAGTATATATACTAGTAGTACTATATATACTAGTACTAGTTTATACCAGTACTGGTATATACTAGTATATATACTAGTACTAGTATATATTAGTCTATATACTAGTATATACCAGTATTAGTATATACTAGTACTGGTATATACAAGTACATACTAGTGTACTAGTATATACTAGTACTAGTGCTTGTACATATACTAGTATATATTAGTATATACTAGTATATACTAGTACATATACTAGTATGAATTAGCCGATACTAGTATATACTAGTATATTTACTAGTACTAGTATATACTAGTATATACTAGTACTAGTTTATATACTTGTATATATACTAGTATATACTAGTATATACTAGTACTAGTATATACTCGTACTAGTTTATATACTAGTTCATATACTAGTATATACTAGTATATATACTAGTATGTACTAGTATGTACTAGTATATACTAGCATGTACTAGCACGTACTAGTACGGACTAGTACATACTAGTATACACTCGTATATATACTAGTATATATTAGTATATACTAGTATATATACTAGTATGTACTAGTATGTACTAGTATGTACTAGTATATACTAACATGTACTAGCACGTACTAGTACGGACTAGTACATACTAGTATATACTCGAATTAGTATATACTAATACTAGTATGTACTAGTACATATACTAGTATATATACTAGTATATACTAATACTAGTATATACCAGTATAAACTCGTATATACTAGTATAAACTAGTATACTAGTTTATACTACTATATACGTACTAGTATATACTAGTATATACTGGTAAATACTAGTACTAGTATATATACTAGTATATATACTAGTTATAGTATATATAATAGTAAATATATAAATATATAATAGTATATATATACTAGTATATACTAGTACTAGTATATACTAGTATATATAGTTGTATATAAATTAGTACTAGTATATATACTAGTATATATACCAGTATATATACTAGTATATACGAGTACTAGTATATACTAATACTAGTATATATACTAGTATAAACTAGTATATAGTAGTACTAGTTTATACACTAGTATATATAGTAGTATATATACTAATACTAGTATATATAGTAGTATATATCGTAATACTAGTATATATACTAGTATAAATACTTGTACTAGTATATAGTACTAGTAGATACTAGTATATATAGTAGTACTAATATATGTACTAGTACTAGTTTACACAAGTACTTGTATATACTAGTATATATATTAGTATATACTAGTACTAGTATATACTAGTTTATATACTAGTACTGGTATATACTAGTATATACTAGTGTACTAGTATATACTAGTACTAGAATATGTACTAGTATACTAGTATATATACTAGTATACTAGTAGTATATATACTAGTATACTGGGGTATATACTAGTATACTAGTATATATACTAATATATACTAGTATATATATACTAGTATATACTAGTACTAGAATATACTAGTACTAGTATATATATTAGTATATATATTAGTATATATACTAGTATATATACTAGCACTAGTATAAACTAGTACTAATATATATACTAGTATGTATACTAATATATACTAGTATATACTAGTGTATATACTATGACTAGTATATAATACTACTAGTATTTATACTAGTATATACTAGTACTAGTATATAAATTAATACTTGTATATATACTACTATATATACTAATATATACACTAGTACTAGTATATACTAGTACATATATTAGTACTAATCTATACTAGTACTAAGATATACTGATAGATACTAGTATATATACTAGTATATACTAGTTCTAGTATATAAACTAGTATATATAGTAGTATATACAAGTATATACTAGTACTAGTATATGTACTAGTATATATACTACTATATATACTAGTATATATTAATATAAATACTAGTACTAGTATATATGCTAATACAAGTAAATATACTACAATATATACTAGTACTAGTACATATACTAGTATATATTAGTATATACAAGTATATATACTTGTATGAACTAGCAGTATAAACTAGTACTAGTATATACTTGTATATATACTAGTATGTACTAGCATATACTGGTATATACTAGTATATATACTTGTATTTATACTAGTTTTAGTATATACTAGTATATATATATTAGTATACACTAGAATATATACTAGTATATACTAGTAAATAAACTAGTACTAGTATATACTAGTACTAGTACATATACTAATACTAGTACATGTACTAATACTGGTATGTACTAGTACAATACATACCAGTACTAGTATATATACTAGTATATACTAGTACTAGTATATACTCGAATTAGTATATATTAGTACTAGTATATACTAGTACATATACTAGTATATATACTAGTATATACTAGTATATACTAGTAGTAGTATATACCACTATAAACTCGTATATACTAGTATAAACTAGTATACTAGTATATACTACTATATATGTACTAGTATATACTAGTATATACTGGTAAATGCTAGTACTAATATATATACTAGTATATACTAGTATATATAGTTGTATATAAATTAGTACTAGTATATATACTAGTATATATACCTGTATATATACTAGTATATACTAATACTAGTATATATACTAGAATATACTAGTATATAGTAGTACTAGTTTATACAATAGTATATATAGTAGTATATATACTAATACTAGTATATATACTAATATATATACTAGTATATATACTAGTACTAGTATATAGTACTAGTAGATACTAGTATATATACTAATACTAATATATATACTAGTACTAGTTTATACAAGTACTGGTATGTACTAGTATATATGCTAGTACTCGTATATATACTAGTATATATACTAGTATATATGCTAGTACTAGTATATATACTAGTATATATACTAGTATATACTAGTACTAGTATATATACTAGTATATACTAGTACTGGTATACTCTAGTATATACTAGTGTACTATTATATACTAGTACTAGTATATACTAATATATACTAGTATATACTAGTACTAGAACATGTACTAGTATACTAGTATATATACTAGTATACTAGCAGTATATATACTAGTATACTGGGGTATATACTAGTATACTAGTATATATACTAATATATACTAGTATATATATACTAGTACATACTAGTACTATAATATACTAGTACTAGTATATATATTAGTATATAAATTAGTATATATACTAATATATATACTAGTATATATACTAGTATATTTTAGTATATACTAGTATACTATGACTAATATATACTAATACTAGTATTTATACTAGTATATACTAGTACTAGTGTATAAATTAATACTTGTATATATACAACTATATATACAAATATATACACTAGTACTAGTATATACTAGTACATATACTAGTACTAATCTATACTAGTACTAAGATATACTAATATATACTAGTACATATACTAGTACTAGTATATACTAGTATATATACAAGTATATATAGTAGTATATACTAGCATATACTAGTACTAGTATATGTACTAGTATAGACTAGTAATAGTATATATACTACTATATATACTAGTATATATTAGTATAAATACTAGTACTAGTATATATGCTAATACAAGTAAATATACTACAATATATACTAGTACTAGTACATATACTAGTATATATTAGTATATACTAGTATATATACTTGTATGAACTAGCAGTATAAACTAGTACTAGTATATACTTGTAGATATACTAGAATGTACTAGCATATATTAGTATATACTAGTATTTAAACTAGTACGAGTATATACTAGTATATACTAGTTTATACTAGTACTAGTATATACTAGAATATATACTAGTATATACTAGAATATATACTAGTATATACTAGAATATATACTAGTATATACTAGTATATATACTAGTATATAAACTAGTACTAATATATACTAGTACTAATACATATAATAATACTAGTATATATACTAGTACTAGCATATACTAGTACTAGTATATACCAATACTCGTATATACTAGTATGTACTAGTATGTTGTAGTATGTACTAGTACTAATATATACTAGTACTAGTACTAATATGTACTAGTTCTAGTATATACTAGTACTAGTATATATACTAGTATATACTAGCACTAGCATATACCCGAACTAGTATATACTAGTACTAGTATATACTAGTATATACTAGTACTAGTATATACTAGTATATACTCGTACAAGTACTAGTACATATCCTAGTATATATACTATATACTAGTATATACTAGTATATACTAGTATATATACTAGTATATACTCGTATATACTAGTATACTGGTATATACTACTACATATATACTAGTATATACTGGTAAATACTAGTACTAGTATATATACTGGTATATATACTAGTATATATTAGTATATATACTAGTATATGTACTAGTACTAGTATAAACTAGTATATATACTAGTACTAGTATATACTAGTATATATACTAGTATATACTTGTACTAGTATATACTTGTACTAGTATATACTAGCATATACTTGTACTAGTATATACTAGTATATATACTAGTACAAGTATACACTAGTATATATACTGGTATTAGTATATATACTACTAGTATATATACTAGTGTATACTAGTACTCGTATATATACTAGTATATACTAGTACTATATACTAGTACTAGTATATATACTAATATATAGTACTAGTATGTACTTGTATATATACTAGTATTAGTATATATACTACTTCATATACTAGTATATATACTAGTATTAGTAGATATATTACTATTTATATACTATTAGTATTAGTATATATACTACTAGTATTAGTATATGTACTACTAGTATTAATATATATACTACTAGTATTAGTATGTATACTAGTAATAGTATATATATACTAGTACATATACTAGTATTAGTATATATAGCAGTATATATACTAGTACTAGCATTAGTATGTATACTGCTATATATACTAGTATATATACTATTATATATACTAGTACTAGTATATATACTAGTATTAGTATATATACTAGTACTAGTATATACTAATACTAGTCTATACTAATATATATACTAGTATGTACTAGTATACTAGTATATATTAGTACTAGTACTAGTATGTACTAGTATATTTACTATTATATACTAGTACTAGTATAAATTAGTATCCTAGTATGTACTAGTATATACTAGTATACTAGTATATACTAGCACTAGTACTAGTATATACTAGTATATACTAGCACATTCTAGTATATACTAGTATGTACTAGTACTAGTATATACTAGTGTACTAGTATATACTTGTATATGTACTAGTACTAGTATATACTAGTATATTCTAGTATATACTAGTACTAGTATATATTAGTACTAGTATATATACTAGTATATTTATTTACTAGTACTAATACTAGTATATATACTAGTATAAATACTCGTATATACTAGTATATATACTAGAATATACTAATATATATACAAGTATATACGAATATATACTAGTATATATACTAGTATATAGTAGTATATACTAGTATGTATACTTGTATAGTAGTATATATACTAGTATATACTAGTATATACTAGTTTATATACTAGTATATACTCATATATACTAGTATATATATTAGTATATGCTAGTACATCTATATTAGTATATGCTAGTACATATATTAGTATATATACTCGTATATACTAGTATATATACTAGTATATGCTAGTACATACTAGTATATATACTAGTATATACTAGTACTAGTATATACTGCTAGTACATACTAGTATATACTAGTATATAGTAATATAGTCTAGTATATACGTGTATACACTAGTCTATATACTAGTCTATATACCAGTATATTCTAGTATATACTAGTATATATACTGATATATACTAGTATATACTGGTATATATACTAATATATACTAGTATATACTAGTATATCCTAGTACTCGTATATACTAGTACTAGTATATACTAGTATATAGTAGTACTCGTATATACTAGTAGTTGTATATACTAGTACTAGTATATATACTAGTATATATACTATTATATATACTAATACTAGTATGTACTAGTATATATACCAGTATATACTAGTATAAATACCAGTATATACCAGCATATACCAGTATTTATCAGTATATACTAGTATATATACCAGTATATACTAGTATATATTCTAGTATATATACCAGTATATACACGTATATACTAGTATATATACCAGTATATACTAGTATATATTCTAGTATATATACCAGTATAAACACGTATATACTAGTATATATTAGTATATACTAGTACATACTAGTATATATACTAGTATGTACTAGCAGTATATACTAGTACTAGTATATACTAGTATATATACTTGTATGTACTAGCATATACTAGTATATACTAGTACTAGTCTATATTAGTATATATACTAGTACTAGTATATACTAGTATATATACTAGTATGTACTAGCATATACTAGTACATATTCTAGTATGTACGAGAGTATATACCAGTATACTAGTATATATACTAGTACTAGTATATATACTAGTATACTAGTATATATATTAATATATATACTAGTATACTAGTATATGTACTAATACTAGTATATACTATTATATACTAATATATATACTAGTATGTACTAGTATATATACTAGTATATATACTAGTATATATACTAGTATATACTAGTATATACTAGTATATATTACTATATTTACTAGTATATACTAGTATATATTAGTATATACTAGTATATACTAGTATATAGTATATACTAGTATATACTAGTATATACTTGTATATATACTACTATGTACTAGCAGTATATACTAATACTAGTATATACTAGTTTATATACTAGTATGTATTAGCATATACTAGTATATACTAGTACTAGTCTATATTAGTATATACTAGTATTAGTATATACTACGATATACTAGTATATACTAGTACTAGTATATACTAGTATATACTAATATACTAGTATGTACTAGTACTAGTAGTAGTACATATACTAGTTTATATATTAGTATATACTAGTATATATACTAGTATATATACTAGTATATACTAGTAGTACGTACTAGTATGTACTATTAGTACTAGTACATATACTAGTTTATATATTAGTATATATTAGTATATATACTAGTATATACTAGTAGTACGTACTAGTATGTACTATTAGTACTAGTATTAGCAGTACTATTATGTACTAGTTGTGTATACTACTAGTACTAACACTACTAGTACTAGTACATACTAGTAGTAGTAGTGTTACTAGTACTAGTATGTACTAGTAGTGCTAATATTACTAGTAATACTTACTACTACTACAACCAGTACTTGTAGTACTAGTACTACTCGTCGTAGTACAAGTACTACTCGTTGTATTAAGTACTAATAGTAATACAGTATGTACTACTAGTAGAATTAGTACTTCTAGTACTAGTACTAATAGTACAAATATTATTACTAATACTACTAGTATTAGTACAAATACTACTAGTATGTACTTCTAGCACATACTAGTAGTACATGTAGAACTAGTTCTACTAGTACTACTAGTAGTATGTTCTACTAGTAATACGCGCACTACTCGTAGTAGTAGAAGTAATACAGGTACTACTCATAGTAGTACAAGTACTACTAGTGCTACTCGAAGTAGTAAGTACTACTAGTACCACTAGTACTACTAGTACATACTAGTACTAGTAAATCTAATAGTATAAGTATGTACTAGTAGTGCAAGTACTAATAGTACATACTACTAGTACATAATAGTACTACTAATACTAGTACTAGTAGTACATACTAGTATGTACTACTAGTAATACTAGTAGTAGCAGTAATACTAGTAGTAGTTATATTATGTGTTAGTACGGGTAGTATATATTAGTATGTACTTCTTGTCTATACTATTAGTACTACTAATATCTACTAGTAATATACTAGTAGTAGTTGTACTAGTACATGTACTTCTCATAGTAGTACATGTACTACTAGTACTACTTGTAATAACACGAGTACTACAAGTACTACTCGTAGTAGTAAGTACTACTAGTAATACTAGCACACTAGTACATACTACTACTACTATTAGTACATACTAGTATGTACTACTAATACTCCAAGTATGTATTCTAGTACATACTTGTAGTACATACTAGTAAGTACTATTAGTACTAGTATGTACTACTAGTAAAATTAGTACTTCTAGTACTAATACTACTAGTATTAGTACTAATACTACTAGTATTAGTACTAATACTACTAGTATTAGTACTAATACTACTAGTATGTACTGCTAGTACATACAAGTAGTACATGTAGAACTAGTTCTACTCGTACTACTAATAGTAATATGTACTACTAGTAATACCCGTACTACACGTTGTATTACTAGTACTACTCGTAGTATAACAAACTCTACTAGTACTACTCGTAGTAGTAAGTACTACTAGTAATACTAGCACTACTAGTACATACTAGTTCTAGTAAGACTAGTAGTACTAGAATGTACTAATAGTGCTTGTACTAGTATTACATACTACTAGTACACAATAGTACTACTAATCTTAGTACGAGTAGTGCATACTAGTATGTACCACTAGTAATACTAATACCAAAAGTAGTACTAGTAGTAGCAATATTATGTACTAGTACGGGTAGTATATATTAGTATGTACTACTTGTCTATACTTCTAGTACTACTAGTATGTATTAAAAATATGTACTAGTAGTAGTTGTACATGTACATACAAATAACACTACTACTAGTACATGTATTACTACTTCCAGTAGTTGTAGTACTCGTACAACTCGTAGTAGTATACGTACTACTAGTACTACTCGTAGTAGTACAAGTACTACTCGTAGTAGTAACTACTACTAATAATACTAGTACATAATACTACTACTAGTACATACTAGTATGTACTACTAATACTCCAAGTATGTATTCTAGTACATACTTGTAATACATACTAGTAAGTACTATTAGTACCAGTATGTACTACTAGTAGAATTAGTACTTCTAATACAAGTACTAATACTACTAGTATTACTACTAATACTACTTTTATGTACTGCTAGTACATATTAGTAGTAAGTACTACTAGTAGTAGTATGTACTGCTAGTAGTAGTATGTACTGCTAGTAGTAGTATGTACTGCTAGTAGTAGTATGTACTGCTAGTAGTAGTATGTACTGCTAGTAGTAGTATGTACTGCTAGTACATATTAGTAGTATGTACTACTAGTAGTAGTATGTACTACTAGTACTAGTATGTACTACTAGTACTAGTATGTACTACTATTAGTAGTATGTACTACTAGTACTAGTATGTACTACTAGTAGTAGTATGTACTACTATTAGTAGTATGTACTGCTAGTACTAGTATGTACTACTAGTAGTAGTATGTACTACTAGTAGTAGTATGTACTACTAGAAGTAGTATGTACTTCTAGTAATACTCGTACTACTCGTAATAATAAGTACTACTAGTAATACTAGCACTACTAGTACAAACTAGTATAATAGTGTTTCTAGTACTAGTTTGTACTAGTAGTGCTAGTACTAGTAGTACATACTACTAGTACGTAATAGTACTCTTAATACAAGTACTAGACGTACATACTAGTATGTACTACTAGTAATGCTAGTACTAGCAGTAGTACTAGTAGTAAGTAATATTAAGTACTAGTACAAGTAGTAATATTATGTACTTGTCTGTACAACTAGTACTACTTGTATGTACTAATAATATGTACTAGTAGTAGTTGTACTAGAACATACTACTAGTACTACTACTACTACATGTACTACTACTACCAGTAGTTGTAGTATTCGTACTACTCGTAGTAGCACAGGTACTACTAGTACTACTACTACTCGTAGTTGTACAGATACTATTCAGAATCTCCCATATCAAGTGATCTCCCGAATGAAGAAGTCTTTTGTACAGTGCTAACTCGACCGTGAGAAATGTACTTTGATCGATCCTTCCAGTCTGATAGAGGGGGTGCCGAAGTCGTGTTCCTGACTCCCGATGGTAGAATGATTCCTCTATCCTTGTCACTCACATAGGCATTTTCTCATAATGAGGCTGAATATCAAGCCCTCATAATCGGATTGGAGATGGCCCAAGAGGTAGACCTGAAGCAGTTGGACATCTTGAGAAACTCTGAGCTGGTCATCCGGTAACATAAGGGGATTTATGACACAAGTAAGGATACCCTCAAGCTTTATCATGACACAGCCAAATCTTATATGGCCTAGTTCGATTATTTCTCCCCAAGTCATATCCCTAGAAGGCTAAACTCGCAGGTCGATGCGCTCGCAAAGCTCGGGGCCACCATTCAATTGTCCTCACCAAGGCCCACACCTGTCTGGGTAAGAGAATGGAGGCATGTTGGCTTGAGAACTGATGTTGATGCAGATGATGAGAGAGATGTCTTCCCTGAATGCCCACCTTATCCATTCAGAGCACTCCTTGCAGCCAAGGATGTCATTAAGGTAGAGCGGGAAATGTCTTGAGGTAAAGAATCCAAGGTTGAGAAGCACAACCGGGAATGCTTCGACTCGATATGTGCAGAAGTTGAACAAGTGGAAGATTGGAAGGAGCCTATCATGAACTTCTTAAAGCATGGAAGGTTGCTTGAGGATCGGGCAGAACGCAACGGTATACGATGGATGTCTATCAAGTACACCCTTCTCGATGGGGATGTTCTCTTTCGCTGATCATTGACAGAATTCTCCTCAAATGCATTGATGCACAAGAAGCAAATAAAGTACTAGAAGAAGTGCATTCACATATCTACGAGCTATATCAGTACGGGCTTAAGCTCTGTGAGCGCATATGTAGACTTGAGTATTATTGGCCTTCAATGGTGGCTGATACCAAAACTATGCTAAAAGATGACAGGTGTGCCAAATGCACTCAAGCCTCATTCATCAGCCCCCAGAGACTCTCTACCCTACAGTGGCATCATGGCCCTTTTCTTAGTGGGGATTGGACATTATATGACCCATCCTCTTTCAGCCATGGGTTATGCCTTCATCCTAGTAGTGGCAGATTACTTTTCCAAGTGGGTTGAAATGGCCCCTCTCAAGACGGTTCCAGGGACCACTGGTTAGGTGCCTAGATCTCGCCCTTCAGATCCCTGGGGGAACGGACGGCTCACCTCTTGGGTTTTCGGGAAGACCCAGGATGTTCGTGAGATCGCTCTCTCAGGATCCTCATTCCAAAACGGGGGCAAGTGTTTCCAACTGGTGAGAGCGAAATTTCAAAGGAGACTTACTAGAGCTGACTCGTGTGGTCGCCCTCTTAAGTCACGAAGAAAGCCCCCCAGTAATGAAACTGGTTCGGAATCGCCTCCCTTGGCTCGTATTCTTCTTATTTCTTACTTTTTGCAATTACACACATTTATGGCAAAGGTTATGGGACAGGTGGGTCGGGCCTCACCCTTTTCCTCTTTTATGAACGTATGCAATCATGCCTATTCGAAAAGAAGAAAGAAAGACAGGGGGAGAGTAGAATTCGACCAAGCAAGAAAGTCAGGGCAGTGACTAGGCTGGTGGATAATTGACACAATGTGGTGGAAAAATGGGCTCGATAACTAAGACTGGCCAATGGGATCGCTACTAAACGTTATTACCGATATCGACTAGTTAGGCACGATGGTCGGTCTGTCATGGCAGTAAAGCAGGTCAAGTTAACCTAGAGCAACGACATTACGGCTAGACGATAGGACTGCCATGAGATGCTAACCTCAATCCCCCATGGTCGAACGAGAGAGCAAGAGAGGAATGGTTAAAGAGAAGAAGGGGATAAACGGAAGGAGAGAGAAGAAGGAAGACGAGATGCAGTCGGTGTTAGACATCACTGACTGTTTCAGGAGATGGGAGAGAGAGAGGAAGTAGTCAGTGCTAGGCTTCATCGAATGCGTCAGATGAGAAGAAAGGAAGGGCGCCATCTAGCAGTTAGTCTCACCAACTGACAAAAGAAGAGAGGGAAAATGAGTTGGTGCTAAGTCTTGCAGACTAATAGAAGAAGAGGGAGAAGACCAAGTGGTGATAGGCCTCACCGACTGGAAGAGAGAGAAAAGACAATCGGCACTAGGCCTCGTCGACTAGTAGAAGAAGGGAGAAGACCAACTGGTGCTAGGCCTCACCAACTATAGAGAGGAAAGACAACCAATGTTAGGCCTCACTGACTAGTAAAAGAAGAGAGAGAAAACCAACTAACGCTAGGTCTCACCGACTGATAGATAAAGAGAGAGAAGACCAACTAGCACTAGGTCTCGCCTACTGACAGAGGAAGAGGGAAGAAACCAACCGGCGTTAGGTCTCACCGATTGACAAAGGAAGGGAGAGGAAACCATCTGACACTAAGTCTCGCCGACTAATAAACGGAGAGAGAGAAGACCAACCGATGCTAGGTCTCGTCGACTGACAAAGGAAGGGAGAGGAAACCATCTGACACTAAGTCTCGCCGACTAATAGACGGACGGAGAGGAGACCAACCGACGTTAGGTCTTGTCGACTGTCAAAGGAAGAGAGAGAAAATCAACCGACGCTAAGTCTCACTGACTGACAGAGGAATAGGAAACCAACCGACATTAGGTCTCATCGACTGGTAAACGAAGCAGAAGAAGAACAAAGAGAAAGAGAGGAGAGAGAAAGAAGAGAGAGAGAGAAAGAATAAGAGAGAGAAAGGAGAGAGAGAGAAGAAAGAAAAAGAAGACAGAGAAAGAGAGAGAAGGAAGATAAAGAAGAGAGCAAAAGAGAGAGAGGGAGAAGAGGGAGAAAGAAGAGAGAAATAGAGAGAGGGGAGGAGAGAGAAAGTTACTTGCTCAAAAGATACGGATCATTTTCTACTCTCTCCTCTCTCTCTCTCTCCAAGACGTTCTCACTGGCTCAAGCAAGGAATCAAAATTTCTATTCAATCTTCTCAAAAATCAACTGAAGACCAAGGTTCTTTTTTGGGGGTGGGCATGTGTTCTTACAATGAGGCAGTGCCTGTTTATATAAAGTTGTGCCCAAACATGGGTGGATTGATCAAAATTAGATCTAATTGCTGAAAATTAAGATTTCATTGAATTAAAAGAAATTCTAAAAATGGGTGTAAAATGACTGTTTTGCCCCTGCTTAACAATGTGTGGAATTTCATAACAGTCCCATTGGCTTCCCGAGAACTTGTGTAATCTTCCGTGGCTGACTCAGGGTCGTTCTGATGCCCGTTTAATTGAAAGATTATTGTTTCTTATTAGGCTTAACATGACGATTGTTTGGATACCAACTTCGAGCCATGAATCATGTGATCATAAGACATCAAATTTGTTTCAATATTGGAAACTTCGGATATATAGTGTGGTCTTTTCTTAATATTTTTATGTGATTTCTTCGTCATAGCACACTAAGCATGTCATCGCGATCGAGCCCGAACGAAGATTTTGTTACTTTTGAGTTTTGGTCGGAATCTAGAATCCGATGACCGAAATTTCAGTAACTTCGTCGGCTTCGTGCATTGGACATTACGCACACAATGGAATTGGTTTTGCTTCGATCCGTTGTGCGAGTGTCGTGATTTGTTTCATCGAGCGAGGCGTGTTGCTGTTGAATTTTCTCTAACTTCTTCACAGATTAGCAACTTCTCTCTATCTTTTTTCCCTGCTCAGATACCGTCTTGGTACGTGCCACATATCAAATTGTTCGTCTTGATGAGACGAATACGCTCACCAAATTTGGGAGCTATCCGAATTGGAATGAGTGAGTTACGGGCCCTAAAATGTGACTACCCGTGACTGTAAAAACAGCCTCTACCAGTGACTGTAAAAACAGCCTCTACCCGTGACTGTAAAAACAGCCACCTTGAACAGTGTTTTGGTGCATGAGGGCATATGGGAATAGTGTGAGGCCTCTCTTATTTTAATGTTTTGCTCATATCTTTGTTTTGGAGTGTTTGATAAAGCCAAAACTTGGCGCAAGGGGGATTTCGACCTTGCCGGATCTAATGGAGATGGTCCCACAGTGCTTTGAGACATCCAAAATGTAGCTCTCGTTGTAGGGTCCGTTTCAGGGTGTTAGAGGCTAATTTTCTGAAAACTATTTCTCTGTGTTCACTACCTTAGACATGTCTGATAGTGATGAAACTTGGCAGGTGGTATTTTGAAGTGCTGATAACGATGTTGAGAAATTCTGGGGCTATTTTAAGACTGTCAAAAATTTTCCACTGTTTTGTAGGATTAATTGACCTGCTTCCTACCAAGGACCAAGGTGATGAAAAATACGTTCAAACAACTTGCCTCGCTGAATGTTGTGCTTCAAGAGAAGTGAGAAGGACATTCATTTGAAAATTTCCCCTCGGTTTTTACTTTCTCCCTTCCTAGCCAGAAGACCACGTGAACGCTTAGGAGATTCATGTAACGGTGTAACTAAGCTGCTCAGACATAGGGATTTGTTCGCAAGTTCATCCCTAGAGGCTTTAAGGGGAGAAGAGACTTTTTTGTGCCATTTGTTTGTTGCTACATCAGGATTTCTTTTAACAATCAGAGTACCACTATTGGTCTCGTCTACCAAGTCCAGTCAGGGGAAGGTTCTATTAGTCGATCCCGAAGCTCTGGTCGTGCCGGCTAGGCGAGCTAAAGTCTCTGACAGGTTTTACCCTGGCTTTGTCAGTTTTTGCCTTGGAAGGATGATCTTTGTCACCTAGCCTCATGGACAGAGGGGTCTATAATAGAAGAAGGGGAGGGCATGCACATTTCATGCATGGGGAGAAGGTCTGTAAGAGAAGAAAAAGGCATGCATACTCCATATATGGGGAGAAGGTCCCTAAGAGAAGAAGAAGTCATGCACACTCCATGCATGGGGAGAAGGTCCATAAGAGGAGAAGAAAGCATGCATACTCCATGCATAAAGAGATGAAGAAGCCATGCATACTCCATGCATGGGGAGAAGGTCCATAAGAGAAGAAGAAGGCATGCATACTACATGCATGGGGAGAAGGTCTATAATAGAAGAAGAAGTCATGCATACTCCATGCATAGGGAGAAGGTCCATAAGAGAAGAAGAAGGCATGCATACTCCATGCATGGGGAAAAGCTCCATAAGAGAAGAAGAAGGCATGCATACTCCATGCATGGGGAAAAGGTCCATAAGAGAAGAAGAAGGAATGCATACTCCATACATGGGGAGAAGGTCCATAAGAGAAGAAGGCATGCATACTCAATGGGAAGAAGGTCCATAAGAGAAGAAGAAGGCATGCATACTCCATGCATATGGAGAAGGTCCTTGTAGAAGGATAATGACTGAGCTATATTGTCACCTAGCCTTGAAGAAAGATGTCGACTAGGCTACCTATTTACCCATGACTGAAGAAGGATGTCGACTGGGCTACCTGTTCACCTAGGACTGAAGAAGAATGTCAGTTGGGCTACTTTTCAACTAGGACTAGAGAAAGACGTCGACCGGGCTACTTGTTCACTCAGGACTGGAGAAGGATGTCGACTAGGCTACTTCTTTACCCAGGACTGAATAAGGATGTCGAATGAGCTACTTATTCACCCAAGACTGGAGAAAGATGTCGACTAGGCTACTTATTCACCCAAGATTGGAGAAGGATGTCGACTGGGCTACCTATTCACCCAGCATTGAAGAAGGAATGAATGTCCAAGGATGATTTTAATGTCTACACCCTGTTGGACATCTTGACGATGAAGGGATTGTTGGCTGAAGTTAACTGTGGAAGCGAATGTTCGATCAACCTGTTTATTGGTCCAAGCGTCCTTTACAGATTTTCACTTGAACTTGGGAAGCGACGTCGTAGAGACAATTTTCACCAATATCTTTTTCTTTTTTTTTTCTTTTTAGTATTTTGGGGCTCTTTTACCGATGACCTTTCTGCCATGTCCACCCTTTTTGTCCATTTTTACTCACGATGCTCTTTCGGGTCTTCACCGTGCCCGTTTGTTTTTATTCACGAAACTCTTTTACTCATGGTTTCATAACCATGCCCGTTCATCATTTTTACTCATAGTGTTCCCTTGTTCAAGTATACACCATGCCCGTTATTTCTTTTCTCTTCTTTTTTTTTTTTATTGGGCATGTTTAAGGTCATGCCTCCGGGACCTGTTTAGAACAGTTTAATGTCATGCGGCCTAGACGTGCGTTATGGTTTAAGGTCATGCAGCTGGACCGTAATGTATGAAGGCCATGGAGTGAGTATGGTGGTGGTTTGGCTCACTTGGGGAGATGGCTCTAGGCTACCCACGAGAGATGGGTGATGTATGAAAGGTGAGTGGACGATGGTGACCCACTAACTCACAACAAGTATGGATGACATGATGGTTCTTCATTTTGTGAGCATGAGTGAGACTCACTAGGGAATGATGTAGGGTGATGAACTCATGAGGAGGTAATGAAGGTGATGCGCGTAAACTAATAAGTAGGTTAGGAAAGGCATGCGTGAAAGTGCATGTAAAGGCGTGTGCATGTATGTGGGGGCGAGTTTATGGTCATGCCTCTTGAACCTGGGTAACACATTTTATCATCATGTGACCAGGACGTGCACTATGGTTTTAAGGTCATATAGTTGGACCATGGTTATGCAATTTTAAAGTCATACAACTAGGACCATGCAGTTTAAGGTCCTGCAACTTGACCTCCGCTACAGTTTAAAGAACCATGGTGTCGTGCAGTTTAACATCATGCGACCAGGATGTAGACTATGGTTTAAGGTCATATTCTTTGAACCATGCAGTTTAAGGTCATGCAACTAGATCTCCACTACAATTTAAGGTCGTATAGTTTGGTCCATGGTTATGCAGTTTAAGGTCTCATAGCAAGGACCATAGTTATGCAGTTTAAAGTCATACAACTAGGACCATGCAGTTTAAGGTCGTGCAACTAGACCTTCGCTATAGTTTAAGGTCGCATAGTTTAGACCATGGAGTTTAGGGTCGTGCGTCTAGACCAGGGCTGTGCAGTTTAGGGTCATGCAGCACGAACCATTGTGTGGATCGCTATGTAAGTGGAGCTCCAAGGGGAATATTGTGGACGGTAATCTGACTCCCTAGGGATAACATGGCTAGGACCATTCACAAATTGAGGGCTAGGTGGAAATGGTGATCTCATGAAGGATGACTAGCAGAAGTGGACCTTGCTGTGGTTTTTAAGGGGGTGAGGCACTCTCTGGGGTGAAGGATGAGACTTTATGACCAGTAACCTGACTCCTTGGGGATAAGGTAGTTTAGTGTGAAGCTAACCCACTGGGTATTGAGGTGGTGAGAATGACCCTAATTTCATTGAGGATGATGGGCCGCAGTATGGGTGTTACTCCTAGTGAGATGAGGGACAACTCATGACTTCATTGGAGAGGTCACAATTTAGATGCAACGGCCTGGGTCCAAGTCCACTATGGATAGTGGTATGGCATACACTACTTGAAATATGGTTGGTACCATGTGTAGCATTGATGGTTTGTTGTGAATTTTCAATCGACGTTGAGCTCTCACAACACAACCAGCACTGAGTTTTATCACAACTGGTGCTGTTCAGCTAGCATTGTGAATGACCTGTGATATTATCGGAAGTCAACTGGCAGTGTGTTGACCGATGCTAGGGTCGTTTTGGAGACACACCCAGCGCTAAGTCAATCGGTGCTAAGGTTGTGTTTGGAAACACACTCGACGCTAAGTCAACTAATGGTATGGTTGTTTGGAAATTCGCCCGGCGTTGCGTCAACCGACGTTGGGGATGGATTTGGAAACATGCTCAGCACTAGGTCAACTGGCGCTAGGGTTGTTTTGGAAATTCACCTAGCGTTGCGTATGCCATATCACACCCTACCCGGTGTGATTCTAGTAAAGTCCAGGCTAAAAAGATAGGTGGGAAGGTTTTTCCAGTGAGTTTTTAGTCGTGTGGGAGCAATTCCGGGGGAAGACAAACGACCATGCAAGGTGGGTTGTACAGCTGCAAGAGGTGAACCGTCGTGGGGAAGGCGTACGGTTGCTGGAGGTGAGCCGTTATCCTTGAAAATCGCATGACCATTAAGGAGGTGCAAAAATTTAAGTTTTGAAAATGAGGAGTCTCGGAAGGTAAACAGCTGTGATAGGGTGGGTGCTAATAGGCATGCAGCCGGCGCTATGGTAATCGACGTTGATGGTTTGGAGTGCTGACTCAACTACTGTTTCCCTCAAGAAAGGCAACGGCATTAAGGGTTAGGAGAACAATCGGTGCTGGCCTTTGGAGAATGCAATTGGTGCTGGCTTCAATCGGTGCTCCACAACACATGTGGCTTATCACGATGCAAAGAAAGACGCTCGCATATGGTGGGTAAGTCACATGCGGGGTTTGCAGCGCTTGGCGATGAGCCACGTACGATGATGTTCATGGGCTGGAAAAAGGTAGCGAAGGAGGAGGCATGGCTTGTGGTACTTATTGCAAGCCAAATCCTCCAAGACAACAGCGAGGTCCATGCTGTTAATAGGGTGTGCTTCTCATCATTGGCCAGCTCGTTGCCAGGGCAGTCCACCTTGTATGTTTGATATACATGTCGAATGAATCCTATGTCGCATGTTTGATTTATAGGTCAGATGAGGTATCTGGCTTATATGTTTAACATACACGTCAGATGGACTGAGGCTATCTTCATGGAGTGGCTCTGCTTTGTCTTCTGGCCTGTAACCATCCTCTTACTCATCAGATGATTTAAAGCTAACCCTCCAAGTGGTTTTGCTTCTTCTTCATGAAGAGGGCCTCTCTTTCATGGGTTTACTTCTTCCTCAACCGAAGGGCTTTTGTTTTGGCCTGTAATCATCCTCTTACTCTCAGATGCAAGAGCAAAAGCACTAGTTTTGGTTTGTAACCGTCCTCTTATCCTCAGATGCAAGAGACTTGTAACCTCTCTAATAATGGGTTCTTGTAACTTGTAACTCATTTTTACTGCAATATAAAGAAAAAATTTAGCAATTTGTTTGGACTATCTTGCTTGTTTTCGTGTTGAGTCCCTTTCTTTTGAATACGCATTATGGATAGTACTTATTTAGGTATCGCCCGTTGATAGGGGGCATCATCTCTTCTCCACCAGGATGTTCTAGTATGTAGGCCCCATTGGGCGAGACCTTTTTTACTATAAAGGGACTTCCCACTTAGGCTCAAACTTCCCTTTATGTCGGCCATGCATAACATAGGCCTCTTGATGGCTAAGACTAAATCACCACTGGCGAATGAGTGAATCTTAACATACTTGTCAAAAGCCCTCTTCATTCTCCCTTGGTTGAGTTCAAGGTTCATTTGAGCCTCTAGCCTCTTTCCATCGAGTGCATCCAAATGCTAGAGCTTGACTCTCTCATCTTCGGTTAGTCCCTAGTGAATAACGACTCGCAATGAGGGGATTTGTATTTCGAGAGGTAAAATTGCTTCACCCCCATAGACCAGAGAATAAGGAGTGGAATCGGTAGCATTTCGTATAGTAGTGCGATAAGCCCACAGTGCTTCGGGAAGCTACTCATGTCAGTTCTTCCTTGTTTTTTATATTGACTTTCTTATAACATTGCATAGAGTCTTATTGAAAGCCTCAGCTAATCCATTTGCCCGAGGGTGGTACATAGTCTAGTACCTCCAATCGAAACCAAACTGGTTAACTAGGTGATCAATGTGATGACTCCTAAATTGAGGGCCATTGTCAGATATGATCCGGTCGGGCACTTCGAAGTAGCATATGATATGATGCCAAACAAAGTAGGTCACCGCTGTCCCAGGAACTTGCTTAAGGGGAACCGCTCAGCCCACTTAGAGAAATAATTTGTTCCAGCTAGGATGAAAACATGACACATTGCGAAAGGGGGGTTAATGGGCCCTACGATATTCATACCCCATTGTGAGAAGGGCCATGACGTAATCGTAAGGTGTAAGGGCCCTAAAGGCTGGTGAACCAGGGTGGAGTGTATTTGGCATATCTGGCACCTTTTAGCGTAGCTTAAGGAATCGACGATCATAGAAGGCCAATAGTATCCTAACTTGCGTATTCGTTCATAGAGCTTAGGAATGGACTAGTGCATCCCACAAATGCCTGAGTGGATTTCTTCTAACACCTTATTTACCTCTTGGATGTCGACACATTTGAGAAGAATACCGTCAAATGATCGTCTAAAGAGAACAACACCTTCGAGGAGGGTATACTTGGTGGACATTCGACGTATACTGTTACGTTCAGCACGATCTTCCGGGAGCCTGCCATGTTTTAGGAAACTAGTAATGGGGTCTCTCATATCTTCGACCTGCTCAATTTTTGCACATATCGGGTCAAAGAATTGTGGTTCTTGATTTCGACCCTTAGCACCATGACTCTATGCTATTTCTTGTTCGGTCTTGATTACTTCTTTGGCTGATAGAAGTGCTCCATATTGATAAGGAGGACACTCGAAGAAGATATGTCTCTCATCGTCCGCATCAACTTCAGTTCTTAGCTTGATGTGTCTCCATTATGCCACCCAAACAAGCATGGGTCCTGGTGAGGACAACTGAAATGTAGCTCCGAGTTTTACAAGTGCATCAACCTGCAAATTTAGCCTCTTGGGGATGTCACTCAGGGATACGTCTTCGAATATACAATTTTGCAGTATCGTGATAAGGCTTGAGGGTGTCTTTTCTTACATCTTAAATCCCTTTGAGCTGTCAGATAACCAACTCAAAGTCATCGTAGATCTTGAGCTTCTCCAAGTCGAGATCGAAAGCTATCTCGAGCCCGATTATAAGGGCCTAATATTCTGCTTCATTATGAGAACCGGCTTGAGCAAGAGAGGAAGAAAGTGGAAGTATTCCTCCTGTAGGAGTCAAGATACTACTCTGATGCCTCCTTGTTCTTATTGAAAGGATCCGTCAAAGTATAATTCCCACACAAGAGCAAGGTCAGCACAGAATGCTTCTTCATCAGGGAGGTTGCTTGATAGAGGAGATTCGGCCAGCATAGGGTGTGCTGCTATAAATTCAGCCAAAGCCTGGCCCTTGATGGCCTTTTGTGGGACATATGTGATGTCAAACTCCAGCAATAATGGCTACTTGACAAGGCATCCTGACAAATATGGACGTGTCATGAGAAATCTTACAGGATCGGCTTTTGATATAAGTTTCACTTCATGACCAAGCAAGTAATGGTAGAGTTTTTGTGCTGCAAAGATCAGGGCCAGACACATCTTCTCAATAGGGGGATAGTTCCTCTCGGCTCCTTGCATCCTACAGCTGAGGTAATATAACGCAGTCTCCTTTCCCTCTTCATTGTTTTGTGCCAACAATCCTCCTAGTGACTCGTAAGGAGCAGTCACATACAGAATGAGGGGTTTCCCCAATACTGCTGTAGAGAGCACTGGAGGGTTGAGCACATAAAGTTTGATGTCGTCAAGGGCTGCCTGATTGCTTTATCCCAGATGAATGGGGTATCTTTCTTTAGCAGATGTGCAAAGGGTTTACAACGACTTGAGAGGTTCGAGATGAACCTGGGAATGTATGCCAGTTGCCCTTGAAGAGAGTGCAGTTCTCGAAGTATAGTGGGTGACATCATTTCTTGGATTGCCTTGATCTTAACCGGCTCAACTTCAAGCCTTCGATGTCTGAAGATGAACCCCAAGAATTTTCTGGAGCGCATGCCAAAAGTGCATTTCAGTGGGTTCATTTTAAGTTGATGAATATGTAGTTGCTCAAATACTTTTTCAAGGTCCTTCATGTGAGCATCCTTCTCTTCAGATTTTACCACCAAGTCATAGTTGAATGTCCACCACAGTGAAGCGATGGGGAGTGAGGGACCTTCAAGTCCCTCCTCACATCGGTCCAGGTTAAGACTTGGGAGCTAAACAAGGGTCTTTGCTCAAGAGGATGGTCGGTACCGAAGTTGAAGGACCTTGTTCCCTATGGACACTCCCGAATAAAGGGATACCAAAATCCCCGATCCAGTGAAATGGGTTACAAAACCCAGCAGCCATAAGTGAATGTGAAAAGATGATGAAAGTAGATAAAGAAGAAACTAGCCAAACAAGAACGATCCGACTAAGGGGTAGTAAGTCCCCAATGGACTTGCCAAGCTAGTTAGGTGCCTCGATCTCGCCCTCTGGATCCCTGGGGGATAGGGTGGCTGACGTCTCAGGTTTCGGGGAAGGCCCAGGACATTCGTAAAATGCTCTCTCGGGAACCTTATTAAAAAACGGGGGCAGGTGTTACCAACCAGTGAGAGAGGAATTTAAAAGGTGGGTTCGGGACTTACTCAGGCTGACTCGCGTGAATGCCCTCTTAGATCACAAAGAAAGTCCCCCAATAATGAAACTGGCTCGGAATTGCCTCCCTTGGCTCATAGTCTTCCTATTTTCATCTTTCTGCAATCACACACATATATGGCAAAGATTATGGGACAAGTGGCTCAGGCCTCACCCTTTTCCTCTTTTATGAACGTATGCAAGCACACGTATTCAAAAAGAAGAAAGAAAGACGGGAGAGAAGGATTCGATAAAGCAAGAAGGTCAGGACCGTGACTAGGCTGGTAAGTAATTGACATAACATGGTGGTGAAACGAGCTCGGTAACTAAGACCAGCTCACGGGATCGCTACTAAATGTTATTATCGATATCGACTAGCTAGGCACGATGGTCAGTCTGTAGTGACAGTAAAGCGAGCCAAGCGAACCTGATGCAACAACATTACGGCTAGATGATAAGACTACCATGAGATGCTAACCTCAATCCCTCTTAATCAAACGCGAGAGCAACAGAGGAATGGTTAAAGAGAAAAAGGGGATAGACGGAAGGAGAGAGAAGAAGGAAGAGGAGATGCAGTCGGTGCTTGTCTGTTTCAGGATATGGGAGAGAGAGGAAGCAGTCAGCACTAGGCTTCACTAACTGTGTCAGATGAGAAAGAGGAAGGGAGCCAACTGGCCCTTAATCTCCCCAACTGACAGAAGAAGAGAGGCAAAACCAGTTGGAGTTAGGTCTCGCCGACTGATAGAAGAAGAGGGAGAAGACCAACCATCATTAGGCCTCGCCAACTGATAGAGAGAGAAAAGACAACAGGTGCTAGGCCTCGTCGACTGGTAGAAGAAGAGAGAAGACCAACTGGTGCTAGGCATCGTCAACTGTTAGAGAAAGAAAAGAAAACTGACACGAGGCCTTATCGACTGGTAGAAGAAGAGAGAGAAAACCAACTGGCTCTAGGTCTCGTCGATTGATATACGAAGAGAGAGGAGACCAACCGACGCTAAGTCTCGCCTGACTGATAGAGAAAGAGAGAGCAAACCAACCAGCGCTAGGTCTCGTCTACTGATAGAGGAAGAGAGAGGAAACCAATCGACGCTAAGTATCACCGATTGATACATGAAGAGAGGGGAGACCAACCGACCCTAGGTCTCGTCAACTGATAGAGGAAGAGAGAGGAAACCAATCGATGTTAAGTTCACCGATTGATAGATGAAGAGAGAGGAGAGCAACCAACGCTAGGTCTCACCAATTGACAGAAGAAGAGATAGAAAACCAACCGGTGTTAGGTCTTGCCAATTGACAGAGGAAAAGAGAGAAAACCAACCTGCACTAGGTCTTGCCAACTGGTAGACGAAGAGGAAGAAAAAGAGAGAGAAAGAAAGAAGAGAGAGAAAGAAGAGAGACAAAGAGAGAGAAGAAGAGAGAGAAAGGAGAGAGAAAGAGAGAAGAAAGAAAAAGAAGAGAGAGAAAGAGAGAGGGAGAAGAGAGAGAAAGAAGAGAGAAGAAAGAGAGAGAGAAAGTTGCCTGCTCGAAGGGTACATGCCCTTTTCTTCTCTCTCCTCTCTCTCTCTCTAAGACATACTCATAGGCTCAAGTAACGAATTGAAATTTCTATTCAATCTTCTAAAAAATCAACTGAAGGCAAGGCTATTTTTGAGGGTGGGCGTGTGTGTTTTTACAATGAGGCAGTGCCTGTTTATATACAGTTGTGCTCAAACATGGGTGGATTGATCAAAATTAGACTTAATTGCTGAAAATTAAGATTTAATTGATTTAAAAAATTCTAAAAATGGGTGAAAAAGGATTGTTTTGCTCCTGCCTAACAATGTGTGGAATTTCAAAACAGTCCATATGGCTGTCCTAGGACTTACGTGATCTTCCATGGCTGACCCGGGGTTGTTCTGATGCCCGTTTAATCAAAAAATTATTGTTTCTTATAGGGCATGACATGGTGATTGTTTTGATAGCAACTTCTAGCC
The DNA here is from genome assembly GCF_054954075.1 of Amborella trichopoda. NCBI lineage: Eukaryota > Viridiplantae > Streptophyta > Magnoliopsida > Amborellales > Amborellaceae > Amborella > Amborella trichopoda. The sequence continues at coordinate 26,280,270 of NC_142344.1, forward strand.
ATGAATCATGTTTTTGAGTTATGATCATGAGACTTTAAATTTGTTTGAATCTTGGGGAAACTTCGGATCGATAGTGTGGTCTTTCCTTAATGTTTTTCTGTGATTTATTCATCGTAGCACATTAAGCATGACATCACGTTCATGTGGCAACAAGCAGAACGTGATTTGGAGCTCGAACGAAGATTTTGTGACTTGTAAGTTTTGGCCAGAATCTGGAATCCAGTGGCTGAAATTTCAGTAACTTCGTTGGCTTCGTGCATTGGACCTTACGCACATAATGGAATTGGTTTTGCGTCGATCCGTTGCATGAGCGTCATGATTTGGTTCATCGAGCGAGGCGTGTCGCTGCTGAATTTTTTGCAACTTCCTCATGGATCGACAACTCTCTCTAGCTTTTCTCCCTGCTTGGATACCGTCTTGGGGCGTGCCACATATCGAATTGTTCGTCTTGATGAGACGAGTACGCTCTCCAAATTTGAGATCGAGCCGACTTGGAATGAGTGAGTTACAGGCCCCGAAAGTGACTGCCCGTGACTATAAAAACAGTCACCTTTAATGGTGTTTTGGTGCAGTGAGGTCATACAGGAATAGTGTGCGGCCTCTCCCGTTTTAATGTTTTGCTCATATATTTGTTCTAGAGTGTCTGATCAAGCCAAAACTTGGCCGATGGGGATTTTCGACCATGGCGGATCCAATGGCAGTGTTCTCACAATGATTTGAGATATCAAAAATGTAGTTTCAGTTATGGGGTCCATTTCAGAGTGCTAGAGGCTAATTTTCTGAAAACTGTTTCTTTGTGTTCACTACCTTAGACATGCCTGATCGTGATGAAACTTGACAGGTGGTCTTTTGAAGTGCTGATGACTCTTGAGCAATTTTAGGGCCATTCTGAGATTGCCGAGAATTTTCCACTGTTTTGTAGGCTTATTGACCTGCTTCCTACCAAGGACTGAGGTGATGAAAAATACGTTCAAATAACTACTATGGAAAACTTCATGTGTCACCACATCATATACCGATTCAGGGTTCCGGACCAAATAATCTCTAATAATGGCCCTCAGTTCAGAAGCCATCACATTGATCACCTAGTTAACTAGTTCAATTTTGAGTGGAAGTACTCGACCATGTACCATCCTCAAGCCAATGGTTTACCTAAGGAGTTCAATAAAACCCTGTGCGGGGTGCTCCAGAAGTCAGTTTTGAAGTCACAGAGGAACTAGCATGAGAAGTTGCTTGAAGCTCTGTGGGCCTATCTCACCACCACTCAGAATGCTACAAATTCTACTCCTTATTCCCTGGTCTATCGAGGTGAGGCAGTTTTACCCCTCAAGGTTCAACTACCCTCACTCCATGTCGCTATACATCAAGGACTAACTGAAGATGAGAGAGTCAAGCTTCAATATCAGGAATCGGATGCTCTTGATGAAAAGAGGCTAGAGGCCCAGCAAAACCTTGTGCTCACTCAAGGGAGAATGAAGAGAGCCTTTGACAAGTCTGTCAAGGTTCGCTCATTCGCTAATGGGGATCAAGTCTTAATAGTCAAGAGACTGATTTTCATGTATGGACCCCACAAAGGAAAGTTCGAACCCAAGTGGGAAGGTTCCTTCATAGTAAAAAAGGTCACACCAAACGGGGCCTATATATTAACAAACTCTAATGGAGAAGAGGTAATGCCCCTATCAATGGGCGATATCTAAAGAAGTACCATCCCTGATGTGCTCTTAAAATGCAGTGCATGCAGTAAAAAGAATGAAATAGAAAAGAAAAATAGCAACCCAACTCAAAAGAAATCATTTCTTTTATTGCAAAAGCACATTATCAGGGAGGTTACAGATATATTATCAATAGTTGCTCTTGCTTCAGATGAAAAGAGGATGTGCACGCTGAAGTCCTTCTCTTGCGTATGAGAAGGACCAATAATTTTCTAGTCAGCTTCAATTCATCTGATGAAGTATGGCTGGTTTCCAAGAGAGGGAAGAAGTACTTTAATAGAGTCTATCAGACATACAAAGTGAACTTCCCTGATAAGGAGCTGGCCTATGATGAATGTTATTCCTCAAGACAACATGGACTTCACTGTTGTGTTGGAAGACTTGGCTTCCAAACAGACCACAGTGACTGGGCCTTCTCATTTGCCATCACTCTTGGCCCCCACAAGGGATCGACGTCCATGGTCATCGTAGCGCGCAACTCAATACCGTGCTTGATCATCATCGCGCATGGCTCAGCTCCGCAAGTGACCACTACCGCAAGCAACTCAACGCCGCGTGCTACCATCACAGTGGGCTGTCCAATGCGACATGTGACTTTGGCCGCGAGAGGCATACTACCGAGCATGGCTGTCACCAAGCATAGCTTAGCACCATGTAAGGCAACACTTCATGACACTTAATGCCATGCATGCCCTTGTGGTGCCCCAGTTCCCATCGTCCCCAATTCCAAGGGGGCATTTAATGTTTCTCCCCTCCTCAGTTTCCCCAACCGTCGCTCTTTAATGACGGTCCACCTTCCCTTGACTTTCCACCTCTTGATGACTACAGTCTTTATGACTCTTTGGATTCCCACATGTGTTTCTTCTTTTTGCTGGAAACTCTCCTCCATCCACCTGGAACCGCCCTTCTGACCCTGTTCTTTCCCCTCAACGGTAGCCTAGGAATATCAAAAAACCACTAGAATCTCTATAGAAGCTCCCCTGTGACCCTGCAGGGTTTCCTTCTCCCTTCTGCACACTTCTCCACTCATTAAAAAATTGCAGAGCTTCTGGCATAACCACTGTTCAACCTCCATTCTCCCTGACAATAATCACAAGGTCGTCGAGAGATCATTGTTACCCATGTGCATGTGCCAGCAGTCCCTGTTTTCTCCTTTGGTGTCCCCGAGGCCTCTGTAACCTTTTGATAACTACAAGACTACCAGGAAATCATCGAGAATTCCCGAGATTAGTCGGTGACCCTTGGTTTGCCTCTCTCCTTCTTCGCAGTGCCCTGGAGCTCGTTGAAGCTCCTCTGCAATGCCTGCAACTCCGCCAAGCTCCATGTTCCTTGCTCGAGGGGCCTTGGCACTTTATCAAAATGTTCGCAAGAACTCTGTAAAGATTCACGATTTGCTGAAGTTCACCGGAGACATCGTAAACGACTGGGCACGGTGGCCTGGCTGGAGGTTTCTTGCCTAAAGTCTCTTGACGGAAGCTCTCATTCTTTAAAAATCTCTTCACTATTTTATTGAAGGTAAAGCAGTAAAATGGGGTTTTACCCCCTTTTATAGACAAGGGTTACACAAAGTGCCCCCCACAAGCTCAATATGATGCTCTAGTCCTCGTCTTCAAATGGCGATGAGACTAAGCTGTGGGGAGGGTCAAACCCGAGGCCCAAATGAGAGTCGCTGCCGCCGGTGCCTCATGAACCTACTGCCGTCTGTGACTATCCCTATGCCTTAACGCCGCCCTACGTGTCCTCCAAATACTAACATCGTGTGTATTACTAAGCATATCGTCATCTGTGCTCCACGACACCTAGAGTCATGCGCCTCATCAACTTATCGTTGTGAGTCGCTCTTCTCAATAGCATGTGCCCCATCCAACTTATCGTCGTTCATTATCCTTCTCAAGATCAACATCGTGTGTCCTTTAGGTGCTAACGCCGCACACTTTATTAGAGGCTTAACGTCGTGCAGTTCACCGTAGGTCTAATGATGTGCGCATCATCCCCAGGCTTAACACCGGGTACGTCATTCAAAACCTAGCGTCTCGTGCATGCTATGGCACTGCCGTCTGTGGAATTTTTCTCATTATTCCAGTGGAGCTACACCCAAATATTATGACATGACCACTATTATGCATCCCCAGGGAGTCCATTCCGTACACGAATGTCATCATATCCTCAAGGAATCAAGTCTTCAGTTATGGCTTTGTTCCCCATGGAGTCACATTGCCTTACCACATTATGGTCTAGGTGCATGACCCTAAACTGTATGGTCCAAACTATATGACCTTAAACTGTAGTGGAAGTCTAGTTGCATGACCTTAAACTGCATGGTCCTAACCGCATGACTACGTAGCCATGGTCCAAACTATACGGCCTTAAGCTGTAGCGGAGGTCTAGTTGCACGACCTTAAACTGCATGGTCCTACTCTCATGACTTTAAACTGCATAGCCATGGTCTGAGCAACAAGACCTTAAAGTTGTAACGCACGTCCCTATAGCAAGACATTAAAAGGCACGAAAAATAGTCCATTCGCATGACTTTAAACTGTGAAATGGATGCATCTCTTCACTAGGTGTATTCCATCACTATCCCCAATGGGGTTGCACCTATGCTCTGGCTTGTCATTCTCAGCAGAGTTACATGCATACCATTGCTCATTATCCCCATGGAGCTTTATTGGACTAAATAATCCTCAAAGGATTCTCATCATTAATAGTCCAAACTATATGACCTTAAACTGTAGTGAAGGTCTAGTTGCACGACCTTAAACTGCATGGTTCTAGCCGCATGACTTCAAACTGCGTAGTCATGATCCACACTGTATGACCTTAAACTGTAGCGGAGGTCTAATTGTATGACCTTAAACTGCATGGTCCATCTGTATGACTCAAAACTATAGTCACGTCGGAGCTGCATGATGTTAAAAGGCTTTGCACAAGGGCAGACTTTAACATGCTTCCAAACATGACCAAATTCCCTGTGGATCCATTTCCCTCGACAACATTCATCATTCCCTAGTGAGTTTCACCCATGCTCACAAAATGGCAAATTGTTCCACCACCCATACTTGCTACCAGCCAATGGGTCACTACTATCCACCATATATACCAACATCATCCACTCCCACCATGGTCCCGTTGTATGACCCTAAACTATAGTACATGTCCAGGTTATGCGACGTTAAACTGTTTTCAGAAGGTCCTAGGGGCATGACCTCTGACATGCCCCCACGAAAAAAAAGAGAGAGATAGACATGACGAAAACCCACAAGGGCATCATGAGTAAAAATGTTAAAAAAAAAGAGATTAAAAGTGGATGGGTACGGTCATGAAAGCGTGAGTAAAAATGTCAAAAAATAAAACTCGGGTAAAGTGAAAACCTAAAAGGGCGTCGTGCGCAAAAAGGATGAAAAGGGGTGGACATAGCCTCAACGTCATGGATAAAAGAGACCAAAAATAAAGGAGGTTGGTGAAAACCATCTTTACACTCCACTTCCCCAGTCCAGGTAAAAACCCACAAAGGGTTGATGCAGCATCACAGCCTCAACCGACACCCAATTGCCAAACTGGCATATTTCTTGCTAACGAGGTTCACACAAAATCCTCAGTTGTCATAATCCAATCACAACACAAGATGGCTCACCCGAGAGTGAGAGCCTCACAAGATCTCCCAAAACTCCAAAACAAGAAGAGTCCTTGAGGGTGAAGACGATGACCGAAAAATCCTTCCAAAAACAAAAAGAGTCCTTGAGGGTGAGAACAATGAACAAGAGATCCCTTAAAATAAAAAAGAGTTCTCGAGGGTGAGGACAATGAACAAAAGATCCCCCAAAATAAAAAAGAGTCCCCAAGGGTGAAGACGATGGATAAAAGATCCCTCAAAATCAAAGAGAATCCATAGGGTGAGGACAATGACCACAAGATCCCTCAAAAACACAAAATAGCCCTCAGGGGTACCGTCCGATAGGGTGATGACTGTAAATGCCAATCTCTCCATGTTGCAAAGTCGTTTGATGGCGTGAAGACATTAAAAACTAATCCCTATAGTCTCGTGAGGGTGAGGACCGCGACAAGATCCCTCGAAGTCTCTTCTCCCCCAAAGTCTCCATGGATGGATCTACAACAAAGGCATCCAAATGTCTGAGCATCTAGTTACAGCATTGCATAGATTTCTCTTCGACGTTCACATGGTCCTGTGGCTAAGAAGAAAAAAGAAATAAAGCCAACGAAAATTTTTTGAATGTTGTCCTTCTTGCTTCTCTCGAAGCACAAAATTTGATGGGGCATACTGTTCGAAGACATTTTTGAACACCATGGGTCCCCTATGCGAAATAAAAGAGAAGTCAGTCAATAAAGCTTGACAAATAATGGGAATTTTAACAGTCTCAAAATGGCCCCAAAACTAGTCAAGATTTTCATAAGGACTCCGAAAAGCCTCCTGCCAAGTTTTGTCACATTCCGACATTTCAAAGGCAGTGCAGACTGAGAAACAGTTTCAGCAGAATCAGCCTCTAGCATCTTGAAATGGACCTCTATAACTAGAACCCTACTTTTAGGACATCAAATGCCCGTCGAACTACCACCATTAGATCCGGCATGGTTGAAAACCCCTAAAGGTCAAATTTCAACTTAAACAGACACTCCAGGAAGAAGTTATGGGTAAAAGACCGAAACAGGAGAAGCAACACACTATTCCCATGTGGCCACTTGGCAACTAAACCCATTAAAGCACAGTCACGAACAGTGAACTTGTGATGTCTATATGTCCCTCATTTGAGATCGAATCGTGTTCAAATTTGTTAGAGCTTGTTCGCCTCGTCGAAACGAGCATTTTGATATGTGGCACGACCCGTGACGATGTTGGAGCAGGGATAAAAGCTAAAGAGAAGTTCATGATTCGAAGCTACAAGTTGCAGAAAATCTGTTGGATCTCCACTCACTCGAGCGGCCATATCACAGTGCCCGTGAGCTCGATCGACACGAGACCAGTTGCATCACATGCGTAAGGTTTGTGGCTATTGTTGGTCTAAACCCCGCGCGTGATGAACGGTCGGATTCATAGATGATTCAATTGATGTCACTACTGATTTCGGTAACCAAAATCCTAAATTCTGGCCAAAATTTCAAGACTGTCAAATCTTCATTCGGGCACCAAATTGCGTCTCGTTTGTCATAACGCGATCGTGGTAACATGCTCAATGCAATTCAGCTAAGAAATCGAAAAAAACATCAAGATGAAGAAGATGCACTTTCAATCAAAATTTTCAAGATCTATTCAAATTTCATGTTACGTGATCATGCCTTTAAAGTGTGATTCGTGGCTTAATATTGTTATCAAAATGATCGTAGCATCGAGCTCTATGCAATGGAAATCATCTTTTGTTCATTCGGATGCTGGATCGTCAATGAATCATCCGAGAAGAATCAAGAACGTCCTTAGTTCTCAATAGGGACTATTTTGGAATTTCCCCAATTGTTAGGCAGGGGCAAATCAGTCATTTTTTGCCCTATTTTCTTATTATTTTTAATTCAAATAAACCTTAATTATCATCAATTAGATTTAGTTTTGGTAATCCACCCACGTTTTAGCCCTAATCTTTAAATAGACGCTACCTCTCATTGAGAAAAAGGGTTGGAAAAATCGTTGTACAAAGGATTCAACTTTTGATCAATAAAAATTATAGCTTTCTTCTTGAGTTCCCTTGAGCACGTCTTGGACAGAGAGAGGGGAGTGAAATTTTGAGCGGTATGCCTCCTATCTTCAAGGTATTTTCTCTCTCTTCCCTTATTCTCTCTCTTCAGTTTTCTTTTTCTCTCTCTTCTTCTCTTTCTTCTTCTTCGTCTGTATTCTTCTTTTCTACTGAGTTTTTCTCAAAGGCCATGCACGGCAGTGGAAGTGCCATGCATGCCTCTTTCTTCCTTCTCTCTTCATTCTTCTCTTTCCCCCAACATAGTTCAGGCGTGGCATCAGTCGTTGTTGTGTGTAGCGCCATCTGAAGGAGCACACGGTGAGTCAGACTATACCCCAGCGGCGAGTTGGCCTCTTGTTTTGGTTCCAAGATTGGTGTCACCGGTGGCGATGCATTGCCCACCGCAGACTATCTCTCTTTCTTATCACGGGTCGTAGATGACACGGTTCATTACCGTCTGCATGCGTGTCTTCGGCATCCTGTGCAAGAACAGATTGTGATAGTTATCGCCGTTTGCAGACATGTTTTCAATGCCCCTTGCCTATCGCAGACGGCGATGCTTATCACCGTTCATGGAGGTCTCACCCATGCTTTGCGTCTATCACAGATGGTCAAGCTTCCCGTTGTCCACAGGGCTCTCTTTTGTGCCTTGTGCCTATCGCAGACGGTGATGCTTATCGCCGCTCGTGGGGGTCTCACTCGTGCTTCACGTCTATCACAGACGGTGATTCTTACTGCTTCCCATGGGCCCCTCTTTTGTGCTCTGTATTTATCGCAGACAGCGATACCTATCGCCACCCCCGAAGGGTCGTTGCTGCCTTCTCGTGTCACCAACGGTGATGTCCAATGCCGTCTGTAGTTCACCGCTCACCCCCTCCGCTGCAAGCAGTAGTGTCCAGCACCGTCCAAGAGCCACGACACTGTTACTCCCTGGCTGCGGGTGGCGATGCCTAATGCCACTGGGACCTTCTTACTCCTTCGCCTCATGTCTTATCTTCGCTCTATTCTCTTGTCTTTTCTTTTCTTCTCACTTGACTAAAGGATAGACTCAGTCTAGTACTGTCATGACAGTCGAGCAGTATTGTCGTGGTGCTAGTTAAAAGTACCATGCCCGTCTTGCTGCCACACCAGATTAGGACGATCATATTGGCCTTGGTTTTGAGTAGTATTGCCATCGCACCTGTTTGAGTTATCGTGCCCGTCTTGCTACCACTCATAGTCAATCACTGTACTGGTTGAGCTATCCTGCTAGTCTCGTTCCCTTGTCAAGTCCTCTTTTCTTTTCTCCCCTTATTCAAATCCTCTTCTTCATCACCCTTAATGCGCATCTTCTCTTCCATCTGAATGTGCACATCTGTGCATGTTCGCCCCAAGACAAGGGTGGGTCCCTCGACCCACTTGCCTTGCAAACTAACCATATTAGTCCTTTACAGAAAACAAGGAGATTGCAGGTCAAGGGAGGCCATTCCGAACCAGCTAAAGCAGTTGGGGGCTTTCTGTTCTGATCTAAGAGGGTGCTCGAGCTAGTCAGCTTGAGTAAGTCACGGAACCAGGTGAGGTTGGTCCCCACCTCATGAATAAAATTCCTCTCTCACCAGTTGGACACTTGCCCTTGTTCTGTGAACAAGGTTCCCGAGAGAGTGGTCTCAGGTTTCGGGTCTTCTGAACCTGAGGCACATGTCACTCGATCATCTAGATCAAAGGGGGCGAGATCAAGGCATTCGACCAACGCACACGCCCTTTACGTACATTTTTATGCACGTCCTCCCTAACCGACCCAACCATGTGCACGGACCACTTTCCTCAAAACCATCTTCCTTCAATACCATCCATCATTCCCCAGTAAGTCTTACCCATGCTAACAAAACGGCGAGCTATCCCGCCATCCATACATGTTGTCAGTTAGTAGGTCACCACTTCCCACCTTTCATTCATACATCATACATCATCCATCTTTCACAGGTATCCTCATGCCATCTCCCCAAAGTGAGTCAAACCACCACCATACTCACTCCATGGCCTTTACAGACTGCCATCCATCTCCACCATGGTCCAACTTATGACGTTAAACCATAGTGCACGTCCTGGCGGCATGACAATAAAAGGCTTTGCATAGGTCCCATAGGCATGACCCTAAGCACGCCCTCGCAAAAAGAAAAAAGAAAAGAAGAATAAACAGCCATGGCGTATACCTGGATAAGGGAACGCCATGAGTAAAAATGACGGATGAACATGGTCACAAAACCATAAGAGAGTTCCTTGTGAATAAAAACCCACGCATGGTGAAAACCCGAAAGGGCATTGTGAGTAAAAATGGAAGATAAGGGTGGACACGGCAAAAAAGTCATGGGTAAAAAGAGCCCTAAATAAAGCAAGTTGGTGAAAACCGTCTTTACGGCATCACTTCCCAAGTTCAAATGAAAATCCGTAAAGGGCGCTTGGACCAATAAACAAGTTGATGTAGCGCTCACCTCTACAGGTGGCTTCAGCTAGCATTTAAAAGAAAAATCCTAGGTATCACAATGCCAGGACCCAAAAAAAATACCTGCATCAAGCAAGATTCCGACAGCCTGAGTCCATTTACAAAAAATGACTTGAAGGACAGAAGACTCACCAAGAAGGCAAGACAAGTTTCATGAAGAAGAGCATCATTCTCAGGAGGTCAGTAATGCACTCCAAGATGCTGAACATTCCCAAAGAAGGATAAGTCAATCATGACTTTGGACCTGTGATGCAGCAATTACGATTGAATCCTCAGGGGTCGCTTCAGACGAAGAAGAGAGGTATCTTGATTATTGAAACTGCTAGCAGTAGGCAAGGGTTATACCCAAAGCTGATTACCTCAATAAACTGAGGTACCCTACCCTGCCCGTCAAGGAATATCTGGTGCACAACACAAACGACGCAAACAGAAGGCCCTTCAATAAACCATCTAAAATAAACAAAACAAAATCCTTGAAATGTGGATCAACGCCAGAGGATACAAAAACTCATAACCAAATGGGAAAAATGCCCTTTATTATGGCACTCGACTACCAGACGGGCCTAATTCTGACCAACGAGGTCCGTACATAATCCTCAGCTTTCAAAATCACAAATAGTCCCTTGAGGGTGAGGACTTCGACAGGATCCCTAAAAAAAGTCTGTTCTTCCCCTAAAGTCTTCACGGATGGACCTGCGAACAATGCATCCAAACGTCTGAGCATCCTAGTTACAACATTGCGTGGATCTCCTCAGTGTTCACATGGTCATGTGGCTTGGAAGAAAAAAGTAATAAAGTCGAAAGAAATTTTCCAAATGTTGTCCTTCTCGCTTCTCTCGAAGCACAACATTCAGCGGGGCAAGCTGTTTGAACACATTTTTTAACACCTTGGATTCCTGATGCGGAATAAAGAGGAAGCCGATCAATAAAGCCTAATATACAATGGAATTTTTGACAGACTCATAATTGCCACAGAACGAGTTAGAATCTTCTTAAAGTACTTTAAAAGGGCATCTTCCAAGTTTCGTTGCAATCTAACATGTCTAAGGTAGTACAAACAAATAAAATTTTTTGGAAAGATCAGCCTCTAGCACCCTGAAATGGATCGTGTAACTAGAACTATATTTTTGATGGGTCAAATTGCTATGAGACCACCGTTATTGGATCTGGCACTGTTGAAAACCTCTATGGGTCAAGTTTTAGCTTAATCGGGCACTCCGGGATAAAGTTATGAGTAAAAGACAGAAAAGGGATAGGCCACACATTATTTCTATGCACCCTCCCTGCACTAAATCACTAGTAATGGTGATTGTTTTTATAGTTTTGGGCACTGACTTGTAGGTGCTATATATTACTCGTCCTGAGTTGGATCGCGCTCAAAATTTGTGAGTGTGTTTGTCTCGTCAAGACGAGCGTTTTGATATGTGGTACGCCCCGTGACGACGCTCGAGCGAGGAGAAAAGCTAAAGAGAAGTTGCCGATTTGTGAACATGCCACGCTCGAGCTGCCAAATCATGGCTCTCACACATTGGATTGATACGAGACTAATTCCGTCGCGTGCATAAGGTCTAGGCTATCCCTGGTCCGAACCCCATGCATGATGAACTGTCTGATTTTGCAGGCAAAGCCAATAAATTGACTCCAAATTCCCACAGTCAAAATTTAGATCCCGGCCAAACACTCAAGACTGCAAAATCTTCGTCCTGGCACAAAATTGAGTTGTGTTTGTTGCCACACGATTGTGATGGCATGCTTAGCATGATCTAGTGAAGAAATCACGAAAAAACATAAAACAATGAGCGCACTATCAATCTGAAGTTTTCAATATTTGAATGAATTTCAAGTCACATGATTGTGGCTTAAAAACACGATCTGTGGCTTGAAGTTGGTATCAAATCGATCGCCATGCCGAGCCCTATAAGAAAACAATCATCTTTTTGACAAACGAGCATCAAAACAACCCCGGATCATCCATGGAAGATCACACACATTCTAGTGCAACAGCAGGGATTGCTTTGAAATTCCATGAATTGTTAGGCAAGGGAAAAATAGTCATTTTGTACCCTTTTTTAGATTTTATTTTAATTCAAAATAATTGTAATTATCATCAATTGTAATAGTTTTTTGGCATCCACCCATGTTATGGCCCAATTCTATAAATACGTGCTAAAACTAATTATAAAAGGATCCCCTCATACTTTCAATTGATCAATAAAGTTCGAGTATTTCATTGAGTTTGGGAGGCACGTCTTGGAGAGAGAGACAGAGGAGAGAGAAGAAAAAGTCTGGTACCCGTAGGTGAAGGTAACTTTCTTTCTCCTCATCTTTTCTCTCTCCTCATCTCTATCTCTCTCTCCTCCTCTCGTCTATCTCTTTCTCTCTTCTCCTCTTTTCTCTCATCTATCTCTTTCTCTTTCATCTTCATCTCGTTTCTCTCTCTCATCTCCCTCTCAACCATGCACGGCAGTGGCCATCGTCATGCATGTCTCTTGTTTTCTCTTTCTCTCTTTTCCTCATCTTCTCTTTGTTTCTCTCATCTTTATCTCAAACATGTACGGTAGTGACCATCGTCGTGCATGTCTTTGTCTCTCTCTCTTCTTCTCCTTTCCTCTTTTCTCTCTATTTTATTTTTTTTCTTGTTCTTTCTCTTTCTTTTTCCTCTTCTCGCTCCTCCCTTCTCTCTCTATCTGAATATGCACGGCGATGGTCGCATCGTGTAAGAATCTCTCTCCCTGTCTTCTTCCTCTCTAACACACATGACAGTGGCAGTGCCGGGTGTGTTTCCTTCTCTCCCCTTTCCTTATTTTTCTTCTCTTTCCTAATCTCTTTCTCTCTTTCCTTCTTTCTCCTCTGATCTTTCTCCCAATCTCTCTCCTCACGTTCCTTTGCTCTCTCTTCTTTTCTTTCTTCTCTTTTTACTTTCCTTTCTTCTTTCTCTTTCCTAAACCCTCTTTCTTCCTACCTGTCTTTCTTGCTCCCACTCTGTTATTTCCTTTCTCTTTGCTTTTCGGTCACACACGGTGATGCTCATCGTCGGGCATGACATTTTGATGTTTCCCTTATCTTCTGAAAATGCGCACAAAGAGCCGAGCCTTAACTCAAGTGAAGGGTTGGGCCTCTGTCTAAGTTTTCCCTTTCTTATGTTGTGCATGGCGATGCTCATCGCCGCGCATGATACTCCTTTCTCATTCTTATTTCTCTCTCTGTCATGGATGGTAGAAGTCCATCGTCGTCCATATTCTTTCTCTCTCCTCTTTCCTCTGTCAGACGGCAGAAGTCCATTGCCATCCATGCTTCTGTCTCTCTTCTTTTCGTCTCACCTCTTTTCTTTTGCTCTTCTTTTCTCTCTCTTCTCTTCTCTCTCCTTTCTCCCTCTTCCCTTCTCTCTTCTTTATCTCTCTTCTTCTCTCTCTTTATCTGTCTTTTCTCCTCTCACTACTTTCTCTTTCTTCTTCTTCTTCCTCTCTCATTTGACCAAGGGACAGGCTAAGTCTAGCACTGTCACGGTAGTCTCATTGTAGAGTAGTACTACTGCTGTGCAGGTCTAAGTTATTGTGCCCGTCTTGCTGCCACGTTAAACTCACCATTGTATTGGACTGGTTGATGTTGGTATCCTATGGTTGAGTAGTATTGTCGTTGTGCTGGTCTGCATTACCATGCCCATGTTACTACCACGTCAGGTTGATCATCAGGCCAATCTAGCCACTATGATAGGCCAGTCACCCAATCAAATGTCTTTTTCTTTTCTTTTCCTCTCTCTTCTTTCTTCTCTCAACCCTCATCTCATCATTTCTTCTCTTTTCTCCTTTGAATGTTCACTCATGTGTACATTCACCCAAAGATAAGGTGGGGTCCTTTAGCTCACTTGTCTTGTAACATTAACCATGTGTGTGTAATTACAGAAACAGGAAGTACAGGCTAAGAGAGGTGATTTAGAACCAGTTGTAGGACTGAGGGACTTTCTTCGTAATCTAAAAGGGCACCCACGCGAGCCCGCCCGTGTAAGTCTTGAACCCACCTTAAATTTCTCTCTCATCGGTTGGTATACCTGCCCTTGTTCTTGAACAAAGTTCCCGAGAGAGTGATCTCAAATCCTGGGTCTTCTTGAAACCCGAGACACATGCCTCCAGATCATCCAAATCCGGAAGGCGAGATCGAGACACCTAACCACGCATATCCATAAACCTTTCTGAAATGTTGATACAGGGAACTATTTTTGAAAGTCAACACTGGGATTTATAAAACTGTCATCCTTTATATTATAGCTTTCATACACATCCAACAGCTACGCTGGATCTCTAATTACTCCACCATCCTCCCTTTATGCAAACCAATAAAAATACTGCTCATAATCGCTTGATGTGGGGATGAAATTACTTATTTCTATAACCTAATCAATAAAGTGCAATTACGTAAATTAACCAAACACTCATATGATGGGATTAATGCCAAAAGTGAAAAATGTTTCCAACTGTAGTCGAAATTTATGGATACACTAGTTTTAGTTCCAAAGAAACACAACAAATAAAGCTGTCGATAATGATCATTTCTATTAGTAACATTTTTTAATAGCTCTGCCAATTTGCTTCTAGTCTTAAACTTTCCAGTCAAAGGTATATGGTTCATGAAGTTGAAATGGTTTTTACCACCGATGCCTCATTTAACTTTATCGGTATATCTTTGCCGCATTATAATACAATGAGACATGCAGAAGAATCGCAAGCGCTTGAAGGAACACATGATACATCATATGTCCTATGTTGAAAAGGGATCAACAATGGCAGCATGAAATGGAAGTCATCTATGTTGTACAAAATAGACCAAATTCCAAAATAGCATTGTGCATGCCTTCATGAGCACTACAAAATCACATATGCAACCTATATTCCTAATAAAGTTGAATGTTATGCAGCCGGTTCCGCATTTCAAATGTTTATATCTCAACCAATTACTTTTCTAGTAAACCTACTCACTACGATCATCAGTTTCATGCCAATAACAAAAAAAAAAATGAATACTGGCATCCAAATCTATTTATATCCAATAGGTCGGCTTTATAGGGATGCATATTGTGTCTTACTGCAGCATGGATGAGAAATTCTGAAATGAGAAATGAAGTAATACCATTATTGTACATATATGTGATACCACCAGAGCTTATAAAAGCAAGGCATTTTAGGAACTTGGAAGCATTCCTGATACCGAGAAAGTGTAGTTTAGGATGGGTATGGGGTCTTAAAGGTCACACTCTTATCATAACATTCAACAGTGGCATGGTGTGTAAACAACCAGTCCACACCCAAAATAACATCAAAGTCCTGAATATCTAAGAGTATTAAGTCTATAAGCATGACACACCCCTCGAACAATACCCCACGCTATCTTAACACCATATCAGTTACCAAAACGTTCCCCATAAGTGTGCACCCTTTTAAAGTATAGTCAAGCGGTAAAGGTTCAACATTTAAATGACATGTAAAATAAGATGCAATAACAGAGTGAGAAGAACCAGGGTCTATAAGACTTCTAGCCTCTTCCATTTATCAGTCTTTCATGCTCTTCCTTGCCCCAAGAATACTGGTAGAACAAATCACTTGAATCTTTTAATCATTCCATCATCTATATGATTTGGGGTAGGGATAGCCGGGGGTGGCATACAATCTTTCATGACTTGAATCATGACCCCAAGCGCCCTAAAAATTCCCCAAAAACTTCAGTGCTTCCATCATTCTTGTTCGAATTGCTACCACAAGTTCTTGACATCTTGATATGATACAGGAATACTGAAATTCTTGTTACTAGTCTATCCTTATACAACTGAAAGGTCCTTCTAATACTCTAGGTCAAGAATCCTATCCTAGTGCTCTGATGCCATAATTGTCACATCCAAAGTTTATAACAATAAAATTTATGAGATGTGACAGTTTATTATTAATGAACAAAACAAATTATAAATTTTTACTAAATATTATATTGTTGCAAAACAATTTTTCCATCATACTCTTCGTATACTATGTATAGAACAACCTCAAATTTTATTTACATACTGTACCAACACGGACTTTCCATTTCTAAAAATCTGTATAACGTCTACTCACAACTAATATTAACATGAAGAGCTAGATATTTACATATTTTGATAGGACAAAAATTTACAATGGCGAATTTAAGTCAAAAGTTACAAAGGGACTTTGATCATGACTACAATTTCTTCAAGGATGGTCCTGCTACAATCGAACTATGAGACTGTAATTACCATGAAAAATTTTCCATAATTTGGTGAGTTTGGCTACTCAGTAAGTGACCATCATTATCTTTATAAATTATGGCTAGACATGCAAATATTTCTTAAAATGATATATATTAAGCAGAATTTCAGCATATCAATTTCATTCTAATACATGCT
This sequence comes from Amborella trichopoda, assembly GCF_054954075.1. Taxonomy (NCBI): domain Eukaryota; kingdom Viridiplantae; phylum Streptophyta; class Magnoliopsida; order Amborellales; family Amborellaceae; genus Amborella; species Amborella trichopoda. The sequence goes on from NC_142344.1 coordinate 26,296,551, forward strand.
GCTGAATAAGTTCATTTCTAATCTCCCACATGTCATGTATTCCTTATTGGATAATTAAAATTGGGCAAATAAAATAGGCATGATACATAAATTAAATACACGTGATTCATATCAGGATCAATTATAATCTAATTGGAGTAATGTTAAAACATTACTACATTTGAGCATCAGGCATGATCAACACGCATTCATAACAACAATATTAGATCAACATACATTCACAACAATAAAAATAAGGTCAACGTGCACTCACAACAATGCAAATCTTGCAATAAGCATTCACAGCAACAAAAGTCTTGCGATAAGCATTCACAACAATACAAGTCCTGCAGTAAGCATTCACAACAACACAAGTCCTGCAGTAAGCATTCACAACATCATCAGTAGGCATTGACCAACTCACTCCCTAATTCACCTACTCCTGAAGTAGAAGCCCTATTCATCAAGCCAAGTCAATCCCATTGCTTAGGATTTCTACCATCTCTCAGGAGGGAAGATAATGACAAGTGGAGGACCCACTTCATAATGCCTTCACACACACACACACACACAGTCCCCACCATGCTTTGGGGCTTTTGATAGACAGGAGCCTTGCAAGACACGACCCTCTCATGTGCCTTTCTAACAAGAGAGCGTTACACTACCAAAGGAGGACCCAATGCCTAGTGCCGACATATATTTTTGGGGGCGCGACCCTTCCAAATTCACATCACCTCCTAGCTCCCTTCCTATCATCGGGAGCCAGGGAAAGGTCTCAATTGTCGGCACCATATCACATCATATCATAACAGGGGCATGTTTCCATACGCCCATTTCTTATCAAAAGCATATTACCATGCTCACATATCTCGTCACATATATCTCATCAGAAGCGTATTGTCATGCACACATTTCTTATCATACATATCTCATCAGAAGCATGTTGACATTCACTCATATCTTATCACACATATCTCATCAGAAGCATATTGCGATGCACACATATGATCATACATATTTCATCAGAAGAATATTGTCATGCACACATATCTTATCACACATATTTTATCAGAAACATGTTGCTATGCACACATATCTCATCAGAAGCATGTTGCCATATGTAATCACAAGAACATAACCATGTCTATGCTACACATATAGTCATGGATGGAATCACTATGTCGTATTATGATGGTTATTAAAAGACATTATTATATCAATTGCAAGTTGTATTTCAATGTAGTAGATATCAGGAAACATTAATATCGTATTTTCAAAATTTCCTTTAAATCACTTGCACAAAACACTTGCACATAACAATTGCATATAACACTTACACATGACAATTACACATAGCGACCGCGCAAAACAATTACGTATAACATTTGCTACTTACCATATCTAAAATTTATGCATAAATAAATACAAAAATACGTAAAATTTACAGTACTAGAAATATTGTAATTAAATATAAAAATATCTCTGGGAATACTATAGCAATATCGGGACAATGAAGTCACTTATATGTACTCTTACAGTATGTAGAATTTGTACAATAAATAGCAATATTATAATCTTCTTAAAAAAAAATTCCATAGTTTACACTATCTAAAATTCTTAACAGTAGACAAAAATATCACAATTTTAATAAAACGATTATTTTCGAAGACATTGAGGTCACTTACAAATTTTGATTCAAGGCTTTCATTGAAAGTCACTATGAGCTCTACCCTGACAAATCCATATATAAGAAGCCTGGACTACCAGTTTCACTCCATTGGATAGGTAAAACAGTAAAAGAGATGGGCTCTTGTTTTTCATCCTCAAAGTGGTAATTATCTACAAAGTTCAGCACGACCTCCTCTTCATCATCCGAGGATGCCATTTGCTTGTCTCAACTGCCGATAAAGGAAAAATTTGAGAACATAATAAGCATAACCTCCGCATTGCATAATATAAAGAGCTCCTACGCCATTTTGAGCAAACTAGCCCGACGTTTAAAGAAGGTGACCTGCCTACTAATTGCATCCTCTATCTTCTTAATCTCAATCTTTCACCTTCCCATCTCTTCTCCCTCCCATCCAAAAAGCGAGAACACCAAATGATACGGTAAAAACCAATAAGTCCTACATATCTCCCTCTCTTTTTACAAAGAAATGCAATGCTTCAGGGAGGGTTTACCCAAAATGGAAATAAACAATGCAGAGTGGCACAATGCCAAAGGGGCCATAAAAATGTCCAACCCTACCAAGAAGAGAGAGAGAGGAGGATTAAAATAGAAGAGAGAGAGAGTTTAAACAAAATGGGATTTGCCACGTTGAGAGAGGGAGAGGTGATTTTTTAGAGTTATATTAAGTACCATCCCACACATCATGGCTAAAAAGAATGCTTAATTAACACGTCAAACCAAAGACAGGTAAAAAGGAAGAGTGGTTCTCATGGACCATGCTAAGACAAATAGTCCACAATGAAAATGGTCCAAAAAAATATTTTTTTTTCTAAATTAATGGTCTCGTGGTGTATTATTAACACCATGGACTATCACAAAAAATTTATTTCTTCATTTACGTATTTTTATTTTCCTATTTATTATATTTTTATTATTTATCAGATTTATTATTAGTACTATTATTATTATTATTATTATCATTATTATTATTATTATTATTATTATTATTTAATTTTATTATTATTATTTTATTATTATTTTTTTTTTTTTCTAAAAATTTAAGGTCGTTACATTCTCCCCCTTTAAAAAAAATTTAGTCTTCCCAATTTTTCATACCTGATTGTTGAAAAAGATGGGAGTAAAAAAGACAAGTGAAAAGGAGAAGCAATGGGTGATCCAGATTTAGCAATGTGCGTTATCTCACCAACCAACTTGTTGAGCCATTCAAGCTCGTCATTGAGAATTTCCTTGTTGGTGGTTGCTGTACCAGGTCTTCTCACATGCAAAAGCACCAAATCATATTCACTTGTTTCTGCTACCTTCCTATCGCCAAGCCCTAGCAACGTTAACAATCTAGTTGCAGAAGACAAAGAGCTAGGAATATCTTCAAATTGGACATTGTCTGAACCAATCTTCATTAGCTCGCCAAAATCTTTTACATTGAATCCGAGTTTTGTTCAGAAAGATTGAGTAGTCGCACAATTTGTAGATAAGGCAGCTCCCATATCCATAAATCTTTTTGAAATTGTAGGTACAGGGAACTGATTATGAAAGTCAACACTGGGATTTATAAAACCGTCATCCTTTATATTATAGCTTTCATACACATCCGACAGCTGTGCTAGATCTCTAATTACTCCACCATCCCCCATTTATGCAAACGTATAAAAATACTGCTCATATCGCTTGATGTGGGGATGAAATTACTTATTTCTATAACCTAATCAATAAAATGCAATTACATAAATTAACTAGTGACTCATATGATGGGATTGAAAGAAAGACTAATGTGATATTGTTGGGAAATATATTTTATTTTATTTTATTTTTTTTCACACCTTTTTTTTTCTTTTTCTTTTTTTTGACAAATATCACTTACAAGTAGTCTTATTACAATAATTCTTGCTTCAAAGAAAATAAAACTAACAAATCCAAGATCTTAAATATGTCATTAAATCAATTTTCTTTAAATAAAGAAAATATCCACAATTATTATGCTTGAGAATATAAAAACAATATAATTAAATATGACAAGAAACAAAAAGAGAGTGCCAAAGATTACCTCAACTGGGCTTATTACACCCCACACCAAGTCACCACCATCTGATGATGAGGGATCAATGATCAACCTTCAATCTCAACCGGTAAATCAAGTTTAAGCCAAACCACACCAATAGAATATGAATCATTTTGATTATAAACTCAAACCCAAGGTGAATTCCCTTAACAACCTAGTTTGGAAGAGATGAATTCTCTTTTGTTAATCCCTAAAACCTTTAGCCATATATCCATAGTTGAGAGATAAGAGAGAGAGAAGAACTCCATAACCTAAATCCTTGGGCTCTTTCACAATATAGGATAGAGAGAGATCAAAGATGAGAGAGTAGGATGTGCTTTCCTTTTGGCTTTCATGAGAGAGAAAAAAATTATATATGGGATATTAGAGAGAAATATGAAATTAGGTACAAGAGATAAGATGTAGAGATTTTTGGGTAGAGACAATCCCTTTTTATAGGCTTTGATCAAGATTAGGGTTTTCCTTGGCTTGCCTCTTCTTGTGAGATTGAATATGAATCAATGATCTTGAGTGACTTGTGGGATGAGAGATTTGAGTCATTCATTCCATAAATGGGCCATCAACATTATGGAAGGTACATGAATCATTATGCCTCTTTACTAAATCATTTTCCATCAATAGAAATTAAATAAATTAAATCTAATCAAAATATTGTACATGCCATAGAATAGCACAAGTATACTCAATCTTTCCACAAAATCTTTCAAAGATATATAAAGTCAATATTTAGTCAATTTCTTACAACCATATGGCCACATGCCATATCACAATAAAAATAGCAAAGACAATAAGGGTGTGGGAAGTGCTACCCAAGGGAGGCACTCATGGGCTCCACTTTTTAGAAATATGGTGGGCCCATGTACACAATAGGCCCCTAAGATATTTCTATATATTTAAAATTAGTAAAAAGATTTTAGAATATTATTTGAATATTTAAACCATCGTAAAATCAATATCTTTAATTTTATAAATCCAAAAATTATAAATAAAATATCCAGGGGTTCATAAAAATTCAAATAATATTTTTAAATAATTTTTATGATAAAATAAATACAATTAAATTAATTTGATAGAAAAATGATCCATATGATTTAGGAATTAAATCAATAATCATGGGGCACTTCAACTTCAACTGTGGACTACAGGCCACACTTGCTTTATCAAACTGACCCAGTGTTTTTTCATGACCCACAATCCAAGAAGGGACTCATTAGCGGGTCACCAAAGTCTAATCGATGAGCCAAGGGGTCGCTATCCCAGTCTATAGATTCTAGGTCCTCCCCTAGAGATGAGTCAATGTCACCTAGATCTGATGCAATCATGGCTTCTATGGTGCATAGGAGTATCTCTCGCACATGTATACACTTCACCTTGAAAGGTGGCTTATTTACTTTTCCAAATGATCTATCAATATGCATGCCGTGTGGTGGCACATTGATGAGGCTTTGGCCCCCGTCTATAGGCCACCATCACACACAAGGGTCACACAGTCCCTCAGCTCACTCATCCGAGCATATACTCCGACCTCATCAAGGGATGACTCATTAGAACCCTTCTCGGTTTGTTCTCTATGCCCAAGTAACATGGTTTTTTTCCAACCAACTGGCCTAGATCGTCAAGCACAGTTCGGTATCAGCAAACATCGTTTGTTTAGTATAGTCCACGAAGGACCACACTCCCTCTGAGTTCATGTTCCATTATATTATTTCATTTTACAAGCACTCATAAGGCCTTTAACATAAATCTAACATCTCCCATTTGGACTTCAAAGGCCTTACATTCTCTTTTCCTCACTTTCTCTCATCCCCTCCTCTCTCTCCCAATTACAATCTCTCTCTCAAGAATTTTTTACTTATTCTCTCTCAATACATTAATCATAGCTTTCTCCATCAATCCTTTCACAAAAGGATTTATAGAGGCAATGCCTTGTTCTCTTTGTTGCTCGGATCATATCCCAAAAGTGGTTGTAGCCCCTCTTTCACATCGCATCGCGAATCATTGACCTGTTGTCACTGAAGACCATCATGTATATCATCACATGGGGTCGTATGCTCATGGACTCAAAAGAGTTCTTCAAATAAGCTACTCCCTTTTGTAGTCATAAAACCAACACCACACATCTTGGTTCCATGGGTAAACGACATTATAGTTTGTTGTTCCATTTGGCCTGTCAATTACTAATAGGTGCTCCCACTAAAATATTTAGTTTATCTGGATCTCAATCTTTCTCAATCTCACCTCATTTCTCAAGTGATAGAACATGGTTTCATATGCTTAGAGTTCTTATGGAATCATGGCTCCTTTGACATGCATATCGCCGTCGTGTTGTCACAAAATTCCTTATGCCTCATAATGTACAGGGTCAAAGTCAAGTCGATTAAGAAATTACGTAATCCATACGGCCTCCTTGGTTGCCATATAGCACACCATGTACTCTGTGCCTCCATAGTGGATAATTCTACCACATCCTATTTTGTTTTATTTTCAAGAATCTCTACCCCTTCCAAGCATGAACACATATCCAGATGTAGACTTTGCATCATCTGGATCTGTGAGATATCTTGTACCTGTATAGCTGAATACCCAAGCAGCTAAATGAAACATGGGATTGTAGCAGCTCCCACTCAATTATTGGACATACAATATATACATTCTCAACATTCTTATGTTTATAACATGAGGTAGCATAACAAGTCTTATATAATATGTAACTCAATACCTGTTGGTTTCACAATATGCAAAAGCTTCATGAACCATAAAGATTCAACCACACTAGTCATCTTCATAGTAAATCCATGCAAACCAAGTTATCTAATCAACACAACATGTCTCAAGGAAGCCTAGCATGATGGCCTTCCTTCAACATTCCCTATAGTTCAAGGTCTTAGGTCATAGAGGATTTTAAATAACTAGAAACGTGGGTCAAGGCACATGGGTATTTAAAAACTAGTGCATGATAGGTTTTCTCCAATTTTTTATAAATACCGTCAAGGCACAATGTTTTTCTCTTTAATAAAGAATATTGACTTGGTATATATATATATATTCACAAGCAATAGTTATATAATATTATAACAGATTAAAATGATTTTCATAAAGACTTAGTGGACCTAGCAAGACTATGTGGTTTTCTCAGAACCATATTCATAGACTTAGGTTTTTCTTAAATCATCCAATTTTAATTTTAAAATACATGTTTAGCCTTCATAAATCATTTTACCGTATTCACTTTTAATTTCCTACCAAGTCAAATTCATGGCCACAAAAACAAATCATAAATACCATCTTATAATTTTATCTAAAATAAAGCATGACTAAATAATGTCTATTAATGCCTCGACAAAATATTTCTTTTTTAGCAAATATGGAAACTTTATCAAGAGATCATCACATGCAACACATCATATTATAGACATTATTGGGATAATGGTCACTAAGATCGAGTTCCATCGGAACACTCCCTTCGTGTTTACATATTGAACCCATTTATCATGTTTCATCGTTAAGGCTCAAAGCCCTTGATCAAATCACATCTCCATGTGTATTACTACCTTAAGCAGTTCATACTCTAATGCAATGAGGCACTAAAATATAGGGAATTAAAAAATTGGCTCTTTTAAATTTGTTAGCATCTATCACTTAATGTCCATACACTCCATACATATTCATAAAATAATTAGCCAAAATATAACCAAAGCATATAAAATAAAAAGATATTAAATCATCTTTCCCTATATGACCTTACCATGTAATGTGGGATAGATTTCATACCTCAAAACCATGCAGTGTGATACCTGAGCTTTTTTGATTCATTACTTTTATTTGTTTGACAAGATTTTGTGATTTTCGAAGAGCACACAACTAATGGAGAATATATTGGTCATCGATTTCACATGTCATGAAGTGTCCATCTTTTTGGCACTTAGATTCTCGCTGTCTCACACCGTGAAAAAATAATCTTCTTCATCCCATGATTTTAAATATCACAATTTCCATTCTCCCACTGATCTTTAGTGTTTCTATGCTACCACCGAGTCTCTTTATATATCTGTGATGGCCAAAACTTTTCTTAACCAGTTAGAAGGCATGGCGGGATGGGGAGGTTGAGGTAGTACCAGCACCGGGTGAGTTGTAGAAGAGGCCAGTGCCAATTGGAAGAGCCAGCACTGAGTCGATTTGTGTGAAGAGACCAGCACCTGTTGGAAGTGCCAACGTCGATTGAGTTGAAGAGGCCAACGCCTGTTGGAAGAGCCAACGTAGGGTGGATTTGTGTGAAGAGGTCATCGCTAGTTGGAAGAGCCAGTGGCAGGTGAAGAGCCAGCGCCAGGTCGATTTGTGTGCAACGCCAGCTATGTCTCTGACATAGCTGTATGCCACTTGTTATATGCATGCTGATTGAGTGCCACATGTCCAGATTTTACAGTCTTTTGGTGACACTTGGCCAGCCACCTCAACCAAAGAGTACTTAAGCCCCCTTCCTCACCCATGCTATTCATTCTTACTTCATTTCTCTCTCTCTAAGGAACAAGGTGGGAAGAAGTGACTGTTGGTGGCTAGCCACTATTGGGTGGGTGAGAGCTACGAAGAGAGGAGTGAAGAAGACACCATTGTGGTTTAGGAAAGTGGATCCATCACCATTGCATGATAGTCGTAAGGATACATGGAATTTATGCATGTAAAATAAGAATGACAGTGTAAAATCAGAACTATCACATTGTTTGCCACGAATTTTTGAACCACCAATTGGAATCCAAATGCTTTCAAATTTTGTTTGTTAGAAAGATAGACGTCTTGGCTTAAATTTTGATTTTGTACCTATCACAAGTTTCCTTACTGTTTGAATGTTATAATAATTTGAAGCAGGGTACGTTGTTGTCCACGGTACACAACTGGGGTAGTTAGTTAACCCTCATTTCCTTGAACCTTTAAGAGGTCAATGGAATCCTGTTATCTTTAAACCACTCTCAAATGAGAAACAGGCGTGTTTGGTACGAAATAGATTTTGGAACCATCTTCAAACTCTTAATGGTCCAAAAGGTAGGACCCCAATTGTGAGCGCAAGTATGCATACATGATAATGAAGTTATGCTTTGCTATGACATGGAAGCATGATTATGACAAATGCCCTGTTGCGATATGAATTGCATGATTTTAATAATGTTTATGCTATATGTAAATGGATACCTACAGTGTGAATGATGGTATCATGATGCTTATGTCATATGTGAATGGACACCTACTGTGTGAATGATGGTATCATGATGCTTATGCTATATGTGAATGGATACCTACTATGTGAATGATGGTATTATGATGCTTATGCCAATGTGAATACCTACTATGTGAATGATGGTATCATGATGCTTATGATATATGTGAATGGATACCTACTATGTGAATGATGGTATCATGATGTTTATTCTATATGTGAATGGATACCTATTGTATGAATGATGGTATCATGATGCTTATGCCATATGCGAATGGATACCTACTGTGTGAATGATGGTTTCATGATGCTTATGCCATATATGAATGGATACCTATTGTGTGAATGATGGTATCATGATGCTTATGTTATATGTGAATGGGCACCTACTGTGTAAATGATGGTGCTAGCAGCTGCTTATGGGGAAGGGTACCTACTGTGTGCATGGTGGTACCGACAGCTGCAATGCTGTTATGTTATATGAAAGGGCACCTACCATGTGAATGATGGTGCTGGCAGCTGCAATTTTTCCCTGACTCCCCATGATAGGACGGGACTCAGGATGTGAGTAGTTGGGAGGGTCGCGCCCCCCAGATCTATGTGGGCACTATGCACTGGGTCACCTAATGATAGTGTAATGCCCTCTCACCAAAAGGGTGAAAGGAAAGGGTAGTGTCTTGCAAGGCCTCTCCGCCTATCGAACACCTCAAAGCGCCCTGGGGATGTGTGCATGTGTGAGGGCCTTATGAAGTGGGTCTTCCACTTGTCATGGTCCACCCTCCTGAGTGAGGGTAGAAGTCCCAAGTTCAGGATTGACTTAGCTTGATCGATGTAGCTTCTACTTTAGGAGTAGATAGATCTGTTTGCTTGTCTTATTTACGCTTTTTACATGAGCTTTTAACTGTATTTTTAATCTGTTGTCTTTATTACTCTACTTTGAGAAAGGTGATGTGACTCATGCAAAATATATATATTGAACTGCCTTTATCACATTTATGATAAAATGTTGAAAAGCATGTTGAGAGACTTCATTTGATACGTATACGTGTGTTGCATATTGTTATTACTATCATGCTAGTTGGAATGAAATGGTGTAGATCTGCTTACTTGGTTGTTAGCTCATGCCATCTTATTTTCAGAACTGTAGAGTGAAGAGTGTGGACTCCTGTGCTTAAGATGGGTGACCACTTGGGATTTTGAAGCTTGAAGTCGAGCGGTTGAAAAGCCGCCCTCTTAAGACTTTCCTTGTATGTTTTGGATGTCTCAATAATGTGTGGTGTACCTCATTTTGTGTATTTTGGGCTAGTAGTGCCAAGAAGGAATTGTAAATACTTTTTAATATTGGATGAGAGATGGCTATACTTTTGACTTGCTATTTGTTTAATGAATGGTTTTATTCTAGTTTTTTTTCATGGTTTGCTCCTGATTTCACATTTTCATGCATTGAGCAACTCCCACCTGAGTGACGATCATGACCTCCGGTCGCAATCTCCCACTCTGTCGCCCTTCGACAACGGTCAAGGGATAGGTCGTGACAGTTATGGTATTAGAGCAGCCATGATAGGATTCTTAGCCTAGGGAGTCTTAAGAGTATCTGTAGGGTAGTTTTGATAAGCTTTTAACTGGGTGCTTCTGTTTTAGGTTGAAGATGCGAGGACTCATACCAACAACACGAGTTCAAGTAACGGGAACACCGGGGCTTTCGATGAACTCACCAGAACTTTGGAGGCCTTGACACAAGTATTGAGAGAAGCTAGGTCGGGCCCTTCTACCCTCGCCCATGATATGAATGATAGTAATATGATAGAAAGGTTCAGGAGGATGGCACCTCCAAGCTTTGTAGGGCACAGGAGAGTAGAAAAAGCTGAGAGATGGAGAATACAGATAGAAAAGATCTTTGAGGTTCTAAATTGCACCAATGAGCAGAAAGTCTGGTTGGGTACCTTTATGCTTGAAGGAGAAGCTGAACACTAGTGGAGCTCTGTAAAACAGTCGTGGGAAGGGTCAGGAGTTGTGACTACTTGGGAGAGCTATCTAGAATTCTTTTATGATAATACTTCCCTGACTCTGTAAGGGAAAGGAAGGAGGTAGAATTCATAGAGCTGCAACAAGGGAATATGTCCGTTGAGTAATATGCAGCAAAATTTGTTGAACTCTCCAGCTATGCACCGGATATTATTAGAACTGAGGCACGAAAGGCTAGCAATTTGAGAGGGGCCTTCGGCTCGATATAAGAAGAAGGATTATTGACAGATCAAGAGTTCAAGGGCCGGTGTTTGCCCTGAACGAGCAAGAAGCCAAGGCGTCAACCTCTGTGATTCGAGGTACGCTTACTATGTGTGGAATTGAAGCAAAAGTTTTAATTGATCCTGGTTCTTCCCATTCATTTGATGCACCACACTTTGCATGTCATTTGAATGTTAAACCTGTACGACTTGTTTGGACTTTGATAGTATGTACGCCTATGAGGGAATCAATAGAAACTGATATGATGTATAAACGTTGTGGGATTGTGATTGAAGGGCATTTGTTGCCTATATGATACTTTTGGATATTCAGGATTTTGATATTATTTTAGTTATGGATTGGTTGTCTACCCACTATGCTACAGTGAGCTGTTTTGATAAGACTGTAACTTTTAGATGCCCGGGTCAACTTGAACAACATTTAAAGGGCATTAAGGATGTTTCTCCTTTATACATCATCTCAGCCCTTCGGGCCTCTCAACCGTTGGTCAAAAGATGTGTTGGATTTTTTTGGCTTATGTAGTAGAAAACCGAGGCGTTCAGTCTAAATTGAAAGAGATACCGGTAGTGAGAGAATATCCAGAGGTCTTCCCCGAAGAGTTAACTTCTCTACCCCCGGCTAGAGAGATTGAATTTGAAATAGAGGTGGCCCTTGGTACTACTCTTATTTCTAAAGCACCTTATAGGAAGGCCCCAGCCGAGTTGAAAGAATTGAAGGAACAACTACATGAATTATTGAATAAGGGGTTCATCTGACCTAGTGTGTCACCATGGGGCAAACCAATTCTATTTGTGAAGAAGAAAGATGGGTCTTTGAGGCTATGCATTGATTATAGACAGTTGAATCAGGTTACAGTAAAGAATAAATACCCATTACCCAGAATTGATGATTTATTTGATCAACTACAAGGGGCCCAAGTATTTTCAAATATTGACCTTCGTTCTAAGTACCACCAACTGTGTGTTAAGGAAGATGATATCTCTAATACTGCATTCAAGACTCGTTATGGCCACTATGAGTTCTTAGTCATGCCTTTCGGATTGACAAATGCCCCAGTTGTCTTTATGGATATGATGAATAGAGTTTTAGACCCATCTGGATGATTTTGTGGTGTCTTTATTGATGATAATTTGGTGTATTCCAGGAATTCACCAGATCATGACCAACATTTAAGAATGGTCATCCAGACTCTAAGGGCAGAAAAGATGTATGCTAAGCTCAATAAGAGTGAGTTCTGGCTTCCAAGCGTGGCTTTCCTTGGACATATTGTTTCCAAAGATGAGGTGCAATTGATCCTTGCAAGATTGAGGTTGTGCTTAAATGGGAGAGACCAATGAATGTATCTGAAGTCTGTAGTTTCGTAGGACTGGCAAGGTATTACCGGCGTTTTATTGAGGGATTCTTGAAAATAGCACTTCCCCTAACCCACCTAACCCAAAAGGAAGTCAAGTTTGCGTGGTCTGATAACTGCGAGAGAAGATTTCAAGAATTGAAGAAAAGATTAACTACAGCCCCGATATTGTCCTTGCTTGAGGGGAATGAAGATTGTGCAGTTTATACTGATGCCTCACACAAAGGGCTTGGTATTGATGCAAAGGGAAAATGTTATAGCCTATGCCTCTAGGCAGTTCGAGCCTTATGAATAAAACTACCCCACTCATGATTTGGAAATCACAACGGTGGTTTTTGCCATAAAAATTTGGAGACATTATTTGTACGGAACTTAATTTAAAGTGTTCACCGATCATAAGAGCCTCAAATACTTGTTTTCTCAAAAAGAATTGAATTTGAGACAAAGAAGATGGATGGACTTGCTCAATGATTATGATTATATCATCAACTACCATCCAGGTAAGACCAATGTTGTGGCAGATGCCTTAAGTAGGAAGCCAGTGGTGTCAATGGTTACATGATAGTCCGAGAGATGAAGCTACTAGAAAATACAGTAGAGTGGCATCCAACTTTGCCCCTTGATGGTGGGAAAGGAATAATTTCATGTATGAGAATAGAGCCACATCTCTTTCAAAGGAGGATCCTCGATTCACGAAAATTTTCGAGGAAATAAAGTCAGAAGACAAGGAGGACTTTGCTCTGGGCAGTGATGATATGTTAAGATTCAAGGGGTGGGTTTTTGTTCCTAATAATGAGAAGGTAAAAATGGCTATTTTAGAAGAGGCACATCACACCTGTTATTCAGTGCATCCAGGGAGCACGAAAAATGTATCAGGATCTAAAAAGAGTCTTTTGGTGGAATAACATGAAGAGAGAAGTAGCACAATTTATTTCTTAATGTTTAACCTGTCAGCAAGTGAAGGATGAACATCAGAAACCTGCAAGACAGTTATAGCCCTTACCTGTGCCATAATGGAAGTGAGAGAACCTAACTATGGACTTCGTGTCCTGCCTGCCGAGATCAAGTTCTGGGCATGATAGTATTTGAGTCATTGTAGATTGGCTCACTAAAGCTACTCATTTCTTGCCAATCCATAGTACTTATACCATGGATAAGTTGGCCCAATTATACATCAAGTAGATTGTAAGACTGCACGAGGTGCATGTTAGTATTGTGTCCCACAGAGACTCCAGATTTACTTCAAGGTTTTGGAACAGCCTGCAGTCGGCTATGGGGACCAAACTTACTTTCAGTACATCTTTCCATCCCCAAACTGATGGACAATCCAAAAGAATCATACGGACCCTGGAAGATATGTTGAGGGTTTGTGTTTCAGATTTCAAGGGAAACTGAGATGATCACTTGCCCTTGATAGAGTTTTCTTATAACAATAGTTTTCAAGTCAGTATTCAGATGGCGCCTTTTGAGGCATTGTATGGGAGGAAGTGTAGATCGCTATATGTTGGGATAAGGTCGGTGAAAGAAGAATGTTGGGACTAGAGATTGTTCAAATGACCTCAGAAAAGATCGCTTTGATTTGAGAAAGGCTTCGAATAGCTCAAAGGCGGCAGAAGACTTATGCCGATAATCGAAGAAGGGAACTTGAATTTGTAGTAGGATATTAGCTTTTTTTTAAGGTATCACCAACTAAGGGCATCATGAGATTTAGCAAGAAGGGGAAACTAAGTTCACGGCTTATCGGACCCTTTGAGATTCTAGAAAGGATTGAAGTCATGGCATATCGATTGGCCCTACCGCCTGAGTTAGCTAGTGTTCATAATGTGTTTCATGTGTCATTATTGAGAAAGTATCAGCTCGATCCATCCCATGTCCTAAAGTATGAGCCGATCCCGATCAGGGAGGATTTAACTTATATAGAACAACCTATTGAGATACTGGATAGAAGAGTCCAGATATTGCATCACAACCTATTGAGATACTGGATAGAAGAGTCCAGATTTTATGGCAGTATCACTCGAGGGAAGAATCAACGTGGGAGCGAGAAGATGAAATTCAGGCCTTGTACCCCCATTTAGTCAACTAACGATTTTAACGACAAAATATTTTTTTAAGGGGAGATGGTGTGACGACCCAAACTTTTCCCGGCCAGTTAAAAGGCATGGCAGGATAAGGAGGCTAAGGTAATGTCAGCGCCGGGTGAGTTGGAGAAGAGGCCAGTGCCTGTTGAAAGAACCAGCGTCGGGTGGATTTGTGTGAAGAGGCCAGCACCGGTTGGAAGTGTCAGCGCCAGGTGAGTTGGAGAAGGGGCTAGCGCCGGTTGGAAGAGCCAGCGCCTGGTGGATTTGTGTGAAGGGGCCCGCTCCAATTGGAAGAGCCAACGCAGGGTGAAGAGCCAGCGCCAAGGAGATTTGTGTGCAATGCCGGCTGTGTCTCTGACATGCATGAGTTGTGTATGCCACTTGTTATATGCATGCTGATTGAGTGCCACATGTCCATATTTTACAGTCTTTTGGTTACACTTGGGCAACCACCTCAACCCAAGAGTACTTAAGCCCCCTTCCTCACCCGTGCCACTCATTCTTACTTCATTTCTCTCTCTCTAAGGCACAAGATGGGAAGAAGTGACTGTTGGTGGGCAGCCACTGTTGGGTGAGTGAGAGCTGGGAAGAGAGGAGTAAAGAAGACAACATTGTTGTTTAGGTAAGTGGATCCATCACCATGGCATGATAGTCGTAAGGATGCATGGAATTTATGCATGTAGAATGAGAATGAAAGTGTATGTGATGTAAGAAAATTCATTACGCGTTTTTATTTAGAAATTGGGGCTCTTGTTCTATAATAATGGTGAATGTCAAGAATGAATGCATGTTTCTTAAATTATGTAAGAAATGCATGCTATGTATAATTATGTGTGTGTTCACATTGTGAGAGAATGGTTGTTATCACTTGCTTCACCATGAAATGAAGATCATGGAATGTATGCTTGAGACATATTGTATGCTACTGTGAAATTTCAGAAGTTTACATGTTCTTCTAGGAGACTTTTGAACAGCCAAATGGGATCCGATTGACCTCAAGCCACCCCCATTAGAAAGATATATGAGTCAAGTAAAATGTTTGTTTTTATATGTTTCTGAACTAATTTACAAAAATGAATTTATGTTTCAAAATGGGAAGATATATCATGATTGACTGTTTTCGTGGATTTTTCATTTATACCACTGTGGCCACTAAATTTAGCTAGCTAAACGAAGTTCTCTTTCGGCCAAACCACAGTCATTTGAAAGATCTTTGAACGGCCTAACATTTGTATATGGAAACTATTTTGAGAAGCTTCCTAAATTGAAAGTTGTACCTTGCTTTATGAAGGTATGTCACTGTGGGTAGTATTGATGAAAATCAGAACTGTCACCTTGGTTGCCACAAATTTTTGAACCACCAAATGGAATCTAAATGCTTTCAAATTTGGTTTGTTAGAAAGATATATGTCTTGGTTTAAGCTTTTAATTTGAACCCGTCACAAGTTGCCTTACGGTTTGAATGTTACAATGATTTGAATCAAGGTACGTTGTTGCCCACTGTACACAACATGGGGCAGTTAGTTAACCCTCATTTCATTGAACCTTTATGAGGACAACATAATCTTGTTGTCTTTAAACCACTCCCACGTGAAGGATAAGTGTGTTTGGTATAAAATAGATTTTGGAACCACCTTCAAACTCTAAATGGTCCAAAAGTTAGGACCCCAATTGTGAGCACACGTACGCATACATGATAATGAAGTTATGCTTTGCTATGACATAGAAGCATGATTATGATGAATGCCCTGCTGCGATATGAATTGCATGATTTTAATACTGCTTATGCTATATGTAAATGGATATCTACTGTGTGAATTATGGTATCATGATGCTTATGCCATATGTGAATGGATACCTACTGTGTGAATGATGGTATCATGATGCTTATGCCATATTTGAAGGGATACCTACTGTGTGAATGATGGTACCATGATACTTATGCTATATGTGAATGGGCACCTATTATGTAAATGATGGTGCTGGCTAACTATGGGGAAGGGTACCTACTGTGTGAATGGTGATACCGGCAGCTGCGATGCTATTATGTTATGTGAAAGGGCACCTATTGTGTGAGTGATGGTGCTGGCTACTGTGATTTTTCCCTGACTCACCATGATAGGACGGGACTCAAGATGTGAGTAGGTAGGAGGGTCGCGTCCCCCAAATTTATGTGGCCACTATGCATTGGGTCACCTAATAGTAGTGTAACACCCTCTCGCCAAAAGGGGCCAAAGAGAGGGTAGTGTCTTGTAAGGTCTCTGCTTATCGAAAACCCCAAAGCACGCTGGGGATGTGTGCGTGTGTGAGACCTTACAAAGTGGGTCTTCCACTTTTCATGGTCCACCCTCCTGAGTGAGGGTAGAAGTTCCAAGTTCAGGATTGGCTTAGCCTGACCGATATGGCTTGCACTTCAGGAGTAGATAGATATGTTTACATGTCTTATTTACGCTTTCTGCATGAGCTTGTAATTGTATTTGTAATATGTTGTCTTTATTACTCTACTTTGAGAAAGGTGATCGTGACTTATGCAATATATATATATATATATATATTGAACTGCGTTTATCACATTTCTGATACAATGCTGAGAGGCTTCATCTGATACCTGTGTATATGTACGTATATGTGTGTTGCATATTGTTATTACTATCATGCTAGTTGGAATGAAATGGTGTAGATCTGCTTACTGGTCTGTTAGCTCATGCCATCTTATTTTCATTACTATAGAGTGAAGAGTGTTGACAGTTGTGCTTAAGGTGGGTGACCATTGGGGATTTTGAAGCTTGAAGTCAAGCGGTTGAAAAGCTGCCCTCTAAAGACTTTCCTTGTATGTTTTGGATGTCTCAGTAATGTGTGGTGCATCTCATTTTGTGTATTTTAGGCCAGTAGTGCCAAGAAGGAATTGTAAAGACTTTTTTAATATTGGATGAATGAGATGGCTATAGTTTTGACTTGCTATTTGTTTAATGAATGGTTTTATTCTAGTTTTCTTTCATAGTTTGCTCTTGATTCCGTGTTTTCATGCGTTAAGCTACAACCACTTAAGTGACGATCACGACTTTCGATCGTGATCCCGCACACTGTCACCCTCTTACAGGGTTCAGGGGGCGGGGTCGTGACAATATCCTTTCATTTCGAAGAAACCAAGATGTTTTATAGGTATTGTATTTCTTCTTCTTTCTGTTATTCCCAAATCGAGCATTCTTCATATAGATTGTCTTATCTTGCCAACTCTATATTACATTTCTCTGAAGTTGTTTTATAATAAACCATACTCATGGCACACTATAAAACATTTTAAAATGAACCTTAAAAAAGTCTCCATAATTAGGAATCCAAAGATGTGCATTAACATGCCACATCTTTAAATTTACTGCAGCATAGTACATGAGCATCCCACAATAAAAATATGGTATCTCTCAACTTATAAAGAGTTTCTCTTCGAATCCTTTTGAGTACTGAAATAGACTCAAAAACTATAAAATAATGCTTAGTTCCGTCCCTAAATCACACCATTTAGTGAGTCTTCTTTTTAGTGACTTTTACATCATAATGTAATTTTTTTAGCAGAAAATTAGGTTGAGCATCTCTCAATAAAAAAATTATTTCTTTCAAGCCTCAGAGAATTTCTTCGTGAAATCTCTTGTACTGAGAACTAAACTAAAAAACAAATCGTAACATCATGGTGTGAATCCCAAATAATACATTTCTTCAGATAAATAAATAAGGTGACATACACATCACAAAATAAATCATACTGTAGAATTGTATGATGAATATTGTCTAATAAAATTGTATTTTCTCTCTACCCTCATAGAGTTTTCCTTTGAAACAAATTTTGTTTAAAAGTAAACACATAATGGTAGCACATATATTTTCACAAGCCTCATATCACTCTACCAAGTAGGCTTGATAAATATAGGTATTCATGTCTCAATGAAGAATATATCAAATTGAAGAAAATTCAGGATGACCTCTCTTCAATCAAAAAAGTTTAGTCCTCTCTTTCCATAGATATTTCTCTCTCAAATAAATTTTATTAGAAATTAGACTCAGAATGGAAGGTATAAACTTAGTGTGAGCCATAAAAAATTATATTAATAATAGAAATAAAATCATGATTTCCAAGTCATGTAAATGGTTTTTGTTACAGAAAAAAGCACTTGCATACCCTTCAATAAATTGATCATATCATTCAAACCATATGGAATTTCTTGATGAAACCTTTTTTTCGTGAAAGTAGACTCAATTTTGTGAGTCATAATAATAAAATCATATGCTTGGTGGGAAATATCACGGAACTCAATGGACAGTTCCTGGATTTTACAGGGTCAGAACTAACACCCTTCATTGATGACTCAATAGCTCTCAATTCTCTCAGGATCTCCCATTGAAATTTTGCAGGTAGATCCTAATCTCAAATACACACAATATCACTAAAGTATGCAATAGAAAAATACAACATTATCTTCTTCATATCTCTGATCCAAAATAGTCGAAAAAACCCATTATGCAGAATGCATTTTCGGTGTTTAAATATTCCAATAATTGTTTAACCGTATTGTATTACTTGACCACAAATGTCATTAGCTTTCTTATATCTCATTTCCAAGATTGATCTAGACTCAATAAATACAAAAAATAACTAATGATATCAATTATCAATAGCTCTGATACCAATGAAAGAAAGACTAATGTGATTTTGCCTGGCAATATATATATATATATAGATGTATATATATTTTTATTTATTCATTTATTTTTTCTTCTTTTCACATCTTTCGTTTTCTTTTCCTTTTATTTTGACAAAGATCATGTACAAGTAGTCTTATTACAATAATTCTTGCTTCAAAGAAAATAAAACTAACAAATCCAAAATCTTAAAAACCTTGATACTATTAAACCAATTTTCTATAAGCAAAAAAAATATCCACAATTCTTTTGTTTGGGAATATAAAGACAATATAATTAAATATGAATAGAAATAAAAAGAGAGTGCCGGAGATTAACCCAACTGGGCTTATTACACCCCACACTGAGTCACCACCATCCGATGGTGCGGGATCAATGATCTACCTTCAATCTCAACTGGGAAAGCAAGTTTAGGTCAAGCCACACCAATAGACCATCCCTTTGATCACGAACTCAAACCTTAGGTGAACTCCCTTAGTAACATTGTTTGAGAGAGACGGATTCTCTTTTTGACAAACCCTAAAACCCTTAGCCATAAATCCATAGTTAAGAGATAAGAGAGAGAATAACTCCATAACCTAAACCCTTAGGTTCTTTCACAATGTGGGAGAGAGAGATCAAAGATGAGAGAGTGGGATGTTCCCCCCTTTTTGGCTTTCATGAGAGAGAGAAACTTTTCTTAACATAGAGGGAGAAATTCTAAGTGGGATATGAGAAAGAAATATGAAATTAGTACAAGAAATAAGGTGTAGAGATTTTTGGTAGAGACAATCTCTTTTTATAAGCTTTGAACAAGATTAGAGTTTCTTAGAGTTTTATTTGGCTTGTCTCTTTTTGTGAGATTGAATATGAACCATTGATCTTGGGTGACTTGTGGGGTGAAAGATTTGAACCATCCATTCCATAGGTGGGTCATCAACATTATGGAAGGTGCATGAACCATTATCCCCATTTTCTAAACCATTTTTTCATCAATATAAATTAAATCTAATCAAAATATTGTGCATACCATAAAATAGCACAAGTCTACTCAATCTTTCCACAAAATCGTTCAAATATATATTAAATCAATATTTAGTCATATCTTCTAACCATATGGCCACATGCCATATCACCACAAAAATAGGAAAGAGAATAGGGGTGAGGCATGCCTCCCAATGGAGGCACTAATGGGCCCCACCTTCTAGAAATATGGTGGATCTATGTGCACAATGGACCCCCATGATATTTTTATATATTTAAAATTAAGAAAAAGATTTTAGACTATTATTTGAATATTTAAACCATTGTAAAATCAATATCTTTAATTTTATAAATCCAAAAATTATAAATAAAATATCAAGAAATTCCTATAAATTCAAATAATAATTCTAAAATAATTTTCATCATAAAACAAACGTAATTAAATTAATTTGAGGAGAAAATGATCCATATGGTTTGGAATTAAATCAACAATCGTGGAGCACTCCACCTTCAACTGTGGGCTACAGACCAGACTTGCTTTATCAGACTGACCCAGTGTTTCCCATGACCCACAGTCCAAGCAGGGGCTCACTAGCAGATCACAAAAGTCTGGCCGATGAGCTAAGGGGTCGCAATCCCAGTCTGTGGATTTCAAGTCATCCCCTAGAGACAAGTCAAGGTCACTTGAACCTGATGCGACTACAACTCCTATGGTGCGTAGGGGTATTTATCGCACATGCATACGCTTCACCTCGAAAGGTGGTTTACTTGATTTCTCAAACGATCTACCAATATGCATGTCGTGTGATGGAATATGGATGAGGCTTTGGCCCCTATCTTTGAAGGCCACCATAATAAAAAAGGGCCACACAGTCCCTCGGCACACTCATTAAGGACATATGCTCCGACCTCATCAAGGGATGACCCATTAGAATCATTCTCGGTTTGTTCTCTATGCTCAGGTAACATGGATTTCCCAACCGACTGGTCTAGACCGTCAAGCACAGTTTTGTATCAGCAAACATCGTTTGCTTAGTATATTATCTACGAGGGACAACACTCCCACTAGGTTCATGTTCCACTATATTATTTCATTTTACAAGCACTCATAAGGCCTTTAAAGGCCAAATAAACCCAACAGGGATTAATGTTAGGAGTGAAAAATGTTTCTAAATGAAGTCGAAATTTATAGATACACCAGTTTTAGTTCCAAAGAAACACAACAAATAAAACTGTAGATACTGATCACTTCTATTAGAAGCATTTCCTATAGCTCTAACAATTTTCTTCTAGTCTTAAACTTTCCAATCAAAGGTATATGCTTCATGAAGTTGAAATGGTTTTTACCACCGATGCCGCATTTAATTTTATTGGTATATCTTTGCCACACTATAATACAATGAGACATGCAAAAGAATCGCAAGCGCTTGAAGGAACACATGATACATCATATGTCCTATGTTGAAAAGGGATCAACAATTGCAGCATGAAATGGAAGTCATCTATGTCGTACACAATAGACCAAATTCCTAAATAGCATTCTGCATGCCTTCATGAACACCACAAAATCGCATATAAACCTATATTCCTAATAAAGTTGCATGTTATGCAGCTGGTTCCGCATTTCAAATGTTTATATATCAGCCAATTACTTTTCTAGTAAACCTACTCACTACGATCATCAGTTTCATGCCAATAACATAAAAAAAAAAGAATAGTGGCATGCAAATCAGTTTATATCCAATAAGTCGGCTTTATAAGGATGCATACTGTGTCTTACTGCAGCATGCATGAGAAATTTTGAAATGAGAAATGAAGTAATACCATTATTGTACATATATGTGATGCCACTAGAGCTTATCAGAGCAAGGCATTTTAGGAACTTGGAAGCATTCCTAATACTGAGAAAGTGTAGTTCAGGATAGGTATGAGGTCTTAAAGGTCACACTCTTATTATAACATTCACTAATGGCATGGTGTGTAGACAACCAGTCTACGCCCAAAGTAACATCAAAGTCCTTAATATCTTAGAGTATTAAGTTTATAAGTAGGACACACCCCTCGAACAATACCCCACACTGTCTTAACACCATACCAATTACCAAAAAGTTCCCCATAAGTGTGCACACTTCTAAGGTATAGTCAAGAGGTAAAGGTTCAACATTTAAATGACATGTAAAATAAGATGCAATAAAAGAGTGAGAAGAACCAGGGTCTATCAGACTTCTAGCCTCTTCCATTTATCATCCTTTTCTGCTCCTCCTTGCCCCGAGAATGCCGGTGGTACAAATCTCTTGAATCTTTTAATCATTCCATCATCTATATGATCTGAGGCAGGAATACTTAAATTTTAGTTACTAATCTATCCTTATACAACTTAAGGGTCCTTCTACGACTCTAGGCTAAGAATCCTATCCTGGTGCTCTGATAACATAATTGTCACATCCCAAGTTTATAACAATAAAACTTCTTGAGATGTGGCAATTTATTATTAAGGAACAAAACAAATTCTAAATTTTTACAATATATTATATTGTTTCTAAACTATTTTTCCATCATACTCTTCTTACACTATGTATAGAACAACTTCAAAATTTTATTTACATATTGTACCAACACAGATTTTCCATTTCTAAAAATTTGTATAAAGTCTACTCACAACTAATATCAACATGAACATTTAGATATTTACATCTTTTGATAGGAAAAAATTTATAGCTGCGAATTTAAGTCAAAAATTATAAAGGAAATTTAATCATGACTACAATTTCTTCAAGAGTGGTGCTACTAAAATCGAACTATGAGACTGCAATTACCCTGAAAAATTCATCATAATTTGGTGAGTTTGGCTACTAGGTAAGTGGTCATCATTATCCTTACAAATTATGGCTAGACATGCAAATATTTCTTAAAACGATTCATATGAAGCATAATTTTAGAGTATCGATTTCATTCTAATACATGCTGCTGAATAAGTTCATTTCTAATCTCCCACATGGCATGTATTCCTTATTGGATAATTAAAATTGGGCAAATAAAATAGGCATGATACGTAAACTAAATACACGTGATTCATATCATGATCAATTATAACCTAATTGGAGTAATGTTAATACATTGCTACGTTTGAGCATCAGGCATGATCAATACGCATTCACAACAACATTATCAGATCAACATACATTCACAACAATAAAAATGAGGTCAGCATGCATTTACAACAATGTAAATCCTGCAATAAGGATTCACAATAATAAAAGTCTTGCGATAAGCATTCACAACAACAAAAGTCCTATAGTAAGCATTCACAACATCATTAGCAAGCATTAACCAACTCACTCCCTAATTCACCTACTCTTGAAGTAGAAGGCTTACCAGGCCAAGCCAATCCCATTACTTAGGATTTCTACCATCTCTCAGGACGGAAGACAATGACAAGTGGAGGGCCTACTTCGTAATGCTTTCACGTACACGCACAGTCCCTAGCGAGCTTTGGCCCTTTTGATAGGAAAGGGCTTTGCATGGGGCTTTTGATAGGCAGGGGCCTTGCAAGACAGGACCCTCTCATGTGCCTTTCTAGCGAGAGATCGTTACACTACTAAAGGAGGACCCAATGCGTAGTGTCCACATATATTTTGGGGGGCGCGACCCTCTCAAATTCACATCACCTCCTAGCTCCCTTCATATCACCAGATCCAAGGAATGGTCTCAACTGCCAGCACCATATCAGATCATATCATAACAGAGGCATGTTTCCATGTGCCCATATCTTATGAAAAGCATGTTATCATGCTCACATATCTCATCAGAAGCATGTTGTCATACACACATATCTTATCACATATATCTCATCAGAAGTATGTTGCCATGCACCCATATCTTATCATATATACCTCATCATAAGCATGTTGTCGTGCACTCATATCTTATCATATATACCTCATTAGAAGCATCTTGCCATGCACACATATCTTATCACACAAATTTCATCAAAAGCATATTGCCATGCACACATATCTTATCACACAAATTTCATCAAAAGCATATTGCCATGCACACATATCTTATTGCACATATTTCATTGGAAGCATGTTGCCATGAAACATATATTATCACACATATTTCATCAGAAGCATGTTGCCATGCTCACATATCTTATCACACATATCTCATCAGAAGCATGTTGCCATATGTAATCACAAGATTATAATTATGTATATGCTACACATATAGTCATGGATGGCATCACTATGTCGTATTATTATGCCTATTAAAAGACATTATATCATCAATTGCAAGTTATATATCAATGTAGTAGATATCAGGAAACATTAATATTGTATTTTCAAAATATCCTTTAAATCTCTTGCACAAAACACTTGCACATAACAATTGCGCATAACACTTACACATAATAATTACACATAGTGATCGCACATAACAACTGCGTATAACATTTGCTACTTACCGTATCTAAAATTTATGTAGAAATAACTACAAAAATACGTAAAATTTACAATACCAGAAATATTATAATTAAATGCAGAAATATCTCTGGGACTACTATAGCACTATCGAGAAAATGAAGCCACTTATACCTACTCTTACAGTATCTAGAATTTGTACAATAAATAGAGATATTATAATCTTCTTCAAAAGAAAATTCCATAATTTATAGTATCTAAAATTCTTAACATTAGACAAAAATATCACAATTTTAATAAAGAGATTATTTTTCGAGACAATGAGGTCACTTACAAATTTTGATTCAAGGCTTTCATTGAAAGTCCCTATGAGCTCTGCCCTGACAAATCCAGATATAAGAAGTCTAGATTACTAGTTTCACTCCATTGGATAGGTAAAACAGTAAAAGAGAGGGGCTCTTGTTTATCATCCTCAAAGTGGTAATTATCTACACAGTTCAGCACGACCTCCTCTTCATCATCCGAGGAAGCCATTTGCTTGTATCAACTACTAATACCGGAAAAATTCGAGAACATAATGAGCATAACCTCTGCATCGCATAATATAAGGACTTCATGTGCCATTTTGAGCAAACTAGCCCGACGTTTAAAGAAGGTGACCTGCCTGCTAGTTGCATCCTCTATCTTCTTAATCTCAATCTTTCCCCTTCCCTTTTCTCTCCCATCTAAAAAGCGAGAACACCAAATGATACAGCAAAAACCAATAAGTCATACGTCTCTAAAAGGATTTTATGATAAAGCACAGTTTATATATTTTTTTAAAAAAAATTACCCCTGCGCCAGCAAGATCACTTACAATATCCAATTATAATCGAACTACACTTGAAATAAATAACATAAAAATAAAATCGGTCTCAATTGCTACCGCTTCAAATAGAATTCTTTATTCAAAAAAAAAAAAAGATTTTATTGCTTTATTGGAAGAGAAATAAATATTTAAAAAGGTAAAATTGGCGGAGAGTACCTCAACCGAGCTTAGTACACCCCACGCCGAGTCTCGTCTTCCGATGGTGCACGGGATCTGTGATCGGTATGTTGATTTTCCTACTATGGCAGAAATCCACTCAATGGCTTAATCTTGATCAAGCCTCTTAGCTTAATTTTAGAGAGATGAGTATGAAGTGAGGGGGAGAGATCTACTAGCAAGGGGTTCCAACCCTTTGCCACCCACAAAGAACAGAGGTGGTGTGTGCCACCAAAGCATGGTATAACTTGAAGTGAGAGATAAAAAATTGAGGCATGCCTCCTCTTTGGAAGATAGGAGAATTTTGGGTAGGGAGAGAGAGAATTGTTAAAGAGAGAGAAGAGAATATGTATCTCAACTTATGAGGGGAGGCCTCCTTTTATATATTTTAATGTCATAGATTTTGCCTCAATTCGTAGAGTCAAATCTCAACCGTCGATCTAAGGAGACTTGTGGGGTGAGAGATTTGAGTCATCCATCTCTTTGATCCACCATAAAGATTCAAAGAGATGAGCTAGAGCCTTATGCTCCCTTTCCTAAATCTATTCCCATCGAATAAGAAAAATTTATATTTTAATATATCCAATCCTTAATTATTTGATCAATCAATCTTGATTCAAAGAATTAGTAAATATCTCAAATATTCAACCTTATCATATAAGTTCGCTATACCTAAAACGATAAGCCAACCAAGAGGATAAACATGCTTCTCAAGAATGTTACATGCCACGTGTGGGCCCCACCTAATCCACATCTTTTTAAAACATTTTGGGCTTCATATTTTATGGAGGTCCCAAATATTTTTAGGAAATAGTTTATTTCATATTTAAAATTTTTAAATCTTATATTTTATTTAAAACATTGAAAAAATTAATTTCCCTTAATTTATAAATCCAAATAACAAAAATACAATATCATAAGATTCACAAAAATTCAAATAAAAATTCAAAAAACCATATAACATAAAATTAATTAAAATTAATTAATTATAATGGGAATCGAATCCAATAGATCTGGGAAATTATTAATATCTGGGAGCACTCAACCTTTACTTACGAATCACGATCTGCCGAGCTTTCTCAAACTGACCCAACAGTTCCCATGACCCACAGTCCACTATAGAGGCTCATGATTGGACCACCAAAGTTAGCCAATGGACTATAGAGAACACAATTTTAGTTTATAAATTTCAGGTTCATCTCTAAAGATAAAAACAATCATGGTCCTCCTGACCACGATGCAACCATGACTCTATGGTGCATAGGGGTAATCTATTACACATGTATACACTTCACCCTCATTGGAGAATCTCAAAACGGCTATCTATGTACATACCATGTGATGATATAACTATGAGGTTTTAACCCTGTCTCTATAGGCTATTCATCACACGTAAGGGCTACACAGTCTGTTGGCGCTCATCTAGGCATACTCCGACCTCATCAAGGGATAACCTACTAAACTGTTCTCGATAGATCCCTATGCCCAAGTATCTTGGGTTTTTTCAAACATCGGCTGGCCTAGCTCATCGAGCCTAGTCCGAGTATCAGCAAATAACATTTGCCTAATATGGTCCACAAAAGGGCCACACTCCCACTGAGTTTATGTTTCACTATATAAAATGCTCATACAAGATCTCATAACGTATTTAAAGGCTACATAAACTCAACATCTCCCACTTGACTTTTGAAGGCCTTACATTTCTCTTCCTCACTTTTTCTCGTCCACATCTGTCTCTCCCAATAACAATCTCTCTCAATACATTAATCATGGATTTCGACATTAATCCTTTCATAAAAGGACTCATAGAGGTAATGCCTCTTTCTCTTTGCTGCTCGGATCTCATACCGAAAGTGGTCGTAGTCCATCTTTCATATCGTCACAAGAATCATGGACCTGTTGTCACGTAAAATCATCATGTATCCTCATCACATGGGATCGTATCTCCATTGGCTTAAAGGAGTTCTTCAAACAAGCCGCTTCTTTCTATAGCCATACAACCAGCGCTACACATTTGGGTCCTATAGGTGAACAACACCATAGGCTGTTGTTCTAGCTAGCCTATCAAACACTAGGTGCTCCCATAGGAATATTTAGTTTTATACACTTAGAGTTATTATGGAATCATGGCTCCCTTTTACATGAGTATCGCCGCTGTGTTGTCACATAAAATCTTTATTGGCTCACAACGCACGGGTTGAAAGTCACGTATTCTATCTCTAGGATGGGCAATGCCACCGCATCCTGTTTCTTTGATTTCCAAGAAGTTGTTATCCCTCCAAGCATGAAAACGTATCCAGATGTAGACTTCACATCATCTGAACATCATCTGGATCCTTGAGATAGCTTGCATCTATATATCTGAATATCCAAGCAGCTAAAAACAAAATTTGACTGTAGCAGCTCCCACTCAATTATTGCATATACAATATATACATTCTCAACATTATTATGTCTATATCATGAGGTAGTATAGCAAGTCTCATGCAATAAGTAATTCAATGCCTATTGGTTTCACAATATGCAATAAATAATTCAATGCCTATTGGTTTCACCATATGCAATAATTCAATGCCTATTGGTTTCACAATATATATCACAGGTTCAACCACACTAGTCATCTTGGTAGTAAATCTATACAAACCAAGTTATCTAATCAATATAACATGTGTCAAGGAAGCCCAGTAAGATGACCTTCTTACAACATTCCCTATCTTTCAAGGCCTTAGGTAATCGAGGATTCTAAATAACTACAAACATGAGTCAAAGCATATAGGTATTTAAAAAAGAAAATGCGTGCATGACAGTCTTTCTCCCAATTTTATAAATACATTGAGGCATAATGGTTTCTCCCTTTTAAAAAAAATTGACTTGGTTATATATCATAAGGAATGGTTAGATAATAGTATGATGGTTTAAATTGATTTTTATAAAGACTTAGTAGACCTAACATGGCTATAGGGTTTTCTCAAAAAAAAAAAAAAACACATTCATAGACTTAGGTTTTTTTTTCTCAAAACATCCAATTTAATATTAAAATATATGTTTAGTCTTAAAAAATCATTTTAATAATTCACCTACCAAGTCATGTTTACCGCTACAAAAACAAGCCATTAAGTCCAGATTACAATTTTATCTAAAATAAAGCATGACTAAAGAATTGTTATCAAAATCTTGTCAAAAATTTCTTTTTGGCAAATATGGACACTTTGTGAAGAGATTATCATTACATGCAACACATCATATTACTGAACATTATTGGCAGGATGGGTACTTAGACAGCGTTCTATTAAAATACTCATTTTGTGCTTACATACTTGAATGAGCCATACTTATATCTCGTATCTCATACTTAGGACTCAAAGCCCTTGATCAAATCACATCTCCATGTGTATCACTATCTTAAGTAGTTCGTACTCTTAGCACAAGGAAGCACCCCAACACATGGTATTCATAAACATGCTCTTTCAAATTTGTTAGCACATATCACTCAATGTCCATATACTCCATACATATTCATAAAACAATTAGTCAAACTATAACCAAAGCATATAAAAATTTACTGAATCTTCTTTCCCTAGATGACCTTACCATGTAATGTGAAACAGATTTCATACTTCAAAACCATGTAGCATAGTACCTGGGCTTTATTGATTCATTACTTTTACTTGTTTGACAAACTTTGGTGATCTTAGAAGAGCATGCAACTGATGAAGATTATATTGGCCATTAGTTTCACATGTCACAAAGTATGTATCGCTTCGGCACTTGGATTCTCCATTTCTCACATCGTGAAAAAAAATCTTCTTCATCCCATCATTTCAAATATCACAAATTCGATTCTTCCACTGATCTTTTAGCATTTCTTTGTTACCTCCAAGCCTCTCTACGTATCCCTTCATTTCGAAGAAACCAAGACACTTTTATAGGTATTATATTTCTTCTTCTTTCTGTTATTTCCTTATCAGACTTTCTTCACATAGAGTGTCGTACCTTGCCAACTCTGTACTACCTCTCTCTAAAGGTTTATTACACATACTATACAACTCCTTTTAAACGAGTCCTAACAAGGTCTCCCTTATTGGGAATCCAAAGATGTGCACTAACATGTCACATCTTTTAATTTACTTTAGAATAGAACATGAGCATCTCATGATAATAGAATATGATATGAGTACTGAAATAGACTCAAAAATATAAAATAATGCTCAGTTTCATCACTAAATCACACCATTTAGTGAGTCTACATTTTAGCAACTTTTAGGTCACAATGCAATTCTCTCAGTAGAAAATTAGGTTGAGCATCTCTCAATAAAAAAAATTGTTTCTTTCACACCTCGAAGAATTTTTTTTTTTGAAATCTCTTGTATTGAAAACTAGGCTCAAAACTAAATCATAACATCATAGTATAAATCCCTAATAATATATTTCTTCAGAGAAATAAATAAGGTGACATACACTTCACAAAATAAATCATACTGCAGAATTTTTGGATGAACACTGTCTAGTAAAATTGTATTTTCTCTCTATCCTTATGGAGTTTTCCTTTTAAACTAATTTTGTTTAAAAGTAGACACATAATAGTAGAACATATATTTCCACATGCCTCATATCACTATGTTAAATAGGCCTGATAATTAAAGTTATTTAAGTCTCAATGAAGAGCACACCATAATTCCAGAAAATTCAGGATAACCTCTCTTCAATCCAAAATTTTTATACCTCTTAAAATTGATATTTCTCTTTCAAATAAATTTCATTTGAAACTAGACTCAAAATGAAAGTTTAAAAACTTAGTGTGAGCCATAAAATATTCTGTTAAAAATAGAAATAAAACCTTGATTTCCAAGTCATGGAAATAATTTTCGTTGTAGAAAACAGCACTTGCGCACCCTTCAATAAATTGATCATATCTTTCAAACCACAATGAATTTCTTGATGAAACTTTTTTTGTTTGAAATTAGACTTATTTTATGAGTTACAGTCTAATTTTTACTAGAAATAAAATCATATAGTCGGTGAGAAAAATTACGAAACTCATTAGATAGTTCCTGGATTTTGTAGGGTTATAACTGACACCCTTCATGGATGTGTCCATAACTTTCAATTCCCTTGGGATCTCCCACTGAAATTTTGTAGGTAGATCATAATCTCAAAGACACATAAAATCACTTAAGTATGCAGTTGAAAAATACATCATTATCTTCTTCATATAACTGCTCCAAAACAACACAAAATACCTATTCTGTAAAATGTCTTTCTCCGTGTTTTGAATATTTCAATAATTCTTAACCAAGGTGTATTACTTGACCACAAAGATTAGTAGCTTTCTTACATCTCGTTCTCAAGATTGATCTCGACTTAATAAAGGGAAAAGACATCTAATGGCTTCAATTAACAACCTGGCTCTGATACCAATAAAATGACTTTATGATAAGCATGGTGTATATATTTTAAAAAAATTCTTTACCCCTACATCGACAAGATCACTTACAATGTCCAATTATAATCAAACCACTCTTGAAATAAATAAAATAAAAATAAAATTGGTTCTCAATTGCTACCTCTTCAAATACAACTCCTTATTCAAGAAACAAAATTAGACTTTATTGCTTTATAAGAACATAAGTAAATATTTAAAAAGGTTAAATTGTCGGAGATTACCTCAACCGAACTTAGTAAGTCTCCTCCTTCCAATGGTGCACGGGATCTGTGATCGGTATGTTGATTTCTCTATTATGGTAAAAATCCACTCAAAGACTTAATCTTGATCAAGCCTCTTAGCTTGATTTTAGAGAGATGAGAGATGAATATGTAGAGAGATGGAGAGATCTACTAGGAAGGGTTCTACCCCTTTACAACCAACAAAGAGCAAAGGTGATGCGTGCCACCAAAACATGGTGCAACTTGGAGAGAGAGATAAAAACATTGGGGCGTGCCTTCCCTTTGAAAGAGAGGAAAATTTTGGGTAGGGAGAGAGAGAATTGTTAAAGAGAGAGAAGAAAATGCGTATCTCAACTTATGAGGGGCGACCTCCTTTTATAGATTTTCTATGCATAGATTTTGCCTCAATTCGTTGGGTTAAATCTCAACCGTCGATCTAATGAGACTTGTGGGGTGAGAGATTTGAGCCATCCATATCTTTGATCCACCATCAAGATTCAAAAAATTAGTAAATATCTCAAATATTCAACCTTATCGCATAAGTTTACTATACCTAAAAAGATAAGCCAACTAAGAGGATAAACATTCTTCTCAAGAATGTTAAGTGATGGATTAGGGCTTGCCACCCTTTTGGTAGCCACGATGTGGGCCCCACCTAATCCACATCTTTTTAAAAAATTTCGAGCCCTATATTTTATGGAGGTCCCAAATATTTTTAAAAAATATTTTATTTTATATTTAGAATTTTTAAATCTTATATCTTATTTAAAACATTAAAATTTTAATTTCCTTTAATTTATAAATCCAAATGACAAAAATAAAATATCATAAGATTCACAAAAATTCAAATAAAAATTGTAAAAATCACATAACATAAAATTAATTAATTTTGATGGAAATCGGATCCGATAGATCTAGGAAATTATTAATATCTGGGAGCACTCCACCTTCAACTGCGAATCACGATCCGTCGAGCTTTCTCAAACTGACCCAGCAGTTCCTATGACCCACAATCTATTGCAGGGGCTCATGATTGGACCACCAAAGTCATCTAATTGACTAGGGGACGCAATCTCAGTTTATGAATTTCAGGTTCTCCCCTTGAGACAAAAAAATCATAGTCCTCCAAGCCATGACGCAACCATGACTCTATAGTGCATAGGGGTAATATCTAGCACATGTACATGCTTCACCCTCATTGGCGAATCTCAAAATGACTATCTATATATATGTCATGTAATGATATAATGATGAGGTTTTATTTTTATCTCTAAATGTTATTCATCACATGCAAGAGCCACACAGTCCCTTGGCTCTCATCTGGGCATATTCTGACCTCATCAAGGAATAACCCACTAAATCATTCTCGATAGATTCCTATTCTCGATATTGGGTTTTTCCAAACCTCGGTTGACCTAGCTCATCGAGTCTAGTAAGAGTAGCTGCAAATAACATTTGTCTAGTATAGTCCACAAAAAGACCACACTCCCATTAAGTTTATGTTCTACTATATAAAATGCTCATACAAGCTTTTATAAAGCCACATAAACCCAACAATCTCTCTCTTTCTACAAAGAAATGCAATGCTTGAGGGAGGGTTTACTCAAAATGGAAATCAACAATGCAGAGTGGTACAATGCCAAAGGGGCCATATAAATGTCCAACTAGGAAGAAGAGAGAGAGAAGAGGATTAAAATAGGAGAGAGAGAGAGTTTAAACAAAATAGGATTTGCCACGTTGAGAGAGGGAGAGGAGACTTTTTAGAATTGTACTAAGCACTCATCCCACATGCATAATAGCATGCCACATCATGGGTAAGGAGAATGCTTAACTAACACGTAAAACTAAAGAGGGGTAAAAAGGAAGAGTGGTCCTCATGGACCATGCTAACAAAAATAGTCCACAATGAAAATGGTCCAAAAATTATGAAGTTTTTTCTAAACTAATGGTCCTATGGTGTATTATTTACACCATGGACTATCACAAAATGAGTTTTCTTCATGTAAGTATTTTGATTTTCCTTTTTATTTTATTGTTATTATTTATCACATTTATTATTATTATTATTAAAATTATTATTAAAATTATCATTATTATTATTATTATTATTATTATTATTATTATTATTATTATTATTATTATTATTATTATTATCATTATTATTATTATTATTACTATTATTATTACAATTATTATTATTATTATTTATTTATATTTTTCCAAAAATTTAGGTTCGTTACATGACTCTCCTTGACTCGATTCTAGAATCCAGACTTAGGATGAGATCTAGACTGGATGGCTTAAGATAGAACCTAGTCTGACTCTAGGGGTGAAACCCTAACTATGACCTAGACTAGGAGGACTAGACCGGATGAATCTTGTTAGATTCAATGGGTTTTGGTTTAGACCCTGAGCTAGGGTAAGCCTAGTCTAGCTCTAGAGGAAACTCTATGCTTAGACCTATGCTAGAACCTAGACTGAGATCTAGACTAGATGGGTTCAAGTCTTGGCTCGAAACAAGAGGGGCTCTAGGTTCGGACCTGGATGTGAACTTGGTTCGGACCTGGACTGAGCTGGCTACAACCTGGGCTTGTACCAAGAGGGTTTTGGAGATCAGATCGGGTGTGGACCCGATTTGGATCAAGAATGGGTTAGGCATGAGCCCTAGCTCAAACCAAAAGGTGGCCTAGGTTCAGACCTGGGTGTGAACCTGGTTCGGACCTGAGCTAGGCTAGGTACAAGACTGAGCTTGAACCAAGAGGGTTTTGAAGATCATACCGGGTGTGGACCTGAACTTGATCAAGGTTGAGCTAGGCACAAGCCCTTGGCTCGGACTAAAAGGGGGCCTAGGTTCGGACCTAAGTGTGAACTTGGTTCGAACTTGGGCTAGGTTGGGTACAAGATTAGGCTTGGACCAAGAGGGTTTTGAAATTCAGACTGGATGTGGACCAGGATTGGATCAAAGTTGGTTTAGGCACGAGCCCCTGGCTCGAACCAAAAGGGGGCGGTTCGGACCTGGGTGTGAACCTAATTCAGACCTGGGCTAGGCTGGGTACAAGCTTGGGCTTGGACCAAGAGGGTTTCAGCTCGGACCAGAAGTGGATCCGGACTGAGAAATAAGACTAAACAACTGAGATAAGCAACACAACACTCAGAAAACTTTTGCCCTAAATTATGGGTAGGCTCGGTTTGAGTGGGTTCCTAATTATTGAAATGCGGCTAGGCTGAGTAGGTCCCCACGTAGGTTCTGACTTCCTGTTATAGGATTTTCACCAAGTCCTACTGTGTGTGGAGTTGCTTTGAGGCAAAAGATTACGGAGGGGCGCTCACAGTTAAAGTTACACGAATCCCAACCGCATCGGCTCTCAATGCTAGGTTCTTCTCGCGCAGTTTGAGGATTTTGGGGGTTTTCGAAAATATTTGCTGGTTTCCCGAGCATTCCCGATCCTGTGTGTGCAAGAGTGTGTAAAGAAGCACGTAAGCAAAAATAAAGTAGCAAGCAAACAGGCACCCAATGCAAGAAAAATGTGAGCACTTGGCACAAATCGTGCCAAGTGAGGTGTGCTTCGGGTCGGGATTTTGACTGACCAAAAGCACAGTTCAGATGCGAGAGTAAGCAACCCCTAAGAAAATATACAGTAAATGAAAGTGGAACCAGGCATAACCTGTGCCTAGTTGAGCGCGCCCCCACCCGTGGGTAACTCGATTAGGGCACAATTTGAGATAAAGTGCACGTGACCCTAGATATTTTTTTTTTGATGAATAGAGATGTTGAATCACAAGCAAAGAAATGAAAGAGATTTTTTTCTTTTTTACAAACTTTTTTTTTTAAAAAAGAGAGAAAGACTTGAGAGGTAAATTTTTTTTTTTAAAGTGAGTATTCTCTTTTTTCTTTAGAAAATGAAGTGGCTTAAATAAAAGCAATTTTTGTAGCAAAACTGATTTTTTTTTTTTTTTGAAACAAGATAATCCTTTTTTTTTTTTTGCAAAGATGAAATGACGTACAAAAGAAACTTTTCTAGTAAAAGTGATTTTTTTTTTTTTTTTAAAACCAAATAAGCTTTCAACTTTTTTTCTTTTCTTTTCTTTTCTTTTGTTTGCAAAGCAAATTTTCTTTTTTCAAAAATAAGGAAGACCTTAAAAACAAAAACAAAAAACAAAAATTTGAAAGCAAGATTGTCTTTAAAAGATTTTTTTTTTTTTTTTCTAAATGCCTAAAAGAATTTGCTGATTTTTTTTCTTAGGAAAGTTATTTTTTAAGAAAAAAATAAAAATAAAAATGGCTAACGGTACTTTTTTTTTTTTTTTTAGTGGATAAAAAAGATAGCCTCAAACACCTTTTTTTTTTTCACAACAATATTTTTTTATTTTTTTTTAAGAAAGAGGCTTAAAACATTTTTTAAAAAAATCTTTTTTTGAAGCAAAGACGCTTCTAAAAATCCTTTTTTTTTTTTTGTTTTGAGGCAAAGAGGCCTTTCTTTTTTTAAAAAAAAAATAATATGCCTAAAACAGTGCTGATTTTTTTTTTCCTTTGAAAAGATAATTCTTAACCAGATAAAAGAAATTTGAATTCCAACAAAGCTAATCTTAATCAAAACAAAGGTAATCTAATCAAATCAGAAGAAATAGAAAGCAATATCTTCTATTATCTAATCAAATCGAAAGAAATAGAAAGCAATATCTTGTATTGAAATGCATCAACTTTTTATCTAACCAATCATAAGGAACAAAGAGCACAAACTTTTTTTAAAAAAAAAGAGAAGATGAGGATGGAGGAGACAAAAAAAAGATGATGTGAAGATATTAAAAAGAATTTTTTTTTTTTTTTTTTTTTAAAGCAAGCAACATGGCATACCTATAAAAAAAAATTCATGCGAGAATAGGAATAAAAGACAATAGGAAGGGATAAGATAGAGGATTAGAATTATGGTAATGGGACAAAATGAATATTTTTTTTTTCCAATTTATAGAAGTGGTAATAAAGATGAGTGCAAAACTGTTGGGAAGAGATAAGTATAGCAAGGAGGCCTCAAACGTGACCTTCTGTAAACTGTTAAAAATAACCTTTTTTCTTTTTGAAGAAATCGTCAAGAGACCCAAACAAGGTGAGCGCAGTAGGTGAGTGGAAAACTCGATAGAATATTAACAAGAAAAATAAGAGCAACCACTTTCTATTGAGGAGAACCCGCAGTAAGAAAGAAGAAAAGAAAAATAGTAAACAAATAAATTAGTGTGTGGAGATGCAAAAAGGCATGAGCATGAGAGAGAAGGAAATATGTGCCAGTATAAAAACAGAATTAAAGGTACAAAAATAAAAATAAACCAAAAGCAATGAACACATATCCATATCCATATCCTTCTATTAAACAACGGAGAAAACAAGATGCTAGATGAAGCAAAGTCACACCAAAACAATTTTTTTTTTTTTTCTTTTTTTTTTTTCAAAACGTGGCCCCCCAAAAGGAGATTTTTTTTTTTTTCATGCACGGATCTAACTCGAAATGCTCCACGGTGGGCGTCAAACTATTTATGATGCAAAATCAAAGAAATCTTCAGACGAAGATCCCTAGGATCTGAACACCACAAACTGATTTTAAAAAAAGATGACAGAGAATGTGGGAAAAATCAAATTCTGATCTGAGGCCAGATCCACTCAGAAACGAGTAGATTTGTTCTCAGATCAGTGGCAGCGCCAACATTGATCCAAATACGAAACACGAAATAAAAGCAATAGAAACTAATCTAATCTAATTAAAATGAAATAAAAGCATAAAAAAAATAATAAAAGAGTAAGAAACGATACCAAATCGGGCCAGAGGGCCCGAGAATCCGGGGCCTTCGAGAGCTCGCCCGTATTAGAACCGATGTCCTCTTTATTTTTCTCCTCAATTCTTAACCACGCCTTGGATTGGTTGGATGGAGTGGCTAAAACTAGGGTTTTTTAGGTCTCGCGATCTCATTTTCTCTCGGCTCTCTTTCTCTCTCTCTCTTCTTTTTTGGGCTCTTTCTCTCTTTAGATTTCTTAGCCTTTCATCGTCCCAATTCTCTCTCTTCTCACCTACACGTCCCAACCTAAATATTTTCTCTCTCCAAAATGGTACGATAGTTTATTTTTTTGGTAGGCGAAACTATAAGATTTGTTAGGTGCAAAATAGATAATTACTAAGAGCTAAGGATTTCCTATTTGCTAGGTGTGGAATAGATACCTACTCAAACTATATGATTTGCTAAGTGTGGATCATAGGATGGGATCATGGACTATGGTGGTCTATAGTTTAGGGGTCTACTGAAATAGTGTTATCCTATGGGTTTTCTAAAGTTAGAAAAATCATGAAATTTAACAATTTAAAAAAAATAGAGTGTATGCAATTATGATCCTATACATAATCCTAGGCAGGTCACATACATCTTTTTGTTTCTTAGATTAGGATATTATTTGAAGATATTTGTATCACGTAACATCTTCTTTC
Source organism: Amborella trichopoda (assembly GCF_054954075.1). Taxonomy (NCBI): domain Eukaryota; kingdom Viridiplantae; phylum Streptophyta; class Magnoliopsida; order Amborellales; family Amborellaceae; genus Amborella; species Amborella trichopoda. Next base: position 26,334,404 of record NC_142344.1, read on the forward strand.
AAGAATTAACATATTCATCCCAAACTTTGCATGAAAATTTTTCTAGTTTCTTTTGTTAAAAAATCGCTAATATTAGGAATAAAAATTTATGTACTTTTTGCAAGTATCAAAAGTATCTTGATGCTATTAAATCAAATAAAAACGCCAACTAATTAAGACAGGAAACAAAAATGGCCTCTTCCATGTAGTTAGATAAAGCATAATTCATACAATACTCTTTCAATGAAGTTAAGTAAGACATACTTCACAAAAAGTACATCACATGATATGCAACAAAATGGAAAATTCAATGCACAACACACTGAAATGTTCTATTGTTCTTATATGTATCTACCATATCCATATCAGTGTGTTGTGCATTGATTTTATCAAAATATAAGAACAGTAGAACAAATAATTTTATCAAAAAATCAGTTTATTATGCAAAATAGAAAAACACTTCCCATATTTATTATAAAATATAATTTCATTAAAAAACCATAATTTTATCAAAAAAATAATTTTATTAAAAAAAATGGAAAAACACTTCCCATATTCATCATAAAACATAATTTTATTAAAAAAACCATTATTTTATGAAAAAATAATTTTGTTGAGCAAACTAGAAAAACACTTCCTATATTCATCAAAAGACAATTTTTTACTAAAAAATATAATTTTATTAGAAAGATAATTTTATTAAGCAATATAGAAAAAGCCTTCCCATATTGATAAAAAAACATAATTTTATTAAGGAAAATGATTTTTTTAATAATATCAATTTCTCAAAATGTGAAGGGTGATTTCAAATTAAGATCACATTTGCAAAACTCTCTCTCTCTCTCTCTCTCTCTCTCTCTCTCTCTCTCTCTCTCTCTCTCTCTCTCTCTCTCTCTCTCTCTCTCTCTCTCTCTCTCTCTGGAATCAGGCCAGATCAGGATCGACCAGTGACCAATCCCAAGTTAGTCGATCGATTTTTTTAAAATCGGCTGATCTTTTAAATACTCTTTCCATAACATTCCAAAAACTTTTATAGAAAATCAAAAAAAAAAGAAAAAAAAGAAAAAGAGAAGAATCAAGCACATACAAGATGACGGCGAAGTCTTTCATTGAGCTTATGGCAACCAAAACTTTTGCAGGTACTTAAAAATACAAAATGTCCCATTTCCATCATTATATATATAACTATATCATGCACTTAAAAAACACATAATTAAAAAAAAATTGAGCAAAAGATCGAGCGACATTATCATGCACTTATCAAAAAGAAGAATCAATTTTATCGAAAAAATAATTTTATCAAAAAGAATAATTTTATTAAGCAAAATAGAAAAAGACTTCCCATATTCATCCAAAAAACGTAATTTTATTAAAAAATCATAATTCTATTAAAAATAATTTTATTAAGAAAAATAGAAAAACACTTCCTTCTCATATTCATCAAAAAACATAAATTTATTAAACAAAATACTTTTTTTTGAAAATTTGATTTTTAAAAACTACTAAAATTGAGAAACATTTCGAGCAAGAAACGATCCTCAATGTTTGGATAATCGAACAAATAAACATACATGCATTGTAAAGGTTTCGATCATCTTTCAAACGCACCAAATCTTATCAAAAAATATTTGGTATTTTAAATTTAAATGAAAAAATGGCAGAAATCACGTATCTACAAAATTTTCATAATAGGGTGCAACAAAAAAAATCATATAAAAACATTTAAGCAATCATAAATAGACATACCTATTTTATTTGAGAGATTAAGCCTTGATGATCAAAATACACAACTCAATTTGATAAAAAAACCCCAATAAATTGATCAAAAATCCGTGTTTTTGGATCGAACACATGTTCTTTGAGCAGCAGCTTTTCGGGCCAAAACTCAACCCATAATATTCGGGTTTTTTGAACAAATTGAAACATGAATCTAATAAATACTTAAATTATCTATCAAACACGGTAAATTTCTTCAATAACCATTAGGTATTGAATAAATTATTGAAAGAATATCAGAAATTTTCAAAAACCTAAAAAGTTTACCATTTTGATCCAAGAAACTCTTTTTTTCCTGATGTTTCAATCCAAATTTATTGTTTTATATATTCTAGATAGCGATTTACGCCAATAAATCACGAAAAAAGATAAAATAAGGCACGAAAAAGAATAAAAAAAGTGAAAATTTGGATTCAAGAATGTCTGCTACAAATAACGGCCACAATTTCAAAATAACAACCATAATGGATACATTAAAGTTATTTCATAAAAACACCTGTAATATCGTCAAACCGGTCCGGTTAGCTTAAAACCGGCCAGTTCTACTAAATAATGGTCGGTTCATCTCTAATTGATTGGTTTTCGTCCGAAAAAATTTTGGGCATGTACCCTAGGCTACTTGTACCCTAAAACCGGTCCTAATCGGAGTCGGAACCTTGGCGGTTCCGATCTAACCGGCCGGTTTTGCGAACAATGCGCAAACTTTATTTTGTTGTTCGAACCACACATATTGCACTGCGCCCTTTATCCTAGTGGGCATCGGGGTCACCCTCGTTCGCACATGCGCACGAACCCTATGGGGCACATCACACGCTTGTCTACTCGTTATAAAAGGTACCACGGTTTTAAAAAAGGGTTATGTTGTCGTGAGACTTCAAAACCAAGGCTGACCACACACATTTTTTCTCTTTTTCCATAAAACAAAAAGAAAGGACTCCCAGTTTTAAGAAATGAGTGTTTCGAAGAAGTGAAGCCGGCAATGAATTTAACCGAAATTTGAGATATACCATCACATGTAGCATTATGGCATATAACTAAAACCTAAGGTCGTGAGCCTGGCACCCGAGAGCTCCAATTGGCTTCACATGATCATGTAGCATTGTATAATTGAGCTTTTCTGTATTCTTGATACATAGATAATGATTTGATGAGTTTTACCGTGTCATATGATAAATAATTTTGCATTGTATTTTCACATGCGGCTGAAGTTTTAAAGACACCTCATGCAAGTGTTGTACGTTGATCTCCTTTGTGTAGTCTTAAGTTGTCTTGGACAAGGGACCAAAATTGAGTTCCATCCTCTTTATATAAAGTGTATAAGAAGTGCTTGATGGCTGTAATTTTATTGATGTGGGTGTATTTGAGGCTTGAAATGCCTTCTGTGCTCTAACGTCTAAGAATTTTGAGTTGTATTGTCAAGATTATCGTACATTGTCAAGTGTATGTTCTTTGTATTTTGGTTTCCATGTGCTCTCAATATGGAGTATTAATTAATTGGATTACAATTTATGAATTGTAAATTTGTGACTACAGGATTATTATATTTCCCTTGTGATTGCGTTAATAGTATTAATACCCTAGTAATGAATTTAAACATTGGATTGTATTTATTATTTTTCTTAATGTATTATTAAATCATGCTCCAAATCTAAAATACCTTGATTTGTCTTTGGATTTTTGATTGATTGAGCATAAGAAATACATTAAAAATGTCTCAATATGCAACTGTTTAGCACAATTTTGCACTTAAAAAACAGTTTTTTAGGATACCTCGAACCCCTAATGCTGGGCGGCCCGTATCCCCCTGGCGAGCTTGCCGCCTCCTGGCGTTTTCTAAAACATTGGATTGAATAAAAAAATATATACGGCTAGGCACCTCCTGGCGTTTCTAAAACATTGGATTCAATAAAAAAATATATGGAAAGATCAAACAATCCCGTAAAAGTAACAAACAAAACCACATCTTACAAAGACTTTGAGAAGGGGAAATGGCCAAACGGTTAAGGCCTATGCGGTGCGCTACATCAACATCCACTGATCCTGTATTTTATATTCAACTTTTGTTAGATATGTATTTGAACCACAGTCGCCTGTTCAAAATAGACTTACCTTACCTAGTTCGACCAAGGTCTTGGGGGATCCGAGTTAGAACTGGGGCCCTTCTTTATTATTCTTAATATTGTTTTAACTGTTTTTTTTTTTTAAGTTATCCGAACAAGCTGTGAAATCCGTTAAGCTGGATCAAAATCACCAATCTGACACTTATATTGGGTAAGATTCTAATTTTTAAAATTGCAAATTGAACAAAAACGTATACCAAGTGGTATACAACGCTTGAACAAAAACTACACAAGTTTCAACAGTTGTCTTGCATTTTTCTCAAAAATTTTAGCCCTTTTTTGGGCTTGTAAGCCCACTCAGGAGAGCACTCAAACTCACCCGAGTTGTTCAGCTCATGCAATCCCAAGCCTGAGCCGAGTAAATAAACTTGGGTGCAATGCATTAGGAAAATTGTTTTATGGGGGCTGGACCACATTTCTACAAATGCTGTCTAGATGTATAAAGCATCCATCTTACAATAGATGCAAATAGGTGGGTCCATTTAAAAAAATTGAAACTAACAGTGCAAGTGTTTTCCTAATAGAAATATTACTTTAATTTTTTAAAATTTATTTATTTATTCATATTCACGATGTCCATATTAAAAATTACATGTATTTAAAAATTAAGTCCAAAAATCCATCTCAAGAATAGAATTTTAAAAGGCATATAGATTTTAAGAGGCACATCTTTCTACATGGACTCAGGGAAACCGGGTCCTATACATTAAAGCCCATCCTGAAATGAGGATATTTGAACCTCCCAGGAAAGTATGGTTGATCTTTATCATAAATGTTGCACCCTCCACACTCTACCATCCGCTGGACCGTGCATAAAAAATTGGGCCAGATCGGCCGCCCATTTGATGACAATACTTTCAGCTTTCTCAAAAGATTCATTTGAATTTTGAATTGCAAAGCGCAATAAACAATGTCAAAGTGTTTGTACATGATCCAGAAATCCCACAACCAAAAATCACAAGAAGTTTAAATGTGATATGATATTATCTTACAATGATGTGCACTTTAAAATTCAAAGAGTTACAACCTGATACGAAGTTATGAGAAAAGAAACAAAAGGCAAAGGAAAACAAACCCAGTGGCTCCATTTTAACAGTGCCATATTGTAGCTATTTGGGAAAGGTTAGATTTAGCAACAAATGGGGCACTGAATCAACCCATTCTCATTACATTCAGAGCATCTGAGCACTTTCCCTCGCTCTTCAACAATCTTACGACTCCCGCAACAATCAAAACATGGCACAAAACGAACCCCACCACACCCATCGCAAGTCCTTGTGGCTCGAGCCTTGGGCACCCCTTCTACCAATTTCACGAGCTCGCCTTCCTCATGGATCCTTAGCACATCTTCTGATCCACCGATGTCAACCCCCTTAACAAAGACTCTAGGGACCATCGGCTTTCCACCCATGAGAGTAGCGAGCTCGTCTCTGAACCCCGAATCCATTGAAATATCACGCTCAACTAACTGTACACCGAGGCCCTCAAGCACAGTCCTAACCCTATTGCATTCCTCAAAGGTCTTCCGAATTCCCCTCAATGTTGTTGTATAAAGAACCACTGCATTTTCAGGGAAACCCTTGTTCTTGCCCCCTTTCTCTCTCTTAGTTTTTGATCCCTCATTCTCTCGATTCTCCTTTATCATTTCTCTCTCCAAGGAAGCCAGAAGCTCGGGATCAAAGAGAGGGCCACTGTTCGAGTCCTTTAGGATCTCTGTTGGCTGAAATGGTGGATACCGAGAGTTTGCCAAGAAGGGGTTGCATGCGTTCTCTTTGCCTAAACTTCCACCACTTTTCGGGGTTTTGAAAGGAGATGGTGAGAGTGCAGGTAAGGGGGAGAACCTGAAGCTATCGGTATCGGATAGGCCATCCATAAACTCCCAGGTGTTGATGACTTCTGATTCAGGATTGTTAAGAATGGGTGATGAGGACATTAGTGGGAGACTAGGCGCGAATGTGAGGGTAAAAGGGGATGATGGTTTTGGAGATGGGTAATCAAGGGTGACGAGGCCATATGTTGTGGAGGTGAGAGAAACAATGTGGCCTTTGAGATCATCGCCTCCTAGCTCTGGTCCTGTTAACCTTGAAGATACACAACCCATGCTTTTGCCCCTGTATCTTCTTCCCTGCTTTCTTTACCTTCTACTTGGAGGAGCTGTTTTGCAGTTATTGATAGGGAAGGTGCAGAGAGAGATGAATGCTGGGAGCCTAAGAAAGAGGAAGTTTTAATGGCTTGGAGGCTATTAATGGGGGCATGGTTACGTGGGTTTGCTGCTTTACTCCTTAAAATGTATCTACTTTGTATTTGAATTTTGAAATGGTTGGGCTTTTAATGGGGAACTGGGATAAAGTTAACATGCAAGGAACCGATGAGACGGTCCATGGTTTTTTTTAAAAGAATTTAATTCCCTTTTGAAGTTCAAATTAGTTGACCATGCTACCCACGGATTTAATAAAATGACGAAAGTGTCCTAAGGATTGTAATTATTATTAATTTTTAGCATCCCAAAGTTTACACTTAAATCAAGGGCATGTTTTGTTCTGGCCTAACTATTTACCCAGAAAAAATACTTACATATGCAAACATTTTACAAGAAGATATTTTGCAAAGTTTCTGTTGTATCATGTTTTTTTAACACGATTAAAAAGCCGTGTAATGAATTTTATATGTTTAGTAACTTGTATCGTAACTTGATTTAAATGTATTATATATTATAAATAGCTATTATATAAGTAAAATATATTATGTAATAAAATATATTATATATTATAAAATAAAATATATATTGCATAAATATATCATATTATATAAATATATATATATATATATATATGCATTACATTATAATAAATATATAAATAGAAAAATATATATTATATAATACAAATGGGTTATTCTATGGTTAACACTTTAATAACCATAAAAACTCATTGGTGACATTTAGAATAGGTTATGAATATCAAAATGACTTAAATACCTTTACAAAGAATTTACATGACCAACACTAAAGGGCAGAGTAGTCCTTTTTAAAGATTCCACTTTTCAACGCTGTAAAAAATAAAAGAAAAAGCCTATACAAAGAGCAACCTTCTAATGTATAACTACAAATGTATCTCAAAAATCCATTGAAAAATGTAGTTTTAATGTTGAAAAGCCCTTTGATCATCTCGACATCAAGATGTATGACCATAATAAATAAAAAAATTTTAAGTCTAAAAAATAGTGCATTTTACAATATATATTCTATACCATCTATTTTCAAGATTTTTATATGTTTATAGATATATATAATTTTAATTATTTTTAAAATTTAAAATTTTATAATTAAATATAAAAATAAATTTTGAGATCTTAAAAACATTTTACCTCAAAATTATATACCATGATAAAATTTGAAGTTGCACCCTACCTCTACAGCTACGGATGCATCCGTATGCTAGCTACACCCAAAAACAAATTTGGAGCCAAAGAAAAATCGAATCGTTTTTGGCTGAGCATTAGTTTCTCTCACCTCTCTCTGTTCCATCTTCCTCTTTTCCATCTTCCTCTCTCTCTAGATTTCTATCATCTCTCTCTCTCCACCCTCTCCCTTTACAAAATATCCCAGGCCATCACCATTTTCCCATCTAAGCCCCCAAACCCATGGCTTGACATTCTCAGATCCATACCAACTGCCCCCAAACCCCTACACCCCTACCCCACCTCCCTTTGTCCTCTTTTTCTTTAGTCTATTCTATTTTAACCTCCTGCCGTCTTCAGACCTTTCAAGAGGCAAACATTTGACTCGCAGTCATGGAGCACATCATAGAGGAGAGGCTTGCTCTGATGAGATCTACAGTCGGGACTTTAAATCCCCCTGCCATGACCTGAAGTATCGCCAAATGGATTAGAATTCAATGGCAAACTCCCTATTCCATCTTCTGTGTAAAGCTGGACAATGAAAGAACTGTGATCTCACTTCAATCCAAAGATGAGACACCAAGACTGACTGCTAAGAATCACCTGCTAGAAATTCAAAGGGGCTTCCTCTCAAGACCAAACCATCAAATTTTGATCTCAGCAAAATTCAAAGGGGGCTCCCCAATGTTGGTCCTCTCACACTGCGCCACAATATCTCTGAGGTCCACATATCAGCCCCCCTCCCCCATGAGACACCCTCCAAAGTGACACCCCACCACCTTTCAAGCCCCCTGGCCTGACTCCAAGCTAGATGTGGCTTCACCTTTGCCCCTGTAGCATTGAGGCCCACATATAGAGTTCTTCCACCCCCAACTATCAATCCTAGTGAGGGAGGACACGATTCAAATTGCAGCAAACAGAAGAAAGGAAAATCTAGAGAGAGAGAGAGAGAGGTGATAGAAATCTAGAGAGATAATTGGAGAGGGAGGCCAGATGGGATAACTTGTAAGGGAGAGGTTCGAGATAGCAGTGGTTAAAAAAAGGGTGAGTGGACCCGGAATCACGCAGGTCCACACGGGAATCGCTAAGGACGCATTGTTTTGCCATAAAAGACACGAATTGCCCGGTTTGCAAAAGTGACTCGTCCGAGTTGGCGGAAAAAACGCTATGAACAGTGAATGTCAAAATAAAGTCATGAGTTTTTTTGTAGATTTGCAGCTTTTTCTCAATTATTGATCAATTTCAGCTTTTACATTGCATTATTGTGAGAAATTACTCATTTTTTCATTACAAAACAATGAATTAAGATGATTGAATCACAAAATTTGTAGTGTTTTTCACGAAAAACCCTAAATCCTCCATTCTTTCAATTTTGTCACAAATATTGATTGTGTTTTGTTCGAATCAGAGGAGTTTTGAAGGAAATTGTTTTCTACAGATGATTGTAGTTATTGTTTTTGTGATTCAGCAAATATTGAAGGTCGATTTTTGAAGAAATCAGATATTTTGTGAAGAACAGTTGACAGAAAAAGAAAATCCGCCAATCTTAAGATCGCAATCGATAAGGGATGAATTTTTTCTTGAAAACAGAGGGTTTTTTTTTAAAATCATATCTTCATATGCTATTGTGGCCTTTTTGCTTGATTTGATCAATTTTGCAAGAAATCAGAGGGATTTTGTGAATAACAGTTGACGAAAAAATAAAATCCGCCAATCTTCAGATCTAAATCGATATGGGCCGAATTTTTTGTTGAAAACAGAGAGGGCTTTTGCTCGTAATCCTGATCTTCATAAGCTATTGTAGGATTTTTGTGAGATTAAGCAATATTAGTTGCTTGAATTTGCAAGAAATCAAAGGTTGCTCGAATTTTTAGGTATGCATATGTATTTTTTAATTTTATTTTCAATTTTATTAATGCACTAAAATCATTTTGAAAGTATGTCATGAATGTATAATTATCATGCATTTTGAATGAGGCAAAAATTTAAAACTTATATTTTTTAAAATTTGATTGATACAAAATTAAAAACTTGTATTTTTTAATTTTATCGTCAATATGTACTGGCATTATGAATGACAATGTCATTGTAAATAAATTTGTTTATTGATACTATACCATATTAATGTTTTTTTTCCTTGATTTTAGGTTTGGCCGATACATATTATTTTTATCTATAATGTTGTATAAATCAAATAGCTTCGAATTTTTAGGTATACATATGTATTTTTAAATTTCATTGTCAATTTTATTTAGGCACTAGAATGTATGTTCTTGAATCTAGATATATAGTTTAAGTTTGATTGATATATAATTAAGTATGCCATGAATGTATAATTATCATGCAATAAAAACTTGTATTTTTTAATTTTATTGTAAAAAATGAGATATGTGGCGAGTCTACATGTAGTGGCATTATGAATGACTATAACATTGTAAATAAATTTTTTTATTGATACTATATCATTGTAAATATATTTTTTCTTGATTCTAAGTTTGGCTGATACAGACTATTTTTATCTATAATGCTGTATAAATAAAATAGCTTCGAATTTTTAGGTATGCATATGTATTTGTTAATTTTATTGTCAATTTTATTAATGCACTAAAACGTATATTCTTGAATCTAGATATATAATTCAATTTTGATTGATACATAATTAATAATGTCATGAATATATAATTATCATTCAATAAAACTTACATTTTTTTACTTTTATCATCAAGAAGAAGATATGTGGCGAGTTGGTGGCATTAAGAATGACTATATCATTGTAAATATTTTTTTTATTGATATTATATCATTGTATATATATATTTTTTCTTGATTCTAGGGTTGGCTGATATAAACCATTTTTATCTATAATATTCCATAAATAAAATATTTTTTCCAATAGGAACTAAAATATATTTGTCAGTAGAAGTATTTTGCATGAACAACAATGATAACTTCATGAACTATGGCTTCACATCATCGCTACACTTGGTGATTATTTTCCATGTTGAAATGTCAGGTTCATTTTTAACCATTTACATCTTAAAACAGTTGAACCATGATAAATTCCAAGGAAGGCCCTGCATTGCAACATGGGATCAAACTTGATCTCAACAAAACAAATAAAATTATTTGTAATTACTGCCAAAAAATGATTAGTAGTGGGGTATTTAGGTTCAAGCAACACTTGGCAGGGGTTAAGGGAGATGTTTCTGTATGCAATAGTGTCCCTAACAATGTAAGAAAACAGATGACGACTATTCTCAAGACTACCAAGGGTAAAAAATTCGCAAAACAAAAGATGAATAAGGAGATAGCTGACTTATATACACCATTGAGCGGGATGGATCTAGAAGAGCAATATAATCATGACTTGGAGATGGCCACAAGAATGAGCTTGCACGAAACATACCAGAGGGAAAGCGAGTTCAGAATGCCTGGTGGTTATGGCATGTGCATGTATGATGGGGCCAACTCGAGCATGCATGGTGGGCCCAGCTCGAGCATGCATGACGGGCCCAGCTCGAGCATGTATGGCCCAGCTCGAATATATGTATGGAGGGGTTAGTGGCAACATATATCCAGAAGCACCGGATGTCAAGGAAATTGTTCATCGCTTATCTACGAGCACTAGTATTGCAGGTCATAATCATATAGACCCATTTCTCTCAAAGCCCATGTCACAACATATGACCTTCAAAGATATGATGGAATGTACAAGGAACATGTTGGGCAGATATATTGGTAAATGGTCCTATGATAATAGATCCCTTTTGATACATCCAATAGCCCATATTTCCCGCCTATGGTCAACGCAATCTAGAGAGCCGGGCCCGAGGTCAAGCTCACGACTATATATGAGCTCAGTGGGCCGATTTTGGATGAAGAGGTAGAGGAAGTCAGGAAGTGGATTGAACAATATAAATAAGGTTGGCCAAGAACATGCATTACTCTCATGAGTGATGGTTGGTTGAATAAAGTTAACAAAAAGGATTATCTTAACTTCTTGGTCTATTCCCCAAAAGGTATAGCCTTTTTGTCAAGCAAAGACGTCTCAGGGAAAAAGAAGGATGTAAACTTCTTGGTACAACTATATGACCAGATAGTGGAGGAGGCGGGAGATAAGCATGTGGTCTAGTTTATTATGGACAATGCAGGTACTTGTGTTTCTACGGGCAGCAAGTTGATAGATAAGAGAAAGTATCTAGTATGGATCCCGTGTGCTGCACATAGTATCGATCTTATGTTAGAGGAGATCGGCAATATCAAAATTGTGAATGAGACTCTAGAGGCAGCGAGGTTTGTATCAAGATTTATATATAACCACTCTAAAATTTTATTTTTGTTCAGAGAACAATCAGAAAAAAGCTATAATCATGCATGCTATAAACCACTTTGCGACAGATTATTTGGTGTTTGAACATATTTTTTAGCACCTTAGGTCCATGATGCAAAAGAAAAGAGAAGCCGATCAATAAAGTCTTGACAGACAGTGTAATTTTTTACAGTCTCATAATTGCTTCAAAAAGGGTTAGAATCTTCTTAAGGACTGCAAAAGGCCATCTGTCAAGTTTTGTTGCAATCCGACATGTCTAAGGCAGCACAGATAAAGAAACAATTTTTTAAAACTCAGCCTTTAGCATTCTGAAACGGACCTCGCAACTAGAACTTTATTTTCGGTGCATCAAAAAGCTATGTGACCACTGCCATTGGATCTGGCATGGTCGAAAACTTCTGAGGGTCAAGTTTCGGTTTAAATGGATGTTTCAAGACAAAGTTATGGATGAAACATTAAAAAGGGGTAGGCTGCACGCTATTCCCGTACGGCCTCCCTGCACCAATCTCCATTAAAGGAGACTAGTTTGCATAATCACGAGCATCAACTTCGGAGGTTCATATCTCACTAGTTTTGAGTCGAATCAGGCTCAAACTTTGCGAGTATATTCATCTCCTCAAGACGAGCGTTTTGACATGTGGCACACCTCGTGACAATGCCTGAGTAGGAAAAAAACTAGAGAGAAGTTGGCGATTCAAGAAGACAGTTGCACGAAAATAACAGTAGCATGACCCACTCTAGCGGCCATATCACAGCGCTCACATATCTGATCAATATGAAGCCAATTGCATTATGTACATAATTGGGGCTATGTCTAGTCCAAACCCCGCGCGTGATGAACGGTTGGATTTGGCACATGAAAGTGTCAAAGTTGTTGTAGATTCTGACTATCAGATTTCAAGCTTCGGCCAAAAACCCAAGATGGCAAAATCTTCGTTTGAGAACGAAATCGAGCTGCGTTTGTTGCAACACGATTGTGACGGCATGTTCAATGCAATTCAGTGAAGAAATCATAAAAAAAATCAAGAAATGAGTGCACTATTGATCGAAAGTTTTCAAGATCCATACAAATTTCAAGTCGCATGATCGTGGCTTAAAAAAACACGATCCGTGGTTCGAAGTTGGTATCAAACTAATCGTCATGTTGAGGCCAACGAGAAAGCAATCATCTTTTGGACAAACGAGCGTCGGAGCAACCCCAAATCATCTATGAAAGATCACGCACATTCTAAGGCAGCAACAGGGACTGCTTTGGAATTCCATGTATTGTTGGGTAGGGGCAAAACTGTCATTTTGTACTCATTTGTAGAATTTTTTTAATTCAAATAAATTGTAATTATCATCAATTAGGTTAGATTTTGGGCATCCACCCATTTTTTGGACCTAATTCTATAAATACATGCTAAACTTAATTGTAAAGGGCTTCCCTCAGTTTTTGATCTCATGAATAAAATTTGAGAGTTTTACATTGAAATTATGGGCATGTCTTGGAGAGAGAGAGAGGAGAGAGGAGAGAGAAAAAAAAGTTTGATACCTCTCGATGAAGGTAACTTTCTCTCTCCTCCTCTTTTCACTATCCTCCCTCCTCTTTTCTCTCTCCTCTCTCCTCTTTTCTTTACTCCTCTCATCTCTCTTTCTCTCTCCTCCTCTCATCTCTCTCTTTCTCTCTCTTCCTCTTCTTTCTTTCTCTCCCCTCCTCTCTTCTTCTCTCTATCTCTCTCTCCTATTCTTTTTATTCTTGTGTCTTTCTCTCTCTTCCTCTTCTGTCTCTTGCTTTTCTCTCAACACGCACGGCAGTGGGCCATCGTCGTGGGTTTCTTTCATCCCCTTCTTTCTTCTTCTTCTCTGATTTTTTTCCTTACTCATCCCCCTTTCTTTCCTAATATTTCCTCTATTTTTCTTGATCTTTTTTCTTTACTTTCTTTCTCTCTCTTCTTTCCTTCCTTTATCTTTCCTAATCTCTCTTTTCTTTCTTTGTCCACGTTCTCTCCTTTCTCTCTCTTGCACGGTGAAGCCTATCGTCGGGCATGATGTCCTCCTCCTCCTGAAGCATGCACAGTGAGTCGAGTCTTAACCAGAGTGACAGGTGGGGCCTCTGTCCAAGTTCCTCTTGCCTCATGTCGCACACGGTGATGCTCATCCCCATGCACGACTCCTCTCTTTCTTAATCTCTCTTTTCTTTTCCCTTTTTCTCTCCTTTCTCTCTCTTCTCCATTCATGCACAGTGGAGCCTATCGCTAGGCATGATGTCCTCTCCTCCTGGAGCATGCACAGTGAGCCGGGTCTTAACCAGAGTGGCGGGCAGGGCCTCTGTCCAAGTTCCTCTTGCCTCACGACGCACATGGCGATGCTCATCGCCGTGCACGACATTACTTTTCCTAAACTCTGACAAGAATATTGAACTGGGCCCTTTCTCGAGTGGGGGAAGGGGTCGTACCCCAGTCTTTTTCGACACACATGGTGAAGCCTATCGCCGCGCATGTATTTTTCTTTTCTCTTCTCTCTCTTGTCTCTTTCCTCTTCATGGACGGCGAAACCCATTACCGTCCATGTTCTTCTTCTTTCTCCCTTTCCTATCATGGACGATGGAACCTCATTGCCATCCATTCTTTCTTCTTTCTTCTCTCTCCTCTATCATGAACGATGAAACCCCATTGCCGTCCATATTTCTTTTCCCTTTCTCTCTCCTCTGTCATGGACGATGGAACTCCATCGCCATCCGTGTTCCTTTTTCCTTTGTCCCTCCTCAATCATGAGAGGTGAGACCTCATCACCGTCCATGTTTATCTTCCTTCATCTCTCTTCTTCCCTTCTCTCGCTTCTTTCTCTCTCTTCCTTTTTCTTTCTTCTTTCTCTCTCTTTTTTCTGCTCTCTACTCTTTCGTCTTTCTTCTCTATACTCTTTCTTCTTTCTCTCTCTTCTTCTCCCTCTCTTATCTTCTCTATCCTTTCTCTTCTTCTTTATTTCTCTTCTTCTTTCCTCTCAATTCCCATTTTTCTTCTCTTCTCTTCCTTTCTTCAACTTCACTCTTCTCCTCTCTTCTATTCCCTTCTTCTCTTCTTCTTTCCTCTCTTATGTCTTCTATGCTTAACTTCAAGATGCTTTATTCATGTTTAAATCACACTTTATTCATGATTAATTCATGAAAATTCATACATAAATCTCATACTTTCATACATAAGAATCATACTTCATATTATGGAAACACAATTGCATGGTCTACTTACCTTGTGCTCCAATGGTGATCCCAACTCCTTCACACAACCACTTCCCCAAGCTTCTCCCACAAGGCCCAAAAGGGCTAGATATTCTAAGGATTCAAAGGGGAAAACGTGGGGAAGAGAGAGATGAGAGATGGTAATGAGAGAAGGGGAGGAGAGGTGGCAACATGTAATGGACAAGTGGTGATAGCATGGGACAAGTGGCATCACACAATTAACAAGTAGTATGCAAGAGGAGAGAGAGAATGGCAAGCATGGGGGACAAGCATCATTGTGGGTACAACAAGTGTCACGACCCCACTCCCGGCCCCTCTGCCGTACTCAAAGGAGGGTGACCAGGTGCGGATTCGTGATCCAAAGGTAGAAAATGCCACTCAGGTCAGAGTGTGCTCATCGCTTTATTCATGTAGTAAACAAAGCAAACCAAGGCAAGGAACTAACAATAATTCAAAGAGGCAGAAGAACATCTAGAAATAAAATTCCCATACACCAAAAATCCACTATGAAATTTCTTCCAAAAACATTACAACTCAATTTGGGGCAACTAGAACCAATAGTACATGGGTTCCACAATAAACAATAACTAGGGCCAAACTGCCTTCTAAAACATACAATGGGGGAGAGAGAGTCTGCGTCAACTCTGGATCTCAACCGTCAACTGCTTCTACTAAGCCATGCCTTCCACTTGTGACTCTTGCACTACAGAGATGGTAAAATAATAGAATGAGCTGAATAGCCCAAGTAAGTAAGTCTAGATATTAAGCATCATTAATAATTTCATCATAGTATAAATATAAGATAAATCAGGAATCTCATCAATGCATTAATCACAAGCATCATTTCAGGTATCAAAATTCTCATTCGATTAATACAATAATTATGATTCCCATTCACAGTGCAAATAACAGATATCATAAGAAGTAACAGTTCAAAAAACCTTCCTAAGCTTAATAAATACCATCATGGTATATAACAATCATGCACTTCGCATTATCACTGATTCATCTTTAACAGAACACGTTTCACAATAGATATTCTTGTCTCAATAGAGTATGCTCTTACTTTATCATAGAGCATATTTCATTTCACAATAAACAGATGGTCAGGCCATGCAATATGCCCAAAGCATGTACCTCATTGGCATCAGTCACATAAGTTGGCCTTGCAATATTCTCAAAGCAGGCACCTCTCAATCTCAATCTAGGCCATGTAATACGCATAAAGCATGCTAAAGAATGCTCATAACACTAATCACATCAATCACATAATAGGCCCTACAATACTCTCAAAGCAGGTACCCATTCATATCAATCTTGGTCATGCAATCCACACAAAGAATGCCAAAGGATGCTCAAAGCATTCATTACTACAGTCGTATTATCAATGGGTGACCCATTCCGTAGTGCTCAATACCACATTATCATAACAGAGCAGTACCCACTTCCAATGGGCGACCCATCGCGTAGTGGTTGGTATCACAACAGTATCCACTACCGGTGAGTGTTTCACCGAGTAGTGGCCAATATCAATATAAATAGTGACCATTCATCACAGTATCATAACAGTATCCACTATCGGTGAGTGTCCCAGCGTAGTAGTCAATATCAATATAAGCAGTGGCCATTCATCAAAGTATTATTCAGAAATATGCAGCCCACAAGTATACTATGCCACTAGCATGAGGCATCCATCATAAGAGAGCTATCTCATAGCATTTACAAGTGTCAATTAACATTTATGACTCATAGTCTCATTCATAAAATATGTATTACAGGGATATCCCAGTGCATGCGCATTTATGAAATGATCGCTTATTGCATGATTGCATCGCATTATTCGTACAGTTCCATGGAAGTAAATATGTAGAACTCATCACATGAAGGCCATTCAATAACATTTAAGTTCATCCGTTATCATTCTTTACACTTGTTACTCAAAAGCATCAGTGACAAGTGAACATAATTCCATTTCATCTACAACTGTGACGCGCATAGGGAAAAGCACTATTTTCAAACAGTGGAGAGCTTTAGTGTCATTCAGAAGTTGATTTCAAAATAGACTCCTTTGAGGCTCATCTGAAAGTGAAAAGAACGCATATGAACAGAGTTTGAGTGCAAAACCATTTGTTTCTACAGCAGGCACAAGTTCGAAAATATCCGTGTTATGTAACAGTGACGTAGCCCCTTCTCGGAGGCATAACTCCCAATCTAGGGAGAATCTCAAAATTATGAATACATGAAACTCTAAGTTTACATAAAGGCCTTTAAAATGACGATAGTTTGAAGATATTTGGATGACATTTGATAGGTCAAGAGCTCAACACAAAGTACGTTATAGTCGCTGGAATTTCTTGCAACTGTGGACAGTACTATACCCTCACATTTTAGGGCATAGGTCTCAATCTACAGGGAGTTTCAAAAAGAGTCCAACATGCAACTTTTATTACATACATAAATCTCTCAATTGGCAGTGATTTGGAAGAATTCGGACTCTGTTTTGTTAGTCAAAACTTGCGACAACGGAGGTATCAGCTGTGAAATCCAATGAAATCTGCTAATAATGACATATATGCA
Organism: Amborella trichopoda; assembly: GCF_054954075.1. NCBI lineage: Eukaryota > Viridiplantae > Streptophyta > Magnoliopsida > Amborellales > Amborellaceae > Amborella > Amborella trichopoda. The sequence goes on from NC_142344.1 coordinate 26,351,802, forward strand.
CAATTTAAATCATAGATCATCATTTATGAAGAATTTGGAGAAGGTTAAAACATAAACATCATAGTAGACCCATATATTTATCAAATGGCGATGATTTGAGAGTATTTGGATATCATTTGGTAGGTCAAACGTTGGGTACACAAAGAGTAACAGTCCAGGAATTTTCTGCAAACTTTTAATAGTAACATACCCACACATTTTGACGCATAATCTCAAATCCATGGAAAATATCAAGATGATATAAAATTTTTTTTGAATTAGACAACCGTATCATTCATTCAAAACCAGTTTGGGTCTATTTAGATGTCGTTTGGCTGCCTAAAAGTCTGATGCAAGAACCGTCACAGTTATGGAAATTCGCCTTCTCAAGTTTAACATACATTCAAGAACATTCAATATTACATAAGCCAAAGCAACTCTTGACGCAAAACCAAGTTCATAATAAACCATTCCCATAAGGAAACTACTTCACACATTTCCACCACAAATGGAGCCATAAATAGGGCTCAATAGATAATGGCGTTTGTGATTTCATGCTTATCACAATGCATTCTTGCTTATACATGTCATCCTAGCATCTTCCCCCATTTTCAACACTTAGCAAAAATCCCTAAAACCTATGGATGCATAATAACTAGACTCACTTGATGCTCAAAGTGCTCCCAAACTCCACACGCAGACCACTTCAACCTTCTTGGCAAGGCTCCCCAATGGCAGCAGCAAAGGGTTCTCCCTTGGGCTCTAGAGAGAGAGAGAGTTGGGAGAAGGAGAAGGGAGATGAGCAAAAATGGCGGAGGGTGAAAAAGAGTGGGGTTCAAGTACACGTGGGTCGGTGGGGTTCAAGTACATGTGGGTAGGTAGGGTTCACTGTTGCTGATAGGGTAGGTGCGGGTCCACATAGCTGGCATGCATGACTCCGACAAGTGTGGCGCTAACAGTTGTACAAGTCTACCAAACACACATGGTGCTATGCTCTTTCCATGAACGACGATGCTCACTTGCAGCAGTGGCACTCATGGCGATGCTCTCCCATTTCACAGACGACGCTGGGTCACAGACGACACTGGGTCACAGACGGCTATGGGTCCTTATTCCCGCGGAACGATGCTCCAATCGGTGCTGTGTTCTTCACAGCCAGCGTTAGGCTTCTTACACAGCCGGCTCTATGCCTTCCTACACAGCCGGAGCTACGCCTTCTTACACAGGCGGCATTATGCCTTCTTACACAGCCCGTGCTATGCCTTCTTATACTGTCGAGGTGAGCCTCCACCCGATGATGCTCCTCATGGTGAGGCTCTATACAATGATGCTCCACACGGTGATGCTCCACACAACGATGCTCCTCACAGCGAGGCTCCACATGGTGATGCTCCACACGGCGATGCTCCACGTGACAATGCTCCTCATGATGAGGCTCCACTTGACGCTACACTCGTGGCACTGCCTCTTACTCTCGCGACGATACTTCCATTCGCTCACGGTGATACCAGTTTACGCATAGTATTACCACATCACTCCACACAACGCTGGCTCTTTGTCTTTACACAGCTGACATTAGGCTCCTTCCACAGACAGCGCTTGGCCTTTTTCACAGATGGTGCTAGGCCCCTTTTCACTTGTGCCGATAGCCTTCTTCTTTAGTGCCGGGTGTGGGCTTCCTCCTCCCTACTGCCGTGAGTGTCTAAGTTCAAAAAATTGGGGTCCTTACAGTTGCTCCTTTAATCGTTGAAGTCTAGCGCGAAGAATGTCCTCAATCATTCCAGCCACCCCACTGAAAGTAGGCCTGGACAAGGTTAACCCAGGAAGTGAGGTCACCATGACTGGGGTGGTCTCGGCTACAGGAGCTGAAGTGAAAGGGATGATGGCCATAGTTATGGCCACCTCCAGGGGTGCAACTTCGAAGCCCAAGTTGCCAGACTTTTCAAGACCTGATCGAGCCTCGACTCTCGACAACCCAAGAACCGAGGCCTCAGGTTGCTCAAGCCTCCCATCAGTACCAGCCTCCTCTCCCTGAGAAATGCTAGGGCCTTCATCTCTCACTCCCCCATCCATATCATCAGGAGCAACTGCCACTGATTGTTCCGACCTCTCATTGGGTCCCTCTTGTTCAAAAATATTGAGGCCTTCATCGCCCACATCCTCATCCCTATTGTCGGGAACGATCTCTTCAGATTGGTCAAAGGGGATGGGCTCCTCATCTCTAAAAAATCCCAGGGCCTCATCACATGTAGCTGTTATGTGGCTCGGATGCGTCAATAACTCTGAACCCTTCCCCCGGAACAGTAATGGGGCCTTCATCAGTAGCCTCACAAGCAATCGAGCTCGCCTCGGCCACTCATGAAGGACTACTTACGCTCCTCGATGAAACAGATGGAGTCGAAGCTAGCTTTTCCATCGACCTTAGGGGTGAAGCACCAACCTCTTGAGATGGAGACACGGCATCAGTCTCCTCGCTAGAAGAGATAATCACCTAAATCGAAGGTGTAGTAGTAGAGGCAGAAGCACCTGCAGTAGCAACAGGCGCATCATCGACTTCAGGATGAGTAGAAGTACCAATCCTTGACAGAGTCCTTGGCAGTGACTGCACTGGCCTAACACTCTTTCACCTTAAAGGAGACTCAGACTCAGACTTTGAGGTTACTGAGCAAGCAGGTCGATTCCTTTTCTTCTTTCCTTCCTCCACAGGAACGAGCCATTCTAAAGACCCACCAATCTTAAGCTTGGAGCACTATGAGGGCCACTCCCAATTAAGGCGATCATGTCCTGCATCGGCAGCCCCTTTCAACCCTCGCTCCACTCAAAGATAGAGCATAGGTTGTAAAAAACATTCCGAGTTTTCTCCCTCAATGCAAGCATTTGAGGAGAGGCCTCTTCTGGTACTATCTCTCTGGGCACCTCGAGCTGTTCCCAGTTCTTGGGGTAGTCAAGTTCAAGCAGCTCCCTAAAAGCAGGAGGCTCAAAACGTCTCCCTTGCTCAGTGTCTTGTCGCCCACTGCTGATCACCTCCTTTCAGGTATGTATGGTTAGCCTCCCACTAACAGCGATTGGTGGTTCTCCACCACCGCCAGTACGCCTCGGTAGCATGACCCACTCTGCCAAAGAGGGGAACCACGAATTTGTTCACCTCTGAACTCCAAGCAAGTTGCCCAAGTAGTGCTGATATGGATGGGCTTCCACGACTCACGAAGAGTCCCCAACGACTCCTTAGGCTTTTGAGCATTTACATGTCCATATTGCTTCTCGAACAAAATTGAGAAGGGACATCCCTGGTCCAGTCCATGTTTCAGAGCAAAGTGATGGGGGTAGTACCCTTAAAGCTTGGCGCCATGAGCAGTCCTGTAAAGCAAGATACCTCCTATGATGCTCAAAAGAAACATGAGCTCGAGGATTCCTGTGCAGGTGCCATCAAGGTTTTTGTGCAGCTCATTAATGAAGGCACGATCAGTATGACCCCCGATGGGAAATGGGAGGCGACGCATAAAGACAGAGTAATCACCAAATAAGTGACGTGCATGACCACGAGTGAGAAACATGGCTTTTTGCCCCGCAAATTTCACAAGCTGAGGGCACATGGTCCCCTCCAAAATGGTGTCCTTAGTATACGTGCCAAGGAAATATGCTGCGAGCCATCCAAATGCATAATGAGATGGGAATGGTGTCTTAAAGTTCCCCAGTGGAGCTTCATCGTATCAGGCTGCGCTTTTGAGAGGCTTCCCTCTAGATATTGCTCCCAGCGCATGGTAAATGCTGCATAAGATTGGCTATGCGAGAGCATATTGATGCCCACCCGCCATATGACAGGCCACGAAAAAGCAGCCAGGAAGAATTATGCCTTGCCCATCCGATGGGGCGAACTTGCAAAGGAACAAGACTAAATAAGCGGCCAGGTAAACACAGTCATCCACTGACTTGCACACATAGGTAGGGGGAGTAGCTTCTAATATCTCCTTACCCTTCCTGCCCATGACCGAGTAGGCCAGCTCTACAGCGTCAGGTTGCTCCCCAAAGAAATACTTGACCCATTGGGCAAAAGATATAGGGTCGTCACCAGCTTGAGAGTGTAGGAACTGATATGCTTTAAATATCTCCTTGAGACCAGAAGGAGGCCCTTCACATCCCAGGGATGCCCCATAAAAAATGACTGAGTTCGTAGGGACAAACTCCTCACACATAGCCCCCGTCAACGGCAGGACAAAATGCAGGTCCAACAAAGAAATCACTGCTTCGCTATAATTAAAAAGCCACGTGTTGCTGACATGACTCCAGGTCTCTTGTAGGGCCTTGATGGTGTTGGGACATCAGTCAAAGTGCCCTGCTAAACATTGGACCGTTGCCGCTAGGGAAGAGACTTTCAGAATCCTTGCGTATGCGCGCAGCACCTCCAAGGTCCAAGGGGTGTATCCTGATAGAAATTGATGCTCCCCTTACATTCGAAGCCTCGAGAGGACCATACCAATCCCTCGATCTTGACCATTCTTTTCTCAAGGGTGGGCAGATTCTCGCCTGAAGCTATTGCCCTATGCAAGAAATGGAAGAGAGGAACCCCATCCTCTTCCGCACAAGGATTCTCATCAGCGTCTTCGTGGACGTAGAAACGTGCAGACTCATTAGCATAAATAATGCTAAGAGGCCACTGTGGCACGCACGAAGTCCGTATGAGCCAGATTAGGTCTCTCCTAACAAAACTGGTCCCTGTGAAAAGACCAGTCTCAAGTTCTCTAGCCTTGGGCAAATTTTTCCCTGAAATCCTGGAAATTTTACAAAGTCTTCAAAAGCCACTATGCGTGTGCTCAATTGTGCACTTTCAGCCTTCGGGCGTGTACTCTAGTGTGCACAATCAAGCTGTCGTGCGGGTAATCTACCAAGCATAATCACCTGCCATGCGTGTGCTTCACCATGCATGTCCAGCCACTACACGTGTGCTTCATTGTGCATGTTCAGCCGCTGCACGTGTGCTTCACTGTGCATGTTCAGCCGTCGCTTATGTATTCTACCATGCATGTTCGGGCTGTTGTGCGTGTCCTTTGCTAGCCGATGTATGTGTCACTACTGCACATGCCACATTTCAATGCCCATCGCATGTGTCAAAAATTTCACACGTGTGCTTCCTGTCAATGCTGACTCCTCAACTGTCGTGCAAGCACGCCTGTCCTCTTCACACGAGCGTGCAAAAGTCGAAAGGTCCTACGATCCTTCATCTCTCAAGTGAGCACCTCACTGAGAAAACTACCGGTAGTCACCACAAAACTCCGCGACCATCGAAAAACCACTAAAGAACCCAAGACTTCACCGCGCTAAAAAACACTGGAGAGTTTAGAGCTCATCGAAAAACTTCCCCTGCTCACCTCCGGAATCCCTGTGATTCCTCGACGACTTGCCTTCACCTCGGGCTCTCTTTCACCAGTGCTCGCTAATGGAGTTCCTACCATAGTGGCCGGAATCTTCCCTTCTCCTGTTGTGACCCACTGCACACAGTCGCCTGAACCTAGCCGAAATCCTTTGACTACCTAGTGAAGATGTTAAGGTAAAAAGTGAAAAAAAGGGTTTACCCCTTTTATAATCGAACGTTCCCTTTCCTGCTCCTCCCAAAATGATAAGGACACCTAAGCTCAAGAGAACTTGAGTGTCATTTCAAAAAAAGACCAAGGGCATTTTAGAGAAGTCGAGGCATTAAAGAAACCAAGCGACAATGGGTCGGGCCAAGCTGAACGAAGCCCGAGTAAAAAGCCCGGGCTGCATTAAGCTGTCGTGATGGTTCATTTCACTATGAAGTCATCGTGGGTGTTCATCGCATCACATAGCCGCCGTGAGTGTTTGTCGCACCACGTAGCCATCGTGTGTGTTCACAACTCCACGTAGCCGCTGTGAGTGATCATGTCACCAAGTAGCCACTATGAGTGTTCACATTCCTGAATAGCCACTGTGCGTGCTCACCTTCAACTGCTGTCCGTGAACTCCTCCACGTGGTCCTGCAACTTGAGCACATGCTCGTGCAACTTGTCATGAGCGTTCAGGCCACCGTGCGTGCCTCCTATGCACCCACGCCATTTACATGTGCCTCCGCGCATGCCTTCCCTAGTTGGCATGTTCATGTGCTCATCGGCAAGGGTCAAACCTCATCACTTGGCCATCTTCATTGGAGTCATGATTCATGTCAAAACCTTTTATCCACAGGGAGTTGTATCCACTTCTTAATCCCTAGTGAGTTTACTTTCGCCTACCATCCCTCACTGGGCCATCTTCATTATCTAAACCCACTGCAATAAATGGGTCTCAGCAATTTCATCCCCAATGAGTTTGATCTGTTGGCTAAGTGGCCTTTCAAGGCCTTAAAGTCAATAGTCTTACACTCAGTGAGAGTTAGAGAGAGACTGAATCTGAGTGCTTGGCGCACTGAGGCCCAGATTCATATACCCCGAGTATTTAAGGCATTAAGAGTGTACGTTTTGAGAGTGTGAACTCTCGGGGAGGTGTGAGGGTCACTACCTAGTCAGGAATATATTGATTAGAATGCCTCATAGTTGTTGTGATAAACTAGCACTTGAATAATCCAATTGAGAATAATAGAACCCGAGTATTTAAAAGAGTATTCACCTTTTATGGAATGGTCGGTTCATGGATATGAGCCCGTATCCTGACACGAGACCGTTCCATGACATGTGCACCCACAGTCGTATGGGGAAGCTACTTTTCTATAGTATTATCCCACTTAGAAGAGCTAGTGCACATGTGTTTTGAGAGGACTCCTGTATTTGAGTAGGAACGTGTCCCACAGGGGTGCACCAGTAATCCATTGAATCACTGGTGACGAGAAGCTTTGACTAAGTGACTTTGATGTGACAAATTATGTGTCCCTACCATAGATTGTGGAGCATAGGTCCATTGGGTCGGCTTGAGATACCGGTACAATGTCATTCGGGTTAGCCCAATGGAAGACTCCGACTAATGTTGTAAGTCTAGAGATCTCATTTACCATTGGCCCAAATTAATCTAAAATTGATGAGAAAATATTTTATATTGATGATAAATTATGTACTAATGTTGAGATATCATTTAGATAATTTTTGAGATTTTTAGAGAATTTTTCAGATTTTTTAAATAATGAAAAATGTGATTTTCAAATTTGTTTAACGTAAATACTAAACTAAACAAGGACATCCTATAGGGATGCCACATGGATCCCAAGTGGCCATAAGGATGCCACGTAGCACCCCCACCTCCCCACTTGTGGATGACATCACAATGATGTCATATCCATGTGGGGACCTATTTGTCATTAATTCGTTTGTTGGTATTATGTTATAACATGCTATCTTGTTATTTTATGACTTAAGTTTGATTTAAGTCACATGTTTTTTTTTAGCTCATATGTGTCTTTTTTGGCTTGTTTGAAGTTATGGGATTTTGAGAATTAATTTAATTCGTATTATTATCCATCATATGATTTTGTAGCATGTGAGTATATCTTATGTGGCACCACCTTATGGGCTTGACCCATGTAAAACTTTAGTGTTATGGTTATAATCAAACTAAGATGACACTAGAGGATGAAGAGGCCAATGCATTCTTGACCTCAAAAGGTGTTTTTTGCTACACTGTGATTCCTTTCTGGTTAAAGAACTTCAATTCCATGTACCAGCAAACCATGACGACCATCTTCAAGGACATGCTGCACAAGGAGGTCGAGTGTTATGTGGATGGCATGGTGGTGAAGTTTGAAACAAAGGACGCTCACATGAAAGACCTTAAAAAGGTATTTGAGTGGCTGCGACATCACCAACTCAAGATGAACCCCTTGAAATGCGCCTTTGACGTACAATCAGGAAAGTTCTTAAGGTTGATTATCAGGTATTATGGGCTAGAGATTGAGCTGGTCAAAATCAAGGTGATCTAGGACATGCCACCGCCTACGACCCTGTGTGAACTTTGGCCTCTACAAGGGCAGCTGGCCTACATTCGAAGGTTCATCTCAAACCTCTCAGAATGATGCAAGCCCTTTTCACATCTGCTAAAGAAGGACACTATCCATCACCACCATAGTCCAGATGTATGACTCTAAACTATAGTGTACATCTTGACTTCATGACATTAAAAGACTTCATACAGATCTCGAAGTCATGACCTTAAACATACTCTCACGAAGAGAAAAAAAAAGAAAAAAAAGAAGAAAAAAGACAGATATGACATAGGGCATCATGGGTAAAAATGTCAAAAATATATCTATATATATTAAAAGTGAACGGGCACGATCACGAAACCGTGAGTAAAAATGTCTCAAAAATAAAACCCAAGCACGGTGAAACCCAAAAAGGGCATGGATATGGCCACAAGGTCATGAGTAAAAGAGCCCAAAAATAAAGGAGGTTGGTGAAAAACATCTTTACAGTGCCACTTCTCAGTCAAGGTGAAAACCCGCAAAGGATGCTTGGACTGATAAAGCAGGTTGACGCAGCAATACTACCTCAGCCGACACCCAATTTCCAAATAGGTATAATTCTAGCTAACAAGGTCCACACAAAACCCTCAGCTATCAAGATCCAATCACAACACAAGATGGCTCACCCGAGAGTGAGAGTCTCACAAGATCTCCCAAACCCAAAAACAAAAAGAGTCTTTTAGGGTGATCATGATGACCAAAAGATCCCTTCAAAAACAAAAAGAGTCCTTGAGGGTGGGGACGATGACCAAAAGATCCCTCAAAAAACAAAAAGAGTCCTTGAGGGTGACGATGATGACCGAAAGATCCCTTAAAAAACCAAAAGAGTCCTTGAGGGTGAGGAAGATGACCGAAAATCCCTCCAAAAACAAAAAGAGTCCTTGAGGGTGAGGACGATGAACAAAAGATCCCACAAAATAAAAAAGAGTCCCGAGGGTGAGGACTGTGAACAAAAGATCCCTCAAAATAAAAAAGGGTCCCGAGGGTGAGGATAATGAACAAAAGATCCCTCAAAATCAAAAGAGTCCCCAAGGTGAGAACGATGAACAAAAGATCCCTCAAAGTCTCTTCTCCCCCAAAGTCTCCACGGATGGATCTACGATGAATGCATCCAAACGTCCGAGCATCCTAGTTTCAGCTTTGGATGGATTTCTCCTCGGCGATGTTCACGTTGTCATGTGGCTAGGAAGAAAAAAGAAATAAAGTCGAAGGGAATTTTTTGAATGTTGTCCTTCTCGCTTCTCTCGAAGCACAACATTCAGCGGGGTATGTTGTTTGAAGACATTTTCGACACCATGGGTCCTTGATGTACAATAAGAGAGAAGCAGGTCAATAAAGCTTGACAACTAGTAGAAATTTTGACAATCTTAGAATGGCCCCAAAAGAGGTCAAGATCTTCTTAAGGACTCCTAAAAGCCTCCTGCCAAGTTTCATCGCATTCCGACATGTCTAAGGCAGTGCAAACGAAGAAACATTTCGGTAGAGCATCAAACGGTCGTGTTGGATCTGTCACAATTGAAATTACATGTTAAACAGACATTTTAGGAAGAAGTTATGGGTAAAAGACCGAAACAAGAGAAGTCGCACACTATTCCCATATGGTCACCATGCAACTAAAACTCCATTAAAGTACAGTCATGAACAGTGAAATTGTGATGCCCATATATCTCTCGTCGGTGATCGGACAGTGCTCAAATTTGTTGGAGCGTTTTCATCTCGTTGAAACCAGCATTTTGATATGTGATACGTCTTGTGACGATGACCGAGCGGGGAGAAAAGCTAGAGAGAAGTTCGTGATTCGAAACCACATGTTATAGGAAATCAGCAGGACATCCACTCACTCGAGTGACCAAATCACAGCACCCGCGAGCCCGATCGATGTAAGACCAGTGGCATCACGTGCATAAGTTTCGTAGCTATCGCTGGCCTGAACGTCACCCGTGATGAACAGTTGGATTCTGGTAACCGGAATCCCAAATTTCGACGAAAGCCCAAGATTGCCAAAAACTTGAAGTCAATACATATTATGGCAGTTGGAATCCCAAATTCTGGCCAAAGTCCAAGATTGTCGAAACTTCGTTTAGACACAAAATCACATCTCGTTTGTTGCAACGCGATCGTGGTAACATGCTCAATGCAATTCCGTGAAGAAGATGAAGAAAAACATTAAGTTGAAGACTCATTATCAATCAAAAGTTTTCAAGATCTATTCAAATTTGAAGTTACATGATCATACCTTCAAAGTGTGATTCATGGCTTAAAATATCAAAATGATCGTAGCATTTAGCCCTACATGATGGCAATCTTCTTTACTCATTCAGATGTCGGATTGGCAATGGATCGTCTAAGAAGAATCAAGAATGTCCTTAGTTCTCAGTAGGGGCTATTTTGGAATTTCCACAATTGTTAGGCAGTGGAAATCTATCATTTTTCACCTTATTTTCTTATGTTTTTTTTATTCACATAAATTGTAATTATCCCCAATTAGAGTTATTTTTGGGTAATCTACCCACATTTTAGCCCTAGTCTATAAATAGACGCTGCCTCTCATTGAGGAAGGGCTCTTTTTTTTAGATCTCTTTTTTTACTCTCTAAAAAATCATTGATCAATAAAAATCAAAGCTTTCTTCTTGAGTTCTCTTTAGCACATCTTGGAGAGAGAGAGAGGAGAGAGAAAGTTTAGGGCGGTACCCTCCTACCTTCAAGGTATTTTCTCTCTCTTCCCTTCTTCTCTTTCTTCGGTTCTCTTTTTCTCTCTTCTTTTATCTCTTCGTCTCTCTCTTCTTCTTCGCCTTTCTTCTTCTTCTCCTCTGCATCTTTCCCTATGGCCATGCATGATAGTGGCAGCGTTGTGCATGCCTCTTTCTTTCTTCCCCCTCTTGTGGTTTACAGGTTGTGCATGGTAATGGGCGTGCCATGCGTGAGCTTCTTTCTCTCTCTCTTCCTTCATCTCTTTTCCTCAATATGGTTCACGCCTGGTGTTAGTTGTCGTTATGCATAACGCCATCTGAAGGAGCTCACGGTGAGTTAGACTTTGCTCAAGTAGTGGGTCGGGCTCCTGTTTCGGTTCCAGGATTGGTGTCATGCATGATGATGCATTGTCAGCTGCGGACTGTTTCTCTTTCTTATCAAGGGTACGTCATTGCTCATCACTGCCTGCAGGCATTTGTTCGGCATCTTGCGCAAGCGTAGATGATGATACCTATCACTGTCCATGGGGGTCTTATCTTGCTTCGTGCCTATCGCAGACGTCGATACCTATCGCCACCCATAGGGGCCACCGGGTTGCATGCCCATCGTAGACGACGATGCTTCTCGTTGCCCGCCTGGATCTCACTCGTGCTTCACGTCTCTTATAGACGTCAATGCCTATCGCCGCCCTTGAAGGGTTGTTACTGCCTTCCCATGTCGCAGACGACAATGCGTATCGCTGCCTACGACGGGTTGCTGTTGCCTTCTTGTGCCTCTGACAACGATGGCTAACGCCGTCAGCAGTTCACTGCTCACCCCTCTACCGTGAGTAGTAGTGTCTAGCGTCATTCAACGGCCATGACACTATTACTTTATGGCTGTGGGTGTGCTTAATATCGTCGGGACCTTCCTCTTTCGTCATCTTGTATCTTCTTTTCGTTCTCTTTTCTTCCCTTTTCTTCTCTTCTCGCTTGACTAAAGGACAAAGTCAGTTTTACACTGTCATAGTGATCTGGATGTCGAGCAGTATTGCCATCATGCTGGTCTAAAGCACCATACCCATCTTATAGTCACACTAAATTAGGATAGCCATATCGGCCTTGGTTTCGAGTAGTATTGCCATCATGCCAGTCTAAGTAACAGTGCCCATCTTGCTACCACTCCAAGTCGGTCATTGTACTGGTCTAGCTATCATGCTAGTCTCATTCCCTTGTCAAGTTCTCTTTTCTCTTTTCCCCTTATTTAAATCCTCTTCTTCACCACTCTAACTTCTCATCTACTCTGCTATCTAAATGTGCACATCTGTGCATGTTCGGCCCAAGACAAGGGTGGGACCCTCGGCCCACTTGTCTTACAAATTAACCATGTTAATGCTTTGCAGAAAACAAGGAGATTGTAAGTCAAGAGAGCCAATTTCGAATCAGCTGAAGCGGTTGGGGGGCTTTCCATCGTGATCTAAGAGGGCGCCCATGTGAGTCAGCCCGAGTAAGTCCTGGACCCAGGTGAGGTTGATCCCCACCTCATGTTTAAAATTCATCTCTCACTAGTTGGGCACCTACCCTTGTTCTATGAACAAGGTTCTCGAGAGAGCATTCTTGGGTCCCTGGTCTTCCAAACCCAAGACACGTGTCACCCAATTACCCAGATTCGGAGGGGCCAAGATTGAGGCATCCGACTAGCGCCCTTTCAGGTTTTCATCGTGCTCGAGCTTTAGTTTTTGACATTTCTACTCATGGTTTCGTGACCGTACCCACCTACTTTTAATCATGTGTGGAAGCATGTTTAAAGTCTGCCTCTGGACCCTGTGCAAAGCTTTTTAATGTCATGCACCTCGGACATGACTACAGTTTTGAGTCATATAGTTAGACCGCACAGTTTAAGGTCTTGCAACAAGACCTCTATTACAGTTTAAGGTCATATAATTTGGACCATTAATGATGGGAATCAAATGAGGATTAATTGGGTCAATATAGCTCCACAAGGATAACAGGCCGGAGCACAGGTGCACCCCCACTAAGGATAGTGATGGAATACATCGGGGGAAGGGGTGCATCCCTTTCACAGTTTAAAGTCATGCGAATGGACTATTTGTTGTGTCGTTTAACGTCTTGCTACAAGTATGTGCATTACAGTTTTAAGGTCTTGTCGCTCAGACTATGGTTATATAGTTTAAAGTCATGTGGCTAGGACCATGCAGTTTAAGGTCGTGCAACTAGACCTCCGCTACAGTTTAAGGTCAGATAGGACCTTTAGGGTCGTGTACCTAGACCACCGCCACATTTTAAGGTCATATAGTTTGGAACATGCAGTTTAGGGTCATGCACTTAGATCATCACTATAGTTTAAGCTCATATAGTTTGGACCATGCACCTTAGGATCGTACACGTAGACCATCGCTACAGTTTAAGGTCATATAGTTTGGACCATGCAGTCTAGGGTCATGCACCTAGACCATAATGTAGTAAGGGAATGTGACTCCATGGCGAACAAAACCGTAACTAGAGACTTGACTCCCTGAGGATATGATGGCTGTGGTGCAGGGAATGGGCTCCCTGGGGATGCAGAATAGTGGTCATGTCATAATATTTGAGTGTAGCTCCACTGAAATAGTGAGAGAAATCCAGAGATAGCAGTGCCATAGCACGCGCACGACACTATGTTTTGAATGACGCACGTAGTGTTAAGCCTAGATAATGCACACACGGTGTTCGAACTATGGATGATGCACACAGCGTTAGGCTTGTGGATGATACGCATGACATTAGGCCATTGGATGATGCGCACGGTATTAGGCCTCTAGTGAAGTGTGCGACGTTGGCACCTACGAGAAGCACGACATTGAGCTTGAGAAGAGCGACACATGATGACTATTGGATTAGGTGCACGAGGCTAGGTGTCGTGGAGCACGGACTATGCTAGGCTTAGTAACGCGCACGATGTTAATATCTGGAGGACATGTGCGACGTTAAGACATAGCGTTGCAGTCGGCAGCAAGTCACAAGAAAAGGCAGACAGAAGCAGGTCAGTGAGGCTCAGGTGGCAATGGCTTGCATTCGGGCTTCGGGTTTGGCCCGCCTCGGCTTGTTTCTATTGCTGTTTGGAGTCAGGGAGTCGAACGTCATTTTGAATTTGTGAGCGGCACTTTATGGCATTGTAGACAATTAAAAGGGGGTAAAACCCCATTTTCACCATTTCACCAAAGGTAAAATAGAGAAAAGCCCCAACGAGAGAGATTTTCGATAAAAGGCCTCCGATGAGAACTGTAGTGCATAGAGACCTGCTCATCGAACCTCAACGAGTTTGAGGACCTTCACAAAGTACTCGCGAAGGTCTTCAGAGAGTGTCAAGCCTTCTAGAGAGGGTAACAAAGGCTTCATAGGGATTCACCGAGGCTTTTCTGGTGAAGAACAGTAGCCATTGGGGCTACAATGAGAGAAACTATGGCATAAGCATTTCTGCAAGAACTTTAGGACACTGAAGAGAGGAGTAAGGGGAAAAGGAAGGTTCGCAGGAACTTTTTGTAAGGTTTTGGGGACCCTTTTTTTACAATGTTTAAGTCTCCAAGGAGAAGAGGGAAAGCAAGTAGGGAACTCTCGGTGTTCAAAGGGATTTTTTTGGTGAGCATTTAGAGAGTAGAGAAGTGGAAGAAGAAAACCCACAAGGCCACAGGGGAGCTTTTGCGGAGATTCCGGGTGACTTCTTGGTAGTATTTTGTCACCAGTGGGAGAGGGGGAAAAGATAAAGAAGGTTCCCGATGAGTAGAAGAGTTTCTGGTGAAGAGAAGGAAACATCGGTGGGAACCCAAAGAGTCACGAAGATTGCAGCTATTGGGAGGTGGAAAGTCGAGGGAAGGTCGACCGTCACCGGGGAGCGACGGTTGGTGAAACTGAAGAGGAGCTAAACATTAAATGCCTCTGAGAATTGGGGATGGTTGGAACTGGGGGAACCACAAGGGCATGCACGGCATTAAGTTGCATGCAGTGTTGCCTTCACGCGGTGCTAAGCTACGCGCGATGACAGCCACACTCGATAGTATGCCACTCGCTGAAACGATTACGTGTGGCGTTGAATTGCTCACTGCAGTGTTCACCTGCGGTGTTGAGCCACATGTGGCGATGATCACGCGTGACATTGAGTTGCATGCGGCGATGCCTTATGGGGAGCCAAGAGTGAAGGCAAATGAGAAGACCCGGCCACTGTGGTTTGTTGGAAACCAAGTCCTTCAACACAATAGCGAAGTCCATATTGTCTTGAGGAAGGGCATCCATCATAAGCCAGCTCCTTGCCAAGGAAGTCTGCTTTGTATGTCGAATAGACTCTATCAGAGTACCTCTTCCCTCTCCTGGAAACTAGCCATACTTCATCAGATGAATTAAAGCTGACTCGAAAATGGTTGGTCCTTTTCAAAGCAAGAGAAACACTTCGACGTGAACATCATCTTTTCCTCTGTAGCAAGAGTCACTGTTGATACTATATCTATAACCTCCCTGATAATGAGATTTTGTAATAAAAGAAATGAATTTCTTTTGAGTTGGGTTGCTATTTTTATTTTCCATTTCTTTCTTTTTACTGTATGCACTACATTTAAAGAGCACATCAGAGATAATACTTCTTTAAGTATCGCCCATTGATAGGGGCATTGCCTTTTCTCCATTAGAGTTTGCCAGTACATAATCCCCATTTGGTGTGACCTTTTTTACTATGAAAGGACCCTCCCACTTGCATTTGAACTTTCCTTTGCAGCGTACATGCATGAAAATTGATCTCATGACTGCTAAGACTAGATCCCCAAGAGTGAATGAGTGAACCTTGACAGACTTTTTAAAGGCTCTCTTCATTCTCCCCTAATTGAGCTCAAGCTTTTGCTAGGTCTCTAGCCTATTGTCATCAAGAGCATCCAATTCCTAATAATGGAGCTTGACTCTTTAATGTTTCAGTCAGTCCCTGATGTATAGCGACATGGAGTGAGGGTATTTGAACCTCGAGTGGTAAAACTGCCTCACTTTCATAGACCAAGGAATAAGGAGTAGATTTGTAGCATTCTGAGTAGTGGTACGATAGGCCCACAGAGCTTCAGGGAGTCTCTCATGCCAATTCTTCTTTGAGTTCAAAACTGACTTTCGGGGCACCCCACACTGGGTTTTATTAAACGCCTCAGCTAGGCCATTGGCTTGAGGGTGGTACATGGTCGAGTACTTCCACTCAAAACCAAACTGGTTAACTAGGTGATGAATGTGACAGCTTCTGAACTGAGAGCTATTATTAGAGATTATTCGGTTCGGAACCCCGAATCGGTATATGATGTGGTGACACATGAAGTTGGCCACAGTGGCCCCTGGAACTTGCTTATGAGGGACTGCTTCAGCCCACTAGGAAAAGTAATCTGTCACTGCTAGGATGACGGCATGACCCAAGGCAAAAGGAGGGTCGATGGGTCCTACAATGTCCATACCCCACTGAAAAAAGGGCCATGATGGCACTGTAGGATGGAGAGGCTGTGGAGGTTGATGAATGAGGCTTGAGTGCATTTAGCACACTTGGCATCTTTTAACATAGTTTTGGGCATTAGACACCATTAAAGGCCAATAATACTCGAGTTTGTGTATGTGCTCATAGAGCTCAAGGCCGGATTAATGCAGCCTGCAAATACTTGAATGCACTTATTTCATAACTTTATTTGCTTCTCGTGCATCGACTCATCTGAGGAGAATTTTGTCAGATGATTGGCGAAAGAGAACATCCTCATTGAGAAGGTGTACTCGGTAGACATCCATCGTATACCGTTGCATTTAGCTCGATCCTCGGGCAGCCTTCCATGCTTTATGAAGTTCTTGATAGGCTCCTCCAGTCTTCCACTTGTTCAACCTCTACACATAACGAGTCGAAGAATTCTTGCTCCTGCTTCTCAGCCTTGGATACCTCCAGACATTTCTTGCTCTACCTTAATGACATCCTTGGTTGTAAGGAGTGCTCATAATGGATAAGGTGGGCATTCATGGAAGACATCTCTCTCATCACCTGTACCAACTTCGGTTTTCAAGTCAGCATGTCTCCATTTTGTTACCCAGACAGGCATGGGCCCTGGTGAAGACAGTTTAATGGTGGCCTCGAGCTTTGTGAGTGCATCGACTAGCGAGTTTGGCCTTCTAAGGATATGAATTAGGGAGAAATCATCGAACTGGGCCGCATAAGATTTGACCGTGTCATGATAAGGCTTGAGAGTATCCTTCCTTATGTCATAAATCCCCTTAATCTCCTGGATGACCAGCTCAGAGTCACCAAAGATGTTCAGCTACTCTAGGTCTAGCTCCCGAGTGATCTCTAATCCTATTATGACGGCTTGATATTCAGCCTCATTATGAGAAAATTCCTCTGTGAGTGAGAAGGATAGCAGAATCATCCCACCATTGAGAGTCAGGAACATGACTCCAGCCCCCCCTCTATTTGACTGGAATGCTCCATCGAAGTACATTTCCCATGGTCGAGTTAGCACCATACATAAGATTTCTTCATCCAGGAGATCACTTGACAAGGGAGATTCTGAAGGGACTGGGTGAGCCCTGAGAAAGTTTGCTGAGGCTTGCTCTTTGACAGCCTTTTGTGGTACATATGTGATGTCGAACTCCATCAGCAATAATGCCCACTTCGCCAAGTGTCCTGACAGGCATGATCAGGTCATAAGGAACTTGATTGGGTCTACCTTTGAGATTAGCTTGACTTCTAGACTAGGCAAGTAATGGCAGAGCTTCTGTACCCCAAAGATCAAGGCTAGGCACATCTTCTGGATGGGAGGACAATTCTTCTCACCCACTTGCATTCTGCTGCTGAGATAATAGAGTGTTGTTTCTTTCCCCACATCATTATTCTGTGCTAGGAGTGCCCCAAGTGACTCATCAAGAGCGGTCACATATAGGATGAGAGGCCTTCCTAAAGGCACATTTCAAGGGGTTAATCTTGATTTGGTGACACCGCAGTCGTTCAAATACCTTTTTAAGGTCCTTCATGTGTCTTTACCACCAAATCATCCACATAGCACTCGACCTCCTTCTGCATCATGGCTCGCTAATATGTGGTGCCGACGTTCTTTAACCTGAAAGGCATCACAGTGTAGCAAAAGACACCTTTTGGGGACAAGAATGCAGTTGCCTCTTCATCCTCCGATGCCATCCTGATCTAATTATAACTAGAATACCCATCCAAGAAGGAGAAGATTTTGGCAATGAGCTATGGAATCAACAAGAACCTCAGTGAATGTCATGGGAAAGTCATCCTTGGGGCAGGCAGTGTTCAGATTGTGAAAGTCAATAAAGACCCTTATTTGGTTGTTTTTCTTCTTGACTGGAACGACATTTGCCAGCCATCTTGGGTATTTCACTTCATGTATGAATCCTGCTTGCTTGAGCTTGTTCACCTCTACATCGATCTGCATCTTGAGGTTGGGCTAAACCTTCTTGAGTTCTGCTTTATCGGCTTGATGGATGGATCAATGCCGAGTCAGTGTACAACAATTTGAGGATCTAGACCGGGCATCTCATGATAACGCCAGGCGAAGACGTCCCAGTTCACTTGGAGGAAGGAAATATTACTTTCTTTCTCCTCTGGGGACATTTTGCTGAGATGAAAGTTGGCCTTGGGTTTGCCTCATCCCCTAAGTTTATCTCTTCGAGCTCGTTAGTTGTGGCCTGACCACCTTCTTCCCACTCTTCCGGAGCTTCTGCAGTTCCTCATTAGGGGATTCACAAGGATTTTCATTAACCTCAAGTGCAGAGACCCATGATCCTAACATTTCAGCTTCTAGGAGGGTTCTTGTATGGGGGACGATTTTTGGTCCCTGGCCGGACCAAGCAATGACAGGGTCAACTTTGAATGTGGAGTCCATGGAACCATGATTAGGTCACTCAATACTTGTCCTAAGCTGGGTAGCGCTTCATGACCTTGAATCATGTGACAGACCTCATGGGAATAGGAGCTCGAAGATGGCTTGGACTTGGCTTAGGCAGCCAAGGTGTCAGCATCTTTCTTAGGCGCTTCTGATGCGACCTATTGATCTTGGTGCCTTTGATATCTTTATTTAGAGCTTCAAAGTTTGGACATTATCGATCTGTACCTGCAAAAGAGATAGAAGAGGAGGTAGGAGATGAAGAAGCAGAGTTAGAATGTTTTGGGCAGGTTTTTACGGCATCATCAGAATTGGACATGTGCAGGGGTATTTTAAGTCTTGCCCGGGCTCTGACTATTGAGAGATGCTTTTAATGTTGTCACCCATATTTGACAAAGGGATAAGGTGTGTTGTGTCTAGGATGAAGTCCTGTAAGGTCGGCAGTGAAGGAAGGGGCTTGAGGAATTCTCCTCAACTGGTGGCTGAGGGATATGGTTCCTTCGACGAGTTAACCTGGGTGCTTGTCTCCTTCTGGATCCCTTGGAAGGTGCTTGGTTCATCCTATCAGGCTGATGAGTGGCTCTAGCTTCACGAACTGCCTCATGCTTCAGGGACTTGAGCCTCCTTCGTCCATGGTAAACTTCATAAGGATGAGAAGTCGAGGCTCTAAAGGGTCTAGGCCTTATAAGGGACCTGTGGTGGAATTTCCTCTTGGACAGAAGTGATGGCTTGGAAGAGTTCTCGGAGAACGATGCAAATAATATGGCCTTTTTGTACCTTCTCTGTGACTACAGCTTTGAACTCAGAGCATTCCCTCAGCTCATGGCCCCATACCTAGTGATATGAGCACAAGCAATTTTCCGTACCTAGGACAAGACAGCCTGGTTGCCTAGCGGGCTTGGGAGTGACAAGACCTTGTTAGAGTATCGCCTCGAAGAGGGCCTGTAGAGGGTCTAGTGCACTTCCCAAGGCTTCTGTCAGGAGGTCTTTTTGTACTGGTGGAGCAGGGACTTGAGAGTGTCCTTCTAGGTTATCATGAACTTCTTGGTGATGCTATATCTTCTTTGCCAAGAGCTTGTGGAAGCCAGTGTATTCGCTCAGGTCATGGCCTCGTATCAGATGATACGGACACTAGAAGGTCTCAGTTCCTGGAGGCAGGAACTTGGGCTGCCTTGTCAGCTTTAGCTTGATGAGACCTGCTTCGAGCATTATGGAGAATACTGAATGGAGGACGGTAGGTGCCTCGTCATCCTCTTTGATTGTCACTACGTGGGAAGCCTTAGTTGTCTCAAATGCTTTCTTTAACTCTTCGAGCTTTATCAGACCCTTGTTAATAATGGCTTCGATAATGTCTTCGAGCGTATAACACTCTGGAGTGGGGTGGCCTACTCTCCTATGATAAGCGCAGTATCTCTTGTGTGTTTCCTGTCCAGTCAGCTCTGGGGATTTGACCTCCAGCAGCTGGATCATGTTTTGCTCTAGTAGTAACTGAAGCAGTGCAGGAACTCATTCCTTCTTGAAGGGGTACACCTTATTTTGGTGCTAAATCAAGTAGTCACTTCGATTTATATTTTTAGGGGGTGGGACCTTGTTATAGGAATGTTGCTGCTTACCTTCAGCCTGAGGTGTTGTCTGTGCCTTGGTTGTGACTACCCCTTTGGAGAGGTCCAAGGTTTAAGGGCCAGCTTTCTTAGCATTAGTCACAGCGACAGCCGCACTAATCACCCCTTTTTGTTGGTTGCCCCGATTATTGGAGAGAGAATTTCTATTGCCCTGGCCGTTTCCTGAGCTAGAGGGCTGTTAACGAGATCCACCATTGTGTTTGGACAAACCTTCTATGCGAACCGCTTTATAGATGAGCCCTGACTTGAAGGCTGGATTGGAAACCTCAACATGCAAGGTGATCTTGGGGAACATATTTTGTATGCAAGTATGAACTACTTCTCTTTCAGTCATGGGAGTGGCATGATAGGTTGCTAACTCTCTCCATCGAGTGATGAACTTATTGACTGACTTACTAGGTTCTTGAGTCAGAGTGAGGAGCTCAATGGTTTCTACATTTCTCTTGACTTCATAGAAGCATTGATAAAACAATTGCTCCATTTCTTGCCATGTGAGTACCGAGCTTAGAGGTAGCCGAGCATACCAATGGAAGGCTGGCCCTTTGAGATTCTCAATGAACTAAGAGAAGAAGAGTTGCATGTCTGCTGCCATCTCTCGACAAGCCGCTTGAAAGTGGATGATATGCTGGTGCCAGGATGTAGTACCATTGAACAGGGGGAGCTTCCATTTTTGATAGTCTGGGGCAAGCGACATCTGGTCGATATAAGAGGGGTACAACTTTTGATAAAGCGGCGCCACTTGCATTCAAGAGATCTTACTCTTGAGACTGTGAGTCACCATGGAATCTATATCGGCTTGTGAAATCATGCGAGGAATAGAGCTATCTTGGGAGGCTGGTGGGGGAGTTTTCCTAGAAGCTGTGTCCTCTTCAGGAGGGGAGTTAGCCTCATGGTGAGAAGAAGGAGCAAGGGGACCTGGAGGCCTCCAGGCGATCCATGACTGCATCATCACCTCGAACCTGTTCATCCTCTCTTCTTGGGCATCATTCGGTTCGTTGAGCACCATTATGCAAACCGTTTCTTCTAGAGGGTCAGAGCCTGGTGGAGTAGTGGAGAGTCGTACGTGGTAAGTCGATCTGTAGGGGCTCAGCATGCCTCGATTGAACTTGAGTCTTGTACACTGACCGTGTGTGGACATATTCTTGATGGTCTTGGGACCGTTATTTCTTAGCAGCTTGGTCTTTTCCCGTGACGGTAACCATAGAGCAATATTCTTGGACTTCTTACCCAGGTTCTGGAATCCGAAGAGAAAAGAAGGGATTGTGAGGCAGGAGGTCATCAAGAGTGGTAACCTCAGCTGCCTTAGGGACCTCTTTAGTCAGGAGCTGTAGGCCTCTCTTCATCTTGATCTTGTGGCTGTAATAGACTTCACTCTTGAATTTATCCTGAGATTTATACTGCCTTAAGCATGCAAGGGCTGTGTCCATTAGCTGGAGCAGAGAGTTAGGTTCAAGGATAGAGGGCAATCTAGCCTGCTACCTTGGAGGCTATAAGGTTCTATCTGCCATCAAACCTTTGCCTCGAATTCCCTTGTGAGGTCTGGGTGCATGGCCTACCTGAGGTGGCTAACTCAAGATTTTTCTCTTAAGAAAAACCTTTGAGTAATAAGTCTTGATGTGTTTGCCTGGCAAAGGAAGGGTGGCAGAAAAAGGAACTAGCTCGGGACTCTGCTTGGGTCGGGATCAAGGAGGAACCTGTGAAGATGGTGTGTAAGGCAGCCCTCCGAGTGTCTTTGGGTCAACCTGGGCTCGATCAGCTAGTTCGACCTTAGGAGGTCGAGATCTACGAGCTCATGTCTGTGAGGGACCGGGTAGGAGCTTATCTTTCACAGGGTGAAGCAGTGTGTGCTGAGAGGAAGGACGAAGTGGTCAAGCCCCATGTGCTCGAGCTGACGTAGAACTGGCACTGCCACTGCCTCGAACTGTGGGATGCAGATGCATGGCGTGTGCAGGGTTTGGCCTGAGAAGCCCTAGCCTTGGACACGAGCTCAAGGTAGCATGAAAGTTGCCCCAAGGTGTGGCCCGAGTAGACAGACCACGAGCCTTTTTGTGTGTATGAGAGGTGGAGGCCCCAAGATCTCTTCCTTGGTGTGTCGAGCCTCTAAGCATAGAGGTTCGGGGTGGTGAAGGAGTATGGGGGGCGGCCTTGCGGCGACCCTCAGGAGCGATGGCAACTTGCTTTCCTTTCACGAAAGAGGACAAGGCAGCCTTTCGACGTACCTTAGAAATGTGACTAACAAGGACTTGCCATTAGCAGGGTGCGTGTTGTGGGTGGTTGGTTAGGTGCCTCGATCTCTCCTCCCCGGATCAAGGTGAACGGGTGACATGTCTCGGGTTCGAAAGACCTAGGACTGGAGATCGCTCTCTTGGGAACCTTGTTCACAGAATAAGGGTACGTGTCCAACTAGTGAGAGAGGAATTTGGGATGTGAGGTGGGGACCAACCTCTCCTGGGTCCATGACTTACTCAGGGTAACTCGTGTGGGTGCCCTCTTAGATCACGATGGAAAGCTCCCCAGCTACTTCAACTAGTTTGGAATCGCCTCCCTTGACTTGCAATCTCCTGGTTTTCTACACAACACTACTATGGTAAATTTACAAGACAAGTGGGCCGAATGATCCACCCTTGTCTTAGGGAAATGTACCTTCATATGATTGAGAAGGTGAGAAGTTAAGGTGATGAAAAGATGGAGGTTTGAATGGGACGAGGAAAGAAGAGGGGACATGACAAGGGGACGAGACTAGTATCATAGCTAGACCAGTGTAATGATCAACTCGGAGTGGTAACTAGACAGGCACGGTAACTCAGACTGACACGACAAAATTCTACTCAAAACTAAGGTCGATATGACTGTTCTAATCTAGTGTGGCAGCAAGACGGGCATGACACTCAGAACCAACGCAACGGTAATACTGCTTGACAGCCAGACTGTTATAGCAGTGCTGGATTGAGTCTGCCCTTGGTCGAGTAAGAAGGGAAGAGAATGAAGAGAAGGCCCGATAGGCTCTGAGCGGGCGAAGGAAGCTCGCGACGGCGATAGGTGTCGGCGTGGCCCCTCGCGGGCGACAATTGGCATCGTCGTCTACGATAGGTAGACTCCCTGTGAGCGACAATAGTTTTTGTCGTCTATGCTCTTCACTGAGACATCGAGGACCCCTCTGCGCACGGTGGTGAGCAACACCGCCTGCGAGCCTCGCTGAGAGATAACGATGAGCAAACAGAAAGGGCAAACAGTTCGTACATGGCTCTGCCATCGCCATGCGTGATATGTGAAACAACATAAGGGAGAAAAGAGAAGAAAGAGGCATGTACGATGCTACCCCTTCATTTGAGCTGGGAGGAGTTCAAATGAAGAAGAAGAAGAAGAAAGAAAAGAAGAGAGAGAGAATTTACCTTTAGCCTAAGGGTATCAATCCAAAAGTTTCTCTCTCCTATCTCTCTCTCCAAACATGACCCAACAATGAGAAGAAAGACAAATTTTATTTAGCAAAGTTCTCCTTCATGAATGAATGAGGGGACCTGCGTACAATGAGTACGTGGTATATATAAAGTTGTGCTCAAACATGGGTGGATTGATCAAAATTAAACCTAATTATTGGAAATTAAGATTTAATTGAATTAAAAGAATTAGGAAAATAGGGTGAAAAATGATAGATGTGTCCCTTCTAAATAATTTGTAAAATTTCAAAAAAGGCCTTGTGCTGCCCTAGAACTTGCGTGATCTTTCATGGGATCCGGGGTTGTTCTGATGCCCATTTGATCAAAAGATGATTGTTTTCTTGTAGGGCTCAGCATGACTATCGATTTGATACAAACTTCGAGCCATGGATCGTGTTTTTAGGCTATGATCATGTGTCTTGAAATTTGAATGAATCTTGAAACTTCAATACGGCTAGGTGCACTATGGTTTAAGGTCATATAGCTTGGACAATGGTTATGCAGTTTAAGTCATGCAACTAGAACCTTGCAGTTTTTAAGGTCGTGCAACTAGACCTCCGCTACAGTTTAAGGTCATATAGCTTGGACCATGGTTATGCAGTTTAAAGTCATGCAACTAGGATCATGTAGTTTAAGGTAGTGCAACTAGACCTCTGCTACAGTTTAAGGTCATATAGTTTGGACTATGCAGTTTTAAAGTCGTGCACCAGGACCATGGCTATGCAATTTAAGGTCATGTGGCACGGACCATTGTGTGGGTTGCCATGTAGGTGAAGCTGCATGGGGAATAGGTCTATGGATAGCAATCTGACTCCTTGGGGATAAAGATAGCTAAGGGTATACACAAGCAGAGAGATTTAGATGAAGATGGTGGCCCTATGAGGAGTGGCAAGCAGAAGCAGACTTCACTGGGGATTAAGAGGGTAAGTGTGACTCCCTATGGATGATGAGTAATGGTGTGCATGTAACTCTATTGAGAACGACAGGCTAGAGCACAGATGCGACTCCACTGGGGGTTGAAAAGATAAGAATGACTGTAACTTCTTGGGGATAGTGGGTTGTAATAGGATGTGACTCCTACTGTGGGTGTTGGTATGAAATAGATTCTCTGGGGATTAAAGGGGTAAGTGCGACCTTTTTTTCTTTTTTGTTGCTTCTACCCTTTCACCGTGTGTGACAAAAAAGGATATCCCACTCCTTGCTTCATCTTTTGACAGCTTATCGTGGCTTCAATGACCTCGAATGGGGGAGCAATTGCTTCCTCATCCCTTAGTGTTTGACTGGACAGGGGCTCATAATCCATGGTTTTCATTATTTGGTGAGCCTTTTCGCTGTAAATGCTCCAATCTGGGGGAGTCTTGGCTTCTATTCAAGGTGCATTGCTTTTGAGCTCATCATAAGTCTTAGTCTCAGGGACAAACTCCTTCAAGTGCTTTGACGCGACGCGCAAAACCTCCAACTGATTCTAGAGGCTACGAACTTCGCTTTTAAGCTCTGCCATAGGGTCTTCTTCTCAAGAGCCGGAGGGCTGACTTTTGTCCCCCTGTACCTCTTCAGGAGCCTCTGAGATATGTAAAACCTTCTCTTGGTTGCTGGTGATCCCCTTATTCAAGAAGGATGGAATTTGGAGAACCTTCCTTGGTGGTTGGTGTGTCAATTCTGCTTTTAAAAGAGCGAAGGGGACATGCAGAACCTTTTTTTAGTCCGACATATAGGTGACCCTCAGTGCTGGAAGGTCTTCCTCTAGGGCTTCCTTAGTCTTAGGAGTTGCTTCTAGCTCGCCATTTCGTTATGAAAAATTAGAAGTAGAGGGGGAAGCTTCATCTTTGGGGGATGACAACATAACCTCAAAAAGGTGGCAAGGTATACTTGTGTAGATAGTAGTCAAAGGGAGGATCTTTCCTTGTCTTTCCTTTGAACATAATCATTCACCCCAGATCTTTAACATCATCATGAGACGAGGGTCATGTGTCTCTCACGGGTTTTCAATCATCATCTTTTGACTTTTTTTATGTTGGAATGTCTGTGAAATAGTACTTAGCTTCAGCATAATGAGTCTCAGCTATAGGGAACGGTATCTTGTCAGCATAGATTGTGTGTTGTCTCCCATCTCGACTTTACTTGAAGCATTGGTGGAGCGTGGAAGGAACCACCCCCTAATCGTAAAGTCAAGGACGACCAAGCAGGATGTTGTAAGATGTATCAGTATCTATTACGTGGAACTGAGCGTAATCGTTGAGGTCACCGATCTTGGGATGAAGGCACACCGTGCTAGCTAGTTTCTCTCCTGATTGGTTCAACCTTGCATGGTGATATAAGTAGGAGTGAGGTCATCAGATCCTAATCCCAATCGAGTGAGGATCCTTCTTGGGATTAGGTTGACTGCTGATCCTCCACCCAGCATGATTCGGTTGATAGAGCAGGCGTGTAGTTCACCATTTACAAATAGGGGGCGGTTGTGAAATTTTCCTCCCAACTGAAGGCTAACTTTGGAAAAAGAGATTGAAAAGCACCCACTCAGGATGGCTGGGTCAAGCACAATAGATTCCACTTCAGTTTCATATACCTCTGGGTTAGTAAGAGCTTGCACCAGGGCAATATGATAGTCTCTAGACAGTAGAAGGAAATAATGGATACATAGAAGGGTTGGAAGCTTTCTCAAGTTCCCAATTACATCATATTTCACTTTATCCTCATTAGTCTTCTATGTTATTGATCCAATCATTGGTGTAGGTGGTAGGGTAGGTTTAGGAACAGGCTTTGGTTTCGTTTTGATTTGTTACACTAGCTAACTTTGTTGTTCAGTTGGTGCAATTTGGGTTGATGGGGAGACAATAGGTATTTGTGTCACGGATGTAGAGGTTTGAGGTTGAGGCTCAAGGAAAAGAGAAGGATCAAGAAACTTGAGGACCTTGAGAGTCTGAGGTGTAGATTATAGCTTCTTCCCTGATCTTAGGTTCATTTGCCCCGTTCGGGATGGTACTTCCAAGATTTGCACCATGTGGGAGGCCTCTTTGAAATAGGAGCTTGAGGATGGCTCGATTTTGGCTTGGGTTGACAAGGCGTCAGTGACTGTCAGGAATCCAGCCACTTAGGCTAGCATTGTCCTTAAGCGCTTCCACTGTGACCAGTTGAGGCTGATACCTTCAAACTCTCTGTTTAGATTGTTGAAGTCTGGGCACTGTCGAGCTGCACCTATGGAAGACATATAAGAGGAGGGAGTATAAGAAGAGATAGAATGTTCCGGGCAGCTTTTTATGTTGTCGTCGAAATTGGACATGCATAGGGGGTATTTTAGGTCTTGCCCTGACTTTGACCGTTGTGGGGTGCTTTTAGCATTGTCACCCATATTGGACGACTCCTGAGCTGTTGATGACTCAGGGATGTCCATATGATTGGATGATAGGATAAGGAGAGCTACGCCTGGGATGAAGTCCTGTGAGGTTGGCAGTGGAGGAAGAGGCTTGAGGAATTCTTCATCAACTCGTGGCTGAGGGATGTGGTTCCTTCGGTGAGCTGACCTGGGTCCTCGTCTCCTTCTAGATCTCCGAGGAGGTGTTTGGTCTGCCCTATCGGGCTGATAAGTAGTCCTAGCTTGGTGAGCTGCCACACATTTTAGGGATTTGAGCCTACTTCACCCATAATAGACTTCTCAAGGCTGAGAAGTCGAGGGTAGTGATGGGTTTAATGTATGCTCATAGGGGACATGTAACGGGGTTTCCTCTTGGACGAGAGTGATAGCTTGGAAGCGCTATGGGAGAATGGTGGAAACGATGTGGCCTTTCTAGACCTTCTAAGTGACTATAAACTCAGAGCATTCTGTCAGCTCGTGGCTCCATACTTGGTGATATGGGCAGCAGAGATTTTCTGTTCCCTAAGCAAGATGCCTCGATGCCTAGCGGGCTTAGGAGGGACGAGACCCTGTTGGAGGATTGTCTCGAAGAGGGTCTAACTCAGCGTTTCTCGAGGCTTACTTGGGAGTTCTTCTTACATTGGTAGAAGAAGGACTTGAGGGGGTCCTTCTAGGTTATCATGAGCTTCCTAGAATCGTTGTATCTTCTTTGCCAAGAGCTCATGAAAGCCTGCATTCTCTCAAGTCATGACCTCATATCAGGTGATACGAGCATCAAAGGTTCTCAGTTCCTTGAGGTAGGAACTTGGGCTGCCTTGTTGGCTTTGGCATGATGTGTCCCTCTTCGAGCATTACAAAAAATAGTGAACAGAGGATGGCTAGTGCCCCATCACCTTCTTGTATTGTCACTACGTGAGAAGCTTCAGTTGCCCCGAACACTTTCTTTAACACTCCGAGCTTTATCTGACCCTTGTTAATAAGGGCTTTGATAGTGTCTTTGAGCTAATAGCAGTCCTGAGTGGGGTGGCCTACTTTCCTGTGATAGGCGTCGTACCTCTTGTGTGTCTCCTGTCTAGCTTATTCTGGAGTGTTGACCTCTGGTAGTTGGGTCATGTTTTACTCCAGTAGTAGTCGAAGTAGTGCAGGAACCCACTCCTTATCAAAGGGGTACACATTATTTTGGTGCTGGATTCAAAAGTCACTTCGATTTATGTTTTTAGTAGGCAAGACCTTGTTATAAGACTACTGCTTGTCCTCGGCCTGAGGTGTTTGTGCCTTGGAGAGGTCCAAGGTTTGAGGGTCAGCTTTGTTAGTGTCAGTCATGGTAACCGCCGCACTGATCACCACTTTTTACTGGTTACGTTGATTGTTGGAGCGAGAGTTCGAGCCAAAGGGTTGCTGACGAGATCCACCGTCGTGCTTGAACAGAACTTCTATACGAACTGCTTTAGAGATGAGCTCTGACATGGAGGGTGGATTGGACGCCTCGATATGCAGGGCAATCTCGGGAAGCATATTTCATATGCAGGTCTAGAGAGCTTCTTTTTTAGTCATGGGAGTGGCATGAAAGGTTGCCAGCTCTCTCCATCGGGTGATGAATTTGTCAACCGGCTCACTGGGATCTTGAGTCAAGGTGAGGAGCTCAATGGTTTCCACATTCCTTTAGACTTCATAGAAGCATTGGTAAAACAACTGCTCCATTTCCTGCCATATGTGCACTGACATTGGAGGCAACCGAGCATATCACTGGAAGGTGGCCCTTCGAGAGTCTCGACGAATTGACAAAAGGAGGAGTTGCCCGTTAGTTGCCATCTCTCTACAAACCGCTTAGAAGTGAGCAGTATGCTGGTGTGGAGACATAGTATCATTGAACAGGGGGAGCTTCCCTTTTTTATAGTTCGAGGGAAACGGTAATTGGTCGATGTACAAGGGTGCAACTTTTGGTAAAGCGGCGCCTCTTACATGTCTAAGACCTTGTTCTTGAGGCTATGGGCCACCATGGCATCTATGTCGATTTGGGAAACCCCACGAGAAGGAGAGCTATCTTGGGAGACCCGTGGGGGAGTTTGCCTGGGAACTGTGTCCTCAATAGATGGGGAATCAGTCTCATGGTGAGAAGAAGGAGACCTAGAGGCTTCTAGGCATTCCATCTCTTCAAAGATGGACTGCATCATTACCGCGTATCTGTTCATTTGCTTTTCTTGGGCATCGTTCAACTCCTTGATTATCATGATAATGACCATTTCTTCTGGGGGTCAAAGCCATGTGGAGTAGTGGACTACCGGGGTTAGCGAGTAGTGCATGGCAAGTCGGTCTGCAGGGGCTTAGCATGCCCCGACTGCACTCAAGCCTTATACGCCGACCTTGTGTGGACTGGTTCTCGATAGTCTTGGGATCATGGCTTCTCAACAGTAATCATCGAGCAATACTCTTGGACTGGCTCAGGCTCTAGGATCCGCAGAGGGAAGAAGGGATCATGAGGTATGAGGTCACCAAAGATGGTAACCTCAACTACCTTAGGGGCCTCTTTGATCAAGATCTACAGACCTTTCTTCTACTTAATCTTGAGGCTGCTATGGACCTCACTCCCGAATCGAGCCTGAGGCTTGGAATGCCCCGTATTCATTGACGAAGGGTGTGTCAATTAGCTAGAGCAAACAATGGGGTCCAAGAATAGAGGACAACCTAGGTCGCTGCCTTGGAGGCTGCAGGCTCTTGTCTAACATTAGGCCATTGCCCTAGATTCCCTTGTGAGGCCCAAGTGCATGCCTGACCTGGGGCAGTTGATTCAAGATGATACTCTTAGGGAAAACCCTTGAGTACCAAGTCTTGAGGTGCTTGCTTGGTGAAGGCAGGGTGACAGAAGAAAGATCTAGTTCATGACTTCATCTCGGGATCGAGGAGGAACCTATACAGCTGGTGCGTGTGCACCTTTAGGGTTAGCCATCTGGGTGACTTAAGGGTCAGCTCGAGTTTCCTCGACTGGTTTGACCTTAGGAGGTCCAGACCCACGAGCTTGTGTCTGTGAGTGATTGGGTTAGAACCTTTCTCTCACAAGGTGAGGTTGTGTGTGGTGAGAGGGAGGACAAAGCGATCGGCCCTAGTGTCCCCGGGCTCAAACAGAACTGAAGCTGCCTCGAGTTGTGGGATGCATGGCACGTGCAAGGTTTGGCCCGAGAAGGCCTAGCCTTGAACTTGAGTTCAAGTCAGCATGAAAGTTGCCCCGAGGTGTGGCTTGAGTGGTTGGACCACGAGCCTTTAGATGTGTGCGAGAGGGGGAGGTCGTAGAGTCTGCACCTCTATGTACCAAACCTCTAGGTGTAGAGGTTCGTGGTAGTGAAGGAGTTTAGGGGGTAGCCTTGCAGCGACCCTCAGAAGCGATGACAACTTGCTTGCCTTTCGCCAGAGTTGGCAGGGCAGCCTTCCTGCGTACCTCAGCAATATGACTGGCTGGGGACTTGTCAGTAGCAGGGTACATGTTGTGTATGGCAGTGAATGTGCTACTAATCCTAGGGGTCAGGCCGAAGAAGTGGGGAGTCAGGGACCTTTAAGTCCCTTCTCGCACAAACCCAGGAAAGCACTTGGGAGCCGGACTGTGAGTCCTGACTCAAAAGGAGTGTAGGGAAGGAGGCTTGAGAGCTCGCTTCCCTAGGATGGTCACGAGTGCAGGGATGAGAAAATCTGTGAATCGGATGAATGGGTTGAATAACCCAAATGCCATCGAAAGTAGTGCAGAAAATAAAAGGTGATATTGATCAAACAAGAGCGAACAGAGACGAAGGGGTAATAAGTCCCTAGTGGAGTCGCCAAGCTGGTTAGGTGCCTTAATCTCGCCTCCCCAGATCTAGGTGATTGGGTGACACATGTCTAGAGTTTGAAAGACTCGGGACTTGAGATCGCTTTCTAGAGAACCTCGTCCACAGAATAGGGTAGGTGTCCAACTAGTGACAGATGAATTTTAGATGTGAGGTGGGGATCAACCTCACTTGGGTCCATGAGTTACTCTGGCAGACTTGCGCGGGCACTCTCTTAGATCATGATGGAAAGCCCCTCAACTGATTCAGCTGGTTCGGAATTGCCTACCTTGACCTGCAATCGCGAGGTTTTTTGCACAACACTATTATGGTTAATTTGCAGGGCAATTGGGCCCGATGACCCCCCCTCATCTTAGGGCAATGTACCTTCATATGACTGATAAGGTGAAAAGTAAGGCGATGAAAAGAAGGAGGTTTGAATGTGAGGAGAAAAGAAGAGGGGGCTTGATAAGGGGACGACTAGCATGATAGCTGGACAAGTGTAATGATCAACTGGGAGTGGTAACAAGATGAGCATAGTAACTCAAATCGGCATGACGAAATTCTACCTCGAAACCAAAGTTGATATGGTTGTCCTAATCTGGTGTGGCAGCAAGACGAAAATGACACTCAGAACCAGCACGACAGTAATACTACTCGACAGCCAAACCTCTATAACAATGCTTGAATGAGTCTTCCCTCGGTCGAGTAAGAAGGAAAGAGAATGAAGAAAAGCACGAGACAACGAAGAACTAGAATCCCGGCAGCACTAGGCATCGTCACCCTCAACCGTGAAGTAGCAGTGTCATGGCCCTTGGACGGTGTTAGCGTCACGACCCCGCCCCTTGATACTTATTGTCCCATATCGGAGGGCGACCGAGTGTGGGATCTGGACCAGAGTTTCTGTACATCACACAGGTGGGAGTGGTATCAACACGTATTAAACGTGTGGAATCAAAGAAAACCAGAAGAAAAACCACCAACTCCCACAAGAAACAACAACAAAAGTTTGATAAATTAAACCATTCATATCCATATGCATTCTCCAAAAGTCATAACTACAATATCCAAAATATGACAATTCATTCAAGGCACTACATGCCTGACCACAAAATACATAACTTCACAAAACAACAACTGCAAGGCCAACGACTAACAAACACCTACATAAGAGCAGAAATCCACTCATTAAGCGCAAGCTTTCAGTCCACCAAACACGTTCACCTCCCACCGTCCTAGACCTGCCGCAATCAATCTACAACAATGGAAGCAAATGAATGAGCTAAAAAGCTAAGTAAGTAGATCACAACATTATGCTTCCGTACCTATACACATAATATCACAACAATGCTCAAGGCTCTATGCCATACTCATAAAATAGGAGTCATGTATCACAATTATGTCACAAATATGGAATGATTCTCTTCATGGTAGAGCAGGCACAATATAAGATATTAGGTAACACATACACTAGCAATCTCTCAGATTCAATAGATCAACACAATCAAGACAATCAAGAGGGCATAACAAGATCAACAGACACTAACCCACTCTCTAGCCCTATCCACCAGGCCAACCATAAATCTCAGGATCGATCACATATCTCAAGCAATGCGATATACGTAAAGGATGCCGGACAGTCACATATCACTTCGGGCACACCTCACATGTATTAGTCACATAGTCAGGCCCTACAATACTCTCAAAGCAGGCACCTCACTAAAATCAATCAGTCACAGATCTCAGGCAATGCAATACGCTCAAAGCATGCCGAGAAGTAACATATAGCTTATCACCTCGGGCGCAACTCATGAGAAGTCACATGTCCCAGGCAATGCGATACGCAAAAGGCATGCCAAGAAACTCCCATATCACTAGAAATGTCATCATGTCACAGCTGGTCATGCAATACACTAAAAGCACACCAATATCTCAGTATGCTGGCACCATCACTCACACACTCGTTGTCGGTTCACATATATGTCTCATAAGCCGCATATCTCATTTCATAAGCATTCTCTGATTCGGAGCATTCACAGTGCCATATATTAATATACATAGCCCCTGATTCATCAGGAATCTCAATTTATTCACATCATGACAATTGAAGCAAACACAACTATCTCTCATCAAAATGTGATATGAAGTCAAAATGATAGTCATTTGATCAGTCAACACTTGGGTACAACACAACCCACAATTCTGGAGTTCTCTATATTTTACTAACAGTGACATGTCCCTCTTAATAAAAGTATAACTTTCAATCTAAAACGAATTTCAGAATAATTTCTTCATTCAAATTTTAGTCCATTCAAAGATCTTTCAAAAGGCAGACGTTTAGGAGCAATATAACTCCATTTGATTAGACAAAACCCATGGCAACAGAGGTCACAATTATGAAATTCAGTGAATCTGCTAATCAGTGACATGCCTCCACAATTTTGATTATAACTTCACAACTATACAGAATTAAAACCAGTTTAAAACATAAAATCACCTATTTGAACTCCAATAAGTGAGGATTCTCAGTGCAACAGAAGCAATGTTCCTAAAATTATTACAGTCTGCTAATAATGACATACATGCACAAATCAAGGTATATCTTCCAAATTATCAATAATCTCAAGAAGACATAAATATAAAACATAAATTAGACTCAAATATATTTCCAATGGCGGTTGTTTGACAAAATTCTGAAATCATTTGATAGGTCAACAGAGAATCACAAGAACCTCAATTCTCTCTGGAATTCTACAGTCCAGCCATTACATGCTTCAAGGATCAAGACAAAAATTCTAAAACACCTAAGATAGCCTCATGAAACCAATTCTAGCTTAAAATAGACTCATAATAGCATCAAACCACAAATTTCTAGGCTCAACAGAAATTACAACAGTGCTTAGCATATCATCTAAACAAGACCCACATCCTGGAAAACATAACACAACATATGCATACAATCCTATTCCTTCACACAATTTCTATACAATCTCATATCTAATATCATGCTTAAATTCAAGATTTATTCATGCCCAAATCATGCTTCATTCATACATAATTCATGCTTCAATTCATGCTTCATTCATACATAATTCATACATCATTCATGCTTCAATTCATGCTTCATACTAAACGAACATGATCTACTTACCTCACAAGAACTCCAAGTTTACCCTCCACCATGCTCCTCCTCAAAGGTCAAACTCCCAAAGCTTGAGGATCTAAGTGTGGGAGAGAGTGAGAGAACATGGGAGAGGGAGTGAGAAGAGCAAAATTTTATAGAGAGCTTAAGAGGGTATAAAAGATGAATGGGCAGCAAGTGATAAGTGGTGTGCAAGAGTTAACAAGTGGCATACAAGGGCACACATGGCCAACAAGTGGAAAACTCATGGCACACTAACCAACAAGCAAGGGACAAAAGCTGCATAAAAGAAGAGGAAGTCCCCTGGACTAACCTATACAATTGTGCCCGACGACCCACAACTTAGCCGGCAGCTCACGCACACGATAAAACACAGCCGGCGCTAACTCCTCTACATAGCCGGCGATAACACATTCTACTTAGCCTGTGTTGCCCACACCACAGTCGGCACTACCCACAACTCAGTCGGCACTGCCCACATTCGAGTCGACACTGGTCTCATAATACAGTCGGTGCTGGATCCTTCCATCCTCCCTATCCCGCCATGTATTTTAACTGGTCGAGAAAAGTTTGGGTTGTCACATCATCCCCCCTTTAAAAACGGATTTTGTCCTCAGAATCATATACTTGATCATCACATAAATGGGGGTTCAACAAGGACACTCCTTTCCAATCAACTTATTGAGGCAAGCACACACAGTCAACCCATGCCTAGAAGGCACCCAAAAGCCTAATAATCCAAGAGAATCAAATTTTATAGGCAAAACTCTACCCCACACAATCACACAATACATCATTCTGAGTCAAATACCTGAGAGATTCCTTCCAGAATTCATTACAGTTTAAACACATTAAACTATGAATCACAAATCAGGCAATACAATACACTCAAGATATGCCGACTATTACACATCATTGGCCATGCCATATGCTCAAAGCAGGCCAATCACAAGTCGGATAATGCAATACTCTCAAAGCATGTCGACAGTTATACATCATTGGCCATGCAATATGCTCAAAGTAGGTCAATAAAATCTCATATCACCTCATGGTCATGCAATACACTCAAAGCATGCCAAGAAGTCTCATCTAACACTTATGTGACATACCAAAGTGATGCCATAACAGAGAACAAGACAATCAAGATCAAACGGAATTCTAGCATCTCTTACAACAAACAAAAGGTCTTACATAAGTTCTCTGGGGTAGAACCCTTTGCCTGCAAACACTCGACCTCGAGTCTTTGGCTTAGGCTCGTCGCTCATCATGGTGCAATTCCTGATCAGGTGGCTCAGCTTGCCACACGTAAAACATGGCTTCGTCTTGAGCCAGCACATGGGAATTGAGTGACCAAGCTTCCCACAAGAACCACATGGCACAGGCTAGTTTTGCTTACTATCATCCTGAAAGGCTTTTCTAGACCTTACCATATCTCCGGCCTCCTCTCTCTTGAAAATCTCTTGAAGGCAGGGGCCTTGCCTTCTGCTTCTCCCTCCTTAGCAGGTACTCATCACAATCTCTCTATATCTTTCTGGGCAGAGCCACCAGTGATGAGAAGGTTATAAGATTGGCTGCCTTTACTCTTCCTCGAATGTCCAGCATAAGCCCCCTTTCAAACTTACTTGCTTTATGAGCCTCCGTATTAATAATGTGTGGCGCATATCAAGACAACTCTGAGAACTTAGCCGCATACTGCTCCACAATCAATTTCCCTTGTTGCCATCCTATGAACTCTACTTCTTTCCTCTCCTTCACAGAGTCAGGGAAGTATTTCTCATTGAAGGCTTTTAGAAAATTCTCTCAAGTAGGTACAACCCTCACTTCTTCCAAGGCCTACTAGACTGAATGTCACCAATGCATGGTGCTCCCGTCCCAGCCTCAACATTTGCTCATCTGTGCATTTTAGGACTCCAAAGATTTTCTCAACCTGCATTAGCCACCTTTCAACTTTCTCTACTCCGCCATGTCTCCTAAAGGTTGGTGGCCCTATCTTGTTAAACTTTTGCTATAAGGCAACTATCATGATGTCCTGGGCTAGAGGCAACCGGGGCTGACATACTGTTCTTCATCATTTGAGTCATGGCCCTGAGAGCCTTACAGATTCCCCCAAGGGTGTTCTTATTGCTATGACTCACATCACTGCACGAGTCATCGTCATCCTGACCTAAAACAAGAACACCCAGTCATCAGCCGATTCAAACTACTCTGGAGACACTTCTACGACTCCTTAAGTAAAGAATCATATCCTGACTGCTCGGATATCATAACTGTCACGACCCTGCCCCCTAATCCCTATTGTCCCCCATCGGAGGGTGATAGAGTGCGAGATTGCGATCGGAGATAGCGTACGTCACTCAGGTGGGAGTGGCATCAACATGTATTAAAAGTGTGGAATCAAAACAAACCACGAGAAAAAGAACCAACTCCCACAAAAAAAAACAACACAAGCTGGATAAATTAAAACCATTCATATCCATATTCATTCTCCAAAATTCATAACTACAATATCCAGAATATTACAATTCATCCAAGGCACTACATGCTTGACCACAAAACACATAACTTCACAAAACAACAACTGCAAGGCCGACGACTAACAAACACATACACGAGAGCAGAGATCCACTAGTCAAGTGTGGGCTTTTAGTCCACCAAACACGATCACCTCCTGCCATCCTCGACCTACAGTAGTCAATCTACAAGAATGGAAGCGAAAGAATGAGTTAAAAAGCCCAGTAAGTAGATCACAACATTATGCTTCCTTACCTATACACATAATATCACAACAATGCTCAAGGCTCTATGCCATACTCATAAAATTGGAGTCGTGCATCACAATTATGTCACAAATATGGAATGATGTTTTTCATGGTAGAGCAGGCACAATATAATATATCAGATAACACATACACTAGCAATCTCTCAGATTCAACAAATCAACACAATCAAGAGGGCATAACAAGATCACCAGACACTAACCCACTCTCTAGCCCTATCCACCAAGCCAACCACAAAATCTCAGATGGATTACATATCTCAAGCAATGTGATATATGAAAAGCATACCGGAGAGTCACATATCACTTCAAGTGCACCTCACAAGTATCGGTCACATAGTCAGTCCCTGCAATACTCTCAAAGTACGCACCTCACTAATATCAATCAGTCACATATCTAAGGCAATGCAATATGCTCAAAGCATGTCGAGAAGTCACACATAACTTATCACCTCATGCGTACCTCATGAGAAGTCACATGTCTCAAGTAATGCGATACGCACAAGGCATGTCGAGAAATTCCCATATCACTAGAAATGTCTGGTTAGGTGCCTCGATCTAACCTTCTAGATAAAGATGATATGGCAGCACGTATCTCGGGTTTTTGACGAACTCGGGGATTTGAGATCGCTCTCTTAGAACCTTGCTCGAGAGTAAGGACAAGTATACCAACTGATGAGAGAGGAATTGAAGGTGGGTTTGGAACTTACTCGGGCTGGCTCACACGGGCGACATCTTAGATCACGAAGAAAGCCCCCCAGCTGATTCAACTAGTTTGAAATCGCCTCCCTTGGCTTGTAATCCTCTTGTTTTCTACACAACAGTTCTATGGTTAATTTGCGAGACAGGTGGGTCAAAGAGACCCACCCTTGACTGTACATTCTTACAAGAGGGCGATGAAGTGTAAGGCTCAAATAAAGATAAAAAAGGGAAGAAAATTTGACGAAGAGGCGAGATTAGCATGACAGATGAGAAGTCATCGACTCGGAGTAGTAGCAAGATGGGCATAGTCTTTAGGACAAGCACAACAGCAATACTACTCGAAATCGAGACCGATATGGTGGTCTAGGCTAACTCTACCCTCAGACGGTAGAGAGATGGGGTCCCGATGGTGCTAGGCGTTGCCACTCATGACTGTGGAGTAACAGTGTTGTCGCCCTTGGGTGGCGCTCTACACTACTGCGGGCAGCAAGTTGAAGCACTAGTATGGACCTCGTATGCTGTTCATAGTATCGATCTTATGTTAGAAGAGATCGGTGAGATCAAAATTGTGAAGCAGACTCTATAGGAAGCGAGGTTAGTGTCAAGATTTATATATAACCACTCTAAAATTTTATTTTTGTTCAGAGAACAGTCTAAGAAAAAAGAGATAATCAGGCTTGCCATAACCCGCTTTGCGACAGATTACTTGGCTGTGGACTCCATTCAAGAATCTGAAGGTGCATTAAAGAGATTGTTT
The DNA here is from genome assembly GCF_054954075.1 of Amborella trichopoda. NCBI lineage: Eukaryota > Viridiplantae > Streptophyta > Magnoliopsida > Amborellales > Amborellaceae > Amborella > Amborella trichopoda. The sequence goes on from NC_142344.1 coordinate 26,389,890, forward strand.
ACCAGTGAAGAGTGGTTAAATGACCGCCTATCGACGTCTAGTACCGAGCTAAAAGTGGACGACATAGTCTCAAATAGGAGGTTCTAGTCTCGATGTTACAGTGTCATAGAGGCCACTGCCCCTTTGGTCACAGTGTTAAGAATAGTGGATGTTGACAAGAAAGCTACCATGGGCATCATTTACGAAAGTATCGAGATGGCCAATTCAGCTATTGAGGAGAAATGTAGATTTGCTAGTAAAGTGATCGAGATTATAGAAAGAAGGTGGAACACCAAATTTGGACGTCCAATTCATTATGAAATTTTAAATGACCTTTCTCTATCTATATATTTTCTAGGTTGCTACTTCAACCCACAATTTTTCTATTTGACACTTGAACATCCCCACAAGATTATGGAAGGGGTCAGATATATTATTCCCAGGTTGGAGAGAAGCCATCGAGACCAGGTAGTAGCAATACAAGAGGTATTATTTAATATCTAGATAAGAACTTGATTGAGTTGTTATATTTGTGAGGAATAATGCACTAAAATGAATATTTTGTTTTAGCTTGCTATGTATAGAGATGCTATAGGATCCTTCAAAACTAGACTTGCCAGGAATTCTTGAACTAAGATGGATCTAGGTTATCCCCTAACTAATATTTTGTTCATTCATATATTTAATCTTATGAATTGTTCTTGCCCTTACAATGCTGTTTATATTTTAATCCAGTTGAATGGTGGGAGATATATGGTAGTGATGCACCTGACCTAAAGAGGATAGCAATCAAGGTGCTCTCCTAGACATGTTTTGCTACTAGGTGTGAACGAAACTGGAGTACGTTTCAATGTTGCACACTACTAAGCGGAATCGACTCGCTTCAGAGAAGCTTCATAAACTAGTCTACATTCATTACAACTTAAACCTCTGAGAGCAACAAATAAGAAGGAAGCTTGAAGACTATGGGCCGATAGACTTGAACACAAACACGGTATTCATCATATACTGGTGTCCAAGCTCCTTCGTTTTAAAATACTTTTTAGAAATTTTGAAAGTAGAGGAGATTTGAAATATAACACAGAGCAGGGACAAGCTACAATTTTAACAAAGGAATTAAAATTTTTGAAATCACAAGATATAAAGTGAAAATTTTGAAAAGAGAAAGATATTTTGAAAAAACAAGGTTGGTTAGCAGTTTTAACTTCTGCAACCATAGAGCCCTCTAACCAGTTTAATGTCATGCAGCAATGGACCATACACCTGACCCTTTGACATCATACAGGGATAGACGTTTGAACAAGGTGGTTGTGCCTTGAACACATTGAACATGGTGGTTGTGCTGAACAATATTGAACAGGGTGCTTGTGCCTTGAACATATCCAAAATTTTACGTCATACGGGGCTAGACGTTACCTATCTCCTCTCTTTTACGTTGCACGAGATTGATGTTGAACTAGATATGCCCGACCTTTAGCGTCATTCGGGGCTAGATGTTTGAACAAGGTGGTTGTGCCTTGGACACATTGAACAGGGTGATTGTTCCCTGAACACTTTGAACAGGGTGGTTGTGCCCTGAACACATCCAGCATTTTACATCATACGGGGCTAGACGTTACTTGTCTCGACTCTTTAACGTTGTATGAGTTTGATGTTTTTCCTATCTCGTCTCTTTAACGCCGCACGAGTTTGACATTTTTTCCTATCTCAGCTCTTTAGCATTGCATGAATTTGACGTTTTTCCTGTTTCGGCTATTTAACGTCACACGAGTTTGACTTTTTTCCATTGAAATAGGGTGGTTGTGCCCTAGATCGTACTTTGGTTAGCAGTTTAGGCTCATGCTACAGAGGAGTGCTCTCTCTCTTCTTCTTTTTTTTTGAAATTTTGGAAACTTGTTCGGTAGTTTAGGCTCATGCCACTGCAGTGCATTTTTATTTTCTTGAATTTTTTGTTGTTTGAAATTGTTTGGAAAATTGGTTGGCAGGTTAGGCTCATGCAACCATGGAGCATCTAACAAGATGTCCGAAACCAACGTGCTTCAAAATCATTTGAAAACAGCTTATTTCAAAAAGTCATTTTATAAAAAAGATGATATTTTATTATTAAAATGTCCTAGGATCCGATCAGGACAAAATTTGCAAAACAAGTCTAGGGCAGCATGTTTTCCCATGCCGCCCTAGACTTGTTTTGCAAATTTTGTTTTATTTTTTATTAAATAAGGTGGGCGACACGGATCGTGTCGCCCGGGTGGCATGAAACGTACTGCCCATATGAATTTTTTTTTTATTTTTAGCGAAAACATAATTTGGGCGGCACGTCTCATGCCACCCACCCGACCCAAGTTGGGTGACATGGAGTTTGTCATCAGGGAGGCACGAACCATGACGCCGATATGAATTTTTTTTTTTAGTTGCCCAGTTTGTTGGGTGAAAATGTAATTTTAGCTGGCCAACACTAGGCTTGTCACCCAAATTTTTCTTTTATTTATTTTTATTATTTTTTTATTTGCCCCACTTAGGGGAGAAACAGGGTTAGGCGACATTGGGTGTGTCACCCCCTTAAAATAAAACCCCCCCTCCTTTATTTATATATATATATATTGAAAGTGGGTTGATCTCACGATCACCATTATTTTCAGTAGTTTTGTTAAAGTCTGTTGGGACAATGAGAATTTTAGTCACAATACCAAATTTGATAGCATGAGAGCCTGTAATAGGCCCATTTCAATTAATGAAATCATGATCAGAATTTTACTTTTTGTTTTGATTGATCTTTCTTTTTCGCTACTATTGTTGTTACCCTTGTTGGGGCCCTTTTTGTTTTTAACTTGCATGTGTGCAATTGATCAATGATACAAAATAAAACACCTTCTTGCACACACCTCTTTAAGCTGAAGTTTTACACATTCAGCCTCCTAGTTGTAGGGTTTTGTCTTGAACGCACACACAGGGATGAGCTTCCCCCCATTTTGCCTCAGGCGTTCCAGTCGCGATAAAAACACTCCTAGACTAGTCAATATCGTCATTGGCGAGGTTCACCCATCTCTGATATGTGGTAGTTCGTAGTTATACTCATACAACCATGGAGTGTCTTGCTAGTTTCAAGCCTTAATAACAGGCATAGGAAGTTGACTTCAAGAATAAGGCCAGCGTGACTAACAGTTTAGCCTCTTGTAGTGATGGAGGAAGTCCCTTATAAAAGGATAAAGCTTTTGAAAATGGATGATTTTAACAATCAAATTGAAACAACATTTTTGAAAGGGATGGGCCTTCCAGTTTTTCCACCTGTGGCCCCTTTGGTGGTCATTTTCTTTATCTAGTTTTCATCCAAAGATGTTGAAAGGATTTCCTTGTGGGATCGTGAGAACTTAGAAATCACGAAGTTGTCTTTTTACCTTTGGAACTTTCATCCTCTGCTTCGCGGATCCATGAAGAGTCCTTTGGATTCTTGTCGGGCTTTCCTCTTAGAGTCGAAATCACTTCAGTTTTCCATTTATGTCACCCTCCTACATCTTTTTGAGTTCGTTCTGTTGCGAACCTGCAGGTAGGAGGAGTCTTCATCCTCAGAGTCTGCTTGTGCAGTTTTATTGGAACTTGCAAGTACTTGTTTGTACTTGAGTTCTTTGCATTGAAAGCTCCTTCTTGGAGATCTTTTTATTCTTTTTACCCGTGATGGCTTTTTAGGTTTTCACCATGTCCATTTTTTTGTTTTTTTATTTTTTTAATTTTTTTATTTTCTTTGTGAGGCCTTTTTAGGTTTTTACCATGTTTTTTAATCCTTTAGGGGTAGTATTTTCTAAGATACATGCATTAATGGGGTCATTGAGTTCGTACCCCTCTTGAACTTTTATCTTATAAGAATTGCCTGCACGCACCCAGGTAACCACGAATGGCCCCTCCCAATTAGGTTTGAACTTGCTTAAAGGGTGTGGATTTGCAGGAGTGTGGAAGGTTTTCTTGAGCACCATGTTTCCTTTTGTCAATTGTTGAGGGACAACTTTTCTTTAATATTTCCTTTCGATTCTACGTTGGTAAGCAACGATATTTTGTATTGCTCATAGTCGTTTTTCATCCAAATTAATGAGGGAAGCGATTTGTGCATCGACCTTTTGTTCCTTATCTGAATTTTTATGAATAAGGATTCGGAGAGATGGTATCTCAACCTCGATGGGTAGCACTGCTTCCATACCATACACCAATGAGTATGGGGTCATGCCAGTAGGAGTCTTCTCAGTTTTCCAGTATGCCCATAGGGCGTCATTTAGCTTTTCATGCGAATCTTTCCCGCCTTCTATTATTTTGTCTATGATTCTGATAAGTCTTTTATTTGTGGCTTCTGCTTGTCCGTTTCCTTGAGGGTAGTAAGGTGTGGAGAATTTCTGTGTTATCCCAAAATTTTTGCACACATTAGTGACCTTTACATTTTTAAGTTTGGATCTGTTGTCAGTGATGATTGACTCAGGAAGTCCAAATCTGAATACAATGTTATTCTTTATAAAATGAGCAATATGTTGGCCTTCAATTTTAGCAAATGACGCGACCTCTACCTATTTGGTGAAGTATTATGTAGTCGTTAATATAAAACAATGGCCATTTGAGGATTTTGGTGATATCATTCCGATGATATCGAGACCCCACATGATGAAGGGCCATACAGGCGGTGTTGAGTTGAGTGATATGGATGGTGCATGGATGAGGTCTCCATAGAGTTGACATTTGGGACACCTCTAAATGAACTTCTAGTAGTGGTTTAGTAATAGCCTTGACGGTTGATTTTTTGAGCTAAGGCGGCTGCCCTAGAAGGACCTCCTTTATTGTGCAACTCTGTTAGTACTTAGTCAATTTTTAACTGATCAAGGCACTGTAGAATGATGCCATCGAAGGACATTTTGGATAGGAGATCACCTCTTACTAAGAATCCCATAAAAAACCTTTGAAGGACTTCTTTATCCGTTTTGATGGCTCGTTAAGGGTATAACCCATCTTTCAACAGGGATAAAACATTGTGGAACCATGGTTTTACTGTAACTAGTGCATTTAAAGCCAGGAGAGACACTTCCCCATTATTCTCCTTTTCTTGCTCCATTTCTTTTTCGATCCTTGGTGGGGAAGGGTCATGTTTGTTCATGATGTAGAATTGTAGCATAGTGATTTCCAAAGTAATGTCGACTATTGAAGTAATGGTTGCAAGGGTGTCGGCGAACCAATTATTTTCCCTAGTCATGTGCTGGAAGGTGATTTTCTTAAAGTATGGAATCATCTTTTCCATCTTTTCTTGATAGGATTTGAGCTTTTCTTCTTTCACCTTCCAAATCCATTGAACTTGGTTTATGATGAGTAAGGAGTCACCAATCACTCGTATTTGTTGGATTTTCATTTCTATGGCATTCTCAAGCCTGGCTATCAAGGCTTCGTATTCAGCAACATTATTGGCACATGGGAAATTCAATCTGATGGCTGTTGACATTATAATCTTCTCTAGTGAGCATAATATGACTCCTATAACTGACCTGTATTCGATCTTTGCACCGTCGAAGTATAGCTCCCAAATCGAGTCCTCAATTGTGAGGAGGTTCTCATCAGGGAGATCCGTGATAACGAGAATATTGTTTGACAATGCATGTTCAGCTAAGTGGTTAGCAATGGCTTGTCCTTTGACTAAGTTTTGAGTGACATACTCGATCTCGAACTCGCTCAATAGTATTCTCCACTTCGCCAAAGGTCCGTTAAGGACTGGCCTCTCCAATAGGTACTTGAGTGGGTCAATTTTTTATATGAACTTGACTAAATGAGATAAGACATAATTTCTTAGTTTTTGCATGGCCCACACAAGTGTTAAGCAGTGTTTCTCCACATCTGTGTATCTTGTCTCATAGTCGACCATGGTTTTGTTGATATAGTATATCGTTTGTTCTTTTCCATGGTTGTTATATTATCTTAACATTGCCCCCTTGGTCTTGTCTTTCACTAACATGTATAGGAAGATGGGGTTTATCTAGACTAGGGGGACTAAGGATGGGAGGTTTGGTGAGGTACTCCTTGATTTGATCGAACACTTATTGGCATTCATTGTCCCGTATGAATGGGGTGTTCTTCTTAAGGAGTCTATTGAATGGTGAGCACTTATCTACCAGTTGTGAAATAAAACGCCTTATGACTTGTATGCGACCTTGAGGCCCACATATTTCTTTGATGTTCTGAGAAGGAGGCATTTAAGTGATGGCTTGTATTTTGGATGGGTCGACCTCAATGCCTCTTTGGCTTATTATAAAGCCTAGTAATTTTCCAGTTTCAACTCCAAAGGCACATTTTTTTAGATTGAGTTTGAGTTGATGCTTTCGGAGTCTTTCGAAAATGGTTCTCAGGTTGGTGAGATGATCCGACCTAGTCTTCGACTTGACCAAAATATCGTCGACATAGTCTTTCATGATGGTATACATTAAATCGTGGAAGATGCTGCTAGTCATTGCCCGTTGATAAGTTGCTCATGCATTTTTGAGACCGAAGGGCATGACTTTGTAACAGTAGGTTCCCCATTACGTTTACAAATGATGTCTTGGTTTGGTCTTCTTCTGCCATGAGGATTTGGTTGTAACTGGAGAAGCCGTTCATGAATGACAACATCTCGTGCCCCGCAATGTTGTTGACCAAGGCATCTATGTTTGGTAACAAAAAATTGTCTTTGGGACATGCCTTATTAAGGTCTCTGTAGTTGACATACACTCGGATCCTCCCATCTTTTTTGGGTACTACCACTATGTTGGCTAACCATTATGAGTAATCGATGGGGGTAATGAACTTCGCCTAGAGCAGTTTGTCGATTTCTTCCTTGATTTTGAGCTCAAGGTGAATCTTTTGACGTCAGAGCTTCTTCCTTACAGGCCTTGTCCCTTTGTTGATTACTAGGTGATGTTACACCAATGTGGGATCAAGCCCTGACATATCATAGTATGACCAGGCGAAGACATCGCGATATTCCTTGAGAAAGAAAATCACATTTTTCTGCTCCTCAGAGGATAAGGAGGTTCCAATCTTGGTTAACCTTATGTCCTTCTTAGCTCTTAGGTCTATGTCAATCGCCTCTTCGATGATAGCCATTGGGTCACCGTTGAACCTCTTCTTGAATTGCTCAACATGGGAGGTAAGTTCCTCAGGTTGAGAGATTTCTTCAGACTCGACTCTCTTGATCTTCATCTTGGTCGTCCAATTCATCATCTTGGGTATTATGCACTGTTATTGGGCTATCTTGAGTGTTTGTCGTTTTGGAAAATTCTTTTTTATTAATATCAACTTTATCATGTTTTGAATTTTCACCGGTTTTTGAATTATTGCAAGAGGTGTCCCTTATGGGACTCGCGAGAGAAATGTTGGGAACCAGACACACAGGGTGGTTAGATGGCCACCTCGCGCCTATCCGTTTTTTGGCATCGGGACTTGAAGGTGCCGCTAGTATGCTTCTAGGAATTCTCGAGATAAAGGAATGATCGAACAATTTCGTTCCTGGGTTGGTGTTGGTGGATGAGCACCCTTGCTGTGTTAAAACCAACTGTGCACATCTCCTTCAGATCTAGCTCAGCAAATAGGTCTTTAATTCTTAGTCCTTGTGTGTGCTAAGATGTGGAAGAGGGACTATCCCCAGTTGGGGATTCGAGGATCACTTTCGGCCGTTTTGGAGAACGGGCATTGAGAGGATCGAGGCTTTGAATGCCCCCTGATATGAAGCATGGAGGGCTTGAAGGATTTATCTGGCTTTGAAATAGGGTGAGAGTACACTCGATCCCCTTTTCCAGTTTTGGCTTTAGGTGATGCAAAAATCGCTTCCTTTGCGGCTTGCTCTTGACTCCCCAAGCCTTGACCTGGTTGAAAGCCTTGGGAGAGGAGCATGTGCCAAGCTTCTAGGGACCCGAATCCGTATCGATGTTGGCATTGATAACCTCCTACATTGATGCAGAAGTTTGTAAAATTTGAGGAACAGGGTCGCCGGCCTCTTGGAGTAAAGTGACACAATTAGCTTGCTCGAAAGAAGCGAACGAGATTTCCGGGAGCTCGACTCCTACGGCTAGTTTTCTGCTATGTGTGCTAGGATTAAGAAAAGAAGGGGGGTCAGCACAAACCTTTGCAATGCCATTTTTTGTTAGAAATTTTAGGCATTGATGTAGCGTGGAGGCGACCACGAGGTTTTCATGGAGCCAGGGTCTTCCTAGTAGCATGTTGAAAGAAGGTTTTATGTCCAAGCCATAAAACTTTACCAGCTGAATGGTGAGGCCAATCTTGAGTGTGAGAGGCAATATGCCCTGAGCTTGCCTCTTGGTCCGATCATATACAGTGATGGTTAACTGACACGATTCGAAGTCATCTGAGCTTTTTCTTATCTGCTTCACAATTTTCATGGGGCATATATTCAGGGATGCCCCATTATTAACCAACACCCTCCTTATCTCATATCCTTTCATGAAAATAGTGATATGAGGAGGCTGGATGTGAAACCAATTGACATTAGCTAAGATGTCCTCGTTCATGAATATGATTGGCGTTGGTTTGGTTGATCATCCGGCACAGCTCATCCGGTTGTGTTGCGCAGGATGTGGATCTTAGCAAGAACCTTTTCAATTTGTGCTTATGTGCCAACAAATTCGCAAGTAGCTCCAAGATGGAGATTTGAGCCTGGATCTTCCCGAGATGAGTCGGTAGATCATAGGTGGTTACGGGTCCTTGAGTTATTTTATTAGGTTCATAATCGACAACCCCTGCTGGTGGTTTGGCTGTTGAAGTGGCTCCCATTCTTTCATCAAGAGTGTCCACCATCAATTGGACAGGTTTGAACATTAGACCTCTTCGGGTTAAGGAATCAACTTCGCCTTCTTGGAGCTCGATAGGGTCAGCCCTAGTGAGAGTAATGGGAGACCTCAGGGTGTTGGCCCCTTCTTTGGAAGATGATCCCTGTTATCAGCTTTGACCATGTCAATCTTGAGGGCATCATCTTCGTCGTACTGGTCCCACTTAGGAGGATCATCAGAGTTCGGGGACGAAGAGTTTCCTCTAAGAAGACTCAAAAGATCTTCTACAACTTCTTGGAGATGATGATCACAAGCAAATATGAATTAGCTGCGATCATCTTCTTTGTCTCCGTTTTCAATCATGTGGATAATAATATCCTCCTTTGAGTTACTCGGAGCTCCCGTTTCTTTGGTTGTTGTGGCCTTATTTTTGGGGAGATGGTTTGTGAATATACCCATCTTTTGATTAGCTTCTTCAACAGGTTGATTTCTAGGTCCGACAATGATGTCGCCCCTATTAATCAACGCTTGGATCACCCGCTTCAAGTAGAAACAGTTTTGAACCATGTTTTTCTTCAAGAGTAACTCCAACACCGTTTGATTTTGTTTTTCTTCAAGAGTAACTCCAACAATATTTTATTTTGTTTTTCTTCAAGAGTAACCTCTTCGATTTTGATTCTTATTATTGTGCTAGGTGGCTGAACCCTGAGCAGATCCATTAACAATAATTTTGTTAACCTGATCGAAAGCTTTCCCCTTGCCGTTTCTCTTATTTTTATTTTGGGGAGTCGTGATGATTTTGTTATCGAGCCTAGTACTGAGGGGTGTCTTTCTCACCCTTTCATGTCGCGCTACCCGCGCGATCATGGTGTCGAAAGAGTGGGGGATAAGTCCTTGGTTAAAGAAGGTCATGTATTTCAGAGCTACATTTTCTAAGGCCATGGAGATTTTAGCTGGGTCCATCAGTGGGCATTCTACGATTCGAATCACCGCCTCATGGAATCGAGGGATGAAATCCTCGAAGGATTCTCTTGGGTTTTACTTCGTTGCACTGAGCTCGGCCAGGGAGAGAGACCTTGGTGTCGACCCGTAGTGGTGAGAGATGAATAGGTTGAACATTTTGTCTGGAATGATGTGTGGTTGACCAGACATTATTCTGCGTTGCCAGTTCAAGGCCTCACCGGTCAATGTTTGCGAAAGTATGGCCTTCAGTTGGTTAGGCCTGTCTCGCAAAGCTCTCACGGAGAGGAGGTAAGCGTTGACGTGAGCATCTAGATCACTCTTCCCGTTAAACTAGTTTCTAAATTCTGGGATAATAAATCCCAGGGGAAGGTCCTTCATGCCTTCAAGGGTCTCTTGAACATAGGCTTTTGGGGGTAGAATATCATGCATTCCCATTCTTACGAGCATATCTTGCATCGCTTTTAAAGTGCCTTTTTATTGGGTGTTCGACATGACAGTAGGCCCACTGATCAGTGGCTTCCTAAGCGTGGGCTGATGAGTCGAGATTTGGGGTATACATTGGCTTGCATGGGCCTGAGATTGATGAGCTACACTCACCAAGGCTGTTTGATACAATTGAGCCTGTGGGGCATACTTACCCATGGGTGTTGCCACCGGCTGCGAAAATTGTACGGTTTGTTGGACCGGATGAACTAGAGGGATCGATTGAAGAATCGGCTAACTCGGTTGTGCTAAGGGATGACTTATGCCATTGACTTGATTTGGGTTTGACTCGTAAGCTGGGGCATGAACAGTGTAACCTAGGTCAACTAAACTTTTAAGGGTAGCTTGGACACCCATCTCGCCTAAGGGTTGATCAAAATTGACGCCTTTTCTCTGTACAATGTTAAGAACATCGTGAGCGGTAGTATGGTGGCTCGAGGTTGGATTGGATCTCTTAGACTTAGGTTGGTCTTGGTTTTGAGACCGCTACATCTCGGGGTTATCTTGGTTCGAGTTGGGGGAATTAGTGTTAGATGCCGCATGAATTTCTTCCCTTGCAAGGCTCCTGTTTTGGTTGCCTAAGGTCAGACGGTTTCTACTGTGGCTACATAAGGTTCCCTGTAGGACAATGCCCAGTCGGACCCCTTGATTGTTCAATGTTTTTCGAGCGAAGCCAACTTTTCGGACCATATAGAGCTCAGGGCTAGGAGTGGATCCTTGGGACTCGACTTCTAATTGAAGACCTGAACGATGGATAATGGATTGGCTCGAGTTCTGATCGTAATCCCAAGGGACTACGGCATATTGCTCCTTAGGTTTGGGAAGGTAGGGTTTAAAGTCAGCCATGGAGCTGTCATCATATTCTTCGACCGGGTTCTAAAGTGTAAGCTTAGGTAAGATCTAAACTCGATGACCTAGGGCACACTCAGCCTGACTCTAGGGGCAAAACCTTAACTAAGACCAAAGCTAAGACTAGCTCAGAATCTAGACTTGCTAGACTCAATGAGTTTTGGTTCAAACCCTAAACTAGGATAAGCCTAGTCTAGCTCTAGAGGCCACCCTAATCTTAGACCTATGCAAGAACTTAGACTAAGATCTAGACTAGATGGTGTATGAGTCTCGGCTCAAACCAATGGTGGGTCTAGGTTCAGACCGGGGTGTGAGCCTACTTCAGACCTGGACTGAGTTGGGTGCAAGCCTAGGCTGGGACTTAGAGTTTGAAACTCAGACCGGATGGGGACCCGGATTGGATCAAGATTGAACTATGAGTGAGCCTTCGGCTTAGACCAAGAGGGGGCCTAGGTTCAAACTTGGGTGTGAGCTTGGTTTGGACCTGGGCTAAGCTGGGTACAAGCCAGGACTTGGACCCAGAGAGTTTTAATGATCAAACCAGGTATGGACCTGGAATGGATCAAAGTTGAGCTAGGAACGAGCTTTTAACTCGGACCAAGAGGGGGCCTAGGTTCGAACCAAGGCAAAACCTGGTTCAGACCTGGACTAGGCTGGGTATAAGCCTGAACTTAGACCCAGAGAGTTTTAATGATCAGGCCAGATGTGGACCTAGATTGGATCAAAGATGAGCTAGGAACGATCCTTCGGCTCGGACCAATAGGGGGCCTAGGTGCGGACCAAGGCGAAACCTGGTTCGGTGTGTGCTAGAGTGTGTAAATAAGCACACAAATGAAAATAATGTCCAGCACACAAACACACAATGCAAAGAAAGAAAATAGCTATGCGCTCGGCACTGATTGTGCTTAGCGATGCGTGCTTCGAGGCGAAACTCACTCGAAGCATAGTATAGATGGAGGGTTAAGCAACCCCTAAGAAGGTAAAGTCAAAACAATGAAACCAAGCATAGTCCATGCTAAGTCGAGCACGGCCCGAGTCGAGGGTGACTCGAACGAGACACTGTTTAGGTAGGGTGCAAGCAGCCCCCGATGTATATCTTTTGATTTTATTTTTTTAATTTTTATATTTTTTAAATTTGATGAAGTACAATTAGACTAAGCATGTTGAGAGCAGGGGAAAATGGTTTCATCCAAAATTAATAAACTAAAATAAAAAAGAAAAAGTCAAGAGCAGGAAAGACTTATTTAAAGCAAAATAAATTTTTTATATTTTAAAAAAAATTATTTTAAGTCAAAACTTGGTCAGCAGAGAGAAAAAAGTCTTGAAGCAGTCTTGTGGGGTCCCAGGAATTTTTTTGGGACCTCCGTGATAGGGCAGTACGGGTCGTATCGCACCTACAAGTTGGGCAACATGGGTCGTGTCGCCCAAAAACAAATATTTGTTTTTTTTATTTTTATCTTGTTGAATTTGATGAAATAAGACTACTAAAACTTGCAGAAGTAGAAAAATCAAACTTTTTGATGAAATAAAATTAAAACAAAGTCAAAGAAAAGAACAACAGATAAAACAAACTTGTATCAAGAAAAATAGTTTTTTGGTATTTTTAAAAATTTTATTTTGCTCCGAAACTTTGGGAAGAGTCACAAAAGTGACCCTTGATCTAGCCTGAAAATTTTCAAAAACTTATGAATTGGGCGACGGGGGGAACCAGAGAGCGTGTTGCCCTAGACCTGGGCGGCACGGTCCGTGTCACCTGGGCAGCATGCCTAGTGTCGCCTAAAAATATTGTTTTTATTTTTTATTTTTTCTATATTTTTTTCGTGTAGATCTTGATAAAATAAGCGTACTGTAAACTTGGAGAAACAACAAATAGCATTGTTTTTTATGAAAATAAATTAAAATAAAGTGACAAGAGGGGACTGCAAATCTAACAAAAAAATATTTCAGCAGTCACAAATGGTACCTAGAACAGGTATGCAAAGTTTCAAAATATTCTGAGATTTTCCAAATTTTGATGCTCGGATCACACTTGATTTGCCCCACAGTGGGCGCCAAACTATTTATCAAAAAAAATATGAGAGATCTTGAAATGAAAGTCTCTCAGATCTTACATCTTAAAATGATGAAAATGAAATAGAAGAGTAGGTGGGACAAATGGAATTCAGATTTGAGGCTAGATCTGCCCAGAAACAAGCAGATCTACCCCTCAGATCTATGGTGTAGCCAGCATGATCCAAGATATAAAAATACAATTTTTAGAGCAAATTAATCAAAATAAAATAAATCAATAAATAAATGAATAAAGAGAGAGGGTTGAGAATGATACCAAACGGGGCCGGATGGCTCAAGACTCTCGAGCCTTCTGGGGCTCACCCGTATCAGAACCGGTTCCTCTTGCCCGTCTGGTCCAGATGCCGATCAGCACGTCTCTGATAGATTTGGTCTGTGTCCTAAGGGTAGATCTGGGGTTTTTCTCAGGGGGCTAAGGTTTAGGTTAGATAGGGTTTTCTCCCTGAGTTTTTCTCTCATATCCCTATCTCCTACAGCTCTCTAGGATTTTTGTCACTATCTCTCAGGTTTCAATCTCTCTCTTAGGGTTTATTCTCTCGTCTATAGCCTCCTCCATTTCTCTCTCCATCGCCCCCTAAATGGTCCCCAAAAAGGTCCTTAAAGGGGGAAAAATTTATTGGGAATGATCAACGTGTGTAATAAGGAAATCACTAGTCAAAAGGTCCAATTTTGAGGGTCCCAAATCTAGGCGGCACGGGTAGTGTAGCTTGGGTGGCATGGGGCATGTCACTTGGGCGGCACGGGTCATGTCGCTTATGCAGCACAGGGAGTGTCGTTTGGGCGACACGCCCCATGTCACCCAAACCAAAACTTGTCAAAATTGAAATTTTTTTTTTTTCTCTTCAAGTGTGTTCCTCATCCTCTTTTGAAGCTCTCAAAGAAAATTTGGTTCAAAATGGATTTTTTTACTATTTTTAATGAGTTTTTTCGTAAAACAATGCGTTTTCAGGGTTTTGGGTCAAAACAGGGTGTAACAGGATTTCTGAGCTGGCAGAATGGTTCTAGGTCCAAGGGTAAGTTGTGTGACCTATGGATTTTGGGTTCACTAAGTCAATGTGATCCCAAGGGTCCAAGAAAACTACAAAATTTACAAGATTTAAAATGGGGTGTCTACACAGGGCTGGCCTCCTCACTTGGAGCCACTACCTCAATCTCAGGCTGCACCTCGGTAGTCCCCTTGCCCGAGGTAGCGACCTCTCCCTGTGTCCCCTCTTCTCAAACCATCTCCACCTCGAGTGGTTTGACACCCTCTCCCATGGCTTCTTCACCCTTGTCTTCCACGATGATCATTTCAGCAACAGGCTCTCCCATGGCACCTGCCTCCTCTATAGTCATGGGCGCTGTTTCAGGGCCCTACAAGCTTGATCTCTCAGGGCGTCCTGCTTCTGCACCCCCGCGGATCTATCACTCGAGGCAGCCACTCCTACTGCTCCGATGGCCCCTCTTCAGCTCTTGGGGATTCATCCTCTTTTATTAGCACGAACTCTAATGGGGTTTCCCTTTCCTCAGCAGGCACGATGACTGTCAGAATTCTAGAGACCTTCGCTGCCTCTGCCGCCTCGTCAAGATCAGCCTCATCAAGACCAGCCTCATGAGCCCTGTTCATTTCCATCGGGGTTGAGCCCTCCCCTTCAGTCATGAACGCCGCTTCTTGATCTGAAGCAATTTGAATCGGGCCAGTAGGCTCTGAGGCACCGGCTTGAACCTCTGAAGTGCCAGGAGAAGGCTCAGGCGAAAGAGAAGGTAAGACTTCGAGAGCAGAGGGTGACGGGGAAATGGCAGGAGATGCATAACCTTCCGAGGTAGCCGAGGGCGAGGAGCCGTCTCCTAGCTCGCGAGTCACTGGGACCTTACACCCTTTATGCCCTAAGGCCTTGATTGCCTTTTAAGCTGGGGCACGAGGAGTCACTGGGGTTGTCCACTTTTTCTCCTTTCCTTTTATCGGCTTAGGTGCAACATCCTGATTTTTCTTCTTCGTCGGCTCTGGCGCAACAACATGCTTTTTCTTCTTTCCTTTCACTGGCTCGGGTGCAGCAGCCCTCTTTCTCTTCTTCCCTTTCGCCTGCTCAGACGCAACACCCTTCGAGGTGCCAAACTTGGAAGAACTGGTGGCTAGCTTGCTATGAGTGCCGCTCCCTATCAGCTTATTAAAATCCTTGACCAGATGTCCTTCATACCCCCAGACTTTACGGCCTTCCTTCAATTTGAATATAGCAGAGAGGTGATAAAAAATACTCTCCATCTCCTTCTCCATGTTGAGAAACCTCGATAAGGACTCGTCCACGATAGTCTGGCAAGGCTGCTCGACCACGGGCCAATCATGAGGGAAGCGCAGGGTAAAAATCTCGCCTAAGGGAGGGGTCATTGTCATCTTCTGCTGCCTGGTATCTTGGCTCCAGCGACTGCCCTCCCCTCTCCAAGGGTGTTCCGTGTCCCAATACCCCTTGTTCGTGATCCTCCACCAGTGCTAGTGGGCCTTAGTGGCCCATTCCTTCATGCCAAAATGGAGCAGCACATACTTATTGACCTTGGTGAGCCCCAAGCATGTGGCCCAAGTGGTGCGAATGTGCCTTGTGAGCTAATCTTTCGAAGGGTTCCCAACTTGTCCTTCTTTCAGCGGGCTATCCTACTATACCGCTTCTTAAAGAGTACGGAGAACAGGTAGCCCTGAGTCAGCCCATGCTGCTGGGTGAACTTATGAGGAAAGTAGCGCTCAAGCTTCAAGCCATGGACACTGCGATAAGCAAGAACTCCACCTCTCACACTCAACATAAACATCAATTCTTTTGGGCTGGTGAAGTCAACATCCAGGTGGTGGCCCAGCTCTTCCACATACACACGATCTATGAGACCTCCAACTGAGAAAGCCACTCGGCTCATGTGGAGGTGATCATTGAAGAACAAGGTGCGCGCATGACCAGGGGTATGGAAAACTAACCTCTGCCCGGCAATCTTCAACAAAAAAGGGCACACGATGTCCTCCAACTCTAGGGTTCTGAGATATGTGTATGAAAAATAAGCCCCAATCCAGCCATACGCATAATGGACTGAGAAAGGCGTCTTGAAATCTCCAGGGAAGGCCTCGCCATCTTTATGTTGTTCCCTCCTTCCTCCCCTTTATACGGTCTTCCCTTGGAAATGGCTCCCATGCCATGATAAATACTACACATAACAGGCTATGCTAGCGCGTACTCCTTCCCTCACGCCATGTCACAAGCCATGTAGAATGTGCCCGGACGAATGACGTCTGCCCCTCTTGGGAGGGAAAATTTGCATAAGAAGTGCACTAAGTAAGCCATCAAGAAGATGCACTCATTCTCCTTCCGCAGCACGAATACGGGTGGGGTTTCATTCTCTCCTTTTCTCGGTGATGGACCAACTTCATCTGTACAGCTGCCGTAAAAGAACCTCACCCATTTGGTGAAAGTGACTCGCCTGCTTTTGGGCTCATCATAAAGTCACTGGTAGATCATGAACAATTCTTGAAGCTCAGCAGGCGGAGCTTCCTTACCCATCTTATCTCCTCCAAAAATGACTGAGTTTGGGGGAATAAACTAGTCAAACATGGCACCCTATAGCGGCAGCCCACCAACGAAGTGCAGGTTCATCAGCAAAATCCCTGCCTCACCATGACCAAGTAGCCATGTGTTGCTAACATGGCTCTAGGTCTCTAACAACACTTTGACCATGTTTGAGCAACGGTCATAGTAGCCCGCTGAGCACTGAAGGGCAGCCGACAAAAAAGACTGCCTCAAAGTATCCCTAAAATGCCACAGCACCTTCATGGTCCATGAGGGGTACCACTTTAGGTACTGATGTTCCCCTTGTACCCGCAAACCGAAAGAAGACCACTTCATAATTGTGGTTTCCATCATTCTCTTTCCTAGAGTTGGCAAGTTCCCATTAGAGGGTACGTTTCAGTGTAGATAGTGCAGGTGGCCTACCCCATCCGCTACACTCACGTAGCTGTCATTATCTTCCCTCACCAACTAGACGGGGGCACTCACAAAAGTGACGCTCAAAGGCCACCTTGGCTCACATAAGGCTCTGGTGAGCCAGATTGGCTCACCTCTCACTAAACTCTCACTGGTGAATGCATCAGTATCATGCTCCCCTTCTTGCGGGAGGTTCTTCATGTTTGGAATGGCCCCTGAAGACTCTGTCATTAGAACAAAAGCTAAGGACGCTAGGCGGCCATGAAGAAACTGCACTCACCAGGGCAGGACTATCGTCGTCTGGCCACTAAGATACTATCATTGTCTCGCAGCCAAAGGCAGGACTATCGTCGTCTACCACCAAGAAGGAATCGTCGCCTCTTAATCAACCGAGGACTATCACAATCCCACGACCAAGGCTTATTAATTCCTCGCTTTAGTTGTCAGCAGGCGTCGCACGTGCGTCCTTGAAATCTTGGCACACTGCTTGACACTTGCGGTGTGGCCTGGCACCGCGTGTGTGGAGGATGACCATTCGTCATCCCGCGACCCTTCGTCTCTTCGACCTTTACGGTCCCACAACCCTTCGGGTTCCCATCGACGTTTCCCCTCCTCGTCGAGAATCCACTCCCGTCCACCGTAAAAAACCCTGCTCCAGCTTCCACTCATTACCAGAAGGATCGGAGGACCACCGAAAATCCCAAAAGCTTCCCTGTGACCCTACGGTCTTCCCTTCTGCCTGATTTCCCACTTCAACAGTTCACCAAAACAAACGGGAATTCCACTAAGTTTTCAGTGAGCTCAATGCAGCCTCTCCCTTCTTCTCTAAACTCTCTGTGACCTCCCCTTTAATAGCAGAACGATCGGAGAAGCGCTTAAACCCCAGCAGGGAACCTTTGCAAATTCTGCTAAGGTCCCAAGAAACATTGTTCCTTATTCAGGAAGCCTCGACACTTCCCGAAGAGGTTCCTAATCACAACACGAAGCTTTGCGACTTCCTGAAGCTTGCTAGAAAAGCTCCTAACCGCTTGTCTCTACAAATTTTTGCCAGGAAGTTCTCGCCGGAAAACCTTCACCAAAAGCTTTGGCTCTCTCTCTCTAAAAGCCCTTATACTGTTTTACCCTTGGGTAAAATAGTAAAAAGGCGTTTACCCCCTTTTATACCTAGCAGTGTCATGAACTACCCCCGGTAGGCACGAAATGACACTCCAATCACCAATTCCTGATGGTAATACGACCTGGTCAGGGCGGGTCAAGCTCGAGACCTGAAAGGGTTATCACCACTCGCCTTACTCCAGAGGCTATCACCGCGCATTCTCAGGTGGCTATTACAGCGCGCATTATCAGGTGGCACCACCGCGTGCCTCATCAAGTCCTTCACCGAATGCTTCGTCAGGAGGTTATCACAGCACGCCTCATCAAAAGGGTCATTGCCGCGTGTTTTGCTAAGGGTTACTGCCGCACACTTCACTTAGGGGCGTAACGCCGTGTGTGACGTCCAACACTTAGTGCCATGCACATGCCATGGCACTCCCATCTGGACCATCACCCGATACTCTCAAGAAGTTCATTTCTAACACTACAGCCTCACTCCTCCGAGAGTCCAGCCTCCGGTGACGCTCTGTTCCCCATGGAGTCACATTCCCTCACCACACCACGGTCCAGATGCACGGCCCTAAACTGCATGGTCCAAAATATATGACCTCTCCAAACTATATGACCTTAAACTATAGCGATGGTCTAAACTATATGACCTTAAACTGTAGTGGTGGTCCAAACTATATGACCTTAAGCTGTAGCATGACCATAAACTGCACAGTCATGGTCCGCATTGCATGATCTTAAACTGCATAGCCATGGTCTTCATTGCATGACCTTAAACTGCACAGCCACGGTCTACATTACATGGCCTTAAACTACACAGCCATGGTCTATATTGCATGAGCTTAAATTGCACAGCCATGGTCCGCATTGCATGACGTTAAATTGTACAGCCATGGTTGGCATTGCATGACCTTAAATTGCACAGCCATGGTCTACTTTGCATGACCTTAAGCTTCACAGCCATGATCCGCATTGCATGACCTTAAACTGCACAGCTATGGTCCGCATTGCATGACCTTAAACTACACAGCTATGGTCCGCATTGCATGACCTTAAACAACACAACTATGATCCACATTGCATGACCTTAAACTGCATAGTCAAGGTTTGCAGTTTAAGGTCTGAACTATATGACTTTAAACTATAACGGAGGTCTAGTTGCACGACCTTAAACTGCATGGTTCTAGTTGCATGACTTTAAATTGCATAACCACGGTCCATGTTATATGACCTTAAACCATAACGCACGTTCAGGCCACAGGATGGTAAACTGCTTCGCACAGGTCTAGGAGGCATGACCTTAAAGATGCCTCCACATACTTGCACACCCCTTTTACGTGCATCTTCACCCATGTCCTCCCTAACCAACCCGTTCGTGTGGCCACACCATCTCCATTTCCTCCCAAATAAATCTACATACGAGTACACACCCTTTACGTGCATCTTCACGCACGCCTTCTCTAGCCAGCCCATTCGTGTGCGTGCACCATCTTCACTATCATTACCATCTTTTCCCCTAGCAAGTCTTACCCATGCTCACCAAACGGCGAACCCTTCCACAAGCCATACTCGCCGTTAGCTAGTGGGTCACCATTCTTCACCCACCATCCATTCATCGTAAACTCTTCACAAGGCAACTTCATGCCATTGTCCCAAGTGGGTCAAAATCATCACCAAACTCACTCGATGGCCTCCACAAACTGCCATCCATCACAACTACAGTCCAGCTGTATGACCCTAAAACTATAGTGCACGTCCCGGCAGCATGACATTAAAAGGCTTCGCACAAGTCTCGACGGCACAACTCTAAATATTCCTTCACATGGAAAAACGGGCATGGTGTATACCTAGAGAAGGGAACACCATAAGTAAAAATTACGGACTGGCATGGTCACCAAACCATGAGTAAAAGAGTTTCATGGAAAACAAAATCCTGCCACGGTGAAGCCCCAAAACGGGCATCGTGGGTAATAACAGATGACAAGGGTGAAGATGACCACGAGGTCATGGGTAAAAGAGCCCGAAAATAACAGAAGCTAGTGAAAACCGTCTTTCGGTGCCACTTCGCTTGTTCAAGTGAAAACCCACAAAAGGGCACTTGGACCGACAAGACAAGCTGACGTGCAACCACATCCTTAGCCGACATTCAATTTCCAAACTGTCACAATCCTGGCTAATGAGGTCTACCCAAAATCCTCAGAAGACAGCATCCTATCGCAACATCAGATGGCTCGTTAGGGAGTAAGAGCTGCATAAGATCTCCCACTCTTTAAGATGGCTCATCAGGGGTGAGAGCTGCATAAGGTCCCCTGCACTGCAACCACATGACTCATCAGGGAGTGAGCGCCGCATAAGATCTCTCAACAACATGACTCATCAGGGAGTGAGAGCCGCATAAGATCTTCTAACGACATGGGTCATCAGGGAGTGAGAGCTGCATAAGATCTCCCCAGTTCAACAATAATAAGAGTCATTGAGGGTGAGGACGATGACCAAAAGATCCTTCTGGAAATTCTAAGGACCATCATGAAGGCAAGAAACTGACGAAGCAGGGGTCTAACCTGCCACATGCTGTAAGGTATGCCTCGTCAAAACCTCCTAGGCTACATGGGAGCAGACTTTCAGGACAGGTCAGAAGCCCCGACTGGACCCACTTGATGGGACTACCCTGACATCAAAAGCAAGCCTGGTGTAGCAGCGATCAATGCCGACCAAAGGTTCATCGTATTTGACCTTTAGAAAAGGCCTGGTAGTCCCTTGAGGGTGAGGAATTTGATAAGACCCCTCAAACTTCTCGAATGATTTCCCTTATCGATTCTCTCGAAGGACAACATTCGACGGGGCATGCTGTTGGAAGGTATTTTTCATCAACATGGGGCCGCCGCTCAATAAAGCCTAGCAAACATTAGAAATTCTGGCAGTCTCAAAATAGCCTTGAAATCGGTCAAGATCTGCATAAGGTCTCTCAAAATTCCCATGCCATGTTTCGTCACATTTCGACATGTCTAAGGCAGTGCAGACTGAGAAATAGTTCCTGAAGAATCGACCTCTAGCACCCTGAAATGGCCCTATAACTAGAGCTACCTTTTTGGTATCTCAAATTGTTGTGAGACTACCACCATTGGTTCCAATACGGTTAAAAACCCCCAAGGGTCAAATTTTAGCCCTAACGAACGCTCCAAACAGAAGTTATAGGCAAAAAACTGAAACAGAAGGGCCACACGCTATTCCCGTGCGACCACGCTGCAACTCCATGTCATGGAAGGGGTAGTCACAAACAGTGACTTTCGACCATCATATCTCGCCCATCCTAAGTCAGATCATGCTGAAATTTGGTGAGCATGTTCGTTTAGTTGAGACGAGCGATTCGATATGTGGCATGCCCCATGATGATACCTAAGCGCGAAGAAAAGCTAGAGAGAAGTTTCTGATCAGTGAAGAAAGTGTAGAAAATTCAGAAGCATCATGCCTCACTCGAGTGGTCAGATCACACCACTCGCGAGCCCTATTCCATCATGTGCATAAGGTCTTGGGCTATCACTGACCCAAACGCTGTACATGATGAACGGTTGGATTCTGCACATGAAGCCGATGAAGTGACTACAAATCTCATCACCGAAATTCCAGATTCCAGCCAAAATTCCAAAGTTGCAAAATCTTCGTTCGCGGCACAAAATCGAGCTGTGTTTATTGCCTCATGATCGCAACGACATTCTCAATGCAATTCAGAGAAGAAACCATCGAAAAATATCAAGGAACGAGTACACTATCGATTCGAAGTTTCAAGATCTATTCAAATTTCAAGTCACATGATCGCGCACTAAAAACATTATCCATGGCTTGAAGTTGGTATCAAATCGATCGCCATGCCAAGCCCTATAAGAAAACAATCATCGATCAATCGGGCATTAGAACGACCCCGGATCATCCATGCAAGATCACACAAGTTCTAGGGCAACACAAGGACTGTTTTGGAATTCTACAAATTGTTAAGAAGGGGCAAATCTGTCATTTTGCACCCTATTTTCTAATTCCTTTTAATTCAATTTAATCATAATTTCCAGCAATTAGGGTTACTTTTGATCACCCGCCCATGTTTGGGGCAAATTCTATATATACGTACCATCAATATACGCACTAGAGGTCTGAACCTTTCACAAAAGAGAGTTTTTACTTAATACAAGTTTTTCTTTCTTCTCATTGTTGGGTCATGTTCAAGAGAGAGTGAGGTGAGAGAGTTTTTACTTAATACAAGTTTCTCTTTCTTCTCCTTCTCGCTCTCCCTTTCTTCTTCTTCTCCTCCCTCTCTTCTCTCCTCTCTTCTCCCTCTTCTCCATCTAAGTGCCTCGCAGGGGTCATGCACAATAGTGGCAGTGTTGTGCATGCCTCTCCTGAGGTCACACAGGTCACACATGGTGATGGTAGCATCATGCGCGAGTCTCCTTCTCATTTTGTTCTTCTATCTCCCTCTTCCAATGAGGCATGTAGATGGGCGCTTCCTATCGCCATCCACAGACATAGTTTCGACGTCTTACTGAAGAACCCAGACAGTGAAACTTGCTACTGCTCGCAGGGGTCCTTCCCCATTATGCGTTTATAGTAGACGGTGATACCCATAACCGCCCGCTAAAGGCCTCGACAATTCCTATCACTGTCCGCGAGCTTCCTTCACATATTTGGTGCTTATTGCTGTCCTTCCTGCGTACCATGCCTATCGCCGTGTGTCTCGTGAAGATTACCGTTGCACGCTTCACAAAGGTCTATGATCGGGTGCTTCATTAGAGACTACCACCGCCTGCGTGGGGGTGTGTTGTCTCCTTATATTGCTAACGGCGATGCCTAGTGTCGTTCATAGTTCATTTCTCACTCTCTAACCACGAGCACACATGCACGCGTATTATTCGTAATAACTGGACTACATGCTTATCTCTCACCTCCTCCACTATCTCATCATATAGTCGTACCAAAAAGCTTGCATCCTTCTTTATCCCTGATACATCTTTGCTAGACAAAAAAACTTTACCTTTTAGGGAATAGGCCAAGAAGTTAAAAAACTCCTTTTTGCTAACTTTATTCAACCAACCATCACTCATGAGAGTAATTCCTGTTCTTGGCCAACTCTGTTTATATTCTTCAATCCACTTTTTAACTTCCTCCACCTCTTCATTCAAGATTGGCCCACTAAGCTTATATACCGTCGGGGGTTTTATCCCAGGCTTGGCTCTCTAGATTGCGTTGACCATAGGTAGAAAACATGGGCTATTGGCTACATCAAAGGGAATCCCTTTATCGTAGAACCATTTACCAACATATCTCCCTAACATGTTTCTCGTACCTTTCACAATGCCTTTGAGGGTCATCTGTTGTGACTTAGGTTTTGAGAGAAATGGGTCTATACGACCATGACCTGCAACACTGACACTCCTAGATAAGCTAGAAACAATTTCTTCAACGTCTGATTCCTCTTGATATATATTGCCACCAACCCCTCCATATATATTTGAGCTAGGCCCGCCATACCTACTTGAGTAGGGCCCGCCATGCATGTCTGAGCTAGGCCTACCATGCATGCCCATGTCATAACCACCAGGCATTCCAAACCCATATTCTCTCTAGTATGTTTCCTGTAAACTCATTCTTGTAGCCATCTCAATGTCATTATTATATTGCTCTTCTGGATCATTCCCGCTTGATGGCATATATAAACTAGCTATCTCCTCATCCATCCTCTACTTTGCAATTTTTTACCCTTTGGTAACCTTGAGAAATGCCGTCAGCTGCTTCTTACATTACTAAGGACACTATTGCATGCAGAAACATCTCCCTTAACCCTTGTCAAGTGTTGCTTGAACCTATGTACCCCACTACTTATCACTCTTTGGTAGTAATTACAAATAATTTTATCTTTTTTGTTGAGATCAAGTCTGACCCCATGTTGTCATGCAGGGTCTTCCACAAATCTTGTCATGGTTCAACTGTTTTAATATGTAAAGGGTTAAAAATTAACCTGACAATTCAACATGACAAATAATCACCATGTGAAAATAACAAAAATATTTTAGTTCTTATTGGCAAAAATAATTTATTTATGCTACATTATAGATAAAAATAGCCTATATCAGCTACTATATATAAAATTAAAAATTTACATTGATATAGTATCAATAAAAAATATATTTACTGAATTAGTTCCTACTGAGAAAAAAAAAAAGTATTTATGCAACATTATAGATAAAAAAAAGTCTGTATAAGTCACACTTAGAATTAAGAAAAAAATTACAATAATATAGTCATCCATAATGCCACTACACATATATTTGACACAAAAAACATTCACAATGATATCGTCATTCACAATGCCACAAATAAAATTTACAATGATATAGTGGGCACAATCCCAATTCAATTGAAATGATCACAAATAGTCGTACATCTCAATTACAAAGATACGAGATAATATAATAAAAAATGCAAGCTCCAAACATAGCTACAACTCAATTATCAAGAATATATATGCAATTTATGTATCAACATACATTTTTTACATTAATAATTTAATAATAAAATTGAAAAATGCAAGATAATATAATTATCATACATGTCACGATTGTTTTACAATGATATTCACTTTAATTCCTCATGATAATACAGTTTAACAACATGTATTTTTTGCATTAAAAATTTTAAAACTTAAAAATACATTTTTAATGCAAAACTGCATTAAAAATATAATACAGTTCAACAAAATGTATTTGTTAATGTATTTTTTAGCATTAACAACAAATTAAAACATACAGTTTTACATTAAAAATATAATAACATGTATTTTTTTGCATAAATAATCTATCAACATGCAATTTTTTGCACTAAAACTTTAACAATAAAAATTAAAAATATTGTTTAATTCCTCTTGATAATTAAAACCTGGTCAGGATTTTCATAATTTTTTGAAAAATCACGATTTTTCAAAAAATTTGATCATGAATTTAAAAAAAATAAAAAATGAAATTCTTCACAAACCCACCTAACATCAATCATTCCAACTAAAAAATCCACCTCAAATCAAATAAATTACATCAAATTGAATACATGTTTTGATAAACAACACTATAAAGAATCAAAGCCCTATAACATTAACACATTATTATCAAAAAATTAAATAAAATCGATTGAATTGGGGGAAAAAAAAAACGCAGTTCTTGACAGACATCAGCCATTCAATCTCAAAAATCAAGCTCAAATTGAATAAATCAGATCAAATTGAATACATGTGATGATAAACAACACTATAAGGAATCTAAACCCTATAAATTCAACACATTATTTGCAAAATATTGAGTAAAAATGATGGAATGGCGGAAAAAAAAAAAAAAAAAAAACCGCAGTTCATTTTTTCTTCACAGACATCAGTCTTTTTTTCTCAAGAATCAAGCTCAAATTGAATAAATAAAATCAAATTGAATACATGTATTGATAAACAACACTATAAGGAATCAACACATTATTTGGAAAATATTGAGTAAATTTGATAGAATGGCTGGAAAAAAAAAAAAAAAACGCAGTTCTTACCTGTTTTTCGTGCACCCGTGGCTTCAAATTCAAATTTGATATATGATCATCCAAAATGCTCACAAATGATGAACAAAAACTTATGAACAACACTCTTACAATCAATAACCCTCAGATTTTACAAAAAATGATGCCCTCTTTTGCTTGTAATCAGAGAAATGGCGATACCTTAAAACTCACGCTTCGTTCTTTACAGATCCAAATTTTTGTGATCAAAATCGGTGATTTTTACTACTTTTTATTGACTGAAATGGCTGAAAAATTTAAATTAAAGCGTGCAAGATTCGATTATAAAGCTGAAAAGGATAAAAACTGATAAGAAAATAACAAAAAGCCATGAAAATCTTGAAAAACACTGTGCAACCCGTGTTCTTGAGCGAGTCACTGTTGAGAACCAGCCCGACTTGACGATTCACTGTTGGGAATCACCCGGTTCTCTCTAGACACAGGTGATTCCCAGTATTGCAGTGGAATCGGCACGGGTGTACCCGTTCTCGAGTCAAACCGGGAGAGTCTGGTTCGACTCGTCGAGTTTTCAAACTCTAGTCTAAACAATCCCTACCAGCATAACCAGATAGGTCTAAACAATCCTTGCAGGTCCGATCATACCTCACCGGCGTCCCGGATGAGTCCAAATATCCCACCAGCATTCCGGATGGGCCCAAAATATTACCTGTAGGTCCAATCATACCTCATCGGCGTACTGGATGATTCCAAATACCCCACCAGCATCCTGGATGGGTCCAAATATACTTAAATTATCTCTGAATTTCTTTTAACCTTAGAAAGCATCAGCAACATATATGCAAAGTATCATTGAAATCATTAATAGGAATTCACTTGAAGCACGTTAAAGAATCACTTTCGTTGAAATATCTGCAAGTAGCCAGACAAATATTTTGGCAATAATTTTCGAAAGGTAGCAGTTCTAAAGGAAATTCTTGAAATCTAACATGACAACAGTCTAGTATCAATAGAACAACCTTTATGGGAATCCAAAATTAAATAAGAAATTATCACAATTTATGGAAATGCCAATTTGCAAATAATCATTTCACATGCAATGCTACAAATCAAGTGGAGAAATATCAGTTTTTCTAATAATGAGGAAGTCATTTGCACATGCATCTTACAGTATCTAAATATTCAAAAACAATAGAAAGAAATTTCACAATTTTACTAAAAACATTATTTTTCAAGGCATTGAGATCACTTACGCATAAAACTTATAAAATAAAGATGATGGTCTGAAATATCATTATTTAAAAAACAGTCTATTTTTCAGGAGGATGATGTCACTTACCTTTATATGTCACGAGATGTGTTACTATTGCCAAAGCAAAATTGGGATTACTAGCTTTTGGTTACAGGTATGGAAAAATAGATCAATGAGTTTATATAGAAAGAAGAAGTATATATATAAAATATGCTCATAAAGGTAATAGAATCAAAATCCTATTAATACAATTTTTATGGAATAATGTCACTTTTGTGGGAATATTGTAGTTTTGAATATATCAAAAATATATGGACAAGGTATGGTTTAAAATTATTATTATTATTATTTTTTTATTTTTTTTATTTATATAAGATTGTGATATTATCTTTCATTTTATCTATACTCTATATAATAAATTAAAGCCTATAGTTTCTTTATCATCACCATTTTATATATTATCTTTAATAAAATTATTATAATTTAGTAGAATAAGGATATTATAGTATTAATATGGGAAGGGAAGAGAGAGAAGTGAGTATAAAAATTCATTTTTATATAAGAGGAGAAGATAGAGAGAGAATGAGAAACCAATAAATAGAATATTATAAAGTAATGATAGACGGTGATATGAATAATTATTAAAGAAAATAATGTTATTTTTAATATTATGAAAGGGAAAGAGAGAGAGTTTGAAATTTGTTTAAGAATATGAGAGGAGAAGAGGGAGAAAATTAAAGAAACTAATAAATAATGAGAATTATGAGGTAATGATTCTAATATCATTGGAAAGAGAATGAAAAAGAATAAGACAGAGAGAGACAAAATATAATCATATTGAGGTAATAATAGTAATGTTATTATGGGAATATCATAAGATCATCATTAAAACATGATTGAGAAGAGAGAGGGAAGACTTCCATACAGAGAGAGAGAGAGATGACTTACATGGAGAGAGAAACATCAAACTTGATGAGCTTGATGATTAGCTCATGAGGGGGGGGGAAGCCTTTATATAATGAGGGAGAACATTTCTCCTTGTGACACATGTTCAACCATATGTCTCCTTTTATTTTATTTTATTTTAATTTCTAAGCCACCTCATGCCTTTTGGGCCACCTTTCATTCTTTTATGCCACCTATCATTCCTTTGTGCCACTTCACATTAATAATGGACACCTCATTTGTGTATTATTTTATTGTTTCTCTTAAACGTTTTGATGCAAAAGCGTATGGAATAAAAGGCATGGTCCCATGGCATACTTTTAACATCATGGTCCATACTTTATATTTTATTTTCAAATTTCAATATATTTATCATACATACATATTTATTTGTTATTTTCTATTATTACCATCATTATTTATTATTGTTATTATTGTTATTATTATTATTATTATTATTATTATTATTATTATTATTATATATATTATTTATTTTTATTATTTTTATTCTCTAATTTAAAAATTTTTGGTCATCACATTCTTCCCCCTTTAAAGAAATTTAGTCCTCTAAATTTTTGTATTTAATTGCTGAAATAGATCAGGGTATTTTTCTTTGATTTCGTCTTCTCGTTCCCAAGTTGACTCTTCCCTTGAATGGTATTGCCACATTATACGGACCAGAGGAATTTTCTTGTTGCATAACACCTGCGCCCTCCTATCTAGTATTAGAATTGATCGTTCAATGAAGGCCAAGTCCTCTTTGATTGGTAAAGGTTCATATTTCATAATATGTGGTGGTTCGGGCTGATATTTTCGTAATAAGGATACATGGAAAACATTATGAATGTTTTCTAATCCGGGTGGTAAAGCCAGTCTATATGCCCCTCTTCCGATTCTTTCTAGTATTTCAAATGGTCCGATGTAGCTTGGGCTTAGTTTTCGTTTGTTGTCGAATCTCATGATGCCCTTGGTTGGCGATACCTTTAGGATGACCCAATCACCTATCTCAAACTCAAGGTCTCTCTGCTTGTTATCAGTATAACTCTTTTGTCAACTCTAAGCTATCCAAAGCCTTTCCCTAATTAATGCTATTTTATTTGAGGTTATTTGTGCAATTTCTAGTCCCAAAAGCCTTCTTTCACCAATCTCGTCCCAACAGACGGGTGACCTACATTTCCTTCCATATAGGGCTTCATATGGTGCCATCTGAATACTGGAAGCTATTATTATAGGCAAACTCAATCAAGGGTAAATGGTCATACCAACTTCTTGTGAAGTTTGTGACGCAGGCCCTTAGCATATCTTCTAAGGTCCGAATAGTCCTCTCTGATTTTCCATCAGTTTAGGGGTGAAAGACAGTATTAAAGGTGAGCCTTGTCCTTATGGCTGACTGCAACCTAGCCCAAAATATAGAAGTAAACCAAGTGTCCCTGTCATATACAATACTGATCGAAACTCCATCCAATCACACTATTTCCTTGATGTACAACTGCGCTAGTCGATCCAATGTGTAGGTCATCCAAACCAGTAGACTGGCAGTTTTGGTTAATCGGTCCACAATAACCCAAATGCTATTGTGTCCTGAATTTGTCTTTAGCAAACCAGAAATAAAGTTCATAGAAATGTGCTCCCATTTTCATTCTGGTATTGGTAAGGGTTGCAACAATCTAGCGGGCTTCTGATGCTCAGCTTGTATTTGTGGCATGTTAAGCACTTGAAAACAAATAGTGCTGCTTCTTTTTTCATATTATTCCACCAGAAGGTTTTCTTCAAGTCTTGGTACATCTTGGTACTCCAGGGATGAATGGTATAATGGGAGTGATGTGCTTCTTCCAATATAGCTTTCTTCACATTTTCATCATCTGGGGCGCAGATCCGACCTCTAAATCTTAATAAGTCATCATTGCTTATAGAGAATTCGTCTTTCTTTCCCAGCTTTACTTTTTCTATAATTTTTGTAAATTGAGGGTACCCTTTTTGTGTTATCTGAATTTGTTGAACTAGTCTGGGTTCAGCCCTTATGTTGACAACCATTCCTCCCCTACCATTAAGGGGGCATAGTCGGATGCCAAACCATTATCTCTTCCAACAATTTCATCTCTCGAATCATTAGATGAGCTAGCACTCTTGTAAACTTCCTACTTAGAGCATCTGTCACAACATTAGCCTTTTCTGAATGATGATGGATCGTACAATCATAATATTTTAGGAAATCCATCCATCTTACTTGTCGCATATTTAAATCTTTTTGGGAAAAGAGATATTTTAGACTCTTATGATCTGTATATATTTCAAATTTCTCATCGTACAGATAATACCTTCAAATTTTTTATACAAATACTATTACAACCAACTCCAAGTCATGAATTGAATACTTCTTCTCATATTTTTTTAACAGTCTGGATGGATGCATATGCCACTACCTTTCCATATTGCATTAATACACAACCCAAGCCTTTTTATAAAGTGTCACTATATCACAAATCCTCCACTCCCCTTAGGAATTATTAGCATAGGTGCTGAAGTCAATCGATCTTTTAGTTCTTGAAAATTCTCCTCACATTCTTTTGTCCATTCAAATTTGACATTTTTCTGTGTCAATTGATTTAATGGGGTTGCAATTCAAGAGAATCCTTCTACAAATCTTCTGTAATATCCTGTCAATCCCAAAAAACTTCGAACTTGAGTCACATTACTTGGTTGTTTCCAATTAACAACGGTTTCAATCTTTGAAGGTTAAACTGATAAACCTTCCTTTGATATTACATGTCCTAAAATTGTTACATGCTATAGCCAAAATTCACATTTAGCTAGTTTGGCATACAACTTCTTTTCTCTTAATAATTGCAATACTAATCTTACATGTTGCTCATGTTCCTCTAAATCCTTGAAAGATATTAGAGTATCATTGATGAATACCACAATAAACTTATCCAGAAAGGGCTTAAAAACTTGATTCATCAAATCCATAAATGCAGCCGGTGCATTAGTTAATCCAAAAGACATAACTAAGAATTCATAATGTCCATATCTTATCCTAAATGTTGTCTTAGGAACATTATTACTTTTAATCTTAAGCTCATGGTATCCAGATCAGAGAACAATTTTTGAAAATACATGTAATCCTTGTAACTGATCAAATAAATCATCAATTCTAAGTACTGGATATTTATTTTTCATTGTCACCTGGTTTAGTTGTCTATAGTCAATACATAACCTCATGGATCCATCTTTTTTTTTAACAAACAATAATGGAGCACCCCAAGGTAACACACTGGGTCTAATAAAACCTTTATCTAATAATTCTTCCAGTTGTTTTTTAAGTTCCTTAAGTTTTGCAGGTTCCATTCAGTAAGGGGCTTTGGAAATTGGGGCTGTTTTGGGAAGTAACTCAATGGAGAATTATGTTTCCCTGTCAAGGGGTAATCCTGGCAATTCCCCAGGAAATACGTTAGGAAATTCCTGAACAACCGGAATGGCATTCAAGTTTATCTTTTCCTTTTTCTCTTCCATAACATAGGCAAGAAAGCCTTGACACCCTTTTTGAAGAAGTCGATTAGCCTGAATGGAGGAGACTAAATATAGTGGGGAGGCTTCTTTGATACCTTCTATGTAAAATACTGATTGATTTGGTATACAAAATGTAACCCTTTTCTTGTAACAATCAACACCTGAATGGTAAGCTGAGAGTCAATCCATGCCTAAAATTACATCAAAATTTTGTATTTCTAAGAGTATTAAATTCCCCAATAGTTCCTTTTCTTCTATCATTATTACACAAGATTTGTTTATTAAATTGGTATCAATTGAATCCCCTGTAGGTGTGGCTACCTCTAAAATGTATTCCAATTGTTCTGGTTCTACCTTTAAGTGCCAAGCAAAATGTGATGATACAAATGAATGAGTAAATCCAGGATCAATCAGAATATGAGCTGACTTTTGGAAGATAGTAAGAGTACCTTGTATCATTGAGTTTGAGGCCTGAGTGTCTTTCTAGGGAATTGCGAATACTCTTCCCTTTGTTTGGAGTTTTTGGGCTGCTACTCCAGGCTTTGCATGTTGTTGCATTTTTTAGGCTGGACAATTTTTCATCTTGTGTCTCAGCTTCCCACATTGGAAACAAGTTCCGGTTCCCCAGTAAAAGTGTGCCAACCCATGTTTCTTTCCACATCCCTTATAAGGCTCTAGTGGGACTTGAAATGGTTTCAGCCTTGGTCTCTTATTTGCCCTTTCAAATTGTTGTCGATTATTGGGACTAGCCTGACCTTTTTAGTTTTTTCCTTTTATGATAATC
Source organism: Amborella trichopoda (assembly GCF_054954075.1). Lineage (NCBI taxonomy): Eukaryota > Viridiplantae > Streptophyta > Magnoliopsida > Amborellales > Amborellaceae > Amborella > Amborella trichopoda. Next base: position 26,422,074 of record NC_142344.1, read on the forward strand.
TTTGCAATCCTTCTCAACAATTTGAGTTCGATCCACTATTTCAACATAAGCTCTTAATTTTAAGACTGATAATCTACTTCTAATAGCTAGTCTGAGGCCCCTTTCAAAATTTTTCACCTTTCTTACTTCATTATTGACCATATGTGGGGCAAACCTGGCTAATTCAGTAAACTTGGCCTCATATTGTGCTATTGTCATGTTTCCTTGAACTAAATCAAGAAATTTCATTTCTTTTCTATCTTAAATAAAATATGGGAAGTACTTCTCATTAAATATCTCTCGAAATGCTTCCCAAGTCAAGGGTTCATTTTTTAGGATTAGTACTCTTTTTGCCATCCGCCACCAATGATCAGCTTCACCTTCCAACATAAAGACTGCTAAGGTGACTTTCTTATCATCTGGATATTCTATCACTTCAAATATTTTTTCCAATTGAATAATCTATCCCTCGACTTCTAGTGGATCCGTAGCACCCTTAAAGGAAGGTGGGTTTAATTTCTTAAATTGTTTGATACTACACCCACAATTTCCTACAACTGGCTGTCTCGGTGAATTGTTATTCTCCATTTGATGATGCATATGGGCAACCATATTTTCCAAAGCTCTATGAATTGCTTCCATGCTAACTCCAACCAAACGAGGTCTTGACATCGTAGTTGTCTGTACAAACAATAAGTACACTTAAGAGTATTATCTTTCAGGTTTCCTAGGAATCCTAAACCTATTGCTCTGATACCAAAATTTTTACACCCTAAGTTCACTAAAACTCTTGAGGTGTGACAGGCCATTTTTATACTATCTATATATAGAACAAATTTAAAATTCCTACTTTTAATCTGTACAAAGTGGGCTCACAACAGGTACTAACATGAAGGCTAGATATTTTTCCATTTCTAAGAGTTTGTACAAAGTCTACTCATAACAAATATTAACAGGAAAGTCCATACAAAAGTTTTACAACTGTACAAAGTACATTTTCAACTTATGTCAACATGAAGATTTTACAATTTTGATAGAACCAAAAGTTACAAAAATATTTGATCTTGATTATCATTTCTCCCAAGCTATTCCTGCTGCATGATAAGACTGCCATTACTTTGAAAAGGTTTCATAACAGTTTGATGAGCTTGACAACTCAATAAGTGATCATCATGATTCTAAAAATAATCACAATTGAAACATATAAATGTTTTCTAAAAAATGTATATTAAAAACAGCCTGAAGAGGAACTTCGAGCAAAAACATTTATGAAATAACAATTTCACTTTCAGAAATGCACAATTAAACATAATCCAAATTATGCAAATGCATATCAACATTTTAACAAAAATGCATCATTCAAAAGATTTCACAAAATACGCTACTAGCATCCCAAATAGGTCACTTATATACCCCACTAGCATCTTGGATGGGTCCAAATAATCCCAGCAGGTCCAATCATACCTCACCGGCGTACCGTATAAGTCCAAACAACCTCTACAGGCATAACGAGATAGGTCCAAACAATCCCTACAGGTCTGATCATACCTCACCGGCGTCCCAGATGAGTCTAAATATCCCACCAGCGTCTTGGATGGACCCAAAATAGTACCTGAAGGTACAATCATAACTCACCGGTATACCAGATGAGTCGAAATACCCCATTAGTGTCTTGGATGGGTCCAAATATACTTAAATTATCTCTGAACTTCCAAAAGCATCAACATCATATATGCAAAGTATCATTGAAATCATTAATAGGAACTTGCTTGAAGCAATTTAAACAATCACTTTTATTGAAATATCTGTAAGTAACTAGTCAAATATTTTGGCAATAATTTCTGAAAGGTAGCAGTTCTAAATGACATTCTTGAAATCTAACATGACAATAATCTAATATCAATAGAAAAACCCTTATGGGAATCCAAAATTCAATACAGAATTATCACAATTTATGGAAATGCCAATTTGTAAAAAATCATTTTACTGGCAATGCTACAATCAAGAGAAGAAATATTAGTTTTTCGAACAATGAGGAAGTCATTTGCACATGCATTTTACAGTACCTAAATATTCAAAAACAATATAAGGAAATTTCACAATTTTACTAAAAAGATTATTTTTCAAGCCATTGAGGTCACTTATGCATAAAACTTATAAACTAAAGATAATGGACTGAAATATCACTATTTTAAAACAAACTATTTTTCAGGAGGATGATGTCACTTACCTTTATATGTCACCAGATGTATTACTATTGCCAGAGCAAAATCGGGATTACTGGCTTTCAACTACATGTATGGAAAAATAGATTAATGAGTTTATATAGAAAGGAGTACATATATAAAATGTGTCCATAAAGGTAATAGAATCAAAATTCTATTAATACTATTTTTATGGAATAAAGTCATTTTGTGGGAATATTGTAGTTATGAATATATCAAAAATATAAGGTCAAGGTATGGTTTAAAATTATTATTATTATTATATTTTATTTTTGTATAAGATTGTGATATTATCTTTCATTTTATCTATACTCTATATAATAAATTAAAATATATGGTTTCTTTATCATCACCATTTTATATACTATCTTTAATTAAATTATTATAATTTAATGGAATAAGGATATTACAGTATTAATATGGGAAGGGAAGAGAGACAGGTGAGTATAAAAATTCGTTTTTATATAAGAGGAGAAGACATAGAGAGAATGAGAAACCAATAAATAGAATATTATAAAGTAATGATAGATGTGATATGAATAATTATTAAAGAGAATAACGGTATTTTTAATATTATGAAAGGGGAAGAGAGAGAGAGAGTTTGAAATTCGTTTAAGAATATGAGAGAGAGAGAGAATTAAAAAAACTAATAAATAATAAAAATTATGAGGTAATGCTTCTAATATCATTGGCAAGATAATGAAAATGAATAAGAGAGAGAGAGAGATAATACGTAATCATATTGAGGTAATAATAGTAATGTTATTATTGGAATATCATAAGATCATCATTAAAACAGAACGGGGGAAAGAAAAATGATTGAGAAGAGAGAGGAAAGACTTACGTAGAGAGAGAGAGAGGACTTATTTGGAGACAAAAACATCAAACTTGATGATAGCTCATAAGGGGGAGGAGGCCTTTATATTATGAGGGAGAACACTTCTCCTTGTGACACATATTCAACTATGTGTCCCTTTTAATTTTATTTTATTTTAATTTTTAAGCCACCTCATGTCTTTTGTACCACATTTCATTCTTTTATGCCACCTATCATTCCTTTGTGCCACTTCACACTAATGATGGACACCTTATTTTTGTATTATTTTATTGTTTCTCTTAAACTTTTTGATGCAAAATCGTATGGAATAAAAGGCATGGTTCCATGGCATACTTTTAACATCATGGTCCATACTTTATATTTTATTTCCAAATTTCATTATATTTATCATACCTAACATTTATTTGCTATTTGTTACTACTACCATCATTATTTATTATTGTTATTATTATTATTATTTATTTATTTTTATTTTTTTATTTTTATTTTCTAATTTAAGAATTTTGGGTCGTCACACTTTTCTTTCTATGTCATTGCTTCCTTCCTTTCATGGTTTGAGACGAGAAAGAATAGCCTTCTCCTTGCTTCGTTTTGTGGCAACCTGCTGTGGCTCAATGACCTCGAATTTTCATTGGAGAGAGGCTCATGATTCATGGTTCTCATGATTTGATGAGCTTGCTTGCTGTAAATGCTTCCGTCTAGGGGAGCTTTGGCTTCAATTCGAGGTGAATTGGTCTTGACCTCGTCAAAGGTCATAGTCTCAAGGACATACCCCTTTAAGTACTATGAAGCAATGCGCATGACCTCCAGTTGGCTCTGGAGATTACAAACCTCGCTTCTCATCTCTGCCATGGGGTCATGTTCCTGGGAGCCAGAGGGAAGACTCTTGTCTGCCATGTATTTCTTCAACAACCCCTGAGAAGTGCAGGACCTTCCTTTGGCTGCTGATGATCCCCTCGTTCAAGGAGGATGGAAACTGGAGTACCTTCCTTAGTGCTTGATATGCCAGTTCTGCTTTTAGAAGAGTGATAGGGACATGCAGGACCTTTTGCTGGTCTGATGTATAGGTTACTCTTGGCGCTGGAAGGTCTACATCTAAGGCTTCCTCAGGCTCAGGAATTACTTCTAACTCGTCGTTTTGTTCTGGCGAATTAGAAGTAAAGAGGGAAGCTTTGTCTTTAGGAGAGGATACCATGACCTCGGAGAGGTCGCAAGGTATGCTTGGGTGGATAGGGGTCAAAGGGAGGATCTTTCCCAGTCTTTGCTCCTCTTTGAACATTTTCATGATCATTTACCCCAGATCCTCAACATCATCATGGGACGAAGGTCTTGTCTCTCTCACAGGCTTCCAATCGTCATCCTTTGACTTTTTTGACGTTGGAAGTTCTGTGAAATAGTACTTGACGTCGGCATAGTGAGTCTCAGCTATAGGGAAAGGCCTTTTGTCAGGGTAGACCATGTGTTTCCTTCCATTTCGATTGTAATTGAAGCATTGGTGGAGTGTAGAAGGAACCACCCCCTGGTCGTGAAGATAAGGACGACCAAGCAGGATGTTGTAAGAGGTATCAGTGTCGATTATGTTAACTGAACGTAATTGTTGAGGTCACCAATCATGAGACGAAGGCGTACCATGCCGGCTGGCTTTTGTCCTAACTGGTTAAACCCTTACACATTGATGTGGTTAGGAGTGACGTCATTAAACCCTAATCCTAATCAGGTGAGGATCCTTCTTGGAATCAAGTTAACTGATGACCCTCCGTCCAGCATATTCCGATTGAAAGGGTAGGCATGAAGTTCACAATTCATGAAGAGGGGGTGATTGTGGAATTTGCCTCCCAAATGAAGGTCATCTTCAGAAAAGGAAATTGCCAAGCACCGACTCAGGATGGCCGGGTCAACCTCAATAGGTTCCACTTCGGTCTCATACACCTCTAGGTTAGAAAGAGCTTTAACCAGAGCCATATTACACGAGGGCATCATAAATACTTAGAAGGCTTGGAAGCTTTCTCAAGTGCCCAATTACATCGTATTTCACTTTATCATCATTAGTCTTCTGTGTTCCTGATCCTGTCACTGGTGTTGGTGGTACGGTAAGCTTAAGAATAGGTTTTGGTTGGGTTTTGATTTGTGGCACTGGCTGACTTTATTGTTCGGCCGGTGTAGTCTGGGTTGATGAGGAAGTAATAGGAGCTTGTATTAGGGATGTAGAAATTTGGGGGAAAGCGGAGGATTAGGAAACTTGAGGGCCTTGAGCTTTTGAAGTATGGGTTGTAGCTTCTTTCTCGATCTTAGACCCATTTGCCCTGCATCGGCTGGTACTTCCAAGATTTGCATCATGCGAGAGGCCTCTTGGAACAGGAGCTTGAAGATGACTCAGTCTGTGCTTGGGTTGACAGAGCATTGGCGGCTGTTGAGAATCCAGCTGCTTGGGCCAGCATCTCTCTGAGGTGCTCTTGCTGTGGCTAGGTAAGGCTGGTGCCTTCGAACTCTCTATTTAGAGTGTTGAAGTCTGGGCACCGTCGAGCTACATCTGTGGAGAAAATAGAAGAGGTGGGAGGAGAAGAAGAATTAGAACGTTCTGGGCAGCTTTTTATGTCATTGCCGGACTTGGACGTTTGTAAGGGATATTTTAGGTGTTGCCCCGGCTTTGACTGTTGTGGGGTGCTTTTAACATTATCGCCCATATTGGAGGAATCCCAAACTATTGGTGAGTTGGGGATGTCTGCCTGATTAGACGAAAGGACGAGGTGAGCTGTGTCTGGGATGAAGTCCTGCAAGGTTGGTAGTGGGGGAAGGGGCCTAAGAACTTCTACCTTGGCTGGTGATTGAGGAGGACGATTCCTTAGGCGGGCCGACCTAAGTGCCCGTCGTCTCCTTTTGGATCCTTGAGGGGGTGTTTGGACTGCCCTTTCTGACTGGTGAGTAGTCTTAGCTTGGTAGACTGCCTCACGTTTCAAGGATTTGAGCCTGTTTTGCCCATTGTAGACTTCTTAGGGCTGAGAGGTCGAGGGCTCTGAAGGGTTCGATGTATGCCCGTGAGGACTTTGTATTGTGACTTCCTATTGAATCGACGCGTTGGCCTGGACGCATTCTGAGAGAACGTAAAAACGATGTGGCCCTTCTGGAACCTAGAGCACTCGTTGAGTTCGTGGCCCCATACTCATTGAGTTCGTGGCCCCATACTTAGCTCTAGCTTCGAACCTAGAGCACTTGTTGAGTTCGTGGCCCCATACTTGGTGATATGGGCACCAGAGCTTTTCCATGCCCTGGGAAAGATGCCTCGGCTGCCTGGCGGGCTTGGGAATGACAAGGTCTTGTTGGAGCATTGCCTTGAAGAGAGCCTGCAAATGGTCTTGCTCAATTTTTTGATGGGCTTGAGTCAGGAGGCTTTCTTACACAGGAGGTAGAGGGACTTGAGGGCATCCTCCCAGGCTGCCTTGAACTTCCTGACACTGCTGCATTTTCTGTGCTAGGAGCTTATGGAAGTCAGTGCACTTGCTGATGTCATGACCTCGTATTCGATGATATGCACACCAGAGGTTCTCAAACCCTAGGGGCAGGAACTTAGGTTGCCTTGTCGGCTTAGGAGTGACGAGTCCTTCTTCGAGCATTATGGAGAAAAATGCACGAAGGATAACGGGTGCCGCCTCGTCCACTTGGATCGTTACAATGTGAGAAGCCTTTGTTGCCCCGATTGCCTTCTTCAACTCTTCGAGCTTTATCTGACCCTTATTGATAAGGGATTCGATAGTGTCATTAAGCTTATAATAGCCGTAAGTGGGGTGACATACCCTCTTGTGATAGGCACAGTACCTCTTATTTGCCTCCGGCCTAACTGACTCTGCAATATCGGCCTTCGACAGCTAGATCATGTTTTGTTCCAACAACAATTGAAGCAATGGAGAAGTCCACTGTAAGACTGCTATTTACCCTGGCCTGAGGCGTCTGTGCCTTGGAAAGGTCCAGGGTTTGAGGAACCGCGCCCTAGGTGTCAGCCACGATGACAGCCGCTGTGATTACTGCCTTTTGGTTGCCCCAACCATTGGAGCAAGAGTTTGAGCCGGCAGGCTGCTGACAATGGCTGCCATGGTGCTTGAACAATCCCTCAATACGAACTGCCGTAGATATGAGCTCTGACAAGGAGGGTGGATTGGATGCCTCGACATGCAGAGCGATCTTGAGAAGCATGTTCCGTATGCAGGTCTGAACCTCTTCCTTTTCAGTCATGGGAGTGGCATGAAAGGTTGCCAACTCTCTCCATCGGGTGATGAACTTATCAACCGGCTCACTAGGGTCTTGCATCAAAGTGAGGAGCTTGATGGTTTCTATGTTCCTTTGGATCTCGTAGAAGCGTTGGTAGAACAACTACTCCATTTCCTGCCACGTTTGTACTGAGTTTGGAGGTAACCGAGCATACCACTGGAAGGCTAGCCCTTCGAGAGTCTCAACGAACTGGTGGAGGAGTAGTCATTCGTCAGTTGCCGTCTCTCAACAGACTGCCTGGAAGTGAGCAGTATGCTGATGCAGAGACATAGTACCGTTGAATAGGGGGAGCTTCCCCTTTTGATAATTCGAAGGAAACGACACCTAGTCGATGTACGAAGGGTAGAGCAGTGTCTCCTGCATGTCTAGGACCTTTTCTTGAGGTTATGGGCCACCATGGGATCTATGTCGGTTTGAGAGATCTCATGGAAGGCAGAACTATCTTGAGAGGTCGGTGTAGGAGTTTGCCTGGGAACTGTGTCCTCACTAGTCGGTGAATCAGTCGAAGAAGGGGACCTGAAGGCCTCTAGGCGTTCCATTTTTCCAAGGATAGCTTGCATCATTTCCTCAAACTTGTTCATCTACTCCTCATGAGGGTCGTCCGGGTCATTGATCACCATGACACTGACCATCTCTTCTAGAGGGTCCTAGTGGCAAAGTGGACTGTCGAGGTTGGCGAGTCGTACGTGAAAAATCAGTCTGGAGGAGTTCAGCCTGCCCTGACTGTACTCGAGTCTTGTATGCCGATCTTGTGAGGATCGGTTCTCAACGATCTTGGTACCGTGGCTTTTAAGCAGTGATGACCGAGCAATATTCTTAGACCTACTCAGGTTCTGGAGTTTGGAGAGGGAAAAAGGGATTACGAGGCAGGACATCACCAAAAGTGACCTCAACTGCCTTAGAGGCTTCCCTAATCAGGATCTGTAGGCCTCTTTTCTGCTTAATCCTGAGGCGATTGTGGACCTCATACCAAACCAAGCCTGAGACCTGGACTGCCCCGCCTTCTTTGAACATGCAAGGGTCGTGTCTATCAATTGGAGCAAAGAATGGGGTCTTAGGGTAGCAAGCAAGCTGGGTTTTTTCCTTGAAGGCTGGAGTCCTTTGTCTGACATCAGGCTGTTGTCCCAAGTTCCTTTATGGGGCCCATGTGCATGGCTGACCTGAGGCTGGCTCAAGATGGTACTCTTAAGGAAGACCTTTGAGTCCCAGGGCTCGAGATGCTTGCCTATCGTTGGAAGAGCGGCAGGAGAATGAGCTGGTTCGTGACCCCGCCTGAGTTTGGATCCGAGAGGGACCTGCAAAGATGGTGCATGTACACCTTTGGGATTAACCGTCCGGGTGACTTGGGGGTCGACCTGGGCTCCACCAATGGGTTCGATCTGAAGAGGCCGAGAACCACGAGCATGTGTCTGAGAGGGATGAGGCCGAAGCCCATCTTTCACGGGGAGAAGCTGTGTGTTCTAGGAGGGAAGACAGAATGGTTGACCCTCATATGCTAGAGGTGGTGTAGAGCCAACGTTGCCTTGAGTTGTGGGAAGAAAATGCATGGCACATGTAGGGTTTGACCTGAGAAGGCCTAGCCCTGGATGCAAACTCAAGGCAATGTGAGGGTTGCCCCGAGGTATGGCTAGAGTGGATTGACCACGAGCCCTTTGGTGCATGAGAGGGGTGGAGGCCACTAGGTCTCTGCCTCGGTGTGCGGAGCCTTTAGGTCTAGAGGTTCGGAGACATGAAAGGATAAAAGGGATTGCCTCGCGGCGAACCTCAGGAGCGATGGCAAGTTGCTTGCTTTTCACGAGAATGGACAGGGTAGCCTTTTGGCGTACCTCAGCAATATGACTGGTAGTAGATTTGCCAGTAGCAGGGTGTGCACGGCAGCAGATGTGCTACTCATGCAAGGGGCCTTGGTGGAGATTACACTAAGGCGGGAAAGCAAAGAGGTAAGGACCTTTAAGTCCCCTCTCGCACTGATCCAGGTGAGAACCTGGGAGCCGGACCATGAGTCTTGACTCAAAAGAAGAGTGGGGAATGAGGCTTGAGTGGCTCGCTTCCTTAGAAGAGCCACAAATGCGGGAATAAGGAAGTCCCCGACTCAGATGAACGAGTTGAACAACTCAAATGCCATAGAGATAAATGTAGAAAGTAAAATAGGATACTAGTCCAAGAAGAGCAAACCGACTAAGGGGTAGTAAGTCCCTAGTGGAGTCGTCAAGCTGGTTAAGTGTCTCGCTCTCGCCTTTCGGATATAGTAAAAACCGAAGGAAATTTTCTGAATGATTGTCCTTCTCGCTTCTCTTGAAGCACAACATTCGACTGGGCAAGTTGTTTGAACGTCCTTTTCAGCACCTTGATCCTTGGTTAGGAATAAGTAGGAAGCAAGTTAATAAAGTCTAAAAAATAGTGGAAATTCTCGATAGTCTTAGAATGGCCCCAAAATTGGACAAAGATCTTCATCAACACTTCAAAAGACCACCTGCTAAGTTTTATCTCGATCAGACATGTCTAAGGCAGTGAACATAAGGAAACAATCACTGAAATAGGTCTCTAGCACCTTGAAATGGCGCCTGTAACTAGAGCAATACTTTCGGTGCATCAAATAGCTATGGGACTACTGCCATTAGATTCGGCATGATTAAAAACCCCTACGAGTTAAGTTTTGGCTTAATCGGGCACTCCAAGACAAAGTTATGGGTAAAATACCGAAAAAAAGTACACACACTGGTCCCGTGTAGCCTCACTCCATCGAAACATCATTAAAGGTGGCTATTTTTACGGTCATGGGCAGTCACTTTGGGGCCTATATCTCACTCGTTACAAGTCGGATCGCTTCCAAATTTGGTGAGCGTGTTTGTCTCATCAAGACGATCAATTCGATATGTGGTACACTCCGTGACAACACCCAAGTAGAGAGAAAAACTAAATGAAAGTCACTGATCTGTGAAAGAAGTTGCAAAAAATTTAGCAGCAGCATGCCTCGTTCAAGTAGCCAGATCACGATGCTCGCATACCCGATCGTCACGAAACCAATTACATTATGTGTGTGAGGTCCGAGGCTATCTCTAGTCTGAGTGTTGCCTACAATGAACGGTTGAATTTCACACATGAAGGCATCAAATACGCTGTAAATTCTGGCTGCCGGATGTCAAGATTCCTGCAAAAAACTCAAGATGACAAAATCTTCATCCAGACACGAAATCAAGCTACTTTTGTTGCAACATGATCGTGATGGGATGTCCAGTGTGATTCAATGAAGAAGTCATGAAGAAACATCGAGGAACAAGCACACAATCGATCCGAAGTTTTTAAGATTCATTCAAAATTCAAGTCTCATGATCATGGCTCAAAAACATGATTCATGGCTCGAAGTTGGTATCAAAATGATCGTCTTGTCGAGCTCCACAAGAAAGCAATAATCTTTCGATCAAATGGGGATCAAAACACCCTCGGGTCAGCCATGGAAGATCACACAAGTTCTCGGGTAGCAACAGGGACTGTTCTAGAATTCCACACATTGTTAGGCAGGGGCAAAACAGTCTATTTGCACCCATTTTTAGAATTTCTTTAAATTCAATTAAATTATAATTATCTTCAATTCTAGGTAGTTTTTCAGGCTTACACCCACGTTTTAGCCTAATTCTATATAAACAGGCACTGCCTCATTGTACAACGAACGGATTCATTCTTCTTGGATCAATCAATAAAACTCTAATTTTTGCTTGAGCTTGTGAGTACGTCTTGGAGAGAGAGAGAGGAGAGAGAAGAAAAGGTACCCTTAGAGTAGGTAATTTTCTCTCTCCTCTCCTCCCCTCTTTCTCTCTCCTTCCCTCTTTCTCTTTGCCCCTCTTTTTCTCTCCTCCCTTCTCTCTTCTCATCTCTCTCTTTCTCTTTCTTTTTCTCATCTTTATTCTTTCTCGTCTCCATCTCTATCTCTTTCTCTCTTTCTCGTCTCATCTTTATCTCTTTCTCTCTCTTCTTCTCATCTATGTCTCTCTTTTCTCTTTCATTTGCTTTTATTCTCAGCGTCAGGTGGGGTTTTCTCTCTTCTCTTCTTTCATTCTCAACATCGGGTGGGGTTTTCTCTCTCCTCTTCTTTCATTCCTAGCATCGAATGGGGTTTTCTCTCTCCTCTTGTTTCATTCCTAACACAGGGTGGGAGTTTCTCTCTCCTCTCTTCTGTTACAGTCGGTGAAACCTAACGTCGATTGGATTCTCTTTCTTCTTTTGTGACAGTCGACAAAACCTAACATCGGTTGGATTTTTCTCTCCTCTTCTATCATAATCGGTGAAGCCGAGTGCTGACTGGATTTCTCTCTCCTCTCTTCTGTCACATTCGACGAAGCCTAGCACCGGTTGAATTTCTCTCTTCTGTTGTAATTGGTGAAGTCTAACGTCGGTTCGATCTCTCTCTCCTGCTTCTCTCCCATTACAATCGACTCAAGCCTAGCACCAGTTGGTTCTCTTCTCTCTCCTCTTTTTTGACTCAATTGGTGAAGCCTAACATCGACTGCATTTTCTCTATCTTCTTTTGACAGTCGACGAAACCTAGCACTGACTGAATTTTCTCTCTCTTCGTCTGGAATAGTTGATAAAGCCTTGCGCTGACTGCATCTTCTCTCTCTTCTCCTCTGTATAACATAATCGATGAAGCTTAGCACTGACTACGTCTTCTTTCTCTTCTCCTTTGTAGAACACAATCAGTGAAGCCTAACACTGACTATGTTTTATCTCTCTTCCTTCTAACACAGTCGACAATACTTAATGCCGACTGCGTCTTCCTTCCTTCTATCTCTTTTATCCTTTCACCTTTCATACTCTTATCTTCCTTTCTTCTCCCTCCTCCCTTCTGCTCCCTTCGTCTCTGCTTATTCTTTCCTCATAGCCTAATTTTGTTATTCCTTCATTCGACTAAGAGGGATTGAGGTTAGCCTCTCATGGGTAGTCCTATCGTCTAGCCGTAATGTTGTGGTGTAAGGATCACCTAGCCCGCTCTATTGCCACGACAGACTGACCATCGTACCTAGCTAGTTAGTACTGATAATGATGTCTAGTAGAAATCCTGTGAGCTGGTCTTAGTTATCGAGCCCGTTTTGCTACAACATCAGGCCAATTATTCACCAGCTTAGTCACCACTCTAATCCTCTCGCTCAGTCAAATTCTTCTCTTCCCCGTCTTTCTTCTCTTCTTCTTTTTGAATGAGCATGCTTGTGTACGTTCATCAAAGAGGAAAAGGGTGAGGTCTTCTAACCCATCTATCTTATAACCTTTGCCATATACGTGTGTGATTACATAAAATAGAAGAATACAAGCCAAGGGAGGAGATTTTGAACTAATTTTATTACTAGGGAGCTTTCTTCGTGATCTAAGAGGGCGCCCAAGTGAGTCAACTCGAGTAAATCCCGAACCCACCTTTAAATTCCTCTCTCACCGGTTGGTAACACCTGCCCCCATTCTCGAACGAGGTTCCTAAGTGGGTTATCTCAAAAACGTCCTGGGTTTTCCCTTGAGACCTGAGACACGTGCCTCACGATCCCTAGAGGATCCAAAGGACAAGATCAAGGCACCTAACCAGCGGCTTGTGCACAATTGTGTACCTTACTATTTGCCCCACGTTCCCCCAAACAAGTGCGCTAAAAGTGCCACCAAATTGCCCTCCGTACGAAGTTTAGTGCAATGCGCAACTCCCGTGCTCAACTCAACACGTTCGATTCGCACGAAAACCATGTCCTTTTTATGTGCACAATTGTGGCGGCTTGTGCCCAACTGTGCACCCTTCTATTTGCCTCATGTTGCCTCAAACACGTGCACAAGAAGTGCCACCAAATTGCCCTCTGTACAAATTTTAGTGTACATGTGCACCGCGCGCGCTCAACTCAACACGTGAGATTCAAGCGAAAACCGTACCGTTTTTTGGTGCATAATTGTGGCAGCTTGTGCATAATTGTACACTCTACTATTTGCCCCACGTTCCCTCAAACATGTGGGCAAGAAGTGCCACCAAATTCCCCTCCGTACAAAGTTTAGTGTACATGTGCACCCCCGCGCACTCAATTTAACGCATGCGATTCGCAAGAAACCGTGTCATTTTTTATGTGAAATTGTCATGGCTTGTGCACAATTGTGCACCCTACTATTTGCCCCACGTTCCCCCAAACACGTGCACAAGTGCACTATGTGCCCCACGTTCCCCTCAGTACGAAGTTTGGTGCACATGCACATCGCGTGAGCTCAATGCAACGCGTACGTTACACGTGAAAATTTTGCCGTTTTTTTTGATGCAATTGTGGTGGCTTGGGCCCAATTGTGCTCCCTCCGATTATCTTAACGTTCCCCCAAACACATGCGCAAGAAAAGCCACCAAATTTCCCTTCATATGAAGTGCACTACACATGCGTACTGTGCACGCTTAACTCAATGTGTGCGATTTACCCGCAAACCGTGCCATATTTTTGCATACAGTTACATCGGCTTATGCACAATTGTGCACCCTATTATTTGCCCCACGGTCCCCCAAACATGTGCACAAGAAGTGCCACAAAATTTCCCTCTGTACGAATTTAGTGCAATGCGCAACGCGCACGCTCAACTCAACACGTGCGATTCTTGCAATTGTGGAAGCTTATGCACAATTGTACACCCTACTATTTGCCCCACATTCCTTCAAACACGTGCACAAGAAGTGCCACCAAAATTCCCTCCGTGCGAAGTTTAGGGTACATGCGTACCACACGTGCTCAACTCAACACGTGCGATTAACACAAAAACTATGCCGTTTTTTTGAATGCTATAGTGGTAGATTGTGCACAAATGTGCACCAAACTATTTGCCCCATGTTTCCCCAAATACGTAAGCAGAAAGTGCCACAAATTTCCCTCCATATGAAGTTTAGTGTAAATGCTCAACTCAAAGCGTGTGATTCACTTGAAACCATGCCGGTTTTTTTAGTCTAATTATGGCGGCTTGTACACAATTGTGTACCTTATTATTTACCCAGCATTCCCCCAAACACATGAGCAAGAAGTGACACCTAATCGCCCTTGGTACGAGTTAGTGCACATGCGCACCACGTGCGCTCAACTTGACGCGTGCTATTCACACAAAAACCGTGGCCTTTTTTTGCGCACAATTGTGGCAGCTTGTGCACAATTGTGCACCCATGTTCCCCCAAACACGTGCACAAGAAGTTCCACCAAATTGTCCTTCGTACGAAGTTTAGTGCAATGCGCAACTCGCACGCTCAACTCAACACATTCGATTCACGTGAAAATCGTGCCGATTTTTTGTGCGCAATTGTGGTGACTTGGTCCCAATTGTGCACCCTTTTATTTGCCCCACGTTGCCCCTAATACGTGCACAAGAAGTTCTACCAAATTTCCCTCCATGTGAAGTTTAGTATGCATGCGCACAGTGCGCTCTCAACTCACCACATACGATTCACACGAAAACCATGTCATTTTTTTGTCCGCAGATGTGGTGGCTTGTGCACAATTGTGCACCCTACTATTTGCCTCACGTTCCCCCAAAGTTGTTGTGCAACAAGTGCCACAAAATTTCCCTCCCTATAAAGTTTAGTGCACATGCGCACCGGACATGCTCAACACAACGTATGCGATTCGTGTGAAAATCGTGTCGTTTTTATCCACTCAATTGCGGCGGCCTGTGTACAATTGTGCACCCTACTATTTACCCCACACTCCCCCAAGCACATATGCAAGAAGTCCCACCAAATTGCCCTCCGTACAATGTTTGGTGCACATGCGCACCGCGCGCTTAACTCAACACTTGTGATTCGTGTTAAAATTGTGCCATTTTTTTATGCATTATTGTGGCGGCTTGTGCACAATTGTGTAGCCTACTATTTTCCCAACTTCCCCCAAATACGTGTGCAAGAAGTACTGCCAAATTTCCCTCTATACGAAGTTTAGTCCACATACGTGATTTTCACGAAATCTTGGCCTTTTTTTGTGCGCATATGTGGGTGCTTGTGCACAATTGTGCTCCCTCCTATTTGTCCTACGTTCCCCCAACAAGTGTGCAAGAAGTGCCACCAAATTTCCCTTTGTATGGAGTTTAGTCCACATGCGCACCTCGCGTGCTCTACTCAATGCGTGCGATTCGTGCGAAAATCGTACCGTTGTTTTGCGTGCAGTTATTGCTGCTTGAGCACAATTGTGCACCCTACAATTTGCCCCATGTCCCCCTAAACACGTGTGCAATAAGTGCCACTAAATTTCCCTCCGTACAAAGCTTAGTGCACATGCGCACCGTGCGCATTCAACTCAAGGAGTTCAATCCGCATGAAAATCGTGACTTTTTTTATACATAATTGTGGCGGCTTATGCACAACTGTGCACTCTACTATCTACTCCACGTTCCCCCAAACACGTGCCCAAGTAGTGCCACCAAATTACACTCCGTACGAAGTTTAACACACGTGCGCACCACACTCTCTCAACTCAACACGTGCGATTCGCTCGAAAACCGTGCCATTTTTTTAGTGCAATTGTGGTGGCTTGTGCACAATTGTGTACCCTACTATTTACCCCACGTTCCCGTAGACACGTGCACAAGAAGTGCCACCAAATCGCTCTTCGTACGAAGTTTAATGCACATGCATACCGCGTGCGGTCAACTCAACACTAGCGATTCACGCGAAAACCGTGCTTTTTTTACATGCAATTGTGGCAGCTTGTGTACAATTGTGCAACCTACTATTTGCCCCACATTCCCCCAAACATGTGCACAAGAAGTGCCACTAAATTTCCCTCTGTACAAAGTTTAGTGCAATGCCCAACTCGTGCGCTCAACTCAAAGTGTGTGATTCACGCGAAAACCGTGTTGTTTTTTTGCGTACAATTGTGGCGCCTTATATACAATTGCACACCCTACTATTTGCCCCACGTTCCCCCAAACACATGCGTAAGAGTTGCCACCAAATTACCTTCCGTACGATGTTTAAAACACATGTGCGCTCATGCTCAATTCAATATGTGCGATTCCCATGAAAACAGTGCCCATTTTTTTCGTGCAATTGTGGCAGGTTGTACACAATTGTGCACCTTACTATTTTTCCCACGTTTCCTCAAACACGTGCACAAGAAGGGCCACCAAATAGCCCTTTGTACAAAGTTTAGTGTACATGCGCACCGCGCACGCTCAACACAATGAGTGCGATTCATGTGAAAACCATGCCATTTTTTTACTCTCAATTGTGGCGGCTTGTGCACAATTGTGCACCGTACTATTTGCCTCACTTTCCCCAAAATACGTGCGTAAGAAGTACCACAAAATTTCCCCCTGTACAAAGTTTAGTGCACATGAGAGCGCGCTCAACACAACACGTGGGATCAGGGATTAAACAAATTGCCGAGTCGAGCTGGAATCACCTGGTTTGACTCGAGAATCGCTAGAGAATGAGTCGGTTCCACGAATAAACCGGGAATCGCCCACATCCAGAGAGAACCGGGCGATTCCCAACAGTGACTCGCGAATCAGGCCTAGTCAAACGGAGTCACCATCAAGAACACGGGCTGCACAGTGTTCTTCACGGGATTTCAATTTTTTTTGTCATTTTGTTATCAATTTTCAACTTTTTCAACCTTATGAACGAATCTTACAGGCTTTAATTCAAATTTCGCATCAATTTCAGTCAATAAAACGAATTAAAAAGAACTGTTTTTTATCAAAAAATTTGAATCGAAGAGTGAGTTTTAGGGTTTCCACCATTTCACTGATTTCAAGCGAAAGAACGCATCATTTTTTGCAAAATTTTAGGGTGAGTGATTATAAGAGTGTTGGTCAGAATTTTGTGTTCATAATTTGTGATTATCTTGGAGGAATACATATCAATTTTGAGTTTGAAGGCACGGGTTCACGAAGAACAGGTAAGAACTGTGTTTTTTTCTTTTTCCGCCATGCTATCAAATTTAGTCAATATTTTGCAAATCATGTATTAAATTTATAGGGTTTTGATTTGTTGTAGTGTTGTTTATCATTACATGTATTCAATTTGATTATATCTATTCAATTTGAGTTGGATTTTATAGAAAAAAAGAGTGATGTCTGTTAAAAAAAAATGGACTGTTTTTTTCGCACCATTTTCGCAATTTCAGTAAATATTTTGCAAAGAATGTGTTGAATTTATAGGGTTTTGATTCATTATAGTGTTGTTTATCATCACGTGTATTCAATTTTATCTGATTTATTCAAGTTGAGCTTCATTTCGTAGATTGAATGACTGATGTCTGTGAAGAACTGCATTTTTTTTTTCCCTCAATTCAATCGATTTTAATTAATATTTTGATAATAATAGGTTGACATTATAGGGCTTTGATTCCCTATAGTGTTGTTTATCAAAACATTTCTAGTTCAAAAAATTGTATGTTGATAGATTATTTATGCAAAAAAATACATTTTATTATATTTTTAATGTAAAACTATATTTTTTAATTTGTTGTTAATGAAAGAAAATACATTAACAAATACATGTTGTTAAACTGTATTTCGATGAGGAATTAAAGTGAATATCATTGTAAAAAAATCGTGGCCTGTTATTATATTTTTAATGCAAAACTGTATTTTTTAATTTGTTGTTAATGCAAAAAAATACATTAACAAATACATGTTGTTAAACTGTATTATATTTTTAATGCAGTTTTGCATTAAAATATTTTTAAATTTTTAAATTTTTAATGCAAAAAATATATGTTGTTAAACTGTATTATCATGAGGAATTAAAGTGAATATCATTGTAAAAAAATCGTGGCATGTTATTATATTTTTAATGCAAAATTGTATTTTTTAATTTGTTGTTAATTCAAAAAAATACATTAACAAATACATGCTGTTATTAAAAATTTTTATATTTTTAATGCATTTTGCATTAAAGAAGTATTTTTAATTTTTAAATATTTATTGCAAAAAATACATATTGTTAAACTGTATTATCATGAGGAATTAAAGTGAATATCATTGTAAAAAAATCGTGGCATGTTATTATATTTTTAATGTAAAACTGTATTTTTTAATTTGTTGTTAATGCAAAAACATACATTAACAAATACATGTTGTTCAACTGTATTATATTTTTAATGCAGTTTTGCATTAAAGAAGTATTTTTAATTTTTTAAATTTTTAATGAAAAAAATACATATTGTTAAACTGTAGGAATTAAAGTGAATATCATTGTAAAAAAATTGTGGCATGTTATCATATTTTTAATGCAAAACTGTATTTTTTAATTTGTTTTTAATGCAAAAACATATATTAACAAATACATGATGTTAAACTGTATTATATTTTTAATGCAGTTTTGCATTAAAAAAGTATTTTAAATTTTTAAAATTTTTAATGCAAAAAATACGTGTTGTTACACTGTATTATCATGAGGAATTAAAGTGAATATCATTGTAAAAAAATCGTGGCATGTTATTATATTTTTAATGTAAAACTGTATTTTTTAATTTGTTGTTAATGCACGAAAATACATTAACAAATACATGATGTTAAACTGTATTATATTTTTAATGCAGTTTTGCATTAAAAAAGTATTTTTCAGTTTTTAAATCTTTAATGCAAAAAATACGTATTGTTAAACTGTATTATCATGACGAATTAAAGTGAATATCATTGCAAAAAAATCGTGGCATGTTATTATATTTTTAATGCAAAACTGTATTTTTTTAGTTTGCTGTTAATGCAAACAAATACATTGCAAATACATGCTATTAGACTGTATTATATTTTTAATGTAGTTTTGTATTAAAGAAGTATTTTTAATTTTTTAAATTTTTAATGCAAAAAATTCATGTTTTTAAACTGTATTGTCATGAGGAATTAACGTAAATATCATTGTTAAAAAATCGTGGCATGTATGATAATTATATTATCTTGTAATTTTCAATTTTATTATTAAATTTTTAATGCAAAAAATGTATGTTCTTGATAATTGAGTTGTAGCCATGTTTGGAGCTTGTTTTTTTTATTATATTATCTTGCATATTTCTAATTGAGATATATGAATATTTGTGATCATTTCAATCGAGTTGGGATTGTGCGGACTATATTATTGTAAATTTTATTTGTGGCATTGTGAATGACTATATATCATTGTAAATGTTTTTTGTGTCAATTATATGTGTAGTGGCATTATGAATGACTTTATTAATGCAATTTTTTTCTGGATTCTAAGTGTGACTTATATAGACTTTTTTTTATCTATAATGTTGCATAAATATTTTTTTTTCTCAGTAGGAACTAATTCATGTTTGTCGAAATGAAGATTTGTGACAAGTCCAGATGTATTGGCATTGTGAATTAATATACCACTGTAAATATATTTTTTATTGATATTATATCAATGTAAATTTATTGCTCTATATGTAGTGGCTGATGTAGGCTATTTTTATCTATAATGTTGCATAAATAAATTATTTTTCCTAGTAGGAATTAAAATATTTTTGTCAATAGAAATATTTTGCATTAACAACAAATATAAATTCGTGAACTACCCCTACATATTATCACTACACATGGTGATTGTTTTTCATGTTCAACTGTCAGGTTAATTTTTAACCTTTTACATTTTAAAGTTGAACCATGGCAAGATCTGCAGAAGACTCTGCATGGTAACATGGGGTTAGACTTGATCCCAACAAAAAAGATAAAATTATTTGTAATTACTGTCAAAAAGTGATAAATAGTGGGGTACATAGGTTCAAGCAACACTTGGAAGGGGTTAAGGGAGATGTTTCTGCGTATAATTGTGTCATTAATAATGTAAGAAAGCAGATGGCGGCATTTATCAAGGATACCAAAGGTAAAAAAATTGTAAAGCAGATGATGAATGAGGAGATAGCTAGTTTATATACGCCATCAAGAGGGGAAATGATCCAGAAGAGCAATATAAATGACTTGGAGATGGCAACAAAAATGAGTTTACATGAAACATACCAGAGGGAACGCGGGTTTAGAATTCCTGGTGGTTATGAGATGGGCATGCATAGTGGGCCTAGCTCAGACATACATGGCGGGCCTAACTCGAGTATGTATGGTGAGCTCAGCTCAAATATGTATGGAGAGGTTCTGGTCTTAATGTTCCAATGTTCTAGTATCGTAGAGGCCAGAGCCCCTTTGGTCATGGTGTTAAGAATGGTGGATGCTAACAAAAAAGCTACCATGGGCATCCTTTATGAAGGTATCGAGAGGGCCAAATTAGCTATTGGGGAGAAGTGTAATTTTGCTAGTAAAGTGATCGAGATTATAGAAAGAAGGTGGAACACCAAATTTGGACTTCCAATTCATTGTGTAGGTAAATATATATTTATATCATTAGAATGTTTCATTGTAAATTATTTTTTTATAAAATTTTAAATGACATTTCTCTATCTATATATTTTTCAGATTACTACTTCAACCTAAACTTTTTCTATTTGACACTTGAACAGATCCACAAGATTATGGAAGGGGTCAGATACATTATTGTCAGGTTGGAGAGAAGCCATCAAAACCAGGTAGCAGCAATACAAGAGGTATTATTTAATATTTCGGTGAGAACTTGATTGAGTTGTTATATTTGTGAGGAATAATGCACTAAAACGAAATATTTTGTTTTAGGTTGTTCTGTATAGGGATGCTGTAGGATCCTTCGGAACTAGACTTGCCAGAAATTCTCTAACTAAGATGGATCCAGGTTATCTCATAACTAATATTTTGTTCATTCATACATTTAATCTTATGAATTGTTCTTACCTTTATAATGCTTTTTACATTTTAATCCAGCTGAATGGTGGGAGATATATAGAAGTGATACACCTCACCTAAAGAGGATAGCAATCAAAGTGCTCTCCCAGACATGTTCTGCTACTGGCTGTGAGCGAAACTGGAGTACGTTCCAATAGTTGCACACTACTAGAAGGAATCGACTCGCTTCAAAGAAGCTTCATAACTAGTCTACATTCATTACAACTTAGAACTCCGAGAGTGACAAATAAGAAGGAAGCTTGAAGACTATGGGTCAATAGACTTGGACACAATATTTGTCATAGACATAGTAGAACAATGGGTAGTAGAAGAAGAGGAGCCAATGTTGCACAAGAGAGCATTCCTTGAGGCTATCGGTGAGGAAGATCTTGAAGAAGGTGATGAGTAGCATGAAAGAGGAACCACCCTACCAACATATCCACAATTCGTCAGAGATGTCGATGATATTGTACCTAATGAGGGAGAGTGGAAGGGGGTCTAAGGGAAAACGAGAGAGATAATGATTCTGAGGCCACCCAATCCCAGCCAAATTATTCACATATCAAGTCCCAATAATAAGAGGGTAGGGATGAGCACGATGTGTAGGTGAGCATGAAGGATGGACAAGCATCAGGGATTTTAGATTATGTCCACAACAAAACACTAACACTCAGGGATTTGGATATAGTCAGGTGCCCACTAATTTGGATGATTCATTTTTAGATCGAGTCAATGAATTGTCACGTGAATTCAATTAATGGCACCCGTGACCAAGATGAAAAACAATGTTGTCTGTCATTTTATTTTTAGATTGTATGTTACAAATTGTATACTTTATTGTAGTCCATGTATGATGATATACTTAATCCATAACAATTCTATGTTTATCCTTTTGTGTGATGTAAATTAAATGGAAAATAGTAGTTTATGCAGGAAAAGAACATATCAATATTCGCATATTCATGCAAAGAAATGAAAATTCTCAATGGAGTACCCTCATTTCTTATTGAATTCCTAAAAAACAACATTTATAATGAATTTTAATATTTTTCTGAGTTTTTTTAAGGTTTAATCCCACCGATTCAGCCGATTTTCGATCCGAATCGTCGATTTGCCGATCCGGATGGGTTTTTGAGACGCCCTATCCGGGTCACCGATCCGCTTTTTAAACCACTGAATGGGATTCATGTGAAAACTGTACCGTTTTTTCCCCTCAATTACGGCGGCTTGTACACAATTGTGCAACCTCCCATTTTCCCCACGTTCCCCCAAACATGTTTGCAATAAGTGCCACTAAATTGTCCTCCGTACGAAGTTTAGTGCACATGGCACCAAGCATGCTCAACTCAATGTGTGCAATCCACTCAAAAATAGTGTAATTATTTTGCTCGCAATTGTAGTGGCTTGTGCACAATTGTTCACCCTATTATTTGCCCCACGTGCGCAAGCAGTGCCACCAAATCGCCCACCGTATGAAGTTTAGTGCACATGCACATTGCACACGCTCAACTCAATGCATGTGATTCGCATGATAAACTATGCCTTGTTTTTGACGCACAATTGTGGCTTCTCTTGCCCAATTGTGCACCCTACTATTTGCCCCACTCTCACAAACATGTGCGTAAGAAGTGCCACTAAATTTCCCTCTGTATGAAGTCTAGCGCAATGCGCAACGCATGCGCTCAAATCAACGAGGGCGATTCGCGCTAAAACGTGTCATTTCGTTGCGCGCAATTGTAGTGGCTTGTGCACAATTACACACCCTACTGTTTGCCCTTATTCCTTCAAACACGTGCGCATGAAGTGCCACCAAATTTCCCTTCGTATGAAGTTTTGCGTACAAGCGCACTGCGCTCGCTCAACTCAACACGTGCGATTCGTGCAAAAATCGTGTCGTTCTTTTGCGCACAATTATGGCGGCTTCTATACAATTGTGCACCCTACTATTTGCCCCATGTTCCCCTAAACACGTGCACAAGGAGTGCCACCAAATTATCCTCCGTACAAAGTTTAGAGTACATGCTTACCGCGCATGTTCAACGCAACGTGTGCATATTCTGCAAAAAACCGTGCCGTTTTTTTATACACAATTCTGGCAGCATGTGCACAATTATGCTACCTACTATTTGCCCCACCATTCCCCAAACACGTATGTAAGAAGGGCCATCAAATTTCTCTCCGTACAAAGTTTAGTGCACAAATGCACCGCGCACACTCAAAATAATGCATGTGATTCGTGCAAAAACAATGTCATTTTTTTGCCCGCAATGTTACGGTTTGCCACAATTGTGCACCCTAATATTTTCCCCACTTTCCCCCAAATACATGTGCAAGAAGTGCCACCAAATCGCCCACCGTACAAAGTTTACTGCACATGCGTACTGCACGCGCTCATCTCAACGCCTACTATTCCCACGAAAATCGTGCCGTTTTTTGCGTGCAATTGTGGTTGCTTGTACAAATTGCACACCCTACTTTTTGCCCCACGTTCCCCAAACACATGCGCAAGACGTTCCACCAAATTGCCCTCTATACGAAGTTTACTTCACATGCACAACGCACATGCTCATCTCAACGAGTGCAATTCGTGCGAAAATAATGTCGTTTCTTTGCGCTCAATTGTGATGGATGAACAAAATTGCACAACCTACTATTTCCTCACGTTTCCCCAAACACGTGCGCAATAAGTGCCACCAAATTACCCACTCAACCGTGGCATTTTTTTGCAAGCAAATTTGGTAGCTTGTGTACTATTGTCCACCCTGCTATTTACCCCACATTCCTCCAAACATGTACACAAGAAAAACCACCAAATTTCCCTCCATACGAGGTTTAGTGCGCATGTGGGCATGGCGCGCTCAACTCAAAGCATGCGATTAGCATGAAAACCATGTCATTTTTTTGCACGTAATTGTGGCGGCTTGTGCACAATTATTCACCCTACAATTTGGCCCACGTTCCACTAAACACATGCACAATAAGTTTCACTAAATTGCCCTTCGTACGAATTTTAGTACACATGCGCACTGAGTGGGCTCAACTCAACGTGTGCGAACGTGTGCGATTCACGTGAAAACCATGCCAATTTTTGCGCACAATTGTGGTAACTTGTGCACAATTGTGCACCCTACTATTTACCCCATATTCCCCCCATACACATGCGTAAGAAGTGCTACCAACTTGCCCTCTGTACAAAGTTTAGCGCACATGCGCTCAACTCAACACGTGATTCGCTTGAAAACTGTGTAATATTTTTGGGCTCAATTGAGGCAGCTTGTGCACAATTGTGCACCTTACTATTTCCCCATGTTACCCCAAACACATGTGCAAGAAGTTCAACGAAATTACCCTTCGTACGAAGTTCAGAGCACATGCGCACCTTGCACATTCAACGCAACGTGTGCGATTCTCGCGAAAACCATGACATTTGTGCCAAAGATGCCACAATTGCACGCAAAAAAATGGCACGATTTTCGCGTAAATCGCACAAGTTGAGTCGAGCACACATGGCTCGCATGTGCACTAAACTTCGTAAGGAGGGAATTTTGGTGGCCCTTCTTGCGCACGTGTTTGGGGAAACGTCGGACAAATAGTAGGGTGCACAATTGTGCACGAGCCGCCACAATTGTGGGCAAATAAACGGCACGGTTTTTGCATGTATCGCACGCGTTGAGTTGAGAGTGCGTGGCATTTGCACTAAACTTCGTACGGAGGGTAATTTGGTGGAACTTTTTGCGCACGTGTTTTGGGGAACGTGGGGTAATGGTAGGGACCACAATTGTACAAGGGCTGCCACAATTACGGGCAAAAAAATGGCACGGGTTTCACACAAATCGCACGTGTTAAGTTGAGCACGCGCGATAGGCATGTGCACTAAACTTTGTATGGAGGGAAATTGGTGACAGTTCTTGCGTACGTGTTTGGGGGAACGTGGGGCAAATAGTATGTTACACAATTATACAGAAGCTTCCACAATTGCTCACAAAACAATGGAACAGTTTCGCGCGAATCTGATGTGTTGAGGTTAGCGCGCGTGGTGCGCTTGTACACTTAACTTGGCACGGAGCGCAATTTGGTGGCACTTCTTGCGCACGGGTTTGAAAGAACGTGGGGTAAATAGTAGGATGCACTATTTGTGCACAAGCTACCAAAATTGCGCGTAAAAAAACGGCCCAGGTTTTGCGCGAATCGCACACATTGAGTTGAGCACGTGCAGTGCGCATAATCACTAAACTTCGTACGAAGAGAAATTTGGTTGCCCTTATTACGCACGTGTTTGGGAAAAGGTCGGGAAAATAGTAGGGTGCACAATTGTGCAGAAGCTGCCACAATTACAAGCAAAAAAATGGCACGATTTTCACGCTTTGAGTTGAGGGCGAGTGGTGCGCATGTGCTGTAAACTCTGTATGGAAGGTAAAGTGGTGGTACTTCTTGTGCACGTGTTTTGGGGAACGTGGGGAAAATAGTAGGGTGCAAAATTGTGCACAAGCCACCTCAATTATGTGCAAAAAACTGCACAGGTTTCGCACTAATCGCGCACATTGAATTGAGCACGCATGATGTGCATGTCCACTAAACTTCATACAAAAGGAAATTTGGTGGCACTTCTTGTTCACATGTTTGGGGGAGCGCGGGGCAGATAGTACAGTGCACAATTGTGTAGAGGTTGTCACACTTGCTCGTAAAAAAATGGCACGGATTTCATGTGAATCACACGCGTTAAGTTGAGCATGCACGGTGTGCATGTGCACTAAACTTCGTACAGAAGGAAATTTGGTGGCTTTTCTTGCGCACGTGTTTGGGGGAAAGTGGGGCAAATAGTAAGGTGCACAATTGTGCACAAGCTGCCACAATTGCGTGCCGAAAAACGGCCTGATTTATCGCGTGAATCGCATGCCTTGAGTTGAGCGCGTGCGGTACGCATATGCACTAAACTTTGTACTGAGGGAGATTTGCTTCCACGTCTTGCGCACGTGCCTCGGGGAACGTGGGGCAAATAGTAGGGTACACCATTTTTGACAAGCCACCACAATTGCGCACAAAAAAAAATGGCAAGCTTTCGTGTGAATTACACGTGTTGAGTTAAGCACGTGTTGTGCACATGTGCACTAAACTTTATACGGAAGGAAATTTGGTGGCTCTTCTTATGCACATGTTTGGGGGAACTTGGGGCAAATAGTAGGGTGTACAATTGTGCACAAGCTACCGCAATTGCGGGCAAGAAAACAACATAGTTTTTATGCGAATCTCACGCATTGAGTTGAGCGTGCGTGGTGTGCATGTGCACTAAACTTCGTACGAAGGGCAATTTGGTGGCACTTATTGCACACGTTTTTGGGGGAATGTGGGGCACAATTGTACACAAGCAGCCACAATTGCGTGCCAAAAAAATGGTATGGTTTCTTGTGAATCACATGTGTTCAGTTGAGAGGCGTGGTGCGAATGTGCACTAAACTTTGTACGGAGGGAAATTTGGTGGCACTTCTTGCACACATTTTTGGGGGAATGTGGGGCAAACAGTTGGGTGCACAATTGTGCACAAGCCGCCACAATTGCGTGCAAAAAAACAACACGGTTTTATCGTGAATCGCACGTGTGGAGTTGAGCGAGCACGGTGCGCATGTACGAAAACACTAAATTTCTTATGAAGGGAAATTTGGTGGCGCTTCTTATGCACGTGTTTGGGGGAACATGTGGCAAATAGTAGGGAAGACAATTGTTCACAAGTTGCATCAATTACGCCAAAAAAAACGACACTGTTTTCACGCGAATCACACATGCTGAGTTGAGCACATGTGTAGTACATACGGATGGAAATTTGGTGGAACTTCTTATGCACGTGTTCGGGGGAACATGTGGAAAATAGTAGGCTGCACAATTGTGCACAAGCTACCACAATTGCATGCTAAAAAACAAAAACAATTTTCGCTCGTATCGCACGCATTGAGTTGGGCGTGCGCGGTGCACATGTGGACTAAACTTCACATGGAGGGAAATTTGATGACACTTATTACGCACATTTTTGAAGGAACTTGGGGCAAATAGTAGCGTGCACAATTTCGTGCAGCCTACTACTTGCGTGCAATTTAGTGCAATGTGAAAACCATGCCATTTTTTTAGTGCAATTGTGGGGGCTTGCGCCCAATCGTGGACCGTACTATTTGCCCCACGTTCCCTCAAACATGTGCACAAGAAGTGCCACAAAATTGCCTTATGTACGAAGTTTAGTGTACATGCACTTCGCGTGTGATTAACGCAATACATGCAATTTGCACAAAAATCGTGCAGTTTTTTTGCACTCAATTGTGGCATCTTGCGCACAATTGTGCACCCTACTATTTGCCCTACGTTACCCCAAACATGTGCCCAAGAAGTACCACCAAATTTCCCTCCGTACAAACTTTTTTGCACATGCGTGCACGCGCTCAATGGAACACCTACGATACCCTAAAAAATCGTGCCATTTTATAACATGCTATTGTCGTAGCTTGTGCAAAATTGTGCACCCTACTAATTACCCCACGTTCCGCCAATCATGTGCGTAAGAAGTGCCACAAAATTTCCCTCCATACAAAGTTTAGTGCACATGGGCAAAACGTGCGCTCAACTCAACAAGTGCGATTTGCGTGAAAAGAGTGTCACTTTTGTTTTGCGCAAACACATGCGCAAGTAGTTCCACCAAATTGCCCTCCGTACGAAGTTTAATGCACATCCGCACCACGTGTGCTCACTCAATGTGTGCGATTCGCACGAAAACCTTGCAAATGTGGTAGCTTGTGCACAATTGTGCATCCTACTATTTACCCCACATTCCACCATACACGTGTGGTAGAAGTGTTACCAAATTTCCCTCCATTTGGAGTTTAGTGCACCAGCGCATCGCACGCGCTCAAGTCAACATGTGTGATTCGTACCAAAATCATGCCTTTTTTCTAGCGCAAGTACGGCAGCTTGTGTACAATTGTGCACCCTACTATTTGCCCACGTTCCCCCAAACACTGCATAAGAAGTACCACCAAATTGCAATCCGTAATAAGTTTTGTGCATATGCGCACCGTGTACGCTCAACTCCACGCGTGCAATTCATGAGAAACTCGTGCCATTTGTTTACGTGCAATTGTGGCGGCTTGTGCGCAATTGTGTACCCAACTATTTGCCCCACGTTCCCCCAAACATGTGCGCAATAAGTTGAACCAAATTGCCCTTCGTACAAAGTTTAGTGCACATGCGCACTTGAGGTGCTCAACTCAACGTGTACAACTTGCACGAAAACCGTGCTGCTTTTTTACGCACAATTGTGACGGTTTATACCCAATTGTGTACCCTAATATTTGCCCCACGTTCCCCCAAACACGTGTGCAACAAGTGCCAGTAAATTTCCCTCGGAACGAATTTTGGTGAGCATGCGCAGCACGCGAGCTCAACTCAACGCATGTGATTCGCAGTAAAAATGTGTCATTTTTTTTAGCCCAATTGTGGCGTCTTGTATACAATTGTGTGTCCTACTATTTACCCCACGTTCCCTAAACATGTGCACAAGGTGTGCCACCAAATTCCCCCCATACGAAGTTTTGTGCACATGCACACTGCATGCGAAAACCGTGCCAGTTTTTTCCACACATTTGTGGTGGCTTGTGCAGAATTGGGCGCCCTACTATTTTCCCCGCAACGCCCCTAACACGTGAACAAGAAATGCCACCAAATTTCCTCCGTATGAAGTTTAGCGCACATGTGATTCACACCAAAAATATGCCGTTTATTTACACGCAATTGTGGCAGCTTGTGCACAATTATGCACTCTACTATTTGCCCTATGTTTCCCCAAACACGTGTGCAAGAAGTGCCACCAAATTTCCCTTCGTACGAAGTTTAGTGCACATATGCACCGCGGTTGCTCAACTCAACGTATGCGATTTGGGCATAATTATGGCGGCTTGTGAACGATTGTGCACCTTACTATTTGCCCCACGTTTCCCAAAACATGTGCACAAGAATCACCATAATACCCTCTGTACGAAGTTTAGTGCACATGCACGTATGCTCAACTCAACGATTTGAGCGAAATCCACGTCATTTTTTTGCACGCATTTGTGGCGGCTTGTGCACAGCACCCAACTATTTGCCCGACGTTTCCCCAAATACATGTGCAAGAAGGGCTACCAAATTGCCCTCGGTACGAAGTTTAGTGCACGTGTACCATGTTCCCTCCACACAATGCATTTGATTCGTGCAAAAACCATGCTATTTCTTTGCGCGTAATTATGGCGGCTTGTGCACAATTTTGCACCATAAAATTTGCCCCACTTTCCCCCAAAAACGTGCTTCAGAAGTCCCACAAATTTTCCCTTTGTATGAAGTTCAATGCACATGCGCACCGCACGTGCTGAACTCAATGCGTGCGATTCATGCAAAAACCATGACATTTTTTTTCGTGCAATTGTGGCAGCTTGTGCACAATTGTGCACCCTACTATTTGCCCCACATTTCTTCAAACACGTGGGCAAGAAGTGCCGCCGAATTTGCCCTCCTTGCGAAGTTAAGTCTTCATGTGCACTACACGTGGAATTCGCACTTAAACCATGCCATTTTTTAACTCCCAATTATGGTGGCGTCTTCACAATTGTGCAGGCTACTATTTGCCCCACGTTCCCCCAAATATGTGTGCAAGAAGTGACAAAATTTCCCTTCATTCAAAGTTTAGAGCACATGCGCACAGTGCGTGCACAACTCAACGGGTGCGATTCACGCGAAACCCTTGCCATTTTTTGCATAAAATTGTGGCAGCTTGTATACAATTGTGCACCCTACTATTTGCCCCACGTTCCCAAAAACATGTGTGCAAGAAGTGGGACCAAATTACCCTCCGTACAAAGTTTATCGCACATACGCATTGCACACGCTCAACTCAACACGTGCGATACGCGCAAAAGCCGTGCTTTTGTTTTGTGTGCAATTGTGGCAGCTTGGGCACAAATGTGCACCTTACTATTTGCCCGACCTTTCCCCCAAACACGTGCGCAATAAGGGCCACCAAATTGCCCTCCATATGAAGTTTAGTACACATGCATACCACGCGCTCTCCACACAATACGTGAGATTTCGGCAAAAATCGTGCCATTTGTTTGCAGGTGATTGTGGCAGCTTGTGCACAATTGTGGACCCTACTATTTGCCCCACATTCCCTCAAACACGTACTCAAAAACAACCACCAATTTGCCAGCCGTACGAAGTTTAGTCCATTGCGATTTGCGCAAGAACCATGCCTTTTTTTTTCGTGCAATTGTGGCGGCTTGTGCACAATGGTGCACCCTACTATTTTCCCCACGTTCCTTCAAACACGTGTGCAAGAAGTGCCACCTAATTTCCCTCCATGCAAGTTAAGTGTACATGTGCACTGAACTCAACACGTACGAACTGCGCAAAAACCGTGCCACTTTTTTTTGCGCAATTGTGGCAGCCTCTGCACAATTGTGCTATGCCCCACGTTCACCCAAACACATGCACAAGAAGTGCCACCAAATTTTCCTCCGTATGAGGTTTAGTGCACATGCGCACCGCGTGTGCTAAACTCAAAGCGTGCGATTCGAGTGAAACCTGTGTCGTTTTCTTGCCCATAATTATGTCGACATGTGCACAATTGTGCACTATTTACCCCACACTCCCCAAAACACGTGTACAAGAAGTGCCACCATATTACCCTTCATACAATGTTTAGTGCACATGTACGTCGCGCATGCTGAACTCAACGTGTGCGATATGCACGAAATCCATGCCGTTTTTTTGTGTACAATTGTAGCAGCTTGTGCAAGATTGTGCGCCCTATAATTTTCCCCACGCTCTCCTAAATACGTGCGCAACAAGGGCCACCAAATTTCCCTCTGTACGAAGTTTAGTGTACATGCTCACCTTGTGCTCTCCACATAATACTTGTGATTTGTGCAAAAACCTTGTTGTTTTTTTGCCTGCTATTGTGGCTGCTAGTGTACAATTGTACACCCCACTATTTTTTGCCCCACGTTACCCCAAACACATGCTTAAGAAGTGCCACAAAATTTCACTCCGTATGAGGTTTAGTGGACGTGCACACTACGCGCGCTCGATTAAAGCGTGCGATTCACACAAAAACTGTGTCGTTTGTTTGCATGCAATTGTGGCATCCTGTGCACAATTGTGCACCCTACTATTTGATCCACGTTCCCCCAAAAGCCTCGTATATGATCCTAAGAAATCGGTGTACCAGCTCCACTAGTCCAAGTTGGAACAAGCTTGACTAAGAGGGACAATTCCATAAGGGTCATGGTCAACAAATTACCAAAATAACCCTGGCAACTAGGAAACTAGTCGGACCAGCTTTGGTGCCACTGACAATGCCGTCGGGAACTGAAACTTCCAAACTGACCTGGATCCGACTCGAATAGATGCCGACCCCACGAGCAATGAAATTATCAGCCTAAATTCGATAATCAACCTCCCTAATAGGATTTTGGTGACACCTATTTGAGGCAGCTATTCAGTACACATATGCTCATCATCGCATGATATTAAACTACTCAGCCATGTCCATTATTGTATGACATTAAAATGATCATTCGACCCCTCGTTTGCATGAGCTTAAACTTCGCAACCACCCTCGTTTGGTGCCACCGCAATTGCTAATGTTACCAAATATCTGACACTCCGCCCACAGTATTGTACTCGAGCAACAAAAAGATGAAGCATTTAATTTGATTGACCATCATTAATGCTAATTAATGTGGATCTGGAGCTGGTCCAAATGGTGTCAAAGGCAGTCCAAATGGTGGCGGAATTTGGATGCCGAGATTGCCCCAAAAAATGATCTAATGGTGGCCTTGAATCTGCTTGCGTATAAATAAGGCATTCCACTCTCATTTCAGGGGGAATTTTTATATCAAGCACGAAAGGCCTACCGAACCTAACCTGCATCAAACCTGAACCCTATCTAATCCTTGAGAGTAGAACTTTTAACCCTCAAAACTGCACTTTAATTCAATGGTGACCTGGATATTCAGACCTTCTGGGTCCTCGTCTAAACCCCAAAGACCAGGATTAATAGTGCAATTTCTTATTCTGAATCAGGGCCAACTCTAGGCACCAAGCCTGGGGGTCTGGCTTAAGGTTCCTCATCTTTCTCCTTCTTTAATTCCATCCATGTTTCCCATATTTTTCTGCTTTCCATTAATGTGCGTTTATTGTTTTCTTTAATCTCTCTCTCTCTCTCTCTCATTCTCTCTCTCTCATTAAAGCTCTCCATTAAAGCTCAAATTTCTTCTCTCGTCCCCTTTATTTCAACTCTTAGTATTCATAGGGCTTATTTAGATTCATTTTAAATGTTTTAGTTTCATCTTAAATATTTTCGTTGTTATGAGCATGATTTAATGCTTTCCTAGTTTAGTTTTATTCGTTTTAGTTTGTTTATTGTTTTTCTTTTTCTTTTTTGTTTCTAAAAGATCTTCATTAAATCCCTTTCTCTCTTCATTAAATATCTTCCAAAATATCTCTTCAACTCGAAGGCTAAGGTGTACAGGAAGTTGGATTTGCCGGTAATCTGAGTAGGATACGGCCTTGTGGGATGATTCTCACTCGGAAGGTAATTTGATAGGACCCTTTTCTCTATCAACTCTTTGACCTGTTTGCACTTGAGACCAAGGCGGGGAATTGAGTTTCCTACCCGTGTTTTCAAGTATAAATACATTTTGTTATCATTCGTCGTTAGCCAAGGTATATGAATTGACCAACGACCAAAACTCTTAAGACATATAATCTCCTTTATATGATGAGTCCTAGGCTCACCATGCTCCACTGTCGTACCAAGAGCATGCCTCATAAATACTTTCTAAGAACCATATCCATTGGCATTGTATAGTGACTCATTGCCTACCTAGATGAATAGGCTTGATGTCCGTTCAACACCCATCTTCTTCATTACACCCTTGCGTTTATTTGCAAATTTCTCTAAGTATATCTAGTCTTGTATTATGACTAAAAATACACCCAACACTACCCTTTGTCTGGTTGCATATTGAAAGAATACCCATTCATACCTGGACTAAAGAGCTTTTTGTTATCTTAGCATAAAAATGTGGTAAATTGGTAGAGGTGCACTGGTTTACATTAGGTGGTTCAGCATTGGGGAATCTGAGGATCAAAGTTCAAGTGGTTCCTGCTAAGAAGATTTCTAATACTCTAATCCTCAAAGTGTTGTGAGATTATTTTAGAATTTCTATTAAACAAGAAGAGGTGCCAACTATTGTCAAGCCTTCGGCTTCAAATTCCCTTGATTTTGTTTCACATGTAGCATAGTAGTAAAGGTAAGAAACTAGTATACATCGTTCAACAAGCTCATCCAGAGCAATATTAGACCTTGGATTCTAAAAAGAGAAAGCGTATCCTTTGTTGGGATCAGAGTTGCCCAAGGTAGTAAGCCAAGGCACTATGTGACCCCTTGTGTGTGATTGGTACGTCTGTAGGGACGAGGGCCAAAGCCTCATCTTATACCATCACCTTGCACGCACACATGATAGCCGTATGTGAAGAAAATCACCATTGAGGGTGATATATGTTCATGTGCAAGAGATAACCCCCACATACACCATAGAATTGTGTGTGCATAGGTCTTAGTGGCCTTCGACTTGTCTCTAGGAGTGAACCTGTAATCCATAAACTAGAATTATATCCCCTCACCTATTGGCTGCCTTTGATAGCCCAATCGTAAACCCTTATGATAAACTGTGCGTCATGGGAATTGCTGAATCAATTTGAAAAAGTGGGTGTGGATTATAGTCCATAGTAGAAGATGAAGCACTTCAGTAATTTTAATATTCCTTAAAATAGGTTGGATCCAAATCACATCAAAGTAATTTATAATTAATTAATTTGACCTTAACTTATTTTTACTAAAATGAATTTTTAGAAATTGTTGGGTATTTTATTTTCTTAACATAGATTTGTAAATAGGCAATAACTAAATTTTCAGTATCTAATAAATCAGAGAGAAAAATCAAATAGAAATCATTTTCTAAAAATTATTTTATTTGTTTTAAAATTAATATTACACATGAGGGCCCATTATATTCTATGGGTCCCACTTGATTATTTGCATGTGGGTGGTGCGTGGGGCCCACTTGGGGCCCCATGAGAGGTATGCCCTACACACACTGATATTCCTTCCTATTTTGTGGCACACCTAAATCAGCCACTCAATCAATTTGATTTGAAAAGGGTAGTTTGTGCAATGAAGATATTTGTTTGTTTTTTTTCTTCAAAAAAGCATGTGTAAGAGATTTATGGAAAAGAAAGGAAAGAATAATATATGTTTTATATTATTTATATTTGTCGGGATTAGGTTAAAAAAAGCTGGAGGATAAGGTTCTAACACTTTTTTTTTAATTATAATGACTAATCTAAAGATTGTAAGGCTAAGATCACGCACTCCAGGTCTCCTATGAGCAATGGTTTGAATCTATTTTCCATAAGGATAGCTAACTCTGAGTCTATAAATAGTCTCTATTGAGGGTCCCACATCTCTACATCTTTACCTAGCTCTCTCTCTCCCTCGCAAGGTAGCACGCCACCCTCTCTCTCTCTGACCCTCTTTCTAAACCTCTCTAAGAGTTAGAAATATTTTGTAAGAAAAAAGGAAGAGGAGGCATGCCCCAGTTCTTGAGCTTTGAGTAAGCCCCATGCAATAGCCTAGGCCTGGTTTTGTTCCACTTTGCTTTGTATGAGTGAAGGGTTTCTTTCCTAGGCTTCCCAAACTTATAAGTCTAAGAACTTGATCTCGTGCGCCATTAGAGGAGGAACCCGGAATGGGGTGTATCATGTCTAGTTGAGGTAATATTCTTGTAATTTATTTGTATGTTATGCAATATGTGTTTCTTGATCCCTACTTAGTCTTATGCAATTTTGGTTGTTGAAATAAGAGAGTTGTATGAAGTGTTAACAAGAGAGAATCCATTTTGTGATTCATCTTTACTTATTTTGAGTTTATTTTATTGTATCTTGACCTTTGTAAGTGGTCTAGCTGGCAGAAAAGAAAAAAATTAAAAACCACATATGACGTGCTAGATCACCCTATCCAACTTTTAGTAGTTACAAAAAATAGTAAAAAGAAAAAAAGTCATATCCCTCCAACCTGGCATTATATGAGCTGTTTCGCCAAACATTAGGCATAGGGTCTTCCACTATAATCTATTAGCTGATCGACAAAAACGGCCAAATTTGAGCGCAATGACGAGGTGTAGAATGGTTTTGTATTTTTTACTTGAAATAGAAAATCAAAACTCAAAATGAGTGAAACTTGGCAACTCATGGACAGTTGTCATTCAAATTTGTTATAACATGATCGTCGTTGATTTCCTCCAAGATTCTACGAAAGAATTTGGGCCGAAATTTCAAAAAAGGTATGATTTGATGGGTTTTTGTGGTGGATGAAGAATGAAACCTCTACAAAGGCAAATCATTGAAAATTCTAAAATTTAGGCATCCTTTTTGGACCTTTTCAGTTCTAGCTTGAATTGTTTTTGATAATCCACCATCTTTTGAGCCATACTTTGATTTTCTATCTACCAACTTTTAATATTCCACTCATGTTTTTCCATGCATGTAAAAGCCAACTTTAACTTCATTTTAAGACTGGAAAATTTAAGCTCTAATCTAAAGAGAGAAACCCTTACTAGAGAGAGAAAACTTGAACTTCCTCAAATGCCCATGCCTCAATTCCATAATCCCTAAATTATCATCAACTTTATCAAAATCCTAAAATACCCTTAAAAATTAGAAAATTCCCAAAAACTTTTAAATAATCCCAATAAATCCATAAACCCTAGGGCATCAAAATTACCAAAATTACCCTTAGAAAACAGCAAAAACATCAGGCACCCAAAGGGAGAATGAAAGTAGGAATCGGTTCGGCTCTGCCACTCTACAGATCGCCTATGTTCTAGTTGAATACTTGACTGGATCTACCGCTAAACTCTTATGGTTCAGTTTTGTAGTCAGTATCAAAGCCATGATTTCGACTCAGTTGGATCGAATCCTCCACTTTCTAGATCGCCTAGGTTCTACTGTC
The DNA here is from genome assembly GCF_054954075.1 of Amborella trichopoda. Lineage (NCBI taxonomy): Eukaryota > Viridiplantae > Streptophyta > Magnoliopsida > Amborellales > Amborellaceae > Amborella > Amborella trichopoda. Next base: position 26,458,204 of record NC_142344.1, read on the forward strand.
AAGTCACAATTTCCTTTTCGCTTAAAATTGAGCAAGGCAGGGCTAAATTCCCTGCGAGGAAGAAGTATCGAATACTTGACTAGATCTCCCAGTAGACCATGAACGGCGGGTGAACCTCCCCGGTAGCCATATAAGTCGGGTGGTCTAAGAGGGTCGGCTAGATCAACCCAAGGAATTCATGAACCCACATTTATATGAGTGTGCTTTGCGCCCCCTGTATTAATTGATCAGGTTTTCGCTTCTTACGTGTGCAAGTCTCTGGTTGTTGCCTTTCCTTTGGAGTCAATAAATAACACAAGTGAACACACCACATGCACAATTTTAGGAGCATGCCGAGAGACGCGAACAACTCCATCACCGATGGTGGATTAACATGAATGGCCATCCTAGAGCCTGAATGAGTCGACCTCTCAAGGGCCATGCACCTATCGCATGGGGAAGTGTCTTAGATGGAGTCCAAGGAGGCCGCCTTATCTGCTACCTGCAAAGATGGCAAGCCCTTCTACTAAACCAATGGACTAAGCAATGACTGACCATTCAAAAATCGGGCGGCTGTTGGGGGAAGCCAATGGCCTTCCTTCTCCATACTTGCCGGTAGGATGTCATTTTTGGCCTTTGACTACCTTGTGATACATTCCGGTTCTTCTCTATACCCAGGTATTTGGATTTTGTAACTCAACTGGCCTAGCTCGTTAAGCCTAGTCTGAGTCTCGACAGTAATATTTGCCAATCTCGATCCCTCTGGATCATACTTCTACTGAAGTTTATTGTTCCACTACAATAATTTTGGTTACATGCTCTCTCGTAAGGCCTTTAAATGGCAATAAAAACCCAACAATCTCATATATTTAGGTAAATTCTTACCAAGATTCGCCCTTTTAATTGGCTTTTGATTGTGGATTGCCATATATGGATGAGTTCTTACTGAAGTCTCCCTGTAAAATTTTGGCTTGAATTACTATATGGATAGTGAGATATCACTCCAAGAGGTTGTTCGCAAAATTGTCTGATCTAACCGCTAACCATCCTGTTAGATTGGTGGCCGATTCTGGTTTTGGGCGGTTAGGGTGGTGATCAACCAGTATTTTTAAAAAATAAAATAAAAAAATGTATATAAATTCTCAAAAATAAGGAATTTGATTTGTAATTTATTTTAAATATTATTTACATTATGGTAAAGATTAAAAATTATTTTGGTCATTAATACACACTTTTATATTTTCCCATCTTTATAGAAAATTTTAAAAATGGGTTAAAATCCTTTTTTTTCATTAATTTTTAATTTCATTTGAATGTGTTTTGTTTTAATCATTCTTTGTATGTTTTTCATATTTTAGAAGTTTTATTTTATTTTATTTTATTTTATTAACTCTTTTTTTACCGCCCTGGACTTGTCCGGTTAGAGCAGTTGAATCAGACAGTTTACCGGTTAGGCCAGTTAAACCGCTTCTAAGCCCATGTCTGGTTAAACATTCCTGTTCAATTTTGCAAACACTGGGTAGTGGTCATGGGGACTAATACACATCAGTTGCTATGAAACTCCAAACTTTTTGCTCGATTCAACTTCAATCCAAATTAAGAAACCCACCGATCCATACATGGATGGAAAGCCCATGAAGCAAGGATCAACATACTAAAAATTAGGGTCGTTTGGCTATAGGAATCGAGAGATATGACACCTAAAGTTTTGCCAAAACTTTCGCCGGTTGCTATAATTCTCATGAAGATGATGAACTATAGACGTAAAGTAGAATGTTTTCTTTTCTTTGTGATCCCCCTATGGTTCACTAAAGATGATGCCAAAAAAGGGTACTTCTGAATATCAAATTTGGTTGAAATTTTAATTAAAGGCTTTTCTCATCATCACCTTCCTCCAATAAGAATAAGAATTTGCAGCTTATGTGCCACTTATTACTTGGGTTTGTTTTGTGAACTTGGACCGATTTAGGTAGAATTTGCTTGCGGTTCGAGGCATTCAAGAAGCTATATCACTCTCATTTGATATCTAATTGGGATCAAATTTGGACTTTAGCGTTGTTATGTTAATACCTTTAATCTATATAGTTCTTGGGCCATTTAGAATTTTATATCTTCTTGAGTTTTGTAAATTAGCCTTGGATCATTGTCATGAGACAGACGGTTAAGCTTTGTCGGACCATCTTTTTATTATCCTTTGTTAGATCGGTCTGATTTTTGGATAATGATCTCATGGAACCCTAGGTTGAGGTTTAAAACCTTTTGATTGCTAGTTCAACCCACTTTGACATGAAATTATCCGTACTCTATCTCTCCATGTTAGATAGATGTTGTGCAATGAATAGTTGAGCTTCATCAAGCCATATCTTGGTTATCCAAAATCAGATTCTCTTGATTTTTACAGGGTAGCCTTAAGGTGCCATGGATTGAGAATTCAACAATCAAATTATGACTTCACTATCTTTTGACCCAAGTTTGAGTCGTCCACATTCTAGAGCATCTAATTGGTGATTTAGGAATGATTAGGCTTGGATCTTTCGCGGTTGTGGTAGAGAGCCTCATTTCATTATACTAAGGGGATTTTTTACCTTTTGATTTATTATAAGACTGCTTTTTACCCACTTAGCCATTTTTAGTGGTTCCCTTGATGTTCCGACATTTGTCATGCTGGAATTTATTTGGCTAGATATCGTCACTCCTTGAGTCTAGTGACATTTTATTTGAGACCAAAATACCCCCAAACAGCTTCCCCCCCCCCTTACCCCCAATGTCGTGCGATCGGCCCAACCTTGTAGAGTAGGACATTCTGCCTCAATTTGGGGGGGAAGACAATATTATCTATGGGAGAACTGAACCTTTCAAGTGCGTCAAGTACTTCATTAACTTTTCTGTCATGCTCACACCTATGAGTGTCCAAGTGTCTAGATGACTTGCTCCTAGACTACTAGTCATTCCTGGCCTCCAAATATAAGAAATAGAGAGGAAAAAAAAATGTCAGGTGTCTAATGACTTGCTCCCGACTGTTGATAATTTAGGGGAAATAGGCTGAGGATCAAAGGACTTATCCCTAGCCATTGAAAATTTCAACCATGCTGAGTGTCTTGATAACTTGCTCCCAAATGCATGCAAGAAATTTTCATGCCAATTGCCTTTATGACTTGCTCCCAGTCATTTAAAAGATTTTGTCATATAATGAGTGTCTTCATGACTTGCTCCCCGCAACCAATAATTGTGACCCTGCTCAGTGTCTTGGTGAATTGCACCCTGAAACAATCGAGGAATTTTGATGAAGAGCATCTTTGTGACTTTCTCCCAGTCATCTGAGAAATTTGGTGGCGTTGAATGTCTTCATGACTTGCTCCCAGCCACCAATTGTGACATGCTGAATTTCTTGATGACTTGCTCTAAGACGTAGTCAAGGAATTTTGATGTCGAGTATCTTTGTGACTTGCTCCTGGTCATCTGAGAAATTTTTTTGGTGCTGAGTGTCTTCAAGCCTTTCTCCCAACCACTAGTTGTGACCATGCTGAGCGTCTTGATGACTTGCTGCCAAAGACAATCGAAGAATTTTGATGCCGAGGGTCTTTGTGACTTGCTCCCAATTTATTTGAGGAATTTGTGTCGTATTGAGATTCTTCACATCTTGCTCCCAACCACAAGGAATTTTGACCATGTTGAGTGTCTTGATGACTTGCTCCCTAACACGGTCAAGAAATTTCGATGCCGAGTGCCATTGTGACTTTCTCCCGGTCATCTGAACAGATTGTGAGTATCCAATGACTTGCTCTCGGATCCTTGCTTTAGGGCAGTGTTGAGTGTCTTGGACTTTCTTCCGATCATTGAAACATATTCCTAGTGTCCCAAGACTTACTCCTGGATCCTTGCTTTGGGGTAGTGTCGAGTGTTATTGACTTTTCCCAATTACTAAAACAGATTTCGAGTGTCCTACAACTTGCTCCCAGATCTTTGTACTTTGACTTGCTCCTGACTGCCGAAAAGATTCCGAGTGTCCTATGACTTGCTACACGATCCTTGCCTTGAAAAGGCATCAACTATCTTTTACTTGCTCTCGATTGCCAAAATTTGATGAATATTAGGTGTCTTGCGACTTGCCCATGGATCCTTGCTTTGAAGCGACATTGAGTGTCATTGACTTGCCTTAGATTGCCGAAATTTGATAAATATCGGCTCCCAGATCATCAACTTTTTAGAGGTTGTTGATTGCATCAGGGGCAGTTTTGATATTTTTGAAGAACTTCCCAGGGAGTCGTCCATCCTTGGATTTCTCTTGTGCTAGCATGCTTAACAATCGAGTTCTTCTGAAATTTCTTGAGAACTTCCCCGGAAGTCACCCATGCTAGGGCCGATCTTGTTCAGAGCTTTTTCCATCTCCAATATATGCGGATGACACCTTACTCTTCATTCAAGCAACTAAAGAACAAGTCTAGAATATCCAGCTCTTCCTTACATGCAATGAATTGGTCGCTGGAGCCATGGTTATCATGAACAAGACAAGGCTCTCTTAGGGCTCTTTTAGGTAGTAGTTGTTCTGAGAGTGAAGCATGGGCTGATTGGTTGGAGTGTGGGGTTGACTCACTACCTACTAACTGCTTACGTATTCCATTGTCTGATGGTAGATTGCCTCGAGCAGAGTCGGACCCTATAGTGCAAATATTTCAACACAAGCTTGATGGGTTGAAGACCAGATACCTCTCTTTTGGTGGATCTATCGCTCTCACCAAGGCTACACTTTCCAATCTCCTAATCTATTATCTATCCTTATTTAAAGCCCCGGTCTGTGTACTAAAAAGATTAGAAGCTATGATGAGAAATTTCCTCTAGAATGGCTCTCAAAACCAAAAGAAATTCCACCTGGTCAAGTGGAGCGTAGCGTGCTTGCCAAAAGAGATGGTTGATTGGGCTTTTACAAATTGAGATAAATAGATGGGGCCCTCCTTGCCAAGTTGTGGTGGAGACTTACTAATCATAATGGCTTTGGGGGGGAGATTATCCTTCATAAATATGGAAGAGACCAGAGTAGATTCATTACTAAACAACTCCCCAAAAATGCCTCGACCTCAATAGTGTGGAAAGATATTGTTGAATCAATGAGAACCCTCTTCAGAGTATTGGTTGGGGATGGGAGTAGGACTAAGTTATGGTCCACTAAGTAGATTGGAAATAACCTGTTCAAGACTCAATTTCCAAAAATTTATCAGAGGTCCAAGCAGAAGAATGATATAGTTAGATCTATGGTGAGGTGGTTTGGGATGTTAAATTGGATGTCAGATGCGTATATTAGGTAAGTATGACTAGTTAATGGCTATGTTATAGCGGTTTCGGACCTTGAACCAAGTGGTACATTCTCAGTTAGATCTTTTTACTCAGAAATCTAGAGGGATCAATTTGTCTAAGATAATTGAGCATTACACAAATATTGGAGTTGCAAGGTTCCACACAGCGTGAGAGGCTTTTTGTGACTTCTAGGTCAAAATAGGACGTTAGCCATTGATCAACTTAAGACAAGAGGAAAGATTCTTATTACTGTGCAAAAGTGAAGAAGAGACTAATGATCATAACTTTATACACTGCCCATTTGCAAGAGAGCTCTAGGGCTAGGTCCATAGAAAGTCCCATTGATACGAGGTCCAACCCCAAGATGTTGGAAACCTGTTGGAGCAAGGGCGGTCCCCACTATTTACTGGCCATGGTTGAGTCCTATGGAGGATCCTTGGGGGAATTTATGGAAGGAAAGGATTAGAGTTTTTTAAGGCAAATCTAGTGAAGTGGCCTAGATACGTACATTTATAGCGTCGTCCTTCACTTTGTGGGCATAGACACATCCCGCTTTTAAAGATATACCCAAGGAATTCCTTGTGTACAAACTGAAATAGTTGTTTCCTAAAAAGCACAGAATTATAAGATCACCAAATTGGTAGCCGCCACTAGAATCTTGGGTCAAACTTTACTTTGACGGCAGTGTTAAAGATGGCGAACGGATAGTGGGATATGGAGGCTTGTTGGGAGACCCTAATGGGGCTATTATTTAGACCTATCAGGGTCGGTTGCACCGGATTAATGAAGCCTACAATTTTGGCATTATTAAATTGGATCAAACTTATAATGAGTCCTTTGTGGAAGGAGACTTGTACGCTATGGCTATAGAGTGCTATTATGGATGAGACCTTACATGGTTCATGTCTATGGGGAACATGCTAAAAAGCATGCTGAAATTAGGTCACCACCTTCATGATCCATGGACTTTGTCGAGGTTATAGTCACTTCTACCCCTCGTTCTTTCTTCATGTATATCTTTTTTCTTATTATTTTTTTTTTTTTCTTTTCTTTGTAATTCACTTCCATTCTCTCAATGAAATAATGTTAAAGGAAAAGTCTTTCCAACGTCTATAGGCAAAATAAACAGTGATTTCGTCTACCCTCATCATCGTCCAAAGTTCATCGCACGATCACGATTGTCCGGTAGTGTTTCATTTTTTTTTCTGCAAATCAGAATAACTTGAAATTTGGAGCGTATGTACATCTTAATAAAGCACACCTAATAAAAATATAAAAAATAATAATTTATAAAAAATATATTGACTAAAATATCCCTGAAAAGTTTTGAGGGTATTTTGATCAATTTTTTCATGTAAAATATTTTTTTTTATATTTTTAATAGATTTTTCTATTTTGATGAACACACACTCCAAATTTCAAGTCATTCCAATTTGTAGAAAAAAAATGAAAAATGAAACACTATCAGACAATCATGACCGTACGATGAACTTTGAACGATTATAGGAGTAGACAAAATCACTGTTCATTTTCGCCTATATGTGTTTTGTAGTATCTTTCATTGTTAAAAGTTCAGGAAAAAAAGAAACACATTTTCCTGGAAAAGAAGTACCCTAAATAAACGTAGGATAATAGGTAAACAGCAGCCTATAAAAAAAAAAATGCATCATCGTCATGGAATAAGACCTTTATTTCGTTTGGATTATTTCTCTTTCGCAAGAATCTCTCCCAAAGCTTTCCTCATTTATAAGTTTTCCTTGCAAACATTGTAATGAGATAAATAACTAATTTTATGAGTTTCTTTTATTTTTATTTAAAGCAATGAATAATCCAGAATTTTGACTACAAGTTTCTATTATTTAATACAAGTTATGCCTACACAGTATAGGAAATTGAAATTCTTTTGGGATTCAAATCTACCAAATAAAGTCCTCCTAAATCAGGGTTCACGCATGATGTACGAAAAAACGGACATATGGAGCCGTCTAACTGACATATGGAGCCATGTTCCACTTACCATCCAGCCATCCATTTTTTATCAAGAAAACCACTCACCGTTTGATCTTAGATCTGACGTCTCAAAATATTCTATTTTTAGTTTTTTTAATACAAATTTTTTAATATGAAATTTGATATATGCCATCTTCTCATTGGGACGCACCTATAAAAAATATTAACAATAATTTTTGGATAAAAAATAATGACCAAAATACACCTTCTAGCTTTTAAGGGTATTTTAATCATTTTATTTTATTGAAAATATTTTTTTTATATTTTTCCTTAGTACGAGTTTAATAGAAAAATAGACGTCCAAATTTTGGTGCCAAAATAGTTCATAGAAAGAACGAAAAACAGTGTAAAGACGTGACATTGTGACTGGGGCAATCTTAGCCCTCCATTTAAAAATAGAGGGTTGGATACAAGGAACATAAAACTTCCCTGGTCTAGGGAGAAAGAACATAGAAAGCTTTCCCCTAACTAAAGCTTTAAGTTCATTAGTCGTTATTAAAGTGATTATCATAAGCCTACTAATTAATAAGAATAACAGCCTATTAGCTTTTTTTATTTTTTTTGAAGATCTCATAGCTTATTAGTTTGCTATAAGACCCGTATCCCAGAAGAAACGCAATATTTTCACGCGTGTAACATTGTTAAAACCACAACAAAAGAAACATAATTTCCATAAACCAGTTTTCGAACCTGTGGTTCCGAGCCACTTCCAATTCATTAATTCATAATCCAGATTCCTAACTTCCTGGGGGCTCTTTTTGTATTCAAATATAACAGAATAAAATAATATAAAAACTCGTGAAAACCATGCATAACCAAGAGTGATTCCGAGTCAACTCAACAATTTTCAAAACACATTCATTTGGCAGAATTGTAGCAGGCAACTACTCCTCGATTCCCAAACCACCCATATTACGAAGATTAACATACCAGAGATACCTAGATGGGCCTCGAATTACCAATAAACTGCTGTAATTAGGATAGGAAAGACCAGATGGGCCTCCAATTACCAATAAACAGCTGTAATTAGGATAGGAAAGACCACTGCCACTACGTTCAAAGCAGTATGCATAGCGAGGTTCGGCTTAGTAAATATGAATTTTTGGGACCAACTAGGGTAACGATTCCCAGATTTTCAAGGAAACACTCAAAGACTGCCGAAAAATCCAAATCCCTGACACAATGTTTATGCCTTTACAGAGACATCACAGCAGCTTATACAGGAAGCAGATCTTCAACAAGACGTCTCGTCATGATAAAGCCAGACCAGAAAATTATACACAAACACGAAACACCAAATATCAACGCAAAAGTTCATTCAAGATTCCATAATAATTGAATAAACAGGACGTGAACCATCCACAGGTGTCCTGCTCACCCATAAGGCTAGGCTAGGTACATCAGTGTGCACTCACAAGGAAAGGATGCTGGCACACACCACACTCTACGGTCTCGGATCCAGAGCTTGGAACTTGGACCTAAGCAACCACAGCAGATACAGATGAGCTGCTCTACACGAAAGAGCGAAAAGTAGGAAAACGTAAGGCATTAAGGTATTTCACCTGCAAATGTACTGTACATGTGGGACAGGCAACTTCTCTCATCCTCCTAGTGGATCCATCAGAGGATAGCTTTGCATGACCTGAAAAACATGTTCCCCTCATCATTGATGTAGCCCAACTTACAGAAGCAATACCATTGTATTTAACTCTTGTTGAAGCTTACCAGATGAAGCTGCCGTGCGATTTCTGTCAATTTCCTCCTGTAAAAAGAAGTAATTAGTTCTACAGGGGTCTTATTAGAATATACATAAATACTAGAGAACTTGAGATAGATGAAACTTAGTAAATGGAATGTCACAGGTCGATCATAAAAACTGCATAGGGATCTTGTTTAGTACAGACAAGGCCCAGATGCTGTCAAAACAATATTTCTTCAGAAAGTTTAGCACAGTCACACCTGTACACAAATTAATTTGGAATAATATGACCTTTCAAATAATCAAATTAATGCAATAAGATAAAAGCCCCTCTGCAAACACTGGCTATGCCTCTTTGATGCAACCTCAGACCCCAATGCTATGATGGCTCTTTGTTGCCAGACCACTAGTGCTGGAACCATTTGGTGCCCTAGATTCAGATAAACCCTCCCAACAAGGAACACTCGCAACTACTCGACATGTTGCAATCTTTACAACTCTAATTACCTGGTATAGACAAGGATATAGTCATCTGGACCCCTCCCATTCAACATAAAGTCAACTCCTTGACATGTTTCGATTTCCTCCTACCACACCATCGAAGCCCACTCCACAAACCCCAACAATCCACAGAAAATGGTGGCTCACGTCCATCCCCTCAATTACATGCTCTAAACTGGCTAGTCAGCTCCAACAGAACACTTAACGGTGGAGGAGTTACAAAGAAGGGGTTCCAGCATACCTCATAAATGCTCGCTGGGCAAGGAAGCCAAAACAACCCATGACCATCATTTCATCCACTGTCCACTAGATGGATCTTTATGAGCGCACCTTCCTACAGTCCTTCCAGGAGCCTTGGATGACACTGAACACAAACCAACAGCTCTTTTATGCCGCCTTCTCTCCTCCATCTGCCACAGGCCTATTCCTGAAGAGGGTTTCGCTTCTAGCCACCATATGGACTATTGGGGGATAAATAAAGAAAAGAAACTCTGCTATATTTTCAGGGAGGTTCAAGTGGAAGTCAGTCTTATGACAAGGGAGGCCAACACAGTAGCAGATAGCCTTGCCAATTAAGGAGCATCCTAGTGCACTCAGCAAATACACAAGGTAGACTAGAAGCACCACTTTTCTCCTTTGTCTTGTTTATTATCTCTCACACCCATCTTTTCCTTTTTCTTATCTCTATCACTTCTCCCACCCCATTCTTCTTATGCTTCCCCTGTTATCTGTGTAGATTTTTTGCAACAGCCCACACGTTGTAGGCTGAACCTCTTTTTTGCAACAGCCTATACGTGATATGGATGGCTTGACCAGAATAATCAACTAATGGTACCAAACTAAGTCTGGCAAGAAAAAGCAAAAATTCCCAGGAAGTTTTGAGTATCTAGGCTAACTCAACTGAGAACAGTCTATCGCATGCAAATTCTGAGGAAACATTCGTCAGCTGTTTTTTCAAATTTCCTTCCAATCTTATATCAGTGTCGGGGAATAAATATACAAATCCAATGTCAGATGCAGATGCAAGGCGCGTGCTGGGTTTGGCCCGAGAAGGCCTAGCCTTGGATGCAAGCTCAAGGCAGTATGACAGTTGCCCCGAGGTGTGGCTCGAGTGGAAGGACCACGAGCCTTTAGGTGTGTGCGAGAGGTGGAGGCTCCAGGATCTCCTCCTCGATGTGTCGAGCCTCTAGGCATAGAGGTTCGGGGTGGTGAAGGAGTATGGGAGCTGGCCATGCGGCGACCCTCAGGAGCGATGGCAACTTGCTTGCCTTTCGCCAAAGCGGACAGGGCAGCCTTTTGGCTTACCTTAACAATGTGACTAGCAAGGGACTTGCCAGTAGCAGGGTGCGTGCTGTGGGAGGTAGCAAACATGCTCCCAAAGCGAAGGCCTTAGTGGAGGGTCTACCAGGACTAGTAAGTGGGGAGTTAGGGACCTTCAAGTCACTTATTGCATCAATCCAGGAAAGAACCTGGGAACTGGACTGTGAAACCTGACTCAAAAGAAGTGTAAGGAACAAGGCTTGAGAAACTCGCTTCCTTGGGACGGTCACGAGTGCGGGGATGAGAAAATTCCCAACTCGAATGAACAGGTTGAATATCCCAAATGCCATGGAATGCAGTGCAAAAAATAAAAGGTGATGCCGTTCAAGCAAGAGCGAATCGTGGAGTCGCCAAACTGATCGGATGCCTCGATCTCGCCCCCCGGATCTAGATGATCGGGTGCACGTGATCGCTCTCTTGGGAACCTTGCTTACAGAACAAAGGCAAGTGCCCAACTGGTGAGAGAGGAATTTTATTCGTGAAGTGGGGACCAACCTCACCTGGGTCCATGACTTACTCGGGCTGACTCGCACGGGCGCCCTCTTAGATCACGACGGAAAGCCCCCTAGTTGCTTCAACTGGTTCTGAATCGCCTCCCTTGATCTGCAATCACCTTGTTTTCTCTGTACAGCACTAACATGGTTAATTTGCAGCACAAGTGGGTCGAGGGACCCACACGCAGCGAAGGGGTGAGCAGTGAACTGCAGACGGCGTTGGCTATCTTCGTCGGTGACATGGGAAGGCAGCAACGATCCTTCGCAGGCGGCGATAGGTATTGTCGTCTGCGATAGGCACAGAGCGCAAAAGAGAGGCCCGCAGGCGGCGGTAACCATCGCCATCTGCGATAGACGCGGCGCACGGTTGAGACCCCCACGGGCGACGATAAGCATCACCGTTGGTGATAGGCATTGGGCGCCGAGTGTCCACGGACGACAATAACTATCGCCGTTTGCGCTTGCGCAAGACATCGAAGACACGCCTGCGGACGGCGGTGAGCAGCCGTCTGTGACCCGTGAGACGAAAGAAATATAGTTCACAGTCGGCAATACATCGTCGCGCGTGGCACCAATCCTGGAACCGAAACAGGAGCCCGACCCGCTACTTGAGTACAGCCCGGCTCACTGTGTGCTCCTTCAGACGGCGTCACGCGTAGCAACGACTAATGTCGTGCATGAACTACATTGAGGGAAAGAAAAGAACGAAGAGAGACGGCAGAAAGAGGCATGCACGACACTACCACTGCCGTGCATGGCCTTTGAGAAAAACTCAGCAGAGAAGAAGAATACAGACGAAGAAGCAGAAAGAGAAGAAGAGAAAAAGAAAACCGAAGAGAGAGAAGGGAAGAGAGAGAAAATACCTTGAAGATAGATCCGCTCTAAACTTTCTCTCTCCTCTCTCTCTCTCTCTCTCTTCAAGGCATGCTCAAGAGAACTCAAGAAGAAAGCCTTAATTTTTATTGATCAAAGGTTGAATCCTTGTACAACGATTTTCAGCCAAAGTTTTTCTCCTCCCCCCTTTTTCAATGAGAGGTAGCGTCTATTTATAGACTAGGGCTAAAACATGGGTGGATTACCAAAAACTAACCCTAATTGGGGATAATTACAATTTATTTGAATTAAAAAAAAGAAAAAAATAATGTGCAAAATGACTGATTTGCCCCCTATCTAACAATTGGGGAAATTTCAAAACAGTCCCTGCTGAGAACTAGGGACGTTCTTGATTCTTCTCGAATGATCCATTGACGATCTGTCATCCGAACGAACAAAAGATGATTGCCATCGTGCAGGGCTCAATGGTATAATCATTTTGATAATAATTTTAAGCCACGAATCACACTTTAAAGGCATGATCACATAACTTGAAATTTGAATAGATCTTAAAAACTTTTGATTGATAGTGCGTCTTCATCTTGATGTTTTTCTTCGATTTCTTTGCTGAATTGCATTGAGCATGTTACCACGATCGCGTTGCGACAAACGGGAGGCGATTTGGTTCCCGAACGAAGGTTTGACAATCTTGAACTTTTGACTGGAGTTAAAGAATTCCTGCAGCCGGAATCTGCGGTGACATCTTGTGCGAAATCCTCAATCTCTAACCTTATTTCTGAGAATCGAAAGTACTTTTTGTGGATTGAAAAAGTTTTCTTTTCTCATTGAAATTATTTTTAGGGTGCTATTGGTGGCATTAGAAGAATTTTGAGTTGATTCGTAGCTCGATTGAGGTAACCAACATTGAAGATCAGAGATTGGGCAGAAAAGGTCAATCTGTAATCTTTGTTTGAGTTTTATTTTTCCAATTTGATGTCTTTTGCGGGGTCTAGTAGGGGTGGAGATCGAGGATAGAAATATTGTGTTAACCTTAATAAGAATGACAGGAATAAAATTATGAGCAATTTATGTAGACATGTTTCTAATGCCGACATAAATAGATTTAAGAAACATGTTGCCGGTATTAGAGGTAATGTTGCCTCATGTAAGAAAGTCTCAGATCTTGTAAAGAAACAAATTTGTGAATACATTGAAGGTGAAAAGAGTAAAAAAAATGCCAAAAAAATGATAATAGCAGAATTAAAATCAAGGGTCCATGTTTTTTATGATAATATTGACACTTAAGAAGAAGATGAAGAGGGGAAGAAGAGGTAGCCATGGTTGTTACTCAGAGCTCTAAGAACAAGCGGGCTTTTGGGTCTAAGAAGCCTCGTATGAGAGGGCCTATAGCTAGTTTTTTTACACCTAGCCCTGAGACGGTAACTGAGAAAGGCAAGGGAGGAAAGGGGAAAAAAACAAGTGACAATTGAAAATAGATTTAAAAAAGAAGATAGAGGCGGGGTGATTCAGTATATTGCTCGGTGGTTTTACCATGCGGGCATTTCTTTTAACACTGCTCGCTTGAATAGCTTCCATACAATGTTGGAAGCAATTGGGCAATTTGGGCCAGGTTTAAAAGCTGCAACTCCTTATGAGATTGGAGAGCCATTACTGAAGAAAGAAATCGAGTATACTAACGAATATCTCAAGACCCATAAAGAGGGATGGGCTAAATTTGGGGTTTCTTTAATGACAGATATGTGGTGTGATAAGACGATAACGAGTAATATGAATTTGTTAGTAATTTAGATTTTGTTTGAGATGGTATTCTACTATTTTACATGATGGTTGGAGGAATGTGAAGTTACATGATGGTTGGGAAGGCTGAGGGCAAGGGGCAAGGAAAGTGTAGAGTCAGGGGTCGAGGAAACTATTGAAAAACTGGCCAAGAGCAAGGGTGAAGAGGAGGCAGAGGCTGGGGAGTAAGGCCAAGCGGGGGGAGGGAGGGGGTTGAAGAGAACAAGGCCAAAAAGGGGGATTGGGAGAAGAGGAAGAGGGGCAGGGGGTTGAGGGGGAGTGAAGAGAGGAGGGGAGTAGTAAGACTGCGGGTTGAGTAGAGAAGGATAAGGGGAAAGCTGAACAGGGAGAGGTAAGGGGACGAGGGGATCCAAGGGTATCACGTAAGGGTGAGAGGGTAAGGAGGCCAAGTCTACCGGGGCCAGGAGGGAGGCACAAGGGTCACCAAGTGGCAACGGAGTAGGAGTAGATACAATCCTAACCTTGCAGATGGGGATCAGAGTGGGGTGGTAAGGAAGATAGGGGGCTAGTGAGGATGCAAGGACCTCAAGGTCCAGAGGGGTGGGGTCATCAGATTCGACCGCCACAATCCCAACTAGAAACAGTGGCCACTTCATAGAACCGGTAGATTGAGATGAGGTTAGGGGGAGCTTCGCAGGGGATTGACGGACCAGTGGTGGCAGGGGGTCAAGGGGACCTAACAGAGGGGACACAGGGGGAGGGGGATCAAGGGGTGGAGATAAGGGGCGAGAACAAGGTGGAGGAGCAGCCGAGGGGAGGTCGGGGAAAGGGTAAGGAGAAGCGTGGAGTGAAAGAAGCAAGAAGAGGGGCTTCGTCAAAGGAAGGGTGAGAGGGGGGAGGGGATTGTGGCGAGAGAAGGCTGGCGGAGGAAAGGTGGGGAGAGGAGAAGCTGGTTGGAGGAAGAGTGGTCGAGGGAAGAGGTGAAGACAGAGGGGAAAAGGATGGAGAGGGATTAGAGGGGACGTTGAGAATATCAAGAGAATATCGAGGGGGTAATGAGAAGGTGGGGACGCATGTCCCCGAAAGAGTTTGAAGGAGAAGTAGGGGAAGACGCAAATGGAGGGCCTTCCGAGGCAGAGGGAGTAGGGGTAACAGGTGTAGGTGGGGGAGGGGGGTGGGTGGGGGAGGTAGCCGGCGAGGGGCGATGAGATGACCATCTCCGATAACCGAAGGGTTTGGAACCCTTCCTTTAGACGCCCCCTCTCAGATACTGAAATATCAGACTTTCTCTCTTTGCCCTCTTTACTGCACTCAACCTTCCTCACCCTATCCGATGCCGATAGCCTGGTGTGGAGCCCTTCCCCTTCGGCGTCTTTCTAGGTTGCCTCCTCCTACCAAAAACTCTTGCAATCGCCCACCTCTCCCTACTTTCCGACCTCAGCGGTCTCTAAGGTGTGGTCTTCGATAGCTCCACCAAAAGCACAAGCGTTCAATTGGATAGCGTACTGTAAAAAAGCTCTCACAGTGGACCAAGTCCAACGGAGGAGAATTCCGATTCCTAATCGTTGCGTCATGTGCCTTTGCGAAGAAGAGTACAACCCTAACCTTTTCATCCATTGCAACCTAGCCCTCAACCTATGGAGTAGAATACTTTTCGGCCTTTACTAGGTAACTCCTGCTTCCCTACCAACCCTCCTTAAATTCTCAATGGACTCTCCATGGCCAAACGCGGGCAGGCTTTTGTGGTGGGCCTCCATAGCGGCAACGATTGGGGTCATATGGACCGAGAGAAACTCAAGGATATTCCGAGGAATCAAGTGCAAAGTTTTAGCACTTTTCAACAAAATTACCTCCTAGGTCATTTTTTTTGGCTTCTAACCACAAGGAATTTAAACGCATTTCGACTTCGACTTTCTTGCAAAATTGGGAAGAAGTCCTACAATTATGTTCCCCTCGGATATCACGAGCGAACAACTGGTCCCCCCCACCAGCAGGCCTTACAAAACTCAATTTTAACGGGGTGTTCCCTAGGTAACCCTGGACCAATAGGAGTGGGTGGTTTTCAGAGACCACCACAGCAACATCCTGGCCTCTTTTTCCATGAACATTGGCCACACCGAGTCTATGGCATTCCTTTCGAGACTCAAATTGTTTGACCATGCGTGGGCTCAACCATTGATGGTTGAAGGAGATGCCCAAAATATTATCACATGGGCTGCCGGACTTGCTCCTCCCCCCTTGTACCTTGCATCGATTTATGATGAGACAATGCATATTTGCAAGGATACAGTTGTCTTATGGACGCATATTTGGAGGACGTCAAATGCCTTGGCAGACCAACTGGCTAAGGAGGACGCACTCTCAAGCTCATGAGAGACTGGAGTTTTTGGCTCACTGTTGTTCTTCGAGCTTTTCAGGATGTTTTGAACTATGTGGATCATCGGTTTCTTCTTGTAAATCCTTTGTGATGGGCATTACTCATAAGCCCCACCCATTTTTTGTACAAGGCCTCCCCTCTCGAGGAGCCTAATATTTTTTGCCGAGAGCCCCGGTCAGTGTGTCTCGGCGGACCACTGTATTACTTCAACAGTTAACAAAAAAAAAAATTAAATACTAACAATAGGCAAATAAAATAAAATGGTGAACATCAAACTAAACTAAAAACAATCTAAAAAGCCAGATAAGATGAAAAAAAATACATAAAACATGGATTTAGGAAAACTTGATTTACAGTTGGAGACATTTCATAAAAGTACAAAAAAAAAAAAAAAAAAAAAAGAGAGGAAACTATAAAAATAGGACATAGGACAAGAAAGTCTCACAAATCATTGTTAAAAAAATCCAAATTACATGTAAAATATTTATACCTCAATTCAACCATTTAAGTACTTTTTGGTATACAAAGGAATAAAGCCCCTAGCCAGATGGTTTCCATGGGCCCTTTTTCATGAGACAAAGAAGTGTTCAAGAAATACTTAAATTATGTAATAATAATATCTATAGCTCCCCTTCACTCCCATGGTTGGGAAGTGGAGTTGAGACAAACTGCAATTGCAAGAAATCATTGCAAAAGTATTATCGTGAAGAATCAAGGTAGTGATTCTCTCATTGAATCCAAGCAAGCAAGCTTTGTTCAATAGAAACTATTTAATGGACTTCAGAAGCAATTTTCAAATAGACCTGGGGACAGTGTTATATGGACACACTAACATGGGTGCCGCGCCTAGTACTTGGCCCAAAAAGTAAGTACGGCCCAACACGTTTGTACAATTTTTTTTTTTTACATATGAATATAATACATACATAAATTATAAAAAAATAAAAATAAAAATTGAAAATAAGATAATATATACTCTTGAGTCCACACCAGAAACATCCAAAAAAGGGCCCATGTGGGACTACACGAATACACATATCATGATGATCTTTCTTGCCCTTTGATGCTTTGCAGTTTGTACAATAAATTCACAAATAAATTGCAAACAGTTAGACCTTTATAGCTATTATTAATATAATCATCGATAAAATATACACCTGTCATTGATGGTCCAGATGGATATCGCTTTTAATGTGAACTTCAAATAAATATGAAGGGAACATCTGCCTAAATCAGTGAGGACACACCATGTCTGTTGCTAAGACACGTTTTGTATAAATACCGACATGGCTTGTCAAGACAAGTAATTTTCAGACATACAGATTACGTGTCGGACACGTCTAAACATGTCGGAATGCATTTTGAGATGAGCTAAATTGAGGTAACACTGCTTGGTGAAGGCTTAAGATCAGTAGAGTTGGGATTTCTTGGAATGCATTTTGAGATGAGGTCGTTATAGAAATTGATTGATCCAATGGATGTCAGCAAGTTTCTTAAGTCTCAACCATGAGCTTCATAATCAAAATACATGGTTCCAATTAAGTATCAGACATGCATGGAAGTATTGCGACATTGATAATGTCATTAGCAGTTAATCCATGTTAAAAGAGTCTATGTATTGTGAAGAGTGTCACATTTCTTATTAGGTTTGACACCTCTAAAATATACAACCAACATGGTGAATGGCCACGGGTATAAAAAGATGCCACAAAAGAAATACAGAACATTTAAGCCTAGTGGTCATTAGTCCAGCTTTCTTCACATGATGCCTTCCAGCAAAAGGGAAAACAAGCAAATGTACTCAGAAGTCAAAGAGAATCTAAAGTTATGTTTTTGACAAGAAATGAATATGATGGATAATGTTAAAACAAATTATTTTCTGGTCTAGACCAGACTTCTCGTAGAAGAACTAATCATACCGCGATGTATTTCTAGGAAACAAATGCAAATGAAATAAATATAACCTGCAGAAAGTATGCAGGGTCAACCTAAACACACAGAATCTTTCCCAGGGGAATAGGAGGTCAACAGGAAAACATCACCAGTACCAGTGCAAGTAAGAATAACATCTTAAGCTATTCAATTGAGTACACATGAGCAGTCTACCTGAAGCTTCTTGGCAAGGTCTTCATGGCTGTGCTGCCCAACAGGTTTACTAGTGGCTTCCTTAGTATTGCTCAGCCTTTGAGACACTTCTGCCTGTGAGAAAATAATATGAGAGAGTTCTGTTGAAAGTCCAAAGCATTTCCAACCTATGCATTTAATGAATAATAAATTGGAAATCCACAAAGAACTAAAAACCTGACAAAGTAAATATGTGCAAAAAGTATCTGCTTTCACTTAATATGCATGAACACATCGTGAAACACATTTAAATATGAGATCTAGGACAGATGCATGATCAATTCTGGCAAATTTCTAGAGAAAAGAAGTACACCATGCAATCACATAACAGCAGAAAAGAAACAGTATGATACTTTCAGTTAAGGTGTCGCACAAGAGGGATAACAGAAACCATGAATACATGATCATTGAATGGCGCAGGAACTCCATGACAAGGTTTTGTGATCATGCACAGTTGAAGCTAAAGACATTCAGTTACAAATCTCATAACCAGTCCGGCCCCAGTTCGGCGTGAAGAAGTCTTTATACATCCATGGTGGCAAGAGAGAGAGAGAGAGAGAGGGAGAGAACTACAAAAAATCTCATAAAGATACGCATAAGTTCTCAGACTTGTCTGAAGAAAATAGTAGTTTGCCTGCTCACAGCTGGGTAACGACTTCTTCAACTACCGGGTCAGGCCGGCTCGTTCATGACAGTTAATATAGGAAATATTATAAGGCATGACTTAGAAATCTCAGTTCTTCTAAAAATATATCAGTATATCCAACAATTAAACTGAAAGACCAACCACGCAGTGGATTTTCTCATTGAACTACACATGGCAAAATTTTCTACATTTGAAGTCAACCATCAACTTCAGAGACTCATATTTTTAGCAAATACTCTTCTTATGGATTAAACCAAAAACCAAGTTCCCGAATCGTATACTACCAAGTCAGTGAGAAACACAGATTCATTGGAGTCCAATTTTCAGAAACACGGCTCGGCCATGCAACTTGGACTGTGACCAGTCCATGTTACTCAGGCAAATCCAAGTTCACTAGAGTGAGCCCCCAAATCACCCAAACAGCCCAAAATATGGAAAAACTAGTGAAAAATTAGTAAAAATAGGAAAAACATTAAAAGTATATAAAATATGGATTATATGAATTAAAGTTTAAAAAAAGAAATATACCTAAGAAAACCAATGATATGAAACTTAGATTAAAATTTCGAAGCTGTCGAAGCTGATCCCCAAATCTATGTGCTCAGTGCGAATCAATGACTCAAATCCTCATCAAATCTTAGAAAATCCCAATCAAAACCAAATCAGATTTGGGTGAAGAGAGTTCAGATCTAGTTGATCTGAGTCTTCAAATTTTCCAATGAATAGAAAATCTAAGTCTAGAATCTCACATATCTGAATTTTTGTGTTATTTTAATGAAAAACAAATCTATAACTGAATCATCATCGTCAAAGCCTTTTTCCCAACTAATCGGGGTCGGCTACACGAATCATAGTCTGCCATTGTGAAAGTCTATGACTGAATGAATAACACAAAGATAGGGTTGGGGAATAAATTTTATCACACGAATCCTGATCTGCTGTTCTGCAAGTCCATATGACTGAATGAATAACATAAAGATAGGGAGGGTTGGGGAATAAATTTTATCAAAGATCGACCAACCGTTGCAAAGAAACCACAACTTTTTGGAACAGGGTAAAACCTAGGTCAATTTTTCAGTCTCTCAAATCCATCAAATTTGATTGTTTTGTCTATCTAGTGGATAGATAATAAAAAATGAGCCTATGGGCGAAATTTAGGCTCAGAAAGGTGTTTTTAGTAAAACAAAAAACGAAACAAAAAATATTGGAAAAGATAAATATTTTTTATAAGACCAAGAATTGGGGGTGTTCCGAATTTGGCAGCTTGCCAACTCCGAGAAACTCAGATGAGAATCCAAGTCAACTTGCCCGAGCTGGCAAACACTGTTGGAGTCAAATGTCTCAGGAAGGCCATGACAAGAGTCGGAAGCAACTTAAGAAAGTCAGCAAGTCAGACTGCTAGTTGTATTCGATCATTATGCAAAAATACAAACATGTAAGTTGTGGATCATATCTTATGTGTTTATTTTCATTCAATGGACATGTTTTGGGATATCCAAAACTGTGGGTCGTTGAATTAGAAACCCAAACAAATGCAGGGCAACAAGACCTACAATCACTATGATAGAAACATTGTTTTACCCAAACTGGCTAACTAACTACTTTAAGCATGCAGAGAAGACAAAGGACGAGTTTCAAACACCGCAGTGCGGTGTTGACGCAACAGTAGTTGCTGAGGTAAACAGGTGCCCATTCAGGCATACTGTGTAACTTAAAAAATGAGCCTAAAGCCCTAAACACTAAAAGGATGTAACTTGACACAGAACATAATATCCCAACAACAGCCGATAAGCCCAAATGGTAACAATCCCACGGCTGCTCACAGCAAGAAGAACCATTAAATGAACAGACACCCAGAAATAGTCCCAACATCAATATGATCTTGGTAACCCATACATTTTCACATAATCTGAAAATAGAAATAATTAAAAAGCACCACCACCTAAGAGAAGGTTCTACTTTAAACAATCCAATAAAGAGAAATAACTTATCAGCACCACCAACAGAAATAACGTAACACCACCACCAACTAAGTGCTGATTAACTAGGCACTAGTAAGAACCACCAACTAAGTAAAGTGCTGATTAACTAGGTACTAGGTAAAGTGCTGATTAACTAGGTACAGCAAGAGGAACCATCAAATGACCAGACACACCCAGAAATAGTCCCAACATCAATATGATCTTGGTAACCCATACACTTTCACATAATCTGAAAATAGAAATAATTAAAAAGCACCACCACCTAAGAGAAGGTTCTACTTAAAACAATCCAATAAATAGAAATAACTTATCAGCACCACCAACAAAAATAACGTAACACCACAACCAACTAAGTAAAGTGCTGATTAACTAGGTACTAGTAAGAACCACCAACTAAGTAAAGTGCTGATTAACTAGGTACTAGTAAGAACCACCAACTAAGTAAAGTGCTGATTAACTAGGTACTAGGTAAAGTGCTGATTAACTAGGTACAGCAAGAGGAACCATCAACTGACCAGACACACCCAGAAATAGTCCCAACATCAATATGATCTTGGTAACCCACACACTTTCACATAATCTGAAAATAGAAATAATTAAAAAGCACCACCACCTAGGAGAAGGTTCTACTTAAAACAATCCAATAAATAGAAATAACTTATCAGCACCACCAACAGAAATAACGTAACAGCACCACCAAGTAAAGTGCTGATTAACTAGGTACTAGTATGGCCACCTTGACCATTAGTAGAATACAAGTAACAGGTTTATCCATTTTCTCAAAACCAGACTGGCCATAGAACCAGGAAAGTGCCTGGTCCAGTTCAATTAGTGGTTCAACCTGTCATCAAACCAGTTGAACCAATAAAAATGGGCCAAAACCCTATAACATATTATGAAATTTACAAAATCACATGTATTTTTAATATCCAAATTTTTCGCAGACTGAACTAGTTGAACCAGCCAACCAGCCAGTCTGGTCTGGTTCTGATAAAACTGGTTGAATTGAAATAATGTCTGTACTTCTTCAATCACTGTCCAATTGTCTAGAATCTAAAATGTAACAACAACATCATGAACCAGATGTTATCTTCCTTTTTACGAGGGAAGTGAACCAGATGTCATCTTCAATGAAAAGATTTATGGACTAGTAACTAAAGGCCATTCAAGAATTCATGAATTTATCATGGTAAATGAATTCTATAACAATCAATAGTCATATTTTTGTACAAAACCTCTTGGAAACTCAAAACTCAAAACATACAGACAATTAGGCAATGGGTATCAAGACAGACACTCTTCAACCTCATCAAATGATCCTTAAAAGTGAGAAATGAAGAAATCCTACCAAGCATCTATCACACACACGGACCGGTTGGGTTTGCTCATCTGCAGTGAGCGCAATTCTACCATGGGTGCATTTATCACAAAATATATCTCCACAGTTCCTACAGTGATGCTGAAAATGACGAAAAAAGAGGTTAATACACCAAAAAGCATAATACAAAAAATAATGAAGTTCTCAATTATCTAAAAAACGATAAGTTAGAGACAACCTTCCGAACAAAAGCTCCAAAGTCTGCTCCACATGCTGTGCACTTAGAGACAGCTTCATCAGGGACCTGAAACCAAAGAAAATACATTTAGAAGATCTTAAATACTAAAGTTAAAAAAAAACAACCACGCAATCCAGTTACAAACATTCAAAAGGAGATTATCATATTTCCAAGAAGTCATTCACCAAATCTGGCTTCTTACATATCCATTTGGGCATGAACCTTTATAAACTCAGTTTTCTTGAGCGTGTCAACAATAAGGGTGCTAATAACACCACACAAAGTCATGGAAAATGAAAACATTCAAAAGATACTGAAGTAAAAAAACCAACCACGCAATCCAGTTACAAACATTCAAAAGGAGATTATCACATTTCCAAAAAGTCATTCCCATATCTGGCTTCTTACATATCCATTTGGGTATGAGCCTTCATAAACTCGATTTTCTTGAGCATGTCAACAATATGGGTGCTAATAACACCACAAAGTCATGGAAAATGAAAACATTCAAAAGAAGATTGTAAATACTAAATGAAAAAAACCAACCACGCAATCCAGTTACAAACATTCAAAAAGACATTATCATATTTCCAAAAAGTCATTCCCAAATCTTGCTTCTTACATATCCATTTTGGCATGAGCCTTTATAAACTAGATTTTCTTGAGCGTGTCAACAATAAGGGTGCTAATAACAACACAAAGTCATGGAAAATGAAAACATTCAAAAGAGACAGCTCAATACTTTTATATTCTCTTTTAAAAAGCCTTCTTAAGTATGATAAACTGAAATGTTGAGGATATGCTACATTCACATTTCACAATTTCCCTCTTTCATATAATTAGATTGTGCACCAGGAAATGCGTGGTTTTGCACTTGTGATATCAAGCAGAACTTGTCCTATTGCTGAAATTTGCTGGATTTCTTAATTCTTAATTGTTTCGTTATATATGCTCCCTTGATGTTCTCCACCTTCTTAAAATAAATGTTGGCAATTTGTATCTGGCTCAAGAGCTTGCTTTCACTTTCAACAATACATCTAAATCAAATACTGAAGAACAAGTCATAAAAGAGACGTCAGTCAAAAGAATGGGGCAGAACTACTTTCATGCAAATGGGGTTCATAGACATCCAAGTTGGCTAATTCATCAGTTCCTTCACCAACCTCGCTATGTGATCACTAACACCAATCAATTATATGGGCAAATCGAGCCCCACCTAGCCAGAGTTACAAGCAAAGGTAATAAGGACATGAAAAAGCAACTCATACCCATGAATCCCACTGAGAGCTGTCACCACAATTACCAACGTAGCCCAGAGATGCATCATAAATCTAGAGGTACACCATTAGCTCAAAGATAAACCTTATCTTGAAAGTCACAAATAGTACCACAGCTTTACTTTAAGTAAAAGGTGCCCTTACAACAACCCCCTGAATGTAGCAGACAATTTTCCAGTCAGGATAGCCTAACCAGAGAATAAAGGGAAGACATTGACTCACCAAGACCAATGTTGTATCAAAACATCATAAAAAATCATTCACTCAACTATGCTGATGTTGCATTAGCCCATCAAAACATCACAAATGGAGCCTCTCACACCAAAAAGCACCTAGAGAACTGACAGGCCTAGAGTTACTCTAGAACTGCCAGCAAACTCTACCTCTATATTTCACCTCTTCAATATACATGACTAATGACCACAAGAGAGTCACCAAATCCTAGTGCTTCCAAACTCCCAAGGAAAGACAAAGACACAGGATGATCTTTTCAGCTCCAAACCAGGGTATATAGGCTTTTCCATCTCTCTAGAAATCTTGCATGTCTTCAGCAAGAGGTGGCCCACGGTCCTGAGGCAATCTTAAAAAATGCACCATTTTGAAATCCTGATAGGGCATCGTCTACGACATCACTGACAGCACAAACGCAAAAACTAGACACGCCCCATTTTGGAATCCTGAAAGAGCAAAACCCACATCTCCACTAACACCCAGGCAAGCATAAATGCTATGTGACATGCGCATGTTGAATGGGACACTCAAGTTGAACATTCACAGCTGCTCGAAAGGTTATCGAGATGGGGGCTATGTTGATGTCACATTTGGTCCCACAAGGGTCTGCAATCCACTTTGACTGAGACGACAACCACTTTGACTGAGACGACATCCCTTCTTGAGAGGATTAAGAATATGTTTACTGATTAGTCACCCTTAGATTCCACTGATAGTCAAAGGAGATTAACGGAATGCAATCCATTTGACAAGGCAGCGACTTCCTCATGGAGAATTAGCCACCTTATTGAGTAAGTCAAAGAAGATTACTGGAATGCAATTCAATGAACAAGGCAGCGACTTCCACATGGAGAATTAGCCACCTTATTGAGAACATCATTGATTTGGGTGCGGTGCAAGTCAGCCAATTTAATTTTGTATATCCAGTCCCTCATGGTACCAATGAAACAGCCAATGAATTGCTAAGGCTACATTTAGACGACGTAAAACTTGCACTACGAAAGAGAGCTATTCATAAATATGTGACAAAGAGTTTCTTTATTTTTTTCCCTTTTTGT
Source organism: Amborella trichopoda (assembly GCF_054954075.1). Classification (NCBI taxonomy): domain Eukaryota; kingdom Viridiplantae; phylum Streptophyta; class Magnoliopsida; order Amborellales; family Amborellaceae; genus Amborella; species Amborella trichopoda. The sequence continues at coordinate 26,483,321 of NC_142344.1, forward strand.
AATTATAAATGTTTTAGTGATGTTTTGTCAATAAAAGAACTATAAAAGGAGCTCACCGATGAATAATGGAGCAGACCAAGCTGCACCATTCGTTACTCCTAAATGGGCAGAGAGAAGAACAGTTCCATTTTATATTAAATGGTCTGTCCAAATGGGGCTTTAGAGGAAGTGCATCCCACTCTCCATTTCCTTTCTTTTTTTTCCCCCTTTGTGTTGTTCCTCAGTTTGGAGGTGCCACCTTAGCATCCTTCATCTCTGTAGTAAAATATGCTTCTTTTTATTAATAACAAACCATTACTCCCTCAAAGAATGGAGTCACCTACCTCCCTAACAAACATGCCAAAGCACCCTCCTCCCCAACGCAATTGGATGCCAAAATCACAACAGCAGGTTCCAAGTATTACATGGGCAGAACGCCAAGAACGGGTCACACTTCAGTTATGAGAATGGGCACTCCCATCACAGACAGAATCCAGAAAAAGAACCAAACTTCTTGTGCCCGTCATCATAGATAAGAAGACAATTCAATATCTCCTCAACCATAATTGATGCCACACTGAACTAGAGAGCCAGAAGTTCAGTGATAAAGAAGGCACTACAAAGGATTAAATCCCTATGTACAGCCAAGGAAACCCACAGAAGGAGCACATCTAAAACCTTAGCAGCAAAGAACTCAGACATCAACTACGCAGTCAAAAACAATGAGACCCTCCCCAACAATAAGAAATACTACTTTACTAAACCTTCCTTTTTATTATAACGAATACCACCGTTTCTGTTCAGGGCTAATCCGCTAACACCATAAATGCTACAACTCAATAAGTCTTCATTCACTAGATACTTCCCTTTCTTTTCACCTTATAGACAAATTCAGAGGAAGACAACTAGTAACTATTACACCTCTAAAACTTTGGGCAGAATAGGGATTTTATTAGAAAATTGCAATGGCATCATTGCATATGAGACCAAGAATTTTAGACAGACTCCTTCAAACCATTTAGCTCCCTCAAGTTCTATGTCTATGAGTATTTTAGCTGCACACATACTCCTTATATTGCATCCAGAGTCATTTCGATCATTTCTGCCATAATCATCTGTAAATAACACAAATGGCACTTTTGTAACCTCATTTGCCAAAATAACAGAACCATCTCGGAGAAATACGTCCCTTTTTAACATGACCACAGAGCCAGAAAGGAGTTTTCTAACTAAGCAAAAAATTCATCATCTGCCGCACAACCAACCTACTCCTGTGAGGCCACAACTTAAAAATGCAACACAAAACACCTGCCAGCCTAACATCTACCCAGCCTAAACCCTTGCTTGAGGTTGCTGAACACTGCCAAGCCAGCTCCCCTCTCCTCAGCAAACATGTATACAGATACCCAAAGCTACATCATGACTGCTCTGCTGTCATCCCTCGAGTCTAGCAACCAGTTCCTGTCATTTTCTGCTTCACTGGACATGGAAAAGTCCACCACCTTCTCTCCCCTCCATATGAGGGTGAAAGAGTCAAAACCTTCACTAAAACTAGTATCCTCCATTCCACAGATCTTCCCAATCCTAGTAATCTGGGTTCACGTACCTGGCTATCCCCCAATCCATCCCCGACATCTATTTTCCCTACTGGACCTCTGCCCACATTTCTTTCTTGTCTCACTCCCTAAGGGACTTTCCATTCTATCCATGGTGATCAGCCTCATAATATAGTATTTTAACTAGGAACAATTTCATACCAAATATCCATTTTCTATGCTGATATTATACTATTTTTTGGGCTCATGTCCCTCGTGGGCTCTGGCCATTCCAAGATATAGATGTGCTCAAGCACACACTTAATCATGAGTAGAAGCAACATATCTGACATGAGAACTGACATGCTTAAACAAAATCAAGCACCTGCAGAGGCATGCACACTGACAAAACCAGACAGCACAATTATCCAAACATAGCAAACATGAAAAACATGAGCAAGCACCTAGACACAAGATTAGAAGCAACACACAAGAGAGCAATACAGCTACAAACATAGGCATATAAGCATGAACACATGCATCAGATACTGATGGAATCATTCAATGGAGAGTAAATTAGCTGATAAACAAAATCAATGCCACCATCTACAACCACTTTACCCACACTCCAGAAAGAAGATATAACACACATTTCAACATCTTTCTTAGAACAAAGTCACAACAAACCAATCAAAATATTATGAAGAAAGCTACCAGTAAAAAAAACAAGTCACATAAGGAACTGAGGAAAAGTCAAGAGGGAAGGTCCAAACATGCATGAAATTGTTTATTCCTTCGTCAAAATCTTACCCAGTGATCTTTCTCCTCATTAGCAGGCTTCATCAAGTTCATCCAATCTGCAAAATTCTTCTTCTTTTCAGCTGGTTGGTCAGATAGCTTACTAGAATCTTTGCCCCCGCCACCAACAATATCTTTTCCGCCCATCTCTTTAAGCTGTAAACAACCAGCACAAGCATTGGAAGTGGAAGGGATTAATATTCACTAAATAATGAATTAAAAGATTTGGGAAGGCGTTCAATCAAAAAAAGGGAGAGAAATTAATATAGAAATACCCAAGAAACAGACAAAAATTTTCATTTTGGAATAGTTTTATTGGTAAGCATGCACATCCAATTACTGTTCTGAAAAAAATTAACTATGGGAACTGTTAACTTCTCAGGCTTCCAAATTTTAAGGCTTAATATTGTAATTCTGAAAAAACCATAAAAATAGAAATAAAAAGCTTGTTTTTCAGTGGATACTTCATGTGATTTATTAAAAAAAGAAAGAAAATAAAATATCCAAAACAGAGGATTCACAGAAAATGTGATAAATACAGTTTTTATTATTTCAAAGGCATCAAGAGAATCACCGAACCCAATGAAATTAAAAGTCTCTTCGTTTTCATATTTTTCTTACAAATAAGTGACTAAGACTGTATAAGTGTGCCTAACAAAATGGATAAAAGAAGAAAGCCGTCAGATTGATACATATTGCATCTCTAGTCAATCCATCCCCATAAGGAAGTTCAAATATAAAAATCTGGAGAGGAGGGGAGGGAGGGAGATAGAAAAAGAAAGAAAAGGAGAGAGGAGGGAGGGAGGGAGGGAGGGAGGGAGGGAGGGGGGGGGGGGGACAGTCAATTATCAAAAAAATGGATGGGGGACGAGTGGTTATTCACGGAGAAAGGCTAGAAGAGCGATGCAGATGAGAGCTGATTTATGTTTACTACGGTTTTATATTTGGGTATCGAGTAATGTTTTCGGAAGAGAATCTTAAGAGGGGGATCGGGGATTAGAAGAGGGTAATAGGTATAGACAGGGATGGACGCTTTGAGGTCTGAGGCATCCGGTGGAGGAAGGGAGCAAGGAAGGACCTGACCAGGTAAAAGGATGGAATTATGATTGAGTAAGGAAAGTTTCAATGGTAAAGGGAAAAATGGCATGTGCAAACCAGGTTAGCAATGCCATTTCACCCTCAGTAAGGAAATGAGAGAAAGCCGTGTTGAAAGGCGCCGAGTAGATGAATTTGGCTACTGACAAGGTGGAAGGAAGGAGAAGTGTCACATGGGCCCATCAAGTGGGCATATGAAGAAAAAAGGGGCAGGTTTATTTTTTCCACTGTAGAAAGGGCAGGGTTTGTAATTGAACATGTTGGAAATGGAAAACAAGGAGTACCATGCTAGCCATAAGGTCAATGTTCTTGCTAATATGGTAGTGCGGGTATGTGGTAAAAGTAAAAAGGAAAGGGGGATGGCAGAAAGAGGTACAAAGGAAGCTCAATACTCTTAAAGTGGGTTCCATTGCAGGTATAGACAACAATAGGCATACATTGAGGAGCATCAATGCTAGATATCAAATGAGTAAATAGGCGACAGGGGACATCAGCACTAGCTTTGGAGGGTCTTAGGATAAGTGTGACAGACAATAACAATAATATTTAATGAAGGAAGTAAAGTTTGAGAGAGTGAAGTCAGAAAAGTGGAGTTCAGCTCCTGCATGAGTGTGATACATAAGGTGGGCTTAGAAAGAAAGAGTTTTGCGTAGGTTTAAGAGTTCTAATTAGGTTAGGATTTAGAAGTTACTTTGTAGGACACTTCGGATGCTTTGAGGTCCCCTAGATTAAGTAGCAGTGGATGAAAGAACATGTATAGAGGACAGGACTTAGGCTAGGTTTACGAGGAAAGTTTACTATGATAAGATCAACAATTAGGACTTGGTTTAAGAGTTTTAGGGTAGAAATACCTTACTGGAAATTAACAGTCCAGCAAGACACAATGATGGTTGCAAATAAATCTAGAGTTTAAACTTGAGTATGAAAGTTACTGAGAGTAGGTCTATGGTTCTATTCAACCAGCTTACTTAGGTTTTGGAGATGCACGGGTGGGATTTATGAAAGGGTTCGAATGGGGGACGAATTCAGTTGTGGATAAACCCTAGATAAGGATGTGCTATGCAAGAGGCAACCAAGCTTATGTGTGGAGAATATTCAGTCCACAAGCTAGGTTATAAGGGAACCTCCCCACCAAAAGAAGAAGAAGGGCTCTTAACATTAGAGAAGGTTCTTCCAAACCTAAGCTAGAGTTGAGAATAACTCTCTACAAAAAGTTGAGGAGTCCCTCATCTGAAGGTGGCTTCTCACTACAATTGGAAACCCATATTTTACTATTAACATTGAATACGAATTAGCCATACGCCTACATAGGTATTTATAGAAGTGGACCACCCCACCATTTTACTTAACTTAGCAAGCGACTCAAGATATTCACCTATTCCTAACTCTCCTAATTTCAATAAACTCCAGCTTCTTCCAACATCAGGCAACTAGCCCCTTTATAGTTTAGGAAACTAGGTCTCTAAAAAATAAGCAAGGCACCCTATCTGCCACACCTCTTCTAATAAAACAGAGAACCATCATCTACTTTCAAATTTAGAAAGAAGAACTTCTTAATAAAAAGTAAAAACTAAAGCTTCTGTCCTCAGCCTAAGATAACAACAATGTAAAAAAATCAGATATGGAAGATTAGGGGAAAATGAGCAAGGAGAAACTTCAGATAGTGGAGGCTGGCTCCACAGAGTGAGAAAAACCCACTTGGGGGAGAAAACATGTACCAAAGAGGAATAGGGAATGAAAAAAGAGGTGGCACATACTATCTCAAAAGTGCAGGTATTCTAGCACAATGTGAGCGCATATAGACTTGCATTGCAGAAAAACATAAAAGGTGGGTACACTGAAAGGTAATTCTCAAGGCCATGATTTGCAAGGGTTTAAAGTTAACGAGATTTCCAACACTACGAAGAGAGTATGCATGTCACAATACGAAGCTAGGAAGAGGGGAAGAGAGAAGGAAGGGATGTAAGAGGAGAAAGGCATTTGGCCAACCAATACCCATTTTTGGGCAAAGAATAGGGTAGGCCAAGACAGCCATCTGGCCAATAGTTTGTTTTCTCTCTCTATTTCATTCTTTCTTTCTTTCCTGCAGAAAGAGAGTATTCCTCAGGATGGGTATTTCTTTCTTTCTTTCTTTTCTGTTAGTTCTATAAGATGTTCAATCACAGATCCATCACCTATCCTGAGGTGGGGCGAAAAGGGAAAGGAAAAGGGAGACAAGAGAAGTGAATGTCATTCATCATAAGGAGTTGATGGTTTCCAGGAACAAGGATTGATCAACAGAATTGATGAGACCATGAAAGATTACAAGTTTACTCATGAGTCATGACAACAGGCACATAATTTAATCTGGTAATGCTAAGCCATGAAGGGGCAAGAGAGGAGAGGAACACAAATGAACGAAAACCTAATTCAAGTAAAGAAGAGGAAAATGATTGAGAAGTTGAAAATGCCGCTCAATGATGAAAATGAAAGGGCCAAAGAGAAGGGGGATAGGACAGCGAGGAATAATCCAAAAATACAGAAGGATGCCAAAGCCTCCTAAAAAAATTTGGGAATCCGAATATAAAATGGTGAAAGGCAATTGTGATCAGAATATAAAGAATCCATGCTTATGTCTCAGGTAAAGTCCAAAGCCCTAGCAAAATAGATCCAGGCAATGGGTAGCGCCCAAATGAGCATAGCCCTTGACGTTCGCAATGCTTGAAAAGCATGCACCATGCACCTTGAGAACTAAGGCAAATGTGTCGTAGAATTAAGCTCATTTTAATCTTTTGTTTGTCTTACCCTGGGGGAGGGTGGGGGCAGGAAGAAGTTCTAATGATTAAAAAATAGAAACAAGGCAAGGTTTTATTGAGAGAAGATTTAGGACATAATAAAGAATTTTCACTCACAAACCTGAATTATCATTGCTATAAACACACACACACACAAACCTGAAATTATTGTTGATATACAAACACACACACACACTCACACATACAAACCTGTACAGTGGCAGCTGTCACTGTGTCCAATATGGTGTTTGTTGTGTAGCTGTTTGATTGCAACCTTATGCGTCTTGGTTCAATGTCAACAGAGCTCTTGGCCCAAAAGGTATAGTTAGAGGAATCGGCCTGCACAGGAAATATTCAGGTATAAGAAACTCAATTTATATAACGATGGAAATGTTCCCAAAAGCTAAAATTTCAGTGACTTACTTCCCATCTTGTAATTGTCTCAAGTGGATATATTCTTAATGTCCTACTAGTAGTTGGGTCAAGCATACGAATTCCATCCAGGCCAATCTGTAGAAATAGAAAATAACAAACATGAGTTACACATATTCATCAAAAAGGCCAAACAAGGAAATCGAACAAATGATAACAAAATGTCTCCATAAGAGTTAATCAGCGAGGAACATCAAAATTAGCAAAAAATGGTTAAACCCAGAAATCCAATTATCAAAAACTTAGAAATCACAAGAAGCATAACCTCAGAACTATTTAATGAATTTATATTCTTCCACTTTATGAGCTTTCAGTGATTCATCACCTTTTAGCAGGTGAGGGGGGGGGAAAGACTACTAAGACAACCATGGCAAATCATCAAAACACATGCTCATCTATAACAGATTTTGTGCTATCCTCTTAGAAATACAAATCGACCCAAACATGTATTTAGGCTCAGCAAAATAGATTCCAATGGGATGAACGTACCAAACTTTCCCCATAATTCAAATGCCAGCTAAAGTTTGGTTATAATTCCGCTATCTTAGTACGGAATAGAGCAGTTCAATGAAACTCCCACAATTACATTTCAGAAAAAAATCAAATATTGAAGCATTGAAATGATGAACGTGGGTTACATGTATTTCCCAGCGGCTAGAATGGTCTTCGTAGCAAATTGATTTTTCCCCTTTATGGTAAATCACAACACACAAATTTAATACAATACAAATCAAGGTCGTGGGAGAAGTTAAGGACAAGGTCATGGGAGGGGGGAATCATCACACACCAAAAAGGAAACTCTTATCACATGCTCTCTAAGAATGATTTGGAGCTTTACAGATATGATGGAAGGTGATGGCGAGACTTTCCTCAACAAAGTTCCTATGTGTGGCGAGACTTTCCTCACCACACTTGAGCACTTCATAAACATTCCTAGACATTGATTCAAAAAGCGGCCCGCCTAGAGCCTAGGCAGGCCAGGGGCCTAGGCATATCGCCCATGCCTAGGAGGGCATCCTGGGCGGGGAGTCCTTGGGCGGCCGCTTAGGAGCCTGGGACCCCACCTAGGCGGGTGCCCAGCCCTACACATGGGCTAAAATTAGGGGTGAGAATGGGCCGGATCGGGTCTAGATCCGGGTGGATCCGGATCCAAATAGTATACATCGGATCTGAATTACTATATATACTATTTAAAAAAAATTATATATATAAAATAAAAAGGATGCGGTTTGTATAGAGCCTAGGCTCTAAACAATCAAATTAGAGCCTACCTTCAAATAGTGTCCAAAAATGTGGCTTCAATACTGAAAATCATTGTGATAGCCTTAAAATATATTTTCATCATTATTTATAAAGTTTAAAGCTTAAAAAATAGTATAGATCGATAGATCTATGAAACCTTGAAAATCTTGAAAATTGATAGTCTAAAAATGCGTAACAAAATACACTATTTCCAGTACTTGAAATCCATTTTTTTCTCATGTCCATGCATCTTGATGTCGAGATGATAAATTTGACCATCTTTGGGAATCAAAACAACCTCTTCTAGTGAAAGTTCTGAGGTAGGCTCTAATTTGATTGCTTAGAGCCTAGGCTCTATATAAACTTTTTCCAAATAAAAATATCCTATTTAAAAAAACTGGGTGGGATCTGGATCTAGATCCGATCCGGATTTCAATTCGGACCTGACTTTTGGGTCCAGATTTGGGATCCAAATTTGGGGTTCGAAGCCGGATCTGAATAGGGTCTAAATTCCGGGTTTCGGATCCGGATTAGGTCAATTCTCACCCAAGCGAAAATGCCCCTCGTTGAGTGGCATTTTTTGCCTTGTTTACACCTAAATTAGGGAAAGAAGGGGGGAGGGGAGAGGGGGGGGGTTGTGGGAGTTAGGTTAATGTGTGACCTAAACCCCCTTGTTTACCTTTATAGTGAAAAAAAATTAAAAAACAATCATTTTTTTATATTTCTAAAAGATCGATCAAGTACTTTAGAGTATGGAAAAATCGATCCAAACATCATTTTGGTTTGGATTTGATTTTGATAATTTTTTAAGCTTATTAGAGGTAGAAGTATATGGGATTGGGAAAGATCTCAAGCATTGAAGATTGAAGATCGAGCAAAAAAATTAGTTAAAAATCTTCATATTGGATATTTAGTTTTTTGTTTCAATGTCTTCTTCGAGTTCTTCTAGAAGTGGTGATCCGGGTTGGAAGTATGGTTATAACCCAAATCCGAATGACAAAAATCGTATAAGATAAAATTATTGCAAAAAAGATACCAATAGGGGGTTCAAAAAACACCCTACCGATATTAGAGGGAATGTTTCCCTACGTAAAAATGTTCCTGAAGCTATCAAAGAGGAGATTGAGCCATTTATGTGTTCGATAAAAAACAAACAGGAACAAAAGCCTTGTCACTTGAATAAGTCTATTTCTGGTTCTTCGAAGAGTTGTGATCCAGGTTGGAAGTATGGTTATAACCTAAAACCAAATGAAAAAAATTATATAACGTGTAATTTTGTGAAAAAAATTACTAATGGGGTATTAACCAATTTAAGAAACACCTAGCCAGTATTAAAGGGAATGTTGCTTTTGTAAAAAAGTTCTTGAAGCTATTAGGAATGAGATTAGACAATATTTGAATTTAACCAAAAAAGGAAGAAAAAGGAGCCTTGTTATATGGAAATATCTTCTCTAGGTTCTTCTAGAAGTGGTGATCCGGGTTGGAAGTATGGTCATTAGGCCGAATCTGAGTGACTAATTGTATAAGATGTAATTATTGTGGAAAGGACACTAATGGGGGTATTTACTGGTTCAAGAAACGCCTTGCCAGCATTAAGGGGGACGTGGCCCCGTGTAAAAATATTCCTGAAACTACCAAGGAGGCAATTAAGCAATATTTGAGTTTAGTGAAACACAAAAAGCAAGAGCCAAGAGTCCTAGGGCCTCATCTGCACAAAGTAAGAGGGAGATAGACGTAGAGGAGGAAGTGGCAGATTCAAAAGAAACAAAGGAGGACGAGCGATATGTTGAAGACAGAGATAATTGTGATGATGATTGCCTCGAATCTGATGCATATGATGAAGCTTACTCTACTTTTTTTTATGATGACTGAAGACACTTGACTCTTGGTGTTGGGTCTTAAACTGTATATTTTATTTTTCTAATTTTCTAGTTTCTACTATCTACTCTTATGTGTATCAGTGTATGCATGTATGGTTGTATCATTGTATGAAATATGGATTATGGAATGATATGAACTATGGAGCATGGAATATGGTCAATGGATTGTGTATGTATTACTAATTTATTAATTACTATTATATTTTATTCTTGTTCGTGCTAGTAGTCTATCTATTACGAATATACAATATTTTGGAACTTTTTGGATTATGGGATTTTTAATATTTTATGATGTATTCTCACATTCCTTTGCCCCTCTTATACAGCCTAGGCTGCCTAGGCACTGGGCAGCGAAGACCCCACTGGCAGCCTAGGCGTCGGCCGTCAGTTTCTGTAACACTGAAGTGTCCTAAGAAGGGAAGCTAAAGATGGTTCTTCTTAAAACCTATCATCCATAATTTGGTCCCTTGATTCCACAACTGCTTCAGGGTTCCACATCTACCAAGTCTTTCCAAGAAATTTTGTTTCTTCGCTTTCCTCTGGCTTTGGGCAATCAGCACGAAGCATCTCCAGTAACACAAAAGCTCCTCCTTACCACCACTCTTTCAGCTTGTTCCTAGGGTTGCAGTTTTATCCTTCACCTGATGAGCATCACCTCATGAAAAGATGCCTAAAATCTAGACTGACCTAACGCCCTCAAAACTATCATATAGGTGCTTCCCTCAAAGCCCTAACAACCCCTGGACATTCACTGCTCCTTTTCTTGAAAGGCCACACTTGTCTTCCCCAATCAATTCCCCTCTTATGGATCCACCTGTCTGCATTGGTTTCCTCCCTTATTTTCACTTTAGATCCTCGCAAAACCTGAAATATCTAGTCACTTATGGTGCATGGATATGCCTGTGGAAGCCACTACAACATGTGCATGACACACATTTTGGAGCTCTCCAATTATAGGTATAGACTACATTTCGAACTCATGTCAAACACTGTCTTGGGTCTCACCCAATGTGTCGCATCTGATTAAAAGCTCTTAGCATCATTTTGATTCTTGGCTGACAAAACTCCTATACCAACTTACCAAGCCGTCGACAGCATGGTTCTTTGAAAGAGGCATCTTCTTTCCCCTCCTAGCACCAACGCGCCCCCAGCACAACCATTGTACCCTGCACCACATTGCAACATCCAAAGTAGATTTCTTCTATGTATTTGATGATGGAGACGCAAAAGATGTAGTGTAAAAATAATGGCTCAGGAAAAAATAATCGTTTAAGCTCCAAACAAATTGTGACTTGATCATCTGTCGTTCAGACCACTCTATAAAGAGTCACACAAGTCAAGCCAACAGAGACCAGCTTACAAAGCAAAAGAAAACAACTTTAAAGTTGTACAACTGATAAGATAAGGTTTCAAAGTGATATATCAGATGAGGCAACAGCCACAAACAAACAGGACTGCTTGAAAAAGCTAAAGATATGAGCAAAGTGACAAATACTGGTATAAAGTATAAACTACAAAGGCAGGAATTTTATCCTGGCATGAAACAATAGCAATCCTTTCAAGCACCAAATAATGATACATAGATCCAATCATTAAAAATGTCTCCATTCATGACAGCATCAAGAAAGCACCATTTGAAGTTGAGAAAATAAGTAATGGAAATTACTATACCCACCATTCCAAATACATATTACATTTAGCATGGGATCACACACCAATCAAAGCAAGAAAAACAATATTAGGGGACAAGATCGATCTAACCTGGCAAAGCACATCCATGGCACTCTGACTCGCACCTTCAGGCAACAACTTGACTCGAAACTTCTGCACCCCATTCTTCACATCCTGCTGAGTATCAACCTTCGGGACTGCCTTTGTGATTTTCATGGAAGCCCCCAACTGATCATTCCCTGACGTAATGCTCGTAGACCTCCCATAATCATCAAAGGTTGACCATGAAGATGACTTGGACCCAGTACCAGTACCCCTGGACCCATATGGCTCAACCCTCCCCCCATCATACGCATAAACACCATCACCACCACCAATATCATCAACACGATAACTATTCCTATCTTGATGAATCCCACTCTCCGGTTTCCTTTCTAAAAACCCCTGATCGCTGCTCCTATATGGTGGTGGCCTTTCATACATCTCGCCCGCATCAAACCTGGACCGACTAGAACCGTACCAAGAAGAATTGTCAATTTTAGGAGCAACATCATATGGAGGATTGGGCACGATCGAGGGATAGGGGGTGGGATATTGGACAAGGGTTTCACGATAGGTTTCAGAGACAAAAGGCTGGGGGGGATAATGTGACGATGCATAGGGTTCGGCAACGAGAGCAGGGTGACTATAAGGAGGTTGGGACTGAGGATTTTGGATGGGGTTTGGAGGGGGGGTATAGGTTGGGTAAGAAGGATAGGTTTTATCAGAGGATGAAAGGGATTCATAATAAGAAGAGGGTGGTGGTTGGTGGAGAGGTGAGGGTGGGTAATCTGAGGATGGGATGTGAGAGAATGGAGGGGCAGAAGCAAAGGAAGATGAGGGGGGCTGAGTATGTAGCAGTAGATCAGACGGAGAGAATTGAGAATTATGGTTCTGGTTCTGGTAGTAAGAACTACCATAATCCCCCCCTCCTCCTCCTCCTTGTTGCATCATCTTCTTCGTCTTCTCTCTGCAAAATTGTGGAAATTTCAAGGGTTCGCTTAGCTAATAGACGCCTTCTCTCTGCAAAATTGTGGAAATTTCAAGGGTTGGCTTCGCTAATAGACTCGGTGGCTTCTGGCCTCCTTTCCAATCTTCTTCATGTTCTTCCTCTGGTCTAGGTCGTCTGTCTTTTCCAACTTTCAGCGGTGGGTCGGTGTGCATATCCCAAGACTTATAGAGCAAAAATGCCTCGAAACTTTGATTTCTTTTTAACCCAAACTTTGAAACCTAACTTCTCACCCCCCTTAATTAACTTTTTTTATTTTTATACTAACTTTTAATCCAAACAAATAAAAAAAGACACATTTTTTTAACTCTCTCCTCACATATTTCAATCTCTCACGTGTTTCCCTCTCTAGACTGTCCACTTTCTCTGCTTTTCGATTTTTCGACAAAGTCTCGACATTCGTCTATGAAAACCTCAAGGCCTGAACCTCTTGAGAAACAATCATAGTTTTTCAACTGCTGGAACATTTTCCAACGAGTCAAGCTTTAAAGTTTAAGAGCCTGAACCTCTCAATAAACTTCTTTTAATAACTCTCTCTCCTAACTTATTTCAATCTCTCTCCATGTAGCGAGAGAGATGGGTTTTCCTTTGAGTTGGTATTCTTCTTTCCACCAGCTACTTTCTTTCTCCTATTCTCTACTTCATTATCTCTACATTCCTTTCCAAAATCCTCTTCTAAGACCGCAAAACTTGTTGACGTTTTCTCTATACTCAAAAAATACTCAAATTTCAATCATGTCTCCTAAATACATGTCTTCTTTCTTACTCTAGGACTCTCCGGAGACCCATTTCACATAGGCAAGATCCCTTGGTTTCTATATGAATTTTGGTCCTTGCCATTTGAACCAGGCTATCACATAGGCAAGATCCCTTGGTTTCTATATAAATTTTGGTCCTTGCCATTTGAACCAGGCTAGATTGGTTTTCGACCATGTCTAGAACAAGAGCACATATTTTTAGAATTCCATGATCAATTCATATTCCAATGGTCCTTCACCTATAGAAGCTCTCTCTCTCTATCTATCTACATTCAAATGCCCAGAGAAGCTGCAAAACCCAATAAATTCATGTTTCCTTCTCTTTTAAAGGCCTGCAATCTTCGGTCGTCTCCCCTAGAAGGCAAATAGATTCATTGTCGAGTTATAAAGCTAGAGAGGGTTGGATGGGTTCATTCAAAGTACTCTCATTGACATATATGCCAATGCTGGGTGCTTGGATTATTCAAGCCAAGTTTTTTATGAAAGTTCTCAATTTAATGTAGTCTGTTGTACTGTCATGATTAAGGGGTACATTCGATTTGGAAGCTTAGACAAAGCGGGCCAACTGTTCATTGAAATGGTGGAGAGATGTTATTTCTTGGAATGCCATGATTTCTAGTTATGTTCAAATGGGTAGACATAAAGAAGCTTTCTCTCTCTTTCATGAAATGCAGCTCAAAAACATCAAACCCAACCAGGCAATACTTGCAGCCGTGCTTTTGATGTCGTCTTCGTTGTGTTCTCTCTATCTAGGCCGGTGGATCCATGCTTACATGATAAAATCTAGGGTTTCAAGGAATCCGGAGCTCTCTACTTCAATGGTTGACATGTATTCAAAATGTGAGGCATTGGAAATGGCTATGAAATTATTTAGAAAGATCCTCACAAAATATGTTGGTTCATGGAATGTCATGATCTCTGGCTTGGCCATGCCCAAGAAGCCATTGAACTCTTTCATGAGATATAGAGAGACAAGGGTTTGTGAGGATGATCGGGGGAGAGACAAAGGGAACCATCCAGAAAGAGTAGTCTAGAAAAACAATTTTTTTTTTTAAATTTATTTGGGTCAAAAAAGTTAATAAAAAATGAATAAAATATGCTTAAGGGGCTATGAGATATAAAAAATTGTAAATTTCGACGTAGTTTTGCATCCTTAAGTCTACACATATATTTTCCCATTTATTTATGTGTTTTTAGAGCTAGAGAGAGACCGACACACATCACGTAGCTTCCAACTCAAGGCTAAGTATTGTATTATTATTATGCGATGTCAAAGAGAATATTGAGGTTTGAAATGGAAATGCCCATTTTTTGTCACATTTAGCTTGCCCAAGAAAAAATAGAAAAGAAAAAATAAAAAAAATGAGAAGTCGCCAATCTAATAAATCACAATAGGTCTCAATGAAAAATAAGCACAGAAAGCACCCCACATTGGATTGAGATTGAATGATCACCAATCTAGATCTAGATATTCAAAGCCTCTTACAAGATTTCAAGCAAAAACATGTAAATTTTTTTATTTTTTCCAACAATAAATCAAATAAGCCAAACAATAGTTGAATATAGGTACTTGGGCTAACAAAGCAGATCGATGGCTGGATTCTCCTTTGATATAAAAAATAAAAATAAAATAAAAAATAAAAATAATAAAAAAGAACAAAAAATGGAGTCTCAATAGAGAGAGAGCAAGGATTCCCCGAATGATCTCTCTCTCTAAGAAATTTCATCTTTTAACTAAGAACTGGGTTATAGAGAGAGAAGATAAGTCCCACATTTTAGGTTTTGGATGTGGAGGTATGTCTCTTACTTGAAATAAATTATATATTTGCCTATATAGATAAGGGATAGGTACATGAAAGTATCACATCCATTGTACACTCCTAAAAATTATTTTCATTTTTAAACCTCAAAATAAGTCCATCTTTTATCTAAAATTTCGGCGTCCTAGTCTTTCTCAAAATATTTTTCTCATTTCTTCCAAACCTCCTAAAATTTAAATTTTAGAGAAAGAAAGTATTTTAAAATTTTAGAAAGATAAACTATATCAAATTTTAAAGAGAGAAATTATTAAAAAAATTTAGAGTGATAAACTATCTCAAATTTTAGAGAGAGAAATTAATTTAAATTTCAAGTTTTAGAGAGAGAAAGTATCTTAAAATTTTAGAAAGAGAAATTATATCAAATTTTAGAGAGAGAAATTACTTGAAATTTTTTAGAGAGAGAAGCCTTCTCAAAAATTTTAGAAAGACATTAAATCAAATTGTAAGTTTTAGATAGACTAGTTGGATTCTGTATGTTCGACATAAGAATGAAATATAAAAACATATAAAAATAATAATAATTTAAAAATCTTTAGTAAAAATATATATATTATATTAAGGGGTGAACATGTGTCACGAAAATAAGAAGAGACCCTAATTCTACAAAGGTTATGGGAGACATTCCCACTTTTATTGGGAGATAAAGACTTTTTTTTGGAGAGAGGAGATATTCCTACCTTTATTGGGAGATGAAGACTTTTTTTGGAGAGAGAGATACATCTCTTATCATGAAATTAGTGTGGGGAACATAGAGACTTTTTTAAGAGAGAGACATATTTTCTCCTAAAATTGGTATGGGGAAGAGAGAAACTTTCTGAAAAGAGACGTGTCCCACCTTTAAGGAAAGAGAGAGACTAAAGAAATTTAGTGCATGGAAGAGAGAAAAAAAAAACATCTTTTCTCCTAAAATTAGTGCATGGTACAAATTAAACCTTTAAGGGAAGAGAGAGTGCAAATCTTTTTGAAGAGAGAGAAAGTATGCATATGAGTACTTATCCCAAACTCAAATTTAAGGTAGAGAAAGATATGCATACATATCAAAGATGGTTTGTGTGAAGAGTAGAGATTTTAGGAAGAAATAGAGAAAAAGTAGAGATTTTAGGAAGAAATAGAGAAAAAGTAGAGATTTTAGGAAGAGAGAGACTGTTTCGGCATTTTAATTTGAGAAATAGGAGATCTTAAAGTAGAGATTTTAGGAAGAGAGATAGATTGTTTTCATATTTGAATTTGAGAAATAGGAGAATTTTTCTTCCTTATTTTTTGGTTCAAAGAACCTATCCCCAACTCAATTTCATGAGAGAGAAAGATATGCATACATATTCCCCAAGTCATTTGCTCATATAAACTATATTAGATTCTACCAATCTTTTGTTATCTTTTCTCTATTTTTGTTGCATAGGTCTTGCTTACTCTCACTTAAATACGAGTCTTTTGCATTTTTCATGGTATCAATATTTGTGGCATTTTTAGTTATTAGTGTTTTTTCCATATGGCAGGATTCATTAGTTTTAGTGTGATTCTCTATTATTTTTGTTATGGATTCATGCAAGTGAGAGTCTATGTTTACAGAAATTTAATATTTGACAAAATGATAAAAAATATAAAAAACATATTACAAATAGATATATTATTTTTTGGGAATTTTTGTATTTTTTATTTTTGAAAATATCCCCAAGTTGGGCAAAAATATTTTTCAATCTTTGCCAAAATGATAGAAAACGTAAAAAAAACATATTACAAATAAATTCCTTATTTTTTGGGTTTTTTTATATTTTTTAAATTCTATTCAATATCCTCAAATAGCTTCTCGATCACATGAATAAAAAATGGTCATTCTTTGCTCTCTAAAGGTATGAGGTAGTAGTAATAAAATAATGAAATAAAAATTTTTTTCATTGTTTGCCATAATAGTTAATAAAATTATTGATAAAACTACTGACCAATTACTTAATTTGTAATGGTCCCGGCATGCACCCATACAAAAAATCATTGGAATTGGCCTCATGCATGCATTCTTCTTCCCTTTTTTTTTTTTGTCGTTATCGTGCATGTCGTGCTTCTATCAAAGCAAATAACAAATGTTCATTTTTATGTCATGTAATATTTTTCTACATCAATAGAAATTTCCCCATGAATGCATGTAATGTTTTTTTTTTTAACTTTTTATATTTATGCTGAAAGATGAACTTAATTTTTAGAACTTAAAATTTTTAGAAAAGGGAAATGTGTATATGAAGATTTAAAACATTAAAACTTCAAATTTAAGAATATAAAAGAACTAAAGCTGGTTTCTATATTTGTAATAGATAGTACACATTTTATTTGGGATTCTTAAAAACTCAAAATTTTCAATTGGCATTTATCTAGCAAACGTTGTGCTTAATATTTAAAAATTATCCATAAAATACATATTCATAAATATAGAGTTAGTTTCCTTTTCTTTTTTTTCTAGAATATACTTCATTTCAAATACTTGAAAAATTGTGTAAATGTCTTTTTTTTTTTTTGAATCGAACCACTAAGAAGTGGGGTCACATATGTCGTTGAGGTCACATAGAAACATTTCAGCATTTTTTGACATCTATTATCTCTTTAAATATGTGATTTCGATCCTTAGAAGTTAATTTATAACTTCTTTTTTTTTTGTATGAGCTATTAACTTTCAAAAGTGAAAATAAATTTTCAAAAAATTTCCAAGTTCCACCAAAAAAATTGGATTTTAAAATATATTATTAATTTTTTATTTGTAGATTGTTTTTTTGTTCTTCCTAATAGAAATAGTCTACGAATATATTAGTTAAACCTCACCTATAGTTTCAAATTAATTAATTGATTGTATTTTTTTTTTAGATTGTGGTTTCATGATAATAATTAACTCTCAGCATACCACATCTCTCTCTCAAACTCCCACACCCTATAATCTCTCAAAGATCCTCATCTCTATCTAACCTCCCTTAATCTCTACAAAATCCTTATTTTAAGAAATTTGACAATTTTGATGGTGAAAGTGATGAGACTTTTTTTTTATCAAAAACTTTGATAAGATAAGGATAGTAAGGTTTACTCTCAGTAAGAGAGAGATGAGGGTAGAGAGGATCTTGGAAAGAAAATCCCCTATAGATATAAGAAGATAGAGAGAGATATACAAAACCTGAGTACCCTTTTTTTGTTACTAATTTAAATTAAAATAATCATTCTTTTTTTTTTCCTTACTTTTTTATTTATTTATTTTATCTAAAAAATATCATGTTTTTATATTTGATGGTCAATAAAAACTTTTTATGATATGCAACGCATGTGCTTCTTATTATATTATCTATACTACATTACTAAACCAAACTTAAGGGGTGGACACATGTCGTGTGAATAAGAAATGACCCTAATCCTATAGAGGGCGTAGAGAGAGAGATGCATACCCTCTTTAGAGAGAAAGAGAGGGAGACATGGATGAAAGGCGTGAGAGAGATATATGAAGAGAAAATCAGGGAGTAAGAGATTTTGAAATTAAGGAGTAAGAGATTTTTAGAAGATAGAGAATTTTTAAAAAGAATTATACGGTTCCTATTCGACTTCGTAAAGACATATAGGAAGAGAGATGTGTACTCTCTTTAGAGAGAGACGTGGATGAGAGTGATGTGAGGGAGATATGCATACCTATATTTATGAGAAGAGAGAGAGAGAGTACAAACCTATTTCCTCATGCATGAAAATTTTAAAAGGATTCCAAAAAGACTTTCAATTTTTTTGAAAGATTTAATAGTAAGCAATGCATATTATTTATTGTTGTGCACGGAAGCTCTAAACCCGGTGGGTTGATTTTTTACAAATAAAGGACGAGAAAAAAAAAACGAAAAAAACAAGCAATAAAAATAAGTAAGAAAGAAATAACAAAGAAAAAGGAATATTAGGATTTACGTAGTTCGTCACAGATGTGACTATATCCACGAGGAAAGACGATCGATGTTTTCCACTATAACCCTCGACAAAAATCCAGTTAAGTAAACCCTTCTAAACTACTCTTTATTTCTTCTCTTTACTTCTAGCAACCATTACCTACAATACCAGATAGAGATGCGAGAGCAATGAGAAACTGTCTTTCTCTCTAATTAAAAGGGAAAACCACCCAAAATCTCAATGAGAACCGCTTCTCTACAAGAAACCAATCTCTCAATATTCAAGAATTTATAGGAGAGTCTATAAGAGGTACCATCACAATGCTTCTTTCAATAGGAAGCTATCTTCTCTCTTTCTCTCAATAGGAAGCTATCTTCTCTCTAAAAAGAGACCTTGCATCTTATGCACAAGAGCCCTCTCTCTCTAGAGGAAACCACCTTACCCATATGGTGAGCCAAATAGGGCACAAAAATTTCGTGTTTTTTCATCCCGTATATACAAAGGTTAGAAATCCATATTAAATAGGAAACTTCATATAAATGTTACATATATATCAAAACCGAAGAGATATACCCAAGAGTTCAAATCTTATTAGATTTCTATTTCATTTAAGAAACTTATCAATATTAATCTCGATCCCACATAATATAGGATTTTCTTATATGGGTGATTTTGGATAGCACCAAATCCAACATTTATCTCATAAAATATTTAACAGTATATAATGCAAAAGTTGTAGTAACTATGTAATAACAAGAAATGGTTAGTAACCAGTGGTTTAAAAAACAGATCAATGCCCCGAATCGGGCACCTCAAAAATCCATTCGGATCGGTGAATCTGTGATCTGGATAGGGAATCAACCGAATCGGTGGGGTTAAGCCTTAAAAAAAAGAGAGAAAAATTATTAAAATTTATTATAAATATTGTTGTATAGAAATCCAATAAGAAATGGGGGTACTCCATTATGAATTTTCATTTTTTTGTATGAATATGCGAATATTGATATGTTCTTTCCTTGCATGAACTATTGTTTACCATTTAATTTACATCATACAAAAAGATAAGCATAGAATTATCATGGATTAAGCATGTCATTATACATGAACTACAATAAAGAATATAATTCGTAAAATACGGCCTAAAAATAAAATGACAGACGATATCGTTTTTCATCTTGGTCACGCTAGTGCCATTGATTGAATTCGGTGACAATTCATTGACTCGATCTAAAAATGAATCATCCAAATTAGTGGGCACCTGACTATACCCAAAACCCTGAGTATTAGTGTTTTGTTGCGCTCTTAATCCAAAATCCCCGAAGCTTGTCCATCCTTCATGCTCATCTGCACTGTCGTGCTCGTCCCTACCCTCTTGCTGTTGGGACTCGATATGTGAATAATTTGGTTGGGATAGGATGGCCTCAAAATCATCATCTCTCTCATTTTCTTTTAAATCCCCTTTCTACTCTCCCTCATTAGACGCAATAGCACTGGCATCTCCGACGAATTGTGGATATGTTGGCAGGCTGCTTCATCTTTCATGCTGCTTATCATTTTCTTTAAGATCTTCCTCATCGATAGCCTCAAGGAACGCTCTATTGTATAACACTGGCTCATCTTCCTCTACTACCCATTATTCTGCTGTGTCTGTGACAAATATTGTGTTCAATTTATCGGCCCGTAGTCTTCAAGCTTCTTTCGTATTTGTCGCTCTCGGAGGCTTAAGTTGTAACGAACGTAGACTAGTTTATGAAGCCTCTTCACATCGAGTCGATTCCCCTTAATAGTGTGCAACCATTGGAACGTGCTGCAGTTTCGGTCACACCCAGTAGAAAAACATGTATAGAAGAGCACCTTGATTGCTTTCCTCCTTGGGTGAGGTGCATCACTACCAATATCTCCCACTATTCAGTTGGATTAAAATGCAAAAAGCATTGTAAGGGCAAGAACAATTCATAAGATTAAAGATATGAATGAACAAAATATTAGTTAGGGGTTAACCTGGATCCATCTTAGTTCGAGAATTCCTGGCAAGTCTAGTTCCAAAGGATCCTATATCATCCCTACACATAGCAAGCTAAAACAAAATATTTCTTTTTAATACATTTTTCCTTACAAATATAACAACTCAATGAAGTTCTTACCAAAATATTAAATATTACCTCTTGTATTGCTGCTACCTGGTTTCGATGGCTTCTCTTTAGCATGGTAATAATGTATCTGACCCATTCCATAATCTTGTAGGGATATTCAGGTGTCAAATAGAAAAATTTTGGGTTGAATTAGTAACCTGGAAAATACATATATAGAGAAAGGTCATTTGAAATTTTATAAAAAAATAATTTAGAATTAAACAATCTAAGGATATAAATATATATGTACCTATATAAAATATATGTACTTACATAATAAACTGGATGGCCAAATTTAGTGTTCCACATTTTTTCTATAATTTCGATCACTTTACTAGTAAAGCTACATTTCTCCTTAATAGCTGATTGACCTCTCGATACCATCGTAAAGGATACCCATAGTAACTTTATTGTCAACATCCACCATTCTTAACGTCGTGACCAAGGGGCAATGACCTCTACGACACTGAAACATCGAGACCAGAACCTCCTATCTGTGACTATGCTGTCCACTTTTAGCCTGGTATTGCACTTCAAGAGGTGGTCATTTAACCACTCTTCACTGGTAAACAATCTCTTTAATGCACATTCGGATTCCCGAATGGAGTCTACAGCCAAGTAATCTGTCACAAAGCGAGTTATAACAGTCTCGATTATTTCTTTTTCCTTAGACTGTTCTCTAAATAAAAATAAGATTTAGAATAGTTATATATAAATCTTGACACCAACCTCGCTTCCTGTAGAGTCTCCTTCACAATTTTGATCTTACTAATCTCCTAACATAAGATTGATGTTGTGTGTAGCACATGTGGTCCATACTAGATGCTTCCTCTTATCCATCAACTTGTTGCCCGCAAAAACACATGGACGCGCATTGTCCATAATAAACTGGACTACATGCTTATCTCCCACCTCCTTTGCTATCTGATCATCTAGTCGTACCAATAAGTTTGCATCCTTCTTTATCCTTGATACGTCTTTGCTAGACAAAAAGGGTGTACCTTTTGGAGAATAGGCTAAGAAGTTAAAAAACTTTTTTTCGCTAACTTTATTAAACCAACCATCACTCATGAGAGTAATGGTTGTTCTTGGCCAACTCTGTTTATATTCTTCAATCCACTTTCTAACTTTCTCCACCTCTTCATCCAAGATTGACCTACTGAGCTCATATACAGTTGGGGGCTTTACCTCAGGCGTGACTCTCTAGATTGCATTGACCATAGGTGGGAAATATGGGCTATTGGCATCGAAGGGGATCCCTTCATTGTAGAACCATTTATCAACATATCTGTCCAACATGTTTCTTGTACCTTTCACCATGCCTTTGAGGGTCATCTGTTGTGACTTAGGCTTTGCCAGAAATGAGTCTATACGACCATGACCTGCAATACTGGCGCTCCTAGATAAACCATAAACAATTTCTTCAACATCCTGTTCCTCTGGAGACATATTGCTACCAACCCTTTCATACATATTTGAGCTAGGCCCACCATACATGCTCGAGCTGGGCCTACCATACATGCTCGAGCTGGGCCCGCCATGCATGATTGAGCTAGGCCCATCATGCATGCCCATGCTTTGTAAGTTGTTTACCTTTGGTAGCCTTTATAATGACTGCCATTTGTTTTCCTACATTACTAGGAACACTATTGCATGCAGAAACATCTCCCTTAACCCCTGTCAAGTGTTACTTGAACCAATGTACCCTACTACTTATTACTTTTTAACAGTATTTTGTCTTTTTTGTTGGGATCAAGTTTGACCCCATGTTGCCACGCAAGGTCTTCCCTAGATCTTGCCATGGTTCAACTGTTTTAATATGCAAATGGTTAAAAATTAACCTGACAATTCAACATGAAAAATAATCACCATATGTAGTGATAATGTGTAGGGGTAGATCATGAAGTTATCTTTGTTGTTAATGCAAAATACTTCTACTGGCAAAAATATTTTAGTTCCTACTGGCAAAAATAATTTATTTATGCGACATTATAGATAAAAATAGTCTATATTAGCTGCTATGTAGAGAATAAAAAATTTACAATGATATAGTATTAATAAAAAATATATTTACAATGGTATAGTAATTCACAATGCCAATACATATGGACTCGTCACAAATCTTCACTTTGACAAGTATGAATTAGTTCCTACTAGGAAAAAAATATATTTATGCAACATTATAGATATAAAGAGTCTGTATAAGTCACACTTAGAATCAAGAAAAATAATTACAATAATATAGTCATCCATAATGCCACTACACGTACATTTGGCACAAAAAATATTTACAATGATATAGTCATTCACAATGCCACAAATAATATTTACAATGATATAGTCATTCAAGATAATATAATTATAAAATATGTATCAAGAACATACATATATTTTATATATCAATATCCATTTTTTTGCATTAAAATTTTAACAATAACATTGAAAAATATAAGTTAATTTAATCACTGGTTTTCATGATAGCACCACCTAACCTACTTACAAAACCTCTTTTAAAATTAGTTTCTAGCAAGTATATAACAATATGTGGGCACAATCCCAAGATTAAAATGAGCACAAATAGTCCTACAACTCAATTACAAAAATTCAAGATAATATAATTAAAAATGCAAGCTCCGAACATGCCTACAACTCAATTATCAAGAATATACATACATTTTATGCATCAACATATATTTCTTTGCATTAAAAATTAAACAATAAAATTGAAAAATGCAAGATAATATGATTATAATGCATGCCACATTTTTTTTACAATGATATTCATACATTTAATACCAAGAATATACATACATGCAACAAATAATATTTACAATGATATAATCATTCAAGATAATATAATGATAAAATATTTATCAATAATATACATACATTTTATGTATCAACATACAATTTTTTGCATTAAAAATTTAACAATAAAAATGAAAAATACAGTTTAATTTCTCATGATAATCAAAACATGGTCATGATTTTCACAATTTTTCAGAAAATCACGATTTTTCAAAAAAATTGATCATCAAAGTTTCATTTTTTAAAAAACGCGGCCACAACTCCTCTTCATCCAAAATCAAGCAATAAAAATTGCTTAATCCGACAAATTACACCCAAAATCAATTGAAAAAAAATATTACCTTAAGAAACCCTTTGAAATAATTCATAATGGTGCTTCAATTCGTCTCATATTTGTAATTTGGCTGAAAAAAAAAAAAACAACTCGAACTGTTCTTCTCAAAACCGTGACTCAAAATAGAAAATCCACTGCAAAAATGGAAAATAAGATGCATATATTTTTGAATAACATCATAAAGAACTAAAACCTCATGATATGAACACAAAATTTGCTAAAAACTTATCGAAATCGATTAAATGGCAGAAAATACATGTTTTTCTGAAACCGACTCTTCAAATCCAAACTTCACTTATAATCGACCAAAATCAATAAAAGAGGTGTACAATTTGTACTGAATAACACAATCACTAGTAATTACCCTATGATTTCATAAAAAATAGTGACCTATTTCTTATGTAATCCAATGAATGGCAAAAAAAAAAAAAAAACAAAACACGCAAGCCCAATCAGATAACAGTGATTCGTACTAAAAATTCAACGTCAAATAAAACAAAATAGATCAAATTGAATACATTTTATGATAAATAACGCTATAAAGAATCAAAACCCTATACTATGAACAAATTATTTGTTAAAACTTGATTACAATCGATTAAATGATGGAAAACCAAAGTTTTTACTTGTTTTTTGGCAACTATGGCTTCAACCCCAAATCTGACTTGCAATCGACCAAAATAATCGCAAATTCTAAGTAATTTCTTCTCAATAACACTCTCAAGATTAATAACCCTCTGATTTTATTAAAAATAATGCCTTATTTTGTTTGAAATGTAACAGGTGGCAAAAACTTAAAAAAGACCCTTGTTCTTCACAAATCCGATGATTTGTTATTCAAATTGAAGCTTTCAGCTCCAATATATTGAACAATAAGGCTGAAAAGTTAGAGATAAAAGCTGTAATATTCGAATCAAACCTACAAAAGACAAAAAAAAATGATCAAAGAAATCCAAATTTTGATGATTCAAAAAGCTTTTACTGTTCACCCATGTCTGCTACAGTGACTTAGGCGATTCACTATTCAGAATCGCCCGGTTTTCTCTAGACATGGGTGGTTCTCTGTATTTTGCTGGAACCGACACGTGGTTACCGGTTCTCAAGTTGAACCGGACGAGTCCGGTTCGACTCGCTGAGTTTTGAAACACTGGTTGTAACAATAGAAACCACTCAATTTCTAAGAGTTCTTTTGAACAAAGATGAACGTAGAGATTCACGTTCCCATGCTCATTTATGCTTATCAGAGAGATGGAAAAGGCATATGCAATACGAACCGTCTAAAATTCAGAAACTAATATTTCATACGCGTTTTTACACTAATGAAAAATACTATTCCTTCTTCATCAAACCAATTCTCCAATGACAATAATCCTTTCCACTCAAAGAGAAAGATCCTCATGTAATATTGACAGTGATAATGGTACGTACTTAAAATCATTGTTGTTCTGTACAAGTTTTCCTCATACTTTTCTTCGAAAAAAAATTATATCAAATTATAATTTTTTGTTTTTTAATTATAACTACTTATCAATATTATCATAGTTAAAATTTTCTTATTATCTAAGAGGTGACTCATGATTAATCAAATTTTGATTAATAGATCTCTTTGATCATTGAATATTTAGTTAATTTGTTACAAGTAATTGTATACGTGCAACACAAATATTGTCAAATTGATTAACATAGAATTGGACAGTCTAATTGGGATCAAAATCTAGTGCCATTTGTGAATTAAAACAAATATATGTATTTTTTACAAACGAGAGCAACAAAGAACACTATCAATGCCTTGCTTAAAGGGTTGTAATATCTTTTTTTTTTGTGAATTATGCATCTAGATATTCTAAAGTGGATCCCAGAATTTCAAATCGAGAAAATCCTCCAAAAGTAGATCTTCATCCAAGGAGCAAATAAATATATAGTATGCACTTTATACATTCTCAATTGTGAAAACAATGTTGTGATGGATGATATTTCAATAATTACAAACAAATACGAAGTCTATTTTTTTAAGAGAAACAAAGAATCGCAAATCAATAATAAATGCTGCATTGATATTATAACCCTTTAAGCAAGGCATCTATAGTGTTCTTTGTTGCTCTCATTTGTAAAAAACACATATATTTGTTTTTATTCGCAAATGGCACTAGATTATGATCCTGTTACCCACTTAACAGGCATAGCTATTTCCATTATTATATAGAATTATAACAACCATTAGAATTGTTATTTCCAAAGATGTTTGAACAAACGAAAAATTAAAGAAAAACCAAAGAACTACATATTTCAAGATGTCATGTTTCATCAAATAAAGGACAATAAGGATGCAGAGCTGAACCAAAGTAACCCTACCTCCCAAAGATAAAAACTTTGGTTTCCGCAAGTCTAACTTGACTTGAACTCTCTCCAAGATTTTGTCCCAAGTAGCAATAGACAGTCTACTATCTGAAATAGGCAACGCCAAATAAGTTATGGGGAAAGAACCAACCTTACAACCCATCGATTAATGCCAACGATTCCACCAACATTTGAGAACAGTTAATACCAATAAGAGAAGTCTTATGAAAATTAACTTTCAAACTGAATGCTACCTCACAACAATCCAAAAATCTAAATATATTATTCACTTGTGGCTTAACATAGATAACTTCAAATTTAAACAAGATGGCTTGTTTATAGTTAAATCTATGTATGCCTTGCTGTTTCATGGTCGTTGGAGATGGACCCTACCTCAAATTGCTCAAGTTTGGAAATGGACAATGCTGCATAAGGTTCAATGTTTCTTATAGTTGGGGGGCCAAAATAAGATATTGACCATTGATAATCTAGTCAAAAGAGGTAAGGTACTACCAAATATTTGCTTGATGTGTAAAAGTCAGGTTAAATCTGTCTCACATATTTTTTGTACATTGATGTTTTGTGTACAATGTTTGGGAATTTTTCTTAAATGTCTTTGGAATTCGGGGTCCTTACCTCAAGATATGTTGGGTATTATTTACCCACCTGACATTTCCAATTCTTCCTAAATTGGGGTGTGCTATCTGGCAAATTATTCGAGGAGTGATCTGTTGGGAGATTTGGAAGGAGTGCAATTGCATAACTTTTGAAGGAGTTGCTCTTCCTTATGATAGAGTGCTCAATTGTATCCTTCATACGGTGTGGAGTTAGCTTTCGATTACCAAGGAAGGTAGGGGGATCTTTGAGATGGATGTGAGGTTGCATCTACACAACTTAGCTTTCTCCTGAGTTGTTAAGTATATGAATGTTAGGCGATGGATACTGTAGAGAAGATTGCAGAAGGATATTTCATGCCAGTTGTGCTTCATCAGCACCTTTGATTCTTTCCTTATCCAATTGTGCTGTAATTATCCTATTTATGAGATTCTTCATTGTTTTAGGCTTGTATCATGGGATTTTCTTTGACTCATGTTTATCCCTTATCTATATATAAAGGTGAGGAACTATTGTAATCCTATGAATGAAAATAAGGTTGTTTCTCTTTCGTGGATGTAGGAACAATCGAACCACATAAATATCTCTGTTGATATGTGTTTATCTCTTTCTCAGTTCTATTTTCTAACATGGTATTAGAGCAAGCCGATTTATTGCTGGCCGTTGATAGAGAGAGAAAGTTTAATACATCTATCATCAATCTTCTTTGTGGATGTATTATAGCTTGTACGATTGTTTCTAACTCATCCAAGGATCAAGGTGATGCTAGAGGTGACTTAGTTCTCTGCGATACTTTTACCATCCTTCTGTAATTGGATAAGGAATATCCCTAGCAAAGGATTCTTTTTGCTGACGCTGAAATTTTTGCAAAAGATTTGGGTACCAATTTTTTGGTTCTTTCATAAAATTACAAGTATAAGAAATATCCCCAATAAAGGAGGCTTCCTGCTGATGATGAAATTTTTACAAAAGCTTTGGGTATCAATTTGTTGATTCTTCCAAAAAGTTGCAAGTGTAATTGTTAGGTGATTTTGGACTTAACAAGTGGTGGTCAATCAATTGGATGCAAGACCAAAAAGCCCTTCAATCGTGAATAGCAAGTTGATCAATTCTGAAGTCTAGCGATTTGTTATTTTGGTGGTTTTCTCTTAAAAAAGGGTTGTCATCTTTGGCTGGTACGTGGCTATTCACACTTTATTTGTTTCCTTTTCATATCATGGGCGAAAGGAATAAAGTAGAACCTGTTAAAACTGTGGTGCATGAATATGAAAGTAACACCTCTATGAAATTAACTTTGACAATCTTCAATGGTTTAAATTATTTATCCTGGGCCAGAGTCATCTCTCTTGCTCTTGGTGGTCGGGGTCGATCAAAACTCAAGCATATTGATGGTAAGAAAAAGGCTCCGAGTAGTGATGATCCTGAGTATTGAATTGGGAAACAGATGATCAACTTGTAATGTCATAGATATTAAACTCAATGGATCCTAAGATTGCTGAGATATTTACTCATGCCAAGATTGTTAAGGATCTATGGGATTCCATAAAAGAAGTTTATGGACAGCAAAATAATATTGCTCGAATATTTGCTTTAGAACAAGAGATATACTAAATTAAGCAAGAGAATAAGACCATTACTGAATTGTTGGGCATTTTGAAACCTATGTGAGATGAGTTATCTATATATTGCCTTGCTACTACTGATATTTTTACCATTCAAAAAAGAGCAGAGCAGGATAAGATCTTTCAATTTCTTGCTGCTCTCAAACCCGATTTTGAGCAAGTAAGGACCCAAATTTTGATGTCATCTGAACTGTTCAACTTCTCATCAGTTTTTTCTACTATATTATGCAAAGAAACTAGGAAAAGAGTGATAAATGTTGAAGTAAAATTGAAGCTGAGAGTAGTGAGAAATCTGCTATGACTATTATTAAAGAGACAACTGAAACAAATAAAAAACCTGCCAATAACAACTTTGAAGGGAGATCTCTAGGCGGATACCATGGCAGAGGAAGGGGTCGTGGAAATGGAGGAAGACCACCTTCCCGTTGTGAGCATTACCAAGGTCTTGGTCACATTAAGGATATGTGTTATGTTCTTTATCCTCATCTTAAACTTGCACCTGACAAGTCTTCTAAAAGGTCGTTGGCTCACAGTGCTTCTGCCGATTCTCATATTTCCATTGATAAACTTACCCAAATTCTTCCACAGTTGGGTAAGAATGGTGCATCTTCTTCTCATGATTTCTCCTTTGATAAAGCTAATCAGTTTGATTTCCTATCTTCCTTGAGTTCTAATACTTGGGCGATTGATTCAGGAGCACCAGACCATATGACAGGCAATCCTTCTTGTCTATCTCAGTTTCAACAGGTTATAAAACTCCTGTATCAATTGTCAATAGTTTTTTAATTTTTGTTCATGGAATTGGAAGAACAAATTTCTCTTCTGAAACCCACAATTATGAGGTTCTTTATTTGCCTTCTTTTCCTCCCAACCTATTGTCAGTTAACAAACTAACTCCTCATTCTATTATCTTTCAGGACCGGGCCACGGGGATGAAGAATGGTGAAGGGAAAATGGATCATGGTCTTTACTTTTTGGATCCAAAGAATTCTATTATGGTTGCGAAAATTAATAATGGTAATATTGGTAGATTATGACACTCTAGAGTTGGACATCCCTCTGAAAATGTTTTGAAAATTTTGATGCCACGCTTAACTCTAGGATTTCATGATTGTGAGGTTAGAAATATTCTAAGTTGCTTAAGTTACGTTTTAAATATTCAATGCATGATTATGATGAACCGTTTTACTTGATACATTCTGATGTGTGGGGACCAACCCCTGTTGAATCCTATAATGGCTACAAATATTTTGTAACATTTATAGATGATTATACTCATGCCACTTGGGCATATATGTTAAAAGCTAAAAATGAGGTCTTCCTCATGTTTAAAGAATTTCATAATCTTGTATCAAATCAGTGTAATGCCAAAATTAGGATTTTTCGCTCAGACAATGGAACAGAGTATGTGAATAATGCATTCAAAAACTATTTCATTGATTATGGCATTATGCATAAGACATCTTGCATTGGAACACCTCGACAAAATGATGTGTCAGAAAGCGAAAAACCACCATATTATTGAAGTTACCAGATCTCTATTATTTGAAATGAATGTACCAAAATTTTATTGATCTGATACAGCCCTAACCGCTTGTTACCTTATCAATTGACTTCCGAACAAAATTCTCAGGAATAAGTCTCCTCTTGAGTTATTAACAGGAAAGAAAATTGACTTCTCTCACTTACGTGTGTTTGGCTGCAATTGTTATGTATATAATAATGACCAACACTGAGACAAACTTGATCATAGGGCTACTAAGTGCATATTTATTGGGTATTCCTCCATAAAAAAGGGATACAAATGTTACAATCCTACAACAAAAAAATTTCACATCTCACGAGATGTTAAATTTGATGAAAGAGAATCATATTTTTAAAAATCCCAAGAAAATAGGATTCAGGGAGAGAATTTAGGCAAACTTTCATTGCCTATTGCTAGTAATATTTTGAGATGCAAGCAAATAAAGAAAAAATTAGAACTGGAAACCATTATGCCAACGAAAGAAGGGAGGAAATTCAACAAGAAGAAAGTGAGGAAGAAGCTAATCAAATTGGTGAAAATGAAGAGGTTACGCATGAAGATGTCCTTGTGGCTCGTCTCCCTGATGAAGATCTTGCTCTTTGAAGGTCTTCTGGTGTTTCTCAACCCCCTTCTTCCTTAAAAGATTTTGTTACTTTTCATGTTGTTTCACATCCTATTGAAAGTCAAATTTGTTATGAAAATATCTCATCTAAATATTGCACATTTCTGAGTTATAGTTCCACTCTTGAGCCAACAAATTTTCATGATGCTAATTCACAACCTGTGTGGAAAATGGCCATGAAAGAAGAGTTACAAGCCTTGAACAAGAATCAAACTTGGGATTTTGTTCAACTCCCTAATGGAAAAAAATCTGTTCGTTGCAAGTGGGTATTTAAAATGAAGTATAATAGTGATGGAACCATAGAAAGGCACAAGTCTAGATTAGTTGCTAAGGGCTTCACAAGACTATGACGAGACTTTTGCTTCTATCGTAAAAATGGGTACGATTCGTGTCCTTTTATCTGTTACTGTGAATTGTGGATGATTTTTATGTTAAATGGACGTTAAAAATGCTTTCCTTCATGGAGATTTGTTGGAAGAACTCTATATGGATCTACCTCCAGTTCATCCATTAGAAGGAAAACATGGTCTTGTTTGCAAGCTAAAAAAGGCTTTATATGGTTTAAAGCAATATCCACAGGCTTGGTATGATAAACTTAGCACTGCTCTCCTAAGCATTGATTTTAAAAGAAGTTACGTTGATTCTTTTATGTTCACAAGGAAAAGTAAAAAATGGATAATTATAGTGCTTATCTATGTTGATGATATTGTCACTTCTAGAGATGACAAAGAAGGAATTTCAAAACTTTTAAAAAAATTTCATAGGAAATTTGACATCAAGGATTTTGGGCAACTTAAGTATTTTTTGGGAATTGAAGTCACATATTGAAAGAAAGGTATTTTTCTTTCACAAAGAAAACATGTGTTAAATTTGTTAAAAGAAACTGAAAAATTGGGACAAACTGGTCGAGACACCTATCGAATACAATTTAAAATTAACTAGTTCAGGGGGAGAATTACTTCTTGATATAGTCGTTATCAAAGACTAGTTGGAAAATTGATTTATCTTATTATTACAAGGCTTGATCTTACTCATGATATTAGCCTTGTAAGCCAATTTATGCATTCACCCCGAACTGTTCATTTGGAAGCGGTTAATAGAATCCTGAGGTACCTAAAAACTATCCCCAAGAAGAGGTATTTTAATGAAATGTAATGGAAATATTGATATTCTTGGCTATATTGATGTTGACTGGACTGGTAGCCCTTGTTTGAAGATATTTTTCAGCACCATGGGTCCCCTATGCGAAATAAAAGAGAGAAGCCGATCAATAAGGACTCCTAAAAGCCTCCTGCTAAGTTTCAATAAGGACTCCTAAAAGTCTCCTGCCAAGTTTCGTCGCATTTCGACATGTCTAAAGCAGTGTAGACGAGAAACATTTCAGCAGAATTAGCCTCTAGCACCCTGAAATGGACCCCTATAACTGGAACCTACTTTCAGAGTATTAAATAGTTGTGGGACTATCGTCATTAGATTCGGCACGGTTGAAAACCCCTAGGGGTAAAATTTTAGCTTAGACAAACACTCACGAAAGAAGTTATGGGCAAAACATTAAAACAGGAGGAGCCACGTACTATTCCCGTGTGGCCACCCTGCAACTAAACTCCATTAAAGCACAGTCACTTACAGTAAACTTGTGACGTTCATATCTCTCTTGTCCTAGATCGGACTGCGCTCAAACTTGTTGGAGTGTATTTGTCTCGTCGAAACGAGAGTTTTGATATGTGGCACGTCCCGTGACGATGTCGGAGCAGGGAGAAAAGCTAGAGAGAAGTTTGTGATTCGAAGCTGCAAGTTGCAGAAAATTAGCTGGACCTCCACTCACTCGAGCGGCCATATCACAGCTCTCACAGCCAGATAGACACGAGACTAATTGCATTGCATGCGTAAGGTCCGTGGCTATCATTGATCCGAACCCCGCGCGTGATGAACGGTTGGATTTTGTACAAGATTCAGTTGAATTCACTGCATATTCTGACTGTCGAAATTCTAGATTCCTGCCTAAAGTTCAAGATTGTCAAATCTTCATTTGGGTACCAAATCACATCCTATTTGTCCCAACGTGATCGTGGTAACATGTTCAATGCAATTCAGCGAAGAAATCGAAGAAAAAAGATCAAAATGAAGACGCACTATCAATCAAAAGTTTTCAAGATCTATTCAAATTTCAAGTTACGTGATCATGCCTTTAAAGTGTGATTCATGGCTTAAAATTATTATCAAAATGATCGTAGCATCGAGCCTTGTGCGATGACAATCATTTTTTGTTCATTCGGATGCCGGATCGTCAATGGATGGTTCGAGAAGAATCAAGAACGTCCTTAGATCTTAGCAGGGACTCTTTGAGAATTTCTCCAATTGTTTGGCAGGGGAAAATCAATCATTTTGCACCCCATTTTCTTATTTTTTTAATTCAAATGAATTGTAATTATCCCAATTAGGGTTAGTTTTGAGTAATCCACCCATATTTTAGCTCTAGACTATAAATAAATACTATCTCTCATTAAAAAAAAAAGAGGAGGAGAAAAAAAAAAACTTTGTACTCGAAATTGTTGCAGAAGGATTCAACTTTTGATCAATAAAAATTAAGGCTTTCTTCTTGAGTTCTCTTGAGCACGTCTTGGAGAGAGAGAGGAGAGAGAAAGTTAGAGTGATATGCCCCTATCTTCAAGGTATTTTCTCTCTCTTCGGCTTTCTTTTTCTCTCTTCTTCGCTTTATTCTTCTTCGTCTGTTTTCTTCTTCTCTGCTGATTTTTTCTCAGAGGCCATGCACGATAGTGGTAGTGCCATGCATGCCTCTTTCTTCCTTCTCTCTTCGTTCTTCTCTTTTCCTTAACATAGTTCATGCATGGTGTTGTTCGTTGCTACACGTGACATCGTCTGAAGGAGCACACAGTGAGTCAAGCCGTACTGAAGTAGCGGGTCGGGCTCCTATTTTAGTTTCAGGATTGGTGTCAATTGTGGTGATGCATTACTGACCGTGAACTATATTTCTTTTGTCTCACGGGTCGCAGATGGCGCTGCTCACTGCAGTTCACAGACGTGCCTTCGGTGTCCTACTCAAGCGCAGATGGCGATAGTTATTGCCGTCCGTGGACATGTCTTCGGTGTCCCACACCTATCGCAGAAGGCGATGCTTATCGTCGCCTGTGGGGGTATCATCCGTGCTTCGAGTATGTCGCAGATGGCGATGCTTATCGCCGTCCGTAGGCCTCTCTTTTACACTCTGTGCCTATTGTAGATGGCGATACATATCGCCGCTCGCGAAGGGTCATTGCTACCTTCCCGTGTCATCGACAGTGATGCCCAACACCGTCTATGGTTCACTGCTCACCCCTCCGCCGCGAGCAGCAGTGTCTAGTGACGTTCAGGGACCACGACACTGTTACTCCTTGACTATAGGCGGCGATGTCTAATGCTACTGGGACCATTCTACTCCTTCGTCTCGCATCTTCTCTTCGCTCTCTTCTCTTCTTTTCTCTTCTCGCGTGACTAAAGGATATACTCAGTCTAACACTGTCATAGGGGTCTGGCTGTCGAGCAGTATTGCCGTCGTACTAGTCCAGAGTACCATGCCCGTTTTGCTGCTACACCATATTAGGACGATTATATCGGCCTTGGTTTCGAGTAGTATTACTGTCACGCCGTTCTGAGTTACCGTGCCCATCTTGCTACTACTCCAAGTCGGTCACTGTACTGGTCTTGTTATCATGCTAGTCTCGTTCCCTTGCCAAGTCCTCTTCTCTTTTTTCCCCTTATTTAAATCCTCTTCTTCATCACCCTAACTTCTCACCTTCTTTGCCATCCGAATTTGCACATCTGTGCATGTTTGCCCCAAGACAAGGATGGGTCCCTGGGCCCACTTATCTTACAAATTAACCATGTTAGTGCTTTACAGAAAATAAGGAGATTGTAGGTTAGGGGAGGAGATTCTAAACCAGCTGAAGTAGCTGGGGGGATTTTCGTTGTGATTTGAGAGGGCGCCCACGCGAGTCAGCCTGAGTAAGTCACAGATCCTGGTGATGTTGGACCCCACCTCAAGAATAAAATTCCTCTCTCACCAGTTGGGCACCGGCCCTTGTTCTGTGAACAAGGTTCCTAAGAGAGCGATCTCAAGTCTCCGGTCTTTTGAACCTAAGACACGTGCACCCAATCATCTAGATCTGGGGGGTGAGATCGAGGCATCCGACTAGATTGGTGACTCCACTGCGGACTCACTACCCTTTTGTCGGTTCGCTCTCGCTTGATCGACATTACCTTTTATTTTCTACATTGGGTTATTCAACCCGTTCATCCGAGTTGAGGATTTTCTGATCCTCGCACTCGTGACCGTCCTAGGGAAGCGAGTTTCTCAAGCCTCGTTCCCTACATTCCTTTTGAGTCAGGAGTCACAGTCCGACTCATAGGTTCTTTCCTAGATTGGTGCGAGAAGGGACTTGAAGGTCCCTAACTCCCCACTTTCTAGTCCTGGTGGACCCTCCACCAAGGCCCTTTGCATTGGTAGCATGTTTGCTACCACCCACAGCACGCACCCTGCTATTGGAAAATCCCTTGCCAGTCACATTGCTAAGGTACGCCTAAAGGCTGCCCTGTCTGCTTTCGTGAAAGACAAGTAGGTTGCCATCGCTCCCGCGGGTCGCCGCAAGGCCACCCCCCATACTCTTTCTCCACCCTGAACCTCTATGCCTAGAGGCTCGACACACTGAGGTGGAGATCCTGGGGCGTCCACCTCTTGCACATACCTAAAGGCTCATAGTCCGTCCACTCGAGCCACACCTCTAGGAAAATTTCATGTTGCCTTGAGCTCACGTCCTTGGTTAGGCCTTCTCGGGTCGAACCCTGCATGCGCCATGCATCTGCATCCCATAGCTTAGGGTAGCGCCAATTCTGTGCCAGCTGAGCACACGGGGTTCGATCACTTCCTCCCCTCTCTCAGCACACATGGCTTCACCCTGTGAGTGATAAGCTCCTACTTCGTCCCTCACAGATACGAGCTCGTAGGTCTCGGCCTCCTAAGGTCGAACCAGCTGGCCGAGCCCGGGCTGACCCCCAAGTTACCCAAAGGGCTGCCTCCAAAGGTGCATGCACACCAGCTTCACAGGTTCCTCCCCGATCCCGACTCAGGCGTAGTCACGAGCTAGTTCCTTCTTCTGTCACCCTTCCTTTGCCTGGCAAACACCTCAAGACCTGGTACTTAAAGGTTTTCCCTAGTAGTACTATCTTAAGTCAGCCACCTTAGGTCAGCCATGCACTCAGACCTCACAAGGGAATTTAGGGCAAAGACCTGATGGTAGATAGAAGCCTACAACCTTCAAGGCAGCAGCCCTGATTGCCCGTTATCCTTGTACCTCACTCTCTGCTCCAGCTGATGGACACAACCCTCGCATGCTCAAAAAGACGGGGCAGTCCAGAACTCAGGCTCAATTCTAGAGTGAAATCTATTGTAGCCTCAAGATTAAGAAGAAGAGAGGCCTGCAGCTCCTGACTAGAGAGGGCCCTAAAGCAATTGAGGTTACCACTCTTGATGACCTCCTGCCTCACAATCCCTTCTTCCCTCTTTGGATTCTAGAACCTGAGCAAGAAGTCCAAGAATATTGCTCGATGGTTACCATCTCCAGAAAAGACCAAGCTGCCAAGAAATCACGGTCCCAAGACCATCAAGAACCGGTCCTCACCCAGTCGACGTACAAGACTTGAGTCTAGTTGGGGCATGTTAAGCCCCTATAGATCGACTTGTGTGTGTGACTTGTCAACCCTGGCAGTCCACTACTCCACTTGGCTTTGACCCTCTAGAAGAAACCGTCAGCGTCATGGTGATCAACAAGCCGGGTGACGCTCAAGAAGAGCAGATGAACAGGTTCAAGGTGATGATGCAGTCAATTCTCGAAAAGATGGATCACCTAAAGGCCGTCAGGCCCCTGCTTCTTCTTCTCACCATGAGGCCAACTCCCCACCTGGAGAGGACACAGCTCCCAGGAAAACTCCCCCACTGGCCTCCCAAGACAGCTCTGCTCCCCGCATGGTTTTGCAAGCCAATATAGATGCTATGGTGACCCATAGTCTCAAGAGTAGGATCCCAGGCATGCAAGGGGCACCAATTTACCAAAACCCATACCCCTTGTATATCGACTAGATGCCGTTTCCCCCAGACTATCAAAAAGGGAAGCTCCCCCCTGTTCAATGGTACTACATCCCCGCACCAGCATATCGCTCACTTTCAAGCGGCTTGTCAAGAGACGACAGCTGACGGTCGGCTCCTCCTCCATCAGTTCGTTGAGACTCTCGTAGGGCCAACTTTCTAGTGGTATGCTTAGCTACCTCCAAGCTCGGTACACACATGGTAGGAAATGGAGCAATTGTTTTACCAGCGCTTCTATGAAGTCCAGAGAAACGTGGAAACCATCGAGCTCCTCACTCTGACTCAAGAGCCTGGTGAGCTGATCGATAAGTTTATCGCCCGATGGAGAGAGTTGGCAACCTTTCATGCCACTCCCATGACTGAAAGAGAAGCAGTTCAGACCTGCATACGAAATATGCTGCCCGAGATCGCCCTGCATGTTGAGGCTTCAAATCCAGTCTCCATGTTAGAGCTCATCTCTAAAGCGGTTCGTATAGAAGGTCTGTCCAAG
This sequence comes from Amborella trichopoda, assembly GCF_054954075.1. Classification (NCBI taxonomy): domain Eukaryota; kingdom Viridiplantae; phylum Streptophyta; class Magnoliopsida; order Amborellales; family Amborellaceae; genus Amborella; species Amborella trichopoda. The sequence continues at coordinate 26,520,871 of NC_142344.1, forward strand.
CCCCATGGTGGATCTCGTCAGCAGCCATCTAGCTCGGGAAAAAGCTGGGGCAATGACAATTATCGCTCCAACAATTGGGGCAACCAGCAAAAAGGGGTGATTAGGGCGGCTGTCACCGTGATAAGAAAGCCACCCCTTAAAGCTTGAGTAGTCACAACCAAGGCACAGACAACACCTTAGGCTAGAGGCAAGCAGTAGTAGTCCTATAACAAGGTCCCTCCCCGTAAAAATATAAATGGAAGTGACTACTGGATCCAGCACCGGAACAAGGTGTACCCCTTCGAGAAGGAGTGGGTTCCTGCGCTGCTTCGGTACTACTAGAGCAAAACCTAATCCAGCTACCAGAGGTCAAATCCCCAGAGCAGGTTGGACATGAGACACACGAGAGATATTACGCCTATCACAAGAGAGTAGTGCTACATGCTCAAAGACATTATAGAAGCCCTCATTAACAAGGGCCAGATAAAGCTCGAAGAGTTAAAGAAAGCATTCAGGGAAACTGAGGCTTCCCACATAGTGACAATCCAAGAGGATGACGAGGCACCTACCGTCCTCCGTGCAATATTCTCGGTAATGCTCAAAGAAGGTCTCATCACACTGAAGCCGATAAGGCAGCCCAAGTTCTTGCCTCTAGGAATTGAGAACCTCTGTTGTCCGTATCATCAGATACAGGCATGACCTAAGCGAATGCACTAGCTTCCACAAGCTCTTGACAAAGAAGATGCAGCAGCACTAAGAAGTTCATGGTAACCCGGAAGAACACCCTCAAGTCCTTGGTCCACCAGTGCAAGAAGACCTCCCGACACAAGCCCAAGGAAGTGCACCAGACCCTTTACAAGCCCTCTTCGAGGTGATGCTTCAACAAGGTCTCATCATTCCCAAGCCCGCTAGGCAACCTAGGCGTCTTGCCCAGGGTACGAAAACTCTCTGGTGCCCATATCACCACATATGGGGCCATGAGCTGAGAAAATGCTTTGGGTTCGAAGCTGTAGTCGCGGAAAAAGTACAGAAAGGCCACATTGTTTGTGTCATTCTCCCAGAATGCTTCCAAGCCATCACTCCCGTCCAAGAGGCAATGCCACTACAAGTCCCCTCTGAAGACACCTTAGACCCTTCGAGCCCTCGATATCTCAGTCTTGGGGAGTCTACCATAGACGAAGTAAGCTCAAGTCCCTGAAGCGTGAGGCAGTCCACTAAGCTAGTGCTACTCATCAGCTCGATAGGCCGGACCAAACACCTCCCAAGGGATCTAGAAGGAGACGATCACCTAGGTCAGCTCGCCTAAGGAATCATATTCCTTAGCCACTAGTTGAGGAAGAATTTCTTAGGCCCCTTCCTCCATTGCCAACCTTATAGGACTTCATCTCAGGTGCAACTCGCCTCATCCTTTCGTCCAATATGGGTGACGACATAAAAGCATCCCCCAATAGTTAGAGTTGGGGCAAGACCTAAAATACCCCCTGCTCATGTCCAATTCTGGTGATGACTTAAAAAGCTACACATAACACTCTAACCCCGCTTCTTCTTCTTCTCCTCCCTCTTCTTCTATCTCTTTCACAGGTGTAGCTCAGTAGTGCCCAGACTTTGACAATCTAAAGAGAGAGCTCGAAGGCACCAACATCAGCAGGTCGCATCGGAAGTGCCTAAGAAAGATGCTGGCCCAGGCGGTTGGATTCTTAACCGTCACCGATGCCCTGGCAGCCCAAGCCAAGTCTGAGCCATCTTCGAGCCCCCGTACCAACGAAGCCTGCCACGTGATTCTGTTCATGAAGCGCTAGCCATCTCGGAGCAAGTACCGAGTGATCCCAGAAAGGATGCCATGAATTCCACGATCACTGAATCTCAAAGTCAGCCTTTGCGGCCCGATGGGTCGACCATGTTCGAAGCTGACCCTTTTATTAACTGATCTGACAATGGTTTAGGAATCGTCTCCCACATTAGGGCCTTCCTAGAAGTAGAAATGTCAGGATCGTGGGTCTTTGCACTCGAGATTGAGAAAAAGCATTCTGAATCCCCTGACGAGGAGTTGCAAGAAGCTCTGGAAGAGTGGGAAGAAGGTGGTCAAGCCACAGCTGACGTGCTAGAAGAGATAAACTTAGGGGATAAGGCCAACCCAAGGCCAACTTTCATCTCGGAAAAATGTCCCCATAGGAGAAGGAAAGTTATATTTCCTTCCTATGAAGCGAACCGAGATGTCTTCACCTAGCATTATCATGAGATGCCCAGTCTAGACCCTCAAATCGCTGTCCATCATCTCGGCATCGATCCGACCTTCAAACCCATAAAGTAGAAATCAAGAAGGTTTAGACCCGACCTCGAGATGTAGATCAATGTTGAGGTGAACATGCTAGGGCAAGCTGCTTAAGTTGCACGAACTTGTCGCCAAGCTCTGCCAGGGGTAGCTCCTTCAACTTTTGAACACCTACCTGAAGCATCTCCATGATAATTCTAGGCATTCCACTAAGGATGGGCCTAGGTGGTGCAGCAGGCATAACTACAACAAGAGAATCCCTAGTTGCAGCCACAAGACTCGTAGGAACAGTGTCCAGATGGGTCACTGACATCTTGGGAGCGACCGCGAAACCCAAGGTCTCTGGCTCTCCAGATTCTGGGGCAACCTCAGGCTGCCCTGGTATCTCAGCAACAGCCTTCTCACTCAAATCTCCTCCCATGACCTCTTCGGGCTCGATCCTCTCTTGTTTAGGTACTGCATCTTCACCCCCTATAGGCTCTGCAGCCTTAGCAGGGGCAAGGGCGACCTCCCCTCCTAGAGCTACTGCCTCAGTATCAGGGTGCTCCATGGTAGCCTCCTCTCCCTAGGTGGTGTCTTATTCCTGCTCCTTCTCTTCTTGAACCCCCACCTCTGCCTCGTCAGGTGCGACGCCTCTCCCCTCTCCTTCTTCGCCCTTGTCCGCCCGGATAATCTTTTTAGCTACAGACTCTTCCACAGGGCCAGCCTCTTTGGCAGCCAGGCGTACCACCTCTGAGCTCTCGAGGTCAGGCCCTTGAAGATGTCTCGGCTCTTCGACCTCTTCTATAGCTACGTCACTCGAGGCAATGACTTCATACTGCTCGGGTAGCCCTTCTTTAGTCTCTGGGGCCCAGCCTCGCTCTATCACCACAGGTCCCCCTCCTGAGTAGAGCTTGGGGTTGCCCCTTCCATGACTGCATCCTCTCCTTCAGTAAGTGTAGTAGCTTTTGGGACCACAAAAAATTCCTCACCTTGAGCAGCACCCTCAAGGTTTGCATCGCCAGACCCATTGATCTCCATTGGGACTGGACCCTCTCCCTCAGCCCCAGATGGCACTTCCTGGACAGAAGCAATGTCGATCGGTATGGTGGGATCTGAGGCACCTACTGAAACCTATGAGGAGCTAGAAGAAGGCTCAGGTGAAAGAGAAGATGAATCCTCCAGAGCGGAGGGTGAGTCAGAAACCACCGGAGACACATAGGACTCCGAGGAAGCAGCCGGTGAAGAACCGTCGACCAGCTCTCGAACCACTGAAAGTTTGGGTCCCTTGCGCATTGGAGCCTATGATGCACAATGAGCTGGTGCACAAGGAACGGTCGGGGCAGCCCACTTCCTTTTCTTCCCCTTCGCTTGAGAACGTGCAGCAGTCTCAGAAGCACCTCCTCAAGAATAGCCAGCGGCAAGTTTGCTGTGAGGGCCGCTCCTTATTAGCTTGTTCAAGTCTTGGATCGAGCGCTCTTCATACCCCGGAACCTTGTGACCCTCCTTCCACTAGAAAATAACAATGAGGTTGTCGAAGATGCTCTCTGTCTTCTTCTCCATATCAAGAAATCGTGGTAGAGACTTGTCCATGGCAATTTGGCGGGGCCACCCAATGTTGCGCCAGTCCCAGGGGAAGCCCAGTGTGAATACCTCTCCCAATGGAGGAGTCCTCACCATCTTCCTTTACTACGTGTCCTGGCTCCAGAAGGAGTTCTTCCCTTTCCAGAGGTGGCTGACTTCCCGATACCCCTTACTGGTGATTTTCCACCAGCGTTCGTGGGCCTCAGTTGCATGCGCTGCTTTGCCAAAATTCGGCAGCATGTACTTGTTGATCTCAGTGAACTCCAAGCACATGGCCCAAGTGTCTCGGGAGGCAAGTCTCATGATGAGTCCCCAATTGGTCCTTCTTTCTGCGGCTGATCTTGTTGTATCACTTCTCAAAGAATATCGAGAATAGGCACCCTTAGTCTTCAACAAGCTCAATGTCGTGCGTCCCTCAGGTGTCAATGTCGTGCACTTCACCAGAGACTTAACGTCGTGCACTTCAGTAGAGGATTAACGTCGTGCACTAGGCCTAACATCGTGCTCGTCATCCATAGGCATAACGTCATGCGCATCATCCACATGCTTAACGTCGTGCACATCAGCCATCGTCCTAACACCATGTGCGCATTATCTAGGCCTAACACCACGTACGCCATTCAAAAACCTAGCGCCGTCCGTGTGCTATGGCGTGCGTCCCTCAGGTGCCAATGTCGTGCACTTCACCAAAGACTTAACACCATGCACTTCACCAGAGGATTAACGTCGTGCACTAAGCCTAACGTCGTGCGCGTCATCCACAGGCATAACGTCATGCGCATCATCCACATGCTTAACGTCATGCACATCAGCCATCGTCCTAACACCATGTGTGCATTATCTAGGCCTAACACCATGTACGCCATTCAAAACCTAGCGCCGTCCGTGTGCTATGACACTGCCGTCTGTGGATTTCTCTCACCATTTCAATGGAGCTACACCCAGATATTATGACATGACCACCGTTCTGCATCCCCAGGGAGTCCATTCCATGCACCACAGTCATCATATCCTCATGGAGTCAAGTCTCTAGTTACGGTTCTAGTCCCCAGTGGGGTTGCATCTGCGTTCCAGCCTGTCATTCTCAACAGAGTTACATATATACTATTGCTCAATATTTCTGTGGGGCTTTATTGACCTAAATAATCCTCTGAGGATTCTCTTCACACCAAAACTACTGCCCCTTTCCTGGAAATTTTATCAACACGGTGATCCAAAATCAATGGTCCAAACTATATGACCTTAAACTGTAGCGGAGGTCTAGTTGCACGACCTTAAACTGCATGGTTCAACTATATAACTCAAAACTACAGTCACGTCCAAGCTGCATGATGTTAAAAGGCTTTGCACAGGTTCCAGGAGGACTTTAAACATGCTTCTAGGCATGACCGAATCCCCAGTGGATCCATTTCCCTCTACAACATACAGTGGATCCATTTCCCTCTACAACATTCCCCATTCCCTAGTGAGTTCCACCCATGTTCACAAAACGACAAATTGTTCCACCACCCATACTCGTTACTAGCCCAGGGGTCACCACTATCCACCATCCATACCAACATCATCCATTTCCATCATGATTAAGTTGTATGACCCTAAACTATAGTACATGTCCAGGCTATGCGACGTTAAGCTATTTCCATAAAATCTTGGAGGCATGACCTTAAACATGCCCCTCAAAAAAAATAAAAATAAAAAAAGAGACGGACATGACGAAACCCACAAGGGCATCATGATTAAAAATTTCTAAAAGAAAAGATTAAAAGTGGATGGGTACGGTCACGAAACCGTGTGTAAAAATGTCTAAAAATAAAACCCGGACACGGTGAAAACCTGAAAAAGCGTCATGGGAAAAAACAGATGGACATAGCCAGAAGGTCATGGGTAAAAGAGCCCAAAAATAAAGGAGGTTGGTGAAAACCGTGTTTATGGCGCAACTTCCCCAGTCCAGGTGAAAACCGGCAAAGGGCGCTTGGACGATGCATGCCCTTGCCATCGTTCAGGCCTTGATTGTCATATGGCTCGTAGTCAATTTTTTTCATGATTTGATGAGCCTCATGGTTGTACAAGTCCCACCTAGGTATGACTGCAGCATCTAGGTGGGGGTCACTTCGTGGATTTATCCAAACATCCATTTCTCAAGTTTTGGGGGTGAATCCTGGTAACAGAGCATGGACAGACTTTGGAGGGGTCACATCTTCTATCTTAGTTTTTCCTTTCTCCATAACCTTCGCTCGGTCGGACGAATCATCTTTGTGATCCTTTGGTATTGACACCGAATCTCTCGCTCGGTGCTCATACTGCTGATTGACTGTGGTTGGGGAAGGACGGACCACTTCTTCTCTTTTGGCAGGCTAGTTGAGCCTCTAACGAGGAGGTCAGGAAGAGAAAAGTCTTCTGGGAGTCCTATGTGTGGTAAACCTGGCCTGCAGGCCTAGCTTCGTTCCTTCCTCTCTCAAGAAGTGGGGAAGGCAGGACCTCAGGGATTTGTAGTATTTTGGGGGGACTATGCTAAGGTGCTACGATAGATCAGGGCAAATTGCCTTCGACCTTCTCGACACACAGTACCTTAGGAATTTGCAAGATTTTGGGCCGATTCGAGGGATGGCCAACTCGAGGAGGGGAGGCCTCACCCCTTTATAATGAGGAAGGGATGCAGAGGATCTTCTGGCCAGGTTTTTGCTCTACCTTGGTCACACGTGTCGTTACGGCTCCAAGAAGGGGAGTGGGGAGATGCAATATTTTCATGGGACATTGATCTTGGGTGACCGCAGACATCAATGGGCTGACTCCCGTAGCCACGCCCCCGTCATGCTCACCCTATGTCCCCACAGGTAATTATTCTTGTATTAAGGGGACTAGTGGCGAGACCTCTCCTTCGTTCTTTCGCTCCGGTGTGGCTTTCGGAGACAATGTGAGGTTCACATCAAATGGAGTAAGCGAGATTATTCTCCCACATCTCTTTTCCTCTTGGAAGAGATGATTACGAGAACCTGTCATGTCTTTTGCGTCCTCGAGAGAGGTCTGGGCGATTTCTCTCAATTTTGGATCCATTCGGGCTTTTGCAGGTCATGCAGGCTCTTGAGAGCATATTGGATTTGCAAAATATTATTTTGCATCAATGTAATGTGATTCAGCAATCGGGAATGGCCTTTTGTCAACATAGACCACATATTGCTTCCCATCTTAGCTATATTTGAAGCATTGATGCAATGTGGATGGGACCACACCATGCTCATGAAGCCAGGTGCGACCCAATAGGATGTTATAGGAGGTATCTATGTGAATGACATGGAATGAAGTGGTGGTGTTCAAATCCTCAATTTTGAGATTGAGCTGGATCGTACCTGTCGGTTGTTCTGCAAATTTATTAAATCCTTGAACGGTTAAGGTTGTAGGTTCAAGTTGGTCCACAGTCAATCCAATCCGGGAAAGGATCCTTCTTGGGAAGGGCGGTTTCCTCGATTTTCCCTTAACCTAATGAGGGCAGACGGTGATGGGACGTTTCTTGGGTGAGAAGGGTTCGCCATAGCCATCAGGGGAGCGTCAGCCATTGTCACAAGTTCAGGCGGGGATGATCGGCTGGACTGCATGACTGAAACAGGTACAAGGGGGACTGTACCGACGAGGGGGTTTGGAGAGGGATGGTTAAAGGATTGATATGCGGAGTTGATGCGATTTCGAGGTGTTTCAGGATAGAGGGTGGCTCATTGGGACAAAGGGCTGACCCTGGATAAGGGGCTGGCTGCAGTCTAGGATATTTTAGGGTTTTGGATGTAGGAGGGCTCTGATCCAGCTTTAGCATGCTTCCCAACCGTAGTCGCATCTGGTCAATTGGGACCATTTTGCATTCTTGATGGAACACTAGCATATGGCATGCTTCTTGGTTCGAGGAGTCAGTTCTGTCCGACTTCCTTGACACCTTCCTCCAGCCAGATTTGGAATATTGCTAAGGTTATGCTACTACCGAATTTGGTGTTTGAAGGCCTTGAGGTCCAACATTCTGATTGGCAAGGCTCGCACCTGGCCTGGGATCGTGTTTCTTTTATTTGCTCGCAACAGCCTTGGGGTTGGAGGTCGAGTGAAACAGTCCTATCCTCCTGTATGACGATGGTGCAACAGTGAGCGGATTCACTCATCTTGAGCTCCTCTTTGTCTTTAATGGTTCAAGCCTATTTTGAGTCAGCAAGCCTTCCAAGGTAGAAGACTCTGCTTTTTGTCACCGCAATGGTACTTCCATGTCATTCGCTTGTTTGAACCACAAGGTACAGTAAACATTTTTCCAGAATCGAGAACGATGCCAATCTCCTTGCTGACAGGCCCACCCAGTGGATGCACGAGCAAAGCATATCAGTTCAGGCAAGATGTGATGCCCAAGAAGGAGGGAGTTTGCAAGCGGCTTCGATGGTTGAGGCCTGTCTGAAGGAGGAGAGGGCTAACTAGTCATCGCCGATGGAGTCTTCCTACCTCGAGCTCTACCCCGAGGGCTGGCTCAAGCATGCATGAAAGGAGGGGTGGGGAGAATGGTACTCGAGGGAAACTTCTTCAAGTACCACATAGCGAGTGGCTTTGGGGTAGGCGGGGAGACGGTGAATGCTTATTTCCCTTTTTCGCCGATAGCATCCCAGGACCTGCATGTGTGAGCACAATCCACAGTGGTGTTTGGGGTGGTTCTAGGTCTGACCACCCCTAATGAAGCAAGGGGCTGAGTATTGGCAATACCCGCCCATTTAGTTTGGGATTCCTTATGGCCTCTAGCATGCAGGTGTATTTATTCATGAGAATTTTGATTGTCTCGAAAGTCGTGTGCTTGTTTAGTCACAGTGCTTGGGCTGCCCCAAGCTGTAGAGTTAGCATGCATGAGATGGGTGGTCATAGGACCATGTGTGTTGCGTCCGAGTTGAAAGAAATCTGAAGTAGTTAAGGAGAGTAGGGTGGTTTGTTGCCTACCCCGACTCATCACAGTGACGGTTATACCATCAGCGATGATGTATGCGTAGGTGCACGCGGCAAGTACGGGCTGCACGGGCTAGTGTAGAAACTAACAGAGTGTGGTGTGTGCAGGGACATGCCAGTGCTGGCGACGTCCATGTGCGACATAGGCGGGGTTACCTTTTGGTTACCCGCAGAGGCGGTGAGCTTGTTGGGGCCCACCAAATGAAGAGGAGTAGTGGCACGAGGACCATGTTGAAGTTTGTGACTGGCGGGATGCCCGCCAGTGACAGGGTTCTTATGTGAAGGGGTGGTGAAAGTGCCACTCATGCAATTGACATCAAGGGAGTTCCCTTTAATGTCGGAGGAGGAGGGGCGAGGGGGGAGGGACATGAGTGCCCGTGGCCCGAGCTTTCCTAGGTTGGATTAGGAAAGCAGGGCCACCCAAGCCGCTTGAGTAGGAGGTGGGGGAGGCAGGATCGGGCGATCTGCTCGCGACAAGTAATGTCACAATATGGGGATGTAGAAATCCCCAATCTAGAGAAATGAGGGATAGTGGGATCTGATTGCAATTTTAGAGAGAGAAAGAGAGGGGGTTGGCACCTGAAAACAGTCTGAGCCAACGATAGGGTGATCTATCCCCAATGGAGTCCCCAGTTCGTCAGGGCCTGATCTTTGCTTCGATCCTCATGCAGGCAGGTGTGGCACGCTTGCAGGGTGGAAGACCCTCTCTCAAACAACCACGAGGATCCGCACATGCGGGGCACTTGTGGGTGCGCGAGTGCACGAGCTCTCCTGTGTACGGATAGGAACCAACAACAAGAGAGATTTTTATGGTGGGGAAGGTGTGCTTGCGCACTTACCTTGCCATTTGGGGTTCGTAGGACACGTCCGGGCGGTTCACCCTCTTAGAAGAGGTCTCCTACGAGGACTCTCTTCAGGTCGTCAAAAGGTCTCTCCTCTCTCTCTCTCTCACTCTCTCTCGTGAAACTGCAATGGGGTCCAATTATCCCCTCGCCTCCCCTTTGTGACAGTTCCCTCTTGGAAGGGGGGTTGGCTGGCTGGCGTAGAAGGGTGCTAGAGAACCCACGGATTGGCGCTCGCGGGTTCGCTCATTACCGTGCGTCCCTGGCAGACGCAGACTGCTACTTGGGATAGACAACACGTAGAGGAGAAGAGAGAGAGAGAGAGAGGGCTCGGGATGTGACCCTGCTTGAGAGAGAAAGAGAATGTTTCTATGTGGGCGGAGATGTTTTCTCACTCCAGTAAGGATGGGACAACGCACTCAGGGTTTTTTTCTCTCTCTTGAAAATTTTTCTATCTCCTCTCTGTGGGATTAAGGGTTCAGAAGTAAAATACAAGTGAAAACAAGTGTTATGCCTTTGTTTTAGCAATGAATAATGCTCAATAATCCACACTTTTATAGGTGACTTAAGATTTCTTATATAGAGGACTCACTAAATATGGGTGAATGCTAAAAAATAAAGCTTAATTACAATTAAAAAAATTAAAATAAATTCTCAAAATTAGGGGCATTGATCAAAATGCCCTTAAGACCTTTCATGCTAATGACGAAACCATCCCGGTTTGATGGTCCTCTCACCATTGCCAGATCTTGGAAGCTTTTTTGTGAAACTGTCGAAATGTTTCAGCCGATTTGTTGTTATATCCTCAATGCTTGTTCAATTCTTGGCATTTTGATGCCGTTTAGTCGTGCTGAGGCAGCCCATTTCCCACGTTGTGACGGTCCAACCAGATTCGTGAACTTCGGTCGCTAATGTCATTCGACCTGTGATGCTCTTAGTCTTTGTTTTGCTTTCATATGAAAGAGGAGGCTGTCACAATCATTTTGCACCAAGTTTGGTCTATTTTGGTCTTTATTTGCGAGCTTGCTTTGCGAGGGATCCCGGTGACTAAGCGAGCTTGCTTTTCCAGTAAGCTGGGGATTTGTACTTATCTGGCCTTGGATCAGGTATAATAGTTATACCAATTCACAGCTCTTCGCGAGGTAGTTGCATTGAAAACGTCCTCGCAATGATCCCATGTGCGGATTTCGAACTGTGCTTCGTGAGGTTCGAGATGTCTTCTTCTTAAAACCTTATTTTTCTGGTTTTGAGGTCACCTTCTTTCTAGAAGAAGTTTGACTCTGGGTCGTTCCATAGTGCCTGCCCTAGGTCAAAATGGCGGGGCAGGCGTGATCTAGAACATGTCTAAGTCTGAACTTTTTTTGGTTCTAGGTGAAGGTACTATCGGTTCTTGATGTCCATCTCGAGATGCAACGTTGCAGTCCCCGTGCTTGGGGATTGGTTCAGTGAAGTCCACCACGATAGTGTGAAACCTACTACTCTTGAGGCCGTATGGGCGTAGACCCCTTTTTGGTGCTCTGATTGAGCCCAAATTTGGTCCTTTTCGACATTCTGAGTATGATGGCGGTGGTTTGGTACTGTTCTGAAGCCGCTAGCATAGGGCTACAGTTGTAATATCTCTCCTAAGCGTGATAGCATTCTTCCCAGGTTGCCTGGTTCGAGACTTATTTCACGGACAACTTTCGTTTGTCAGTGTCTTCAGTACCAACAGGACCAAGCTGTTACCGGCTCTCTCCTTATTCGTGTGGGAGATGTAATTACTCCAAAAATGACATACAACAGAGTGACCAGATTTGTGCAAGAATGCAGATTCGTGAATACTGTTTCTTGCAGAGTCACAGAACATCGATCGAACAGATCCTTGCTCTGATATCATGTGAGAAATTGTATTTCTGTATATTTAGGCTTTAAGCCCCCATGAAAGATGTATTTCAAAGCTTATCGAAGATGTGAACAAAAGCCCCAATTTAAAGGATTACAAAGTTGTGTATTACTAAAGAAAGTAATATATACGATGAACCACCTTCCTAATATGAGTATGCATAAAAGGAAGGAAAATATTGTACCAAAAAATAAGTGCAGGTCTCTATAATTCACCATAGGAATCTTAGCTTGAATATCTGTAACAATAATGTATTTGGGTTTGTGATGTTCATCAACATCAACATATTCATCTCCACAGGACTGACCAGAATGCACCTAACTTACGGGAATATTCTCTTCATATGAATCAAAAGTGCTCCATGAGACTAATTTAGGAGGAAGACTCAGCTGACCAAAGTTCGAATCTTGTAGGAAAGCCATAATCTTTTGAGCAATGGATGCATTTATATCTGGAAAACCAGTCAAGTGTTGATGATCAATAGTGGTGGTAATAGGTGGAGTAGATGAACCATGTCCCTGCACAGTAATGTTTTACATTAGTTAGAAGCTACATATGCAATTAAACAATAGAGGGAAATTCAGAAAGTTTGAGAAGCTCATCCGGGATCTTGTCACGTGAAGTCTATCGAACTTACTAGGTAAATAATGTGTCCTAATTTTCATTTTAAACTTTTTCAAGACTGTGTATGTCATGAGTGACACCAGAAGAGCAATGTAGAACGTAATTTACAGAAACATCTAGGCTGTCAGAATGAAGGGTTATGGAAACATTTAAACTTTTCTAAAGAACCCTCTTTCAATTAGATGATACAATTTCCTTTGGCACTCAAAATCACAGGAATTGAACTTTGGAGGAACTATCAAGTTAACAGATATCCAAAGCAAAAAAAAGAGAAAATAAAAGCAAGAGAATGAGAGAGAAGAGAAAATGATAAGAACATGATCATAGTACCATTTGAATGATCAAATGAAGAGTCTACAACATGTGTACTTATCCAGATCACTGTGCATGAAAAATGTTGAGCAATCCCGATTAGTCACTGGTTACCATCTCAAAACGGGAGAGGAGCCATTCTTGTCTAGCTTGTCTCAGCTAACCTTAACAATGATTTAAAATTCCATCCACATTTGTACTAGGTGTTTACCAAGGAGAATACATTGTTAGATGGAAGGTCACCATTCTCTTAGATTGTAAGGCCATTTTCAAGGAGGTTGAGTGTGAGAAGACTCTATCTACTACGAATCGGCATCCTACTATTGCTCCTCAAACTCTCCAATGATTGCCTTAGACTCCCTAAACACACGGTCCATGGATCGGGTTCGTCCCCTCCGCCTCTGTGTAGAAGAACCAACATTGGCAGCACGCTCCATGTGACCATCAGGAACCCTTGGCAGCACAATGGCACCATTGTTTTCAAATTCTTTGAGAGATGGTAGTTCGCTAAGTGCTAACCCATCTATGACATCCATGGTAATGCCCTAATGCTCGATATAAGAAAGGGAACAATCTCTCTCCGTGCAATGTTCTTCTCTCTCCTCCTTCAACATTGCTGTCAAAATATGAAGTTCTATGTCTTTATGTATCTCTAATCACTCTCCTTCAATGTGCTTTGTGGTCAAAATATAAAGTTAAGCTTTTATTCTCTCAAGTTCCAAGTCCTTCTCTTTCTCTCTTGTTTTCCCCATTCTCTTTTCTAACGATTGCTCCTTTTTGCTTATCTCTTCCTCCTTCAGATCAGGTTTTGCTCCACTGCAGCATGTTTTTTTTCTAATTCCGCTTCCAAGGGCTTCCTCTTCTGTTCCATTTCTATATCGAATCAAGAACAGCATTATGTTCATCAAGGAGCTTCTGAATCCCTTCCTAGAAAGTAGAGGAAAGAGTCGAAAATTGATGATCAGAAGACAAACAATACTTCCACATTGTTACATAAAAGAATTCAAAAACCACCAAAGTTTCATGTATATGTCCATACTTTTATGGAACCCATAAAATAGAAAAAAAGAGTAACCTAATGACAAATCAATTTCAACCAATTAAAATTGAGAAAAGAAAACTACTTGACCAAGACAGTAGATCTGTCATCCCCATTTCTTAATTACCACCTGTGGACCAATTAAAATTAAGATAAAAAAACTACTTCACCAAGTCACACATGAGAAAGCAGTTCTGTCATCCCCATATCTTAATTACCACCTGTGGAGCAAGCTATACATGCACTAACTTTAGAATCAAACTAATAATAGTTGTACTAGCAGAAGAGTAGATGAAACTTTAATTATGCAACCCTATATAACACAATAGAGACTCTCTTGAATAATTATAGAAGTAATGTTTCCAAATATAAACTGTAGAATTCAAACAAAAAGTTACACTAAGAATTTTGGTGAAGCTTTCTTTCTGGTAACTTTAAGAATAGGAAAATATCTCTAAAGATAATAAAAATATGATTAGAAAATGTATGCTTGTCTTTTCTCTAACATTAATCTTTTCTTGCTGCATATGTAATTCTTTATCCTTCTCATCCAAGTTCCTTATCCAAACAACATCTTTCTATACGAAAAATCTTATCGGTCATCCTCCAAAGATCTAGTAAAAATAATCACGACAATAAAAGGCATAACATAAAACTCACAAGAGGAAAAGGCTGAGGCATGAAAAATAGCAAAATCAGAAGTGATGATAAAATAAAAAATTTGCAGAAACACCAAAGAGTATCATTAAAATAGGGCAAAGAAATTCTATTGTGCTTGTTTGCTATAATTTTCTCAAAATGGAAAGGACAATGGAGTTTAAAAATTAAATCAAAGTAATTGGGCAATATAGAAAATGATGGTGGAAGATTATCTTGTCGGAAAAGAGTTGGATTGGCCACTTCATGGGAAAGAGACCATGCTTGATAGAATGGAAGATCGGGAATGGGACATTCTTGATCGAAAATGTTTGGCAGCTATTAGACTTTGTATTTCACCCTCAATTTTATTTGATGTTTGTCAATATAAAACATTTATAGAGCTTTGACAATCTCTAGAGCAATGTTTTGAACAACCCTCTGGTGCAAATAAAATGCATGCAATAAAAAATTTATTTATTTTGAAAATGAAAGAAGGTGCTACAATTAGATCACATGTGAGTTAATTTAATTCAATTTCTACACAATTGAGGTCTCTGAAAATGAATTTGGATCAATAAGTGTTATGTTTGCTTTTGCTGAGTTCTTTGCCTATTAGTTGGGATACCTTGGTTACCACTGTGACTAATACAATGGTAATAATAATTTGAAAGATGTTGTGGCTTCATATTCATTGAACACTTAATGATTAACCAAAAATTAAACAAATAAATCCAAAAATAAACATAAGTATTTTATCAAATACTTAAAAATTTCGAGCTAAAAAGTATTCATTACTAATAGTAATTAAATTAATTCAACTATGATTTTTAACTAAAATTACCATATACAATACATATATCATAGTGAATGAGAAAAGAAGAACTAGGATACAAATTGGAGGAGAGTGTGGATGTTTTTCTCGGCTTAAATGGAGTTTTTGTGTTGGGCAATTGAATTGGAGGCCGTGTTCAATTCAAATGAGATATCGCCCCAAAGTGGTTAGAGAGAGAAAGGTAATGAAATAAAGAGAGGGCTACGCAATGGATAAAATTATAGAAGCAAAGAAATGAAGCTCTCATTAGGGTTGTGTGATAGGGATGAGTAGTCCACAAATGAAGACAGACATAGGGGGTTAGAGAATTACATAAGGAGACATGAAGGAGGTCTGCTCTAGGTTAGAGAGAAAGAGAGAGCAAGGGGATAAGGTTCATTCTTAGTTCGGTGAGAAGAAGAATTCCAAGAGAAAAAATAAAGAGGAAGTGGCCTATAATGATGTTTAATATAATATTAAATCCTTCTAGTTTGTTTTAATGAGAATAAAATTAGAATGCATTTATGTTTTTTTTTTTTACAGAAATTATCAAGTTTTATTACCGAATCATCAGAGAACGT
Source organism: Amborella trichopoda (assembly GCF_054954075.1). Taxonomy (NCBI): domain Eukaryota; kingdom Viridiplantae; phylum Streptophyta; class Magnoliopsida; order Amborellales; family Amborellaceae; genus Amborella; species Amborella trichopoda. The sequence goes on from NC_142344.1 coordinate 26,536,371, forward strand.
CTACATCATTAAAATTCAGAAAGGAAATCGAAGCACCATAGACACCTCTCTTAGCTAGAGCATCTGCAACACTATTCACGTCCCTATAAACATGATGGAAAGACAGACAAAACTTCAAGCAACTCGATCACCTGACACCAAATAGATCACAGTGACCATGGCACACGTTGCTCATTTTTACACTCTTTAATAACATTTGGCGAATTTCCTTCCACCTCACACATAGGCCCTAAATTATACAATCTAAAGTATAACAAACCTTGGGCAAGGGCAGTAAATTCTCTCAAATTTGTAGTAGCTATCCCAATCGGACCTGCGAAAGCAAAAATAACAAATCCATTCTAATCGTGCACCACTCCACCAATGCCTGCTACGCCCGAATTGCCCCAAGGACTTCCATCAAATTTTAATTAAAGCTTCAATGCATAGGAGGTATTTGTTAGAAAATAGAATTGAGAAAGAGATAAACACATATCAACAGAGATATATAGGTGGTTCGGTTGTTCGACCTACATCCACAAAAGAGGAACTACCTTATTTTAATTCATAGGATTACAATAGTTCCTCACCCTTATATATAGATAAGAGATAAACATGAGTCAAAGGAAATCACATGATACAATCCTAAAACAATGAAGGATCCCGTAAATAGTCTAATTACAGCACAACTAGATAAGGGAAGAATCAAAGGCGCTCATGACGCATAGCTGGCATGGCTGGCACAGCTGATATCCTTCCGTAATCTTCTCTACACTCCCCCCTCAAGTTGGGATTGAAAAATGTCAAAGGATCCCAACTTGGACAAAATTTCAGAGAATTTTAACTTTGTGACAGCTTTAGTAAATATGTCTGTCAATTGATCTTAACTTGGAACAAACGGAGTGTCTATGACTGTAGCTTGAACCTTCTTTTGAACAATCTCTATGTGTTTTGTCCTTTCATGGATGATCGGATTAGAGGCAATATGGATAGAAGCACGATTGTCACAAAATAGTTTCATTGGTAACTTTGTCTGAAAGCCCATATCATGAAGAAGATACTTTAACCAAATCAACTCATTTGATGTTGACACCAGGGCTCTGTATTCAGCTTCAGCGCTGAAGCAAGCTACAACACGTTATATTTTATGCTTCCATGTGACTAAATTTCCTCCTACCATTGCACAATAACTTGTTGTGGACTTTCTATCGTCAGGGCTGGTCACATGCCTCAATCTCACCCTCGGATCTAGGTGATTAAGTGCACGTGTCTCCGATTCAGAAGACCCGAGACCTGAGATCGCTCTCTAGGGAACCTTGTTCACAGATCAAGGACAGGTGCCCTACTGGTGAGAGAAGAATTTTATTCATGAGATGGGGAAGAATTTTATTCATGAGATGGGGACCAACCACTCCTGGGTCTATGACTTTCTCAGGCTGACACATGGGAATGCCCTCTTAATTCATGACGGACAGCCCTCCAGCTGCTTCAACTGATTCAGAATTGCCTTTTTTTTTGCAAAGCACTAACATAGTTAATTTGCAAGACAAGTGGGTTGAGGGACCCACCCTTCTCTTTGGGCGAACATGCATAGATGTGCACATTCAGATGGAAAAGAAGATGAGAAATTAGGGTGATGAAGAAGAGGATTTAAGTAAGGGGAGAAAAGAGAAGAGGACTTAACAAGAAAACAAGACTAGCATGATAGTTGGACCAGTATAGTGACAAACTCGAAGTAGTAGCAAGATGGGCATGGTAACTCAGACCGACACTACGGCAATACTACTCGAAATCAAGGCCGATATGATCATCCTAATCTAGTGTGGTAGCAAGACGGGCATGGTACTCTGGACCAGCACGACAGCAGTACTGCTCAACAACTAAACCACTATGACAGTGTTAGACTAAGTCAATCCTTTAATCAAGTGAGAAGAGAAGAAAAGAGAAGAGAAGAGAGCGAAAAGAAGACACGAGACGAACGAGCAAGAAGGTCCCAGTGGCATTAGGCATCGCCGCCTATATCCAGGGAATAACAATGTCATGGCCCTTTGTGAGGGCCATAATTCGATTGAACTGGACCACTCGTGGCAGTGGGAAGAGAGAAGGAAGTCGAGGAAGACGAAAGCTCACACCCGACGCTAAGGGCGAAATTCGCACCATTTGGGTGTTTGGACCTAGTGTCATCCATGTAGCATAAAAGCTATCTCCACACGTAAGAGTGAAGAAATAGTGATGTCGCCTTCAAACAAGGGGTATCACCGCGCAAGAGTGGAGTATTGCCATGCGCGAAAGGTGTAAGAAGCATCACCGTGTGAGAGAGGAGTATTGCCGCTCTCGAAAGGCATAAGAAGCATCGTCGCACGTAAAGGGGACTATTGCCGCTTGTGAAACAAGTATAGCCGGCTGGACTATCGCTGCGAGTTTATTGCCGCCTAGAGTGGCATCATGCACAGTTGGTCCAATGTACTGTCGTTAGCGGTGTCAGCACCTCGCCGTATCTATCAGTATCGTAAAGTGTGTGTCAACATTGCACCGCATGTATGACATCAGCTACAGTGCTTTTCCCCAACCATCCGCGATGTCAGCCACAGTGGATCACACCAACCCCTTCACGTCTATAAATCTCACCCTTCCCCCACCGCCGTTTGTTTTTTCAAACTCTTTCTCTCTCTAGCACTTAACGTGGAATGCAATAGCTGGTTGGAGGATAGGCGGCCTATGCATGAGGCTTTCAGAGTGAAGTTGCCATGGTGGGAGCAAGGGGTGACAAGCGAACTGCGCGAGGGGAGGCTAGGAGCGTCGTGACCAATAGGTAAGTGGATTTAATGTTATGTATGATAGAGCGATGGATGTAGAATGGAAGGTAAATGAAGTTTAATGAATGTTGAACATGGCCTACGAACTTTGAGAAAATCATAGAGTCATTTTCTTGCCAACTTATAAGTTCACTTGATATGATTAAGACCAAAATTATGATTTAAGTTGATTTATAAAATAGTGTATAATATGGGGATGACATGTTAATGCTTGAGGGAAGGCGATTTTTCAACAATTGTGTGGGATCTTGCCATGAGCTTTTCACTAACCAAACAACACCCAAATGGGCCTAAATCGGTTTTAAATGAAAGATACACATGTCCTGTTAAATTTTGCTTTTTGTATTATGATAAAACTGTCACATGGACCAAACGTTATGGCCTAAATGTGAGAAATGTCACTACTCACAATCACTGTAAATTCCAGCAACCGTCTTTGTAAATTGCATATGCATTGTAGCGTGGGTTTGAGTATCACAGTCTGCGTGAAATTGTATATGCATTGCCGAATGTGTTTGAGAATCGCCATCTGCGTGAAATTGCATGTCCATTGCCGCGTGTGTTTGGGCATCGCCGACTGGGAAACTGCATGTGGGTAACGTTGCGCGCGTAACGTTGCACGTGTAATACCATGTATGTAGCGTCGTGCAAGTAGCATCGTGCGCTTAGCATTACGCGCACAACATCATGCGCATAGCACCGTGTGCGTAGCGCCATGTGTATCACGACCATCTGAGTTCCATGTGATAAGTATTAAATGCCGTACTGTTTTATGAATGGTACTATGTGACTATGTGTTATGTGAAAATTGGATATATGCCATATTGGCATGATTATTTCATGATGAAAGTTTTATGATAGGCACCAAAATAACGTTGATGATATTCATGTATAAATGTTATGCTACTATTTATGTAATGAATACTTCGTGTTGATTACCATGCTATTATGATGAGAATGCAATTCATCTGTTATTGGCATGAATGAATTTGAATGCTCGAGCATGGAAAGAGGCCTTAATGATGACCACTACACAATGGAACATCCATTTGTAGTAGGCACGGTACTATTACATTGATGAGAATATTGGCCACTATGCGGTGGGACATTCACCGGTAGACGGTACTATTATGATATTGCCTGCTACGCGATGAGACACCCATCAATAGTAAGGAAAGTGATGTCGACATATCCCCTAACCTGAACAATGATAGGAACAGGTTAAAGGAGAGGATAGAGGGTCACAACCTGGATTCATGGAAGGAAATGAAATGAGACAATTGACGCCTTGCAAGGTAAAGGCCTATCGAACTCTCAATGCGCGTTGGGGACCGTATACATGTGTTGAGGGTATTACGAAACAGATTAACCCGCTTGTCATTATCTTCCCTCCTGTGGGATGTTAGAAGTCCTAAACAATAGGATTGGCTTGGCCTGATGAATAGGGCTTCTACTAGCATGCAGAGGTAAACTAGGGAGTAAGTGTGCAATGGATGAGTGGTGAATATAATTTCCTATAGTTCTAATGACTACATGATATTGATTTCACGATATTATCTATGATTGATGCCAGATATTATTCATAGTTGATGCACTGTTACTTGGATACCATGACTATAACACATGCACTGATCTGTTAACCAAGATGCGTATCCATTACACTGCCAACGCTTTTGATCAATTAAATTGTTTATTGCACATGGGTAGATTCGTCACTAATGCATAACACTAGATTTGCTTACTGAGCTTCAAAGCTCATTCCATTCTTTTTTTCTCCCTGTAGACTGAGAGTAACAAGTTTGGAGCTGGGAGTGCGGGTCGTAGCTGAAGACCGAGGCAACCACTCTGAGAAGGATTTTTAGACCTTATAGGTAGTCGGGCTCTCAGCCCTATTTGTATTATTTTCTTGAAATTATGTAACTATGGGCCTTGGAGACCTGATCTCTTTTGTTCAACTTTTGGGATGTAATGTAATGTAACATCTTTTCGATTTATGGGTTGGCCAAGTTTTAAATTCTAGACTTATGTAAGCCTTTACTATTCTTGGTTTGCTTGATTTCTGAGAAAGAGGCGGTGAATCTACTCTTACCTAAGAGACCTATGCCACGTTGGGATCACGAACCCATGCTCGGTCGCCCTCTGTCAGGGTAAGGTTGGACTGTCACGGGCGGGGTCATGAAAATTATGGTATCAGAGCAGTCAAGATAGGATCTTTTGGCCTAGGGAGTTTAGGAGGGTCTTTAGAATATCTTTGGGCTAGACAAGTGATTGGGTGCTCCTGTGGATAGGTTGAAGATACCAAGAGCTCATACCCACAACACGAGTTCTAGCAATGAGAACACCAAGACACTTTGTGAATTCTATAAGACTCTGAGGGCCATGACCTAGATGATGAAAGAGTCGAGGCCAGTTCAGTCCACCCCTACCCCGGAGCAGAGCGATAGTATATTGATTGAGAGGTTTAGAAGGCTAGCACCGCCAATCTTTCTAAGGCAAGGAGGAGTAGAGAAGGTCGAAAGATGGAAGAGGCAGATAGAGAAGATTTTGGAAGTGTTGCACTACTCATATGAGCAGAAAGTTAGACTTGGGACATTCATGCTAGAAGGAGAAGCTGAACAGTGGTGGAATTCGGTAAAGCAAACCTGGAGGGAGTTAGGAACCAAACCCACTTGGAGAACTTTATGGCAGCCTTTGATGAGAAAAACTTTCCAGACTCAGTCAAGGATAGGAAAGAAGTAGAATTTCTTAAGCTCCACTAGGGGAACATGACTGTGGAGCAATATGACTCCAAGTTCGTAGAGCTCTCTAGGTACGCGCCCCATATTATAAATACCGAGGCGCAGAAGGTGGCTAAGTTTGAAAGGGGCCTACGGCCTGATATAGGGGTAGAGTGATGTCAGCCAACCTAAAGTCATACGCCCCAATGGTAGACTTCACCCTGAAGATCAAAAGAGACTACGAGGACCACCGATTGAGGAAGGAAGGAAGAATGAATCATGTGTCATCGGGGAAGCTCGAGAAAACACCCCGACAAGTTTTAAGAAGAGAAGTGAGAAGGAGGCCATATCAACTGAACCCAAGAACCCAAAAGAATCTCCTGGGCGGCACGAGCAATGATTGATGCCTGGTTTGTACACACTGTTGGAAAGACAACCACATTGCCGAAGATTGTTACTGGAAGAAGAATGTGTGCCTAAGATGTGGCAAGCTAGGTCACTGAGCTAGGGACTGCCCTATGATGAAGATTTAGGACTGCCTAAAGACTCAAGGACGAGTATTTTCCCTCACAGAGCAAGAGGCCAAGGCATCCACCTCAGTAATCCGAGGTATGCTCTCAATTTGTGATGTTAAAGCTAGAGCCTTAATTGACCCTAGATCTTCTCACTCGTTTGTTGCACCTACACACCTTAACTACACCCTGGTAGTATGCACACCAATGGGAGGCTCTATGGCGTCGGATAGAGTGTATAGGCAGTGTAAGGTTTCAATTGATGGTTGTGATCTACCAATAGACGTAATTCACCTAGATATTCAAGACTTTGATGTCATCTTGGGCATGGATTGGCTTTATGTGCATCGAACCACCATCGACTGTCATGACAAGATAGTAACCTTTAAACATCCTAATCAAATAGAATTACCCTTTGAGGGCATTAAAGATACTTGTCCTCTGCATTTTATCTTTGCCCTCCGAGCCTCACCTCTGGGCTAAGAGATGTGTAGGGTATATGGCCTATGTAGTAGAGAATAGTCGTGTTCTGTCCCAGCTAGAAGGAATACCAGTGGTAAAAGAGTAACCTGAGGTATTCCCTGAAGAGTTGTCATCCCTGCCTCCAGTAAGGGAAATTGACTTTGAGATAGATGTAGCCCCAAGCACTGCACCCATCTCCAAATCCCCATATAGAATGGCTCCAACAGAGTTGAAGGAGTTGAAAGAGTAGCTGCTGGAATTATTGAATAAGGGGTTCATCCGACCTAGCGTGTCACCCTAGCGTGCATCCATCCTGTTTGCAAAGAAGAAGGATGGGTCCCTGAGGCTGTGTATTGACTATAAGAAATTGAACCCAGTGACGGTAAAGAATAAGTACCCTCTACCCAGAATTGACAACCTCTTTGATCAACTTCAAGGAGCTCAGTGTTTTCTAAGATCGATCTCCGGTCAGGATATCACCAACTAAGTGTGAGGGGAGGAGATGTCCCAAAGACTGCCTTCAGAACTCGATATGGTCATTACGAATTCCTTGTGATGTCGTTTAGGTTAACCAATGCCTCTGCTGCATTCATGGATCTAATGGATAAGGTGTTCTGACCTTTTCTAGATGATTTTGTGGTGGTCTTTATTAATGATATTCTGGTATACTAAAAAAGCTGAGAGTTACATGAGCAACATCTAAGATCTGTTTTGCAAACTTTAAAGTCAAAAAAGTTGCATGCTAAATTTAATAAAAGTGAGTTTTGGCATCCCAGCGTAACCTTCTTTGGTCACAATATTTTCAAGGATGGGATCGCAGTCGACCCCTCCAAAGTTGAAGTCGTACTTAGATGGGAGAGGCCAACAAATATGACTGAAGTTCGTAGTTTCCTGGGGTTAGCCGGATACTACAGGCGCTTTGTAGGGATTCTCAGAGATGGCGCTTCCCTTAACTCTGCTGACCCAAAAGAACGTAAAATTCATATGGTCAAAAGATTGTGAGAGAAGTTTTCAAGAACTTAAAAAGAGACTAAACACCACTCTGATCCTGGCTTTACCCGCGGGAAATGAAGATTTTCATGATTTATTCTGATGCATCTCATAAAGGGATCGGGAGTGTACTAATGCATAAAGGTAAGGTTATTGCTTATGTCTATAGGCAATTAAAGCTACACAAGCAGAACTATCACACTTATGATTTGGAACTCGTGGCAGTAGTTTTTGCAGTAAAAATCTGGAGGCACTACCTCTATGGAGCCCAGTTTAAGGTGTTCATGGATTACAAGAACCTCAAGTATTTGTTTCCCAGGAAGAGTTGAACATGAGACAAAGGAGATGGATGGACCTACTAAATGACTATGACTGCACAATCGAATACCATCCAAGTAAGACTAATACAATAGCCGACGCCTTAAGTCAGAAAACCGTGGTCTACGTGGCACAATTGATGGTGCGAGAAATGAAGTTGTTGGAGGATGTAGTGTAATGGCACCCATCTCAACCTCTCGGTTAAAGGAGGGAAGTATTGTCATGTTTAAGGGTGGAGCCCCAACTCTTCCAACAAGTCCAAGCGGCTCATAAAGATCCCCACCTGATGAAAATCCTCATAGAACTAAAGATAGAAGGGAAAGAGAATTTTTCTGTAGGCAGTGATGGACTATTAAGGTTTAAGGGCCGAGTATGTGTTCCCAATGATGAAAGTGTAAAAAGGACCATTCTAAAGGAAGCACACCACTCTCGCTACACGATACATCTTGAGGGTACAAAGATGTACTAGGATTTGAAAAGAGCATTCTGGTGGAACAACATGAAGCGAGACGTGGCGCAGTTTGTGGTTAAATGTCTAACGTGCCAACAAGTGAAGGTTGAATATCAGAAACCTGCTAGATTATTACAACCGCTACCCAGACCAGAGGGGAAATGGGAATGCATCACAATGGATTTTATCTCTGGGTTACCAAGATATCGTGCAAGGCATGGTAGTATCTGGGTCATGGTGGACAGACTGAATAAGGCTGCTCACTTCTTACCGATTCGCATGACCTATATATTGGACAAGTTGGCCCAGCTATACATCAGAGAAATTATGAGACTTCATGGGATTCCTATCAGCATTGTATAAGACAGAGACCCCAGGTTCACTTCTAGGTTTTGGGCAAGTCTACAATCAGCCCTGGGAACTGAGCTTACTTTTAGCACCGCCTTTCACCCCCAAACAGACAGGTAGTCAGAAAGGACCATCCAAACTTTGGAAGGCATGTTGAGAGCATGTGTAACCAATTTTAGAGGAAGATGGGAAGACAATCTACCCCTGGTAGAATTTTCTTACAATTATAGCTCCCAAGCTAGTATCCAAATGGAACCTTATGAGAACCTGTATGGGAGGAAGTGTAGATCGTCCATCTACTGAGATGAAGTGGGTGAAAGAAAATTATTGAGACCCGAAAGAGTCCAGGTGACTTCTTAAAAGGTTTCTCGAATCAAAGAGAGGCTTCAGACAGCCCAAACCCGATGAAAGAGTTACACCGACAACCGCAGGAGAGACCTCGAGTTTGAGGTGGGAGACCGGATCTTCCTGAAAGATTCACCAACCAAGGGTGTTACGAGGTTTGATAAGAAGGGGAAACTAAGCCCACGGTTCATTGGGCCTTTTGAAATCCTGGAGAGAATCGAGAGTGTGGCATACCGACTTGCCCTGCCACCTGAATTGGCTAGTGTCCACAATGTCTTCCATATGTCACTGCTGAGGAGATATCGACCCAACCCGTCCCATGTTTTGAAATATGAGCTAATCCCACTCAGGGAACATTTAACCTATGTCGAACGACCAATCGGGATATTAGATAGAAGAGTACAAGTGCTACGCAATAAAGAGATTCCCTTGGTCCGGGTGCAATGGCAATATAACTCAAAGGAAGAATCAACATGGGAACGGGAAGATGAAATTAGGGAGAAATAGCCCCCACCTCTTTGAGTAATGACTTTGGGGAAAAAATCCTTTTTAAGAGGGGGATGATGTGAGGGTTGTAACTCGATAGAACTGAACCACTCGCGGTAGTGGGAAGAGAGAAGGAAGTCAAGGAAGACGGAAGCACACCCCCATTGCTAAGGGCGAAGGTTGGTGTCGTCTGGGTGTTTGGACCTAGTGCCGTCCATGTAGCATAAAAGCTATCGCTACGCATAAGAGTGAAGAAATAGTGACGTCGGGTGTCAACAAGGGGTATCGCCACGCAAGAGAGGAGTATTTCCATGCGCAAAAGGCATAAGAAGCATTGTCGCACGTAAAGGAGACTAATGCCACGTGTGAAACAAGTATCGCCGGCTGGAGTATCATCGTGAGTTTATCGTCGCCTGGAGTAGCGTCGTTTGCGGTTGGTCCACTGTATTGTTGTCAGTGGTGTCAGCGTCATGCCGTACCTGTCAGTATCGTACCAAGTGTGTCAATGCTGCATCGTGCATGTGATGTCAGCTACAGTGTTTTTCCCCAACCACCCAAAAGTCAGCCACAGTGGATAGCACCAACCCCACCCCCCACGTCTATAAATCTTGCCCTTCCCCCACTACCGTTTGTTTTTTCAAACTCTCTCTCTCTCTCTCTCTAGCACTTAGCATGGACTGCAACAGATGGCTGGAGGATAGGCAGCCTACACGTGAGGCTTCTAGAGTGAAGCTGTCGTGGTGGGAGCAAGGGGCGACGGGCAAACCGCGCGAGGGGAGGCTAAGACCGCCGTGGCCATTAGGTAAGAGGATTTAGTGTTATGTACGATAGAGCGAGTGGTTGTAGAATGGAAGGTAAATGAAGTAGAATGAATGTTGAACATAGCCTACAAACTTTAAGAAAATCATAGAGTCATTTTCTTGCCCAACTTACAAGTTCACTTGATACTATTAAGACCAAAATTATGATTTAAGTTGATTTATAAAATAATGTATAATATGGGGATGACATGTTAATGCCTGAGGGAAGGCGATTTTCCAACAATTGCGAGGGCTCTTGCCCTAAGCTTTTCACTGACTAAATGGCGCCCGAATGGGCCCAAATCGGTTTTAAATGAAAGATACACATGTCTTGTTAAAGTTTGCTTTTTGTATTATGATAAACTGTCACATGGACCAAAAGAAATGGCCTAAAATGTGAGAAATGTCATCTCTCACAGTCACTGTAAATTCTAATAACCATCTGTGTAAATTGCATATACATTGCCGCATGTGTTTGAGTATCGCCGTCTACGTGAAATTGCATATGCATTACTGAGTGTGTTTGAGTATCGCCGTTTGTGTGAATTTAGATGTGCATTGCCACATGTGTTTGGGCATCACCGATTGGGAAACTGCATGTGGGTAATGCCGCACATGTAACGTCCTGCGTGTAATACCGTGTATGTAGCGTCATGCACATAGCACCATGCGCTTAGCACTACGCACGCAGCATCAAGCGCCTAGCGCCGTGCGTATCACTGTCGTTTGAGTGCCATGTGACAATCTTCATTTGATAAATAATAAATCCCGTACTATTTTATGAATGGTATTATGCGACTATGTGTTATATGGAAATTGGATAAATGCCATATTGACTTGATTATTTCATGATGAAAGTTTCATGATAGGCATCAGAATACCGTTAATGACATTCATGTATAAATGGTATGCTACGATTTATGTAATGAATGCTTCATGTTGATTGCCATACTGTTATGATGATAATGTGATTCATCTGTTATTGGCATGAATGAATTTGAACGCTCGACCATGGAAAGAGGCCATAATGATGACTACTACGCAATGGAACACTCATTGGTAGTAGGCACGGTACTATTACATTGATGAGAATTTGGCCACTACGCAGTGGGACACTCACCAGTAATTGAAACTATTATGATATTGCCTGCTACGCAATGAGACACCTATCGGTAGTAAAGAAAGTGATGATGGCGTATTCCCTAACCTGAACAATGATAGGCATAGGTTAAGGGAGACGATAGATGGTTGCACCCTAGATTCATGAAAGGAAATGAAATGAGATGAGATGATTGACGCCTTACCAGGTAAAGGCCTATCAAACCCCCAATGCGAGCTGGGGACCGTGTGCGTGTGTTGAGGGTAATACGAGGCGGATTAACCCTCTTGTCATTATCCTCCCTCCTGTGGGATGGTAGAAGTCCTAAACAACGGGATTGGCTTGACCCAATGGAAATAGGTGAACTAGGGAGTGAGTGTGTAGTGGATGAGTAGTGAATATAATTTCTTATAGTTCTAGTGACTGCATGATATTGATTTCACGATATTATCTATGATTGATGCCTGATATTATCCATAGTTGATGCACTGTTACTTGGATACCATGACTTTAACACATGCACTGATCTGTTAACCAAGATGCATAACCATTGCACTGTCATCGCTTTTGATCAATGAAATTGTTTATTGCACATGGGTAGATTCGTCACTAATGCATAACACTAGATTTTCTTACTGAGCTTCAAACCTCATTCCATTCTTTTTTCTCTCTGTAGACTGAGAGTAACAGGTTTGGAGCTGGGAGTGCGGGTCGTAGCAGAAGACTAAGGCAACCACTCAGAGAATGATTATTAGACCTTGAAGGAAGCCCTATTTGAATTATTTTCTTGAAATTATGTAACTATGGGCACGGAGCCCTGAGCTCTTTTGTACCACTTTTGGGATGTAATGTAATGTAACATCTTTTTGATGTATGGTTTGACCAAGTTTTAAATTCTAGACTTATGTGAGCCTTTAATATTCTTGGCTTGCTTGATTTTCGAGAAAGAGGCGGTGAATCTACTCTTTCCTGAGAGACAAATGCCACATTGGGATCTTGAACCCGTGCTCGGCCGCCGTCCATCAGGGTAAGGTTGGACGGTCACGGGCGGGGTTGTGACACCCCTGGACAGTACTAGACATTGCTGCTCATGGTGGAGGGGTGAGCAGTGAACCACAGACGACATTGGCCATTGCCGTCGGTGACACGGGAAGCCAGCAACGACCCTTCGCGGGTGGCGATATGTATCGCCGTTTGCGATAGGCACAAAGCGTAAAAGAGAGGCATGTGGATGGTGGTAAGCATCGCCGTCTGCGAAAGAAATGAAGCACGGATGATACCCCCACGGGCGGCGATAAGCATCACCATCTGCGATACGTGTGGGACACCGAAGACATGTGCACGGACGGCAATAACTATCGTCGTCTATGCTTGCGCAGGACACCAAAGATACACCTGCAGATAGCGGTGAGCAGTGCCGTCTACGACTCGTGAGACGAAAGAAATATAGTTCACGGTCGGCAATGCATCGCCACACTTGACACCAATCCTGGAACCGAAACAGGAGCCCGACCAGCTGCTTGAGTATGAACCGGGTCATTGTGTGCTCCTTCCAATGGCGTCATGCGTAGCAATGACTAACATCGTGCGTGAACTATGTTGAGGGAAAGAGAAGAACGAAAAGAGAAGGAAGAAAGAGGCATGCATGGCACTGCTACTGCAGTGCATGGCCTTTAAGAAAAACTCAGCAGAGAAGAAGAATACAGATGAAGAAGAAGAAAGAGAAGAAGAGAGAAAAATGAAACTGAAGTGAGAAAAATTACCTTGAAGATAGGAGGGGTACCGCTCTAAAATTTCTCTTTCCTCTCTCTCTCCAAGACATACGCAAGAGAACTCAAGAAGAAAGCCTTAATTTTTATTGATCAAAAGTTGAATCCTTCTACAATGATTTCAAGTCCAGAGTTTTTTTTTTTTCGCCTCTTCTTTTCTTCACTGAGAGGTAGCATCTATTTACAGACTAGGGTTAAAATGTGGGTGGATTACCCAAAACTAACCCTAATTGAGGATAATTACAATTTATTTGAATTTTAAAAAATAAAAAAATAGGGTGAAACATGATTGATTTGCCCTGCCTAACAATTGGAGAACTTCTAAAACAGTCCCTGCTGAGAACTAAGAATGTTCTAGATTCTTCTCGAACTATCCATTGACAATCCAGCATCCGAATGAATAAAAGATGATTGTCATCGCACAGGACTCGATGCTACGATCATTTTGATAATAATTTTAAGCCACGAATCACACTTTAAAGGCATGATCACGTAACTTTATATTTGAATAGATCTTGAAAACTTTTAATTGATAGTGCGTCTTCATCTTGATGTTTTTTCTTCGATTTCTTCGTTGAATTGCATGAGCATGTTACCACGATCACGTTGCGACAAACGGGACGCGATTTAGTGCTCGAATGAAGATTTGACAATCTTGAACTTTTAGCCTGAATTTAGAATTTCAGCAACTAGAATATACAATGACTTCAACTGAATCTTATGTAAGTCTACAATGACCGTTCATCACATGCAGGGTTCGGACCAGCTATAGCCACGGACCTTACGCACGCGATGTAATTAGTCTCGCATTTATCTAGATCGCTGTGATATGGCCGCTCGAGTGACTGGAGGTCCTGCTGATTTTCTGCAACTTGCAGCTTCGAATCACGAATTTCTCTCTAGCTTTTCTCTCTGCTCCGACATCGTCACAAGACATGCCACATATCAAAAACGCTTGTTTCGACGATACGAACACTCTCCAATAAGTTTGAGAGTAATCCGATCCAATACGAGAGAGAGATATGGATGTCACAAGTTCTCTATTCGTGGCTGTGCTTTAATAGAGTTTAGTTGCAGGGTGGCCACATGGGAATAGTGTGCTGCTCCCCCTGTTTTAATGTTTTGCCCATAACTTCTTTCTAAAGTGTCTGGTTAAGCTGAAATTTGACCCCTAAGGATTTACAACGGTGCCGAATCCAATGGAGGTGGTTTCATTACCATTTGATGATTTGAAAGTAGGGTTCTAGTTATAGGGATCTATTTCAGGGTGTAAGAGGCAGATTCTGCTAAAATGTTTTTTCGTTTACACTACCTTAGACATGTCAGAATGCGATGAAACTTGGCAAGAGGCTTTTAGGAGTCCTTATGAAGATCTTAACCTATTTTGAGGCCATTTTGAGATTGTCGAAATTTTCACTGTTTGTCAGACTTTATTTACTGGCTTTTCTCTTTTATTCCGTATCGGGGACCCATGGTGCTGAAAAATGTCTTCAAACAGCATGCCCCACCCAATGTTGTGCTTTGAGAGAAGCAAGAAGGATAACATTCAAAAAATTTCCTTCGGCTTTATTTCTTTTTTCTTCCTAGCCATAGGACCACGTGAATGCCGAGGAAAAATCCACGCAATGTTGTAACTAGGATGCTCAGACGTTTGGATGCATTTGTCGCAGATCCATTCGTGGAGACTTTGGGGGAGAAGAGACTTTGAGGGATCTTGTCACGGTTTTCACACTCACGGGACCATAGGGATTAGTTTTTAATGTCTTCACCCTATCAGACGAGTGTGCGACATGGAGAGATTGGTATTTACAGTCCTCACCCATCGGACGGTACCCCTAAGGGCCACTTTATGTTTTTGAAGGATCTTGTGGTCATCATCCTCACCCAAGGGACTCTCTTTGGTTTTGAGGGATCTTTTGTTCATTGTCATCACCCTCAGGGACTCCCTTTTTTTTAATTTTAGGGATCTTTCGGTCATCGTCTTCACCCTCGGTGACTCTTTTTGGTTTTGAGGGATCTTTTGTTCATTGTCCTCACCCTCGAGGATTCTTTTTGGTTTTGGAGGAATCTTTCGGTCATCGTCCTCACCCTCAATGACTCTTTTGGATTTTTTGAGGGATCTTTTGGTCATCGTCCTCACCCTCAAGGACTCTTTTTGGTTTTAAGAGATCTTTCGGTCATCATCCTCACCCTCAAGGACTATTTTGGATTTTGTTTTTGGATTTGGGAGATCTTGTGAGGCTTTCACTCCCTAGTGAGCCTTGTGTTGTGATTGGATCCTGACAGCTGAGGAGTTTGTGTGGACCTCATTAGTCAGAATTACGCCTTTTTAGCAATTGGTGCCAGTTGAGGCTGTGATGCTACGTCAACCTACCTTAGAACCCGCAGGGGAGAGCCACCCATAAAGCAAATGGGTGAGATGCCCGAGACGCATGGCCCGGTCGATAGCTCGCTGCCACCCAATGAGAAGGAAATAGATGAGGCACTGGAAGTCTTAGAAGACAACAGACAGGCCATGACAAATGACTTAGAGGAAATAAACTTGGGTGATGAAGTTGACCCAAGGCCCACTTTCATCTCTACCGTCATGTCCTCCAAAGAAAAGAAGGAGTATACTGAGTTCTTAAGAGCCAATCGAGATGTGTTCGCCTGACATTATGAGGAGATGTCTGGTCTCGATCCACGTGTGGCGGTCCACAGATTGGGGATTGACCCATCATGTAAGCTAATCAAGCAGAAATCGAGGAGGTTCAAGGCTGACTTGGAGATCCTAATCGAAGCAGAAATAAACAAGCTTAAAATGAAGTGCTTTATTCGGGAAGTCAAATAACCAAAATGGTTGGCTAATGTCGTGCCAGTCAAAAAGAAAAATGGGCAGATCAGGGTCTATATCGACTGTTGGGACTTAAACTTGGCATGTCCCAAAAATGATTTCCCGCTCCCCTTTACAGAGCTATTGATCGATTCGACCGCCAACTGCCAAGCATTCACCTTCATGGATGGCTATTCTGATTACAACCAAGTGAGAATGACTCTGGAGGATGCGGAATCTATGGCCTGTCTGACCCCAAAAGGAGTCTTTTTCTATACGGTGATGCCTTTCTGCCTCAAAACACCGGGGCCACCTATCAAAGGGCCATGACCACCTGTCTTCGAAGACATGCTCCACGAAGAATTTGAATGCTACGTGGATGACCTCGTAGTCAAATCCAATAGCAGGGGTGATCACTTAAGAAATATTGGGAAGGTTTGAGAGGCTTCATCTGATTAGGTGCCTCGATTTAGCCTCCGAGTCAAGTTGACTTGTTAGCGCAGTTCTTGGTTCGAGATAGACCTAGGACCTGAGACCGCTCTCTCGGAAACCATGTGAAGAAGACACGGGCGGGATTACCAACCGGTGAGAGAGGAATTAGGTTCATAAGGCGGGACTTACCTCGTGTGGGTTCATGATGCGCTCGGGCTAACTCATGTAGGCACCCTCTTAAATTACGTTGGAATGCCCCCTGGCCTGTGGTCAGTTCAGAATCTCCTCCCTTAACCTGTTTTCTTCTTACCTGTAAAGCACAAACACACATTAGAGTAAAGACAAGTGGGTCTGCGGACCCCACCTTGTCATAGGGTGAACACACACATGCGTGTGTGCTTTAGGAGAAGTGAAAGAAATAACATAAAAGAGTCCACATCAATTCAACAGCCTTATGATGTCTCCTTGACGAGGGACTTTTAATAAGATCTTATAGTAAAGGAAGAAAGAAATGGGTGAGATAGAGAAAATGACAGAGTAAAGAAAGAAGAGTTGGAAGGCTAGTATGTCTTTCAACTAGTCCTTCAGAGAAAAGTAGGATGGAGGTTGGTTTAGATTTCACCCAACTTTTAAGAGGAAAAGAACAAGAATTTTTTTATGGAGAAGAAGAAAAGGAAGAATGGGAGAAGTAATGAAAGTCACCTTGGCTCTCGCTGAACCTACCAAACAGGGAAGGGAAGGAAAAAAAAAGAGAATGAAGATGTTTGACCCGACGACTAAACGGGCACAATGGCAAGACTACCGTGACGATTGGTTTGGCATGGCAGCTAGACGGGCACGATAACTTGGCCGGCACAACGGCTAAACTACTCGACGACAAGACTGACACGATGATTAATTTGGCACATTGCAGGTCTCGCGTGACAACTAGACTGGAACGGTAACTAGACCGGCACAACGGCTAAACTACTCGATGACGAGACTGGCATGACGCCTATCCTGAAGCACTGACTAATCAGGCACGGTAACTTGACCGGCGCAACGGCTAAACTACTCGAAGTCAAGATTGACACAATGAGTACAAGGCCTAGTTAGCCCTCTAATCAAACAAGCAAAAGAAGAGAATAGGAAGAAGATTGTACTCAACAGTGTGTGCTGCCATGCAGGGTAGAAAGTGGGAAGAAAGAAAGGTCGCGCTCGGTGGTGCTTACTGCCGTGTGCGACAAAGAGAAGAGAAGACACGACATCATGCTCGGCAGTATGCACTGCCATGCGCATCAGATCAAAAGAGAGAAGGGGAATGTCACGCTCAGCAGTATACACTACCGCGCGAGACAACCAGAAAGAGAGAGAAGGGAACGTCACGCTCGGCTATACGCACTGTCGTGTACAACAGACTGAGAGAGAGAAGAGGATCGCACTTGGCATTTGCACTGCCGTGCGCAACAAACAGAGGAGGAAGAGAACGTCACGTTCGGTAGTATGCATTGCTGCGCACAACAAATTGAGAGGAACATGAGACGTGAAAGAAGCAGAGAGAAAAAGAAAGAGAAGAGAAAGGAAAAGAAAGAAGAAAGAGAGAAAAGGAAAGAGAGAAGAAAGAAAAGGAAAGAAGAAAGAGAGAAAAGGAAAGAAGAAGAAAAGGAAAGAAGAAAGAGAGAAAAGGAAAGAAGAGAGAGAAAGAAAGGAAATAAGAAAAAGAAAGGAAAGAAGAGAGAGAAAGAAGAGAGAAAAAGAAGAGAGAGAAAGAAGAGAGAAAAAGAAGAGAGAGAAAAGATTACCTTACTCTCGGGGGTACCACCAAAAGTCTCCTCTCTCCTCTCTCTCTAAGACGTGACCAAAATCTCAAGCACAAAGTAGAATTTTTATCGATGAAACTTGAGTCCATTACATGAGGTGTGTGCTTGTTTATATAGAAGTGGGGCCCAAATATGGGTGTACAATCAAAAGTTGACCTAATTGCTAAAAAGTAACAATTAAGTGAATTAAAGAAATTCAAAGAAAATAGGGCAAAATGATGATTTTTCCCTTGCACCAACAATCCACAAAATTCCAATTGAGTCCCTGCTGTGCCCAAGAACTCTTACACTCTTCTTGAGTTGGTTCGGGGTCTGTCTGGTCTCCATTCGGCCAAAAGATGATTCTTTTCTTGATCGGCTCTAGAAGATGGTCATTTTGATACCACTTTCAAGCCATGGATAGGGTCTTCGGGCTACGATCACGAAGTGCAAAAATCAAGAGAAACGTGTGATCTTTGTTTAAAGATTACGCCCATTTCTTGGTGTTTTTTTATGATTCTTCATTGAATATTCATGAGAAAGTCGTCGTGAGCGTTTGGTGACGAACGTGGCTTGATTTGGTGCCTGAAAGATCTTTTTCCATTTTTGACCTTTTTGCCTGAGGTTGGTTTCCGGTGGCCGAAAAGTGTAGCAACTTCGTACTCATCATGCGTTGAATTTGACTGTCTATCACGTGCAAGGTTTAGCTATGATGAAGCCTCAAACCTTGTGCTTGTAATGGGTCTGGTTCAGGACGATCTGACATGCAAGCACCATGATGTGGCTGCTCGATCAAGGTGTGCTCCTGCTGAAAAACCTACAATCTTGCCTTGAATCATGATCTTCTCTCATGTTTTTCTCCTGGCTCGGGTCACGACATAGGTCGTTCCACATATCAAAATGCTCGGGTCACGACATGGGTCGTGCCACATATCAAAATGCTCGGGTCGATGAGACGAACACACTTGTAAAATTTGAGCTCGATCCGGCTCAGGATGAGGGAGATACGACCTTTCAAAGTTGAGCCCAAAACCCAAGAACACAGTTCCATTAATGGAAATTGGTTCACCGAGGGTGCATGATAATAGCATGTGGCCTACCCACTTCAGGCAATTCGGCCATAACTTGGTTCAGGAACAACTGATTAAGCCAAAACTCAGTATCTAGGGGTTTTCAGACATTCTAGATTCAATGGTCATGGTTCCATGGTTATTTGACACTCCCGTGATAGGGCTGTAGTTAAAAATTCTATTTTAGGACGATAGAGGCTGACTTTCCCTAAACTGTTTCTGTGTCTGCACTACTTTAAACTAGTCGAATTGCGACGAAACTTGGTCGGTGTTGTTTGGAGGAATTTATCATCATTATTGATTCTTCTTGGGCCATTTCGAGATTGTTGAAAATTTCTCTTATGGATCAGAGCTTATTATCCTACAGCTTCCATAGTTCGCAGGAATATTTTTACCTGCAGACCTAGGTTGCATATTGCTTTTCTCTTCATTTGCAAAGGGGATACAAGTGTTAAAAAAACCACAACTTGCCCCGCCGAATAGTATCCTTCGAGAGAAGCGAGAAGGGTAATATTCGAAATCCAAAATGGTCCTTCGGCCTTAAAAAAAAAACTTCTTGGTCATCGGATCGACACGTCCGCCGAAGGGTTAGTTGTGCGAAGCTATGCCCCGGAGGGGTGACCAAGGTGCTCTAACATAAAGGCTTTTTTTGGGGGAGAAGAGACATTGAGGGATGATTTTGAAGTCTACACCCTGTTGGACATCTTGGCAGCATTGTTGGCAGCCATACCAGGTTTTGTAGAAAGCATGGTATGACAGTTTCTTGCTTATGAGGGATAATTTTAAAGTCTACAACCTATTGGACATCTTGGTGGTGTTGTTGGCAGCCACACCAGGTTTGTAGGGCGCCTGACATGGCAGTTTCTTGCCTTTGACGGATCATTTTAAAGTCTACACCCTGTTGGACATCTTAGTGGCATTGTTTGCTACTACGCTAGGTTTGCTTTGACAAGAAGAGTACCTCTGAGGTCCCATCCTGTCATGTCAATATGGGGCTTTTTGTTGGCCTGTCCCCAATGTCTGGTCCGGTCAAGGTGGGGTTTTGTTGAGGCGGCCTTGAAAGGGCTTTACCCTGGTTGCTATGGGCAGATATGGACCTGGTTTGATAGTTTCTTGCCTGTTGTGGATGCTGAGGGATGATTTTAACATCTACACCTTGTTGGACGTATGAGTGGCATTGTTTGCAACCTCATCAGGTTTGGTTGGCCTGAATTGATAGTTTCTTGCCTTGTGAGTGATCTTGCTTTTGGTTCTTGATAACATGATATTCTGCTACTGAGGATTTTTCTTGAAATGCTGGCTTAAGCTGCCTGTGAAGATGAATGCTGCATCAACATACTTTTAATGATCCAAATGCCCTTTGCGGGTTTTCACTTGGACTGGGGGAAGTGGTGCCGTAAAGACGGTTTTCACCAACCTCCTTTTTATTAGGATCTTTTTCCCATGGCTTGACAACCATGTCTGCTTTCTTTCCATTTTTTCTCATGGTGCCCTTTCGAGTTTTCATCGTGCCTTTATTTATGGAATGCTCTTACTCATGGTTTCGTGACCATGCCTGTCCGTCGTTTTACTCATGTGCAAAGCAGTTTTATCGTCATGCAGCCAGGACGTGCACTATAGTTTAGGGTCATATAGCTGAACCAATAGTTTAGGGTCATATAGCTGGACCAATGTGCAAAGCAGTTTATCATCATGCGGCCAAAACGTGCACTATAGTTTAAGGTCATACAGCTGGACCACTGTGCGAAGCAGTTTATCATCATGCGGCCAGGATGTGCACTATAGTTTAGGGTCATACAGCTGGAACACTATGCAAAGCAGTTTATTGTTATGAGGCCAGGACGTGCACTGTAGTTTAGGGTCATACAGCTGGACCACTGTTACAATTTTATGGTCATGCAACTGGACTAGCACTACAGTTTTAGGTCATGCAATTAGACTGACGTTATAGTTTTAAGTCATGCAATTGGACCGACGCTACAATTTTGGTTCATGCAACTAGACCGTGGTGTGGGTCGCCATATGTGTGAGGTGGACTCACTGGGGGATTAGGAACCAGGAGTGGTTCCCCACTGGTGATGGAAAGGTAATGAGGGTCGAGCCTACTGGTGCGCACACGGATGGGCCAGCTATGAAAGGCGTGCATGAAAGTGCATGCAAAAGGTGTGGGTGCAATAGCAGAAGGTGACGCACGGCAGGGCAGAGATGACCTGCATGGTGGCAGCATCAACAGAGATCGTTGAGGCGCATACTTCAACGGAGTACGCACAGTGATGAAAAGTACGCGGCATCAAAGCGCATGGTAGTGGAAGCACATGGCGGTGAAAAGTGCGCGGCATCAAAATGCGCATAACAGTGAGAAGCGCTTGGTGGTGAAAAGTGCACGGCATCAAAACACGTACGACAGTGAGAAGTGTGTGGCTTTGAAAAGTGTATGGCATCAAAACACGCACTACAGTGCGAAGCGCGAGCCAATATGTCTTAGTTTGGGTTTGGGCTCAAGCTTAAATCAAGCCCGACCCGGTTTAGCCCATCACCTTTGGACTTCTGAACCTAGGTGTCATTTCTTCTTTGTGGGGGGCATTCTTTGGAACCCCTGGGTATAAAAGGGGTTTAAACCTCCTTTTTACCATTTTACCTTGGTGAAAAACTACTAAATGGTTTTGGCATCAAGAGAGAGTGAACTCTGGTGAGTAAAGAAAAAGAGCTCGGCAGTGGGTGTTTTCCGACGAGAGGAACTCACTGGAAAGAAGAATAAGGCCTGACAGTGAGCATTTTCAATAAGAGGAATGCATCAGAAAGGGGAAGAAGAAGGTGCGGCAAGGCTTTTTTCCTGCAAGGGCCTGTCGGTAGCTATTGCAGGGAGAGAAATAAGAAGATTTTGGTGTTTTCCTAGTGGGCGGCAGGGTTTTCGTAGTGAAGGCAGGAGGTTTGCGGTGACTTCGTACCAGGGCTTTAGGAATTCAGGTAGCCATAGGGGTTTTGCTGCAGTTTTTTGGTGGGTTTCGCTGGTGAAGAGTAACGATGGTAGGGAAGTTCTTAGCGACAGAGAATTTGTTCGTCTTTCGTCGGTTGAAGCGACCATTCACTGGTGTGAAGGGGATAGATGTGTTGGCTAGGTGTCGTGTGCATAGTGCGTGACAGCAGAAAAGACGGCCATTGCAGAGGTGCACGTGTGAGGGTGGCATGTGTGAAGGATACAATAGCATGTTGCGCATGGCAGTAAGCGGCGCTCATCAGTGAAGAGTGCGCGGCATCAAAACGCGCATGACAGTGAGAAGCGCACAGCAAAAATTTGCACCATAGTGAAAAGTGCGCGACATCAAAACGTGCCCGGTGGTGAAAAGCGTGTGTCATCAGAACGCGCACAACAGTGAAAAGCACGCGGCATCAACACGCATACGGCGGTGAAAAGCGCACGACATCAAAACTCACACAGCGGTGAAGAAAATGGCCGAGCACTCCGGTGATCAGGACGCTGCTCCCATTTCAGAAGTTAAAAATCTTCCCAAAGCTGGGGAGTTGTGGACCGGTGATTTCAGTGGTGAGAGTTTGGTTTGGGGGGACCCGATCTGGCTCACAGAGCTTGCATGCAAGCCACACTGGACTCTGAGCATCACCTTTGTCAGTGAGCTAGTACGTTTCGATGTTTGTGAAGACGATGATGGCATTGTTTTAGATGAAGAGATGGGGTTGGCCTGCTTCATTGTCTTCATCGGGAAGTGGCCTCTAGTGAAAACCTTCTTACTCTTGGAAAGAGGATGGTTAAGACAGAGGGGTTGGTATGGCTATTGGGAGTGCAGGGGGTGCATAAGTTTCTGAAGGGGTATACTTTCTGGACACTCAATGTGTTGCAACTTTATGCCCACTTGCTTAAACGTGTTGCCCTGGAGGAAGAAATCCAGTGCTCAACAGAGTATTTGACCGGTGCTCCAACACCATCAAGGCACTATTGAGACATGGAGTCATGTTAGCAATACATGGCTTTTTAGACATGGTGAGCCATGGACCTCTCTATTGGACCTTCACTTTATTGGTGGCTTGTCATTAACAAGGGTGATGTATGATGAGTTCGTGCCTCATAACTTGGTCATCTTTGGCGGGGTGTTACTAGGTGGCTAAGCAGCCCCTGCAGGCCTTAAGGAGCTGTTTGAGATCTACTAACTCCTCCTCTCTCAGTCTAGTAATGATCGTGTGACCTTTACTGACTGGGTGCAGTTCTTTCATGGGGAATACCTTGACAAGGCTAGGTCAGATCACGATCCTTCAGGGAGGAAGAGAAAGGCTAGAAAGGAGGTGATTCCCCCATCTTACAAATGTCAGTCTGCAGATGATGGCATTTTTCTGGCAGCCTACTTGTCGTTGTTCTTATGCAAATTTGTTTTCCCCGAGGGAATGGATATAATTCGTCCAAACACCTTCTATGTTGCCTACGACATGGTGAATGGGCAGTAGTATGCCCTTGCACCACCAGTCTTGTGCAGTATTTATCATGGGCTGGGGGTCGTGTCAAGGGGAAAGTTTTACAAGGGAAAAGGAGGGGACCTCGAATTAGTAGGGGGCGAGGCTTTTCCTGGGGACGTCAAGATGCCCTTTCCCATCCACTATGTGTTCGGGTGGCTTGTAGACTACTTTTCGAATACTTATACCAGGAATATATCTTTGGAGAAGATGGTGTGCCCTCACTTAGTGAAGATTGCAGGGCAGAGGGCTGTTTTTCATTCCCCGGGGCACGTGCAAAGTTTATTTGGAAATGAGTCTATCCACATGAAGCCCTTTCATATGGGGAATTTTACATACCAGGTTTTCGTGGACTCGTTGGGCCATGAGCTGGATGGTGCTCGTACAAGATTATAAGAGCTCATGTTCCTTCTAAGCATAAGGGGAGGAATCTTGTCCTATCGGACCCCAGACAACGCAAAACTTGAAGGGTATTACCCCCACCGCTTTGCTCGTCAGCATGGGCTTGACCAGGGATGCCCTTTTCCTATCTTGTTCGAGAAGCATTATGGGAAGGTAGCTTCGGAGAAGATGAGAGAGTTAGGGACCTTCTGCGAATCGTGGAAAGCAATCCATGTTCGTACTGCTTGGGGACTTGTTTAGATTATACAGAGGAAAACAAGTTCGTCGTGCCTCACTTAGGAAGAGTAGGCCCGGCAACTATTGCGTATCCGCGTTGGTGGAGAATCATCAACCGCAGTGGGTATTGGGAGTTTGAGCACCCTTGGAAGGGGATCAACAGCAACTGACGCTAGGAGACCAAATAGGGGATGGACTTCAAGGCCCCTCGATTTAGTCGAATTGTCGAGCGGGTTTATCCTCGCAACTGGAAACACCTTGGGGTACCCCAAGAGGTGGCAGCAGACGCTGAATCGCTGCAAACGCTTGCACTGGAGGAAAGGTCGGGGACCGTCTTTGACAATCTTTGTTCTTGGTAAAGGTCACAGGGTTCTTGGTTATGAAGAGCATCTAGTTCAGGATCTGAATGCTTTTATAGGAAGCGGTCCCCATAGTGCCCCTGCCGCAGGCTCTTCACGTGGTGAGACCTTAGGGGAGCCTGTACCACTTCAAGAAAGGAAGAAGAAGAGGAAGCATCCTGTGTTTGGAGATGCTTCTAAGTCTCCGTCTGTTGCTGTGCCTTCTTGAAGGCGCAAGAGTGCTAAGCCACCTGTGGTACTTGAGCTGACGATTAGTAGTCCCTCTCCTGTTACCTCAGAGTCTCAAGAGGATCATGTTAGCCCCTTAGAGACTATCATGATTTCTTCGGATCAAGATGCGACCTCTGATCGTAGAGTGGTGTCATGAGTTCAAGAGGTGGGCCCTACGACAATCGAGCCTATGCATGAGTCGACTCCGGCTCCATCTTCCCCAAGCAGGATGAGTTTGGACCCATGCCCTGGGGAGCACACCCCTTCAGAATTTGGAGAGGCAAGCAAAGTTGAAAGTGGGCCTGCTGATGATGGCCCTATTACCGTTCGAGGAGATGGGCAAGAAAATGATGAAGGACCAGAGCAACATGAAGTAGCTACCCCGAGTAATATGGGTGATGAAGACCCAAGTGTAGTTGGAGGAGAAGAGCTCATTGTTAGTGAACAGCCTGCAGGGGTTGCTGAGGGTTTGGGCGATGAAGGCCCGAGTACTTCTGTGGGAGAAGAGCCTAATGCCAAAGTGGTGCCGGAGCAACATGAGGCAGTTATTCCTAAGGTGGCAAAGGCCACAGGCAATGAAAGCATGAGCACTAAAGAGAGAGAGGAACCTGACCTTAGCGAGCACTCGGGGGCAGCTGCCCCAAGTTAGATGACCGAGGGTGCAGGGGATGAGGGCTTAGACACCATCCGAGGGGAGACCGCTGAAGAATCTAGTTGTGCAGGTTTCGAGCTTGCTCCTCTAGAGGTGTCTATAGACATGGCCATTGTGTCCTCAAGGGTGACTCCTCCTACTGAAGTGACTTTGGTCACGACTGCTTCAACGATGACTCCCTCAGTCGAGGTAGCCCCGGTTCCTATTTCATCTCCAACTGTAGCTCGAAGTAGTGAAGATTCAAGGGTGGCCGTGGATATGCTACGCTTGGGACTCCAGCGTTTAAAAGGCGATCTCTCGTGGAGCTTGGCTCAGCAATTGCCAAACTCCAGAAGTATGCCCTTGCATTGCTCACTGTTGAGGGTGACTTAAAAGTATTTGACAACTTCGACCACCTTATGAACGAAATAGAGGGCTGGATGACAAGGGGGTTGTAGCAAGAGGCAATGAATTGGTTTCTTTAGAGGCATCATTGGCACACAGTCATGAAAAGGTGGCCTCTTGTGTAGCGAAAAGTTGTCGTGGCCGCTCAGCAATCCGATCTCAAGCAGGAAGCCAAAGCTAGTTTTGAAAAGATAAAGGCTGTAAGGGATGAGATGCGAAGGATGAAGAGCAAGTTTGACGAAGTTGAGAGGCAGATGAAACAGAGGAAAGCCCTAGATGCTGCTCTAGCTGAAGAACTGTCAGAACTTGTCCACGCAATCGAGTAAAAAACTTCCTCCAAGGAACAAGAGGCTTAGAGGCTTGCTGAATTAAAGGGGTACATTCAAGGGACTATGGTGGCGTTCGAAGAGCCAAGGGTGAAGATTTATGGCTTCATCTATAGCTTAGAAGTAACTTTACCCCTTTTTCCTCCTTGTTTCATTCTTCGATTGTATAAGACCATTCATGAATAAAACACCACCTTTTGTGTTTTGCTCTTGACTTAAATGCCCTTTGAGGTTTTCATTTTAAGTCCTTGAGGAGTGTGCCACTTCTGGTTTTCACATGACCCTGAAGGATTTTTTTTTGTGGCAATTTTGCCCATGTTTTTTCATATTTGTCATTTATTTGACAACGTTTGCTCATGATAGCTGATGATGCTACCATGCCTCTTCATTTTTTTTTGTTTCTTTTGACGCTTTTACCCATGGGGCACTTTTGGGTTTTCACCATGCCCATCATTTTTTCTTTTACATTTTTGGCCACGATGCCCTTTCGGGTTTTCATTGTGTCTGTCTTTTCCAGAGAGAGAGATGAGAAGAGGCAGAGTACCCAAGCCCTTCTTTTGTAGTGTGTCGCGCTACTTCTATGACTTCAAATGGAGGGGCGATTCCCTTTTCACCTCTGAGTTCTTGATTAGTCAGGGGCTCAGAGTTCATCATCTTCATGATGTGATGAGCCTGCTGACTGTAGATACTCCAATTAGGGGAGGTTTTGGTTTCTGGATGGGATGGACTCTTTGAAACCTCATGTTCGTCATAGTTCTCTGGCACAAATCCCTACAGGGGTTTCAAAACAGTCGGCTTTGGAGGTGCTTCATCGATCTTGGCTTTCCCTTTTCACAAGGCTTCCAATTGGTTCTGAAGAACTTGCATCTCCTTTATTAGCTCAGCAAGAGTAGCCTGGCTTTGATGGTGAGATGAGGAGTCTTCTTTTGGCTTCTCTTCTGCCAAAGACTCGGGAATGCGTAGGACCTTTAAGCCGTCGTGGACCTGGGCTAGTCCTTGTGCCAGATAAGGAACATCTGCTTCTCTCAGGGAGGCAAGAATGCTAAGGACCTTGCGCTCTTGCAGTCGTGATGCTTCTTCCTCAAGGAGTGAAACAGGGATATGCAAGACCTTTTGCTCGTTTGACATGTAAGTGACCTTAAGGGCCAAAGCATATACTTCATGACCTCCTTGGGCTTGACGGTAGCTATTGATTTGGTAGCTGGTGACTCTAAACTAGAAGAAGGAAGGGTCTCATCTTTGGGGAAAGTCGATAATGCTTCAGGGAGAGGACACTGAGTATTGGGGTGGATAGAGGTCAGAGGAAGGATTTTGCTAGCTCTCTATTCTTCTTTGAACATGTCCAAGAGTACCCGTCCTACATCCTTAGCATCTTCATGAGTGGATGATTCCACTCTTTTTACAGACCTTTGATCGTCATCTTTGGGTTCTTGAAATGGTACCGGATCTATGAAGTAGTATTTTGCATCAACATAATGCGTCACGGTGATAGGGAACATTCTTTTATCAGTATAGATCGTGTATTGTCTCCCATCCTGGCTGTACTTGAAACATTGATGGAGGGTAGACGGAACCACCCCTTGATCATGCATCCAAGGGCGACCGAGGAGTGTGTTGTAAGAGGTGTTTATGACGACCCAGACTTTCCTAGCCAGCTGGAGTGCATGGAGGGAGAAGAAAAGCATGAGCAATAATGTGAGTGTATGCACGGCAGGGAAGAGAGAGGAGAGGAGCAAGCGTGCGTGGCAGTGTGAGTGCACATGCGGCAGTGAAGAGAGAGGAGAGAAGAGAGCACGCGTGGTAGTCTGAGTGCACACACGACAGTGAAGAGAGAGCAGAGGAGCGATAGTGAAGAGAGAGGAGAGGAGTGAGCACGAGCGACATTGTGAGCACACGCGTGGCAGTGAAGAGAGAGGAGAGGAGAAAGCACGCAAAACAGTGTGAGTGCGCGCGGCGGTGGAAGGCACGCGGTAGTTGAGAGCGTAGTTATGGACTGCCACCTTGCATGATCATTACGGCCATTTTCCAAATGCATGCTACCACACATACACCACTTGTCCTATTGTATGTGTGGGGCTTGCCACTTGTTAATTTTTGGGCTGCCACCTTCAGCCATGATGGTACTTAAGTCTCTCTCTCTCTCTCTCACACGCCATTCACTCTCTCTCCCTCACACTCCATTCACTCTCTCTCTTTAGAGCCCAACACTTAGAGCCCGCTATTACTCTAGTAAAGACCACTGTAAGAAGCCTGAGGGAACTATGCAAAAAGGAGTTTTGGAGGCACCAAGACACATACATTAAGTGGATTTAGAATATATGTATCATAAATTTTACTCAAGTATGAAATGTAAATTGGTAAAATGGAGGAACATGAATGTGAATGTGCAAGAATGAGCCTACAGTTTCAGAACTGTAGTGCCAGAATTCATGATTGATTGAGTAATAAAGATAACTTTGCTGGTTGTGAAAGCAGTGTAAAGGCCCTCTTGTGAGTCTAATTTAAGATGCAATAGGTTTTATATGAATTTCTATTTTGGCTTGAAAGATATTATTCATTCTTTGATACATGTCAAAACTTGGGAATGGAATTTCTAGGAATTGTGTATACTTTTGTATTGATCTTTCGACGACTTAATGATATACAAATGGGCTCAAATCAGTTTTGAATGAATGATGTCTACAACTTTTCTTTTTACATCATCTAGAAATTCCCGCATGGATTAGAATTTAAACTTCAAAATGTGTGGGTATGTCGCTGTTAAAAGGTTGTAGAAAATTTTTGGACTGTTACGCTTTTTTTATCAAACTTTTGACCTATCAAATGGTATCTAAATACTTTCAAATCACCGCCATTTGAAATATGTTTGTGTCCACTATAATGTTCACGTTTAAACATCATTTAGAATCTGTATAAATAATGAGCTATGCTCCAAAATGTGCAATCATGTCACTGTTGGCAGTTTTCATTGGAACTCGTAACTGTTTCCTCTGTTACCATGAGTTTTGACCAGCGTTTTAAAAAACGCCGAGTCGAACCGGACTCGCCCGGTTCGACTCGGAAATCGTGAAAGGGGTTTGGATCGCCTAAAAAATCGAAAATCGTCCGGTTCTAGAGAGAACCGGACGATTCTGTACAATGAATCGCCTATTCACTGTATGGAATCGGCGAGTCCGTATGGAATTTTTTTTTTTTTTTTTTTTTTTTTTTTTTTTTTTTTTTGTGTGTAATCCATGATAGATTTTTTTGTAATACTTGATCGATTTTTTTGTAATCCATGATCGAATTGTTTTTGTTTTTTTGTAATCCATGATCGAATTTTTTGGTTTTTTGTAACCCATAATAGAATTTTTTGTAATCCATGATCGATTTTTTTGTTTTTTTTTTTTTTTTGTAACCCATGATAGAATTTTTTGTAATCCATGATCGAATGTTTTGTAATACATGATCAAAATGTTTGTTTTTTTTTTGTAATCCATGATCGAAATGTTTGTTTTTTTTTTTGTAATCCATGATTGAATTTTTTGTTTTTTGCTTTTTTTGTAACCCATGATAGAGTTTTTTGTAATCCATGATTGAATTTTTTGTAATCCATGATCGAACTGTTTTTTTCTTTTTTTGTAATCCACGATTGAATATTTTGTTTTTTTTTGTTTGTTTTTTTTTTTTGTTTTTTTTTGTAATCCATGATCGAATTTTATGTAATCCATGATCGAATTTTATGTAATCCATGATCGAATTTTATGTAATCCATGATCGATTTTTATGTAATCCATGATTGAATTTTTTGAAAATTTGTGATTTTTTTTTTAATCCATGATCGAATTTTTTTTTGTAATCCATGATAGAATTTTTTGAAAATTTGTGATTTTTTTTTAATCCATGATCGATTTTTTTGAAAATTTGTTATTTTTTTTATAAATCCATATTATTCAAAGAGAAAATGAGAGAGATGATGATTCTGAGGCCACCCTATCCAAGCCATATTATTCACATATCGAGTCCCAACAGCAACAGTGTAGGGATGAGCACGAAATACTGTAAATTAAATGCTGAATGGCGGTTCATGCAGGGAAAGAACATATCAATATTCGCATATTCATTCAAAAACATGAAAATTCTTAATGGAGTACCCTCATTTTTTATTGAATTCCTAAAAAACAATATTTATAATGAATTTTAATATCTTTTTCGAATTTTTTTTAAGCTTTTTTCTGATCGATTCACCCGATTCCCGATCCGGATCGCCGATTCGCCGATCCGGATCGGTTTTTTGGAAGCCCGATCCGAGTCACCGATCCGTTTTTTAAACCATTGGTTTTGACTAACTAAATGGAGTCTAATTTCTCCCAAACTACTGCCATTTAAAATATCTGTACTTGTGGTTAAAGTCACATGTTGAAATCATCTTGAAATACCATATCGATTGAAAGTTATGGCTCTAATAAGAGCAACAAGAAATTCCATAACTGTGCTTGTTTTTATAATGAATTGTTTAGTAACCAAACTATGCCCAAATGTGTCCAAATCACTTTTAAATGAACAATGAGTAAGTCTATTTCGAAATTGATTTTGGAGCCATACCAAAATTCTCCATGGTTTGATAATGGTACCCTCTTTTTATGAAGATACCTAGAATGTGAATGTAGAGAATGTTAGACTTGTTATATACTTTTATTGAGTTAATCACTGATCAAATCACACAATGAATGTTGTAAGTATTATGTGACCATTTTCATGTGATAAGTGTAAGTGCCATGTGATGTATTTTCATGTGATAAGTGTAAGTGCCATGTGACCATCTTCATGTAATAAGTGTTACATGTTAAGTGCCATAGTGTTATGTGACCTGTGTGAGATGATCAATGCTATGTGATAAATGTCAATGATATGTGATAAGTGTTATATGACCATTGCCATGTGACAAGTGATAAGTGATAAGTGCCAAGTGATATGTGGTCTATCATCATGCTTTAAGCATGACCATATTGTGCTTCGATAATGATAAAGTGGTATAAGTGACACTACGCATGGGTTATTTGTAGTAGTGTGATATGATCTGATACAAAAGTGATTGCCGACAGTGTTTTAGCTCTCTATGATAGGAGGAGAGTTAGGATGAGTATGTAATGGGAGGGTCGCACCACCCGAACATTCTATTTGATGTGGAAAGAAAACAGTGAACCGTGTCTTGCAAGGCAAGTGCCTACGAAAAACCCCAAAGTGCACTAGGGACTGTGTGTATGAGTATGAGGCATTATTGAATGGGTCACTCATTGTCATTATCCTCCTTTCTGAGTAATAGTAGAAGTCCTAAACAATGGGATTGACATGGCATGATGAACAGGGCTTCTACTTCGAAAGTAGGCGAACTAAAGAGTGAGTGGTTTTTGCTAGATTTGTGAATGTGAATGATAATGGCCATGTTGACAGAATGATAGTTATAATATTTGAAACGACACCTGCGATAGATGTATTGATAAGATTAATTATTTAAATGACATATGTACTGTGATTGCCTATAATTCAAAGAATTATTCATGATACCTGGATAAATGCAATTTTGATGCATAGTATCTAGATCTTCTTATTGGGCTTCATAGCTCATTCTATAAATTTCAATCCTTGTAGATTGATAGTGGCAGGTCTTGCGCTGGGAGCAGTAAGGTTTGTTGTTGAGGGTTGAAGCCATGCTTTTGTTGTGAAGTCTCTGCCATTGTACATCTGTTTGGCAGCCGGGCATGGTTTGTGGTGGCTGTTTTGGGATCTTATGTAATAATGGGTCATAGATTCCCCAAATGCTTTTTGTAACATTTTGGAAAGACATTATGTATCGTGTAATTAAACTGTGAAAGGAATTCCTCTGTTTAATGTTTAAGTGTGTTTTTGAATGATTATTTTCATTTCATCATTGTCGTGTACTTTAATTACCGATTTCATAAGGCATTGAGTTCACTCTGACCTTAGTGACATTCGCCACCTTGAGATCATGGTCCCGCACCCTGACGCCCTCTGGCGAGTACGGTAAGGGTCAGGGGGTGGGGTCATGGCAGTTATGGTATCAGAGCTACTAGGAGAGGATTCTTGGTCTAGGAAGTTATAAAAGTGTCATTAGAATGGGTTCAGGATAGGTTAGTGACTGGGTCTTCCGGTGCTAGGTTGAAGAGAAGATGACAAGGACTCGTGCCAACAATACGAGCTTCAGTAATGAAAATACTGACGCCTTCGGAGAGTTCTTTAGGACGCTTGGGGCCATGAGGTAGATCAAGAAAGATAATATGCCGACCCCTTCCACCCCAGCCCCGAACCTCGCAGATAGTGACTAATTGAAAGATTTAGGAGGATGGCGCCTCCTGCATTTACAGGGCACGTGGGAGCGAAAAAAGCAGAGAAATGGAAAAGACAAATGGAGAATATTCTAGAAGTATTGCACTGTTCGGAGGAGCAAAAAGTTAGACTAGGAGCCTTCAAGCTGGAAGGGGAGGCTGAACATTGGTGGATTTCAGTGAAGCAGTCCTAGAGAGAATCAGGGAATGAAGCCACTTGGGATAACTTCCTAATGGCATTCGATGAGAAATACTTCCCTGAATAACACATGGGGCGGCCAACAGAATGGGGTAATCAGTGCAGTCGTCATGGTCACTGATTCAAAGAAGGCTTACCCAAAAACCTTGAACCTCTCTAAAGGGCTAACCACAACAGCAGTAAAACCCCAGACTGACAAAGAACAACCGTCGTACAAAAGGGTACCTCCACCAGCCAACTTTGATAAGAATGATTATCTCTCCAGGCATAGTAATAAGGTCTATCCCTTCGAGAAGGAATGGGTCCCTGAGCTTTTCCGGTTATTATTGGCGTAGAATATGATCCAGCATCATGAAACCAAGTTCCCCGAGAATTCTGGCTTGACGATTAGGCGAATTATTGTGTTTACCATCGGAGGATTAATCATCTTATGGATGTATTGATAAGATTACTTATTTAAATGACATATGTACTGTGATTGCCTATAATTCAAAGAATTATTCATGATAACTGGATAAATGCAATTCTTATAAATAGTATCTAAATCTTCTTATTGGGCTTCATAGGTCATTATATAAATTTCAATCCTTGTAGATTGATAGCGGCAGGTCTCGGGCTGGAAGCAGTAAGCTTCGTTGTCGAGGGTTGAAACCATGCTTTTGTTGTGAAGTCTCTACCATTGTACATCTGTTTGGCAGCCGGGCATGGTTTGTGGTTGCTGTTTTGGGATCTTATGTCATAATGGGTAGTATATTCCCCAAACTCTTTTTGTAACATTTTAGAAAGACATTATGTGTAGTGTAATTAAGCTGTGAATGGAATTCCTCTGTTTTAATGTTTAAGTGCACTTTTGAATGATTATTGTTATTTTGTCTTTGTGGTGTGCTTGGATTACCGATTTCATAAGGCAATGAGTTCACTCCGACCTTAGTGACATTCGCCACCTTGAGATCTTGGTCCAGCTCCCTGGCGCCCTTCGGCGAGTATGGTAAGGGTCAGGGGGTGGGGTCATGACAGTTATGGTATCAGAGCTGCTAGGATAGGATTCTTTGCCTAGGAAGTTATAAAAGAGTCATTAGAACGATTTCTGGATAGGTTAGTTACTGGGTCTTCTTGTACTAGGTTGAATAGAAGATGATAAGGACTTGTGCCAACAATATGAGCTCTAGTAATGAAAATGCTGACGCCTTCAGAGTGTTATTTAGGACGCTTGGGGCCATGACGCAGATCATGAAAGATAATATGCCCGCCCCATCCACCCCAGCCCCAAACCGAGCAGATAGTGACTAATTGAAAGATTTAGGAGGACGGCACCTTTTGCATTTACAGGGCATGTGGGAGTGGAAAAAGCCAAGAAATGGAAAAGACAAATGGAGAATATTCTAGAAGTATTGCACCCTTCGGAGGAGCAAAAAGTTAGACTAGGAGCCTTCAGGCTGGAAGGGGAGGCTGAACATTGGCGGCTTTCAGTGAAGCAGTCCTGGAGAGAATCAAGGACTAAGGTCACTTGGGATAACTTCCTAATGGCATTCGATTAGAAATACTTCCCTGAATAACACAAGGGGCAGCCAACAGAAAGGGGTAATCAGTGCAGTCGTCATGGTCACTGATTCAATGAAGGCTTACCCCAATACCTTGCACCTCTCTAAAGGGGTAACCGCAGCAACAGTAACACCTCAAGCTGGCAAGCAACAACTGTCGTACAATAGGGTA
This sequence comes from Amborella trichopoda, assembly GCF_054954075.1. Lineage (NCBI taxonomy): Eukaryota > Viridiplantae > Streptophyta > Magnoliopsida > Amborellales > Amborellaceae > Amborella > Amborella trichopoda. Next base: position 26,570,803 of record NC_142344.1, read on the forward strand.
CCTCCACCAGCCAACTTTGATCAGAATGATTATCTCTCCAGGCATAGTAATAAGGTCTATCCCTTCGAGAAGGAATGGGTCCTTGAGTTTTTCCAATTATTATTGGAGTAGAATATGAACCAGCTTCCAAAACCCAAGTTCCTTGAGCAATCTGGCCTTGACGAGTAGGTGAATTATTGTGCTTACCATCGAAGAATTGATCATCCTATGGATGTATTGATAAGATTACTTATTTAAATGACATATGTACTATAATTGCCTACGATTCAAAGAATTATTCATGATACCTGGATAAATGCAATTCTGATGCATAGTATCTAGATCTTCTTATTGGGCTTCATAGCTCATTCCATAAATTTCAATCCTTTTAGAATGATAGCGGCAGGTCTCGGGCTGGGAGCAGTAAGGTTCGTTGTCGAGGGTTGAAGCCATGCTTTTGTTGTGAAGTCTCTACCATTGTACATCTGTTTGGCTGTCGGGCATGGTATGTGGTTGGTGTTTTGGGATCTTATGCAATATTGGGTCGTAGACTCCCCAAACTCTTTTTGTAACATTTTGGAAAGACATTAGGTATAGTGTAATTAAGCTGCAAATGGAATTCCTCTGTATTAATGTTTAAGTGTGTTTTTTAATGATTATTTTTATTTCGACTTTGTGGTGTGATTTGATTACCGATTTCATAAGGCATTGAGTTCACTCCGACCTTAGTGACATTCACTACATTGAGACATGGTCCCGCACTCTAACGCCCTCCGACGAGTACGGTAAGGGTCAGAGGGTGTGGTCATGACAGTTATGGTATCAAAGCTGCTAGGATAGGATTCTTGGCCTAGGAAGTTATAAAAGAGTCATTAGAACGATTTTTGGATAGGTTAGTTACTGGGTCTTCTTGTACTAGGTTGAACAGAAGATGACAAGGACTCGTGCAAACAATATGAGCTCCAGTAATGAAAATACTGACGCCTTCGGAGTGTTCTTTAAGACGCTTAGGGCCATGACCCAGATCATGAAAGATAATGTTCCGGCCCCATCCTCCTCAGTCCCGAACAGAGCAAATAGTGACTAATTGAAAGATTTAGGAGGATGGCGCCTCTTGCATTTATAGGGCATGTGGGTGTGGAAAAAGCCGAGAAATGGAAAAGACAAATGGATAATATTCTAGAACTATTGCACTGTTCATAAGAGCAAAAAGTTAGACTAGGAACCTTCAGGCTGGAAGGGGAGGCTGAGCATTGGTGGATTTCAGTGAAACAGTCCTGGAGAGAATCAGGGATTGAGGCCACTTGGGATAACTTCCTAATGGCATTCGTTGAGAAATACTTCCGTGAATAACACCTGGGGCAGCCAACAAAATGGGACAATCAGTGCAATTGTCCTGGTCACTGATTCAATGATGGCTTACCCCGAAACCTTGGACCTCTCTAAAGGGGTAACCACAGATCCAGTAACACCCCAGGCTGACAAGCAACAACCGTCGTACAATAGGGTACCTCCACCGGCCAACTTGGATCAGAATGATAATCTCTCCAGGCATAGTAATAAGGTTTATCCCTTCGAGAAGGAATGGGTCCCTGAGTTTTTTCTGTTATTATTAGAGTAGAATATGATCCAGCTTCAGGAAACCATGTTCCCCGAGCAATCTGGCCTTGACGATTAGGCGAATTATTGTGTTTACCATCGGAGGATTAATCATTCTATGGATGTATTAGTAAGATTACTTATTTAAATGACATATATACTATGATTGCTTATAATTCAAAGAATTATTCATGATACCCGGATAAATGCAATTCTGATGCGTAATATCTAGATCTTCTTATTGGGCTTCATTGCTTATTCCATAAATTTCAATCCTTGTAGATTGATAGCGGCACGTCTCTGGCTGGGGGCAGTAAGGTTCGTTGTCGGGTTGAAGCGATGCTTTTTGTTGTGAAGTCTCTACGATTGTACATCTGTTTGGCAGTCGGGCATGGTTTGTGGTTGCTGTTTGGGATCTTTTGTAATAATGCGTCGTAGATTCCCCAAACACTTTTTGTAACATTTTGGAAAGACATTATGTATAGTGTAATTAAGCTGTGAATGGAATTCCTCTATTTTAATGTTTACGTGCGTTTTTGAATGATTATTTTTATTTCGTCTTTGTGGTGTGCTTTGATTACCGATTTCGTAAGGCATTGAGTTCACTCAGACCTTAGTGACATTCGCCAACTTGAGATCATGATCCCGCACCTTAGCACCCTCCGGAGAGTACAATAAGGGTCCGGGGGTGGGGTCATGACAATTATGGTATCAGAGCTGCTAGCATAGGATTTTTGGCCTAGGAAGTTATAAAAGTGTCATTCGAGCGGTTTTTGGATAGGTTAGTGATTAGGTCTTCCTATGCTAGGTTGAAGAGAAGATGACAAGGACTCGTGCCAATAATACGAGCTCCAGTAATGAAAATACAAACGCCATTGGAGAGTTCTTTAGGATGCTTGGGGCCATGACCCAGATCATGAAAGATAATATGCCCGCCCCATCCACCCCAGCCTTGAACCGAGCGGATAGTGACTAATTGAAAGATTTAGGAAGATCGCGCCTCCTGCATTTACAGGGCATGTGGGAGTGGAAAAAGCCGAGAAATGGAAAAGACAAATGGAGAATATTCTAGAAGTATTGCACTATTCGGAGGAGAAAAAAGTTAGACTAGGAGCCTTCAGGCTGGAAGGGGAGGCTGAACATTGGTGGATTTCAGTGAAGCAGTCTTGGAGAGAATCAGGGACTGAGGCCACTTGAGATAACTTCCTAATGGCATTGGATGAGAAATACTTCCCTGAATAACACACGGCGTAGCCAACAGAAAGGGGTAATCAGTTCAGTCGTCATTGTCTTTGATTCAAAGAAGGCTTACCTCAAACCTTATACCTCTCTAAAAGGCAGCAACTGTAACAACTCAGACTGGCAAGCAACAACCGTCGTACAATAGGGTACCTTTACCTGCCACCTTTGATCAGAATGATTATCTCTCCAACCATAGCAATAAGGTCTATCCCATCGAGAAGGAATGGGTTTCTAAGTTTTTGCAGTTATTATTAGAGTACAATATGATCCAGCTTCCAGAAACCAAGTTCCCTGAGCTATCTGGCCTTGATGATTAGGCAAATTATTGTGCTTACCATCGAAGGATTTATCATCCTATGGATTTATTGATAAGATTACTTATTTAAATGACATATGTACTTTGATTGCCAATAATTCAAAGAATTATTCATGATACTTGGATAAATACAAATTTGATGCATAATATCTAGATCTTCTTATTGGGCTTCATAGCTCATTCCAAAAATTTCAATCCTTGTAGATTGATAGCGGCAGGTCTCGGGCTAGGAGCAGTAAGGTTCGTTGTCTAGGGTTGAAGCCATGCTTTTGTTGTGAAGTCTCTACCGTTGTACATCTGTTTGGCAGCCAGGTATGTTTTGTGGTTGGTGTTTTGGGATCTTATGTAGTAATGGGTTGTAGATTCCCCGAACTCTTTTTGTAACATTTTGGAAAGACATTGTGTATAGTGTAATTAAGCAGTGAATGGAATTCCTCAATTTTAATGTTTAAGTGCGTTTTTGAATGACTATTTTTATTTCGTCTTTGTGGTGTGCTTTAATTACCGATTTCATAAGGCATTGAGTTTACTCCGACCTTAGTGACATTCGCCACCTTGAGATCATGGTCCCGTACCCTGGGGCCCTCCGGCAAGTATGGTAATGGTCAAGGGGTGGGGTCATGACAGTTATGGTATCAGTGCTATTGGGATTGGACTCTTGGCCTAGGAAGTTATAAAAGTGTCATTCGAACGGTTTCTGGATAGGTTAGTGATCGGGTCTTCCTGTGCTCGGTTGAAGAGAAGATGACAAGGACACGTGCCAACAATACGAGCTCCAGTAATGAAAATACTGACGCCTTTGGAGAGTTCTTTAGGATGCTTGAGGCCATGACCCAGATCATGAACGATAATATGCCGCCTCAATCCACCGCAGCCCCTAACCGAGAAGATAGTGACAATTTGAAAGATTTAGAAGGATGGCTCCTCCTGCATTTATAGGGCATGCGGGAGTGGAAAATGCTGAGAAATGGAAAAGACAAATGGAGAATATTCTAGAAGTATTACACTGTTCGGAGGAGCAAAAAGTTAGACTAGGAGCCGTCAAGCTGGAAGGGGAGGCTGAACATTGGTGGATTTCAGTGAATCAGTCCTGGAGAGAATCAGGGACTGAGGCCCCTTGGGATAACTTCCTAATAGAATTCGATGAGAAATACTTCCTTGAATAACACACGGGGCAGCCAATAGAATGGGGTAATCAGTGCAGTCGCCATGGTCATTGATTCAGAGTAGGCTTACCCCAAAACCTTGGACCTCTCTAAAGGGGTAACCGCAGGAACAGTTACACCCCATGTTGGCAAGCAACAACCGTCGTAAAATAGGGTACCTCCACCAGCCAATTTTGACCAGAATGATTATCTCTCCGGGCATAGTAATAAGGTCAATCCCTTCGAGAAGGAATGGGTCCCTGAGTTTTTCTGGTTATTATTAGAGTAGAATTTGATCCAACTTTCAGAAACCAAGTTCCCCGAGCAATCTGTCTTTGGCAGCCGGGCTTGGTTTGTGGTTGGTGTTTTGGGATCTTACGTAATAATGGGTCGTAGATTCCCTAAATTATTTTTGTAACATTTTGGAAAGACATTATGTATAGTGTATTTAAGCTGTGAATGTAATTCCTTTGTTTTAATGTTTAAGTGCGTTTTTGAATAATTTTTTTTATTTCGTCTTTGTGGTGTGCTTTGATTACCAATTTTATAAGGCATTGAGTTCACTCCGACCTTAGTGACATTCGCCACCTTGAGATCATGGTCCCGCACCGTGGCGCCCTCTAGCAAGTACGGTAAGGGTCAGGGGATGGGGTCATGACAGTTATGGTATCAAAGCTGCTAGGATAGAATTCTTGGCCTAGGAAGTTATAAAAGTGTCATTAGAAATGTTTCTGGATAGGTTGACTGGGTCTTCCTGTACTAGATTGAAGAGAAGATGACAAGGACTCGTGCCAACAATGCGATCTCCAGTAATGAAAATACTGACACCTTCAGAGAGTTCTTTAGGACGCTTGGGGCCATGACCTAGGTCATGAAAGATAATATGCTGGCCCCATCTACCTCAGCCCCGAACCGAACAGATAGTGACTAATTGAAAGATTTAGGAGGATGACGCCTCCTGCATTTACAGGGCATGTGGGAGTGGAAAAAGCCGAGAAATGAAAAGACAAATGGAGAATATTCTAGAAGTATTGCACTGTTCCGTGGAGCAAAACGTTAGACTAGGAGCCTTCAGGCTGGAGGGGGAGGCTAAACATTGGTGGATTTCAGTGAAGTAGTCCTGGAGAGAATCAGAGTCCGAGGCCACTTGGGATAACTTCTTAATGACTTTCGATGAGAAATACTTCCTTGAATAACACATGGGGCAGCCAACAGAAAGGGGTAATTAGTGCAGTCGCCATGGTCACTGATTCAAAGAAGGCTTGCCCTAAACCTTGGACCTCTTTAAAGGGGTTACTGCAGCAATAGTAACCCCTTAGGCTGACAAGCAACAACTGTCGTCCAATAGGGTACCTCCACCAGCCAACTTTAATCAGAATGATTATCTCTCTAGGCATAGTAATAAGGTCTATCCCTTCGAGAAGGAATGGGTCCTTGAGTTTTCCGGTTATTATTGGAGTAGAATATGATCCAGCTTCCAGAAACCAGTTCCCCGAGCAATCTGGCCTTGATGATTAGGCAAATCATTGTGCTTACCATCGGAGGATTAATCATCCTATGGATGACTGCTACACATTGAAGGACATCATTGAGGCCCTAATTTGGAAGGGTCAGATAAAACTTGAAGACCTAAATATGGCCTTCGGGGCTGCTAAGGCGTCCCATGTTGTGACCATCCAGGATGAGGATGAAGTGCCTGGAATTCTCTACACCTTCTTCATTATAATACTTCAAGAAGGCATAATCACACCGAAGCAGGTGAGGCAACCCCTTCGCCTGCTTAAGGGGACTGAAGATCGTTGGTGTCCATACAGATAAGAGGTCATTACTTATCATAATGCACAACTTTCCATGACCTATGCGTGAAGAAGATGCCAGAGTGTATCAAGAATTCTACAATCTTCCCGTAAGTGATCCTCAAATGACCTCCTCATCGAGGTAAGAAGGTCTCACAGGGCAGGACCTTCCCATCAATGACTCAGACCCTGGAGAGCCCTCAACTTCCCAGCCATGGATGATCTACATCGCATTTCATGGCATATGGTTATGCAATCAGTTCATCTGAGTCAAAGACTTTCTTATCCTGGCACTCGTGACTGTCTCAGGGAAGCGAGCTGCTCAAGCCTCCTTCCCGACACTCCTTCTGAGTCGGGACTCACAGTCCGGCTCCCATGTTCTTTCTTGAATTGGTGCGAGAAGGGACTTTAAGGTCCCTGACTCCTCGCCTTCTTGCCTTAGGCCCCTTGCATTGGTAGAACCACTGCTACCACACACAGCACACTGTTACTGACAAGTCCCTTCTCGGTCATATTGCTGAGGCACACAGGAAGGCTGCCTCGACCACTTTTGAGAAAGGCAAGTAGGTTGCCATCGCTCTTGAGGGTCACCACAAGGCAACCCCCCATGCTTCTTCACCACTTCAAACCTCAATGGCTAGAGGCTCGACGCACTGATGCGGAGACCCTATGGCCTCCATCTCTAGCACACACCTAAAGGCTCATGGTCCAACCACTCTAGCCACACCTCGGGGCAACTTTCATGCTGCCTTGAGCTCGCGTTTAGGGCTAGGCATTCTCTGGCTGAAACCTGCAAGCACCATGCATCTGCATCCCACAGCACGGGCAGCACCAACTCTGTGCCAGCTCGAGCACCCGAGGGTCGACTGCTCTGTCCTCCCTCTTAGCACACACAGCTACACCCTATGTGAGAAAAGCTCCGCCTGGTCCCTCACAGACACAAGCTTGTGGGTCTTGACCTCCTCGGGTCGAACCAGCTGACTGAGCCCGAGCTGACCCCCAAGTCACTCGGACGGCTAACCCTAAAGTTGCACATGCTCCAGCTTTGTAGGTTCCTCCCCGATCTCGCCTCAGGCGGAGTCATGAACCAGCTCCTTCTTCTGGCACTCTTCCTTCACTAGGTAAGCACCTCAAGACCTAGCACTCAAAGGTTTTCCCTAAGAGTACCATCTTGAGTCAGCGGCCTCAAGTCAAGCATGCACCTGGGCCCCACAAGGAGATTCGGGGCAATGGCTTGATGTCAGACAGAGGCCTCCAGACTCCAAGGTAAAAACCTAGGCTGTCTTCCATCCATGGCCCACTTGCTGCTCCAGCTAATGGACACGGACATAGCATGCTTAAGAAAGACAAGGCAGTCCAAATCTCAGGCTCGGTTCTGGAGTGAAGTCCATAACAGCCTCAGGATTAAGCAGAAGAGAGGTATGCAAATCCTAACTAAAGAGGCCGTTAAGGCAGTTGAGGTTACCACTCTTAGTGACCTCCTGCCACACAACCCCTTCTTCCCTCTGCGAATTCCAGAACCTGAGCAAGTCCAAGAATATTGCTCGGTGATTGCTGCCAAGGAGTCACGATCCCATGGACGTTAAGAATCGGTCGTCACAAGGTCAGCTCACAAGGCTCGAGTCCAGTCGGGGCATGCTGAGGCCCTGCAGACTGACTTGCCACATACGACTAGCCAATCCTGGCAGTATGCTACTATGCTCGGCTCTGACCCTGTAAAAGAAATGGTCAGTGTCATGTGATCAACAAGCTAGATGATGCCCAAGCAGAGCGGATGAACAGGTTCGAGGTAATGATGCAGTCCATCCTCGAAAAAATGGATCACTTGGAGGCCTCTAAATCCCCTGCTTCTTCTTCTCATCATGAGGCTAACTCCATGCTTGGAGAAGATACAACTCCCAGGCTAACTCCCCCACCGGTCTCCCAAGACAGCTCTGCTCCTGTCATGGCATTGCAAGCTAATATCGATGCCATGGTGACCCACAGTCTCAAGAATAAGGTTTCGGGCATGCAAAAGATGCCACTCTAGTCGAAGCCGTACCCATCATATATCAATCAGGTGTCATTTCCCCCGAACTACCAAAAAGGGAAGCTCCCCTTGTACAATGGTACTACATCCCCTCACCAACATACTGCTCACTTCCAAGCAGCTTGTCTTGAGACAGCAACTGACGAGGGACTCCTCCTCCGTCAATTTTTCAAGACTCTTGAAGGGCCAGTTGTTTAGTGGTATGCTTGGCTGCCTCCAAACTCGATACACATGTGGCAAGAAATGGAGCATTTGTTTTACAAACGCTTCTACGAAGTCCAAAGGAACGTGGAAACCATCGAGCTCCTCACCTTGACTCAGGACCCCTGGTGAGCCAGTTGACAAGTTCTTCTCCCGATGGAGGGAGTTGGCAACCTTGCATGCCAATCCCATGATTGAAAAAGAAGCAGTTTGAACTTACATACGAAATATGCTGCCCGAGATCACCCTACATGTTGAGGCCTCCAATCCACCCTCCATGTCTGAGCTCATTTCTAAAGCAATTCTTATAGAAGGTCTGTTCAAGCACCATGGTGGATCATGTTAGTACCCCTCTGGCTTGAACTCCCGCTCCAACAATCAGGGCAACCAGCAAAAGGCGTTGATTAGTGCGGCTGTCACTGTGACTGACACTAAGAATGCCACCCCTCAAACCTTGGTCCCCTTCAAGGCATAGACGCCTCAGGCCGGAGGCAAGCAGCAGTCCTACAACAGGGTTCCGCCCCCTGAGCATATAAATCAAAATGACTTCTGGACCCAGCACCAGAACATGGTGTACCCCTTTGAGAAAGAGTGGGTTCCTGAGTTGCTACGGTTACTGCTAGAACATAACATGATCCAGCTGCCAGAGGTCAAAACCCTAGAACTGGAGGGGCAAGAGACAAGCAAGAGTTATTGCTCCTATCATCGGAGAGTAGGCCACCCTACTCAAGACTGCTATACACTCAAAGACGTTATCGAAGCCCTTATTAACAAGGACCAGATAAAACTCGAACAGTTAAAGAAAGCGTTCGGGACAACTGAGGCTGCCCACATAGTGACAATACAAGAGGGTGATGAAGCTTACCCATTATCCTCTGTGCACTATTCTCCATAATGCTCGAAGAAGGACATGTCACGCCGAATCCGACAAGGCAGCCCAAGTTCCTGCCTCCAGGAACTGAGAACCTTTGATGTCTTTATCATTCAATATGAGGTCACGACCTGAATGAATACACTAGCTTCCATGAGCTCTTGGCAAAGAATATGTAGCAGTGGCAAGAAGTTTTTAACAACCCAAAGTACACCCTCAATTCCCTGCTCCACCGGTACAACAAGAACTCCCAATGCAAGCCTAGGGAAGCACTGAGCTAGATCCTCTGCAAGCACTCTTTGAGGTAATGCTCCAACAGTGTCTCATCACACCCAAACCTGCCAGATAGCCTTGGCATCTTGCTCAAGGTACAAAAAAGCTCTGATGCCCATATCACCACGTATGGGGCCATGAGTTGAAGGAATGCTCTGGGTTTGAAGCTATAGTCACGTAGAAAGTTCAAGAAAAGTTCAAGAAGGCCACATTGTTTGTGTCGTCCTCCCAGAACGCTTCCAAGCCATCGCTCCCTTTCAAGAGGAAGGCCCACTACGGGCCCCCTATGAGCATACTATTTATGATGAAAATCAGACAGATCTTTCGATGAAGATCACTCGATTTTAACACCGTAAACTAAATGAAAATGCAAGAAATAAAAGGTAAAGAAATTGGGATAAATCGAATTCAGATCGGAGGCCAGATCTGCTCGGAAACGAGCAGATTTGTTCTCAGATCTGTGGTAGGGCCAGCATGATCCAGAGCGTCCAAAATGTGATTTTAAATAAAATTAACAAAAAAGTTTAAAATAAGAGTAAAATGATAAAATAAAAAGAAAAAGAAAGAAATGATACCGAACCAAGCCCGATGGCTCGGGACTCCCGAGCCTTTTAGGGCTCGCCTGTATCAGATTTGGTCCTTTTTTGTCTCTCGGAGTCGGGTGTTTATTAGCAAATCTCTTCGGTGTGAAGGCTTTGATTTGGGAATTTGTGTCTTAAGAGTAGATTTGGTCTGTGTTCCAAGGGTAGATCTAGGGTTTCTCTCAGGGGCCTAAGACTTCCTGATGCAATTTCCAAGGTTTTCTCTCGTATAGCTCCTTCAGGTTTTTCATCTCTATCTCTTCTAACTTTTTATTTCTCTGTAGGATTTCTGATCTTTATCTTTCTCTACCTATTTTTCTCTATAGGTTTTCTGATCTCTATCTCTCTCTATCTCCTAGGGTTTTTCTCTCTCTCTCTCTCTCTCTCTCTTTCTCTCTCTCTCTCTCTCTCTCTATCTTCAGTCTTGATCTAAGTGGTCCCCAAAAGATCCTCAAAAGGGGGCCAAATTTGTTGGAGAGAATAAACTCACGCAATAAACAAATCCCTGATCAAAAGTTCCATTTTTTGAGGGTCACAGATTTTCCCAAAAAGGTAAAAAAAAACATTCAAAAACCTAAAATTTCGCTTCGGGGCAAAATGGTCTGGGCGACACTAGCCGTGTTGCCAGTCTAGGCTGGGCGACACTGCCTGTGTTGCCCAAGTAAAACTTGGTCAAAGTTCATTTTTATAAATTTAAGTGCATTCCCCATCCTCTTGTGAAGATACCAGAAAAGATTTGGGTCAAAATTTTTTTTTTTACTATTTTTAATGATTTTTTGGTAAAACAAGACATTTACTAGAATGACTTGGGTGACACTGCGAGTGTCACCCAACTCAAAACTTGTCCAAATTTCATTTTTTTGCTTTTGGTGTTTTCCTTAGCCTCTTATAAAGATCTTAGAGAAAATTTGGATCAAAACAGATTTATTTACTATTTTTAATGATTATTTTGGTAAAATAGGGCGTTTACAGAAATCTTGGTCAAAACAGGGTTTCGGGCAGGTAGACTTGTTTTGGGTCACAGGGTAGGCTGTGTGAATTATCGATTTTAAGTTTACTAGGATAATTTCATCCTAAGAATCCAAGAAATCATAGAATTTCCAGTTTTAAAATAGGGTATCTTTAGTTGGCCCTCTTTGGCATTCCCTATCCTTCGAGGGACAGGCGAGTGGCAAAGAAGTAGACACTCTGGCATTCCCTATCCTTCGAGGGGCAGGTGAATGTCAAAGATAAAGTAGACATTTTAAATTTTATCCTGATGTCATGTGGTCATAGGGCACACCAACTATCCCTCCAAGTCATTTTGCTCACCGAACTCACTTACCTAGAGCTTTTTTCCTCCTAGGGTTTCCGACGTTGTCGATGAGTTATACAAGCTTGAAACTCGAGTTGAATTTTCTGGCCATGCCACTTAACTTTAGGGGTTTTGTAGTTTGAAATTTTTATCCCTGGCATTTTCTTTGATCTCCTTAGGGTTTCCTAAGGCTATCTATAGGAAAAGGCCTTCTATAGGAAGAGACTTGTCTGGTTGAATTCGAAGAGAGATAGAGGGTCCTAAGTCTTTTTCTACTGCTTTAAAAGGGGGGACCCGAGTGAGCAAAAAAGGTTTGTCCATTGTGAGCACATCACCACCTCCTCCTTCTGTCAAGCACGTGAGAGTGGAGGTTCGTACAATCTTGACTCCACCCCCCATGGCATCTGTTATGGCACCGAGAGTAGATCTAGAAACTACTATGGCTCAGCCCAAAAGGTCAAGCTTGACCTCATTTGGCTTGAGGCATGAGTCAGAAGGGCTCCTCTTTGAGATAGAGGTGGTAGCAACACCTCCTGCCGATAGCCCCATTAGGTCACCTTCATGCTCTTCTTGAATCCAGAAGGTTTCCTAGTGAATTTTAACGTTAGACTAACGTAACACATTAAGTACAGTCCAGTATCAGCAAACATCATTTGCTTAGTACGTTCCACAAAGGACCACACTCCCACTGAGTTCATGGTCCACTATATCAATAAATTCATGTACAAGCAGTCATAAAGCCTTTAATGGCCATACACATCCAACAGTTGCAGCCTTTAGGTCACCGCATCGAAATCGTTTCATTTTATGCAAGTTATCTATTTATGTCTTAAACTTTGTATAGAAGTTACATCCCAAGCCGTTTCTCTCATGTAACTTTTAAAGTTGTACATTATATAGGGTACTACTAAGAACAAAAGTTGTAGAATAAAAAATAAAACTAAAAAATAATAAAAAATAAAAAATAAAAAAAGAAGAGAAATATTTATTTATGCAATAATCAAATCATCCCTCATACTTGATGGCCCAATTTTTAATGTTTACTTAGTGTAGTCTAATTTAGACCCACAAAATCCCAACAATGTATTTATGTTTATTCGTACAATGAGAGGCTCAATATTTGTTAGCCTGGCCTTCTCTTAATAGATTCAGTACAAGCATTCAAGCATTTGCTATCATATTGGAACCTACTTTCAATAACTTCCTACTTAACATGAAGAACCTCAAATTTACATCATAAACCATTTTCTTAAAAACTTTTTGTCTTTTGATAGAGCACAAACGTTAAGCAAAGAATATGGCTTTGAATCTCTTTGCATCAATAGAGTTTTGAGAATATATCATTTTCACCTAAGGAAAAAATATGTGGGTTAAAACTTGCACAGCCCGTTTTACTGCTAATCTATGCAAAAGTGAATATTACATAAGATTTCTAGGCAGGCCAAGGATGACCCAAGAGCAGACTGATAATTGTTTCGGCCAGTAAGCCCAGTCCAAGCCTAGGTTGTTGGCTGCAGGCCTGACCTGATTGGCAGCCCTAATCATGACCATGGGGTTTATTCAATTTAAGTAAAGGCCGACATGTCCTAATGCTTATGAATACAATGTAAATTTTTTTGCTATATTTTAATTGTATGTCAATGAGTAGGGGTGGCAATGGAACTAGACTCGACTAGGGTCCAAGTACGAATCCAATTTTTGGACCCGGTGTGTCAAGGTCCAAATCTTGGACCCAAATGCTATTTGGGTCCGGATCTAGGTCCAGGTCCGATCAAGATCGGATCTAGATGCCAATTTCCTATCCCACAGTATATTTTTGGTTCCCAGTTTATGAAATATATTTAAATATATAGACATTTTAATTTTTTGATTGGGTCGGGTCCGGGTCCGGGTCGGAGTCCCACATTATATTTTTGGGTCAAGGTCTAAGCTCGGTGACTTTAAGTCTGGCTGGACATTGACAGTTGCCACCCCTATCAATGACACTACCAAATTTTGAGTGTAATTGTCAAAAAGGGGCAAATAGAGAAGGTATTAATACTGGGTAAGGACAAGCTTGCCAAGATTAAAGAAAAGGAGAGCATAAAGGCTAAAAAAGGACAGAGGGTCTTATCCAAAGGTAGTTAGTGAATCATAGCTACATATGGTTAGTCATTTATTAGGTAAAGTAAACCAACCTTCACTAATATAAATACAAAAGGGCAACTCTATCCCACACCTAACCCCTTACAACTATCTCCCTCACATCTCAAGACTTCTTAGAGGTTTAATACAATCCTGTTTTCTTTTATTTGAGTAGTTCTTTCTCATCCCCTTAGTTCCTTCGTTGTTGAATTAAAACAAATCCAGCCAAAGTCCAAAGGCTATTACTTGATTGACATATCTTTTCCCTATATCCTACCAGTTTGATGTCCAGTAGTCTTTTGCTCAGTCCTGGGCACGTCATGTATAAATCTTTATCATATTTCTACCAAAAGCCCAAGTAGTCCATAGGGTTTCCTTACTGCTAAAAGACAACCCAAAGTATGATTTTGGAGAGAAAATTATTGAACTAGCTCTTGTTTTCTTAGGTGTCTCTAGCAAAAATTGTTTTTGATTAATTTGTTAACAAGAGAAGACTAGAATATTATCTTTTCTTCTAATGGCTGACGAGGATGAGATTGAAGATCCTAACATCAATACTTCGAGCATGGTGAGTATGATGGAATTTGTGATATCGGAATGGAGAAAGTCACACTCAAACAGGTTTGGGATTTAGTGGTTAGTAGTTGACATAAGCAACACTACATTTCAAGTACTATTCCTACCACTAAACTAATAATGCAAAAGGATCCCGGAAAATAAAATCCGATCTACAACAAGCAAAGTGAGCAATAAACAAGATTAGTGGAGTTTTGAGGATTGTTTTAAGCTTGATTATATACAAGGCAAATAATTATAATGTGCATTCGCCACTCAGAGAGAACCTAGGGTAAACCATCCTCCAAGTGTTATGAGGATTATGCAGGGCAAATAATTGTTCAAGCCAAACAATATATGTGACAAACTTATAGATATTACGTGGGTCACAATAAATTTGTGCGTATGCATGCATGCATTTATGGGCACGGTTTTATATACATTCGAGTAAGTTCATCAATATTCTAGAAAAAGCGATACCATATTATTCTAATAACATCCCTTTGTGTATGTGATAGAAGAAAACAATGCATGTTTTCTTTTTAAATCAGAAGTTATATGATACAATTTTATTTTCCGAAAGCTTGACAAAAAGAAGAAATTTTGATAATCTATGTCATTGTAAGAGGTAACACCCAGTTATTTTTTGAAAGCAATTACATTGATGTGCACTTTTACAATTTCATTACTTGTTGTCCTCAACTTTTAACAGTGTCTCATTGTATCCAACATTTTTTCCCTGCCACAAAATGAAAAAAAAAGAACAATAATCATCAATCCATGATCATCCCTTTTTCTCTAAAAATAAGCATTCACAGATCCGTAAGATCTGTACCATTTTTTGAGCCCCAAATTTTATAATCGGTATTGAAAATTCATTTTAGAGCCATTGTGGAGATTTCCTATGCTGTGGACAAGGATTCGAGATGAGGGTTTACTTTGTTTTCCTAAAGCCTAGGCCTTATAGAAAATGCATCATTTACTTAAAAATGCCATTTACTTAAAAATGACCATGCTTTTTTGATGTTACATGCCTAGAAGAAGGGCATTCGAACATTTTTAACAAAAGTTTTAGGGAGTTGTGGATCGATCATTTAAAAGATATTTTCCCCCAAATCAATGTTAAGTAAAAATTCGGGCATCTCCAAAATGCATTAAGAAAAACAGACAAAGTTTGAATGTCCTAACATAAATAAGTAGAATCGCTAGACTATTTTAGTAAACAATCAATGTTATTATGAGAAAAATATCACATATGTCAAGAATGCATCAGTAAGGAATGAGGATTAGTACAAATCCAAAGATAATGCTATTTTCAGTAAGAACTCACTTATGTCCCAATGCATTTAGAGAGACTATACAAAGTTTGGCTGTATAATAGTTGTAAGTCAACACTACTAAAATTTGACAATGTAGAGTTAGTTTCTTCCATAGTGGCAAATTACTAAATTACAATGATGACATTAATATTGGATAAAGACGAGCATGACAAGATTAAACAAAAGGAGGACATAATACTAAAAAAAAGAGATGGGTGTGCCAAGAATAAACTAGGATCTCATCCAAAAGTAATTAATGAATGACAATGTTAGTTAACCATGGTCAACCAAATTGGTCGGTTAGGTAACTCATCGTCCAACATTTTAAATAGAGAATGCAATCTCTCTCTCATACGACTTGCAGTCGTCTCTCTCACATCCAAAGGCTTCAGCTTTTCATTGATTCCTCTCCCATTGCTTATTTTTAGTGAGTTCTTTTCCATCCTTTTTATTCCTTCTTTGTAAGGAGAAAAAACGCAAATCCGAGCAGTCCACCCTTTTCCTTTTCCATTCTTTTGCTCAGGACAGGCCACATGTAGAGATCTATATCAATAGAATATTTCCACCAAAAGCCCTGGTGGTCCAGAGGTTTTAATTATTCTTAAGAGAACAATCCATGCTCGGTTACGTCTTGGATCAAATTGATCCTATTGGTTCGCTAACAAGAGTAGAAGACTAGAATTTTGTCAATTCTTCTAATGGTGAATGAAGATGAGATTGAAAATCCGAACTTTAATCCTTTGATCCTAGAGGATTTGGTGGTACTTTCCATGTTGAAATGGGGCAAGTCACACCGAAGCAATATGGAAATGAGAAATATCACAACTGAACAACAAGGAAATGAGAAAAACCCAACCTACATGAAGATGAGATGTGAAGGTATGTAATGCTATGTGAACGGTTGAGCTTCTTGCACATGTGAAGATGATTAGGAAAGATGTGAGGACTGTTCAAGCCTAATAACATGCAGGGTATCGAATTGTTTAAATCAGACAACATGTTGGGGAAATTTCATAGTTGTTTGTGGGTGTGATAAATTGATAATAAATTTGCATGCCAACATGCACGTATCTGTAATCTTGGTTTTATATGCTCGTTAGTAAGCTTATTTGTTATGCAAGGAAAAATATTAGTACATTAGAATGATGACATCTCTCTATCGTGTGTAAAACAAGAAAACACCGAAAGGCTTCAGCATTTCATTGATTCATCTCCCATTGCTTTTTTTTTTCACTTCTTATGATGGCGAACGAGGATGAGATAGAAGATTTGGACTTCAATCAATTGATCCAAGAGAATTTGGTGGTATTTTCGATGTTGAAATGGGGCAAATCACACCTACGCAGTATGGAAATGAGAAAAATCGCAACTGGACAACATGGAAAGAAGAAAAACCCAACCTACACGAAGTGGAGATGTGAATGTTTGGTGTGCTATATGAATGATTGAGCTCATGTAGATGTGAAGATAATGAGGGAATATGCAAGGATTATTCAAACCTAATAACATGCTGGGCAAAGAACCGTCCAAGCCAAACAATATATTGGATAAATTTCATAGCTATTTTGTGGTGCGATCAATTGATAATAAATTTACATGCAAGTATGCCCATATAGTTTTATATGCATGTTAAGAACCTTGTTTGTTACATGCAGACATTGACATAATTTGCTTTTGCTAAAGCCTGACAAAAAAATAGGAAATTTTGCTAAGTCACTTTACGAGGAAATACCCATTTAGTTGTTGAAAGCAGTTGAAAGGATGTGTAATTTCCCATTTCTGTTACTTCGTGTCTTCAGCTTTTGCTGGTGTCTCCTTCCAAATAATATCTTTTTTTCTATCAGAAAATAAAATAAAAAAAACAAGAAAGATAGAAATCCATCAATCCAACTTCACCACACTCACTAAAACTTGTCGGTTAAGGTGTTGTTAACAGTGATACTACATTCGAAGTTAGAATTCTGCCACTTATATATATATATATATATATATATATATATATAAAGAGAGAGAGAGAGAGAGAGAGAACTTTTAAAGGAGGAAATATAATCTAGTTGAAATCTAAAAAGAAAACATGAGTACACGGGTATTCCCAATGTAATTCAGTATCTTATGTCTCTTGAAAGAATATTGATTTTCCTGGATACAGATCAGTTAGCATTCGATCTAATGTCAGTATTATATACGGTTCTGCATTCTTGAAAATATATTGGTTTCAAGATCTTTTGGTTGAATTTATGTCTGCATAAGGGCCCAATGGTCTACCCTTATGTAGAAGAACCATCAACAAATTAGTAGAGAGAGAGAGACTGTACCTGGGAGTAGCTTCATATTTTATATTTTGATGTCGATAATAACGCCTAAAGATAATCATTATTAAACCAATAATGGAGTCCTGATCTGAAATTAGGTGAGCACCCATACCATCTACAATTCGCCAAACTTGCTTGAGCAAAAATCAGTTTGGACTCAAGTATTTAGCAAACTATTTTGTGAAGATGACATGGTGGCATGGATCAAGTCCTTCTTGCTTACCGCACATATGGAATCTAGGGAGATACAGGTAGGAACTAATGTTTGAGACTTTTGTTAGACATTGGTTGGGAAAGGATCTCAAAGTGGCGATTATTGACACACATGGAAAACCAGTTTCCTGTTACTAGAAGGCACACTTTGCTAGGGCTTACATATTTCATAATACATAACTAGGTTGGACGTGATCCGACAACTATTTTTTGGGAAACTCATGCTGTTATGGTCTAAATTTCAAATCATGTGTACCAGAGGAGCAATATAGTCTCAAATGCCTGGCCAAGCTATGGCATCCCAATAAAACATGGATAGGACCAGTGCCAACTTTTACAAGGAATTTCTATGGGAAGAACATGATGGGCTAAACTTGTATAGGTTTTGAGTCATTGGTGTAGTGTCTAGTTTAGGCAATTTAGCTATGACAATAGCAATTCTTCATTAGGAGGCTCTTAGTTTTTATGACATATTTACTTTCCTTAGTAGTGTATTATTTTGTGTTGACACATCAAAAAACAAAAATGGCCGAGATCCTGAGCTTTCACGTAATCCACCACAAGAAACCTAGAAATGGAACTTATTTATCCTTGCTACCAAGAAGCCACAACAAATATAGAACAAAACCTGCAAAATTTTAAAGATACAGAGAAAGAGAGAGAAAATATTTAATAAGAATCATACATTAATTGGGAAATTTTACATTCAATGGTAACTCAAAGGCTCAGGGAAAGAAATTATCTGAAACATAAAATTCACATTGCATTGCTAATCCACCAGGCAACAGTAGAGTAAAGGGTCGTCAGCTTTTGGTAATAGCACATTGTATCCCTCACAAAATTGTCCTTTATGCTCTGTCATCTTATAAATTAGTAACCCTTCTTATTCAGCAATATATGCTGAAAAGCAAACACAATATCCTCTTATAAAGTAAGTTATATA
Source organism: Amborella trichopoda (assembly GCF_054954075.1). Lineage (NCBI taxonomy): Eukaryota > Viridiplantae > Streptophyta > Magnoliopsida > Amborellales > Amborellaceae > Amborella > Amborella trichopoda. The sequence continues at coordinate 26,589,595 of NC_142344.1, forward strand.
GCTCTATACTACTCACTACCCATAACAATAATTCGTCATTAACCAAATAGGAAACTCTTGATTCAAAGTATCCCCACCCATTTCTTTTTATTTATTATTTATTTTATTGTTTTGTAAAACTGTATCTCCATCCATTGTATTAATCAACTCTCAATCCAATATTTGAGTAATCACTATTAAAAAAATACAATGATAAAAATATATACAAAATAATACCGGGAAAGAAAAGCTGACAATTTTTTTTTGATTTGGAACACATAAAATTGGAACCTATGCTTCTATTTTCTTCTCAAAATTGCCAGTGTACAGTAAATCAGCAAACAATGACTGAAAATATTCCGTAGGATAGAAAATCACATTAACAATGGTGATCATGATGATGCTTAACCACAAAAGCTACCCAGAGAACACCTACTCTTTGTCCATGGAACAAAGAGTAACACTTAGAACTAGAAATTTATAAATCCCAAAAGTTGTTTCTTCCTTGAAAGCAGCACAAAGTCTCCCAACAAAATTTCCAATTTGGCAAATGACAAAATCAACTGTTGATTACAGCTCGATGAATAACGATGTAAAACTGACACAAAATAGCAAAAATAAAACATGGTACATGAGAATGCAGGTGCACATTGATTGCAAAATCGCCCGATCCAACCGCTAACCGCTCAGTTAGATCGGAACCGGCTAGTGGCTGGTTCCGGTTTTGGGCAGTTAGGGTGCTCAACTGGTATTTTAAAAAATAAATATTAAAAAAAATGTATATAAATTCTCAAAAATAAAAAATTTGATTTGTAATGCATTTTTAAATATTATTTACATTATGGTAAAGAGTAAAAATTGTTTTGGTCATTAATACTCACTTATATATTTTCCCATCTGTTTTGGAAAATTTTAAAAATAGACCATGGAAAATATAAAATGGGCTAAAATCCATATTTTTCATTAATTTTCAACTTCATTTTAATGTGTTTTGTTTAAGTCATTCTTTATATATTTTTCATATTTTAGTAGATTTTTTTTTGTTTTTTTTTATTTTTTTCCAACGCTTTTTGTACCGCCTGGGACTTGCATAGTTAGAACGATTGAATCTGCTGGTTTACCAGTTAAGCCTGTTAAACTGCTTTCAAGCCCATATCTGGATCACCGTTCCGATTCGATTTTTGAAACACTGCATGTGCATCACTGAATGTGACTATCAATGCGCTTAAAATATTATCCGTAGATATAAATCGATATAAAGGTACCTAAGCAAGAGTTCATTTATTACTGCTACTCTTGAAACTTTGAATGCAACGGAGGGTATTTTCTGCACGATGAAAATGCATGGTGTGAAAATTGTATCACTTAGCTATCTTGTCAATGGATAGAGTAAAGGAGGATCTGAAATAAATGCATGATATTGAGATAGTTGGGTAATTTTGGGTTATTCAGGATAACCCACTTTTTATCGGCATCTTCAGTGCATATGGAAGCGCTGGAGATTTGGAAACGATAAAGATGTTTTTAGTGATGAAGAAAAGCAATGCAAGCCCGATAATGTAACATTTTTCAACTGTTGTTCAAACTCACACCAGAAAACGTATGGGCTGCTCGTGAATGTGAGGTGAAGATGAAATGAGGAAAATGGACAAGCATAACTCAAGTAGTTAATTTAACTTTCTTTTTTGGTATCTAACAACTTTATGTATATCATTACTTTTCACAATTGTTGGTGAGAAATATCACCTCCTTATAAAATCCATTACTAACATCATTTTTTGATGCATAGTACCTCTATCATAATACTTGATTAAAAATTAAGAGTCTAAATCACAGTGACCGTGAACAAAAATGTGAAAAGTTCCAAGATTGGTAACGAGAGCATAGAGTTAGCCTAGATCGAAGTTCCCTGGGCAGCAAAATGAGCTCCGTACATGGCCTAAGGATGGGAGTGAGTTTCCTGACTTATAGGGAGCAGAGCACATTGTTATCTGGTCGAGAGTGGGTTTCCTACCAAAAGGGATCACATTATACCTTTCTTAGGATCGAGATTTCTGGAGTTCACTATTTCCGTATATTGCAAACTAGGAGCGAGTTCCATTAGATATTATGTTTAGCTCTTTGCAAATACATGGTTCCAAGGCATCAATGTAATAAAAATCATGGCATTGAGATTGCTTTTGAATTTTTTATGTCATTGGAGCACTATTTCAAACCAATTTAAGCAAATATCAGTATTAGGGTGCATTGAAGCATTATTTCATTCCGAATTCAGTGAAAAACCTTATTGTGATGCATTGGAGCATGATTTCACATCAAATTCAGTAAACAATTGTCTTGTGGTATACTACGCATAGCTACCCCTTAATTATACAATACCTTCTCTAAATTGGCCCTCAATGCTGGGGCAAGAATTACCCTTCCCAAGTCTATACTATTGACACTCAATGATGGGCTAGATTTCCCATTTCGACTAAGTTTGTAATCGACGATTGAGCACATGTATTCTGCACCTTCACAAGAATATTGTATTTTCCTCCTTCAGTTAAAAGACTCAAAACACCACACTAGGTTGATTGCTTTAGGTTAACATTCTGGAAACCATATAGCAATTGCTAGATGATGTGAGGAAAACCTAATACTATAAACAAAATAAACTTTGTAGGAGTAGCTCGCTCCCATGTATAGGATACTTGGTTCCTTGTATGATGGAATCATGGTTCCAAGTGATATTAGAGCCATGATCTTGTGCATGTGGATTTGGTTCCCACTTGCTAGGGAACTCGATCCCAAATAATAAGAATCTAGTTCCCATAGCTCTCTGGGTACGAGATCCAAATATGCAAGGAAGCATCTGGAATCGAGATCCGGTCACTCAGTGTGCGGAATCACGATTCGGGGGTAGAAACTGACCCCCACATGGGCGCTCCCGATAACTATGGTCTGAATGAATGGCTCGACACCAATATGATGAAATTCATCATACCACTTTTACATTTCTTCATCGGCCATAGTTACCACAAGCCCAGATAAGACAATTTATAGTGTAATGATCTTGTACGCAGTAAGAGACTTTTCCATGATTTTTACATACTGCCTTGACATATACATCAATTATACAATTGTAAGTAACAATGTTAGGTGCAACCAAATAATAAAGCATTTCCTCAAAGACCCCACTGATAAGATTAGATTGGGACAATTTAAAGTAATCGCTGATGAGAACTACATACATGTGTAAATTTCATGAATTACAGAAATGCTTCGCCAGTACAATCACCAAGGACATAAGCACCCAAAAGTGGTGTCGACATTAACTGTTGGTTTGAGACCTTCAAGAAGCATGCTCACGTCGTTTACATGTGCCAAGAACTTAAAAAAGTTGTACATGATATTTGGGATAATACAAAAGTTGCCACAAGGAGTAATTCAAAAATCTGCAAATATGCGCAATAAAATAATATCCTGATCAGTGAGGTGAACTTCACATGCAGGTAATCTCCTGGTTTACATCATATCAAAGTTTATTCAAGTATCAAAGATCATAAAATGTTCCCTGACTATGTATTACCAATATTAACAAGACCATTTGTTCACACAGACATTAAATGTACAAGATGTATTTAAGATTACAATGCTATAAGACATAGTCTGGAATCAAAATCGTATCAGTAAGGAGTATAGTATCTATATTGGGCAATTAATTATGAATATTTCTTCCTTCTACCATGATTATTATATCGTATATAAGAACCATGTAGCTCACTCTAACACAATGCGAATATTTGTAAGAATGGTCTTGTCACCTTTAAAAGCATTTCTTCTAATAGGGAAACCTTCTTTCTAATAGGTCTAGTCCAATTCAGTATATTCAAAGCCAGCCACAATGATCGACTAGGCTGGGGAATCCAAGGAACTCACTATAGGCCGTGGACCCCTAGGCTAGGCTAGACTAGTCAGCCTAAGTGCCGCCAAGCACCAAGCGCTCTCCCCCAAGCCCCTATCAAAAGGCACAAACATGCATTAGGCTGGGGGAAAAATTCTTTTTTCGGGATGGGCTCAAGGCTTGGTGATCATGGTGGTGGGTTGGCACAACATGACGTCTTCAGTTCTATTCCTACAACGAGGTAGGGAACTAATCCCCATTGAATTACCCAAAAAAAAACAAGTCTTTCTCCCCCATCAAAAAGGGGTATGGGTTTGGCATGAGGACCATTTGAGAAACTTCTGTAAATCTCTAGGTTTTTATGTTTTTATTTTAATCAAATTTTTTTTTGGGTTTGAAACAAATTTTTTGAACTTGAAGTCTGAAATTTCCAAGTTTGTGAGACCCAAAGAGTTAAAGAGTTTTGGCATCAAAACTCATTAATTAAGTGAATCTGTAAGTAGGGTGAAAGAGGTTGTCTTTTTTTTTTTTTCTTATTGTATTTTTTTGGGGGGTAAAGGATGCAAAGAAATTAGGAGGAGGGAGAAATTATGAGAGAGAAAGAAGTGATGAGTGAGAAAGCACCAAAGAAAGCAAGGAAATGCACCAAAGAAAGCAAGGAAATCATGAGAAAAGAATCAAAGATAGAGCAAGTTTATGATGGGGAGAGAAAGAGCACCAAAGTGAAAAAAGATGAGGAGATAACAATGAGAACGAAAAGTACCAAAGCTCTTTAACTACAATAGTAGAGTTAGGGAGCCTACACTTTGTTTGATAACTCTTATACCCCTACAACTTACATAGTTGTTTCATCTATGGTTTTCTCCTTTAAAGCATGCTCCACTATTTCAGAAACCCCTTCCTATGAAGAATTCAGAGGAAATGGCGAGCACCCCAAATAGAGACCACATAAAGTATAAAGAGTCATAGTGGTGACCTCGATTGCCAGCTCCACATCACGACACAGATAAAGAGGGAGAGAGTGGTTCTAGAGAGAGAGAATGAGAGAACTCAATATTAGAAAAACAAAAGAAGATCTCAAATTTTCCTTTTTTAGAAAGAGAGATGTGGTGTTTTGAACAAACATTATTTTAAAGAAATGATAGATCAACTTTCTATTGTGGTTTGGGGGGATAGAAAGAGTGTGTGGCATTAGAGAGAGGGTGAGTTCAACAAGCCCCTCATTTGAGAGAGAGACTGTTGTATTAAAAAGATAATGGGGGAGCTCAAACAGCCCTATCTTGGTGAGAGGAAGGGACACAAAATCCACGCTATTTTACAGAGAGAAATTGAGAGCTTAGCTTTCTATTATATGCATAGTTTAAAAACAAGCCGCCCAATGCCTAGGCGCCCAAAGGATCTTAGGCCGCACCCTTAGTCTTGGGCTGGTTTAGAGAGGGGGTGAGCTCAATAGGCCTTTGTATTTGAGACAGAGGCTCCTGTAGCATAGAGATAACAGGAGAGCTCAATCAGCCCTATCTTGGAGAGAGGAAGAGAAGTAAAATCTACCCTATTCTAGAGAGAGAAAGGGAGAGCTTTGCTTTCTATCATGTCAATTTTTTAAAACTGGCCGCCAAGCACCTAGGCACTCAAGTGCCCTAGGTCGCACGCCTAGGCCTAGGGGGCCATCCTTGGGTGCCAGTACCGAGGTGCACGCCCGGTGGCCTAGGTAATTGCCTAGAGCTTGGGCCCATTTTTTTGCATATAAAGAAGGTTCTAAGGGCAGTTTGGGTCATTTTTTCTCAAAAAATATACTAGAAAGGGTGATTGGGGTATTCTAAATGTCCTACGTGAAATAAAAAATTAAATTTGAACCCTACAAACACCCTAAATTGATTCATTTTACAAATTTGTTTGAATTGAATATATATATATATATATATATATATATATATATATATATATATATATATATATATATATATATATTTATTTATTTTTACTTATATATATATAATAATTAGTGAGAATGAGTATTAGTATTAAAAGAAATGATTCTCTTTTTTTTTGGAATCCGGAGCATCACTCATTCTATATGATGATAGAACCCTTTTTTCAATAAAAATGATATTTTCCCATGCCGTGGACAAATCCTCATCCAAAAGAGAAATATTTGTTCCCTCCTCTGTAGAATTTATTTTCTTGGAATAAGTCTAGATTCCAACACGAAACAAATATCCAAAAGCTTACCCTTTATTCATGGAATTTTTTTAAGGTCCTAGTGAAGGTATTAGAAGATTTTTGTAGGGACTTCTAGCAAAACCGACATCAAAAACACTGAAGAACATTGATCGTGTGTAAATTGTTTATCATGAATGGATGTTACTATAGAGTACATATTGAAAAGTTGGAGACTAGTACACTATCGACTTGTTTATGCTTTTTCACTAAATTTTCAATGATTTGAAGTTTCGAATGTGCTTTAACATTCATGCTTATATATTTATATGAAAAAAGATCGTTGGAAGACAAATAAATGCAAATAAAATACAAAATAAACATAAATATCTACATATATGTGCGTTCATATAGCCTGTATATGCAATTCCTAAGACATTTTCACCTCAAGATGCTTGACGTTTTGGGCTCCAGCCTAGGTGCTGAGCCTGCCAACTAGCATTTTTTGAAACATTGGTCATGTCCCTAAGGTTCCCAAAATGAGAAACTACAGGTACTATTCCAATAAACCGTCAGACTGACCAAATGTTTTTCCTATCATTATTCTACTATATCTATACATGATTGGTGGTTGAAATTTTCTTATTGAGATGGCAGCTTGCCTACATATATGATCTATTTGGGAACCACATAGGTTGTTCGTGCAAAGAGCATAAAATATTTCTCCATGAAGAAATGAGTACCTTATCTTGAGATGTGTGACATTATTTTTCATTAAGCAATAATAACGTTGTCAAGTTGCACTAGTGTTGTTGATAGAAGGACTCGTCAGATCTAGCCAGAGTATATAATAAATTTTTTCTTTCGTTTTCATTTTTTTTCTTTTCTTCATGACCTAAGTCACTCACCAGTAGTCCTTTTAAAATATAATAACTTCAAAAAAAAATACAATAGGATCTCAAGAACTTTAAGCCATTCAAGGGCTATCTTTCAATAACAAAGCAAAGACACGACCAATGCTTGGGAATAAAGAAAACAATAAGTAAATAAGTAGAAAACAAAAGAGGGTCCCGGAGATTACCTCAATCGGGCTTTTTACACCCCACACCGAGTAACCACGTTCCGGTGAGATAAGAGATAGAAGAGATGAGAGAACCACCATACGAGAAATTTCAAAGATGAGAGAGTGCGGTGTGCCCCTTTTTGGCTATCTTGAGGGAGAGAGAAGGTTTCCAAAGAAAGAGAGGCATTTTCCTTGTGGGGTGTGCCCCCTACTTTGGTCAAGAGAGAGAGAGAGAATCTTAAGAGATGGGGCATTCCCCCCTTTTTTCCATGGGAGAGAGAAGAGAGATTTTAGGTGTAAGAGATATGGTGTAGAGAATATTAGGTAGGGTGCATCCCTTTTTATAGTATTTGAACAAATCTAGGGTTTCTTAGGTTTTTCCTTAGCTTGCCACTCATAGGAGATTGAATATGTACCATTAATCTTGGGTGATTTGTGGGGTGAGAGATATGAGCTCTTCATTCCATAGATGGGCCATCAACATCCTATAAAGGTGCTAGAACCACCAATATGAGAATGAATATGCACTATTGATCTTAGGTGACTTGTGGGATGAGAGATATGAGCTCTCCATTCCATTGATGGGCCATCAACATCCTATGGAAGGAGCTAGAGCCATTATATCTCACTTCCTAGACTATTTTCCCATCAATTAATTCAAATAAGAAATTAATACATGACAATATTATCCTTTCTTATTTTATGCGTAAGCCTTATCATACGTACCAAAATCTCATTCAAAATTTTCTCAAGGCTTAAGCTGTCTTAAAACAACACAAACTTATCTGTCAAACTTTAGAGCTTGATCTCACAAAATAGAAACTATCCTAGGTGGGGCATGCCACCCATTGTGGCACCTAATTGGCCCCACCTAATTTGCTATGGTGGGCCCAAAAGTCCTATTGGGCCTCCCATGTAATTATATTATTTTTTATTTTTAGAAAAACATCAAATCATTATTTGAATATTTATTATCAAATCAATATCTCTATTTTTATAAATCTGAATTTGATAAATAAAATATTTAGAGATTTTAAAAAAATCAAATAGCAATTCTAAAAATATTATATTATTAAAATAGACAAAATTAAATACTTTGATTGGAAAATGATTTATATGGTCTAGGAATCAATATGCACTGGGGCACTTCATCTCCTACTGCGGACTACGGACCACACATGTTTTATCAAACCGACCCAGCATTGCCCATGACCCACAGTCTATGCAAGGGATCATTAGTGGGTTACCAGAGTCTAGACAATGGGTAGGGATTGCAGTCGCGGTATATGGATTTCAGGTCCTTCTAGAGATAAAACCTAGGTTATCCTGACCTTATGGAATCCATTGCTCAATGGTGCACATGTGGTATCTCTCACACTGAGCACGCTTCACCTTGAAAGGTGCTCGCTTTTCCCGAAAACGACTATCAATGTGCATGTCGTGCGATGATATAAATAATAGGTTTTGGTCCTGTCTTTGAAGGCCTCCATCACACACAAGGGTTACACAATCCCTAGGCTCTCATCTGAGCATACTCCGACCTCATCAAGGGCTAAACCCTCATCGGTTATATTTTTATGCCTAGGTACCTTGGGTTTTTTCCATTTAAACTGACCTAGCACATTAACCACATTAACAAAAGTTGTAGAATAAAAAATAAAAAATTAAAAAAAAATTGAAAAAAGAAAGAAGAAGAAGAAAAAGCTTTATTTATATAATAATCAAATCATCCCTCATAATTGAGGGCCCAATTTTTAATGTTTACTCAGTGTACTCTAATTTAACCCCCACAAAATCCCAACAGTGTATTTATATTTCTTCGTACAATGAGAGGCTCAATATTTGTTAACCTGACCTTCTCTTAATAGTTCAGTACAAGCATTCAAGCATTTGCTATCATATTGGAACCTACTTTCAACAACTTCCTAGTTAACATGAAGAACCTCAAATTTACATCATAAACCATTTTCTTAAAACCTTTTTGTCTTTTGATAGAGCACAAAAGTTAAGCAAACAATATGGCTTTGAATCTCTCTGCATCAATAAATTTTTGAGAATATATCATTTTCACCTAAGGAAAGAATATGTGGGTTAAAACTTGCGGAACCTGTTTTACTGCTAATCTATGCAAAAGTGAATATTACATAAGATTCTAGGCGGGCCAAGGATGACCCAAGAGCAGACTGATAATTGTTTCGGCCAACAAAGCCCAATCCGAGCCTAGCTTGTTGGCTGGAGGCACGCCTTAATTGGTAGTCCTAATCCTGACCATGAGGTTTATCACTTTCAAATAAATGGGATAGATTAACAATTTATATAATTTCAATTGTTCATTTAATTATGGTGTGAGATAGACTTAAGTGCTTCAATTACGGTTCAACTTAGGCAATGGAGTTGTGATGACTGATCATATTATACCACCAATATAAAAGGTAAAATAGTGACAAGGAAAAATCCCATTTTACTGAGAGAAGGGGAAAAAACACATACACACAGCTATAAATACCCATTTTAGCAATTTAAAAGCAGAAAAGGGAAAAGTAAGAAAATGTAGGAAAGAAAACCTCTTAACTCACCTGCATTGTCATGGCCATGAAAAAACGAGAGGATCTCCTTATAAAATATCTTCACTGCACTCGTATAGCGAAAACAGATTCAGCACCCGAATTTGCAAAAATAGTTATAAGAACACGCTCCTTACATAGAAAGTCCATGGATTGAAAGCGAATCCCCAATGTGCAGGCGCCCTTCCAGGAAAAAGCGTCGAGTGGCTAAAATAGCAGCCATGGAGGATGTTGGGGGGCACATCAGCAATTTGTGTTGAAACAAAAGTTATAGTTAAATGCTCAGTTTTAAACCAGAAGAATCGGTTGAGGAAGGGCCACTTGCTTGAGAGATAAACCCTAAATGCTTTTAGGGAAGATGTTGGGCTATTGAGTATTTAAAAAAAAGGGTCCGAGTGAAGAAAGCTCGAGTGAATAGAGAGAGAGAGAGATTGAATGCCTTGAAGATTGTGTACGTAATTTTTGTCTTCATCGTCTCTAGAGGGAAAATATGGTTAAGCTGTCTCTCACGATAGCATACAACAAATCCACTAAAAATCCAAAGGGATTGTGTGCGTTGACTCTATTTATCATTGTTACAAGATTATTACCGGTTACGACAATTCACTTCTAGGCATTAGGTGTCGAATTACATGGTTTGAAATTGTCATAAAGTTCAAAAAAAAAAATAGGTATGTAGAAAGTAAGAGTTAATTTTTTATTTCTTCTTTGAGGTAGGTCACACGGATCTAGAGATTACGTCCCCAAATTTGGTGATCCAAAAGATTCTTCTTATATATATTTTGCTCTAGGGAGTAGATGGACAATATATTCCCCTAGGTGTATAAAATATTTTGGCATAACAAATTCGACATCTCTAACCAACTTGAAGTTATATCTCAAGAAAGATAATCGCACCAAGAAAAGTTTACCTTGTAATAAATTTGGAAAAATAATATAAAAAAAGTAAAATCCAAACTTACAACTCTCTACGGGCCATAACCCAAAAACCACAACACACAAAATTCATGTGGTTTACCTTAATCTGCCATGTGGGCTACTTGGGAAGGATGTGATTTTATTAATATGGGATAAAAATATTAACAAAATGAAAATCAAGATTTTTGGTGAACAAAAATTACTACTTCATCCAGAGATAATATTTTTCAAATCCCTTAGTATAAAATTATATTTTCATTAAGAATAAAATTAATAGGGAGAAAATTCAAAAAATTAAGAAGTTACATAGGCTTATTTTGTTATTTATAAAAGTAATTTAATCCTAGTCCTATACACATGTAAATCTTAATTATGATGATATAAGGAGATATTCCTACCAATCACTTATCGCTATAAAATATTTTTTAAATGGTTAAATTTTGAAATCCAAAAAAATCATTTGAAAAGTTAATTTTTATCTTTTAAGTGCAAACAAACCTTATCTATTAGTAACTATGACGTTAATGTAAATTATTTTTCAAATACCTTAAATTAAAAAAAAAAAGAATTAAATAATTTCAAAAATTAAGTCACAACCTTTCATTTCACCCCTACGATTAAATAAATGAAATGAAAAAAGCAAATCCTATAATTGACTTAAATTACAAATCATTATTGCACTTATTTTACAACATAGAATTCTTGGTTTCTAGAATTCATAAATTACAAATCTAGTTTTGTTTCCTATTAGAAGTAGAATTATTTGTTTCTAGAATATCAGTTATACCCGGTGTTATAAATAGAGAGTTGCAGGCAATATTTGCGAACAACATAAATTGGAGTTTGCCTTTTGCTTTGAGGTGTTCTCTTCTTGCTTCTTACTGATTATTTGATTAAATGAGGCACATAAAACTTAGATGCTTTTGTGAAACATAGATAAAATCTCCACAAAAGAAGAAGCATTCTCAAAAAGGGAAAAAGAAGAAGAAGTCTAGTTTCAGTGGACTGAAAAATTTTAAAATCTTTCTATAAGTAAATTGTGCTTTTCTAGAAAGGGAGGCGAAGAAGAGAGAGAAGAAGACGAAAATATGGTTATATGGAGAAAGAGAATTCTTATAGGTCAGTGCTGTAGGATTTTTGAAGAGTACCGAAGATGGAGAAATCAATCCACAGTTTCTCCTACTTCTTCGACATGGGCTTTGAAGACTTCTGCAGAGGGGGCCTCGGGGCTTTAATATAGGATTTAAGCTATCCATCAAAAACATTAAAGAGTTATTATTTTAGGGATTATGATTTAAAAAGAAAAAATTTTCATTTTAATAAAACGACACAATATGGATTGTTCCTTGCACTTTAGATCCGTTAATTTCTACTTTGTATCACATCATTTGGTCTTCTTGTTTTTAACCTTTATTTTTTATCGCACTATTGACTAGCATTGTTCCAATTACAGTAGAATGACAATGGAACTAGGAATATATTTGCAGTGTGAAAGCAAGTAATTGCTTGTTTGCAAGCATAAAAAACCACAAGGAAATTCATAACTACACATTAAAGTTCGTGAATTAACAATTAGGGGCTGTCTGGATCCATAGAAAGAGATTACTGGAAAAATCTATTTGGATTACAGTCCCTACCCATTTTCGAAATAGTCAATTTTTTTTATGTGTTAGGTCATAACCTTTAACTAAGGCTCAAGAGGTACTGTACCTATGAGTCCAACCCTACTCTCAAAAGTAAATAAAAAATACAAGACATCTTTGGTTTATCAAATATGAATTTTCAAATAATTGAATGTTCTTCGTTTTAAAATATGAATTTTCATGTTTCGAACGCATCTTCTCTCTAGAAATTTCCTCGTTTCGGGCCACGCCATGTATGTCAAAACGAGCGTATCATCGAGATCTAGCTCGTGTCTGAATTTGAGCTTACTAATAATTTTGACACCAAATTTTGGACGTCAAATCCTCTCTTAAACTCCCACTTTTAAAAAATATAAAAAAAATATTATCAATAAAATAAAATAACCAAAGTACACCTGAAAGATTCATGGGGTATTTTGATTAATATATATTTTATTGAAAAACTAATTTTAAAATTTATTTTAGTTGTGCCCCAATGATAACATAGCACGTACCAAATAAATTTTGTGTAAAATTTTTTTAAAATAAAACAGTCTAAGGTATTGGATCTTAGATCAAATGGTGAGTGTCTCTCTTGATCAAAATTGGCTGGTTGGATGGTAGGGGAAGCAAAGATCTTCTTTGTTGTAGGGGAAGTATAGATAGGGGAAATATAGAAACCATTCCTAGTAAGTAAAGAGAACGGGTAGACAATTTGCGCAGGTTTCCTATACTTCCCCTACGACATAAAACATAGTATACTTTCCCTTATCCAACCATCCATTCTGAATGGAGGGCTACGATTGCTCCAATCACAATGTTATGCTTCTACACTATTTTATTTTTAGTTTTTTTATATAAATTATATTGACACCAAATTTTGAGCATCCAATCCTCTATTAGACTCGTACTTGTTAAAAATATAAAAAAATATTATGAATAAAATTAAATAACCAAAATACCCCTAAAATATTCAAAGGGTATTTTGGTACATATTTTCACATAAAATTACTTTTAATATTTTTTAGTAGGTGTGCCCCAATGAGAATATGATACATACCAAATTTCATAAACATAAAATTTGTATAAAAATAATTAAAAATTAAATACTTTGTGCCATCGAATCTAAGATCGAACGGTGAGTGACTCACTTGATCAAATTGGAAGGCTAGATGGTAGAGGAACCATAGATCTTCTATGTTGTAGGAGAACTAGAGAAATCTTTTCCCAAACAATTTTAGCAAAGAAATCAATTCCATTATGAGATAAACACTAAGAATACATGAACAAGCACTTAAAAAAGAAAATCAATGTTGTTTTAAGTACAGGCTGACATGTCCCAATGCCTTAGAATACAATGTACAAAATTTGGCTATATTTTAATTTTATGTCAAGGAGTAGAGTTGGCAATGGAACTGGACCCGACTAGGGTCTAGATATGGGTCCAAGTTTTGGATCCGGTGTGTCAAGATCGGGTCCAAACCTTGGACCCGAACACTATTCAGGTCCGGATCTAGGTCCAGGTACGATCAAGATTGGATCCAGCTGCCAATTTCTAGTCCCACATTATATTTTTGGGTCCTAGTTTATGAGATATATTTAAATATATAGATGTTTTAAATTTTTGGTCGGGTCAGGTCCGGGTCTGGGTTTGAGTCCCACATTACATTTTTTGGTCTGGGTCTAATTCAGGTGACTTTGGGTCTGGCCGGACACATGCTAGACCCATTGCTACCCCTATCAATGACACCACCAAAATTTGAGCATACAGACCGGATTTGTCATATAGGGGTAAATAGAGAAGGCATTAATACTGGATAAGGACAAGCTTGCCAAGATTAAAGAAAATGAGAGAATAAATGCTAAAAATGAAGAGCATGTCCTATCCAAAGGTGGTTAGTGAATCATAGCTACCGACGGTTGGTCATTTGTTAGGTAAAGTAACTTTCACTAATATAAATACAAAAGGGCATGTTTGTCCCTGACCCAATCCCTAGCAACTATCTCCCTCACATCTCAAGGCTTCTACAGTTTTAACCACATCCTGTTTTTTCTTCTTGAGTAGTTCTTTCTCATCCCCTTAGTTCCTTCTTTATTAAATTAAAAGAAATCCAGCCAAAGTCCAAAGGTTGTTGCTTGATTGACATAACTTTTCCCTATATCCTACCAGTTTGATGTCCAATAGTCTTTTGCTCAGTCATGGGCGCATCATGTATAAATCAATATCAATAGAATATTTCTACCAAAAGCCCAAGTCGTCCATAGGGCTTCCTTACTACTAAAAGACAACCCATAGTATGGTTTTGGAGAGAAAATTATTGAACTAGCACTTGTTTTCTTAGGTGTCTATAGCAAGAATAGTTTTTGATTAATTCGTTAACAAGAGAAGACTACAATATTTTCTTTTCTTCTATAGGCTGACGAGGATCAGATTGAAGATCCGAACATCAATTCCTCGAGCATGGAGAGTATGATGGAATTTGTGATGTTGCAATAGAGAAAGTCATACCCAAACAGTATGGAAATGAGAAAATCTCACCTAAATGGTGTGAAGATGTGTATATAATGGAGTGGTATGTTAAGAATCGGGCTTGGGATTGAGTGGTTAGTAGTTGACATAAGCAACGCTACCTTTCATGTACTATTCCTACCACTGAACTAATAATGCAATAGGATCTCGAAAATAAAATCCGATTTGCAACACGCAAAGTGAGCAATAAACAAGATTAGTGAAGTTTTGAGGATTGTTTCAAGCTAATTATTTTCAAGGCAAATAATTATAATGTGCATTCTCCACTCAGAGAGAAGTTGAAGTGAACCATCCTCCAAGAGCAATGAGGACTATGCAACGCAAATAATTGTTCAAGCCAAACAATATATGCAACAAACTTCTAAATATTACGTGGGTGACAATAAATTTGCATGTATGCATGCATGCATCTATGGGCATGGTTTTATATACAAGCGAGTAAGTTCATCAACATTCTAGAAAACGTAATACTATATTATTCTAATAACAACGCTCTATGTATGTGAAAGAAGAAAACAATGCATGTTTTAACTCAGTAGTGATATGATGCGATTTAATGTTACTAAAGCTTGACAAAAAGAAGAAATTTTGATAACATATGTTATTGTAATAGGAAATACCTAGTTATTTTTGAAAGCAATTACAATGATGTGCACTTTTACAATTCCATTACTTCTTTTCCTCAACTTTTACCGGTGTCTCATGGTATCCAACATTTTTTTCTTGCCACAAAATGAAAAAAGAAAATTAAAAAAAAAGAGACCGATAATCATCAATCCCTTCACCACAATCAAACTTGTGAAAATTCAAGAAATTAAATGATATATTTTCTTGAATAAAGGTGGAACCAGTCTTGGGCTTCACTGTTTAGTGGTTGACGATTGCATTACTACCATCCAAAGTTCGAATACTACATCCGAGTTCTGCTGTTAAACAACAACCAAAAAGAAGAAGAAAAATGATGATCAAGCTCAACGTTCTACAACAAACCCAATATTACAAAGGCATTTTCAAAGAACTTCACTATCATGTCTCTTCTTAGAACAATGGTTTTCCTGGATACAGATCAATTACAAAAAAATGTATTACCAAAAATACATATGGTTTTACATTCTAGAAGTTATTTAGGTTCCAAGCTCTTTCAGCTGGATCTATGGTTGCCGAAAGGGCCCTATAGTGGATCCTATTGTAGAAGTATCAGAGATCGGTAGAGATCCTAGACTATGAAGTAGCTTCACATTTTATATTTTACTCTGATAATTATGCTTGAAGATTACCATTAAATAGTCATGGATATAGAAAGTATTGGCAAATAGCCGTGATTTTATCAAAAACTATAAAGAAGAAAGTTTTGATACTATTTTATTCCATTTTTAACCACTAGAACCGTATTTTCCATAGCATGAAAATAATTCATAATTAACCATTGGAATTGTCCTTTGCCTATTTGACTACCTATTGGAATCTTAAGGTGCACATTGATTGCACTTTTATAGTCCTATTAAAAAAGCACAGTCTATAAGGACCACAATTTTCTCCCAGTCCAAATATGTGCACGATGATGAAGGGTCAAACAGAGGCCTAGCACCGTTTGAAGTGTCGCCGCGCGTGTATAAGAGCTTAGTGCCTCATGTGACCCAGCGTCGTTTGTGAAATGAAGAAGAGAGAGAGAGAACCAGCGTCGCATGAAAAGTCAGCACCGTGGGTGAAGATAGGGATGAGCATCACCGCCTGTGGAAGAGGCCTAATGCTAGCTGTGAAGAGAGAGAAGGAAGAGTAATGTCGCGTGCAAAGAGGCATCACCGCAAGTGAAAATTTGAGCATTGCCGCGTGTGAACTGGAGTATTACCACGCGTGAAAGCAGAGAAGGGGGAAAGGTGTGACCGCTGCCAGCGCCACACTTGTCCGTGTCGTACGTGTAAATCCGCACCTGTCAGAGCCAAACACGTCCGCTACAGTGACCTTCACCTACCCTCAGTACTTAAGCCCTCTCCCCTCCCCTTTTAACCACAGTTCCCCTCACTTTTCCCTTGCACTTTCTCTCTCTAAAACCAGTTGGAGTAATGCCTTGGAGAAGCCATTGCTTGGAGCTCGAGGTGGCCTGCGAGTGGGAGATTTAAAGACACTGTGAACACCAGGTAAGTGGGTTTAGTGTCGTGCATCATTTCACGTCATAAGATCTACATTTAAGTTGCTATGCAGAGCAAGATTATAGAATGAGGTATATGAAAATAAATGAATATAAAGGGGTTGAATGAGTGATTGAGCATTGAGAAATGAACTTGATAAATTTATAGAGTAGTTTTCTTGTAAAACTTGCTTAAATTGCTTGACATGAATAAGGCTTTTGCTGGGTTTTGTTTTTGGTTTGTGAAATGGTGTGTATCATGTGGATAGCTTGCTAAATCGTGGGATAAGGGATTTTTCCAGCAACTGTGAGGGTCTTTGCCTTGGGATTTTCAGCGACCAAACGGCACCCAAATATATCCAAATTGGTCTTGAATGAAAGATATGTATGTCTATTTTAAGTTTTCCTCATTTACTATTTAAAATTTTGTATGGATCAAAAGATATACCCCAAAATATTGGGGCATATCACTGCCCACAGTTGCTGTTAATTCTAGCAACTGTGCCGCACTTTTGGCCTATCAAATGGTGTCCAAACGCCTTCAAACTTCTACCATTTAAAAGATTAGCGAATAAGCTTGAAGTTGCATGTTTTGATAATTTTTGGATTTCTCGTAAAATTTGAGTTACGCCGTAAAATGTGTGGGTACGTCACTACCCACTGTTGCAGTAAAATTCTAGCAACCTTCAATCGTTTTGAGCCAAGTTTTTTACTATTAGAAATTTTTCAAATTCCTTCAACTCACCACCATTTTAAAGCCCTGGGTAAGAACTTAATGTTGCCTGTTTAAAGTTTTTCGAAAATCCCCCTAGATTGGGGAATTCCGCCCCCGAGTAGAGGGGTATGTCACAGTTGCACCCCACAAAATTTGTGTTATGCTCGTTTTCTGCCACCTCTCGAAATTACTCATTAAGCTATTCAAGTAGCTATGTAACATATTTGATAAGTGATAAATGTGAGTAGTCTGCGATGTTTTTCATGCGAATGCCATAGTGTTATGTGGATGGTGCTATGTAAATATGTGCTATGTAATAAATGGATAAGTGCAAAACTAATGTGGTTATTCTATGATGAATGTTACATGATAACTGTCGAATCACTACTGTTAACGTCTAAGCGTAAATGCCTTGTGATAGCTCATGCAATGGATGCTCCATAATAAATGTTATAATCTTTTGTGAATGTTGGATGTTTCTGAGTAAGAATTTGTTCTTGCATGATGAAAATTTGATTTATCTGTTATAATACACTGATTTAGCATGAGTGAAATTAAATGCTTGAGCATGATCAAAGGCCATAATATTGACCACTACGCAATGGGACATCCATTGGTAGTGGGCCCTATTCTTTGGTAATACTGTGATACTGGCCATTAATTCACTGGTACTGGTCGCTACGTGATGGGGCATCCATTGGTAGTGGATACTGTTTTATTGGTACTGCTCGCTACGTGATGGGGCACTCATCGGTAGTGAGGATTGCTATACTGAGGAAAGTGACGCCGGTTTTGCTGAATGATAGAATGGAGTTAGGGGAAAGTGAAACGGGAGGGTTGCACCCCCCGAGATTACTGAGATGAGACTAACGACTGATACCTTACAAGGTAAGTACCTATCGAAAGCCCCAATGCGTGCTGGGGACCGTGTGTGTGAGTACGGGGGCATTACGAAGTGGATTCACCCACTTATTATTGCCCTCCCTCCAGTGAGATGGTAGAGGTCCTAAGCAATGAGATTGGCTTAGCCTGATGGATACGGCCTCTACTTTGGGAGTAGGTGAACTAAGGAGTGAGTGGGTAATATTTGGATAGTGATTGTGAATGCTGATGATTGTAATGATTGAATGATACTTGACATTTGGATATGATGTCGTAATTGATATATTGATCTGATTTCTAAGATACATGACTATTGCTTGATGACCTCTTATAATTGGAAGAATAGCTTATGATATATGAATGGACTTATTAATGATGCATAAGACCAAGATCTACTTACTGGACTTTCTAGCTCATTCCCCTGCATCTCCCCACTTGTAGATTGATAGCACAAAGTCGAGGGCCAGAAGTTCGTGTGTTGCAGTTGGGAGTTGAAGTCTTTTCTGCTTAAGAGGAAGTCCAGATCTTGTATGTAATTGACAGTTAGCCCTGTATTTTGTTTATTTCGGAATGTATGTACTTTTGGGCTCTGGTGCCTCAGACTCAAGTGTAATATTTTTTGAAGAACTTTCTATAATGTCCTTTTAATGATGTATGGATTCTCCAAGTTTTAAATATTTATTTGTACTTAGAATTATTGATTTAGTTATTTTCCATGGTTTGCTCCATTTACCGAATTATTAAAGTGTTGAGTTCACTCCAACTTGAGTGACATACGCTACATAGAGATCATGAATCTGCATCCGATCATCCTCCGTTGAGTACGGAATGGGGGTCAGG
The DNA here is from genome assembly GCF_054954075.1 of Amborella trichopoda. Taxonomy (NCBI): domain Eukaryota; kingdom Viridiplantae; phylum Streptophyta; class Magnoliopsida; order Amborellales; family Amborellaceae; genus Amborella; species Amborella trichopoda. The sequence continues at coordinate 26,608,879 of NC_142344.1, forward strand.
GGCAGGGTCGTGACACATATGGTATCAGATCCTCCAGGATAGGATTCTTGGCCTAGGGGGATTTAGAAGAGTCCTTGGAATAGTTTTAGGATTGATTAGTGATTGGGTGCTCCTATGCTAAGTTGAAGATGCCGAGGGCTCGTGCCAACAATGCGAGCTCCAGCAATGAGAACACCGAGATGCTCGGTGAGTTTTATAGAGCTCTGGGGGCAAGGACCCAAATGATGAAAGAGTCAATGCCAGCTCAGTCTACCCCTACCTCATAGCAGAATGACAGTAGCCTTATAGAGAGGTTTAGAAGGCCGACGCCTCTAACTGTTTTGGGGCAAGGAGGAGTAGAAAAAGATGAGAGGTAGAAGAAACACATAGAAATGATCCTAGAAGAGTTGCATTGATCAGATGAGTAGAAAGTCAGATTAGGAGCCTTCATGCTGGAAGGAGAGGCAGAACATTGATGGAACTCGGTTAAGCAATCCTGGAGGGAGTCAGGAACCAAAGCCACATGGGGAAACTTCTTGGCAGTGTTTGACAAGAAATACTTCCCAAACTCTGCTAGGGAGAGGAAAGAAGTAGAGTTTATTGAATTCCAGCAAGGGAGTGTGAGAGTTGAACAATATGCCGTTAAATTTGTGGAATTGTCTAGGTACGCACCTCACATTATTAACACCGAGGCCCGAAAGGAAGCCAAATTTGAGAGAGGCCTTCGAACTGGTATTAGAGGAAGAGTATTGTCGCCTAACCTGAAGGCTTACGCCCCATTGGTAGACCTTGCCTTAAAGATTGAAAGGGACTGCGAGGACCATAGATCGAGGAAGGAATAAAAGATGAAGGTTGTGCGCCGGGGAGGTTTTGAAAGAAGCCTCAACAATTTTTGAGGAGGGATATTAGAGGAAGGCCCTACCAGCTTAATCAGAGGGCCTAGAAGAATCACCCAGGCAATATGGAAAGTGATAGATGCCCCGTATGCTCTCATTGTGGAAAAGGCAACCACACTACTGCGAATGTTCCAGGAAGCGGAACATGCGCCTCATATGTGGCAAGCCCAGCCATTGAGCTAAGGATTGCCCTACGATAAAGACAGAGGACCGACTAAAGGCACAAGGATGAGTGTTTGCCCTCACCAAACAAGAAGCTAAGGCGTCCACCTCGGTGATCAGAAGTAAGCTCTCTATTTGTGTTGTTAAAGCTAGAGCCTTAATTGACCATTCCTCTCAGTCTTTTATTGCACCCCATTTTGCTTGTTATCTAAATGTTGAGCTTGCCTGTCTTGATTATACTCTAGTAGTATGCACTCCTATGAGGGATTCTATGGAAACTGATAGAGTGTATAGATAGTGTGGAGTCACAACTGATGGGTGTTACCTGCCTGTGGACTTGATCATTTTAGATATTCAAGATTTTGATGTTATTCTGGTCATGGATTGGTTGTATACACACCATGCCACTGTCAATTTCCTTGAAAAGACGGTGACCTTTAAAAGCCCTGACCAAAATAAACTACACTCTAAGGGCACTAGGGATACTCCACCTCTATACTTTATTTCTACTCTTCAAGCCTCTTGCCTCCTGACTAAGAGATGTGAGGGATATCTAGCCTATGTAGTAGAGAATCGGGATATTCAGTCTCAGCTAGAAGGGATACCAGTAGTAAGAGTATATGCTTAGGGATGAATAGGGCTACAGAGTGGGGTTGTGTTGGTTGATTTGGTTATGCTCTCTTGTTTGTGTGGATCTGTTGAAATTTGATAGATTGCTTCTGTAGATGATATCTTACATCTTATATTGTTCCTGCTCTACCATAAAAAGCATCATTCTATAATTGTGACGTAATTGTGATGCATGACTCCTGTTTTATGAACATGGCTTAGAACCTTGATTTGTGATGTGTGATAATATTCCTAGACAGGGAAGCATGATATTGTGATCTACTTACTGGGATTTCTGGCTCATTCCTTTACTTCCACCCTTGTCGATTAGCAGCTACAGGTCGAAGACAGGCGGGTGGTGATCGTGTTTGGTGAACTGAAGGCCTGCGCTAGACAAGAAGATCTCCTTGTTTTTGTAGGTGTCAGCTGGTCGTCTGCTGTACTATGTTGTTTGTGAAGCTTTGAAATTTTGTTAAATAGGATTTGGTGCCTTGGATGAATTGTAATATTCTGGATATTGTAGTTATGACTTTTGGAGAATTCATCTGGATATGAGTGGTTTTAATTTATCTAGATTTTGTTGTTGTTTCTTGTGGGCGTTTGTGCTTTTTGTCGTGGTTGCTTTGATTCTGCAATTAAGACACATGTTGATGCCACTCCCACTTGAGTAACGTATGTGACCTCCGATCATGATCTTGCACTCTGTAGCCCTCCGGTTTAGGATGATGGTAGGTCCCCAAGGGCTGCTTGCCGAAGGAATAAGATCCCCCAATCGCCAGTCGAGCAAGAATTCCTTAGGTCATTTCCCCCGTTCCTGACCATATAGGACTTCATCCCCGGCACAATTATCCTTACCCCTTCACTTCACCAAGAGGAGACCCCAGGGCCATCTTCTACTCGGGCACATCCAATGAGGGTGACGACATTAAAAGCACCCCCAATGGACTAAGCAAGGGATAGATCTAAAAGTCCCCCCTGCACATGTCCAATTCTGGTGATGACGTAAAAAGCAGCCCAAATTGGTCCGATTAGGGGAATGACCTAAAAGGTCCCTCAGCTACTAACCTCTGTTCCTCCTCTTCTTCTTATTCTTTCCCTTCTATATCTCATGTAGGTACAATCTTGAAATGTAAAGACTTAGAGGCTCTTGACAAAGAACTCAAAGGAATCAATTTAAAGGACGCATCGGAGACAGTGGAGAAAGACACTAGCCTAGGTAGCTGGATTCTTGACAGTCGATGATGCCCTAGCCGCTCAAGGCAAGTCAACGCCTTCTTCTTCTATAAATAATCGCAGGAAGTCCAAGCCAAAGAATCGCAGTGGCCTCTTGAGCCCGATATTGAGCAGAGGATGAGAGAATAAAAAGGGCAGAGCTTCTATCCTCAGAAAGCTTACCACATAGTACAAGTTTATGTAGCATCAGCTTGCATAGGGTAAACACTGCGGATACCCATGCAAAGACCTAGTTATTCCTTTGAGGGTACCTCTAGCCCCACAATTGCTGAATCTCAACCTCCCTGTAACTTTAAAATCAAACTCCTACAACCTTATATGTTGTCCATGTTTGAGGTTGACCCTTCTGTTTCTCAACTCGAGAAAAGTGTAGAAATCATGTCTTACACTGGAGCTCTATTGGAAGTAGAGATGTCAACATCATGATTCTCTGCATTTGAGGTTAACGAGAAGATCTCTGAAGTCAATGATGAGGAGTTGCAGGAGGCTCTAGAACAATGGGAAGAAGGTGGCGAAGCCACGGCTGATGAACTAGAGGAGATAAATCTAGGGGATGAAACCAACCCAGACCCACTTTCATCTTGGCAAATATGCGCCAAAGGAGAAAGAGAATTTTATTGCCTTCTTGCGATCAAACTGAGACGTCTTTGCCTAGCATTACCATGAGATGCCTGATTTAGATCCTCAAGTCGTAGTCCACCGTTTCGGCATCGACCCATCTATCAAGCCTGCCAAGCAAAAATGAAGAAGGTTCAAGCTTGATCTCGAAATGCAGATAAATGTTGAGGTGACTAAGCTCATGCAAGTAGGCTTCATTCGTGATGTCAAGTACCCAAAATTCTTAGCAAACATTGTACCAGTCAAGAAGAAAAATAGCCAAATCAGGGTCTGCATTGACCTTTGTGACCTGAATGCCACTTGCTTGAAATATGACTTTTCGTTGCCATTTATGGAAATGCTCATTGACTCCACGGCTCATTGTCAGATCTTCTCCTTCATAGATGGATACTCTGGGAACAATCAAATATGGATGGCACCAGAAGATGAGGAAGCAACTGTGTTGTTGACTTCGAAAGCGATCTTCTACTACACAATGATGCCTTTCGAATTGAAGAATGCCGGTGCCACGTATTAGAGAGCGATGAGGACCATATTTCAGGATGTGATGCACAAGGAAGTCGAATGTTATGTTGATGACTTGGTGGTGAACTCTGAAAAGAAAGAAGCTCACATGGGAGACCTTGAGAAGGTGGTCGAAAGATTATGCCTTCATCAGCTCAAGATGAATCTGTTGAAATGCGCTTTTGGTGTGCGCTCAGGAAAATTCTTGGGTTTCATTGTCAGACACCGAGGGCTGTAAGTTCAGCCAGTCAAGATCAAGGCTATCCAGGAAATGCCGCCACCAACTACATTGCGAGAGCTACGGTCCCTTCAAGGGTTGTTGGCTTATATCCGAAGGTTCATCTTGAACCTGTCAGGTCGCTGTAAACCCTTTACACACCTGTTAAAGAAGGATACTCCAGTCATCTGGGATGAAGCATGCCAGGTAGCACTTGATGAAATCAAGCGATATTTACCATAAAAGGCTGTCAAGGGTCAAGCCCTAACTGATTTTCTAGCAGCACATCTTGTACTAGCAAAATCTCCTTTATCAAGTGACCTCCCTGATGAAGAAGCATTCTGTGCAAAACTTGCTCATGCTTGAGAGATGTACTTCAACGGAGCTTTTCAATCTGATCGAGGAGGTGTCGGAGTAGTATTCATGACTCCGAAAGGAGGGATGCTTCCTTTATCCTTTTCACTCATCGAAGCCGATTCCCATAACGAGGCAGAATATCAAGCCCTTATAATTGGGTTGGAGATAGCCTTTGATTTAGATTTGGAAAGGTTAATGTCTTTGGTGACTTCGAGTTGGTTATTCGACAGCTTAAGGGGATCTATGAGGTGAGAAAAGACACCCTCAAGCCTTATCATTCCCGAGCCCATCAAGCAGCCAAGGCATATTGCCCAGGGTACGGAAAAGCTCTGATTCCCATATCACCATGTATGGGGCCACGAATTCAACGAGTGCTTTGAGTTCGAAGTTATAGTCGTGGAGAAAGTCCAGCAACGCCACATCGTTTGTGCAATTCTCCCAGAAGTGTCCAGGTCATCGCGCCCATTCAAGAGGAGGCCACAGTATAAGACCTTCATGAGCATGCACTGGACCCTTCGGAATCCTCAACCTCTCAGCCCTGGGAAGTCTACCATGAGTAAAGTACGCTTAAATCTCTGAAGCGTGAGGCAGTCCACCAAGCTAGGACTACTCACCAGCCCGATAGGGCAGTCCAAACTCCCCCTTAAGGATCTAGAAGGAGACGGCGAGCACCTAGGTTAGACAGCCAAAGGAATCCCATCCCTCAGCTAGCAATCAAGGAAGAAGTCCTCAAGCCCTTTCCTCCAAACCCGACCTTGCAAGACTTCATCTCAGGCACAGCTTGCCTTATCCTTTGTTCCAATCAGGCAGACATCCCTGAGCCACCAGTAGCTCGGGATTCCTCCAATATGGGTGACGACGATAAAAGCACCCCACAACAGTCAAAGCTGAGGCAAGACCTAAAATACCCATGCACACGTTCAATTCTGACGACAACGTAAAAAGCTACTCGAAATGTTCTAACTCTTCTTCTCCTCCCTCCTCTTCTATTTTCTCCACATGTACAGCTCGACGGTGCTTAGACTTCGACACTCTAAAAGGAGAGCACCCGACCACAACAAGAGCGCCTCAAAGAGATGTTGGCCCAGGTGGCTGGATTCACGATAGTCACCGATGCGCTGTCCTCCCAAGGAAAAACCAAGTCATCCTCAGGATCTTGTTCCACACCTAAGCCTAAATCTCAAACTTCTAAATTTGTTGTACAAGTTCCTATCACTTCCCCATCAACCTAGACCGCACAAGCTGAGCAACAAAGTCAGCCAGTGTCACAAACCAAAACCCAACCAAAGCATGTTCCTAAGCCTACCCTACCACCTACACCAGTGACTGAATCTGGCACACAGAAGACTAATGAGGATAAAGCGAAGTATGATGTAATTGGGCACTTGAGAAAGCTTTCAGCCCTTCCAAGTATATATGATGCCCTCCTGCTGTTTAGAGAATATTGTATGGCCCTGGTGCAAGCTCTTTCTAACTTAGAGGTATACGAGACCGAAGTGAAGCCCATTGAGGTTGACCTAGCCATCCTAAGTGGGTTCATAACAATCTCTTTTTCTAAAGACGACCTTCGGTTGGGGGTAAATTCCACAATTTCCCCCTCTTTGTGAATGGAGAACTCCATGCCTGCCCTATCAACTGGATCATGCTGGATGGAGGGTCAGCAGTCAACCTAATCCCAAGAAGGATCCTCATCCGATTGGGATTAGGATCTGACGACCTCACTCTTACCCACATCACCGTGTAAGGTTTCAACTAATCAGGAGAACAGCCAGCTGGCACAGTGCGCCTTCATCTCAAGATTAGTGACCTCAATGATTACACTCAGTTCCACATAATTGACACCGATACCTCTTACAACGTCCTGCTTGGTTGTCCTTGGCTTCACGATCAGGTGGTGGTTCCTTCCACGCTCCACCAATGCTTCAAATACCATCGTGATGGGAGACAAAAACGGTCTATGCTGATAAAAGACTGTTTCCTATAGCTGAGACTCACTATGCCGACGCCAAGTACTATTTTACAGAACTTTCAGCACCATAAAAGTCAAATGATGATGAATGGAGGCATGTGAGAGAGACGGGACCCTCGACCCATGATGACGTTGAAGACCTGGGGAGGATGATCATGGACATGTTCAAATAGGAGGAAAGACAGGGCAAGATCCTCCCTTTGACTCCGATCGACCCGAGTATACCTTTCCACATCTCCGAGGTCTTGGTATCCTCTCCCAAAGACAAACCTTCCCCCTCTACTTCCAATTCCTTAGAGCAAAACAATGAGCTAGAAGCAACTCTTGAGCTTGAGGAAGCCCTACAGGTAGACCTTCCAACACTGAGGGTCACCTATACATCGGACCAGCAAAAAGTCCTGCGTGTCCTCATCGCTCTTATAGAAGCAGAACTGGCATACCAACCACCAAGGAAGGTGCTCTAAGTTCCATCCTCCTTGAATAAGGAAAGCATCAGCAACCCAAAGAAGGTCTTGCACTTCTCAGGGTTGTCGAAGAAGTACAGGCAGACAAGAGTCATCCCTTGAGCTCTCAGGAACAAGACCCCATAGCAGAGCTGAGAAGCGAGGTTCGTAACCTCCAAGGTCAATTGGAGGTCATGCACATTGCTTCAAAGCACTTAAAGGGGTTTGTCCCTCAGACTAAGACCTATGACGAGCTCAAAACCAATGCACCTCGAATCGAAGCCAAAGCTCCCCCAGACTGGAGTATTTATAGTGAACGAGATCACCAAATCATGAGAACCATGAATTATGAGCCCCTGTCCAATCAAACACTCAGGGAAGCCAGCTATAAAAAACGGTCGATGATCTCATTAACCCTTCCTCTGTACTCATCAGCCGAGGCCTTCGCTCGCTCGATGTCCACCCACAATGTGGTCGCCAACCCAGCCTCGTGCTCCACTAGGGCTAGTTGCTCACTCAAAGAGCGCTCAAGGTCCATCGCCTTTGGGCTCAGTTCCTTATCTACGGCCCCCCAAGCTATCGTCTCCTCTTCCAACTTGGCAAGCTCTTGTGCCCATTTGGCAATCTTCGCGTTCAGGATGCACCTTATTATTGTGCATTATGGCCTTCTCAGCAAGAGTAGACTTTTGAGAAGTGGTAGCCTCTATCTCTTCTACCTGGAACTATGCCAACTCCCAACTCTGTGCTAGGGAAGCCTCCATTGACTCTAGCCGCAAGCTCTCTAGGCACGTTGTGGCCTTTTCCACCTTTAGAGCCTTCATCCACCATGCCTCCAGCTCATTTGCAATGCTATCAAAATAAGGGAGGATTTTTGTGCATTCCTTAAGGCAATCCCCCTCAACTGTTGGATCGTTGTTCCAACCTCTTCAAGGGATAGCTCCTTCAGCTTCTGGAGGTCCGTCTGAAGCATCTAAAAAATGATGCTGAAAGAAGGCCTGGGAAAGGTAGCATGAATAATCATAATAGGAGGATCCTCAGCTATAGCCATGGCCTCAGGCTCCCAAGAATCAAGAGAAACCTCAGGCTGCTCTAGTACCCCGGCAATGGCTCTCTCACTCTGACCCTCTATCATGGCTACATTGGGATCGATCCTTTCATGCCCAGGTAGCACAACAACTGCAGCCGAGGCAAGACGAGCCTCCTCGCCTGGAGTCGCTACCTCAGTCTCATGTTGTACCACGGCGACCTCCTATCCCCGAGGCAGCGATCTCTCCCTGTGTCCCCTCTTCTCGAACCATCTCCACTTCGAGATGTTTGACACCCTCTCCCTCTCCTTCTTTTCTCTTGTCCCCCATGATAATCACTTCAGCAACAGGCTCTCCCACAGCGCCAACCTCTTCTACAGTCACAGGTGTGGCCTTTGGCCCCTCGAAGCCTGATCCCTTGGGGCGTTCTGCTTCTGCACTCCCCATAGATGAATCACTCGAAGGAGTCATCTTTTGCTGCTCGGATGGTACCTTTTCAGCCTGGATCCTCTCCTATTACCACAAGCTCCACCAGGGTTTCCTCAGTAGGCATGGAAACTGTCAGAGCTCCAAAGGCTCTCTCTGCCTCCGCTCCCTCGTCAGCGCCAGCCTCATCTTCCTCGTTTACCGCCATCGGGACTAAGCTCTCTCCTTCAGTCGCGGATATTGCTTACCGATTCGAAGAGATTTCTATCGGGGCAATAGGCTCTGAGGTATCGGCTTGAGCCTCTGAAGGGCTAAGAGAAAGTGCATGAGAAGGAGAAGGTGAAGCCTCAAGCGTAGAGGGCAATGTAGAGGACGCACAACCCTCCAAAGAAGCCGAGGGTGAGGAGCCATCTTTTGGCTCACGAACCACTAGAGCCTTACGCCTTTTACACCCCGAAGTCATGGTCACCTTCTTGGCTGAAGTACGAGGAATCACTGAGGCAGCCCACTTCCTCTTCTTTCCTTTTGTCTTCTTGGGCGCAGCAGCCTTCGAGGTGCCAGACTTGGAAGAACTAGCAGCTAAGTTGCTATGAGTGTCGCTCCCTATCAGCTTATTCAAATCATTGACCGTACACCCTTCATGCCTCGGGACTTTGCAACCTTCCTTTCATTTGAAGATAGCAGAGGGGTTGTAAAAAATGCTCTGCGTCGTTTTCTTCATATTGAGAAACCGTGGCAAAGATTCGTCCACGGCAGTCTGAAGAGGCCGCCCGACCGTGCACTAGTCATGAGGGAAGCCCAGGGTAAAGATTTAGCCTAGGGGAGGGGTCCTAGCCATTTTCTGTTGTGTTGTGTCTTGGCTCTAGTGGTTACCCTCCCCTTTCTAAGGGTGTTCCACGTCCCAATACCCCTTGTTCGTGATACTCCACCAGCGCTGATGGGCCTCAGTTGCCCGTACCGTTCTGCCAAAATGGGGCAGCACATACTTATTGACCTTAGTGGTCTCCAAGCATGTTGCCCAGGCAGTGCGAATGTGCTTCAGGAGCCGAATCCCCCTGAGGGTTCCTAAACCCATCCTTCTTCCAATGGGCTGCCTTGCTATGCCGTTTCTCAAAGAATATGGAGAACGGGCAGCCCTGATCCAGCCCATGCTGTCAGGCAAACCAATGAGGAAAGTAGCCCTCAAGATTCATGGCATGGACAGTGCGATAGGCAAGAACTCTGCCTCTCACACCCAGCATAAACATCAATTATTTTGAGCTGGTGAAGTCACAATCTAGGTGGTGGCCCAGCTCGTCCACATACGCATGGTCTGTGAGACCTGCAACTGGGAATGCTACCTAGATCATGTGGAGGTGATCCTTGAAGAACAAGCAGCGCGCATGTTCTGGGGGATGGACAATTGCCCTCTGCTAGGAAATCTTTAGCAAAAATGGGCACACGGTGTCCTCTAACTCTTTGGTTTGGAGGTATGTGCCCGGGAAGTAAGCTCCAAGCCAGCCATACACATAATGGACCGGGAAAGAAGTCTTGAAATCTCTTAGGAAGGCCTCGCCTTCTATGACACCATTCCCTCCTTCATCCCCTTGATACTGCCATCCCCTGGAAATGGCTCCCAAGACATGATAAAGACTGGACAGAACGGGTTGTGAGAGTGCGTACTTCTTCCCTCACGCTATGTCATAGGCCACGTAAAAAGTGTCGGGACGAATGATGTTTGCCCCTCCTGGCTAGGCAAATTTACAAAATAAGAGCACCAAGTAAGCCGCCAGGTAGATGTGCTCATTCTTCTTTCATAGCTCGAAAACTGGTGGGGTTTCCTTCCCCTCTTTTCTCGGCGACGAACCAGCTTCATTGGTATAGTCGCTGAAGAAGTACGTTACCCATTTGGGTGACTCACCCACTTTTGGGCTCATCATAAAGCCGTTGGTACATTTCAAATAATTCTTGAAGCCCAGTAGGTGGGGCTTCTTTACTTACTTTCTCCTCGCAAAAAATGACCGAGTTTAAGGGAATAAACTAGTCGTACATAACACCAAGGAGCAGCAGCTCACCAACGAAGTGCAGGTCCATCAGCGATATCCCTACCTCCCCATGACCAAGCAGCCATATGTTGCTAGCATGGCTCCAAGTTTCCAACAACACTTTGACCATGTTAGAGCAACGATAGTAGTAGCCCATCAAGCACTGGAGGGCAGCCGCCAAAGAAGCCTGTCTCAAGGTATTTCTAAAACGCCTCAACACCTTCACGGTCCACGAGGAGTACCCCATCGGGTAATGATTCTCTCCTTGTACCTGCAAGCCGATAAAACACCATTTCATACCTAGGGTTTCCACCATCTTCTTGCCTAGAGTCGGCAAGCTAGCATTAGAGGCTATATTTCGGTGCAGGCGATGCAGAAGGCCTACCCCTTCCTCTATACTCACATTCTCATCATTATCTTCCCTCGCCACCAACTGGATGGGGGCGCTCACAAAGGTAATGCTCAAGGGTCACCTTGGTTCACATAAGGCCTCGGTGAGCGATATTGGCTCACCTCCCACCAAGCTTTCATCGGTGAATTCAACAGTCCCAAGCTCCCCTTCTTGTGAGAGATTCCTCACATCTTGAATGGCACCTGAAGACTCGCTCATTAGACTAGAAGCTTCACTGGCAAAGGATGCTAGGCGGCCACGAAGAGACTACACTCACAAAGGCGTATCGCTGATTGGGCACTCAGGGTGTAATGATGTCAGGGTATCGCCGTCCCACAGCCAAGGGCGAAGCCAAGGGGGAAGCCAAGGGGGAAGACTATCGCCATCTGCCTAGTGAGATGGTATCATCGTCTCGCGAGCAAGATTTATTAATGCTTGTGCTCTAACTATCAAGCACGCGCTACACATGCGTTCCTTGAAATACGGACACATCGGCTGACACTTGATGCGTGGCTTGTCACCGTAGGTGCGGAGGGCGACCATTCGCCGTCCCATGACCCTTCGTCGCTCGACCGTTATGGCATCGCAACCCTTTGGGTTACCACCGACGTTTCCCCTCTTCACCAAGAACTCGCTCCTATTCACCGGAAGCCCTTCCCCTCCTTCCACTCATTACCAGAATTAGAGAAAACCATCGAAAATCCCCGAAAGCTTCCCTGTGACCCCGCGGGTTTCCCTTCTTCCTGCTTCTGCATTTCGGCAATTCGTCACAAGCTCACCGAAAGTCTACTGATTCTCAATGAGCTCACTGTTGTTCCTCCTCCTTGTCCTCCAATAACCAGAGGACTGATAGAGTCCTCTGAAGTCTCTGTAACCTACCTTCAACCAAGGAATGACCAAAGGAGCACTCAAACTCTGGCAGCGCACCTTTGAGAACCTGGCTTAGGCCCCAAGAAACCTTGTTCATTTCTCGGAGAGCATCGGCACTCTCCAAGAATGTTCGCAAGAACTTCACAAAGGCCCACAACACACTGAAGCTCGTCAGAAAGAGCCCCCTTTCTATTGCAGATTTTTGCTGAGAAGTTATAGCCAAGAAATCTCTCCCAAGAATCTCAGGCCCTCTCTCTCTAAGAAAACTCTTCAACTGTTTTATCCTTCAGTAAAATAGTAAAGAGGGATTTTTCTCCATTTTATACTCAGTAGTACAACAAACTGCCGTCGACAAACATGAAAGGATGCTCCAATCCCTAGTTCCTGATGGCAATAAAACCAAGCCGAGGCGGGTCAAAACCTTAGACCAAAAAATGCCATCGCCGTGTGCTTCACCCAAAGGCCATCGCCGTGCGCCTTCGTCAATAGCCATCGTCGCGCGCCTTCGCTCAGAGGTTATTGCCGCGTGCCTTTCGTTAAGAACTTAACGCTGCCCTCTTTGACAAGTATGTAATGCAGTGTCGCATCATTTAGACCTAATGCGACGTGCGCCATCCAACGTTTAGTGTCACACGCATGCCATGGCACTCCCATCTGGACCATTATCCTACCACCTCAAGAGGTTCATTCCCTACGCCACAGTCTCACTCCTTAGGGAGTCTAGTCTCTGGTGACGACTTTGTTCCCCATGGAGTCGCATGCCTTCACCACTTAACGGTCCATGCTGCAAAACCTTAAACTGCACAATTATTGTCCAAATTATATGACCTTAAACTGTAGCTGAGGTCTAGTTGCACGACCTTAAACTTCTTAGTCCTCGTCACATGACTACTGTACGATTATGGTCCAAACTATATGACCTTAAACTGTAGCAGAGGTCTAATTGCACGACCTTAAACTGCTTAGTCCTCATCGCACGACTCTAAACTGCACGACCATGGTCCAGCTGTGTGACTCTAAACCATAGTGCACATCCTAGCCACATGACATTAAAAGGCTTAACGCCATGGTCCAAACTATATGACCCTAAACTACTGCGGAGGTTTAATTGCACGACCTTAAACTACATGGTCCTAGCCGCACGACTCTAAAATTGCATAGCAATGGTCCGAGCTACAAGACCCTAAAACTGTATTGCACAACGTGACAAATGGCTCATACACATATCTTTAACCAAGAGATGGACCACCTTTTCACTAAGGGGCATTTCATCAACATCTCCGGTGGAGTTAGATGTCTGCAAAAGGACATACCTATCCTTTTAATCCCCAATGAGTCTATTTCGTGCCAACATCTCAGTGAGAGTCACATCCTATTGCGACCCACTATCCCCAGGGTGTTAGGTCCATGCTTATCTTCTCAACCCCCAACAGGGCTACGCTTGTACTTGGGACTGTCATCCCCAATAGAGTTACATGAAGCCCCATCGTTATCCCCGTGGTGTCACATTGGCCCCCTTAATCCCTAGTGAAGATTCGCCTCCACTTATCACTCTTTGTAGGGCCACCATCTTCATCTAAAGCTCTCCGCTTGTGAATAGCCTTAACTATTTTATCACCAGGGAGTCAAATTGCTATTCACAAATCTATCCTCAATAGAGCTTCATACACATGGCGACATATGTAATGGTTCATGCTGCATGACCTTAAACTGCACAGCCATGGTCCATGCTGCATGACCTTAAACTGCATAGCCATGATCCATGTTGCATGACCTTAAATTGCACTGCCATGGTCCATGCTACATGGCCTGAAACTGCACACCCATGGTCCAAACTATATGACATTAACTTGTAGTGGAGGTCTAGTTGCACGAACTTAAACTGCATGGTCCTAGTTGTGGTCTAAACTATATGACCTTGAACTATAGCGGAGGTCTAGTTGCACGACTTTAAACTACACGGTCCGAGTTGCATGACTTTAAATTGCATAACTGCGGTTCAAGTTATATGACCTTAAACCATAGTACACGTCCTGTCTACATGAAATTAAACTGCTTCGCCCAGGTCCTGGAGGAATGACCTTAAAGACGCTCCCGCATATGCACACACGCCCTTTTACATGCATCTTCACACACGTTCTCTCAACCCTAACTGACCAGTTCCTGTGCACGCACCACCTTCATTACCTTTTCAATGATTCCATTCATCATTACCATCTTTCACCATACCCCAGTGAGTCTTACCCATTCTCATGAAATGGCAAGCCAGCTCGCCTCCCATACTCGTCGTTAGCTAGTGGGTGACCCAGTACTCACCCACCATCCATTCATCATCAACTCTTCACAAGTAACCTCATGTCATCCCCTCAGAGTGAGTCAAAGCCCTGACCATACTCACTCATCATCACTACGGTCCAGTTGTATGACCCTAAACTACAGTGCACGTCCTGACTGCATGACATTAAAAGGATTCTCACAGGTCTCGAAGGCACGACCCTAAAACATGGCTTCACAAAAAATGGGCATGGTGTACACCTGGACAAGGGAGCGTCATGAGTAACAATGATAGACAGGCATGGTCACGAAACCACGAAAAAGAGAGTTCCGTGGAAAACAAAATCCAAGCGTAGTGAAAACCCCAAAAGGGCATCATGAGCAAAAACGGATGAATAGGGTGGAGATGACTGCAAGGTCATGGGTAAAAGAGCCCAAAAATAACAGAAGTCGGTGAAAATCGTCTTTGCGGTGCCACTTCACTTGTCCAAGTGAAAACCCTTAAAAGGGCACTTGAACCGACGACACAGGTTGACACATACCGAGGTCTCAGCCGACACTCAATTTTTAAAACAATGATGATCGTAATGAGGTCTACCTAAAATCCTCAAATGTCAAACATCAACCAACACAAAATGGCTCGCTAGGGAGTGAGAGCTACATAAGATCTCCCCCACTTCAAACATGAACAACATGGCTCGTCAGGGAGTGAGAGCCGCATAAGATCTCTCAACAACAAGAAGAGTCCTCGAGGGTGAGATTGATGACCAAAAGATCCCTCTGAAATGCTACAAGCCATCACGAAGGCAAGAAACTGACAAAGCCATGGTCTTACTTGCCACAGGCTTCAGGGTATTCCTCATCAAATCCCCTAGCCTACATGAGACTAGACTTTTGGGATAAGTCAAAAGCCCCCGACTGGACCTCGCTAGACGAGACCTCTAGAGATACCTTGACCATCAAAAGCGAATCTGGTGTAGCAGCAAACAATGCCGACCAAAAGGTTCTTAGTGCTTGGCCTCCGCACAGGCCTAACTCTATCCAAGGACCTAGGTGTGAGCCTGATTCGGACCTAGACTGAGCTGCGTGCAAGCCTGAGATTGCACCTAGAGGGTTATGATAATAACATCGAGTGTGGACTCAGACTGATTCAAAGTTGGTTTAGGCACGAGCCCTTGGCTCGAGCCACAAAGGGGCGGAGATTCGAACCTTGGTGTGAACCTGGGTCGGATCTGAGCTAGGCTAGGTATAAGCCTGAACTTGGACCCAAAGAGTTTTAATGATCAGGCAAGGTATGGATTTGGATTGGATCAAAGATGAACTAGGAACAAGCCTTCAGCTTGGACCAAGAGGGCCCTAAGTTCGGTCCAAGGCGAAACCTGGTCCGGACCTGGGCTAGGCTGGGTACAAGTCTGAACTTGGACCCAGAGGGTTCAGCTCGGACCAAAAGCAGATTCGGGTTGAGACCCAAGATCAATAAGCAATCAAGAGCATGAAAGAATTTGACCTAGTATAGTACTATAGGTAGGCTTGGCTTCAGAGTGGGTTTCTAACTACTGAAATGCGGCTCGGCTGATATAGGTCCCCGCATAGGTCCAGGCCTCCTGTTATAGGATTTTTTCAGTCTAAATCGAAGGGGCACCCCTTCGATTTAGGTCCTTCGAAGGGCCTCAGACTGAATCGAAGGAGCCCTCACAGTCAAAGTTACGCGAATCCCTACTGCCTCGACTCTCAAAGCTGGGTTCCCCTCACGTTGTTAATGCGGATTTTGAGGGTTTTCAAAAAATTTGTTTTCTAGATTTCTGGGATTCTTGGTCAGTGTGTGCTAGAGTGTGTAAAGAAGCATGCAAATGACAATAAAATCAAGACACATGCACACAATAAGAAAGAAAACAACTGAGTGGTTGACGCTGATTGCCCCTATCGATGCACGCTTCGAGGTGAAACTCACTCGAGGAGGGGTGAGGAACCCCTAAGAATGTATGGTTGGAGGGATGAGAAACCCCTAAGAATGTATGGTCAAAGCAGTGAAACCAGGCACAGTTCGTGCTAAGTCGAGCGTGACCCGATTCGAGGATGACTCGAACGAGACACGATTCAGGGAGAGAACCCTCAATTAGTTTTTTTTTTGTATATATATATATATATATATATTATTTTCTTTTCTTTTCTTTTAAATTTGATGAAAAACAACTAAACTAAGCATGATGAAAACAGGGAAAACAAGAATTCAGTCAAAATTAACAAACTAAAATAGAAAAGAAAAAGTCAAGACTAGGACAGACTTATCTGAAGCAAAATATTTATTTTATATTTAAAAAAAAAATATTTTAAGCCAAATATTGGTGAGCAAGCACAAAAAATGCTCTAGAACAAGCCCGTGGGGTCCAAGAATTGTTTTGGGACCTCTGTGATAGGGCGGCACGAACTGTGTCACCCAAGCAGCACGAGACATGTCGGACCTATACCCAAACAAAAAAAATTATTTTTATTTTTATTTTTTATCTTGTTTATCTAGATGAAATAGAAGAACAATTGATATAACAAACCTATCTCAAGCAAAAAAAAAATTTTTCGTTTTTTAAAATTTTATTTTTCTCTAAAATTTTGTGAACAGTCACAAAAGAGACCCCGGACCCAGCGTACAAAATTTTAAAAAAAGCTAACTTGGGCGATGAGGAGCATCCGAGGGCGTGTCGCCCTAGACCTGAGCGGCACGACCCGTGTCGCCCAAAAACTTATTATTATTTTTTTATATTTTTTTATATTTTTTTCTTGTAGATCCTGAGAAAATAATCTTACTGTAAACTTGGATAAATGTAAATAAAATTTTTTTTTGATGAAAATAAATTAAAATAAAGCGACAGAAGGGGACTGCAGATCTAACAAAAACATATTTGTTTTGTATTTTTCCATATTTTATTTTGACCTATACCTTTGGGAACAGTTACAAAATTCTACTTAGAACATGCTTGCAAACGTTCTAAAGAGTCTGCGTTTTTTGAAATTTTGATGCTCGGATCATGCTCAATAAGCCCCACAGTGGGCGCCAAACTGTTTACCGCGCAAAATCGAACTGATCTATGGAAGTAGATCACTTTGATCCTGACACTTTAAACTAATGAAAAATGAAAGAAATAAAATGGTAAAGTTAGTGGGAACAATCGAATTCAGATATGAGATCAGATCTGCCTACAAAGAAAAGATCTGCTCTCAGATCTGTGGCGGAGCCAGCATGATCCAAAGCATTTCAAAATAGGATTTTTCAATCAAAACAAATCAAATTCATATCAAAACAAATAAATGAAATAAAATAAAGAATTAATGAAAGGTGAATGAGTACCTGATCGGGCCGGATGGCCCGGGACTCCCCCGTATCAGAACCGGCTCCTCTTACCCTTCCGATCCAGATGTCGATCAGCAAGTCTCTGATAGATCTAGGGTGGTTGTGCCCTAGTTTTAGGTTTTCTTTTGCTTTGGGGTTAGAGTTTCAGAAAGCGATGGTTTTCTATAAGATTTCCCTCGTTCTCTCACTGGTTTCAATCTCTATCTTTAGCTTCTTCATTTTTTCTCTCTGAAGTCTCCTTTTCCTAGGTCCCTACGTTTCTCTCTCCGTCCCCCTCTAAATGGTCCCAAAAAGATGCTAAAAGGGGGGGAAATTTGTTGGGGAGAATATCTTCCCGTAACCAACCACCAAACTCAGTCAAAAACGCATTTCAGAGGTCTCCGATCTGGGCGACATGGGTCGTATCGCCCGGGTGGCACGCTTCGTGTCACCCAAGGATGGGCGGCACGAGTCATGTCGCCCGGGCTGCACGCTCCATGTCGTACACACCATTTTTTATTGAAATTTCGATTTTTCACTTTTGAAGTTTTCCTCAGCCTCTTGTGATGCTCTCAGAGAAAATTTGGCTCAAAACGCATTTTTTTACTATTTTTAATGATTATTTTGGTAAAACAGAGCATTTACAGAAATTTGGGTCAAAACAAGGTTTCTGCAGTGTTATGGGCAGGCCAACTGGTTCTGAATCACAAGGTAGGGTATGTGAACTATGGATTTGGGTTTACTAGGTTAAGTGTGTCCTAAGGGTTCAAGAACCACTGAATTTGCCTGATATAAAATGGGGTGTCTACAACTACAGAATACCCTGAGCATTAAAATTAAACCTGATGTAGCAGCGAACAATACCGACTAAAAGGTTCTTAGAAATTGGCCTCTACATAGGCCTGATTCTATTCGAGGAGGTCCCTACAAAGGCCTCATGCTTCAGAATCATAGATAGTCCCTTTAGGGTGAGGACTTCAACAAGATCCCTCAAGCCTGATTATGTCTGAGGAGGTCCCTACAAAGGCCTCACACTTCACAATCACAAATAGTATATCGAGGGTGAGGACTTCGACAAGATACCTCAAACTTCCTGAAAGATTTCACTTCTCGATTCTCTTGAAGCACAACAATCGGCGGGGCATGTTGTTGGAAGATATTTTCCATCATCATGGGGGCCCCCTCTCAATAAAAGCCTAACAAACAGTGGAAATTCTAACAGTCTCAGAATAGCCTCAGAACTGGCCAAGAACTTCATGAAGTCTCTCAAAAGTCTCCTGCCATGTTTTGTTGTATTCTGACATGTCTAAGGTGGTGCAAATTGAAAAACAGTTCCGGCAGAATTGGCCTCTAGCACCCTGAAACGGACCCTATGACTAGAGCTACATTTTCAGTGTCTTAATTTGCTGTGAGACCACCTCCATTGGATCCGGCACGGTTGAAAATCCAAAAGGGTCAAATTTCAGCTCGAACGAACACTCGAGGAAGAATTTATAGGCAAAAGAAAGAAAAAGGAGGAGTCGCATGCTATTCCCGTGCGGCCAACCTGCAACTCTACACCATTGAAGGGACAGTCATGAGCAGTGACTTTTGAGGCTCATATCTAACCCGTCCCAAGTCTTATCATGCTCAAGTTTGGTGATCATGTTTGTCAATTCAAGACGAGCGATTCAATGTATCGCATTCCCCATGACGATACCCGAGCGTGAAGAAAAGCTAAACAGAAGTTGCTGATACGTGAAGAAAGTGCTGGAAATTCTGCCACATCATGCCTCGCTCAAGAGGCCGAATCATGCTTCTGCGAGCACGATCAATGCGAGACTAATTCCATCGCGTGCGTAAGGTCTTGAATCATCGCTGACCTGAACCTCGTACATGATGAACGGTCGGATTCCGCACATGAAGTCGATGAAGCCACTACAAATTCCAAGTCAGAATTCAAGATTTCGGTCAAAATTTCAAGGTTGCAAAATCTTCGTTCAGGCACGGAATCGAGCTGCGTTCGTTGCCTCACGATCGTAACGACATGCTCTGTGTGATCTAGCGAATAAATCATCGATAAACATCAAGGAAAGAGCACACTATATATCCGATATTTCAAGATCCATTCAAATTTCAAGTCACATGATGGTGCACTAAAAACACGATCCATGGCTCAAAGTGGGCATGAAATCGATCGCCATGCCGAGCCCTATAAGAAAACATTTATCTTTCGATCAACTGGGTATCAGAACAATCTCGGATCATCCATGAAAAATCATGCACGTTCTAGAGCAACACAGGGACTGTTCTTGAATTCCATGAATTGTTAGAAAGGGGCAAATCTGTCATATTGTACCCTATTTTCTAATTTCTTTTAATTCATTTTAATCTTAATTTTGAGAAATTAGGGTTCCTTTTAATCGTCCACCCATGTTTGAGACAAATTCTATAGATACGTACCATCATTGTACGCACCAAAAGACTCAATTCCTCACAAAAGAGAGAATTTTTACTTAATACAGTTTCTCTTTCTTACCATTGTTCATTTGGAAAGTGAGAGCAAGGTGAGAGAAACTTTTGATTGGTACCCTTAGGCTTGAGGTAGATCTTCTCTCTCTTCCTTTTCTTTTTTTCTCTTCTTCTTCTTCTTTCGCTTCCTCTCTTTCCTCTTCATCTTCTCCAACTGAGTTCCTCGCGGAGGCCATGTGTGGCAATGGTAGTGTCGTGCGTGCCCCTCCCATGGTCTCACAGGTCGTGCATAGTGATGGCAGGGCCATGCGCGAGTCTTCTTCCCCTTCTGTTCTTTTGTCTCTTTATCCCAGTGAGGCTCGCAGACGGGCGTTGTTCATCATCGTCCACAAATATAATTTTCACATCTCAATGAAGAGCCCAAACGGCGTAACTTGTTGCCATCTGCAGGGGTCTTCCCCTGTTACATGCCTATTACAAACGACGATACATATAGCCACCCGCTAGAGGCCTCGACAACACCTATTGCCGTCTGTGAGCTTCCTTTGCGGACTCGATGCACATCGCCGTCTCGGACCTTCCTTTGCTCGTTCGATGCTCATCATCATCCCCCTTGTGTCCCACGCCTGTCGTCGTGCGCACCTCATAAGAACTATTGTCGCACGCTTCGCAAATTGCTATCGTCGTGTGCTCTATGAGATGCTATCGCCTCCAGCACAGGGGCTTGTTACCTTATTATGTTGCCAACAACGATGTCTAGCGTCGTCCATAGTCCCCTACTCACCCTTTAGCAGTTAGCAGAAGTGTCTAACGCTGTTTCAGGGCCTTGACACTGCTACTCCACGGTCATGGGTGGCAACGCCTAGTGCTGTCAGGACCATATCCCCTCCGCCGTCTCGCTCTCTTTCCTTCTCTTCACTCTTTTCTCTCCTCACTTGATTGAGGTGGATTTAACCTAGCATCATCACATCGGTCTCGATTTCGAGTAGTATTGCCACCGTGTTGGTCCTAAGTACCATGCCTGTCTTACTACCACTATGAGTCGGTCACTGTCCGACTATCAAGCTAGTCTCGACCCTTCATCAAGTTTTCTTCTTTTTTCGAATTTTGCTCGAAACTTCCATTTCATCACTCTAACCCCGCACTTTCCTAGCCACGCGGATGTGCAATGCTCTATACAAGGGTGGGTCTCTTCGACCCACTTGTCTTGCAAATTAATCATAGTAGAATTGTGCATAAAAACAAGGAGATTATAAGTCAAGGGAGGCGATTCCGAACCAGCTAAAGTAGCTGGGGGGTTTTCTGAAGTGATCAAGGAGGACGCCCATGCGAGCCAACCCTAGTAAGTTCTGAACCCACCTTAAATTACTCTCTCATAGGTTAGTATACCTACCCTTGCCCTTGAGCAAGGTTAGGAGAGAGCAATCTCAAATCCCGAGTTCGCTAAAAACTTGAGATATGTACTGCTAGATCATTTAGATCTGAAAGGCGAGATCGAGGCGCCTAACCAGCTTGGCGACTCCATGGGGGACTTACTACCCCTTAGTCGGTTCACTCTTGTTTGACTAGTATCCTCTTTGACTTTCTGCATTAATTTCTATGGCACTTAGGTTGTTCAACCCGTTCATCTGAGTCAGGGACTTCCTTATTCCTGTACTCGTGACTGTTCCAGGGAAGCGAACTGCTCAAGCTTCCTTCCCTACTCTCCTTCTAAGTTAGGACTCACGGTCTGACTCCCAGGTTCTTGCTTGGGTTAGCGCGAGCAGGGACTTAAAAGTCCTTGACTCCCCACTTCCTTGCTGTGGTGGACCCTCCACCAAGGCCCCTTACATCGGTGGCACGTCTGCCACTGCACACAGCATGCACTATACTATTAGCAAGTCTCTTGCCTGTCATATTGCTAGGGCATGCTGGATGGCTGCCTTAACCGCTTTCGCAAGAGGCAAGCAAATTGTCGTCGCTCCTGAGGTTTGCCACAAGGCAACCCCTATACTCTGTCACTTCTTCGAACGTCTAGACTTAGAGGCTCGGCTCACCAAGGTGGAGACCCTGCAGCCTCTACCTTTGCACACACCCAAGGGCTCGTGGTCCATCCACTCGAGTCACACCTCGAGGCAACCCCCATGTTGGCTTGAGCTCACATCAAGGGCCAGGGCTTCTTGGGCCGCACCTTGCGTGCTCCATGCATTCGCTTTCCACAGCTCAGGGCAGCGCTAACTCTATGCCACCTCGAGGAAGTGAGGGTCGACCACTTCGTCCTCCCTCCTAGCACACACGGCCTCACTCGGTGAAAGATGAGATTATGCCTCATCCCTCACAAACACAAGCTGGTGGGTCTCAACCTCCCAAGTTCGAACCAATTGATCGAGCCCAGGTTGACCCCCAAGTCACCCGGACAGCTAACCCTAAAGGTGCACACTCATCGCTTTCGCTGGTCCCTCCCGAGTTTAGAGTCAGGCGGAGTCATGAACCAGCTACTTCCTCTGTCGCTCGTCCGACACCAGTCAAGCACCTCGAGCCCTACCACTCAAAGTTCTTCCCTAAGAGTACCATCTTGAGCGAGCCTCAGGTCAGCCGTGCACATGGGCCCCACAAAGGAACTCGAGGCAACAACCTGATGTCAGACAGAGGCATCCAGCCTCCAAGGCAAAAACCCAAGCTACTTTTTGTCCTTGGACCCCACTCTTTGCTCTAGCTCATAGACACGACCCTTACATGTTCAAAGAAGGCGGGGCAGTCTAAGTCTCAGGCTCGGTTTTGGAATGAGGTCCACAACCGTCTCAGGGTTAAGCAGAAGATAGGCCTTCAGATGTTGACCAAAGAAGCCTCCAAGGAAGTCGAGGTCGCCACCCTTCATGACCTCCAACCTCGTAACCACTTTTCCCCTCTTCAAACTCTAGAACCTGAGCGAGTCCAAGAGTATTGCTGAGTAGTCACCGCCAAGAAACCACAGTCCCAAGACTGTCGAAAACCTATCCTCACAAGATCAGCATACAAGGCTCGAGGGCAAGCTGAGACCCTGTAGACTGACTAGCTACCCATGACTCACCGACCCGGGTAGTCCGCTCCTCCTCTTGGCTCTGACCTCTCAAAAGAGACGGTCAGCGTCATGACGATCAATGATCTGCACGAAGCTCAGGAAGACAGAATGACCAAGTTTGAGGTAATGATGCAATCCATCCTTGAAAAGATGGGATGCCTAGAAGCCTCAAGGCCTGCTTCCTTTGATCATGAGACCGATTCCCCTATCGGTTAGGATACAGTTGCTAGGAAAACTCCCCCACCAGTCTCTTAAGACAGTTCTGCCTCCCACAGGGTCTCCCAAACTGATATAGATGCTATAATAGCCCATGGCCTCAAGAACAAGGTCCCAAGCATGCAAGAGACACCGCCCTACCAGAAGCCATACCCTTCGTACACACATGGCAAGAGATGGAATAGTTGTTTTACCAACACTTCTACAAAGTCTAGAGGAAAGTGAAGACCATCAAACTCCTCACCCTATGCATGACCCAGGTGAGCCGGTTGAGAAGTTCATCACCCAATGGAGAGAGTTGGCAACCTTCCATGCCACTCTCATGATTGAGAAAGAAGCCGTCCAGACCTGCATACCGAACATGCTTCCTGAGATCGCCCTGCATGTCAAGGCATCCAATCCACACTCCATGTCAGAGCTCATCTCTAAGGTAGTTCGTATTGAGGGGTTGTTCAAGCACTATGGCAGCCCTCATCAGCAACCCTTCGGTTCAAACTCTCGCTCCAACAGTCGAGGAAACAAAAAAGCAGTGATCAGTGCGATCATCACCATGACTGCCACTAAGAGTGAAGCTACTCAAACCCTAGACCTTTCCAAGGCACAAACATCTCTAACTAGGGGCAAGCTGCAGTCCTACAATCAGGTCTCGCTCCTAAAAATTCTAAGCAAAATGACTTCTGGATCCAGCACCAAAATAAAGTTTACCCATTTGATAAGGAGTGGACTCCTGCACTGCTTCGACTGCTGCTAGAACAAAATATGATCCAGCTGCCAACGGCCAATATTGAAGAGTCAGCTGAGCAAGAGACAAATGAAAAGTATTGCGCCTATCACAAGATGGTAGGCCACCCCACTTACGATTGCTATAAGCTCAACGACACCATCGAAACCCTTATCAACAAGGTTTAGATAAAGCTCGAAGAGTTGAAGAAAGCATTCGAGGCAACTGAGGCTTCTCACATAGTATTGATAATGCTTGAAAAAGGACTCATCACTCCTAAGCCAACAAGGCAGCCAAGTTCCTGGCTCTAGGAACGGAGAACCTCTGGAGCGCATATCACTAGATACAAGGTCATGATGTCAGCGAGTGCACAAGCTTCCATAAGCTTCTAGCAAAGAAGATGCAGTAGTGTTAGGAAGTTCAAGGCAACCCAGGAGGACGCCCTCAAGTCCCTCTTCTACCTGTGCACAAAGACCTCCCGGCTCTAGCCCAGGGAAACGTGGGACCAGACCCTTTGCAGGCCCTCTTTGAGGAGATGCTCCAATAGGGCCTCGTCACTCTCAAGCCCGCCAGGCAGCCTAAGCGGCTTGCCCAGGGCACGGAAAACTCTGGTTCCCTTATCACTAAGTATGGGGTAAAGAGCAAAAAGAGTGCTTAGGATACGAAGCTATAGTCGCAGAGAAAGTCTAGCAAGGCCACATTGTTTGTGCCATCCTCTCGGAACACTCTCAAGCCGTCACTTCTGTTTAGGAGGAGGCCACACTACAAGCCCTTCATGAGCATGCGCGAGACCCGTCGAAAACCATGACCTCTCTGCCCTGGGAGGTCCACCATGGGTGAAGTAGACTCAAATCCCTGAAGCGTGAAGTGGTCCATCAAGCTAAGACTACTCACCAGCCAGAGAGGGCGGTCCAAACACCCCCTCAGGGATCTAGAAGGAGACGGCGAGAACCTAGGTTAGCCCGTTGAAGGAATCCCATCCATTAACCACCAGTCGAGGAAGAATTTCTCAGGCCTCTCCCCCCACTTTCGAACTTGCAAGACTTCATCCCAGGTGCAGCTTGCCTCATCCTTTCGTCCAATCAAGCAAACATCCCTGAGCCACCAGCAGCTCGGGATTCCTCTAATATGGGTGATGATGCTAAAGCACCCCACAACAGTCAAAGCCGGGGCAAGACCTAAAATACCCCCTGCACACGTCCAAGTCTGGCGACGACGTAAAAAGCTGCTTGGAACATTCTAACTCTTCTTCTCCTCCCTCCTCTATTTTCTTCACAGGTGCAGCTCGATGGTGCTCAGACTTCGACACTCTAAACAGAGAGTTCGGAGGCACCAGCCTCACCCAGCCACAGCAAGAGCACTTCAAAGAGATGCTGACCCAAGCAGCGGGAGTCTCGACAGTCGTCGACGCCCTGTCCTCCCTAGCCAAAACCGAGTCATTCTCAAGTTCCCACTTCCATGAGGCCTGCCACATGATCCAAGTGCATGAAGCATCCATCTCGGGGCAAGCACTGGGTTACCCCATCCATGAGACTATGGACTCGTCGTTCGAAGCTGACCGTTTTATCACCTGGACAAGCTAGAGACCGGCCCTCTTCAACACTCTGCCCCTCATAGAAGCCGAGATGTCAGGATCATGGGTTTCTGCACTCGAGGTCAATGAAAATCCTTGTGAATCCCTTAATGAGGAACTTCAAGAAGCTATAGAAGAGTGGGAAGAAGGCGGTCAGGCCACGACTGATGGGCTCGAAGAGATCAAACTGGGGGATGAGGCCGACCTGAGGCCAACTTTCAACTCAACAAAGATGTCCCCAGAGGAGAAAGGAAAATCTATTTCCCTCCTCCATGTAAATCGAGACGTCTTCACCTGACATTATCATGAGATGCCCTGTATAGAACCAAAAATTGCTCTCCATCGACATGGCATTGATCCGTCCATCAAACCCATAAAGCAGAAATCAAGAAGGTTTAGACCTGACCTCAAGATACAAATCGACGCTGAAGTGAATAAACTCAAGCAAACTGGATTTATACGTGAACTCAAATACCCAAGGTGGCTGGCAAATGTTGTCCCAACAAAGAAGAAAAATGGTCAAATCAGGGTCGGCATTGACTTTCACGATTTGAACACCGTCTGCCTCAAGGATGACTTCTCCCTGCCATTCACCGAGATGCTTGTAGACTCCATGGCTCATTGCCAGATCTTTTCCTTTATGGATGGATATTCTGGTTACAATCAAATCAGGATGGCGCCTGAAGATGAGAAGGCCACTACGTTCTTGACCCCCAAAGGTGTCTTTTGCTACACTGTGATGCCTTTCGGGTTAAAGAATGTCGGTGCCACGTACCAGCAAGCCATGACGATCATCTTCAAGGACATGTTCCACAAGGAGGTTGAGTGCTATGCGGATGACTTGGCGGTGAAGTTTGAAACAAAGGATACTCACATATAAGACCTTAAAAAGGTCTTTGAATGGCTGCGGTGTCACCAACTCAAGATGAACCCTCTGAAATGCACCTTTGACATACGCTCAGGAAAGTTATTAGGATTCATTATGAGGTACTGTGGACTGGAGATCGAGCGAGTCAAAATCAAGACAAGTCAAGACATGCGACGCCTACAACCCTCCATGAACTGTGGTCTCTCAAAGGACAGCTCGCCTACATTCAGAGGTTCATCTCAAACCTTTCAGGACGATGCAGACCCTTTTCACACCTCTTGAAGAAGGACACTCCTTTCATATGGGATGAAGCGTGCCAAGCTGTGTTCAATGACAGCAAGCAGTACTTGTTGAACCCACCGGTACTCTCCATTCCAGTGTTAAGAAGGATTCTTATCCTTTATGTGATGGCCCTTGATGAATCACTCGGGGCACTCCTAGCGCAAAACAATGATGGAGGGAAAGATACAATGATATACTATCTCTGCCACATAATGCAAGGAGCCGAAAAGAATTACCCTCCTATCGAAAGATGTGCTTAGCCTTGATATTTGCAGTACAGAAGCTCCGCCACTACTTGCTCAGTCACGAGGTCAAGTTAATCTCCAAGGCCGACCTGGTCAAGTTCCTCATGACCCCGTCGTGCTTGTCAGGACCTTTTGCCAAGTGGAATTATTGCTGATGGAGTTCGACATCACGTATGTACCATAGAAGGCGATCAAAGGTCAAGCCCTAGTAGATTTCCTCGCAGCTCACCTAGTCCCTTCGGAATCTCCCATGTCAAGTGACCTCTCAAATAAAGAAGTTTTCTATGCAGTGTTGTCTTAGCCGTGGGAATTTTACTTTGACGGAGCATTCCAGTCTGATAGAGGGGGCGCCAGAGTTATGTTCTTAACTCCCGATGGAGGAATGATCCCTCTATCCTTCTCGCTTGTGGAGACGTTTTCTCGTAACGAAGCCAAGTATCAATCCCTCATAATCGGACTGGAGATCACCCAAGAGCTAAACCTGGAGCACCTAAACACCTTCGACTACTCTGAGCTAGTCATCCGACAGCTTAAAGGGATCTATGACGTAAGGAAGGATACTCTCAAGCCTTATCATGACACGGCCAAACCTTATATGGCCCAATAGGATGATTTCTCCTTAAGTCACATCCCTAGAATGCTAACCTCATCAGGGCCCACTCTAGTCTGGGTAACCGAATGGAGACACGTCGACTTGAGAACTGAATTTGATGCAATTAATGAGAGGGATGTCTTCCCTGAATGCCGGCCTTACCAATTCGGGGCACTTCTCATTGCCAAAGATGCCGTG
Organism: Amborella trichopoda; assembly: GCF_054954075.1. Lineage (NCBI taxonomy): Eukaryota > Viridiplantae > Streptophyta > Magnoliopsida > Amborellales > Amborellaceae > Amborella > Amborella trichopoda. The sequence continues at coordinate 26,636,387 of NC_142344.1, forward strand.
ATGCAGAGCAAGAGATGCCCCAAGGTAAAGAATCCAAGGTCAAGAACCAAGAGCCCAAATATTTCGCCCTGATGTGTGCACAGGTTAAAGAAGTCGAAGACTGGAGAGAGCCAATCATGAACTTCATAAAGCATGGAGGGCTACCTCAGGATCGGGTGGAACGCAACGGCATATGATGGATGTCGACCCAGTACACCCTTCTCAATGGGAACATTCTCTTTTGTCGGTCGTTTGACGAAATTCTCCTTAGATGTGTCATTACACATGAAGCAACCAAAGTACTCGAAGAAGTGCACTCGGGTATCTGTGGGCTGCATCAGTCCAGCCCTAAGCTCTATAAGCGCATATCCTGATTCGGCTATTGTTGGCCTCCATTGGTGGCTTACGCCCAAAACTATGCTTAGAGACGCCAGGTGTGCCAGATTCACTCAGGCCTCATTCATCAACCCCTGGAGCCTCTTCACCCTACAGTGACATCGTGGCCCTTTTCCCAGTGGTGAATGGCTATTGTAGGTAATTGACCCTCCTTCTGCCTTGGGTCATGCCTTCATTGTAGCAGCGACAGATTACTTTTCCAAGTGGGCTGAAGCGGTCCCTCTCAAGCAGGTTCTAGGGACTGCGGTAGCCAACTTCATGCGTCACCACATCATCTATCGATTTGGAGTTTCAGACTGAACAATTTCTCATAATAGTCCCCCAGTTCAGAAGCCATCATGTTGATCGCCTAGCCAACCAGTTCGGTTTCGAGTGGAAGTACTTGATTATGTAAGTGGAACTACTTGATTATGCACTACCCTCGAGCCAACGGTTTGGCTGAGGCATTCAACAAAAATCTGTGTGGGGTACTCCGGAAGTCAATTTTGAAGTCATAGAAGAATTGGCATGGAAGCTACCTAAAGCTATGTGGGCCTATCGCACCACCACCTGGAATGCTACCAATTCCACTCCTTATTCCCTGGTCTGTGGAAGCAAGAGTATCTTACCCCTCGAGGTTCAAATACCCTCACTCCGTGTCGCTATACATCAGGGAGTGACTGAAGATGAGAAAGTCAAGCTCCGTTACCAAGAGTTGGATTCTCTTGACAAAAAGAGACTAGAGGCCATGCAGAACCTCGAGCTCAATCAAGGAAGAATGAAGAGAGAGCCTTTGACAAGTCTATCAAGGGAAGTTCATTTCTTTTATTGCATCAGGAAAAATTACAAGATAGAGTCAGAAGCCTATTACTAAGGAGCTTACAAAGCTTTTGCATCTGAGGATAAAAGGACGGTTATAGGTCAAAAAGAAACGCTCTCCTCATGAAGAAGAAGAAAACCCACCGAAGAAATTCTCTCCTCATGAAGAAGAAGGAAAAGCACCAAAGAGGATGGTTACAGGCAAAAAAGAAGAAGCCAACCATTCCCGAGTCAGCTTCAATTCATGTGATAAGGCATGGCAAGCTGCCAAGGGACAGGCCCATGATGGAACAACATGGACTTCACGGTTGTGCTGGAGAACTTGGCTTCCAACAGACCACGGCAACAGGGCTTCCTCGTTTGCCATCTAAAGTCCTCAAATGCCAGCATCTAATCAACAACACAAATTGGCTCATTAAGGAGTGAGAGCTGCATAAGATGTCCCATATTTCAACATCAACAACAACAAGAGTTCTTGAGAGTGGGGGTGATGACCAAAAGATCCCTCTAGAATGCTAAAGACCATCATGAAGGCAAGAAACTGACGAAGTCAAGGTCTAACCTGCCACAGGCTTCAGGGTATTCCTAGCAAAATCCCCTAGCCTACATGGGACCAAACTTTCGAGATAGGCCAGAAGCCCCCTACTGGACCCCGTAAGATTGGAACTACAGAGATACCCTAAGCATCAAAAGCAAACGTATAGCAGCAAACAATGCCGACCAAAAGGTTCTTAGTACTTGGCCTCCACATAGGCCTGATTCTGTCTAAGGAGGTCCATACAAAGGCATCACGCTTCAAAATCGCCGATAGTCCCTTTAGGAAGAGGACTTTGATAAGATCCCTTAGGCGTGATTCTGTCCGAGGAGGTCCCTACAAAGGCCTCACGCTTCAGTATCACAAATAGTCTCTCGAGGGTTAGGACATCGACAAGATCCCTCAAACGTCTTGAATGATTGCACTTCTCGATTCTCTCTAAGCACAACATTTGGTGTGGCATGCTATTGGAAGATATTTTTCATCATCATGGGGCCTCTGCTCAATAAACGCCTAGAAAACAATGGAAATTTCGATAATCTCATAATAGCTCCAAAACTGGCCAAGATCTTCATAAGGTCTCTCAAAAGTCTCCTGCCATGTTTCGTCACATTTCGACATGTCGAAGGTGGTACAGACTTAGAAACAGTTTTGGCAAAATCAGCCTCTAGTACCCTGAAACAGATCCTATAACTGGAACTAGATTCTAGGCATCTCAATTTGTTGTGAGACCACCACCATTAGATCTGGCACGGCTGAAAACCCCCAGGGGTCAAATTTCAACTCGAACGGACACTCCAGGAAGAAGTTGTAGGCAAAAGAGAGCAATAGTAGGAGTCACACGCTATTCCCGTGCGATCACCTTGCAACTCCACAACATTGAAGGGATAGTCATGAGAAGTGACTTTCGACGCTCATATCTCACCCGTCTCAAGTCAGATCGTAGCATCAAGACAAGCAATTAGATATGTGGCACACCCCGTGACGATACCAGAGCGCAGAGAAAGCTAGAGAGAAGTTGCTGATCGGTGAAGAAAGTGTAGGAAATTCAGTAGTGTCGTGCCTCCCCCGAGCAGCTGAATCTCACTGCTCGGGAGCCCGATTGATGCGAGACCAATTTTATCCCGTGCGTAAGGTCTCGGGCCATCTCTAACCTAAACCCCATACATGATGAACGGTCGGATTCTGCACACGAAGCTGACGAAACCATTGTAAATTTTGTCGCCAGAATTATAGATTCCGGTGAAAATTTTAAGGTCACACAATCTTCATTCGGACACAGAATCAGGCAGCGTTTATTGCCTCGTGATCGTAACGGCATGCTCAGTGTGATCTAGCAAAGAAATCATCGAAAAACATCAAGGAAAGAGCACATTATGGATCCGATGTTTCAAGATCCATTAAAATCATGCATTAAAAACATGATCAACCGGGCATCGAAACGACCCCGGATAATCCATGAAAAATCATGCACGTTTTAGGGCAACACAGGGACTATTATCGAACTCCACGAATTGTTAGAAAGGGGCAAATCTATCATTTTTCACCCTATTTTATAATTTCTTTTAATTCATTTTAATCTTAATTTTCATAAATTAGGGCTACTTTTGATTATCCACCCATGTTTTGGGCAAATTCTATATATACGTACTATCATTGTACACACTAAAGGACTCAATCCCTCACAAAAGAGAGAGATTTTACTTAATACAGTTTCTCTTTCTTACCATTGTTGGGTAACATTTAAAAAGAAAGAGTAAGTAAGAGAAACTTTTGATCGATACCCCTAGGCTTGAGGTAGATCTTCTCTCTCTTCCTTTTCTTTTCTTCACTGCTTTTTCTTTCTCCTCCTCTTTTTCCTCTTCCTCTTCTCCATCTGAGTTCCTCGTGGAGGCCATGTACGGTAGTGGCAGTGCCGTGCACGCCCCTCTTGTGGTCTCATAAGACGTGCATGGTGAAGGCAGTGCCATGCGCGAGTCTTCTTCCCTTTGTTCGTCTGTCTCTCTCTCACTGTGAGGCCTGCAGATAGCATTGCTCATCGTCGTTTGCAGATGTAGCTTCGACGTCTCAATGATGAGCCCAGATAGCGAAACTCATTACCGCCCGTAAGGGTATTCCCCTGTTGTGCGCCTATTGCAGACGACGACACCTATTGCCGCCCACTAGAGGCCTCGACAACACCTGTCACCATTTACAAGATTCCTTCACAGACTTAGTGTCCATCACCGTTGGTGAGATTCCTCCGCACGTTCAGTGCTCATCGCCGTCCCCCTTGTATCCCACACCTGTCGCAAATGGCTATCGTCACGCGCTCCATGAGAGGCTATCGCCACCCTCACAGGGGTGTGTTACCTTCTTATGTTGCCAATGACGATGTCTAGTGTTGTCTATAGTCCTTTACTCACCCTCTAGCCGTGAGTAGTAGTGTCTAACGCCGTTTCAAGGCCGTGACACTTCTACTCCACAATCATGCGTGGCAACGCCTAGCATCGTCGGGACCATATCCCCTCTGTCGTCTCACTATGTTTCTTTTCGTTCTCTTTCCATCTCGTCACTCTTTTCTCTCCTCACTTGATTGAGGTGGACTTAACCTAGCATCGCCACATCGGTCTCGATTTCGAGTAGTATTGCTGCAGTGTTGGTCTTGAGTACCATGCCCGTCTTGCTACCACTCCGAGTCCGTCACTGTCCGGCTATCAAGCTAGTCTCATTCCTTCATCAAGTTTTCTTCTTTTTTCGACCTTTGCTCGAAACTTCCACTTCATCACTCGAACCCTGCACATTCTTAGCCACACGGATGTGCAATGCTCTAAGACAAGGGTGGGTCTCTTCGACCTACTTGTCTTACAATTTAACCATGCCAGTATTGTTCAAAAAAATAAGGAGATTACATGTCAAGAGAGGCGATTCCAAACCAGCTAAAGCAGCTGGAGAGATTTTCGACATGATCTAAGAGGGCACCCACGCGAGCCAACCCGAATAAATTCTGAACCCACCGTAGACTCCTCTCTCATCGGTTGGTAAACCTACCCTTGCCCTTGAGCAAGGTTTTGAGAGAGCGATCTCAAATCTCGGGTTCGTGAAAAACCTGAGATACGTGCCACCCGATCATCTAAATTCGGAAGGTGAGATCGTGGCACCTAACTAGTAAGGTGCGACTTTGTGAGTACTGTCGAACCCTAATTGAAGATTGATACCAGTATGTCAGTTGGTAGTGGCTGATCTATTGAGATCGCTTGTAGCTAAATGATTTGATCTATGTGTTTCAACCTGTTAATGTTTACATGATTGGATTGATATGATAGCTGTTTTGTTGGTGCACGACACTCTATGTATTGCTGTGGAATATCAAGTATAAGACTATGTGATGTTAGGGATAAGACTATAGACAGTTGTATGGGACAGTAGTGGATGAGAGGGTACCCGATTATTGGATTCCATAAGTATGATTTTGGGGACAAAATCCTTTTAGGGGGGGATGATGTACGGACCCCAATTCTTCTAGATTAAAAATGCTCACAGCAATAGAGATAAGTGAAGCAATAACACGCCCGACGCAAAGGAAGGAGGCCTATTGCCGCTAGTGTAAGGGGTAACGTCGTGCAAGAACAGGAGGAAGTGCCTTGCATGAAAGAGAGGGAACGCCGTGCGCATAATAGCATCGCCACGAGGGTAGCACTATTTGGAGAATCGTCGCAAGTACAGTGCTGTCTGGAGCATCGTCGCGAGTGTAGCACCATCTAGAGCATCATCGCGATTGTAGCGCCGTCTGGAGCATCGCCGCGAGGGTAGTGCGGTCTGGAGCATCGCCACGAGGGTAGCGCCATCTGGAGCATCGCTGTAAGGGTAGCACAGTCTAGAGCATTGCCGTGAGTGTAGCACCGTCTGGAGCATCATCGCTAATGTAGCACCGTTTGGAGCATCGCCGTGAGTGTAGCGTCGTCTGGAGCATCGCCGCGCATGAAGCAAGCATAGCAACGTGAGTGAAAAGCGATGAGGTGACTGTTACCGTACCCTACCAGCACCGCGTCTGTCAGAGCCATATGTGTCAGTGCCGTGCATGAAAGCCACGTGGTTCCGACCTACCCCCGGATACTTAAAGCCCTCTTTCCTTCCATCTCATTGTCGTTTTTGCCCTCATACTCTCTCTCTCTCTAAATCCCAAGGTTAGAGTTCTTTGTTGCTGCCATTGGGACGCCATTGCTTGAGTGGCCTGCGAGTCAGAGTTCTGGAGGCACTGTGAACATAAGGGTAAGTGGGTCTAGCTTCTTTGCATCAATAGGTTTTAAGGATTGATTTTGAGCAAGAGTAGTGGGTTAAATGATGGGGATAAGCATGCAAGTTTGAATGGGGTAGATGAGATTGAAAATCCAAGATTCGTGCCTCTAATGCCATGGTTGTTTGAGCTATGAAAATGAACTTGTTGGCTGTGAAAATTTCTATCGTAGTTCTCTTGTGTGACTAGTGTATATATGAATATGGTTGTGCATCAAGTATTATCTTGGGTTTTGAATTTCTAAGTGTTCTTTGAGGTATGCCAAGCTTGAGAATAAGATTTTCTAGGATTGTGACTATTCTTACATCGCATTTTTCGGTGACCAAACGATGTTCAAAGGAGCTTAAATTGGTTTTAAAGGAAAAATATGCTTGTATATTTTAGTCGTGCTTTTTACACCATTTCAAAAGTTGTATGGACTATACGCCCCAAAATATGGGGGTGTGTCACTGCCACAGTTGCAGGAATTCCAGCTACTGTCGCCTACTTTGCACCGAGCTTTTGGCCCACCAAACAACATCCAAATGTTTTCAAACCTCCGCCGTTTGAAATATCTCTGAGTAAGATTAAGGTTTTATGTCAAACTTGTTTTGAAATTCCCCATAAATTGGGAGATATGCCCCGAAATGTCAGGTTATGTTGCTGCCATCAGTTGCATGAAACCCTAGCAACTGTCATGTGTTTGGTGTCAAGCCTTTGATCTGCTAAACGATTTTCAAATGCCTCCAAACCACTTCCATTTGAGATATATATATGAGTGATGTCAAAGTTGCATGTTCAAATCATTTTGAAAACCAAATGTGTTCAAATCACTTGATATGAATCATGAGTGAGTCTATTTCGAAATTGGTTTTAAAACCACACGAGAACCCTCAACGGTTTGATAATGACACCTTTTTCTATTAGAATACCTTGGTGGTGATATTGTACACTCTTTTGAATGAACTGCTCACTGACCGACTAAGCGAAATGTGTTACAAGTGATAATTGCTGAGCATAATGTTATGAGATAGTTTCATATGATGAAGGTTGCATGTTATAGGTAATGATGTTATGTGAACAATGCTATGCGACCATGCACTAAGCGAAAATTTAACAAATACGAATGCACTACAATAGCCCTGTGATACATGTTACATAAATGAGACTATCAATTTGAATGCTGATGTGACAAGTGTCATAAATACTGATTGATGAGTGTAAGTGCCACTTGGTAGTGCTATCATTATGAATTTTTCATGTTAAGTATTTTAGTGTTTCATGACAGCTGTATAATTGTGATCAAGACTCAAACTTTGCTTGATGAGACTGGAATTATCTGTCTGAAAGTACTGACTAAGTATGGGAAAATTTAATGCTCGATCAAGTTATGGTACCATGATATACTGTGATACTGACCACTATGCAATGGGCCACTACGTAATATGGTGATAATGGCCGCTACGTGATGGAATACCCATTTATAGCGTGACTGATGCGAATAACATTATGAGAACCCTTGGCAGGCGTTGTGCGTATTGCATAGCCAAGATTGAGATTAGGGGATGCCTGCTTTGAGAGTATTGCAGGACCTGCCTATGTGACTGATGCCAGTGAGGTGCATGCTTTGTGCGTATCGCATGGCCCAGACTGAGATTGAGGGGTGCCTGCTTTGAAAGTATTACAGGGCCTATTCATGTGAATGGTGCGATTAGTGTTATGAGAATCCTCAGCATGCCTTGTGCGTATCGCATGGCCCAGATTGAGTTGAGAGGTGCCTGCTTCGAGAATCTTGCAGGGTCTACTTATGTGACCAATGCCAGTGAGGTGCATGCGTTAAGTGTATTTCATGACATGACCATCTGTTTATCGTGAAATGGGAATGAGCTCTTTGATAAAGCAAGAGTATATACTCTGTTAAGACAAGAACATCTATTGTGAAATGTGTTCTATTATAGATGAATGAATGATAACATTAAGTGCATGATTGTTATATATCATGATGGTATACATTAAGGAAAGGTTTTCTGAACTGTTACTCCTTATGCTTTCTGTTATTTGCACCATGAATGTCAATGTTAATTATTGTATTAATAGAATGAGAATTATAATGATGCCTGTGATTGATGCACTGATGAGATTTTTTATTTATCTAATATTTATACTATGTTAGATTTATTGATGATACTTAGTATCTAGACTTACTTACAAGGTTGTATATCTCATTCTATTATTTTTTTTACCATCTTTGTAGAGCACGAGTCACAAGTGGAAGACGTGGCTTTGTGGGAAGTAGTTGACAGTTGAGATCCGAAGCTGACGAAGACACTCTCTCCCTTTATATGCCTTAGTGGGTAGTTTGGCCTTGGTTATTCTTTATTGTGGATCACATTTACTATTGGGCCCTGATGTCCCAAACTGAGATGAAAAGTTTTTTTAGAAGAAATTTCTTATAATGGATTTTTGGTGCATGGGAATTCTATTTCTAGATGTTCTTCTACCTTTTAGAATCATTGTTTTTAATTTCTTACCATGGTTTGCTTTGTTTACCGCATTAATAAAGCGATGAGTGCACTCCGACCTGAGTGGCATTTGCTATCTCTAGATCACGAACCGACACCCGGTCACCCTCTGTCGAGTATGGCAAGGGGGTTGCGGGAGGGGTTGTAACAGATGATGAGAGATGTCTCTTTCCAGAGTGCCCGCCTTATCCGTTTGGGGCACTTATGGCAACCAAAGATGTCATTAAAGCTGAGTAGAAAATGGCACGGAGTCAAAGTGTTGGAGCCGAAAAGCCAGAACCAGAGTTCTTCGATCCAAGGTGTGCAAAAATATAGCAGGTGGAAGATTGGAGAGAGCCAATCGTCAATTTCATAAAGCACGGTAGACTACCTGAAGATCGTGCCGAGTGCAATAATGTACATCGGATGTCTACCAAGTCCCAGGGGCCGTAGTTGCTAATTTTGTGTAGCATCATATCATATACCGATTTGGAGTGTCTGATCGAATTATATCAAACAATGGCTCTCAGTTCAAGAGTCATCATATTGATGGCTTAGTTAACCAGTTCGGTTTTGAGTGGAAGTACTCGACTATGTACCACCCTCGGGCGAATGGTTTAGCCGAGGCTTTTAAGAAGACTCTATGCAGTGTTTTAATGAAGTTAAGACAAAGAAGAACTGGCATGAGAAGCTTCTTGAAGCATTGTGGGCCTATCGCACCACCATGCAAACTGCTACCGACTCCACTCCATATTCTCTACTTTATGGAGGTGAAGTAGTCTTACCCCTCGAGATTCAATTGCCCTCGCTTCGTGTCGCCATACATTAGGGCCTGATGGAAGACGAGAGGGTCAAACTTAAGTATCAAGAATTAGGCGCACTCGATGAAAAGAGGCTAGAGGCTTAGCAGAATCTTGAACTCAACCAGGGGAGAATGAAGAGGGCATTTGACAAGTCAGTCAAAATTTGCTCATTCACCCGTGGGGATCTGGTTCTAGCCATCAAGAGGCCGATTGTTATGTATGGGCAACGTCAAGGGAAGTATGAACCTAAGTGGAAGGCCCTTTCATAGTCACGAAAGTCTCTCCAAATGGGGCTTATATATTGGCATATCATGATGGAGGAGAAGCAATGGCCCCCATCAATGGGCGATATCTAAAGAAGTATTATCCCTGATGCTACTCAAAACTTTCAATGGGCACGGCAAAAGAAAGAAAGAATTAAACGAAAGAGAAGGGGAAGAAAAGAAAAGGAAGCAAGGGACAAAAGCAAAACTTTCTTTTTATTACAGTAAAAGGAATTACAAGTTACAATCAGAAACGCATTATTAGGGAGGTTAGAAGGATATATTATCAACCAGCGTTGCTCTTGAATAGGACGACTGACCCCATCATTCATCTTGCATCTGAAGAAAAAAGGACAGCTGACCCAGCATCGCTTTTGCTAGTTAGGTGCCTTAATCTCACCCTTCGGGTCGGGTTGACCTGATGGCTTGGTTTCAGGTTCGAGATGGACCCCGGACCTGAGATCGCTCGCTCGATAACCACGTACAGAAGACGCGGGCAGGAGTACCAATTGGTGAAAGAGGAATTGGGGTCATGAGGCAGGACTTACCTCACGTGGGTCCATGACACACTCAGGCTGGCTGGCGTGGGTGCCCTCTTAAATCACGTTGGAAAGCCCCCTTGGCCTATGGCCGGTTTGGAATCGCATCCCTTGACTTGTTTCTCCTTTATTGCAAACACGCACACACACAATTAAAAGTACAGAAAAGTGGGGCATAGGTCCCCACCTTGTTACAGGGTGAAGTGAAAGTGAGAGAAGAAGTTTGATTGAGCGGCTAGGCTGGCACAGTGGCTAGACCACTATGTTGACTGACTTGACATGATAGCAAGACAGGCACGGTAACTCAAACTGTCATAGTGGCAGTACTACTCGACGACAAAATCAACACCGACCAGCCTGGCATAATGGCTCAAGGTTCAGCCTGCCCTCTGGTCAAAGAAGTAAATAAGAGAAAGAGGGGAGGTGAAGACTAGCTTGACTCTCGCTAGGTCTTCCAAAAAGAGACGAAGGTAAAGTGATGGTGAAATACGAGTGATAGAGAATGAGATGAAATGAAAATGAAAGAGATCAATAAAAATAAAATTAGAAAATAGAATTAGGATTAAAATGGAAAATAAAAGGAATAAATTAAAAAAAATGAAGTAAAGGAAAATAAAATAAAACGGATAAAAAAAATGGAATAAAATAAGATCGGTAAATAAAAAAAAGAGGTAAATGAAATAAAGTAAAATAAATAATTAAAATAAAATAGAATGAGGTAATGGGAATACGAATGAAATAAGGTGAGAGAAAGTGAGTGAAACGCAATTCCTACAACGAAAAGAACAAAAAGGCGAACTAACGCAATCCTACAACGACAGGAAAAAAAGACGGAAAAAGAAGAAAAGGGGAAGTGGGTTTCGTTCATCGGTTTTTGCCTTGTGGGTTTCTAGTGAGAGAAAGTGCAGGGGATGGAAACCACAGAAGAGTAGAGGGCACCAAGTGAAGGTGGAAGGGAGAGAATGGGACTCAAGCGAAGGTTGCAGCTGGTGGAGGAGAAGACTCGGTGGAGTGAGGAGAGATGAGGCTGTGAGTGGCAGAGATGGCGATCCAGCTTCTGCCTGGAACAGCAGGCTGAGAGGAAGGAGGCAGAGAAAGAGGGCGGCAATGGCAGATATGGTGTCGCCTGGTTCAGGCGGGTGAAGTGAAGGTTGAGATGGGAGCAAAAGAGGGACAGGGACAGCCAACGGGAGGTGGCGGAGATGACTGAGATTGGGCGAAGAATGGTGGAATTGGGTGACAGATAGGTGGCTTCAACAGAGGTAGGGGGCAGCAGCTTAGATGGGGCAGTGAGATAGAGGTGAGAAAGTTGTCGTTGGCGGAGCAGCAAGGTGTAGGAAATTACAGGTGGTGGATGTGGCGATTGAGAGAAGTGGAGATGGAGGAAGAGGAGGATGGGCTGCAGGCGGAGGATGGAAGAGAATGGCGGTGGAAGAATTGCAAGAATGGAGTGTGGCAGTACTTGGGGAGGAGAGTGGGAGAGCTTGGGTTAAGAGTAGATGGAAAGGCTACGTGAATAGGTGTGTGGTTATGGTGGTGAAAGATGGTTGAGGTCAGAGAGCTAGAGAGAGCGAAAGCAGTGGCAGAAGTGGAGACGGTGATGCTGGCAGCCGAGAGAGAAGGGGCTGAGGTGCAGCTGAGAGAGAGCGAGAAAGGAATGGTGTAGCAGGGATTTGCAGCCAGCTGCAGTTGTGGTGTGGAGTTTACGCACGGTGGTGGGTGGTGTGGTGGCTTGCACACATAGTGTTGGGTGGTAGTAGGGGAGGATAGGTTGCACACGACGATGGGGGAGTACAGGTTGTGAGCGGCATTGGGGTTTGTTGCGCGCGCGGCGATAAGTGTGGGGTTTATTGCGCGCACGGCCATAGGCAAGAAAAAGCTTAGGGAATGGTAATCGAGGGTGCACAGGAAGAAAATAGTCATGCAGGATACAAAAGATAGTCGTGCTAAAAGAATAAGAAAAGAGGGAAATAGTGGTCAGGACCACAAGGAAGGAGAAAGAGAAGGGAAAGTTGTGGTCGTGAGGGATCACAGAGAGAATAGAAGAGAGAGTGGTTAAGCGAGACCACAAGAGGAAAAGAGAAAAAGAGAAAAAGAAAAAGTAAAACACAGAGCCGTCTGTAGAAGGGGAGAGAGAAAGAGAGAGAGGAGATAAGCCTAGGGGTACTGACCAAAAGTTTATATCGCCTTCCTCTCTCTCTCAAGATATGACCCAACAATGAAAAAAGATGGAAATTTTATTAAGCAAAATAAGGTCCCTTATATAATGATAGTACGTGATATATATATCTTTTGCCCAAACACGGGTGGATTGATCAAAATTAAACCTAATTATTGAACATTAACATTTAATTGACATAAAAAAAATTTAAAACTTGATGCAAAATGACTATTTTCCCCCTAACTAAATATACATGGAATTCTAAAGTAGTCCCTGCTGTTGCCCTAGGATGTATGTGATCTTTCATGGTCGATCCAGGGTTGTTTTAGTACCCATTTGTCTAAAAGATGATTGTTTTCTTATAGAGCTCGTACTGGCTATCGATTTGATACCAACGTTGAGCCATGGATCATGTTTTTAAGCTACGATCATGCGACTTAAAATTTTGATGAATCGTGCAAATTTTGGATCGATAGTGTTCTCATTTCTTGATGTTTTTCCTTGATTTCTTCACTGGACCACACTAAGTATGCTATCACGATCATGTTGCAACGAACGCAGCTTGATTCTGTGCCCGGACGAAGATTTTTTAGTCTTGAGTTTTTTACCGAAATCTGGAATTTATAGTTGCTTTCACACCTTCATGTGCGAAATCCGACAGTTCATCATATACGAGGTTCGGACCAGAGATAGCCCTAGACCTTACGCACACAATGCAACTGGTTTCACGTCGATTCGATGCTCGAGTGTCGTGATTTGGCCACTCGAGAGAGGCGTGTCACTGTTGATTTTCCTGTAACTTTCTTCATGGATCGACAACTTCTCTCTAGCTTTTCTCCCTGCTTGGGTGTTGTCACGGGGCGTGCCACATATTAAAACGCTTGTCTTGATGACATGAACATGCTCACAAAATTTGAGCATCATCCGACTTGAGACGAGTGAGATATGAATCTCGAAAATCACTGCCCGAGGCTGCAAAAACAGTCACCTTTAACGGTAGTGCAGGGAGGCCACACAGGAATAGTGTGCGACCTACCCTTTTTTGGTATTTTACCCATAATTTTATCTTGCAGTGCCCGATTAAGTCAAAACTTCACCCCTAAGGGTTTTCCACCTTGCCGATTCCAATGACGGTGGTCCCTACAACAATTTGACACATCAAAAATAGAGCTCTAGTTATAGGGGTCCCTTTTAGGGTGTTATTGCCAAAACTGTTTCTCAATATGTACTACTTTAGATATGTCGGAATGATACGAAACTTGGCAGGAGACTTTTTGGATTCCTTATGAATATCTTGACCAGTTCTAGGACCATTTTGAGACTGTCAAAATTTCCATTATTTTGTAAGGCTTTATTGATTGGCTTCTTCCTTTTATTTCGCATCGAGGACCCATGGTGCTAAAAAATGTGTTCAAACAGCATGCCCCGCCGAATATTCTGCTTCAAGAGAAGCGAGAAGGATAACATTTGAAAAATTTCTTTCATCTTTATTTCTTTTTTCTTCCTGGGCACAAGACTACGTGAACGTCAAGGAGAAATCCATGCAATGTTGTAACTAGGATGCTCAGACGTTTGGATGCAATGTACAGGTCCATCCGTGGAGACTTTGGGGGAGAAGAGACTTTGAGGGATATTTTGTTCATTGTCCTCACCCTCAAGGACTCTATTTTATTTTGAGGGATCTTTTGTTCATCGTCCTCACCCTCAGGGACTCTTTTTTATTTTGAAGAATCTTTCGGTCATCGTCCTCACCCTCAGGGACTCTTTTTTATTTTGAGGAATCTTTCGGTCATCGTCCTCACCCTCGGGGACTCTTTTTGTTTTTGGATGGATCTTTCGATCATCATCCTCATCCTCAAGGACTCTTTTTGTTTTTGGAGGGATCTTTCGGTCATCGTCCTCACCCTCAATGACTCTTTTTTACTTTAAGGGATCTTTCAGTCATCGTCATCACCCTTAAAAACTCTTTTTTATTTTGAGGGATCTTTCGGTCATTGTCCTCACCCTCGGGGACTCTTTTTTTTTTTTTCTGAGATCATTTGGTCATTGTCCTCACCCTCAATGACTCTTTTTGTTTTTGGAGTTTGGGAGGTCTTGTGAGGCTTTCACTCCCGGGTCAGCCATCTTGTGTTGTGATTGGATCCCCGCTGAGGATTTTGTGTGGGCCTCATTAGCCAGAATTATGCCTATTTGGCAATTGGGTGTTGGCTAAGGTGGTGATGCTGCATCAACCTGCCTTATCAGTCTAAGCACCATTTGCGGGTTTTCAAAGGAACTAGAGAAGTGGCAGCGTAAAGAAGGTTTTCACCAACCTGCTTTATTTTTGGGCTCTTTTACCCATGTCCTTGCGCCCATGTCTACCCTTTTCATCTGTTTTTACTAATAGCGTCCTTTCGAGTTTTCACCGTGCCTAAGGCTTTTTTCTTCTCACAGAACTCTCTTACTCATGGTTTTGTGACCATGCTTGTATGTGATTTTTACTCATGGCATTCCCTTATCCAAGTATACACCATGCCAGTTATTTTCTTTTGTTTTGTGAAGGCGTGTTTATGGTCATGCATTCGGGACTTGTGCGAAGCCTTTTAACTTCATCCGCCCAGGACGTGCACTACAATTTAAGGTCATACAGCTTGAATTGTGGTGGTGATGGATGGTGGCCTTTGCAAGCCAAGGAGTGCGCATGGTGGTGATCATACTCACTTTGGGGAAATGGGAGATGGATAGTGGTGACCCACTAGCTGACAACGAATATGGTAGAATGGTTCACCATTTCGTGAGCATGAGTGAAACTCATTGGGGAATGACGGATGATGGTAATGAAGTGAATGGACTCAGTGGGGAAGCAATGAAGGAAGTGTGCGCACATGAACATGACGGTTAGGGAAGGCGTGTGTGAAGATGCACGTAAAGGGCGTGTGCACGTGCGGGGTCGTCTTTAAGGTCATGCCTCCTAAACCTGGGCAAAGTAATTTAATGTCATGCGTCTAAGACGTGCACTATGTTTTAAGGTTATATAGCTTGGATCATGGTTATATAGTTTAAAGTCATGGAACTAGGACTATGCAGTTTAAGGTCGTGCAAGTAGACCTCCACTACATTTAAGGTTTTATAGTTTGGACCATGAAGTTTAGGGTCGTGTACCAAGACCATGTAGGTGGGTTGCCATGTAAGCAAAGCTCCATGGGGGATAGGTTTGGGGATAACAATCTGACTCCTTGGGGATAAAATAGTTAAGGCCAAACACAAGTAGAGAGCTTTAGATGAAGAGGAGTGGCAAACAGAAGAAAACTTCATTGGGGATTAAGAGGGCAAGTGTGACTCGCTGCGGTGAGGGATGAGGCTTCATGTAACTCTACTGGGGATGACAAGCCCGAGCATAGGTGCAACCCCCACTGGGGATAGTGGTAGCACAAGTCTGGCGGTAACGTGGTCTAGCATAAGGGCACGCATGACAAGAAGTGGGGTCATGGAAAGTTAAGGTGTATGATGGAGGCTTAAGGGGGTTATGAATGATGTGACTCAATTGGACAAATGGAGGCCAGGAGAGTCTTGAGGTAATGGTGATACGTGGAATGGGTACAATGGGTGGTGAAAGAGTCCTATCAAGTGTAGGGGTATACGGTTGAGACTGCGGTATGCCTCTTTGTAGAGGCGGGCGCATGCCTTGACGATTGCATGTGCTACTTCGAAAGCTCACGGTCAGAACTATGGTACACCTCTTTAATATATGGCTTTGTAGAGGCGTCCCGAACCTTGATGGTTACATGCTCTGCTTCGAAGCCTCACAGCTGGAACTGTGGTACACCTCTTTGTGATATGGCTTTGTAGAGGAGGTCGCATGCCTAGACAGTTGCATGCTCTACTTTGAAGCCTCACAACTGGAACTGTGGTCCACCTCTTTGTGATATGGCTTTGTAGAGGCGGGCACATGCCTTGACGGTTGCATGCTCTGCTTCGAAACCTCACAGTCGAAACTGTGGTACACCTCTTTGTGATATGGATTTATAGAGGCGTGCGCATGCTTTGGAGTGCATGCTCTGATTCGTAACCTCACAATCGAAACTATGGTTTACTTCTTTCTGATATGGCTTTGTAGAGGTGGTCGCATGCCTTGACAGTTGCATGCTCTGCTTCGAAACCTCACAGTCGGAACTGTGGTACACCTCTTTGTGATATGGCATTGTAGAGGTGGTCGCATGCCTTGACGATTGCATGCTCTGCTTTGAAACCTCTCAGTCGAAACTGTGGTACACCTCTTTGTGATATTGCTTTGTAGAGGCGGGCACATGCTTTGAAGTGCACGCTTTGCTTCGAAGCCTGACAGTCGCAATTGAGGTACATCTTGATTAGGGAGGAAACGTCGGAGGGGTGGTATCCTTTCACTGGGGGCTTATGAAGAAGGATGCAGTAGAGGATGTGTAGGAGGGTGTCATGCGATAACCCATAGAGCCATGTAAGCACATGAACAAGTTTATAGTCAAGCGAGTGGACTAAATGTCGCACAGTTTAACGTCTTGCTACAGGGGCGTAAGACATTTTTACACGTACTGACCCATAAAGTAAGATCAACACGCCCGTCATTTGAGAGTGAGTGCTCCGAAGGGTTTTCACTGTAGCCCCTTTATTTCGACACTCTTGTCCATAATGCCCTTGCGGGTTTTCACTATGCCAGTCCTTTTCTTTCTCTTTTTTTGTTCTTCTTGCTTTTTTTGACATATTTTGCCCATGTTGGCCTTTGAGGTGCATACCATGTCCGTCACTTTTTTTTTTTAAAGGCATGTTTCAGGTCATGATACTATGACCGGAGGGAATGTTTAAGGTCTTGCCTCTAAGAGAGTATGTTGTGCAGTTTAACGTCGTGCCACTAGGACGTGTGCTATAGTTTTAGGGTTATATAACTTGAACCATGTCTATGCAGTTTAAGGTCATGCTACTAGGACCATGCGGTTTAAGGTCGTGCAACTAAACCTCTGCTACAGTTTAAGGTCGTATAGTTTGGACCATGCAGTTTAAGGTCATGCATCTAGACCATTGTGTGGCACTGGATCACCTGTGGAATCATTTTGCTAATTCAATCTCCTCGTTGTTTTTGAGATTCTAGATAATTTCTCCAATGAAAATACACTCCGCAGTCTTGTGACAGAGTAACCTTTGATATTGGCAATAATTGGGCTCGTCATCTCTCCCAACTTCCTTCGGTCTTTTCAATGCAAGAAGTTCGATCACTCCCTTTGATAAGAGAGTTTCCAGCAACGGGGGGATCATAGACTTTCGAAAGGAATAACTCCTGTGTCGAAAATAAAGGATTTTGTTCTTGGGGATGTCGAGTCTTTGATCTCCTTGTGGCCATAGAGTCTGATCAACATAAGCTGGGGGAGATTTCTGTTAGTGATTGGGCTTTCCTGCTGCTGAGGTACCGCATCTTTTTGATGCTTTGGCTATCAATCCTTTTACTAGTCCTCCATTCCCAATCCGAAGAAAGGATGGAGAAGGGATTGGCAATGAGAGAGGCAAGGGTGGGAGTAATTCATCAATTGATGGCCCTGTTTCGATGTCCAGCAGCGGTGCTTGAGAGACGGTAAATGAGGCTTGGTGCCCCGAGGGAGTATGCTCAAGCTTATGTGACTTCAACACCACTTGACGCAAGGTTCTTAACGTTTCGCCTTTCAACCTCATCTCGCCCTGCAACTGCCTCAATGTGGCCTTAAACTGCACGACCTCGTCTTCATAGGCTTTCAATACTTCACTGATCGCTCCGGTTTCACCCTTAGCTGTTCTTGAGGGCTCCTTACAATTAAGAGAGGAACTGAACCTTCCATCATCGTCCTTAGGGGGACACATCATGGCACGAGGTGAGCAGGGCATTGACTTTATAATGAGTCGTGTTATTCCCCAGGCATGGAGGAGCCACTTGAACAAGGCTGCCATGAGGGAAAGGGGAGCTCGCTTCATCTAGTACTGGGGAACATTTTTCCTCGGATGAGATTGACAGGTGTTGAAAGGTATTTTTCATCAACATGGGGCCTAGCATACAGTGGAAATTTCAACAGTCTCAAAATAATCCCAGAACTGGCCAAGATCTTCATGAGGTCTCTCAAAAGTCTCCTGCCAAGTTTCGTCGCATTCCGACATGTCTAAGGCAGTCAATACTGAGAAAATGATTCTAGCAAAATCGGCCTATAACACCTTGAAACGAACCCTATAACTAGAGCTATATTTTTGGTGTCTCAATTTGCTATGGGACCACCACTATTGGAAGCAGCACAGCTGAGAACCTCTACGGGTCAAATTTCAGCTCGAATAGACACTCTAAGAAGAAGTTATAGGGAAAAGAGTGAAACAAGAGGGGCCGCACGTTATTCTACTGTGGCCACCCTGCAACTCCATGCCATGGAAGGGACAAACATGACCAGTAAATTTAGACAATCATATCTCACCTGTCCCAAGTTGGATCGCGCTCAAATTCGGTGAGCATGTTTGTCTAGTCAAGACAAGCGATTCGATATGTGGCACGCCCCATAACGACAACCGATCACGAAGAAACGCTATAGAGAAGTTACTAATCCCTGAAGAAAGTGCAAGAAATTCAGCAGCATCGTGTCTCGCTCAAGCTGCTGGATCATGCCGCTCACCAGCCTGATCGACGCCTCAGGTTTCAGAGGAGACCGAGGACGTTTTAAGATCGCTCTTTCAGGAACCTCGTTCTAGAACAAGGGCAGGTATTACCAACTGATGAGAGAGGAATTTAAGGTGGGTTTAGGACTTACTCGAGCTGGCTCACCTGGGCACCCTCTTAGATCATGAAGAAAGCCCACCAGCCGTAAAACTGGTCCGAAATCGCCTCTTTAGCTTGTATTCTCCTGTTTTCTGCATTCACACACATATGGCAAAGGTTATAAGACTGGTGGGTCAGCAGACCTCACCTTGCCTTCTTGATGAATACATGCAAGCGTACACATTCAAAAATAAAAAGAATAATGAGAGAAGAAAGGTGGGGGAGAAATGAATTTGACTAGGCGGGGAGATCAGCACAGTGATTAAGCTTGTAGGTAATTGGTCTGACGTAGCAGTAAAACGGGCTCAGTAACTCAGACCGCTTCAACATAGTTACTACTAGACGTCACTACCGATATTGACTATCTAGACGTGATGGTTAGTCTGTCGTGGCAATAAAGCGGGCACAGTAATTTTGGCACAACATTACGGCTAGACGACAGGGCTATCATAAGAGGCTAATCTCAACCCCTCTTAGTCAAATGAAAGGATAATAGAATCATGGAAATCCTCAAGGGAGAATAAGAAGTAAGAGAATAAGAGGAGAAGAGAAAGAAAGGAAGGAAGGGAAAGAAAGAAGGAGAAGAGTGTGAGAGAAGAGAGAAGGAAGGAGAGAGGAGGGAGAAGGACACAGTTGGCATCAGGTGTCGCCGGCTGTGTTGGAAGAAGAAGAGAACAAAGACACAATCAGCGCTAGGCATCGCCGACTGTGTTAGAAAAAGAAGAGAGAAAGGATACAGTCGGCACTAGGTATCATCAGCTGTGTTAGAGAGAGAGGGGGCAAGAAGGGGACAGTCGGTGCTAGGCATCACCGGCTGTGTTTTTTAAGAAGAGAGGAGAGAGAAAGACATAGTCGGTACAAGGCATTGCCAATTGTGTTTTAAGATGAGTGGAGAGAGAAAGATACAGTCGATGCTAGGCATTGTCGGCTGTGTTTTAAGAAGAGTGGAGAGAGAAAGACACAGTCGGCTTTAGGCATTTCCAACTGTGTTTTAAGAAGAGTAGAGAGAGAAAGACAGTCGGTGCTAGGCATATCCAACTGTATTTTAAGAAGAAGAATCGAAAGGAGATAGGGATGAGAAGAAGAGAGAGAAAGAGAGAAAGAGAGATAGAGATGAGAAAAAGAGAGATAGAGACGAGAAGAAGAGAGAGAAAGACATATAAAGATGAGAAGAAGAGAGAGAAAGAGAGATTGAGACAAGAAGAAAAGAGAGAAAGAGAGATAGACACGAGAAGAAGAGAGAAAGAGAGAATAAGGGGAGGAGAGAGAAAGAGAGGAGGAGAGAGAAAGTTACCTTATCGAAGGGTACCGGCCCTTTTCTTCTCTTCTCTGCCTCTCTCCAAGACATACCCACGAGCTTAAGAAAAAATGAAGTATTTATTGAATCCTTAATAATGAACCCAAGGGGATTTTACAATTTGGGTATACATGCTTATATTAAATTGGGCCAAAACATAGGTGGACGACTAAAAACTACTTGGAATTGAAGATAATTACAATTTAATTGAATTAATAAAAATTCTAAAAATGGGTGCAAAAGGAATGTTTTTCCTCTGCTTAACAATGTGTGGAATTCCAAACCAGTCCTTGTTAGTGTCGGAGAAATTGCATGATCTTCCATGACTAATCCGGGGTTATTTTGCTGCCCGTTTGATGGAAAGATGATTAGTTTTTTTTGGGGCTTAGCATGACGATCGATTTGATACCAACTTCGATCCATGATCTTGAAACTAAAAATTTGCTTCAATCTTGAAAACTTTAGAACAATTGTGTGCTCATTTTTTAATGTTTTTCTTCAGTCTCTTCACTGAATCACACTAAGCACGTCGTCACGTTCACAATGCAACAAACGCATATCGATTTTATGTCCGAATGAAGATTTCGTCATCATGCATTTTTTGCTAGAATCTTGAAATCCGACTGTCAAAATTTACAGCAGCTTTGATGCCTCCATGTGTGAAATCCAATCGTTCATCGTACGTGGGGTTCTGACCAGAGATAGCCATGGACCTCACTCACATAATGCAATTGGTTTCGTACCGATCAGGCATGCGAGCGCCATCATTTGGCCACTCGAGTGAGGTATGCTACTGTTGAATTTTTTGTAATTTTCTTCACGGATCAACAACTTCTCTCTATTTTTCTCCGTGCTCGGGCATCGTCACGGGGTGTAGCACATATTGAAATGTTCGTCTTGATGAGATGAACATGCTCACAAAATTGGATAGTGATCTAACTTGAACGAGTGAGATATAGCTCTCGAAAGTCACTGCTTGTGACTGTAAAAACAGCCACCTTTAATGGTGTTTTGGTGCAGGATGGCCACACAGGAATAGTGTGCGGCCTACCCCTTTTGATATTTTACCCCTAACTTTGTCTTGGAGTGCCCGATTAAGCCGAAACTTAATCCATAGGGGTTTTCGACTGTGTCGGATTCAATGGCGGCAGTCCCGCAGCTGTTTAATGCACGAAAAATGTAATTCTAGTTACGGGGTCCTTTTCAGGGTGCTAGAGGCCGATTTTGCCGAAATTGTTTCTTTGTGTTCACTGCCTTAGACATGTTTGATTGCAATGAAACTTTGCAGGTGACCGGTTGAAGTGCTGATGAAGATCTTGATCGATTCTAGGGCCATTCTGAGACTGTCAAAATTTCTACTATTTTGTAGGCTTTATTGAACTGCTTCCTCCATATTCCGCATCAGTGTGGCACGACGTGTGCTATAGTTTTAGGGTTATATAACTTGAACCATGTCTATGTAGTTTAAGGTCATGCTACTAGGACCATGCGGTTTAAGGTCGTGCAACTAAACCTCTGCTACAGTTTAAGGTCGTATAGTTTGGACCATGCAGTTTAAGGTCATGCATCTAGACCATTGTGTGGCACTGGATCACCTGTGGAATCATTTTGCTAATTCAATCTCCTCGTTGTTTTTGAGATTCTAGATAATTTCTCCAATGAAAATACACTCCGCAGTCTTGTGACAGAGTAACCTTTGATATTGGCAATAATTGGGCTCGTCATCTCTCCCAACTTCCTTCGGTCTTTTCAATGCAAGAAGTTCGATCACTCCCTTTGATAAGAGAGTTTCCAGCAACGGGGGGATCATAGACTTTCGAAAGGAATAACTCCTGTGTCGAAAATAAAGGATTTTGTTCTTGGGGATGTCGAGTCTTTGATCTCCTTGTGGCCATAGAGTCTGATCAACATAAGCTGGGGGAGATTTCTGTTAGTGATTGGGCTTTCCTGCTGCTGAGGTACCGCATCTTTTTGATGCTTTGGCTATCAATCCTTTTACTAGTCCTCCATTCCTAATCCGAAGAAAGGATGGAGAAGGGATTGGCAATGAGAGAGGCAAGGGTGGGAGTAATTCATCAATTGATGGCCTTGTTTCGATGTCCAGCAGCGGTGCTTGAGAGACGGTAAATGAGGCTTGGTGCCCCGAGGGAGTATGCTCAAGCTTATGTGACTTCAACACCACTTGACGCAAGGTTCTTAACGTTTCGCCTTTCAACCTCATCTCGCCCTGCAACTGCCTCAATGTGGCCTTAAACTGCACAACCTCGTCTTCATAGGCTTTCAATACTTCACTGATCGCTCCGGTTTCACCCTTAGCTGTTCTTGAGGGCTCCTTACAATTAAGAGAGGAACTGAACCTTCCATCATCGTCCTTAGGGGGACACATCATGGCACGAGGTGAGCAGGGCATTGACTTTATAATGAGTCGTGTTATTCCCCAGGCATGGAGGAGCCACTTGAACAAGGCTGCCATGAGGGAAAGGGGAGCTCGCTTCATCCAGTACTGGGGAACATTTTTCCTCGGATGAGATTGACAGGTGTTGAAAGGTATTTTTCATCAACATGGGGCCTAGCATACAGTGGAAATTTCAACAGTCTCAAAATAATCCCAGAACTGGCCAAGATCTTCATGAGGTCTCTCAAAAGTCTCCTGCCAAGTTTCGTCGCATTCCGACATGTCTAAGGCAGTCAATACTGAGAAAATGATTCTAGCAAAATCGGCCTATAACACCTTGAAACGAACCCTATAACTAGAGCTATATTTTTGGTGTCTCAATTTGCTATGGGACCACCACTATTGGAAGCAGCACAGCTGAGAACCTCTACGGGTCAAATTTCAGCTCGAATAGACACTCTAAGAAGAAGTTATAGGGAAAAGAGTGAAACAAGAGGGGCCGCACGTTATTCTACTGTGGCCACCCTGCAACTCCATGCCATGGAAGGGACAAACATGACCAGTAAATTTAGACAATCATATCTCACCTGTCCCAAGTTGGATCGCGCTCAAATTCGGTGAGCATGTTTGTCTAGTCAAGACAAGCGATTCGATATGTGGCACGCCCCATAACGACAACCGATCACGAAGAAACGCTATAGAGAAGTTACTAATCCCTGAAGAAAGTGCAAGAAATTCAGCAGCATCGTGTCTCGCTCAAGCTGCTGGATCATGCCGCTCACCAGCCTGATCGACGCCTCAGGTTTCAGAGGAGACCGGGGACGTTTTAAGATCGCTCTTTCAGGAACCTCGTTCTAGAACAAGGGCAGGTATTACCAACTGATGAGAGAGGAATTTAAGGTGGGTTTAGGACTTACTCGAGCTGGCTCACCTGGGCACCCTCTTAGATCATGAAGAAAGCCCACCAGCCGTAAAACTGGTCCTAAATCGCCTCTTTAGCTTGTATTCTCCTGTTTTCTGCATTCACACACATATGGCAAAGGTTATAAGACTGGTGGGTCAGCAGACCTCACCTTGCCTTCTTGATGAATACATGCAAGCGTACACATTCAAAAATAAAAAGAATAATGAGAGAAGAAAGGTGGGGGAGAAATGAATTTGACTAGGCGGGGAGATCAGCACAGTGATTAAGCTTGTAGGTAATTGGTCTGACGTAGCAGTAAAACGGGCTCAGTAACTCAGACCGCTTCAACATAGTTACTACTAGACGTCACTACCGATATTGACTATCTAGACGTGATGGTTAGTCTGTCGTGGCAATAAAGCGGGCACAATAATTTTGGCACAACATTACGGCTAGACGACAGGGCTATCATAAGAGGCTAATCTCAACCCCTCTTAGTCAAATGAAAGGATAATAGAATCATGGAAATCCTCAAGGGAGAATAAGAAGTAAGAGAATAAGAGGAGAAGAGAAAGAAAGGAAGGAAGGGAAAGAAAGAAGGAGAAGAGTGTGAGAGAAGAGAGAAGGAAGGAGAGAGGAGGGAGAAGGACACAGTTGGCATCAGGTGTCGCCGGCTGTGTTGGAAGAAGAAGAGAACAAAGACACAATCAGCGCTAGGCATCGCCGACTGTGTTAGAAAAAGAAGAGAGAAAGGATACAGTCGGCACTAGGTATCATCAGCTGTGTTAGAGAGAGAGGGGGCAAGAAGGGGACAGTCGGTGCTAGGCATCACCGGCTGTGTTTTTTAAGAAGAGAGGAGAGAGAAAGACATAGTCGGTACAAGGCATTGCCAATTGTGTTTTAAGATGAGTGGAGAGAGAAAGATACAGTCGATGCTAGGCATTGTCGGCTGTGTTTTAAGAAGAGTGGAGAGAGAAAGACACAGTCGGCTTTAGGCATTTCCAACTGTGTTTTAAGAAGAGTAGAGAGAGAAAGACAGTCGGTGCTAGGCATATCCAACTGTATTTTAAGAAGAAGAATCGAAAGGAGATAGGGATGAGAAGAAGAGAGAGAAAGAGAGAAAGAGAGATAGAGATGAGAAAAAGAGAGATAGAGACGAGAAGAAGAGAGAGAAAGACATATAAAGATGAGAAGAAGAGAGAGAAAGAGAGATTGAGACAAGAAGAAAAGAGAGAAAGAGAGATAGACACGAGAAGAAGAGAGAAAGAGAGAATAAGGGGAGGAGAGAGAAAGAGAGGAGGAGAGAGAAAGTTACCTTATCGAAGGGTACCAGCCCTTTTCTTCTCTTCTCTGCCTCTCTCCAAGACATACCCACGAGCTTAAGAAAAAATGAAGTATTTATTGAATCCTTAATAATGAACCCAAGGGGATTTTACAATTTGGGTATACATGCTTATATTAAATTGGGCCAAAACATAGGTGGACGACTAAAAACTACTTGGAATTGAAGATAATTACAATTTAATTGAATTAATAAAAATTCTAAAAATGGGTGCAAAAGGAATGTTTTTCCTCTGCTTAACAATGTGTGGAATTCCAAACCAGTCCTTGTTAGTGTCGGAGAAATTGCATGATCTTCCATGACTAATCCGGGGTTATTTTGCTGCCCGTTTGATGGAAAGATGATTAGTTTTTTTTGGGGCTTAGCATGACGATCGATTTGATACCAACTTCGATCCATGATCTTGAAACTAAAAATTTGCTTCAATCTTGAAAACTTTAGAACAATTGTGTGCTCATTTTTTAATGTTTTTCTTCAGTCTCTTCACTGAATCACACTAAGCACGTCGTCACGTTCACAATGCAACAAACGCATATCGATTTTATGTCCGAATGAAGATTTCGTCATCATGCATTTTTTGCTAGAATCTTGAAATCCGACTGTCAAAATTTACAGCAGCTTTGATGCCTCCATGTGTGAAATCCAATCGTTCATCGTACGTGGGGTTCTGACCAGAGATAGCCATGGACCTCACTCACATAATGCAATTGGTTTCGTACCGATCAGGCATGCGAGCGCCATCATTTGGCCACTCGAGTGAGGTATGCTACTGTTGAATTTTTTGTAATTTTCTTCACGGATCAACAACTTCTCTCTATTTTTCTCCGTGCTCGGGCATCGTCACGGGGTGTAGCACATATTGAAATGTTCGTCTTGATGAGATGAACATGCTCACAAAATTGGATAGTGATCTAACTTGAACGAGTGAGATATAGCTCTCGAAAGTCACTGCTTGTGACTGTAAAAACAGCCACCTTTAATGGTGTTTTGGTGCAGGATGGCCACACAGGAATAGTGTGCGGCCTACCCCGTTTGATATTTTACCCCTAACTTTGTCTTGGAGTGCCCGATTAAGCCGAAACTTAATCCATAGGGGTTTTCGACTGTGTCGGATTCAATGGCGGCAGTCCCGCAGCTGTTTAATGTACGAAAAATGTAATTCTAGTTACGGGGTCCTTTTCAGGGTGCTAGAGGCCGATTTTGCCGAAATTGTTTCTTTGTGTTCACTGCCTTAGACATGTTTGATTGCAATGAAACTTTGCAGGTGACCGGTTGAAGTGCTGATGAAGATCTTGATCGATTCTAGGGCCATTCTGAGACTGTCAAAATTTCTACTATTTTGTAGGCTTTATTGAACTGCTTCCTCCATATTCCGCATCAGTGTGGCACGACGTGTGCTATAGTTTTAGGGTTATATAACTTGAACCATGTCTATGTAGTTTAAGGTCATGCTACTAGGACCATGCGGTTTAAGGTCGTGCAACTAAACCTCTGCTACAGTTTAAGGTCGTATAGTTTGGACCATGCAGTTTAAGGTCATGCATCTAGACCATTGTGTGGCACTGGATCACCTGTGGAATCATTTTGCTAATTCAATCTCCTCGTTGTTTTTGAGATTCTAGATAATTTCTCCAATGAAAATACACTCCGCAGTCTTGTGACAGAGTAACCTTTGATATTGGCAATAATTGGGCTCGTCATCTCTCCCAACTTCCTTCGGTCTTTTCAATGCAAGAAGTTCGATCACTCCCTTTGATAAGAGAGTTTCCAGCAACGGGGGGATCATAGACTTTCGAAAGGAATAACTCCTGTGTCGAAAATAAAGGATTTTGTTCTTGGGGATGTCGAGTCTTTGATCTCCTTGTGGCCATAGAGTCTGATCAACATAAGCTGGGGGAGATTTCTGTTAGTGATTGGGCTTTCCTGCTGCTGAGGTACCGCATCTTTTTGATGCTTTGGCTATCAATCCTTTTACTAGTCCTCCATTCCCAATCCGAAGAAAGGATGGAGAAGGGATTGGCAATGAGAGAGGCAAGGGTGGGAGTAATTCATCAATTGATGGCCCTGTTTCGATGTCCAGCAGCGGTGCTTGAGAGACGGTAAATGAGGCTTGGTGCCCCGAGGGAGTATGCTCAAGCTTATGTGACTTCAACACCACTTGACGCAAGGTTCTTAACGTTTCGCCTTTCAACCTCATCTCGCCCTGCAACTGCCTCAATGTGGCCTTAAACTGCACGACCTCGTCTTCATAGGCTTTCAATACTTCACTGATCGCTCCGGTTTCACCCTTAGCTGTTCTTGAGGGCTCCTTACAATTAAGAGAGGAACTGAACCTTCCATCATCGTCCTTAGGGGGACACATCTAGGCACGAGGTGAGCAGGGCATTGACTTTATAATGAGTCGTGTTATTCCCCAGGCATGGAGGAGCCACTTGAACAAGGCTGCCATGAGGGAAAGGGGAGCTCGCTTTATCCAGTACTGGGGAACATTTTTCCTCGGATGAGATTGACAGGTGTTGAAAGGTATTTTTCATCAACATGGGGCCTAGCATACAGTGGAAATTTCAACAGTCTCAAAATAATCCCAGAACTGGCCAAGATCTTCATGAGGTCTCTCAAAAGTCTCCTGCCAAGTTTCGTCGCATTCCGACATGTCTAAGGCAGTCAATACTGAGAAAATGATTCTAGCAAAATCGGCCTATAACACCTTGAAACGAACCCTATAACTAGAGCTATATTTTTGGTGTCTCAATTTGCTATGGGACCACCACTATTGGAAGCAGCACAGCTGAGAACCTCTACGGGTCAAATTTCAGCTCGAATAGACACTCTAAGAAGAAGTTATAGGGAAAAGAGTGAAACAAGAGAGGCCGCACGTTATTCTACTGTGGCCACCCTGCAACTCCATGCCATGGAAGGGACAAACATGACCAGTAAATTTAGACAATCATATCTCACCTGTCCCAAGTTGGATCGCGCTCAAATTCGGTGAGCATGTTTGTCTAGTCAAGACAAGCGATTCGATATGTGGCACGCCCCATAACGACAACCGATCACGAAGAAACGCTATAGAGAAGTTACTAATCCCTGAAAAAAGTGCAAGAAATTCAGCAGCATCGTGTCTCGCTCAAGCTGCTGGATCATGCCGCTCACCAGCCTGATCGACGCCTCAGGTTTCAGAGGAGACCGGGGACGTTTTAAGATCGCTCTTTCAGGAACCTCGTTCTAGAACAAGGGCAGGTATTACCAACTGATGAGAGAGGAATTTAAGGTGGGTTTAGGACTTACTCGAGCTGGCTCACCTGGGCACCCTCTTAGATCATGAAGAAAGCCCACCAGCCGTAAAACTGGTCCGAAATCGCCTCTTTAGCTTGTATTCTCCTGTTTTCTGCATTCACACACATATGGCAAAGGTTATAAGACTGGTGGGTCAGCAGACCTCACCTTGCCTTCTTGATGAATACATGCAAGCGTACACATTCAAAAATAAAAAGAATAATGAGAGAAGAAAGGTGGGGGAGAAATGAATTTGACTAGGCGGGGAGATCAGCACAGTGATTAAGCTTGTAGGTAATTGGTCTGACGTAGCAGTAAAACGGGCTCAGTAACTCAGACCGCTTCAACATAGTTACTACTAGACGTCACTACCGATATTGACTATCTAGACGTGATGGTTAGTCTGTCGTGGCAATAAAGCGGGCACAATAATTTTGGCACAACATTACGGCTAGACGACAGGGCTATCATAAGAGGCTAATCTCAACCCCTCTTAGTCAAATGAAAGGATAATAGAATCATGGAAATCCTCAAGGGAGAATAAGAAGTAAGAGAATAAGAGGAGAAGAGAAAGAAAGGAAGGAAGGGAAAGAAAGAAGGAGAAGAGTGTGAGAGAAGAGAGAAGGAAGGAGAGAGGAGGGAGAAGGACACAGTTGGCATCAGGTGTCGCCGGCTGTGTTGGAAGAAGAAGAGAACAAAGACACAATCAGCGCTAGGCATCGCCGACTGTGTTAGAAAAAGAAGAGAGAAAGGATACAGTCGGCACTAGGTATCATCAGCTGTGTTAGAGAGAGAGGGGGCAAGAAGGGGACAGTCGGTGCTAGGCATCACCGGCTGTGTTTTTTAAGAAGAGAGGAGAGAGAAAGACATAGTCGGTACAAGGCATTGCCAATTGTGTTTTAAGATGAGTGGAGAGAGAAAGATACAGTCGATGCTAGGCATTGTCGGCTGTGTTTTAAGAAGAGTGGAGAGAGAAAGACACAGTCGGCTTTAGGCATTTCCAACTGTGTTTTAAGAAGAGTAGAGAGAGAAAGACAGTCGGTGCTAGGCATATCCAACTGTATTTTAAGAAGAAGAATCGAAAGGAGATAGGGATGAGAAGAAGAGAGAGAAAGAGAGAAAGAGAGATAGAGATGAGAAAAAGAGAGATAGAGACGAGAAGAAGAGAGAGAAAGACATATAAAGATGAGAAGAAGAGAGAGAAAGAGAGATTGAGACAAGAAGAAAAGAGAGAAAGAGAGATAGACACGAGAAGAAGAGAGAAAGAGAGAATAAGGGGAGGAGAGAGAAAGAGAGGAGGAGAGAGAAAGTTACCTTATCGAAGAGTACCAGCCCTTTTCTTCTCTTCTCTGCCTCTCTCCAAGACATACCCACGAGCTTAAGAAAAAATGAAGTATTTATTGAATCCTTAATAATGAACCCAAGGGGATTTTACAATTTGGGTATACATGCTTATATTAAATTGGGCCAAAACATAGGTGGACGACTAAAAACTACTTGGAATTGAAGATAATTACAATTTAATTGAATTAATAAAAATTCTAAAAATGGGTGCAAAAGGAATGTTTTTCCTCTGCTTAACAATGTGTGGAATTCCAAACCAGTCCTTGTTAGTGTCGGAGAAATTGCATGATCTTCCATGACTAATCCGGGGTTATTTTGCTGCCCGTTTGATGGAAAGATGATTAGTTTTTTTTGGGGCTTAGCATGACGATCGATTTGATACCAACTTCGATCCATGATCTTGAAACTAAAAATTTGCTTCAATCTTGAAAACTTTAGAACAATTGTGTGCTCATTTTTTAATGTTTTTCTTCAGTCTCTTCACTGAATCACACTAAGCACGTCGTCACGTTCACAATGCAACAAACGCATATCGATTTTATGTCCGAATGAAGATTTCGTCATCATGCATTTTTTGCTAGAATCTTGAAATCCGACTGTCAAAATTTACAGCAGCTTTGATGCCTCCATGTGTGAAATCCAATCGTTCATCGTACGTGGGGTTCTGACCAGAGATAGCCATGGACCTCACTCACATAATGCAATTGGTTTCGTACCGATCAGGCATGCGAGCGCCATCATTTGGCCACTCGAGTGAGGTATGCTACTGTTGAATTTTTTGTAATTTTCTTCACGGATCAACAACTTCTCTCTATTTTTCTCCGTGCTCGGGCATCCTCACGGGGTGTAGCACATATTGAAATGTTCGTCTTGATGAGATGAACATGCTCACAAAATTGGATAGTGATCTAACTTGAACGAGTGAGATATAGCCCTCGAAAGTCACTGCTTGTGACTGTAAAAACAGCCACCTTTAATGGTGTTTTGGTGCAGGATGGCCACACAGGAATAGTGTGCGGCCTACCCCTTTTGATATTTTACCCCTAACTTTGTCTTGGAGTGCTCGATTAAGCCGAAACTTAATCCATAGGGGTTTTCGACTGTGTCGGATTCAATGGCGGCAGTCCCGCAGCTGTTTAATGCACGAAAAATGTAATTCTAGTTACGGGGTCCTTTTCAGGGTGCTAGAGGCCGATTTTGCCGAAATTGTTTCTTTGTGTTCACTGCCTTAGACATGTTTGATTGCAATGAAACTTTGCAGGTGACCGGTTGAAGTGCTGATGAAGATCTTGATCGATTCTAGGGCCATTCTGAGACTGTCAAAATTTCTACTATTTTGTAGGCTTTATTGAACTGCTTCCTCCATATTCCGCATCAGTGTGGCACGACGTGTGCTATAGTTTTAGGGTTATATAACTTGAACCATGTCTATGTAGTTTAAGGTCATGCTACTAGGACCATGCGGTTTAAGGTCGTGCAACTAAACCTCTGCTACAGTTTAAGGTCGTATAGTTTGGACCATGCAGTTTAAGGTCATGCATCTAGACCATTGTGTGGCACTGGATCACCTGTGGAATCATTTTGCTAATTCAATCTCCTCGTTGTTTTTGAGATTCTAGATAATTTCTCCAATGAAAATACACTCCGCAGTCTTGTGACAGAGTAACCTTTGATATTGGCAATAATTGGGCTCGTCATCTCTCCCAACTTCCTTCGGTCTTTTCAATGCAAGAAGTTCGATCACTCCCTTTAATAAGAGAGTTTCCAGCAACGGGGGGATCATAGACTTTCGAAAGGAATAACTCCTGTGTCGAAAATAAAGGATTTTGTTCTTGGGGATGTCGAGTCTTTGATCTCCTTGTGGCCATAGAGTCTGATCAACATAAGCTGGGGGAGATTTCTGTTAGTGATTGGGCTTTCCTGCTGCTGAGGTACCGCATCTTTTTGATGCTTTGGCTATCAATCCTTTTACTAGTCCTCCATTCCCAATCCGAAGAAAGGATGGAGAAGGGATTGGCAATGAGAGAGGCAAGGGTGGGAGTAATTCATCAATTGATGGCCCTGTTTCGATGTCCAGCAGCGGTGCTTGAGAGACGGTAAATGAGGCTTGGTGCCCCGAGGGAGTATGCTCAAGCTTATGTGACTTCAACACCACTTGACGCAAGGTTCTTAACGTTTCGCCTTTCAACCTCATCTCGCCCTGCAACTGCCTCAATGTGGCCTTAAACTGCACGACCTCGTCTTCATAGGCTTTCAATACTTCACTGATCGCTCCGGTTTCACCCTTAGCTGTTCTTGAGGGCTCCTTACAATTAAGAGAGGAACTGAACCTTCCATCATCGTCCTTAGGGGGACACATCATGGCACGAGGTGAGCAGGGCATTGACTTTATAATGAGTCGTGTTATTCCCCAGGCATGGAGGAGCCACTTGAACAAGGCTGCCATGAGGGAAAGGGGAGCTCGCTTCATCCAGTACTGGGGAACATTTTTCCTCGGATGAGATTGACAGGTGTTGAAAGGTATTTTTCATCAACATGGGGCCTAGCATACAGTGGAAATTTCAACAGTCTCAAAATAATCCCAGAACTGGCCAAGATCTTCATGAGGTCTCTCAAAAGTCTCCTGCCAAGTTTCGTCGCATTCCGACATGTCTAAGGCAGTCAATACTGAGAAAATGATTCTAGCAAAATCGGCCTATAACACCTTGAAACGAACCCTATAACTAGAGCTATATTTTTGGTGTCTCAATTTGCTATGGGACCACCACTATTGGAAGCAGCACAGCTGAGAACCTCTACGGGTCAAATTTCAGCTCGAATAGACACTCTAAGAAGAAGTTATAGGGAAAAGAGTGAAACAAGAGGGGCCGCACGTTATTCTACTGTGGCCACCCTGCAACTCCATGCCATGGAAGGGACAAACATGACCAGTAAATTTAGACAATCATATCTCACCTGTCCCAAGTTGGATCGCGCTCAAATTCGGTGAGCATGTTTGTCTAGTCAAGACAAGCGATTCGATATGTGGCACGCCCCATAACGACAACCGATCACGAAGAAACGCTATAGAGAAGTTACTAATCCCTGAAGAAAGTGCAAGAAATTCAGCAGCATCGTGTCTCGCTCAAGCTGCTGGATCATGCCGCTCACCAGCCTGATCGACGCCTCAGGTTTCAGAGGAGACCGGGGACGTTTTAAGATCGCTCTTTCAGGAACCTCGTTCTAGAACAAGGGCAGGTATTACCAACTGATGAGAGAGGAATTTAAGGTGGGTTTAGGACTTACTCGAGCTGGCTCACCTGGGCACCCTCTTAGATCATGAAGAAAGCCCACCAGCCGTAAAACTGGTCCGAAATCGCCTCTTTAGCTTGTATTCTCCTGTTTTCTGCATTCACACACATATGGCAAAGGTTATAAGACTGGTGGGTCAGCAGACCTCACCTTGCCTTCTTGATGAATACATGCAAGCGTACACATTCAAAAATAAAAAGAATAATGAGAGAAGAAAGGTGGGGGAGAAATGAATTTGACTAGGCGGGGAGATCAGCACAGTGATTAAGCTTGTAGGTAATTGGTCTGACGTAGCAGTAAAACGGGCTCAGTAACTCAGACCGCTTCAACATAGTTACTACTAGACGTCACTACCGATATTGACTATCTAGACGTGATGGTTAGTCTGTCGTGGCAATAAAGCGGGCACAGTAATTTTGGCACAACATTACGGCTAGACGACAGGGCTATCATAAGAGGCTAATCTCAACCCCTCTTAGTCAAATGAAAGGATAATAGAATCATGGAAATCCTCAAGGGAGAATAAGAAGTAAGAGAATAAGAGGAGAAGAGAAAGAAAGGAAGGAAGGGAAAGAAAGAAGGAGAAGAGTGTGAGAGAAGAGAGAAGGAAGGAGAGAGGAGGGAGAAGGACACAGTTGGCATCAGGTGTCGCCGGCTGTGTTGGAAGAAGAAGAGAACAAAGACACAATCAGCGCTAGGCATCGCCGACTGTGTTAGAAAAAGAAGAGAGAAAGGATACAGTCGGCACTAGGTATCATCAGCTGTGTTAGAGAGAGAGGGGGCAAGAAGGGGACAGTCGGTGCTAGGCATCACCGGCTGTGTTTTTTAAGAAGAGAGGAGAGAGAAAGACATAGTCGGTACAAGGCATTGCCAATTGTGTTTTAAGATGAGTGGAGAGAGAAAGATACAGTCGATGCTAGGCATTGTCGGCTGTGTTTTAAGAAGAGTGGAGAGAGAAAGACACAGTCGGCTTTAGGCATTTCCAACTGTGTTTTAAGAAGAGTAGAGAGAGAAAGACAGTCGGTGCTAGGCATATCCAACTGTATTTTAAGAAGAAGAATCGAAAGGAGATAGGGATGAGAAGAAGAGAGAGAAAGAGAGAAAGAGAGATAGAGATGAGAAAAAGAGAGATAGAGACGAGAAGAAGAGAGAGAAAGACATATAAAGATGAGAAGAAGAGAGAGAAAGAGAGATTGAGACAAGAAGAAAAGAGAGAAAGAGAGATAGACACGAGAAGAAGAGAGAAAGAGAGAATAAGGGGAGGAGAGAGAAAGAGAGGAGGAGAGAGAAAGTTACCTTATCGAAGGGTACCAGCCCTTTTCTTCTCTTCTCTGCCTCTCTCCAAGACATACCCACGAGCTTAAGAAAAAATGAAGTATTTATTGAATCCTTAATAATGAACCCAAGGGGATTTTATAATTTGGGTATACATGCTTATATTAAATTGGGCCAAAACATAGGTGGACGACTAAAAACTACTTGGAATTGAAGATAATTACAATTTAATTGAATTAACAAAAATTCTAAAAATGGGTGCAAAAGGAATGTTTTTCCTCTGCTTAACAATGTGTGGAATTCCAAACCAGTCCTTGTTAGTGTCGGAGAAATTGCATGATCTTCCATGACTAATCCGGGGTTATTTTGCTGCCCGTTTGATGGAAAGATGATTAGTTTTTTTTGGGGCTTAGCATGACGATCGATTTGATACCAACTTCGATCCATGATCTTGAAACTAAAAATTTGCTTCAATCATGAAAACTTTAGAACAATTGTGTGCTCATTTTTTAATGTTTTTCTTCAGTCTCTTCACTGAATCACACTAAGCATGTCGTCACGTTCACAATGCAACAAACGCATATCGATTTTATGTCCGAATGAAGATTTCGTCATCATGCATTTTTTGCTAGAATCTTGAAATCCGACTGTCAAAATTTACAGCAGCTTTGATGCCTCCATGTGTGAAATCCAATCGTTCATCGTACGTGGGGTTCTGACCAGAGATAGCCATGGACCTCACTCACATAATGCAATTGGTTTCGTACCGATCAGGCATGCGAGCGCCATCATTTGGCCACTCGAGTGAGGTATGCTACTGTTGAATTTTTTGTAATTTTCTTCACGGATCAACAACTTCTCTCTATTTTTCTCCGTGCTCGGGCATCGTCACGGGGTGTAGCACATATTGAAATGTTCGTCTTGATGAGATGAACATGCTCACAAAATTGGATAGTGATCTAACTTGAACGAGTGAGATATAGCTCTCGAAAGTCACTGCTTGTGACTGTAAAAACAGCCACCTTTAATGGTGTTTTGGTGCAGGATGGCCACACAGGAATAGTGTGCGGCCTACCCCTTTTGATATTTTACCCCTAACTTTGTCTTGGAGTGCCCGATTAAGCCGAAACTTAATCCATAGGGGTTTTCGACTGTGTCGGATTCAATGGCGGCAGTCCCGCAGCTGTTTAATGCACGAAAAATGTAATTCTAGTTACGGGGTCCTTTTCAGGGTGCTAGAGGCCGATTTTGCCGAAATTGTTTCTTTGTGTTCACTGCCTTAGACATGTTTGATTGCAATGAAACTTTGCAGGTGACCGGTTGAAGTGCTGATGAAGATCTTGATCGATTCTAGGGCCATTCTGAGACTGTCAAAATTTCTACTATTTTGTAGGCTTTATTGAACTGCTTCCTCCATATTCCGCATCAGTGTGGCACGACGTGTGCTATAGTTTTAGGGTTATATAACTTGAACCATGTCTATGTAGTTTAAGGTCATGCTACTAGGACCATGCGGTTTAAGGTCGTGCAACTAAACCTCTGCTACAGTTTAAGGTCATATAGTTTGGACCATGCAGTTTAAGGTCATGCATCTAGACCATTATGTGGCACTGGATCACCTGTGGAATCATTTTGCTAATTCAATCTCCTCGTTGTTTTTGAGATTCTAGATAATTTCTCCAATGAAAATACACTCCGCAGTCTTGTGACAGAGTCACCTTTGATATTGGCAATAATTGGGCTCGTCATCTCTCCCAACTTCCTTCGGTCTTTTCAATGCAAGAAGTTCGATCACTCCCTTTGATAAGAGAGTTTCCAGCAACGGGGGGATCATAGACTTTCGAAAGGAATAACTCCTGTGTCGAAAATAAAGGATTTTGTTCTTGGGGATGTCGAGTCTTTGATCTCCTTGTGGCCATAGAGTCTGATCAACATAAGCTGGGGGAGATTTCTGTTAGTGATTGGGCTTTCCTGCTGCTAAGGTACCGCATCTTTTTGATGCTTTGGCTATCAATCCTTTTACTAGTCCTCCATTCCCAATCCGAAGAAAGGATGGAGAAGGGATTGGCAATGAGAGAGGCAAGGGTGGGAGTAATTCATCAATTGATGGCCCTGTTTCGATGTCCAGCAGCGGTGCTTGAGAGACGGTAAATGAGGCTTGGTGCCCCGAGGGAGTATGCTCAAGCTTATGTGACTTCAACACCACTTGACGCAAGGTTCTTAACGTTTCGCCTTTCAACCTCATCTCGCCCTGCAACTGCCTCAATGTGGCCTTAAACTGCACGACCTCGTCTTCATAGGCTTTCAATACTTCACTGATCGCTCCGGTTTCACCCTTAGCTGTTCTTGAGGGCTCCTTACAATTAAGAGAGGAACTGAACCTTCCATCATCGTCCTTAGGGGGACACATCATGGCACGAGGTGAGCAGGGCATTGACTTTATAATGAGTCGTGTTATTCCCCAGGCATGGAGGAGCCACTTGAACAAGGCTGCCATGAGGGAAAGGGGAGCTCGCTTCATCCAGTACTGGGGAACATTTTTCCTCGGATGAGATTGACAGGTGTTGAAAGGTATTTTTCATCAACATGGGGCCTAGCATACAGTGGAAATTTCAACAGTCTCAAAATAATCCCAGAA
The DNA here is from genome assembly GCF_054954075.1 of Amborella trichopoda. NCBI lineage: Eukaryota > Viridiplantae > Streptophyta > Magnoliopsida > Amborellales > Amborellaceae > Amborella > Amborella trichopoda. Next base: position 26,673,154 of record NC_142344.1, read on the forward strand.
CTGGCCAAGATCTTCATGAGGTCTCTCAAAAGTCTCCTGCCAAGTTTCGTCGCATTCCGACATGTCTAAGGCAGTCAATACTGAGAAAATGATTCTAGCAAAATCGGCCTATAACACCTTGAAACGAACCCTATAACTAGAGCTATATTTTTGGTGTCTCAATTTGCTATGGGACCACCACTATTGGAAGCAGCACAGCTGAGAACCTCTACGGGTCAAATTTCAGCTCGAATAGACACTCTAAGAAGAAGTTATAGGGAAAAGAGTGAAACAAGAGGGGCCGCACGTTATTCTACTGTGGCCACCCTGCAACTCCATGCCATGGAAGGGACAAACATGACCAGTAAATTTAGACAATCATATCTCACCTGTCCCAAGTTGGATCGCGCTCAAATTCGGTGAGCATGTTTGTCTAGTCAAGACAAGCGATTCGATATGTGGCACGCCCCATAACGACAACCGATCACGAAGAAACGCTATAGAGAAGTTACTAATCCCTGAAGAAAGTGCAAGAAATTCAGCAGCATCGTGTCTCGCTCAAGCTGCTGGATCATGCCGCTCACCAGCCTGATCGACGCCTCAGGTTTCAGAGGAGACCGGGGACGTTTTAAGATCGCTCTTTCAGGAACCTCGTTCTAGAACAAGGGCAGGTATTACCAACTGATGAGAGAGGAATTTAAGGTGGGTTTAGGACTTACTCGAGCTGGCTCACCTGGGCACCCTCTTAGATCATGAAGAAAGCCCACCAGCCGTAAAACTGGTCCGAAATCGCCTCTTTAGCTTGTATTCTCCTGTTTTCTGCATTCACACACATATGGCAAAGGTTATAAGACTGGTGGGTCAGCAGACCTCACCTTGCCTTCTTGATGAATACATGCAAGCGTACACATTCAAAAATAAAAAGAATAATGAGAGAAGAAAGGTGGGGGAGAAATGAATTTGACTAGGCGGGGAGATCAGCACAGTGATTAAGCTTGTAGGTAATTGGTCTGACGTAGCAGTAAAACGGGCTCAGTAACTCAGACCGCTTCAACATAGTTACTACTAGACGTCACTACCGATATTGACTATCTAGACGTGATGGTTAGTCTGTCGTGGCAATAAAGCGGGCACAGTAATTTTGGCACAACATTACGGCTAGACGACAGGGCTATCATAAGAGGCTAATCTCAACCCCTCTTAGTCAAATGAAAGGATAATAGAATCATGGAAATCCTCAAGGGAGAATAAGAAGTAAGAGAATAAGAGGAGAAGAGAAAGAAAGGAAGGAAGGGAAAGAAAGAAGGAGAAGAGTGTGAGAGAAGAGAGAAGGAAGGAGAGAGGAGGGAGAAGGACACAGTTGGCATCAGGTGTCGCCGGCTGTGTTGGAAGAAGAAGAGAACAAAGACACAATCAGCGCTAGGCATCGCCGACTGTGTTAGAAAAAGAAGAGAGAAAGGATACAGTCGGCACTAAGTATCATCAGATGTGTTAGAGAGAGAGGGGGCAAGAAGGGGACAGTCGGTGCTAGGCATCACCGGTTGTGTTTTTTAAGAAGAGAAGAGAGAGAAAGACATAGTCGGTACAAGGCATTGCCAATTGTGTTTTAAGATGAGTGGAGAGAGAAAGATACAGTCGATGCTAGGCATTGTCGGCTGTGTTTTAAGAAGAGTGGAGAGAGAAAGACACAGTCGGCTTTAGGCATTTCCAACTGTGTTTTAAGAAGAGTAGAGAGAGAAAGACAGTCGGTGCTAGGCATATCCAACTGTATTTTAAGAAGAAGAATCGAAAGGAGATAGGGATGAGAAGAAGAGAGAGAAAGAGAGAAAGAGAGATAGAGATGAGAAAAAGAGAGATAGAGACGAGAAGAAGAGAGAGAAAGACATATAAAGATGAGAAGAAGAGAGAGAAAGAGAGATTGAGACAAGAAGAAAAGAGAGAAAGAGAGATAGACACAAGAAGAAGAGAGAAAGAGAGAATAAGGGGAGGAGAGAGAAAGAGAGGAGGAGAGTGAAAGTTACCTTATCGAAGGGTACCGGCCCTTTTCTTCTCTTCTCTGCCTCTCTCCAAGACATACCCACGAGCTTAAGAAAAAATGAAGTATTTATTGAATCCTTAATAATGAACCCAAGGGGATTTTACAATTTGGGTATACATGCTTATATTAAATTGGGCCAAAACATAGGTGGACGACTAAAAACTACTTGGAATTGAAGATAATTACAATTTAATTGAATTAACAAAAATTCTAAAAATGGGTGCAAAAGGAATGTTTTTCCTCTGCTTAACAATGTGTGGAATTCCAAACCAGTCCTTGTTAGTGTCGGAGAAATTGCATGATCTTCCATGACTAATCCGGGGTTATTTTGCTGCCCGTTTGATGGAAAGATGATTAGTTTTTTTTGGGGCTTAGCATGACGATCGATTTGATACCAACTTCGATCCATGATCTTGAAACTAAAAATTTGCTTCAATCTTGAAAACTTTAGAACAATTGTGTGCTCATTTTTTAATGTTTTTCTTCAGTCTCTTCACTGAATCACACTAAGCACGTCGTCACGTTCACAATGCAACAAACGCATATCGATTTTATGTCCGAATGAAGATTTCGTCATCATGCATTTTTTGCTAGAATCTTGAAATCCGACTGTCAAAATTTACAGCAGCTTTGATGCCTCCATGTGTGAAATCCAATCGTTCATCGTACGTGGGGTTCTGACCAGAGATAGCCATGGACCTCACTCACATAATGCAATTGGTTTCGTACCGATCAGGCATGCGAGCGCCATCATTTGGCCACTCGAGTGAGGTATGCTACTGTTGAATTTTTTGTAATTTTCTTCACGGATCAACAACTTCTCTCTATTTTTCTCCGTGCTCGGGCATCGTCACGGGGTGTAGCACATATTGAAATGTTCGTCTTGATGAGATGAACATGCTCACAAAATTGGATAGTGATCTAACTTGAACGAGTGAGATATAGCTCTCGAAAGTCACTGCTTGTGACTGTAAAAACAGCCACCTTTAATGGTGTTTTGGTGCAGGATGGCCACACAGGAATAGTGTGCGGCCTACCCCTTTTGATATTTTACCCCTAACTTTGTCTTGGAGTGCCCGATTAAGCCGAAACTTAATCCATAGGGGTTTTCGACTGTGTCGGATTCAATGGCGGCAGTCCCGCAGCTGTTTAATGCACGAAAAATGTAATTCTAGTTACGGGGTCCTTTTCAGGGTGCTAGAGGCCGATTTTGCCGAAATTGTTTCTTTGTGTTCACTGCCTTAGACATGTTTGATTGCAATGAAACTTTGCAGGTGACCGGTTGAAGTGCTGATGAAGATCTTGATCGATTCTAGGGCCATTCTGAGACTGTCAAAATTTCTACTATTTTGTAGGCTTTATTGAACTGCTTCCTCCATATTCCGCATCAGTGTGGCACGACGTGTGCTATAGTTTTAGGGTTATATAACTTGAACCATGTCTATGTAGTTTAAGGTCATGCTACTAGGACCATGCGGTTTAAGGTCGTGCAACTAAACCTCTGCTACAGTTTAAGGTCGTATAGTTTGGACCATGCAGTTTAAGGTCATGCATCTAGACCATTGTGTGGCACTGGATCACCTGTGGAATCATTTTGCTAATTCAATCTCCTCGTTGTTTTTGAGATTCTAGATAATTTCTCCAATGAAAATACACTCCGCAGTCTTGTGACAGAGTAACCTTTGATATTGGCAATAATTGGGCTCGTCATCTCTCCCAACTTCCTTCGGTCTTTTCAATGCAAGAAGTTCGATCACTCCCTTTGATAAGAGAGTTTCCAGCAACGGGGGGATCATAGACTTTCGAAAGGAATAACTCCTGTGTCGAAAATAAAGGATTTTGTTCTTGGGGATGTCGAGTCTTTGATCTCCTTGTGGCCATAGAGTCTGATCAACATAAGCTGGGGGAGATTTCTGTTAGTGATTGGGCTTTCCTGCTGCTGAGGTACCGCATCTTTTTGATGCTTTGGCTATCAATCCTTTTACTAGTCCTCCATTCCCAATCCGAAGAAAGGATGGAGAAGGGATTGGCAATGAGAGAGGCAAGGGTGGGAGTAATTCATCAATTGATGGCCCTGTTTCGATGTCCAGCAGCGGTGCTTGAGAGACGGTAAATGAGGCTTGGTGCCCCGAGGGAGTATGCTCAAGCTTATGTGACTTCAACACCACTTGACGCAAGGTTCTTAACGTTTCGCCTTTCAACCTCATCTCGCCCTGCAACTGCCTCAATGTGGCCTTAAACTGCACGACCTCGTCTTCATAGGCTTTCAATACTTCACTGATCGCTCCGGTTTCACCCTTAGCTGTTCTTGAGGGCTCCTTACAATTAAGAGAGGAACTGAACCTTCCATCATCGTCCTTAGGGGGACACATCATGGCACGAGGTGAGCAGGGCATTGACTTTATAATGAGTCGTGTTATTCCCCAGGCATGGAGGAGCCACTTGAACAAGGCTGCCATGAGGGAAAGGGGAGCTCGCTTCATCCAGTACTGGGGAACATTTTTCCTCGGATGAGATTGACAGGTGTTGAAAGGTATTTTTCATCAACATGGGGCCTAGCATACAGTGGAAATTTCAACAGTCTCAAAATAATCCCAGAACTGGCCAAGATCTTCATGAGGTCTCTCAAAAGTCTCCTGCCAAGTTTCGTCGCATTCCGACATGTCTAAGGCAGTCAATACTGAGAAAATGATTCTAGCAAAATCGGCCTATAACACCTTGAAACGAACCCTATAACTAGAGCTATATTTTTGGTGTCTCAATTTGCTATGGGACCACCACTATTGGAAGCAGCACAGCTGAGAACCTCTACGGGTCAAATTTCAGCTCGAATAGACACTCTAAGAAGAAGTTATAGGGAAAAGAGTGAAACAAGAGGGGCCGCACGTTATTCTACTGTGGCCACCCTGCAACTCCATGCCATGGAAGGGACAAACATGACCAGTAAATTTAGACAATCATATCTCACCTGTCCCAAGTTGGATCGCGCTCAAATTCGGTGAGCATGTTTGTCTAGTCAAGACAAGCGATTCGATATGTGGCACGCCCCATAACGACAACCGATCACGAAGAAACGCTATAGAGAAGTTACTAATCCCTGAAGAAAGTGCAAGAAATTCAGCAGCATCGTGTCTCGCTCAAGCTGCTGGATCATGCCGCTCACCAGCCTGATCGACGCCTCAGGTTTCAGAGGAGACCGGGGACGTTTTAAGATCGCTCTTTCAGGAACCTCGTTCTAGAACAAGGGCAGGTATTACCAACTGATGAGAGAGGAATTTAAGGTGGGTTTAGGACTTACTCGAGCTGGCTCACCTGGGCACCCTCTTAGATCATGAAGAAAGCCCACCAGCCGTAAAACTGGTCCGAAATCGCCTCTTTAGCTTGTATTCTCCTGTTTTCTGCATTCACACACATATGGCAAAGGTTATAAGACTGGTGGGTCAGCAGACCTCACCTTGCCTTCTTGATGAATACATGCAAGCGTACACATTCAAAAATAAAAAGAATAATGAGAGAAGAAAGGTGGGGGAGAAATGAATTTGACTAGGCGGGGAGATCAGCACAGTGATTAAGCTTGTAGGTAATTGGTCTGACGTAGCAGTAAAACGGGCTCAGTAACTCAGACCGCTTCAACATAGTTACTACTAGACGTCACTACCGATATTGACTATCTAGACGTGATGGTTAGTCTGTTGTGGCAATAAAGCGGGCACAGTAATTTTGGCACAACATTACGGCTAGACGACAGGGCTATCATAAGAGGCTAATCTCAACCCCTCTTAGTCAAATGAAAGGATAATAGAATCATGGAAATCCTCAAGGGAGAATAAGAAGTAAGAGAATAAGAGGAGAAGAGAAAGAAAGGAAGGAAGGGAAAGAAAGAAGGAGAAGAGTGTGAGAGAAGAGAGAAGGAAGGAGAGAGGAGGGAGAAGGACACAGTTGGCATCAGGTGTCGCCGGCTGTGTTGGAAGAAGAAGAGAACAAAGACACAATCAGCGCTAGGCATCGCCGACTGTGTTAGAAAAAGAAGAGAGAAAGGATACAGTCGGCACTAGGTATCATCAGCTGTGTTAGAGAGAGAGGGGGCAAGAAGGGGACAGTCGGTGCTAGGCATCACCGGTTGTGTTTTTTAAGAAGAGAAGAGAGAGAAAGACATAGTCGGTACAAGGCATTGCCAATTGTGTTTTAAGATGAGTGGAGAGAGAAAGATACAGTCGATGCTAGGCATTGTCGGCTGTGTTTTAAGAAGAGTGGAGAGAGAAAGACACAGTCGGCTTTAGGCATTTCCAACTGTGTTTTAAGAAGAGTAGAGAGAGAAAGACAGTCGGTGCTAGGCATATCCAACTGTATTTTAAGAAGAAGAATCGAAAGGAGATAGGGATGAGAAGAAGAGAGAGAAAGAGAGAAAGAGAGATAGAGATGAGAAAAAGAGAGATAGAGACGAGAAGAAGAGAGAGAAAGACATATAAAGATGAGAAGAAGAGAGAGAAAGAGAGATTGAGACAAGAAGAAAAGAGAGAAAGAGAGATAGACACGAGAAGAAGAGAGAAAGAGAGAATAAGGGGAGGAGAGAGAAAGAGAGGAGGAGAGAGAAAGTTACCTTATCGAAGGGTACCGGCCCTTTTCTTCTCTTCTCTGCCTCTCTCCAAGACATACCCACGAGCTTAAGAAAAAATGAAGTATTTATTGAATCCTTAATAATGAACCCAAGGGGATTTTACAATTTGGGTATACATGCTTATATTAAATTGGGCCAAAACATAGGTGGACGACTAAAAACTACTTGGAATTGAAGATAATTACAATTTAATTGAATTAATAAAAATTCTAAAAATGGGTGCAAAAGGAATGTTTTTCCTCTGCTTAACAATGTGTGGAATTCCAAACCAGTCCTTGTTAGTGTCGGAGAAATTGCATGATCTTCCATGACTAATCCGGGGTTATTTTGCTGCCCGTTTGATGGAAAGATGATTAGTTTTTTTTGGGGCTTAGCATGACGATCGATTTGATACCAACTTCGATCCATGATCTTGAAACTAAAAATTTGCTTCAATCTTGAAAACTTTAGAACAATTGTGTGCTCATTTTTTAATGTTTTTCTTCAGTCTCTTCACTGAATCACACTAAGCACGTCGTCACGTTCACAATGCAACAAACGCATATCGATTTTATGTCCGAATGAAGATTTCGTCATCATGCATTTTTTGCTAGAATCTTGAAATCCGACTGTCAAAATTTACAGCAGCTTTGATGCCTCCATGTGTGAAATCCAATCGTTCATCGTACGTGGGGTTCTGACCAGAGATAGCCATGGACCTCACTCACATAATGCAATTGGTTTCGTACCGATCAGGCATGCGAGCGCCATCATTTGGCCACTCGAGTGAGGTATGCTACTGTTGAATTTTTTGTAATTTTCTTCACGGATCAACAACTTCTCTCTATTTTTCTCCGTGCTCGGGCATCGTCACGGGGTGCAGCACATATTGAAATGTTCGTCTTGATGAGATGAACATGCTCACAAAATTGGATAGTGATCTAACTTGAACGAGTGAGATATAGCTCTCGAAAGTCACTGCTTGTGACTGTAAAAACAGCCACCTTTAATGGTGTTTTGGTGCAGGATGGCCACACAGGAATAGTGTGCGGCCTACCCCTTTTGATATTTTACCCCTAACTTTGTCTTGGAGTGCCCGATTAAGCCGAAACTTAATCCATAGGGGTTTTCGACTGTGTCGGATTCAATGGCGGCAGTCCCGCAGCTGTTTAATGCACGAAAAATGTAATTCTAGTTACGGGGTCCTTTTCAGGGTGCTAGAGGCCGATTTTGCCGAAATTGTTTCTTTGTGTTCACTGCCTTAGACATGTTTGATTGCAATGAAACTTTGCAGGTGACCGGTTGAAGTACTGATGAAGATCTTGATCGATTCTAGGGCCATTCTGAGACTATCAAAATTTCTACTATTTTGTAGGCTTTATTGAACTGCTTCCTCCATATTCCGCATCAGTGATAAGGTGCTGAAAAATGCATTCAAACAATATTAGCAAGTGAAGGCAGAACATCAAAACCCGTCGAATTATTGCTGCCCTTGCCCATACCATAGTGGAAGTGGGAACACATTACAATGGTTTTTGTTTTTAGATTGCCTAAGTCAAGAGCTGGAAATGATAGTATATGGGTCATTGTGGGCCGATTAACTAAGGCTGCTCATTTCTTACCGATTCCCATGACTTATACCCTGGATAAGCTGACCTAGTTATACATCAAAGAAATTATAAGATTACACGGTGTACCCATCTGCATTGTGTCTGACAGAGACACTAGGTTTACCTATAGATTTTTGGCTGGCCAACAGTCAGCTTTGGGGACCGAACTTACCTTCAACACTGCCTTTCATCCCCATATAGATGGGCAATCAAAAAGGACCATTAAAACACTGGAAGATATGCTAAGGGCATGTGTCATTGATTTTAAAGAAAGCCGAGAGGACTATCTGGCCCTAATAGAGTTTGCCTACAACAATAGCTTCCAAGCCATCATCCAGATGACATCGTATGAGGCCCTATATGGGAGGAAGTGTAGATCGCCCATCTGCTAGGATGAGGTGGGCGAGAGGAAATTACTGGGGCCTGAAATAGTCTAGATAACTTTTGAGAAGATTGCCTTAATTAGAGAGTGGCTCAAGACGGCCCAAAGTTGGCAAAAGAGTTACGCGATAATCGCAGGAGAGACCTCGAATTTGAAGTAAGTGATCGGGTCTTCCAGAAGATATCACCGACCAAGGTTATTATGGGATTTAGAAAAAAAGGAAAGTTGAGCCTGCGGTATATTTGGCCTTTCAAAATTCTGGAACATGGAGTACCGACTTGCCCTGCCACCTGAATTGGCTAATATTCACAATGTCTTTCATGTATCATTGATGAGTAACTATCAACCTGATCCATCCCATATTTTGGAATACGAACCAATCCCACTCTGGGAGGACTTGACCTATGTTGAATGGCCAATTGGGTTATTAGACCAGAAAATACAAGTGTTATGCAATAAAGAAATTTCTCTGGTTCAAGTGCAATGGCAGTATCACTCAAGAGCTGAAACAAAATGAGAACGAGACGATGAAATTTGAGAGAAATACCCTCACCTTCTTGATTGACACGAATGTGATTTTGGGGACAAAATCATTTTAAGGGGAGGATGATGTAAGGACCACACTATTCTCACTATTCAAAGACATGCACGCCAATGTAAGGTGAAACAGAGGCCTAATGCCATTTGGAGCATCGCTGCATGTGTATAAGGGTTTAGCACTGTCTGTGACTTAGCACCGTCTGTGAAGTAAAGAGGAGAGAGAGAACCAGCATTGCGCATGTACAGTCAGCGCTACGCATGAAAGTTAGTGCCACACGTGAAAAGTTAGCGCCGCGCGTGAAGAGAGGAATGTGCATCACCATCTGTGGAAGTGGCCTTACGCCGGCTATGAAGTGAGAGACAAAAAAGCAACGCTGCCAGTGAAGATTTCAGCATCGCTGCGAGTGAAGATTTGAGCATCACCGCGAGTGTAGCACTGTTTCGAGCATCGTCACATGTGTAAGTGGCTATCGCCGCTTGTGAAGGCAGCAAATGAGCAACGCCATGCATGACCTAAGAGCGGCGCCATGGGTAAAAATGGAAGATGTGACTGCTTCCAGGACTGCACTTGTCAGTGTCGTACATGTCAGTTACAGTGACCTTCACTTACTCAATCAGCAATAGTGGATCTCACCTACCGTGGGTGCATAACCCCTCCCCCCTCCCCTTTCAATGCCATTTTCCCCCCATTTTTCATCTCTCTCCTTCTCTCTCCAAGGAGCTTATTGCCACTACTGGAAGAGAATCTTAGCCTTGGGCTTTTCGATGACCAAACGGCTCCCAAATGGGCCCAAATCGATCTTGAATGAAAGATATGTATGTCTATTTTTATGTTTTCTTTTTATACTCAGTTAAAATTTTGTATGGATAGAAGATATGCCCCAAAATGTTGGGGCGTGTCACTACCCATAGTCGCGGTGAATTTCAGCAACTGACTCTTTTTGTGTCGCACTTTGGGCCTATCAAAAGGTGTTCAAACATCTTCAAACCTCCACCATTTGAAAGATCAGTGAATACGCTTAAAGTTGCATGTTTGATAATTTTGAAATTCCCTGTAAATTGAGCGTGATGCCCTGAAATGTTTGGGTACATCACTGCCCACTTTTGCAGGAAATTTCCAACAACTCTCAATCGTTTTGAGTCGAGCTTATGACCTATCAGAAGTCGTTCAAATTCCTTCAAATCACCGTCATTTTAAAGCCCCAGGCCTAAAATTAATGTTGCATGTTTAAAGTATTTCGAAGTTTTCCCTAGATTGGGATATTACACCCCCGAGAAGAGGGGCATGTCACTGTTGCACTACACAGGATTAGTGTTATGCTCGTCTTCTGCCACCTTTCTCGGAGTTACTCTTTAAGTTGGTAAGTGATAAATGTGAGTACTATGCAATTTTTTTCATGTGAATGACACAATGTTATGTGGATGGTGCTACGCAACCAAGTGCTAGGTGATAAATGGATAAGTGCAAAGCTAATGTGATTATTCTATGTTGAATGTAACATGATAAGTGTCGAATTGCTACTAATGACGTCTAACCATAAATTTCGTGTGATAGCTCATGCAATGGATTCTTCTTGATATATGTTATAATGTTAAGTGAATGTTGGATGATTTCGAGTAAGACTGCATTCTTGCATGATGAAAATTTGAATTATCTGTTGTAATGCACTGATTTATCATGCATGAAATTAAATGCTTGAGGACGATAAGAGGCCATACTAATGACCACTACGCAATGGAACACCCATTGGCAGTGGGCACTGTTATATGATAATACTGTGATACTGGCCATTGTTTCACTGATACTGCTCGCTGCATGATGGGGCACCTATCGGTAGTGAGGATTGTTATACTAAGGAAAGTGATGCCAACTATATCCTCTAACTTGTTGAATGATAGGATGCAGTTAGTGGAAAGTGAAATGGGACACACCGAGATTTACTAAGATGAGACTCACGACTGATGCCTTGCAAGATAAGTGCCTATCGAACCCCTATTGTGCGTTGGGGGACTTGTGTGTGTGCATGAAGGCATTACGAAGTGGATTTCTCCACTTGTCATTGCCCTTCCTCTTAAGAGATGGTAGAGGTCCTAAGCAATGGGTTTGGCTTAGCCCGATGGATAGGGCCTCTATTGCAGGAGTAGGTGAGTTAGGGAGTGAGTGGGTAATGATTGAATAGTGATTGTGAATGCCAATGATTGAATCGATTGAATGATAACTGCTATATGGAAAGAATGTTTATAAGTGATGTTAGACATGATTGTTGATTCTCACGAGTGCTGCACTGAAACTCCGTATAGTTAAATAAATTGTTTATGATTCATGAGTAAACTCATTATTGATGCATAATGCTTAGACCTACTTACTGAGATGTATAGCTCATACCATTTCTCTCTCCCCTCCTTGTAGACTAATAACAATATGTCAAGAGTTGGAATGGTGAGGATTCCTGAAGGTGGTTGAAGCCAGGCTTTTGGAGGTGAGATCTAGATCTTGTATGTGGTTGGGAAGTCTAACGCTGGATTTTTGTTTATTGCATAAATCTATAAATTTTGAGCCCAGATGCCCTAGACTCAAATGTAATATTTTGGATGAATGTTATGTAAAGCCCTTTTGTTAATGTGTGGAGCTTTAAATAAAAAAATTGCCCCTATATTTAGCATTATCGATGTATTTATCTTTCCATGGTTTGCTTTGATTATCAAAATAATGGTGTTGAATTTACCTTGACCTAATTGACAAAAGCTACATCGGGATCATGAAGCTGCGCACGGCCACCCTCTGTCGCGTGTGGCAAGGCGGTCGAGGGCGGGGTCATGACAGGCATGGTCACTGAGACCAGCACAACAGCTTAACTACTCGATGACAGAAACAATACCAACCAGCCTGACATGATGACTAGGCTGACGTGGCAACAAGATGGGCACGAAAACTCAGACCAACACGTCGACTAAACTACTCGACGACAAGACTAGCATGACAATGCTAGACTTAGCCTATCCCTAGGTCAAACGAGAGGAGGTGAAAGAGAAGGAGAAAAGAATGAGAGGGAGAAAAGAGAAGAGAGGAAGGAGTGAGAGAAAAATAATAAGAGAGAATATGAAAGAAAAGCAAAAAGAGAAAGAGGGAGGAGAAGAGACATAGAAGAAGAGATAACGAGAAGAGAAGAGAAGAGAAGATGAGAGATAAGAGAGAAAAAAGAAGAAAGAGAGGAGAAAAAAGAAGAGAGGAGAAAGAAGAGAGCGAGAAGAAAGAAGATAGAGAAGGAAGAAGAAGAGAAGAAAAGAAAAGAAGAGAGAAGAAGACGAAGAGAAGACGAGAAGAGATACGAGAAGAAGAAGAAGAGAAGGAGAGAAGAGAAGAGAAGAAAATTCTTATCCTATATATATATAAGAAGACGAAGAGAAGACGAGAAGAGATAAGAGAAGAAGAAGAAGAGAAGAGAAGAAAAGAGAGAAGAAGAAGAAGAAGAGAACAAGAAAAGAGAAGAGAGGAGAGAAGAAGAAGAAGAGATGAGGGAAAAAGAAGATAAGAAGAAGAGAAGAGAAGAGAGAAGAAGAAGAAGAGTAGAGAAAAAGTAAAAAGGAGGAGAGAAGAGAGAAGAAGAAGAAGAGAAGGAAAGAAAAAGAAGAGAGAGAGAGAAGCAGGAAGAGAGAGAGAAGAGAGAGGAGAGAAGAGAGAAGAGAAAAAAGAGGATAAAAAAGAGAGAAAAATATCGAAGAAGAAGAGAAAGAAAAGAAGAGAAGAGAGAAGTAGAAGAATAGAAGAGGAGAAGAGAAGAGAGAAGAAGAGAGAAGAGAAGAGGAGAAAAGAAGAGAGAAGAAGAGAGAAGAGAAGAGGAGAAAAGAAGAGAGAAGAAGAAGAGGAGAGAAGAGAGAAGAAGGGGAGGAGAAGAGAAGAGAGAAGCGAAGAGAGAAGAAGAGAGGAGAAGAAGAAGAGAATAAGAGAAGAAGAGAAGGGAGAAGAAGAAGAAAAGGAGAGAAGGGAAGAGAAAAAAAGAGAGAAGAAGAAGCAGAGAGGAAGAGAAGAGAAGAGAAGAAGAGAAGAGAGAAGAAGAAGAAGAGAAGAAGAGAAGAGAGAAGAAGAAGAAGAGAAGAGAGAAGAAGAAGAAGAGAAGAGGAGAAGAGAAGACAAAGAAGAGAGAAGAAGAGGAAGATTGGAGAGAGGGGAGGGGACAGAAAGTATGAGAGAGAGAAGAGCAGGAAGAGAAGAGAAAGAGACAGGAAGAAAGAAGAAGATGAGAAGAGATAGAATAGGGAGAAGAAAGAGGGAAGAAGATCAGGGGAGAGATGAGATATATGTCATGGACGGCGATGGTCATTGCTGTTCATGACATGAGGAGGAGGAACAAAGTATAATGGACGGCGATGGATTCTACTGCCCATGACAGAGGAGAGAGAAAGAGGAAAGGAGTGTGGATGGTGATTAGCTCCGTCGTCCACGACAGAGGAGAGAGAAAGGGAGAAAGAGAGAAGAAACATGGACGGCGATCCGCTCCACCATCCATGGGAGGAGAGCGGAAGAGAAAAGGAAGAAGAAACATAGATGACGATGGGTTCAACCGTCCATGATAAGAGAGAGAGTATAAGAGAGAACATAGACGATAATAGATTCTACCATCCATGATAAGAGGGAGAGAGATAAGAGAGAGAAAATAAAAGACACACACGATAATAGGCATTGCCGTGCATGTCAAACAAGACTTAGACACGACACACCACTTGGGAAAGGGCCCAGCTCAATGTCTTTGTCAGATAATAAGGGAAGAAATTTCGTGCCCGGGGATGAGCATCCTCGTGCACAACATGAAAGCAGAATTCAAACAGAGGCCCATACCATCACTCGGGTTAAGGCCCGACTCACTGTGCATATTCCAGGAGAAGAAGGATGTCATGCTCGACGATGGGCTCCGTTGTGCATGATTGGAGAGAAGAGAGAAAGGAAAAAATAGAGAGAGAAAAGGAAAGACAGAGAGGGAAAAGGAGAGACAGAGGAGAGAGAAAGAGAAGGAAGAGAGGAAAGTGCAGAAAGAAATCAGGAAAGAGAGCATAGAAAGAAGAGGGGAAAGTAGAGAGGGCAGGAAAGAGAAGATTAGGGAAAAGAGAAAAAGATTAAGAAAGAGGGGGGATGAGAGAGGAAAGAGAGGAGAGAAAAAAGTGGAAAGAAGGGATAGAGAGACATGCATGGCTGTGCCTATTGCTATGCATGTCGAAAGAGAAGAGAGAGGTGAAAAGAGGAAGCGATAGAAAGTTAGAAGCAAAGAGACATGCACGATAATGCTTACTGTCGTGCATGTTTGAGCTAGAGAAGAGAGAGATAGAGAGAAGAAGAAGAAGAGAGAAAGAAAGAAGAAGAGAAAGAAAGAAAGAAGAAGAGAGGGAAAAAGAAAGAGAGTAAGACATGCACGACGATGCTTACTGCCTTGCATGTTTGAGGTAAAGAAGAGAGAGACAGAGAGAAGAAGAAGAGGAGAGAGAGATAGAGAGAAGAGGAAGAGAGAGAAGAGAAGAAGATGAGAGAAAGAGAGAAGAAGAGAGCGAAAGAAAAAAAAGAGAAAGGGAGAAAAAGAAGAGAGATAAAGAAAGAAGAGGAGAGAGAAGAGAGGAGGAGAAAAAATTACCTTCAACTAAGGGTACCAGACTTTTTTTTCTCTCTCCTCTCTCTGTCTCCAAGACGTGCCACAATCTTAAGACTAAAACTATCAATTTTTATTCATGAAGTTGAAGCCAGAAGGTCCTTTTACAATGAGACATAACATGTATTTATAGGATTGGGCTCAAAACACTGGTAGATGCTCAACACTTACCCTAATTTCTAAAAAATACAATTTATTTGAATTAAAATAAAATCTAAAAATGGGTGCAAAATTATGGTTTTGCCTCTGGCCAACAATACATGAAATTTCGAAACAGTCCCTGCTACAACTATGGAACGTGTTCGATTTTCTTAGGCCAATTCAAGGTTGCTGTGGCACCCCTTTGGCCTAAAAATGATTACTTTCTTGTTGGACTCAGCATGACAATCAGTTTGATACTAACTTCAAGTCATGGATCATGTTTTTAGGCCACGACCATGCAACTTGAAATTTGTACGAATCTTGAAAACTTTTGATCGATAGTACACTCATTTCTTGATGTATTTCCTTGGTTGCTTTGTTGAAATGCACTGAGCATGCTGTCACGATTGCGTTGCAACAAATGCAGCTCGATTTCATGCCCGAACGAATATTTTTCCATTTTGGCTTTTTGATGGGAATTTGGATTTCGACGGTCGGAATTCTGTAGCAACTTTAATGTCATCCTACGCTAAATCTAACAGTTCATCACACACGAGGTCCAGACCAATGGTAGCCTCAGACCTTGCGCATGTAATGCAACTAGTTTCGCATCGATTGGGTGTGCGAGTGCCGCGATATGGCTGCTCGAGTGGAACTTGCTACTGCTGATTTTCCTGCAACCTTGATCTCAATTCGTCAAATTCTCTCTAGCTTTTCTCCCTGCTCAGACATCATCACGAGACGTGCCACATATCAAAACACTTGTTTTGACGCGACGAACGTGCTTGCAAAATTTGAGCCTGACCCGTCTTGTAACAAGGAAGATATGAGTCTTCAAAGTTGCTATTCTGGAAAATGAAAACCAGTCTCTTTTAACAGAGATTGGTGCAGGGAAGGCACACAGGAATAGCGTGCGCCCTCTCCTTTTTTAGTCTTTTGCTCGTAACTTTGTCTTGGAATGTCGTTTAAGCTGAAACTTGACCCCTGGGGGTTTTTGACCATGCCCGATCCAATGGAAGTGGTCCCCATAGCCATTTGATGCTTTGAAAATAGGGTTCTAGTTCTAGGGTCCATTTCAAGGTGTTAGAAACCTGTTTTTCATAAATTGATTATTTGTTTGCACTGCCTTAGACATGTCGGATTGGGATGAAACTTGACAGATAGCCTTTTGAAATCCTTAGGAGGATCCTCAACCATTCTGTGGAAATTCTAAGACTGTTGACAATACCACTATAAGTCAAAGCTTTATTGACTGGCTTCTCTTTTATTCCACATCGGGTACCAAGGGGCTAAAAAATGTCTTCAAACAGTTTGATCAGAGGGTAGTTTGAGCCTTGTGCAGTCGTGTTAGTCTCAACATCGAGCAGCCTAGCTGTCGTACCGGTCTAGTTACCGTGCCCATCTAACTATTGTGTTAGATCAGCTGTTACGCCAAACCAACCACCGTGGTAGTGTTGTCGTCAAGCAGCCTAATCATCATGCTGAGATAGTTATCATTGTTTGAAGACATTTTTTAGTACCTTGGTCCCTGATGCAGAATAAAGAGGAAGTCAATCAATAAAGCATTGACATACGGTGAAATTCTCGACAGTCTCAGAATTACCCTAGAATGAGTCAGGAACTTCCTAAGCACTTCAAAAGGCCACCTGCCAAGTTTCGTAGCAATCCAACGTGTCTAAGGCAGTGCAGACAAAGAAACAATTTCAGAAAAATAATCCTCTTGCACCCTAAAATGGACCCCGTAACTAAAACTCTATTTTTGGTGTGTCAAACAGATGTGGGACCCCCACTATTGGATTCGACATGACCGAAAGCCCTTATGGGTCAAGTTTCGGCTTAAATGAACGTTCCATGACAAAGTTATAGGTGAAACATTTAAAAGGTGTAGACCACACACTATTCCCTTGCGGCCTCCTTGCACCAATCTCCATTAAAGGAGGTTGATCTGCATAGTCTCGAGTAGGAACTTCAATATACCATATCTCACTCGTCCTGAGTCAGATTGCTCTCAAAATT
The DNA here is from genome assembly GCF_054954075.1 of Amborella trichopoda. Taxonomy (NCBI): domain Eukaryota; kingdom Viridiplantae; phylum Streptophyta; class Magnoliopsida; order Amborellales; family Amborellaceae; genus Amborella; species Amborella trichopoda. Next base: position 26,690,093 of record NC_142344.1, read on the forward strand.
GGTGAGCGTGTTTATCTCATCAAAATGAGCTTTTTGATATGTAGCACGACCCATGACGATACCCAAGTAGGGAAAAAAACTAAAGAGAAGTTGACGATTCTGGAAGATAGTTGCAGAAAATTCAGCAGCAGCACGCATCACTCGAGCGGCCATATCATGGCGCTCGCGTACCCAATTGACATGAAACTAAATGCATTATGTACGTAAGGGTCTAGGGCTATCTTTGATCTGAACCCCACATATGATGAACAATTAGATTTGGTACATTAAGGCGCCAAAGTTGCTGCAGATTCTGACTGTCTGATTTCAAGATCCGGTAAAAAACCTAAAACGGTGAAATCTTCGTCCCGACACGAAATCGAGCTGCATTCGTTGGAACGTGATCGTGACAATATGTTTAGTGTGATTCAATGAAGATATCAAAGAAAAATATTTAGAAACAAGCACACTACGGATCGAAATTTTTCAAGATCTATACAAATTTTGAGTCATATGATCATGGCCTAAAAACGTGACTCATAGCTCGAAGTTGGTATCAAATCAATCGTCATGCCAAGCCTGACAAGAAAGCGATCATCTTTCGACCAAACGGATGTCGGAGTAACACTGAATCATCCATGGAAGATCACGAAACTTCTAGGGCAGCAGCATGGACTGTTTTGAAATTTCACACATTGTTGGGCAAGGCAAAACAATCTTTTTACACCCAATTTTAGAATTTCTTTTAATTCAATTAAATTGTAATTATCATCATTTAGGTAGTTTTTTGGCATCTACCCATGTTTGGGGCCCATTCTATAAGTACATGTTAAACACAATTGTTATAGGACCCTTGATTTTTCAATACTCATCAATAAAGTTTGAGATCTTTCACGTTCAAATTGTGGGCATGTCTTGGAGAGAGAGAGAGGAGAGAGAAGAAAAAGGTTCAATACCCTTTGATGAAGGTAACTTTCTCTCTCCTCCTCTCATCTCTCTCTTTTGCTCTCCTCTCATCAATATCTTTCTTTCATTTTCCTTCTCTGATCTTCTTTATCCACTTTCTTTCATTTCCTTTATCTTTCTTTGCTCTTTCTTCTCTTTCCGATTCTCTCTCTATTCTCTCTTCTTCCTCTCTGTTCATGCATGGTGGAGTCTATCGCTTAGCATGATATCTTCTTGCTTTAGAGACACGAACAGTGAACTAGGCATTAACCGGAGTGGCGGGCCGGGTCTCTGTCAAAGTCTTCTTGTCTTCCCTTCTATCATGGACGATGGAAGCACATCACCGTCCATTTTTTTTATATTTTTTTAATCTTCTGTCATGGACGGTGTAAGCACATTGCCGCCCATGTTTCCTCTTTCTTCTCATTCCCCTATCATGGACAACGGAAGCACATTGCTGTCAATGATCTCTCTCGTTTCTTTATTCTCTATCATGGACGGTGGAAACACATTGTCACCCATGTTTTCTCTCTCCTATTAATCTTTTGTCATGAACGGCAGAAGCACTTCGTTGCTCATATTTTCTCCCTCTTCTAAATCTTGTGTCATGAATGAGAGAAGCACATCGCCACCCATGTTTTCTCTCTCCTCTTAATCTTTTGTCATGGATGGTGGAAGCACATCGCCACCCATGTTTTCTCTCTCCTCTCATTCTTATGTCACGGAGGTGGAAGCTCATCACCGCCCATATCTCATTCCTCTATCATGGATGACAAAAACACATTGTCACCCATGTTTTCTCTCTCCTCTTGATCTTCTGTCATGAATGGTAGATGCACATTACTGCTCATATTTTCTCTCTTCTCTTAATCTTATATCATGGAAGGTGGAAGTACATCGCCGCCCATATTTTCTCTCTCCTCTCATTCCTAATCACGGACGATGAAAGCTCATCATCGTCCATATCTTCTCTCTTCTCTCATTCCTCTATCATGAACGATGGAAGCTCATCGCCATCCATGTTTTCTTTATCTTCTTGACTGTGTGTCATGGACAATGGAAGCTCATCGCCATCTACGTATCCTCGTTTATCTCTCATTCCTCTGTTATTGACGACGAAAGCTCATTGTCGTTTATGTATTCTCTCTCTTTTTATTCCTCTTTCATGAGCGGTGGAAGCTCATTACCGTCAATGTTTCTCCCTTTTCTTACCCTTCTGTCATGAATGGTGGGAGCTCATCGCCGTCCATATTCCCTTGGTTTCTTCTCTGTCTTTCTTCTTCATTCGTTTTCTTCTCTCTTTGCTCTCTCCCTTTTTCCTTTCTTCCTTATTGCTCATCTCATCTTCTTCTCACATGCACGACATCGATCGTACGGTCCATGACTCTCTTTCTCTCTCATCTTTCTTCTCTCTCTCTCATTTGACCAAGAGAGGCTGAGATAAACATTGCAATGATAGTCATGTCTTTTAGCAATATTTCCACTGAGCTGTGTTTGAACACATTTTTCAGCACCTTGGTCCCTGATACGAATAAAGAGGAAGCCGGTCAATAAAGCGTGATAAAAACAGTGGAATTCTTGACAGTCCTAGAATAGCTCCAGAACTGGTCAAGATATTTGTAAGCACTCCAAAAGGCCACCTGTCAAGTTTTGTCCATTTTGACATGTCTAAGGTAGTGAACACAAAGAAACAATTTTGGAAAAAATGGCCTCTATTACCTTGAAATGAACCCTTACAATTAGAATTATGTTTTTTGTACGTCAAACAGTTGTGGGACCACCTCCATTAGATCTGATACGGTAAAAAACCCCTATGGGTCAAGTTTCAACTTAATTGGACACTTCAAAACAATGTTATGCGCAAAACATTAAAACAAGAGGAGCTGCACACTATTCCCGTGTGGCCACCCTGCACCAAAACACCATTAAAGGTGGCTGTTTTCACAGTCATGGGCAGTGAATTTAGGGGCTCCTATCTTACTCGATCCGAACCGGATCGCGCTCAAATTTTGTGAGCATGTTTGTCTCGTCAAGACGACCGTTTCGATGTGATACGCCTTGTGATGACATCCAATAGGGAGAAAAGCAAGAGAGAAGTTGCCGATTTGTGAAGAAGTTGCAGAAACTTTAGCAGCAATACGCCTCTCTCGAGCGACCAAATCACAACGCTCGTGCATTAGATCAACGCGAAACTAATTCCATCATGTGCGTAAGGTCCAGGGCTACCATTGGTTCGAACCCTGTACATGATGAATGGTTGAATTTTTCACACGAAGGCAACGAAGTGACTGTAAATTTTGGCCGTCGAATTTTAGATTCTGGCCAAAACCCAAAAGTTGTGAAATCTTCGTTTGGGCTCATAATCGCATCCCGTTCATTGCTACGCGATAAAAACGGTATGCTCAGTGCACTACGATGAAGAAATCACGAAAAAACATCAAGGAACGAGCGCACTATCGATCCAAAGTTTTCAAAGTTCATGCAAATTTCAAGCCTCATGATCCTAGCTTAAAAACACGATTAATGGCTCGAAATGGGTATCAATTCGATCACCATGTTGAGCACGGAAGATCGTGTAAGTTCATTGGTAGCAATAAAGACTGTTATGGAATTCCATCTATTGTTAGGCTGGGGCAAAACAATCCTTTTGTACCCTATTTTCTTAATTTATTTTAATTCAATTAAATTGTAATAATCATCAATTTAGAGAGTTTTTGGGCATCCACCCATGTTTGGTCCTAATTTTATATAAACATGCAAAACCTAATTATAAAGAACCTTTGGTTCATTCTTGAGATCATTCAATAAAATTTCAATTCTTGCTTAAGTTCGTGGGTGCGTCTTGGAGAGAGAGAGAGGAGAGAGAAGAAAAGGGATGGTACCCCTTGGTAAGGTAACTTTCTCTCATCTCTATCTCTCTCTTTCTCTCTTCTTTTCTCTCTCATCTCTATCTCTCTCTCTCTCTTCTTTTCTCTGTCTCATCTTTATCTCTCTCTTTCCCTCTCTTCTTTTCTTTCTCATCTCTATCTCTCTTTCTTTTCTGTCTTCTCTCCCTTTCTCTTTCTTACTTTCATCTTTATCTCTTTCTTCGTCTTCCCCCTCTGGTTTATCATGTCTCTCTTTTTCTACTCCTCTTTCTTTCTCCATTCACATATGGAGGACCTATCATCTGGTGTGATGCCTTCCTGCTCTTGAGAACTAAACAGTGAGCCGGGCCTTAGCCAGGAGTGGCAGGCTGAGCCTTTGTAAAAATTCTCCCCCTTTTCTCTTCAGTCATAGATGGCAAGTCTAACACCACTTGTGTTTTCTGTTACTTTCTTCTCTTTTGTCATAGCCGGTGCAAGCCTATCGACGCCTATGTTTTGTCTCTCTTTCTTCTATTCTGTCATAGTCAGCTTAAGCTAAACGTCGCCTGTGTTTTCCATCCTTGTTCTTCTATCACAGATGGTAGAAGCCTATCATCGCCTGCATTCTTTATCTCTCCTCTTTCTTCTGTCACAGTCAACAGAAGCTTATTACCACCAGTGTTCCTTATCTCTCTCCTCTGTCACAGACGACAGAAGCACAACGTCACTTGAGTCCTTTCACTCTTCTCTCTCCTGTCACAGACAACAGAAGCACATCGTCCCCTATGTTCTGTCTCTTTCTTCTCCCTTTATCACAACCGGCAGAGGACCATCGCCGCTCGTGTCTTCGCCACTTTTTTCTCATGTCACAGTCTGTGAAAGCCAGTTTCTGCCTGTGTTTCCTCCTCACGTCACAACCAGCGGAAGCCATCGCCGTCTGAGTCTTCTCTCTTCTTTTGTCATTGTCGTCTGTGTCTTTCTTTACCCTTTCTTCTCTCATGCTCTTCTTCTCCTTTTCTTCTCTTTCTCCCCTCCTTTCTATTCTCTTCTTCTTCTCTTATCCTTCTTCTTTTCTCTCTCTTTCTGATCTCTATTCTTTCTTTTATTGTTTCGTTTGATTAAGAGGGGTCGAGACTAGCCTTCCATGGTGATCCCATCATTTAGCCGTAATGTCATTGTGCTAGTCAAAGTTACTGTGTCCGCTTTATCGTCATGAAGGACTAGCCATAGTGTATAGCTATTCGGTATTGGTACTGTCATCTAGTAGTAATTATGTTGAGCTGGTCTGAGTTACCGAGCCAGTTTTACTGCCACGTCGGGTCAATTACTTACTAGCTTAGTCACTGTGTAGGTCTCACCGTCTAGTCAAATTCTTCTAACCCCAATCCTTCTTCTCTCATTCTTCTCTTCCTCTTTTTGAATGTGCATGCCCATGTACATTCACCCGAAGGCAAGGTGGGGTCCCTTGACCCACTGGTCTTGTAACATTTGCCATATGTGCGTGATTGGAGAATAAGGAGAATACATGCCAAGGGAGGTGATTCCAAAGTTTTACAACTGGGGGGCTTTCTTCGTGATATAAGAGGGCAACATTGTGAGCCAGCCCGAGTAAGTCCCGAATCCACCTTAAATTCCTCTCTCATTGGTTGGTCTACCTGCCCTTATGTTTTAGCGAGGTTCTCGAGAGAACGATCTCAAGTCTCGGGTTGCTTTGAAACTCGAGACGCATGCTGCTAGATCACTTAGATCTGGACGGCGAGATCGAGGCACCTAACCAACCCGGTCTTAGTTACCGTGCCCATCTTACTGTCAAGATAGACTTAGAATTGTGCTAAGACGGTCGATGATCCTTCTAGCGTCTAGTAGTATTTCTGTTATGCCGGTCTAGTTACCGTGCCCATCTTGCTACTACGCCGGGGCAATCACAGCCGGTAGAGGACCATTGCCGCTTGTGTCTTCTCCTCTTCTTTCTCATGTCACAATCGGTGAAAGCTAGTTTCTGCCGGTGTTTCCTTCTCACGTCACAACCAGCGGAAGCCATCGCCGTCTGAGTCTTCTCTCTTCTTTTGTCATTGTCGTCTGCGTCTTTCTTTACCCTTTCTTCTCTCATGCTCTGCTTCTCCTTTTCTTCTCTTTCTCCCCTCCTTTCTATTCTCTTCTTCTTCTCTTATCCTTCTTCTTTCTCTCTCTTTCTGATCTCTATTCTTTCTTTTATTGTTTCGTTTGATTAAGAGGGGTCGAGACTAGCCTTCCATGGTGATCCCATCATTTAGCCGTAATGTCATTGTGCTAGTCAAAGTTACTGTGCCCGCTTTATCGTCATGACGGACTAGCCATAGTGTATAGCTATTCGGTATTGGTACTGTCATCTAGTAGTAATTATGTTGAGCTGGTCTGAGTTACCGAGCCAGTTTTACTGCCACGTCGGGTCAATTACTTACTAGCTTAGTCACTGTGTAGATCTCACCGTCTAGTCAAATTCTTCTAATCCCACTCTTTCTTCTCTCATTCTTCTCTTCCTCTTTTTGAATGTGCATGCCCGTGTACATTCACCCTAAGGCAAGGTGGGGTCCCTTGACCCATTGGTCTTGTAACATTTGCCATATGTGTGTGATTGGACAATTAGGAGAATACATGCCAAGGGAGGTGATTCCAAACCAGTTTTACAATTGGGGGGCTTTCTTCGTAATATAAGAGGGCAACATTGTGAGCCAGCCCGAGTAAGTCCCGAATCCACCTTAAATTCCTCTCTCATTGGTTGGTCTACCTGCCTTTATGTTTTAGCGAGGTTCCCGAGAGACCGATCTCAAGTCTCGGGTTCCCTTGAAACTCGAGATGCGTGCTGCGAGATCACCTAGATCTGGAGAGCGTGATCGAGGTACCTAACCAACCCGGTCTTAGTTACCGTGCCCACCTTACTGTCAAGATAGGCTTAGAATTGTGCCAAGACGGTCGATGATCCTTCTAGCGTCTAGTAGTATTTCTGTTATGCCGGTCTAGTTATCGTGCCCATCTTGCTACTACAACGGGGCAATCACAGCAGGCAGAAGACCATCGCCGCTCATGTCTTCTCCACTTCTTTCTCCTGTCACAGTGGGTGAAAGCCAGTTTCTGCCTGTGTTCCCTCCTCACGTCACAACCAGCGGAAGCCATCGCCGTCTGAGTCTTCTCTCTTCTTTTGTCATTGTCGTCTGTGTCTTTCTTTAACCTTTCTTCTCTCATGCTCTTCCTCTCCTTTTCTTCTCTTTCTCGCCTCCTTTCTATTCTCTTCTTCTTCTCTTATACTTCTTCTTTTCTCTCTCTTTCTGATCTCTATTCTTTCTTTTATTGTTTCGTTTGATTAAGAGGGTTCGAGACTAGCCTTCCATGGTGATCCCATCATTTACCCGTAATGCCATTGTGTTAGTCAAAGTTACCGTGCCTGCTATATCGTCATGAAGGACTAGCCATAGTGTATAGCTATTCGGTATTGGTACTGTCATCTAGTAGTAATTATGTTGAGCTGGTCTGAGTTATCGAGCCAGTTTTACTGCCACGTCGGGTCAATTACTTACTAGCTTAGTCACTGTGTAGGTCTCACCGTCTAGTCAAATTCTTCTATTCCCAATCTTTCTTCTCTCATTCTTCTCTTCCTCTTTTTGAATGTGCATGCCCGTGTACATTCACCCGAAGGCAAGGTGGGGTCCCTTGACCCACTGGTCTTGTAACATTTGCCATATTTGTGTGATTGGACAATTAGGAGAATACATGCCAAGGGAGGTAATTCCAAACCAGTTTTACAACTGGGGGGCTTTCTTCGTGATATAAGAGGGCACCCATGTGAGCCAGCCGGAGTAAGTCTCGAATCCACCTTAAATTCCTCTCTCATTGGTTGGTCTACCTGCCCTTATGTTTTAACGAGGTTCTCGAGAGAGCGATCTCAAGTCTCGGGTTCCTTTGAAACTCGAGACGCGTGCTGCTAGATCACTTAGATCCCAACCCGATCTTAGTTACCGTGCCCATCTTACTGTCAAGATAGGCTTAGAATTGTGCCAAGACGGTCGATGATCCTTCTAGCGTCTCGTAGTATTTCTGTTATGCCGGTCTAGTTACCGTGCCCATCTTGCTACTACACCGGGGCAATCACAGCCGGTAGAGGACCATCGCCGCTCGTGTCTTCTCCACTTCTTTCTCATGTCACAATCGGTGAAAGCCAGTTTCTGCCGGTGTTTCCTTCTCACCTCACAACCAGCGGAAGCCATCGCCGTCTGAGTCTTCTCTCTTCTTTTGTCATTGTCGTCTGCGTCTTTCTTTACCCTTTCTTCTCTCATGCTCTTCTTCTCTTTTTTCTTCTCTTTCTCCCCTCCTTTCTATTCTCTTCTTCTTCTCTTATCCTTCTTCTTTTCTCTCTCTTTTTGATCTCTATTCTTTCTTTTATTGTTTCGTTTGATTAAGAGGGGTCAAGACTAGCCTTCCATGGTGATCCCATCATTTGGCCGTAATGTCATTGTGCTAATCAAAGTTACTGTGCCCGCTTTATTGTCATGAAGGACTAGCCATAGTGCATAGCTATTCGGTATTGGTACTGTCATCTAGTAGAAATTATGTTGAGCTGGTCTGAGTTACCGAGCCAGTTTTACTGCCACGTCGGGTCAATTACTTACTAGCTTAGTCACTGTGTAGGTCTCACCGTCTAGTCAAATTCTTCTAACCCCAATCTTTCTTCTCTCATTCTTTTCTTCCTCTTTTTGAATGTGCATGCCCGTGTACATTCACCCTAAGGCAAGGTGGGGTCCCTTGACCCACTGGTCTTGTAACATTTGCCATATGTGTGTGATTGGACAATTAGGAGAATACATGCCAAGGGAGGTGATTCCAAACCAGTTTTACAACTTGGGGGCTTCCTTCGTGATATAAGAGGGCACACATGTGAGCCAGCCCGAGTAAGTCCCGAATCCACCTTAAATTCCTCTCTCAATTGTTGGTCTACCTGCCCTTATGGTTTAGCGAGGTTCTCGAGAGAGCGATCTCAAGTCTCGGGTTCCCTTGAAACTCGAGACGCGTGCTGCTAGATCACCTAGATCTGGAGGACGAGATCGTGGCACCTAACCAACCCGGTCTTAGTTACCGTGCCTACTTTACCGTCAAGATAGGCTTAGAATTGTGCCAAGACGGTCGATGATCCTTCTAGCGTTTAGTAGTATTTTTGTTATGCCGGTCTAGTTACCATGCCCATCTTGCTACTACCCTTTCTTCTTTTGGAGGGCGCCCACACTAGCTAGCCTGAGTAAGTCTCGAACCCACATTAAATTCCTCTCTCATCGGTTGGTATACCTACCCTCGCTCTTGAGCGAGGTTCTCGAGAGAGCGATCTAAAAGTCTCGGGTTCCCCTGAAACCCAAGACACGTGCCGCCCAAACATCCAGATCCGAAGGGTGAGATCGAGGCACTTAACCAGCTTGGCGACTCCATTGGGGACTTACTGCCCCTTCATCGAGTCGTTTTTGTTTGACTAGTTTTTCCTTTGTTTTTCTGTTTCACACACCACATAACTGTTTTGTTTCTTAATCTGTTTATCTGAATCGGGGATTTCCTGATCTTCGCATTCGCTAGCGTTCCCTGGGAAAATTTCCTCGAACTTCGTTCCCAACCTTCCTTTTGAGCAAAGACCTAGTGTCTAGCTCTCAAGTCTTAACCTGGATAGGTGTGAGGACAGACTTAAAGGTCCCTAACTCTCCATCTCTTAGCTCTGGTGGAACTTCCACCAAGACACCCAGCATCGGTGGCACACATGCCACCACTCACAGTATTCACCCTATTACGGGCAAATCACTTGTCGGTAGCATTGCCGAGGTACGCCGGAAGGTTGCCTTGTCCCTTTCTGCAAAAGGCAAAGAAATTGCCATTGCTTCTGTGGGTCACCGCAAGGTTACCCCCCACATTACTGCACCGCCACAAGTCTCTATGCTTAGATGCTCGACACATCGAGGCAGAGACCCTGTCGAGGCAGAGACCCTAGGGCCTCCACCTCTTGCACACACGTTAAGGCTTGTGGGTCATCCACTTGAGCCACACCTCAGAGCAACGTTTATGTTACCTCGAGTCAGCATCCAGGATCAGGCCTCCTAAGGCTAGGTCCTACACACATTATGCATATACATCCCACCATTCGAGGCAGCGCTGTTGTCACGCCAACTCGAGTACGCAGAAGACGACCCCCTCGTCCTCCTACTTAGCACACACTAGCGTACCCTGTAAGGGGTTAGCTTCCACCTGTTCTTTTACAGACACTTGCTTGAAGTTCTTGGCCTCCTAAGGCCAGAACAATTGCTCGAGCCTTGGTTGACCTTAAGGTTCTTCAAAGGGCGCACATGCGTCACCCTCACAGACAACCCCTTGCTCCCGACTCTAGCGCCTCATGAGTCAACCCTTCTCCTACTTGCCCCTCCTCTTTTGGGTAAGCATATCCATCCTTGGTACTCCAAGACCTTCCCCAAGAGTACCGTCTTGAACCAGCCCCATCATCTCGGTCATGTCTCTCAAGCTCATAAGAGAGCTCGAGTCAAAGACGTGATGGGAGATCAAGTCCGTCATCCTCCCCAGCCCAGGATGACCCCAGTTCCTAGCCCACACCTTTTGCTTCACTTAATGGAAACATCTCTTTCTTACGCAATGACCAAGCGCAGTCTCGATTTTAGTTCTGCCATGAGGTCCATCAAAACGTCAAAGCCAAATGCGATAGGGATCTGCAAATTCTGACTAGCAAAGCAACTAAGACAGTCGAGGCAACCTGCTCTGATGACCCTCTTCACCCTTCTACCCTTTTCAGATGATAAAGTCTAAAGAAGAAGTCCATGAACCTTGCACTGTGGTTAGTGTTGTAGAAGATGACCCAGCCACTCAGCAGCCACGGTCCCAAGACCATCGAGAACGGGTCCTCACGTGATGGGCATACAAGATTCGAGTCCAGTTGGGGCATGCAGACCCCCTACTGAGTGATCTACTGCGTCCGATCCATCAAGCTCGGAAGCCATCAACTGCAACTAAGGCTGACCTCCCTGGAGAAACAGTCAGCGTAATGGTTGTAAACGAGCCTGGGGACTCGTCGGAAGAACGCCTGAATAAGTTCGAACACATGATGCGCTCAATGATGGAGAAGATTAATTCCATAGATGCCGTACGGCAATCAGCTAACCATGAAGTCAATTTCCATCACTCAGATGATGCGCCTCTAAGGCAGCCCCTTCCCCTTGACTCACAAGACAATTCTGTCCCTCACCCCACCTCACAGGTAGACATCGATGCTATGGTGACCCATAACTTAAAGAATAGACAAATCCCGAATATAGGGTGCAACCCCATATCAAAAGCCGTACCCTTCATACATTGACCAGGTGCCTTTTCCCTCAGATTACAAGAAAGGGAAGTTTCCCTTGATCAATGGAGCCACATCCCTGAACCAGCATATCGCTCACTTCCAAGTAGCGTGTCGAGAGACAGCGGCTGATGGGAGACTCCTTATCTGTCAATTTGTTGAAACCCTTGATGGTCCGACTTTCCAGTGGTATGCTCACCTTCCCCCAAACCCAGTACATACTTGGGAAGAAATGGAGAAACTGTTCCACTAGTGTTTCTATGAGGTCGAGAGAGAGGTTTAAACCATCGAGCTTCTCACCTTGATGAGCCTGTGGATCAATTCATATCAAGGTGGAGAAATTTGGCCACTCGCCATCCCAATCCTATGCCTGAGAAAGAAGTAGTTAAAACCTATTTTTGAAACATGTGACCTGAGATTACCCTACATGTTGAGGCCTCCAATCCAAACTCCACATTAGAGCTAATCTCTAAAGTGGTCTGCATAGAAAGTCTGTCATGCCACCACGGTGGGTCACGAAAACAGTCTACAAGCTCAGGGAACAACCGAGGCAATGGTAGCTCTCGGATTAATACTCGGGGAAACCAACCAAAAGGAGTGATCAGCACAACCATCACCGTAAGCGATCCAAATAAAGCTCTCTGCCAAACTTTGGACTTCTCCAAAGGGGTAAGCACTGCAAGGATAGTGCCTCAGGAAGGCAAGACACATAAGTCGTATAGCCGAGTACGTCTACCTGAGAACCTTAATCAAGATGATTATTGGACCAAGCGTAAGAATAAAGTCTACCCTTTTGAGAAGGAATTGGTCCCTGCACTACTCCGATTATTACCGAAACAGAACATGATCGACCTCGTAGAGACCAAGTTCTCTGATCAAGCTGGACTCGATACCCAAGCGAATTATTGTGCTTACCATCGAAGGATGAACCACCCCACAGATGACTGCTACAAGCTAAAATTCATTATCATGGGCCTGATTTAAAAGGGTCAAATAAAGCTTGAAGAGCTAAAGAAAGCATTCAGGGCAACAGAAACTTCCCATGCAATGACATTCCAAGAGGAAGATGAAGCGCCTGACCTCCTTCGCGCCTTGTTCGTTTTAGTGCTTCAAGAAGGTCTTATCACACCAAAACTGACAAGGCAACTTTGACGCCTTGCTCAGGAGACTGAGGACCATTGGTGCCCATACCATCAGATATCGGGCCATGACCTGAGCAAATGCTCCAGTTTTAATGATATAATTGCAAAGAAAATACAGGGATGCCAAGAGTCTTACAACATTTCAGAAAGTGATTCCCAAATCACTGTTGCACCTTTACGAGAATGCCTTCCAACACAAGACCTGGATAATAATGACTTAGACCCTATTGGACCCTCAACTTCCCAATCATGAAGAGTCTACCATAAGCTAAGTAGACTCAAGTCCTTAAGACAAGAAGCAGTTCGTCAAGCTAGGGTAGTTTACAATCCTAGTGACATGAATCAAGCACCTTCAATGGAAACCAGGAGAAGACGAGCACCAAGGGTTGCTCTCCAAAAAAACAAGACTGCTCAACCATTAGTAGAGCAGGACTTTCTCAGGCCTCTTCCCCCATTGCTAAATTTACTGGACTTCATCCCTAGCGCGATAATCCTTCCTTCTCATCCCATCAAGAAGATGTTCCTGAGCCATCTTCTCCTCAAAGCACATCCAATGAGGTCGATTGTGTTAAAAGAACTCCCCAACAGTCTAAGCAGAGGAAAGACCTAAAAGATTAACTGCACACGTCCAACTCTGGTGATGACGCAAAAAGCTGGCCAGATCGGTCTGATGAGGGGAACGACCTTAAAAGTTCCTCACTCACTAAACCTTCTCCTTCTTCTTATTCTGATATCATCCTTCCTCTTCTATGTGTCTTGTAGGTACAACCTTGAAATGTACAGACTTCGAGGCTCTTGACAGAGAACTTGAAGGAACCACCATAAGCAGGACACATAATAGGCGATTGAAAAAGACGCTGGCTCAGGCAGCTGGATTCTTAACAGTTGTTGATGCCCTAGCGGCTCGAGCCAAAGCGGAGCCATCCACTTCAAAGAAGCACATGAGGTCAAAGTCAAAGAACCCCTATTGGCCTCCTGAGCCTGACTTTGAGCTGAGACTGAGAGAATCAATAAGGCAGAGCTTCTATTCTCAGGAAGCTTGCCACATGGTACAAGTCTATGAAGTACCAACCAGCACGAGGCAAACACTGCAGACACCCGTGATTCATACGAGGATGCTTCTCACCCCACAATAGTTGAATCTTAAATTCCCTGTAACTTTCAAGTCAAACTCCTGCAGCCTGAGATGTAGTCCAGGTTTGAGGTAGATACTTCTGTTCTTCAATTCGAGAAAGGTGCAAAAATCATGACCTACCTCGAAGCTCTATTGGAGTTGGAGATGTCAGGATCATGGGACTCTGCACTTGAGGTTATTGAAAAGACCTTTGAAGATAATGAGGAAAAGTTGCAAGAGGCCCCAGAATGGGAAGAAGGCGGTCAAGCCATAGCAAATGAACTCGAGGAGATAAATCTAAGCGATGAGGCTGATCCTAGACCCACTTTCATCTCGGCGAATATGTCTCCCGAAGAGAAAAGAAAATTTCACTACTTTCTTGCGAGCAAACCGAGACGTCTTTGCCTGGCATTACCATGAGATGCCTGGTTTAGACCCTCAAGTCGCCGTTCATCTTATTGGCATCGATTTGACTGTCAAATCTGTTAAGCAGAAATCAAAGACGTTTAGGCCTGACCTAGAAATGCAAATAAATGCCGAGGTGACCAAATTCAGACAAGCAGGCTTCATTTGCTAAGTCAAGTACCGAAAGTGGCTAGCAAATGTTGTTCTAGTCAAAAAGAAGAATGACCAAATCAGGGTTTGCATTGACTTCCGTGACCCGAATTCTGCTTGTCCTAAGGATGACTTCCCATTGCCGTTCACTGAGATGTTCTCTGATTCTACGGCTCACTGCCAAATCTTTTCCTTCTTTGTTGGATACTCTGGGTATAATCAGATACAGATGGCACTCGAAGATGAGGAAGCCACTACATTCTTGACTTCAAAAGGGTTCTTCTACTACACAATGATACCCTTTGGATTGAAGAATGCTGGTGCCACGTATTAGAGAGCAATGACGACCATCTTCAATGACGATGCACTAAAAGGTGGAATGTTACCTAGATGACTTAGTGGTAAAATCCGAACAGAAAGATGATCATATGAGAGACCATGAATAGGTGTTCGAGCGATTACACCTTCATCAGCTCAAAATGCACCCACTAAAATGAGCTTTTAGCGTGCATTCAGAAACGTTCTTGAGGTGGACACCGAGGATTGGAAGTGGAGTCGGTCAAGATCAAGAAGATCCCAAAAATGCTGCCTCCAACTACATTGCAAGAGCTGTGATCTCTCCAAGGACTGCTGGCATATATTCACAGGTTTATGTCGAACGTCTCAAGCCACTGTAAGCCTTTTACTCACCTCTTAAAGAAGGATGCTCCATTCATCTGGGATGAAGCATGTCAGGCGGCCCTTGATGACTTCAAGCAATATTTACTCAACCCTCCAATGCTCTCTACACTGGTGTTGGGAAAACCTCTCATCCTATATGTGACTGCTCTCGACGAGTTACTTGGAGCATTATTGGCACAGACTAATGACGAAGGAAAAGAGACCACGCTATACTATCTCAGCCTCATAATGCAAGGGGCTGACAAGAATTATCCCCTTATAGAGAAGATGTGCTTGCCCTGATCTCCGCAGTATAAAAACTTTGTCACTACTTTCTTGGTTATGCAGTGAAACTTATATTAAAAGTAGATCTTGTAAAGTTTCTCATTACATGCCCATGCTTGCTAAGATGTCTTGCTAAGTCGGCATTATCGCTGATGGAATTCCAAATCATGTATGTCCCACGAAAGGCCATCAAGGGCCAAGCTTTGGCCGATTTTCCCCTTTATCAAGTGATCTCCCTGATGAAGAAGTATTATGTGCAGAGCTTGCTCAAGCGTGGGCAATGTCCTTCGACAGAGTCTTCCAATCTAACCGAGGAGGCGCCAGAGTAGTGTTCTTGACTCCGAAAGAAGGAATATTTCCTCTCTCTCACCCAAGCCAGTTCCCATAATGAGGCAGAATATCATGCCCTTATAATTAGATTGGAGATAGCCTTTGATCTAGACTTGGAGTAGCTCAAGATCTATGGCGATTCTGAGTTGGTCATTCACTAGCTTAAAGGACTATATGACATGAGAAACGACACTCTCAAGCCTCATCACGATATTGTAAAATCGTATATGGCCCAGTTTGATGATGTATCCTTGAGTCACATCCACAAGAGGCTAAACTTGCAGGCTGATGCACTTGCAAAACTCGGGGCTACAATTCAATTATCCACATCAGGATCCACACTTGTCTGGGTGGCAAAGTGGAGACACATTGAACTGAGAACCGAGGTAGATGCGGATGATGAGAGAAATCTCTTCCACGAGAAGCTTCCTGAAGCCTTGTGGGCTTGTCGCACTACCATGTAAAATTCCACTAATTCCACTCCTTATTCCCTAGTCTATGGCGGTGAAGCAGTTTTACCCCTTGAAATTCAAATCCCTTCATTACGTGTCGCTATACATCAAGTACTAACAGAAGATGAGAGATTCAAACTTCAGTATCAAGAATTGGATGCACTTGATGAAAAGAGGTTAGAAGCTCAACAGAACCTTGAATTCAACCAGGGGAGAATGAAGAGGGCCTTTGACAACTTAGTCAAAGTCCACTCATTCGCCCGTGGGGATCTAGTTCTAGCCGTCAAGAGGCCGATTGTTATGCATGGGAGGTGCAAAGGGAAGTTTGAACCCAAGTGGGAAAGTCCCTTTATAGTAAAAAAGGTCTCTCCAAATGTAAATTACATACTAGCACATCTTGATGGAGAGGAGGCAATGCCCCTATCAATGGGTGATACCTAAAGAAATACTACCCATGATGCATACTAAAAAAGACTCGGTGCGTAACAACAAAGAGTCAAAAGGACGGTAAAAAGAAAACAAGCAAAACAATTCAAACAAGGTTTAACTCTTTTTATTCCATTAGAAGGAGTTACAAGCCAAAAAGCACATTATTTGGGAGGTTGCAAGTTCATCATGTAGTATTGCTCTCGCAAAGAGAATAGCTGTGATAGAATGTCGCTCTGGCATCTGAAGAAATGAAAGCAGCTAACCCTAGCATTTCTCTTGCATTCGAGGAAAGGACGGTTACAGGCCAAAAGATGGTTCTAAGATCAGAACCATTGCTCTTGCATCCGAGGAAAGGATGGTTATAGGTCAAAAATCTCTCTCACCATCAGAAGCGTCGCTCTTGCATCTGAGGGAGAGAGGATGGTTACAGGCCAAAAGTGGCCTTCACAATAGGAAAAGTTGGAAGCGCCTTGATGGGATATACCAGACCTACAAAGCAGACTTCTTTGGCAAGGAACTGGCTTGTGATGGAGAGTATACCCTATTCACAATGAGTTCCCTTCACTGAACAACATGGACTTCACTGTTGTGCTAGAGGACTTGGCTTCCAATAGGCTTCATAAGTCCGGCCTTACCATTGGTCACCACACTTTGTCAACCCAAGTTGTCACCCTGCACGACCACAACAGAACACGATTCACCACCGTTTGTCAAAGAATTGAGCAGGCAATAGCCGTGCATGACTAAAGTCAGGTGGATCATGTTGCTAGCCACGTGCGATCAATGCACTGACTAGCGTCGTGTGAGACCGGCTCCTGCTATGTTTTTAAGGCCCAACACTGGCTGCGTATCCTAAAGCCAACGCTAGCTGGTCACACTTTTAAGGTCCAGCACCGGCTGCGTATCCTAAGCCTAGTGCCAGCTGTGTTTCTAAGGCACTGTGTTTTCAAGGCCCCTCGCCACTGCGACTGTTCACTTCCTGGTGACCCTTCATTTCTCTACGCTCCTTCAGCTCTTGTGACCCTTCGATTTCCTAAGACCCTTCGTGTCCTCGATTACTGTGTACCTTCCCAAGACTCCTCATCTACCTGCAATGGATTGAATTCCCAACGTGACTCTTCACCTCTCGGTGACCCTCTGTTTACCCCACGACCTTTGGTTTCCCACCGAAAAATTCCCTTCCTCCATTGAAAACCTATTGCAAAGCCTTTCCCCTTCATGCACACTGCTGGAAACTACCAAAAACACTACGAAAGTTTCCAGGCAGCCCTCTGCTGCAACTTCCACCCCTTTTCCCCTCTCCAAGACACCTAAAAGCATGGCCGGAGTCTCTGAAGCTCCCAGGCAAACCCTTTGCTTGCCTCGCTACACTTGTCAACATACTCCTTGCTTGCCTCGTTAACTTACTGGCAAACTCCTACAACTTCATGAAAGTGCGATGTTCTTTCCAGTGTTCTCTCCTGCTTGCCGTCAAAATTCTACAAAATCTTACTCGAAGTGCCTTGTGTGCTCACCGGAAATCTTTTCGGGAGCTCTCTTACTCTCACTACTCAAATGCCTTAGTCGTTTTAACCTTTGGTAAAAACGGAAGAAACGGGGTTTACCCCCTTATATAAGCAAAGTTTTCATGAAGTGTCCCTTACAAGATAAAAATGCCATTAGGGTCACTGAAGACCAAGCTGTGATGGGCCGGATCAAGTCGGGCCATGACTCGAGACCCGATTATAGTCTATCGCCGCCATGAAATCCCATGTGTCAAAAGCCAAGACTGGGTAGGGCTCGATTCACAGACCCGAACACAAGTCATCGCCGTCTGTGTCATCTCAACCCATGGCCGCCTGTGTAATCTTAACCCAGTGCCGGCTGTGTTCTCAATGGTTCAGCATTTACTGTGTTCTCCAAAGCCCAGCGCCAGCTATGCACAGTGTCGCCTGTGTTCTAAAAAAAAAACGTTTATCGCCACGTGTGTTGTCATCGCCCGTGCGGACCCTGCATATGTTAATGTTGCTGCTGCTCATGGCCATTGTCGTACGGTCCCTATGTTAATGTCGTGCATGTGCTAGCACTTGATTTCCATCGTGCACGTCTCACCACTATCCTCAGTGGAGTTATGAGAACGCCATTGCCACTATCGCTAGTGGAATTGCACCAAAGCTTTAACCTCTGTCATCCTCAGTGGAGTTCAATCCAGTCATTCCACCCAGGCCATGACTGATCATCCTTAATAGAGTTAGGAGCACACCACTGTCCCTTGTCCCCAGTAGGAGCTACACCCGTACAATAACCCATTAATCCCCAACGGAGTTAGGGTCGTGCTTACCCCTTTAATCCCTTGTGGGTTAGTCGCACCCCAAGCCATCCTATCCCAAGGAGTAGCGCTACCTTCCATAAGATTATTCCCCAAGGAGTTCCACCTTTCACCTTAGGGAGTCATACTTGTCCCCTAATCCCCAGTGAAGTCTGCTTGTCCACCTAAAATGCCTACTGGCCTTAATCATTTTATCCTAGGGAGTCAAATTACTATCAACAGACCTATCCCCCATGGAGCTCCACCTACATGGCGACCCACACAATGGTCCGTGCTGCATGACCTTAAACTGCACAGCCTTGGTCCTGCTGCATGACTTTAAATTGCACAGCCTTGGTCTCGGTGCATGACCCTAAATTGTATGGTCCGAACTATATGACCTTAAATTATAGTAGAGGTTTAGTTGCACTACCTTAAACTGCATGGTCCTGGCTGTATGACTTTAAACTGTACAGCCCTGGTCCAAGCTATATAACCTTAAACCATAGTGCACATCTTGGCCACATTACGTTAAAAGGCTTAGCACCATGGTCCAAATTAAATGAACTTAAAACTGTAGCAGAGGTCTAGTTGCAAGACTTTAAACTGCATGGTCCTAGTTGCATGACTCTAAACTGCATAAGGATAGTCCAAGCTATATGACCTTAAACCATAGTGCATGTCCTCGTCGCATGACATTAAACTGCTTTGCACAGGTCCATGAGGCATGACTTTAAAAAACACCCTCACACACGCGCACATGACCTTTACGTGCATTTTCACGCATGTCTTCCCAAACCGACCCGTTCGTGTGAGCGCCCCACCTTCATTACCTCCCCAGTGAGTCCATTTATTTCATTATCCTTCACCATTCCCCATTGAGTCTCACTCATGCTCACAAAATGGCGAGCCATCCTGCCATCCATACTCGCCATCAGCTAGTGGGTCACCACTTTTCACCTTCCATTCATACACCATCCATCCTTCATAGGTAGCCTTGTGCCATCTCCCCAAAGTGAGCTAAAACAACCACCATACTCACTCCATGGCCTCCACAGACTGCCTTTCATCTTCACCATGATCCAGTTGTATGACCTTAAATTGTTGTGCACGTCCTGACCACATGACATTAAAAGGCTTCGCACAGTTCCCAAAGGCATGACCTTAAACATGCCTTCACAAAAAAATAAATAAAAAAGAAATAACGGGCACGGTGTATACCTGAACAAGGGAACGCAATGAGTAAAAATGATGGACGGGCATGGTCATGAAACTATGAGTAAGAGAGCTCCGTGAATAAAAACCCGGGCACAGTAAAAATCTCGAAAGGGCACCGTGAATAAAAATAGGAGAATAAGGGTGGACATGGCCGAAAGGTCATGGGTCAAAGAGCCCCAAATAAGAGGAAGTTGGCGAAAACCGTCTCTACGACGCCGCTTCCCAAGTTCAAGTGAAAATCCGTAAAGGATGCTTGGACAAATAAATAGGTTGATGTAACGCTCACCTCAACAGGCGACTTTAGTCCACACTCAAAAAGAAAAATCCCTGGTGTCACAAAATCAGGATCCAAAAGTACGAGCTTCAAGGAAAATATTCCAACAACCTAAGTCCATTCACAAAAAGGACTCGAAGAACAGAAAACTAGCCAAGAAGGCAATACTAGTCTCATGAAGAAGAGAACTTTTCTCACAAGGTCACTAACACACTTCAAAGATGTTGAAGAAGCCCCAAGAAAGTCAAGTCATGGCTGACTTTGGACCTGTTATGCAGCAATTAGGATTGAATCCTCAGGGGTCGCCTTGAAAGAAGAAGAGAGGTATCTTAATTATTGAAACTACAAAGTAGGGGGCAGGGGCTATACCCAAAGCCGGTCACCTCAATAAAATGAGGTACCCTACCTGCCAATGAATATCTGGTGCACAACACAGACGGACGCCAACCAAAGGTCCTTCAGCAAACCACCTAGAACAAAAAAAACCAAATCCTTGAAACGTGGATCAACACCAGAGGATACAAAAACCCAGACTAAATGGAAAAAAATGCCCTTCAACATGGCACTCGACTACCAGAGGGGCCGAGCCTGTTTTTGACCAATGAGGTCCATACAAAATCCTCAACTGTCAGAATCACAAACAGTCCATGCGAGGGTGAGGAGTTTGATAGGATCCCTCAAAAAAGTCTCTTCTCCCCCTAAAGTCTCCATGGATGGGCTTGTACATTGCATCCAAACGTCTGAACATCCTAGTTACAACATTGCATGGCTCTCCTTGGCGCTCACGTGGCGTTGTGGTTAGGAAGAAAAAAGTAATAAAACCGAAGCAAAATTTTCCAAAATTTGTCCTTTTCGCTTCTCTTGAAGCACAATATTGGGTGAGGAAAGTTGTTTGAAGACATTTTTCAGTTGCTTGGTCCCTGATGCAGAATAAAGAGGAAGCCAATCAATAAAGCCTTAACATAATATGAAATTCTCGATGGTCTCAAAATTTCCCCGATTGTGTTAGAATCATCCTAAGCGCTTCAAAAGGCCACTTGTCCAGTTTTATCGCAATCCAACATGTCTAAAGCAGTGAAGACAAAGAAACAATTTTAGAAAAATCAACCTCTAGCACCTTGAAATGGACTCCGTAACGAGAACTCTATTTTTACTATATCAAACAGCTGTGGGACCACTGTCGTTGGATCCGGTACGGTCGAAAACCCTTAGAGGTCAAGTTTTAGCTTAAACGGACGTTCTAGGATAAAGTTATGGGTGAAACATTTGAAAGTGGTAGGCCGAATGCACCAATCTTCATTAAAGGAGGTTGATGTGCACAGTCCCAAGCAGCAATTTCAAAGGCTCATATCTCACTCATCCTGAGTCGAATTGCTCTCAAAATTGGTGAGCGTGTTAGTCTCATCAAGAAGAGCATTTTGATATATGGCACGACCCGTGACGATACTCGAACAGGGAGAAAAACTAGAGAGGATATAACAATTCGTGAAGATAGTTGTAGAAAATTAAGCAGCAGCACGCATCACTCGAGCGACCATATCATGGCGCTCGCGATCCGATCGACGGGAAACCAATTGCATTATGTACGTAAGGTCTATGGCTTTCTTTGGTCTGAACCCGGCATATGATGAACGGTTGGATTCGACACACAATGGTGTCAAAGTTGATGCAAATTCGGGGCAGTCAGATTTCAAGATCCGGCCAAAAACCTAAAACGATGAAATCTTCGTCCGGACACGAAATCGAGTTGCGTTCGTTGAAACATGATCGTATGATTCAACAAAGAAATTAAAGAAAAATATCAAGAAACAAGAACACTATTGATCGAAAGTTTTCAAGATCTATACAAATTTCGAGTCGTATGATCGTGGCCTAAAACCGTAATTCATAGCTCAAAGTTGGTATCAAATTGATCGTCATGCCAAGCCCTAAAAGAAAGCAATCATATTTTGACCAAATAGATGTCGAAGCAACACCGAATCATCCATGGAAGATCTTGCAAGTTTTAGGGCAGCAACAGGGACTATTTTGAAATTTCACACAGGGGTAAAATAGTCCTTTTGCACCTGATTTTAGAATTTCTTTTAATTCAATTAAATTGTAATTATCATTAATTTAGGTAGTTTTTGGGCATCCACCCATGTTTGGGACCATATCTATAAGTACAAGTTAAACACAATTGTTATAGGACCCTTGATTTTTCAATACTCATCAATAAAATGTGAGAGTTTTCACGTTCAAATTGTGGGTCCGTCTTGGAGAGAGAGAGGAGAGAGAAGAAAAGGTATGATACCCTTTAGTGAAGATAACTTTCTCCATCCTCCTCGCATCTCTCTCTCTTTCTCTTCTCCTCTCATCTCTCTCTTTCTCACTCCTCTCATCTCTCTCTTTCTCACTCCTCTCATCTCTCTCTTTCTCTCTCCTCCTCTCATCTCTCTCTTTCTCTCTCCTCGTATCTATCTCTATTTCTTTCTCCTCACATCTATATCTTTCTTTCATATTCATTCTCTGATATTCTTTATCCACTTTCCTTCTCTTTCTTTATCTTTCCTTTCTCTTTCTTCTCTTTCCTATTCTCTCTGTTCTCTCTCCTTCCTCTCTATTCATGCATGACAACATGATGTCTTCTTGCTTCAGGGACACGAACAAGGAGTAGGGCCTTAACCCGAGTGGTGGGCAGGGTCTCTGTCAAAGTCTCCTTATCTTCCCTTCTATCATGGATAGCAATAAGGCGGGGACTGTAACTAAGACTGGCTAAGAGGTAATACTGCTAGACGATAAGACTACCATGGCAATGTTTGTCTCAGCCTCTCTTGGTCAAATGAGAGGGAGAGAAGAAAGATGAGAGAGAAAGAGAGATATGCACAATACTACTAATGTCATGCATGTGAGAAGACGACAAGATGAGCAATAAGGAAGAAAGAAAAAAGGGAGAGAGGAAAGAGAGAAGAAAAAGAATGTAGAAGAAAGAGAGAGAAGAGAGCAAGGGAACATGGATAGTGATGAGAGAAAAGATAGGAAAAAAAATAGACAACGATGAATCCCGGCCGTCCATGACAGAAGGGTAAGAAGAAGGGCAGCAATGAGCCTCCACCGGCCATGATAGAGGAATAAGAAGAGAGAGAACATCGAGGAGGCGAAGAGTCCTCGACCAGAAAATGAAGAGTCTCGAGAATCGAGGAGACCCAAAAGGTCACCGGGAGATGAATAGTCGAAGTGGTTAGGCGCCTTAAACGCAGCCGGCGCTGCCCTCGGATACGCGGCTGCCTCTGGATTTTTAAAACATAGTCAATGCTAATATAGTTGACATAGCACTGATCTTTTAGAAGCACAACTGGCACTGGCCTTCGAAAGACACAGTCGATGCTGACCTCATACGGCGCTTATAAGTTCATGGTTGGCATCATGGTGAGTGCAGTATTGTTCGCATGTGGTAATGAGTTGCATGTGGGGATTGTTGTGCACGATGATGAGTTATGCTCGGTGATGTTCACACACGGCGCTGACTTGGGTAGGCAAAGGGTGGTGACCAGTGGTATGGCCTCGCTTATGATGCCCGTTGGAAGCCATTTCCTCTAGATGCAAGAGCATTACTGCTGGTGTCAACTGTTCTCTTTTCCTCAGATGCAAGAGACTTGTAACCTCCCTAATAATGGGCTTTGGATTGTAACTTGCAACTCCTTCTAAGGAAATAAAAAGAGTTTAAGCTTTGTTTGGATTTTCTCGCTTGCATTCTCTTTATCATCCTCATAACTCTTCACTTTTTGTGATTGTGGCCCCCTCTTGAGCTTGCATCACGGATAATACTTCTTTAAATATTGCCCATTGATAGGGGGCAATGCTTGCTCTCCATCAAGATGTGCCAGTATGTAGGCTCCATTTGACAAGACCATTTTTACTATAAAGGGACCTCCCCACTTTGATTCAAACTTCCCTTTATGACGTCCACGAATAGCGATCAGCCTTTTGACGGCTAGAACTAGATCACCACGGGCGAATGAGCAGACTTTGACTGACTTATCAAAGGCCATCTTCATTCTCCCTTAGTTGAGTTCGAGGTTCTACTGAGCCTCTAGCCTCTTTTCATCGAGTGCATCCAATTCTTGATATCGAAGTTTTGACTCTCTCAACTTCGGTTAGCCCTTGATGTATAGAGACTCGAAGTGAAGAGATTTAAATTTCGAGAGGTAAAACTGCTTCACCCCCATAGACCAGAGCATAAGGAGTGGAATCAGTAGCATTTTGTGCAGTAGTACAATAAGCCCATAGTTCTTCGGGAAGCTTCCCATGTCAATTCTTCTTTGTTTTTGATACTGACTTCCTTAAAACATTGCACATAGTCTTATTGAAGACCTCATTCAAGTCATTTGCCCGAGGGTGGTACATGGTTGAGTACTTCCACTCAAAACCAAACTGGTTAATCAGGCGATCAATGTAATGACTCTTGAACAGAGGGCCATTGTCAGATATAATCCGGTCAGGTACTCCAAACCGATATATGATGTGATATCGCACGAAGTTGGCCACTATTGTCCCAGGAACTTGCTTAAGCGGGACCGCTTCAGCCCACTTAGAGAAATAATATGTTACAGTTAGAATAAAGACATGACCCATTGCCGAAGGAGGGTCAATAGGCCCTACAATGTCCATAACCCATTGTGAAAAGAGCCATGATGCCACTGTAGGGTGTAGGGGTTCTGGAGGTTGATGAACAAGGCTTGAGTTTATTTGGCACACTTGGCACTTTTTAGCATAGCTTAAGGAATCAGCAATCATCGAAGGCCAATAATACTCCAATCTGCATATCCATTCATAGAGCTTAGGATTGGATTAGTGTAGTCCACAAATGCCTGAGTGTATTTCTTCCAACACCTTATTTGCCTCTTGAGCGTCCACATATTTAAGAAGAATACCATCAAATGACCGTCTAAAAAGAGCATCTCCTTCAAGGAGGGTATACTTGGTAGACATTTGACGTACATTGTTGCATTCGGCACGATCTTCCGGGAGCCTGCCTTGTTTTAGGAAACTAGTCATGGGCTCTCTCCAATCTTCCGGTTCTTTGGTTTCGATCCTTAGCTCCTTGACTCTGTGAGATTTCTTGTTCAGTCTTGATTACTTCCTTAGCTGATAGAATTGCTCCGAATGGATAAGGAGGGAATTCGGGGAAGAGATTTTTCTCGTCATCAGCATCTACCCCCGTTCTTAGTTCAATGTGTCTCCATTCTGCCACCCAGACAAGCGTGGGTCCTGATATGGGTAATTGAATTGTAGCGCCGAGTTTTGCAAGTGCATCAGCTTGCGAGTTTAGCCTCCTGGAGATGTGACTCAAGGGCACGTTCTCAAATTGGGCCATATATGATTTTGCAGTATCATGGTAAGGCTTGAGAGTGTCTTTTCTTACGTCATATATTCCCTTAAGCTGTTGAATAACCAACTCAGAGTGGCCATGAGCTGTTCTTAGTCTAGATCGAAGGTTATCTCCAAACCAATCATAAGGGCCTGCTATTCTACCTCATTATTTGAACCGGCCTCGGCAAGAGAGAAAGAAAGTGGCAATACCCCTCATTTAGGAGTAAGGAATGCCACTCCGGTGCCTCCTCAATCAGATTGGAAGGCTCCGTCTAAGTACATTTCCCACGCATGAGCAAGCTTTACACAGAATACTTCTTCATCAGTGAGATCACTTGATAAAGGAGATTCCACCAGTACGGGGTGGGCTGTGAGAAAATCAGTGAGTGCTTCGCCCTTGATGGCCTTTTGTGAGACATATGCGATGTCGAATTCCATCTGCAAT
Source organism: Amborella trichopoda (assembly GCF_054954075.1). Classification (NCBI taxonomy): domain Eukaryota; kingdom Viridiplantae; phylum Streptophyta; class Magnoliopsida; order Amborellales; family Amborellaceae; genus Amborella; species Amborella trichopoda. The sequence continues at coordinate 26,715,760 of NC_142344.1, forward strand.
AATGCCCACTTAGCAAGGCATCTTGACAAGCATTGGTGCGTCATGAGGAAATTTACAGGATTTGATTTTGATATGAGTTTCACTTCATGGCTAAGGAAGTAGTGATGGAGTTTTTATACATCTTCTCTATAGGTGGTAATTCTTCTCAGCCCCTTGCATCCTACGACTGAGATAATACAATGTCGTTTCTTTTCCCTTGTCATTATTTTGTGCCAACAATGCCCCAAGTGCATCGTCGAGAGCTGTCACATATAGGATGAGAGGTCTTCCTAGTACCGGTGTAGAGAGGACTGAAGGTTTCAGTAAAAAAGCTTGATGTCATTAAGGGTTGCTTGACATGCTTCATCCCAAATAAATGGAGTATCTTTCTTTTAACAACAACCTGAGAGATTTGAGATGAACGTGCAGATGTACGCTAGCTGCCCTTGAAGAGTGCGTAGTTCTCGCAATGTGGTTGGTGACAGAATTTCTTGGATTGCCTTGATCTTGACTAGCTCAACTTCAAGCCCTCGATGTCTTACAATGAACCCCAAGAACTTTCTTGAACGCATGCCTGAAAGCGTATTTCAGTGGGTTCACTTTGAGGTGATGAAGGCGTAGTCGCTTAAATACCTTTTCAAGGTCTCTCATGTGAGCATCTTTCCCTTCGGATTTTACCACCAAGTCCTCTACGTAACACTCCACCTCTTTATGCATCATGTCGTTAAAGATGGTCGTCATTGCTCTTTGATACGTTGTACCAGAATTCTTCAATCCAAAAGGCATCATTATGTAGCAAAAGACTCCTTTTAGAGTCCGGAACGTGGTGGGTTCCTCATCTTTAGGGGCCATCCGTATCTGGTTGTACCCGGAGTATCCATTCCTGAAAGAGAAGATCTAACAATGAGTCGTGAAATCAATGAGCATTTTCGTAAATGGCAATGGAAAGTCATCCTTGGGCCAAGCAGTTTTGAGATCGTGGAAGTCGATGTAGACCCTGATTTGCCCATTTTTCTTCTTCACTGACACAACATTTGCCAGCCTTTTTCGGTACTTGACTTCGCGAAGGAAACCTGCCTGCTTAAGTTTGGTTACCTTAGCATCTATCTGCATTTCAAGATCAGGTCTGAACCTTCTTGATTTCTGCTTGACAGGTTTGAAGTCGGATTGATGCCCAGATGATGAACGACGACTTGGGGATCTAAAATAGGCATCTCATGGTAATTTCAAGCAAGACATCTCGATTTTCCCGTAAGAAGGCAGTGAAATCCTTTTTCTCATCTGGAGACATATTTACCGAAATGAAGGTAGGTCTGGGATCAGCTTCATCCCCTAGATTTATTTCTTCAAGTTCATCGACTGTGGCTCGACCGCCTTCTTCCCATTCTTCTGGGCTTCTTGCAACTCGCCATCATCCTTGGAGGATTTCCCGTTAACTTCAAGCGCAGAGGCCCATGATCCCGACATCTCTACTTCCAAAAAGGTTCCAATGTTCTTTAGAGCACAGAATCGAGAGATCTAATGATGTAGATCTCTCAGATCTGACACTTTCAACTGATAAAAATAAATGAAAAAGCAATCGTAGAGAAAGAGGGAACATTTGAATTCTGATCTGAGATCAGATCATCCTAGAAACGAGCAGATCTGCTATCAGATCTGTGACGGAGCTAGCGCGATCCGAAGCATTTCAAAACACAATTTTCAGCCAGAATGAATCACATCCAGATCAAAATAAAATAAATACGATAAAATAAAAAAGGAAATGAAGGAGAAGAAAATACCGAACTGGGCCGGAAGGCCCGGTTTCTCGAGTCTTCGAGGACTCGCCCGTATAAGAACCGGATCCATTTGCCCTTGTGGTCCAGATGTCGATCAACAAGTCTCTGGTAGTAGTAAGGTCGATGTGCCCTAAAAATGGTTTAGATCTAGGGATGTTGTGCCCTAGGTCTAGGTAGGCTTAAGATGAGTGTTAGGGTTTTCTCAGGGAAGGTCTCTCTACTCTTCTATGGTTTCTCTTCCAGCCTAAAGTTTCAAAACGTCTCGTCCCTCTTTAACCCTCTCATTTTTCATCCTTTAATGGTCACCCAAAGTGAGTTCATCAGAACAAGGGATTTGTTGGGGCAGAGTTATCCCGTAACCAACAAATCCCTCGGTCAAACCAATGTTGTATATTTTGAAATTTGGATTTGACTGAAGCGGATAGCATCACGTGGCCAATCCACCAACGAGATAACCCTAAAAACACGAAAAATGATAAAACGTGTTTGGGGAAAAACAGGTCTGGGCAGCACGAGTCGTGTCGCTTGAGAGGCACGCCCTATGTCGCAGAAATAAAAAATGCTCCAGATTAAAAATTTTCTTTTCAGTTGTGTTCCTTAGCCTCTTGTGAAGCTACCATAAAAATTTGGATCAAAACGTATTTTTTTACTATTTGTAATCATTGTTTCGGTAAAAAAGGGCATTTGCAAGATGACTTGGGCAACACGCCCTGTGTTGCTTGGGCGGCACGCCCCATGTCGCCCAAACCAAACTCGTCCAAATTGAATTTTTCAATTTGGGAGTCTTCTTCATCCTCTTGTGAAGCTCTTAGAGAAACTTTGGGTCAAAACGGATTTTTATACTATTTTTAATGATTTTTTTCGTAAAATAGCACGTTTACTGCATTCTGGGTTCAAACAGGCATCTGCTGGGTTCTGGGCTGGCATAATGGTTCCAGCTCACAGGGTAAATTGTGTGACTGGTGGATATTGGGTCTAGGCCAATTTGATCTTAAGGGTCTAAGAAAACCACAGAACTTGCTAGATTTAAAGTGGGTGTCTACAGTTGCCCCTCTTTGGCACTCCCTATCCTTCGAGGGACAAGAGAGTGGCAAAGAAGTATATATGTTGTCGTTCCCTATCCTTAGAGGGGCAGGCGAACGCGCACTCCCTGTTCTTTGAGGAATAGGTGAGTAGCAATAGTAGACTCCCTGATGCTCCCTGTCCTTCGAGGGGCAGGAGCATGTCATTGATGAATGTCATCCCGATGTCACGTGGGCAGATGGCACACCAACTATCCCTCCAAGCCATTGCACTCCCATGCTCACCCACCTAAGTCATTTTCCTCCTAGAGTTTTCGGCTTGAGGTGTCTGCGAGTTACTTAGGCTTGCAACTCGAGGAGGATTTTACAGCGATGCCACTTGACCTCAAGGTTTTCTCAATTTGAAAATTTTAACCTGGCAATTTCTTTGATTTCCTTAGGGGTTTCCAAAGGCTGTCTATAGGAAAAGGCTTGCTATAGGACGAGACTTGTCTGATCAATTCCGAATAGAGAAGCAAGGCAGCAATGCGGTAATTGCGACAACTGATACGGGTGTCTAAGCTCCGTTGTGTTTTACAAGTCTTTTTAGAAATTTTGTAACGTAGCAAGGGATTTGAAACAGAACCTGGAGCAGGGATAGGTTACAATTTTAACAAAGAAATTACATTTTTTGAAAACACAAGACATATAATTAAAATTTTGAAAAGAGGAAGATATTTCGAAAAATAGTGTTGGTTAGCAATTTCAACTCCTGCAACCAAAGAGCCCTTAGCAGTTTAGCGTCATGCAGTGATGGATCATACACCCGATCTTTTACGTCATACGAGGATAGACAGTACCTGTCTCGACTCTTTTACGTCGCATGAGTTTGATGTTGAACTGGATAACCCGACCTTTTACGTCATACGGGGCTAGACATTACTTGTCACGGCTCTTTTAACGTCGCACGAGTTTGATGTGTTAGCTCGTTTTTCTAATGTCACACGAGTTTGACATGTTAGCTCAGTTTTTTAACGTTGCATGAGTTTGACGTATTAGCTAGATTTTTTAACTTCGCACGAGTTTGATGTGTTACCTCATTTTTTTAACGTTGCACGAGTTTGACGTGTTAGCTCGACTTTTTAACGTCACATGAGTTTGACGTGTTAGCTCAGTTTTATAACGCCGCACGAGTTTGATGTGTTAGCTCAGTTTTTTAACGTTGCACTAGTTTGACGTGTTAGCTCGGCTTTTTAACGTCGCACGAGTTTGACAATCTGAATCCTGGTTGGCAGTTTAGGCTCATGCCACCATAGAAATAATGATTTTTCTGAAATTGGTTGGCAGTTTAGACTCATGCTACCGAGGAGCAAACGATTTTGAAGTCGGTTGGCAGTTTATGCTCATGCCATCGAGGAGCAAAAGATTTTGAAATCGGCTGGCGATTTAGGCTCATGCCACGAAGGAGCATTTGGAAATTTTTGAATTTTTTTTTTTTTTTTAATTTTGAAATTGGTTGGCAGTTTAGGCTCATACCACCAAGGAGCATATGGAATTTTTGAAATTTTTGCCTTTATTTGGAGAGGTTGGTTTAGTTGAAAAAAAAGGTTTTTAGCAAAAATATTTAGGCGACACGAGTGGTGTCGCCCTCACAGACTGGGTGACACCAAGCATGTTGCCCATTTCAACCTTTTTTTTTTTCATTTCTTGTATTTTTTTATTTATATGTATATATTTTATTATGTTTTGGCTGGACGACATCAAGTGTGTCGCCCATAAAAATGTTTTCTATTATTATTATTATTATTTATTAAGTGTTGCTACCCCTGTTGTGATGTCTTTCTCAACTTTGCCCCTGTTGTGGGAAGTTTGAAATTGTTTTTTTTTTATTGCCCTTGTTGGGGGGTCTTTGCTATGCTAGCCCTTGTAAGTGTGCAATTTTATTCATCGAAGCATAGTAGAACACTTTCTTTGCACATACTTTTCAAACTAAATATTTACAAACTCAGCCCCCTTGTTGTAGGGTTATTGTCTCGAATTTCTGACTATTGGGTCGTTGTACGTACATACAAGGATGAGCTTGCGCCATTTGCCACAAGGGATCCAGTCGAGAGAAAAAATGCTTCCAGACTAGCACATTTCATTATTGCGAGGTTCACCCATCTCCTATATGTGGTAGTCGGTAGTTATACTCATATAACCATGGAGGGCCTGGCTAGTTTCAAGCCTTTATAACAGGCATCGGAAAGTTGGCTTCGAGAGCGAGGCCAGTGTGATTAACAGTTTAGCCTCTTGTAGTGATGGAGGAAGTCCCTTGGGTTTTTCCATTCATGTCACCCTCTTACATCTTTCTGAGTTGGTTCTGTTGGGAACCTGCAGTGTTTAGGAGGAGTCTTCATCTTCAGGGTCTGCTTGTGTTGTATTATTGGAACTTGCAAGTACTTGTTTGTACTTGAGTGCTTTGTATCGAAAGCTCCTTCTTGGAGATCTTTTTATTCCTTTTACCCATGGTGGCCTTTTAGGTTTTCACCACGTCCATTTTTTTCGTTTTTTTATTTTTTATTTTTCTTACTTTTCTTTGTGATGCCTTTTTAGGTTTTCACCACGTTTGTAAGCCCGTTACGGGTAGTATTTTTTGAGATACATTGCATTAATGGGGTCGTTGAGTTCATAACCCTCCTAATTTTTTATCTTATAAGAATTGCCTGCATGCACCCGGGTAACCATGAATGGCCCCTCCCAATTAGGTTTGAACTTGCCTAAAGGTTGTGGATTTGTAGGAGTGTGGAAGATTTTCTTGAGTACCATGTCCCCTTCTCTGAATTGTCGAGGAACAATTTTCTTTTGATACGCCCTCTCGATTCTATGCTGGTAAGCAACAATATTTTGTGTTGATCGCAGTCGTTTTTCATCCAAAGCAACGATTCGTGCTGCAATACTTTGTTCCTCATCTGAATTTTTATGAATAAGGACTTGGAGGGACGGTATCTCAACCTCGATGGGTATCCCTTCTTCCATACCATACACCAACGAGTATGGGGTCATGTCAGTAGGAGCTTCTCAGTTGTCCGGTAGGCCCATAGGGAGTCATTTTGCTTTTATGCCAATCTTTCCTGCCTTCTATTATTTGGCTATGATTCGGAGAAATCTGGTATTTGTCACTTTTGCTTGTCTGTTTCCTTGAGGGTAGTAAGGTGTGGAGAATTTATGTGTTATCCCAAACTTTTTGCACACCTTAATGAGCTTTTCATGTTTTAGATTGGATCCATTGTGAGTGATGATTGACTTAGAAACACCGAATCTGAATACAATATTGTTCTTTTTGAAACGGGCAACATGTTAGCCTTCAATTTTAACAAATGATGCGGCTTCTACCCATTTAGTGAAGTATTTTGTAGCCGTGAATATAAAACGGTGGCCGTTTAAGGCGTTTAGTGATATCATTCCGATGATATCAAGACCCCACACGACGAAGGGCCATACTGGCGGTGTTGAGATGAGTGATACAGATGGTGCATGGATGAGGTTTCCATAGAGTTGACATTTGGGACATCTCTTAACGAACTTCCAACAGTCTTCAGCCATGATGGTCCAGTAATAGCCTTGGCGCCTGATTTTCTAAGCTAAGGTGGCTGCCTCAGAATGACCTCCTTCATTGTGCAACTCTGTCAGTACTTGGTTAATTTCTGACTGATTCAGGCACCGTAGAATGATGCCATCAAAAGACTTTTTGAATAGGAGATCACCTCTTACTAAGAATCCCATAGGAAACCTTCAAGGGATTCTTTATCTTTTTTGGTGACTCCTTCGGGGTATAACCCATCGTTTAGTACGGACAGAACATCGTGGAAGCATGGTTTTACTGTAACCAGCACATCTGAAGCCACGAGAGACACTTCCCCATTGTTCCCCTTTTGTTGCTCCATTTATTTTTCGATCCTTGGTGGGGAAGGGTCATGTTTGCTCGTGATGTAGAATGGTAGCGTGGTGATTTCTAGAGAAATATAAACCATTGAAGCAAGGGTATTGGCGAACCAATTATTTTCCCTAGTTACATGTTGAAAGGTGATTTTCTTAAAATATGGAATCATCTTTTCCACCTTTTCTTGATAGGGTTTGAGCTTTTCTTCTTTCACCTTCCAAATCCCTTGAACTTGGTTTATGATCAGTAAGGAGTCACCAATCATTCGTATTTGATGGATTTTCATTCCCATGGCATTCTTAAGCCCGGTTATCAAGGCTTCGTATTCAGCAATTCAAGCCATGAATCGTGGTTTTAAGTCACGATCATGAGACTTAAAATTTGGATGAATCTTGAAAACTTTGGGTCGATAGTGCGCTCTTTCTTTTATTTTTTTCATGATTTCTTCGCTGTAGTGCACTGAGCATGCCTTTATGAACGCATGGCAATGAACATGATGCGATTTGGAGCTCGAACGAAGATTTCAGAACTTTTACATTGTGGATGGAATCTGGATCCGGCGGCTGGAATTTACAGTCACATCGTTGTCTTCGTGTGCAAAATCCAACTGTTCATCATGGACGGGGTTTGCACCAATGATAGCCCTGGTGCCTTATGCACACGATGGAGTTGGTTTCATAGTGATCTGATGTGCGAGCACTACGATTTGATTGCTTGAATGAGGTGTGTCGCTACAGAATATTTTGGAACTTTTTCATTAATCTACAACTTCGCTCTAGCATTTCTCCCTGCTCGGACTTCATCACGGGGCGTACCACATATCGAAACGCTTGTCTTGACGAGACGAACACGCTCACCAAATTTGAGTGCAATCTGACACGGATCAAGTGAGATATGTGCCCCAAAAGTCACTTCCTGTGACTGTATAAACAAGAACCTTTAATGGTTTTTTGATGCAAGGGGCATGACAAGAATAGTATGCGGCCTACGCCTTTTCAATGTTTTACCCATAACTTTTTCCTGGAATGTCCGATTAAGCCAAAACTTGACCCATAGAGGTTTTTAATCGTGTCGAATCCAATGGCAATGGTCCCACAGCTGTTTGATGCACCAAAAACATAGTTCTAGTTGTAAGGGTACGTTTTAGGGTATTAGAGGCCATTTTTCCGAAATAGTTTCTTTGTGTTCATCGCCTTAAACAGGTCGGAATACGACGAAACTTGGCAGGTGGCCTTTTGGAGTGCTTATGAAGATCTTTACCAGCTCTGAGGTAATTATGAGATTGTCGAGAATTTCACTATGTCAGGGACCAAGGTACAAATGCGCTCAAACAAAAACATTATTTCATAGGAGTATCAATTTTTTGTTTAAATTTTTTGTTAAAATTTGGAACATAGTTAAAATATTAGCGATTGAGATTTTTTTCCATAGAGGCACACATAAATTTTTATCATGTTCTTATACTATATAGTAAAGATGGATCCTTGATGTGTTGGGGAACACAGTTGTTGAAATGTATCCCATGAGGCTCAAACACATCAATACTTCTCTTTTATAGATAAATACTAGACAGTGTTTCAATTTCACAAGGGACATAAGTGCCTAACGCTTGATAAATAAAAAAGAGTAAATAAAAACATAAAAGTTTATAAAAGATTCAACCTTAACCTATAGAAAAAAGGCATGCCTCAAAAATGCATTGTAAAAAGTTGCTTTGATGGTGAAAACCCCTCTAATTGATCTGCTTAACCTAGACATGTACAGATGTGTAAAACAAAGTTTAAAGTACAAAAAAGGATACATCTTGTAATAAATTATTTAAACTGTCTATTTTCAAGATTTTCATCTGATTATAGATCTACTCGAGATTGACCATTTTTTGAGTTTTAAATTTCTTAATTAGATACAAAATAATTTTTTAAATCATTATTGAAGTTTATAACATCAAAATTATATCTTTCGACAAGCTTCGGAGGAGCACCTTAATTGGATTGTTTAACGTCGACTCCTTATACAAACACACCCAATATAAAATGAGACCTTTAAACTAATATTAGGGCACTATAAAAATTTGAATGTGCCGTTTTGTTCAAAAGACTGTAAAAAGTCTACGAGGATAAGCCATATTGGTATTCAAAAGCTTAAATTTGGTATCCTGCTTAGACTTGGCTTGCCTTGTTAAGCCAAATGGTTATTTACAAAAAACAATGGAGAGTTTTTTGCTTTTCATTAGTGAAATTAAAGAAACAATATTTCTATTTATCTTAGCGGTGCAGATATTTATTATATTTATCTTTCATATTTTGCAATCAAGCCTCACTTTTTGAGAGTTTAAAATGTGTTTTATTTTTGTTTATATTTTACAATCAAGTTTCACTTTTCAATATCTTATAATGCGTTTTAACTTTTTTTTTCTTTTATATATAGGTGAAGTTAAAATTTGGTATATCCATACATTTCACCATCACAATATTGAGAAAATAATTCAATAATAGTAAATACCTAGAATACCACTATATTATTCAGAGGTATTTTAATAATTTTATTTATTTTAAATTCATTTAAAAGTAATTTTTATGCATTTGAAGATGAGAATTTGAGTGTAAAAAAAAAATTAAAAAAGAGATAATAGTAAAATAACACTATATACTTTCAAACAAATGAAATTTGAGTGTAAAACATGAAATATATAGGACTATTTTTTAATTTTCAACATAAGAACAAGTTTTCTAAAAATTCTCCTGAAAGTAAATTCAATTTGTGCCACGAAATATTCCAATGAATGCCTCCTTAATTATTAACCGGATCTAGCACTTTAAGAACCCAATGGCTAAAAGTGATTGTGATATCTTTGTACTGAAAATAAATGGTCTCATAGCATACAATCTTTTTTTCAGTTATTCATCAAGATCATCTAGGTTTAGCATATAGGAACCCAAATGTTTAGATTGCTCACAATATAAACCAAAGATGTCATGTATTTTTTATTTACTTTTGAGAATAGAGTTGGGGTCATAGGTACAGTGCCTTTTGAGTCTTAGTTAAAAGGTTATGACCTCCATTCTCACTAACACAATAAAAAAATTGACAATTTCCACAATGGGTAGGGGCTGTAATCCAAATAGAATTTTCCAGTAATCTCTTTCTATGGATCCAAATACCCCCTAATTGTTAATTCATGAAGTTTAATGTTTAGTTATGAATTTCCTTGTGGTTTTTTATGCTTGCATACAAGCAATTGCTTGCTTTCACACTTCAAATATATTCCTAGTTCCATTGTCGTTCTACTGTAATTGGCACAATGCTAGTCAATAATGCGATAAGAAATAAAGGTTAAAAAAAAGGAGACCAAATGATGTGATACAAAGTAGAAATTGATAGATCAAAGGCACAAGGAACAATCCATATTGTGTCCTTTTATTGCAATGAAACTTATTTTTCTTTAAATCATATTCCCTAAAATAATTTCTTTTTAATATTTTTGATGGATAGCTTAAATCCTATATTAAAGCCCCGAGGCCCCCTCTGCAGAAGTCTTCAAAGCCCATGTTGAAGAAGTAGGAGAAACTGTGGACTGATCATGTAATACGCACATAATGGCTTTACCTGTGACACATACATTTGGCTTCAACTCCATAATCAGGCTATCTTTCTCATTGTAAAGTATGATTTCTCCATCTTCGGTACTCTTCAAAATCCTACAGCGCTGGCCAATAAGAATTATATTTCTCCATATAACCATCTTTCTCTCTTCTTCTTTCTCTTTTTCCTTTCTCTTTCTAGAAAAACACAATTTACTCATAGAAAGAATTTTAAAATTACTCAGTCCACTAAAAGTAGACTTCTTTTTTTTTGCCTTTTCGAGAATTCTTCTTCTTTTGTGGAGAATTTATCTGTGTTTCACAAAAGCATCCAAGTTTTATGTCCCTCATTTAATCAAATAATCAGTAAGAAGCAAGAAGAGACCACCTCAAAGAAGAAGGCAACCTCCAATTTACATTGTTCGCAAATATGGACTACAACTCTCTATTTATAACACCTGGTGGAACTGATATTCTAGAAACCAAGAATTTGATGTTTTAAAATGAGTGCAATTATGATTTGTAATTTAAGTCACTTATAGGATTTGCTTCTTTCATTTTATTTATTTAATCATAGGGAAATAAAAGGTCATGATATATTTTTGGAAATTATTTATTTTTTTATTTAAATTTAAGGCATTTGAAAAATAATTTACATTAACGCCATGTTACTAATAGATAAGGTCTGTTTGCATGCACGTAAAAGATAAATATTAACTTAACAAATGATTTTTTTGGATGTCAAAATTTAACCATTTAAAAAATATTTTCTAGCGATAAGTGATTGGTAGGGATATCTCCTTATATCATCATGAATAAAATTTACATGTGTATAGGACTAGGATTAAATTACTTTTATAAATATTAAAATAAGTCTATGTAACTTCTTAATTTTTTTAATTTTCTACCAAAGAATTTTAATTTTAATGAAAATACAATTTTATACTAAGGGATTTGAAAAATATTCTCTCTATATAAAGTAGTAATTTTTGTTCACCAAAAATTTCGATTTGCATTTTGTTAATATTATTATCCCATAATAATAAAATACAATCCTTCCCAAATGGCCCACAGGGCAGATTAAGGAAAACCACGTGAATTTTGTGTGTTGTGGTTTTTGGCTTATGGTCCGTAGAGAGTTGTAAGTTTGCATATTAAATTTTTCTTGTTGCAATTATGTTTCTTGAGATCTAACTTTAAGTTGGTTAGAGATGTCGAATTTGTTATGCCAAAATAATTCATCCTCTTGGGGGAATATATTGTCCATCTACCAGAGCAAAACATATACCAGAAAAATCTTTTGGATCACCAAATTTGGGGATATAATCTCAAAAGCCCTGTGACGAACCTCAAAGAAAAAACAAAAAATTAACATACCTAAACTGTATTTTTGAACTTTATGCCAATTTAAAGTTATCTAATTTGAGAAGTGAAATGTAACAACGGTTAATGATCTTGTAATAATGATAAATAGGGTCAAGGCACACAAACCCTTTGGATTTTAGTGGATTTGGAGTATGCTATCGTTAGAGACATCTTAACCATTTTTGCCCTTTAGAGATGATAAGGACAAAAAGTACGTACAACACGTATAGCCTCAAGGCACACAATCCCTCTCTCTCTCTCTCTTCCGATAGCCTCTACTTTAAACATAGAAAAGAGAATTCAGGTCAAATGCATTTGTCTCATCTTTACGTACGACCCCAACCACTCTCTCTCTCTATTCAGTCGAGCTTTCTTTATACAAACCCCTCTTTTCAACAACACAAGAACCCAACATCTTCCCTGAAAGCATCTAGGGTTTACCTTTCAAGCAAGTCGCCTTAATTTCCTCAACCGATTCTTCTGGTTTAAAACTGAGCTTTTTACTATAACTTTTGTTTCAACACGAATCGCCGATGTACCGTCGACGGTCTCCATGGCTGCTATTTTATCCACTGATCGCTTGTTCTTGGAAGGGCGCATGCACATTGGGGATTCACTTTGAATCCATGGGCTTTCTATGTGAAGGAGCGTGTTCTTCTAACTATTTTTGCAAATGCAGGTGCTGAATCTGTTTTTGCTATACATATTGTGAGTGCAGTGAAGATATTTTATAAGGAAGCCCTCTTGTTTTTTCATGACCATGACAATACAGGTGAGTTAAGGTTTTCTTTCTTACATTTTCTTACTTTTTCTTTATCTGGTTTTAAATTGCTAAAATAGGTATTTATATATGTGTGTATGTGTTTTTTTTTCCACTTCTCTCAAGAAAATGGGGTTTTTCCTTGTCACTATTTTACCTTTTATAGTGATGGTATAATATGATCATATGGTCATCACAACTCCATTGCTTAAGTTGAACCGTAATAGAAGCACTTAGTCTACCTCACACCTTAATTAAATGAACAATTGAATTAAATAAATTGTTTGTCTATCCCATTTATTTGAAAGTGATAAACCCCATGGTCGTGATTAGGGCTGCTAATTAGGTCGGGCCTACGGCCAACAAGCTAGGCTCGGACTGGGCATACTGGCCGAAACAATTATCTGTCTGTGCCAAGGTCATCCTTGGCCCGCCAAGATATCTTATGTAATATTCACTTTTGCATTTATTAGCAGTGAAACGGGCTTCGCAAGTTTTAAGCCACGTATTTTTTCCTTAGGTGAAAATGATATATTCTCAAAAATTTATTGTTACAGAGAGATTCAAAGCCATATTCTTTGTTCACTCTTGTGCTCTATCAAAAGACAAAAAGGTTTTAAGAAAATGTTTTATGATGTAAATTTGATGTTCTTCATGTTAACTAGGAAGTTGTTGAAAGTAGGTTCCAATATGATAGCAAATGCTTGTACTGAATCTATTAAGAGAAGGTCAGGTTAACAAATATTGAGTGTCTCGTTGTACGAAGAAATATAAATACACTGTTGGGATATTGTGGGACTAAATTAGAATACACTGAGTAAACATTAAAAATTGGGCCCTCAAGTATGAGGGATGATTTGATTATTGTATAAATGAAGATTTTTCTTTTTTTTCCTCCTTTTTTTTATTTTATTTTATTCTGCAACTTTTGTTTTTAGTAGTACCCTCTATAAAGTACAACTTTATAAATTACATGAGAGAAAAGTCTCGGGATGGAACTTCTATAAAAAAATTAGGGAAAATTACATACATATCCGTTATACTTTGCGTTATTACAGATGTACGAAATAGTTTTTGTTATTACATGTATGTCCATTTTTTACCTTTTATAACGTTATTTTTTTAAAATATTACAGAGTAGATCCACATCGTGCTCTCATGGGAACATAGAATTTTTGAACAGGGTAGCCCTGATATTAGCTTTGGTTTGAAGCTTTTAAAGTATTACGGTACTACTCCCTTGCTCAAGAACCCTTATTTAAGCATGTTTTCATTCTAAATTGTTAAGAATCATATAAAAATTATGTAGAGATTATATCCTAAAAGTTTGAGATTTGAAAAATTAGAGCTAGCGTGGATATTTGTCGAGGGAGTAAATAAATAGTAGGCCCGAGAGAGTAAAAAATCTTTCGTGTTGAGTTGGGCAATATTACGGTACTTAAATTACCGTAATACTACTTTAAAGTATTACGGTGTTTTAGTTACTGTAATAATCAATGTTATTATGGTAATTAAAGCACCGTAATAGATGTTTATGTTATCACAGTACTAGAAGTATCGTATTCTATCTCTATTTACAATAGTATTTTAATTATTGTAATGGTCGCAATGCATTATGGTAAAAACACTACCACAAAAGCTATTTTCATCCAAAAAATGACGAAAATGGGGAAAAGGGGTGTGGGTAAGGTTTTGGGAAGTTTAAGGTTTTTTTGTGATTTTCTTAAAATTAAGGTATATTAGCAATAATTTCACATTTTTTTTATATGGATTACCTTTTTTATATTTTAATAGGTGGCGGCTTGATAAGAAGAACACACGCCTAAAATTTAAAGTGATTTGGATTTGTAGAAAATAACTAAAATTCAAATCCTATCGGCCATCCATGATCGTCAGATCAACCCAGATTCAATTTGGACCCTTGGGCTCATTTTTACTTGTGAGCCCACTGGCTCACAGAATCATTTTATATATATATATAAATTTTTTTTTTTTCAAACCAATTTGTAAAATGAATCGATTTAGGGTATTTTTAGGGTTTAAATTTAAATTGTTTTTCAATTTGGAGGTTTAGAATACCACAAACACCTTTTTTGGCATATGTTTTAGGTCAAATTGACCCAAATTGCCCTTAGGACTTTCTTTATCTGCACAAAAAAGGGCCCAGGCTCTAGGCACTCAGCTTGTCCACTTGGGCAGGCACATCGGTACTGGCGCCCAGGGATGGCTGCCTAGGCCTAGGTGCTTAGCGGTCAATTTTAGAAAATGGACATGATGGAAAGCTAAGCTCTCCCTTTCTCTCTAAAATAAGGTAGATTTTACTTTTCTTCCTCTCTCTGATTGAGCTCTCCTATTATCTCTATGATACAAGAGCCTCTCTCACAAATGCAGGGCCCTATTGAGCTCACCCCCTCTCTAAACCAACCCAAGACTAAGTGTGCAGCGTAAGGCCCTTTGGCCGCCTAGGCGTTGGGCGGCTTGATTTTAAATAATGCACATGATAGAAAGCTTAGCTATCAATTTCTCTCTGTAAAATAGGGTAGAGTTTGCGTCCCTTCCTCTCACCAAGATACGACTGGTTGAGCTCTCGCATTATCTTTCTAGTACAGGAATCTCTCTCACAAATAAGGGACCTGTTGAGATCACCCTCTCACTAAAACCACACACACTCTCTCTCCCACCAAACCACAATAGAAACCCGATCTATCCTTTCTTTGAAATAAGGTATGTTGAACAAACCACATCTCTTTTCCAAAAAAGGAAAATTTGAGTTCTTCCTTTGTTTCTCTAACATTGAGCTTGCTCATTCTCTCTAGAACCACTCTCACCCTCTTTATTTGTATAGTGGTGTGGAGTTGGCAATCGACGTCACGACTCTGACTCTTCATACTTTATGTTGTCTCCATATGGGGTGCTCACCATTTCCTCTGAATTCTTCATAAGAAGAGGTTTTTGAAATAGTGGAGCATGCTTTCAGGGAGAAAACCATAGATGAAACAACTATGTAAGTTGTAAGTATATAAGAGTTATCAAACAAAGTGGAGGCTCGCTAGCTCTACTCTTGTAGTTAAAGAGCTTAGGTACTTTTTGTTCTCATTGTTATCTCCTCATCGTTTTTCACATTGGTGTGTTGGAAGGTATTTTTCAACATGGGGCTCCCGCTCAATAATGGCCTAGCAAGTAGTGGAAATTCAGACTGTCTCAGAACAGCCCGAGAACTGGCCAAGATCTTCATGAGGTCTCTCAAGAGTCTCCTGTCCTATTTTTTTGCATTCTGACATGTCTAAGGCAGTGTAGACTGAGAACACTTCCGGCAGAATCGGCCTCAAGCATCCTGAAACGAACCCTTATAACTAGAGCTACATTTTCAGCATCGCAAATTGTTGTGGTACCACCACCATTGGATCCTACATGGTTGAAAACCCCCAAGGGTCAAGCTTCATCTCAAACGAATATTCCAATAAGAAGTTATAGGTGAAAGAGTGAAACAGGAGAAGCCGCACGCTATTCCTGTGTGGCCACCCTGCAACACTATACCATTGAAGGGACATTCACGACTAGTAACATTCGATGCTCATATCTCACTCATCCTAAGTCGGATCGCACTCAAATTTGGTGAGCATGTTCGTCTAGTCAAGACGAGCGATTCGATATGTGGCACGCCCTGTGATGATACCCGAGAGTGAAGAAATGCTAGAGAGAAATTGTTGATTTGTGAAGAAAAGTGCAAGAAATTCAGCCACGTCGTGCTCGCTTGAGTGGCCAAATCATACCGCTCGTAAACCCGATTGACACGAGACCAATTCTATTGTCGGCGTATGATCTCAGGCTATCTCTTACCAGAACCCCGTGCATGATTAACGGTCGGATTCTGTACACAAAGCCGACGAACATACTCCATATTCTAAAGTTGAAATCCTTGATTCCGAGCAAAATTCCAAACTTACAAAATCTTCGTTCGTTTATGGAATCAAGCTGTGTTTGGTGCCTTGTGATCGTAGTGTCATGCTCAGTGTGATTCAGCAAAGAAAACACAGAAAAACAATAAGGAACGCACACACTACTGATCCAAAGTTTCAAGATCTACTAAAATTTCATGTCACATGATCGTGCACCAAAAGCACGATTTATGGCTCGAAGTTGGTATCAAATCGATCGCCATGCTGAATCCTAGAAGATAACAATCATCTTACGATCAACCGAGCATCAGAACGACGCCGGATCAGCCATGCAAGATCACGCAAGTCCTACGGTAATACAGGGACTGTTATGGAATTCCACGACTTGTGAGAAACAAGAAAATCTCTCATTTTGCACCCTATAGTTTCTTTTAATTCAATTTAATCTGAATTTTCAGCAATTAGGGTTACTTTTGATCATCCACCCATGTTTGGGGCATACTTTTATATATACGTAGCATCACTATACGCAAAAAAAAAGAAGAGACATAGGCATACACAAACAAGAGGGAGTTTTCACTCAATATAAGTTTTTCTTTCATACCATTGTGGTGCCACATTTGAGAGAGAGAGTGAGGTGAGAGAAATATTTTAACCGGTACCCCTAGGGTTGAGGTAAACCATCTCTCTCTTATTTTTTTTCTTCTTCTCTCTCTCTCTTTTCCCCTCTCTTCTCCCTCTTCTTTGTCTGAGTTCCTTGCAAAGGTCATGCATAGCAGTGGCAGTGTCGTGCATGACTCTCCCTTGGTCCCACAGGTTGTGTCTGGCAACGACAACACCATGCACAAGTCCCCCTCCCCTTCTATTCGTCAATCTCTTTCTTCTAGTGAAGTTTGTAGATGACATTTCCTATCGCCACCCATAAACGCAGCTGTGATTCTCGGCGAAGAACTTAGACGGCGAAGCTTGTTGCTGCCTGCAGGGGTTCTTCCTTTACTGCATGTTTAGTGAAGACGTCGATACCTATCGCTGCCTGCTAGAGGCTTTGGCAACACCTATTGCCGTCCGCGAGCCTCCTCCACGTGCCCAGTGCTCGTCGTTGTTCCCCTTGCATCCTGCGCCTATCATTGTGCGACCTTGGAGAAGTTATCGTCGTGTGCTTCGTCAGGAGTTAGCGCCATTCACAAGGGATGTGTCGTCTCCTTACAGTGTTCACCGCAATGCCTATTGATGCTCAGACTTCCCCTTCTTGTTATCGTCTCGTTCTCTCCTCTTCACCTCTTTCTCCTCTCACTTGATTGAGAGTAGACCTAGCTTATCACCGGCACGTCAATCTTGGTTTGGAGTAGTATTGCCGCCGTGCTAGTCTTAAGAACCATGACCGCCTTGCTACCACTCCGAGTCGGTAATTTCTGGTTGTCATGCTAGTCTCACCCCCACTTCAAGCTCTCTTCTCTTTTATATCTTTCACCGAACCTTGCACTTCATCACCTTCTCATTGAACATGCATTGCCCTAAGATAAGGGTGGGTCCCTTTGACCCACTTGTCTTACAAATTAAACATAGAAGTGTTGTGTAGAAAAAACTAAAGGATTACAGGTCAAGAGAAGCGATTCCGAACCAGCTCAAGCAGCTGGGGGGCTTTCTTCGTGATCTAAGAGGGCGCCTACGCAAGCTAGCTCGAGTAAGTCCCGAGCCCACCTAAAATTCCTCTCTCATTGGTTGGTATACTTGCCCTTGCCCTCGTACAAGGTTCTGAGAGAGCAATCTCCAATCCTGAGTTCATCAGAAACCCGAGACACGTGCCGCCAGATCAACTAGATTCGGAGGGTGAGATCGAGGTACCTAACCAGCTTGGCGACTCCCCTGGGGACTTAATACCCCTTAGTCGGTTCGCTCATGTTTGACCAATTTCTTTTTTACTTTTTGCACCATTTTTTATGGCACCTGGGTTTTCAACCCATTCATCTGGGTCGGGGACTTCCTTATCCCTGCACTCTTGGCTCTCCCAGGGAAGCAACTCGCTCAAGCCTCCTTTCCTACTCTCCTTCTGAGTCAGGACTCACGATCCAGCTCCCCGGTTCTCACCTGGATCGGTACGAGAGGGGACTTAAAGGTTCTTGCCTCCCCACTTTCTCGCCCTGGTGGACTCTCCACCATGGCCCCTTGCTTGGGAAGCACTCCCGCTGTCGCACGCCATCCTACTGGTAAATCTCTTGCCAGTCATACTGTTGTGATACGTCGGAAGGCTGCCCGTCCATCCCTACGAAAGGCAAGCAAACTATCATCGCTCCTAAGGTTCGCATCAAGGCAACTCCCTATGCTCCTTCATTACTCCGAGCCTCCGCACTTAGAGGGTCGGTACAAAGAGGTGGAGGTCCTGAGGTCTTCACCCCTCGCACATACTCAAAGGCTCATTGTCTATCCACTCGAGCCACACCGCAGGGAAACCCTCATGTTGCCTTGAACTTGCTTCTAGGACCGGGCCTTCTTTGGTCGAACCCTAGTCATGCATTCACTTTCCACAACTCAGGGCATCGCTAGCTTTATGCCACCTCGAGCACATGAGGGTCGACCATTCTGTTTTCCTTCCCAGCACACACAGCTTCACCTTGTGAGAGACAAGCTCCTGCCTCGTCCCTCACAAACACAGGCTCGTGGGTCTCTGCCTCCTCAGGTAAAACCCATTGTCCGGCCCCGAGTTGACCCCCAAGTCACCCTGACGACTAACCCTAAAGGTGCACATGCACCATCTTTGCATGTCCCTCTAGGATCCAAACTCAGACAGAGTCATGAACCAGCTTCTTCCTTTGCCGCTTCTCTGGCATCAGGCAAGCACCTCGAGGCCTGGTATTCAAAGATCTTCCTTAAGAGTACCATCTTGAGCTAGCCCCGAGTCAACCGAACACCCGGGCCTCACAAAGGAAATCGGGGCAACGACTTGATGTCAAACAGAGGCCTCTAGCCACCAAGACAAGAACCCAAGCTGCCCTCCATCCTTAGACCCCACTCCCTGCTTCAGCTCAGAGCCATGACCCTCACTTGTTCGAAGAAAACGGGGCAGTCCAGGTCTTAGGCCCGGTTTTGGAATGAGGTCCACAACCGCCTCCGGATCAAGCAGAAAAGATGCTTGCAAATCTTGACAGGGGAAACCTCCAAGGCAGTCGTGGTCACCCCTGACGACCTCCTGCATTGTAATCCCTTCTTCCCTCTTCAAACTTCGGATCCTGAGCAAGTCCAAGAATACTGTTTTGTGATCACCACTCAGAAGTCACGGTGACCGTCAATAACCGGTCCTCACAAGATCGGCATACAAAGCCCAAGTCCAATTGGAGGAAGTTGAGCCCTTGCAAACTGACTTGCTACGCATGGCTTGCCAAACTCAGCAATCCGTTGCATCACCTGACTCAAACCTCCTAAAAATGAACAATGCAGTCTTGCCTCCTAAAAATAGTAAGCGGAATGACTACTAGACCCAGCACCAGAACAAGGTCTACGCCTTTGACATGGAGTGGACCCCTGCACCACTCCAACTGTTGTTAGAACATAACATGATCTAGCTACCAGAGGTTATACCAGAGGTTATAACATGATCCAGCAGGCCCTTGCCACCCCCTAGTCAACCAGACAACCTAGGTGTCTTGCCCGGGGCACGAAAAAACTCTGGTGCCCCTATTACCAAGTATGGGGTCACGAACTCAACGAGTGCACTGGATTTGAGGCCATAGTTGTGGAGAAAGTCTAGTAAGGCCACATCATCTGTGCGATTCTCTCAGGACACATCCAAGCCCTCGCTCCCATTCAAGAGGAAGCCCCGCTACAAACCCTTCATGAGCATCCACCAAACCTTTTAGAGCCTTGGGAAGTCTACCATGGGAGAAGTAGGATCAAATCCCTAAAACGTGAGGCAGTCTACCAAGCTAGGGCCACTCACCAATCTGATGGCATGGTCCAAAGACCCCCTCAGGGATCCTGAAGGAGACAGCGAGCACCTAGGTGAGCCTGTCGAAGGAATCATCTTCCTCAGCCACTAGTAGAGGAAGAATTCCTCAGGCCCCTTTCTCCGCTGCTGACCTAACGGGACTTCATCTCATGCGCAGCTCACCTCATCTTATTGTCCAATCAAGCAAACAGCCCTGAGTTATCAATATCTCAAGAGTCGGCCAAAATGGGTGACGACGTTAAAAGCACCCCACGACAGTCAAAGCCGAGGCATGACCTAAAATACCCCCTGCAAACGTCCAATTCCGATGATGACGTAAAAAGTAGCTCAAAATGTTCTAACTCTTCTTCTCCTATCCCCTCCTCTATTCCCTTAACAGGTATCGCTCGGTGTTGCCCAGATTTAGACACTCTAAACAAAGAGTTCGGAGGCACCAGCCTCACCATGCCGCAACAAGAGCGCCTCATAAAGATGCTAGCCCAAGCGACTGGATTTTCGACAACTATCGATGCCTTGTCAACCCGAGCAAAGACCGAGTCATCCTCGACCTACTCTTCTAAAGAAGCCTCCCACATGGTGCAGATCTTGGAAGTACCAGCTAGAATGGGGAAAATGAGCTTAAGATCGGGAAAGAAGCTACAACCCACACCTCAAATGATCAAGATCCTCAAATTTCCTGATCCTTCACTTTCCCCTAAGACTAAACCTCAAACCTCTTCATCCCTAGTACAAATTCCTATTACTACCCTATCAACCCAGACCGCACCGGCTAAACAAAGTCAACCAATGTCAAAAACCAGAACTCAACCAAAGTTGTTCTTAAGCCTACCTTACCACCTACACCAGTGACTGGATCAGGAACACAGAAGACGAATGAGGGTAAAGTATAATACGACGTAACTGGGCACTTGAGAAAGCTTCCAGTGCTTTTAAGTATCTATGATTCCCTCCTGTTGTCTAGAGACTATCATATGGCTCTGGTCCGAGCTCTTTCTAACCCAGAGGTGTACGAGACCGAGGTGGAACCTATTGAGGTTGACCCAACCATGCTGAGTGGGTGCCTAGCAATATCCTTTTCCGAAGATGACCTTCAGTTGGGAGGCAAATTCCAGAATCGCCCCCTCTTCGTGAATGGTGAACTGGATGCTTACTCCCTTGATCGGATCATGCTGGACGGAGGGTCAGCAGTTAACCTGATCCCAAGAAGGATTCTCATCCGATTGGGATTAGGGTCAGACGACCTCACACATACCCACATCACCTTGCAAGGGTTCAACCAATCAGGAGAAAAGCCAGCTGACACAGTGCATCTTCGCTTGAAGATCGGTGATCTCAATGATTATGCTCATTTCCGCTTAATCAACATCAATACCTCTTACAGTGTCTTGCTTGGTCGTCCTTGGCTTCACGATCAGGGGGTGGTTCTGTCCCCACCAATGTTTCAAGTACAGTCGAGATGGAACGCAACATATGGTCTATGCTGACGACATACCATTCCCTATAGCTAAAACCTACTACGCCGACGCCAAGTACTATTTCACAGACCTTTCAGCATCAAAAAAACCAAAAGGTTATGATCGGAAGTTTGTACGAGAGATAAGAGCTTCGTCTTATGATGACGTTGAGGATCTGGGGCGAATGATCATGGATATGTTCAAAGAAGAGGAAAGACAAGGCAAGATCCTCCCTTTGACCCCCATTCACCTAAGTATACCTTGCCACCTCTCCAAGCTCATGGTATCCTCTCCTGAAGATGAAGCTTCTCCCTCTACTTCTAATTCGCCAGAACAAAATGATGAGATAGAAGTAGCCCCTGAGATCAAGGAAGCCCCAGAGGCAGACCTTCCAACACCAAGGGTATACATCAGGCCAACAAAAGGTTCTGCATGTCCCCATCGCTCTCCTAGAGGTAGAACTGGCGCACCAACACTACGGAAGGTGCTCCAAATTCCATCCTCCTTGAACAAGGAGATCACTGGTAGCCAAAAGAAGGTCTTACACTTCTCCGGGGTTGTCAAGGAAGTACAGGCTGACAAGAGTCAACCCTCTGGCTCTCAGGGACAAGACCCCATGGTGGAGCTGTGAAGCAGGATGCATAACCTCCATAATCATCTAAAGGCTATGCGTGTCGCTTCAAAGCACTTAAAGAATTTTGTCCCTAAGATTAAGACTTATGACGAGATCAAGACTAATACACCTCGAATCGAAGCCAAAACTCCCCCAGACTGCAGCATTTACAGCGAGCAGACCCATCGAATCATGAGAACCATGAATTATGAGCCCCTCTCCAATCAAACACTCAGAGGTGAGGTAGCAACTGCTCCCCTATTCGAGGTCATTGAAGCCACAATAGGCTGTCACAAGATGAAGTAAAGAGTGGACTACTCTTTCTCGTCTCAAACCATGAAAGGGCAGAAGCAATGAAATGAGAAGAAAAAGAGGGAACAAAAGACATGTCATGCACTGGGAAGAGAAAAGAGTCATTTCATTCATCAAAAATGGTTCCAGTTATTAGTGAAAAGGAAAAAAGGGGGATTCTATCGCTATTTGGGTACAAAGAGCTATGAATAGAAATATCCGCTCAAATCCCAAAGCTAAGCCTATAATGGTCCTGTTGCACCCACTTGATCCCGTCCTTCAAAGTGGCCACCTGGAGGAGTGCAAACTTTCTAACCAAAGGAGGATATTCCCCACGCACCAACTGAGATGAAAATGGGTCCTTTCCCACCTTGCTGGCCGCAATAATCAAGCTTTACAAATCATCAATGTTACGTTCAAGAATCGTCATGTCCTCTTCATTTTCAAAACAAACGATTTCTTTAAATATCAAAGGAACCTCTGATGGAAAAATCTCGAAATTAGGGTGAACGAACTGACGCATGAGCACGCTGGTTCTAAGGTTACCCAAGTGTGCCACCGTAGAATCAGTGATAGTTAAATGCCCGAGAAAGAATCCAAGTAAAGGTCTGATAGAGGGATATTCCTCAGTAGAAACTGATTCTTCAAAATACATAACTTCCCTAGCTTGATGAGCCATCTCAATCATTTTCGCTTTGAACAAGTCTGCACAAGGAACATCGAAGTCTAAGAGGTTGTCTATCAGCCTCTTCGCCAAAGAAGAGAACATGATCAACTCAAAGAGAGATTGGTTCCCTTCGAGCAGAAGGTGCGCGGCTCCCTCTCAAGGTGGCAAGAGGGATCGCCTTGTTTCCCATCATTACCAGGTTGTACTCGCTCTCACCTCCGGAGGCAGGATGTTGAGGAGAGGGATGCAGTTCATTCCCAATAATAAGGGGCTCTTTATCCTCAATAACAATGAGGCCCTGTTTGAAGAAACCTGCAACCTGGAAGCTTTAAAGACCTTGGCTGATCGTCGAGAAGGCATTTGTGGGAGGGATTTTATCCAAAAGCACTAACGATTCATGCTGCCATGAAGAAACCGCTCTCACCAGGGCAGGACTTGCGCTGTCTGCCCACTAAGATGCTATCGTCGTCTTGTAGACAAGGGGAGGGCTATCGTCGTCTGCCCACTGAGATGGAATCATCATCGCCACCAGGAGGGAATCGCTGTCTCACTATCAGCCAAGGACTATCGATGCCCCACGAACCAAGGCATATTAATGCCTCGCTCTAGCTGTCAGCACTCGCTGCACGTGTGACCCTTGAAATCCGGACACACCGCCTAATGCTTGCGGCGTGGCCTGTCGCCACGCGTGCGGAGGATGAACGTTCACTGCTACACAACCCTCCATCTTCGCGACTGTTACGGTCCCATGACCCTTTGGGCTCCCACCTGTTTTTCCCCTCTCCGTTAGGAATCCACTCCTGTTCACCAGGAAAATCCTTCCCGCCTTCTGCTCGTTCCTGAAGTTAGCGAAAAACTATTGAAAATCCTCTAGAGCTTTCCTACGACCCTGTGAAGTGCCCTTCTCCCTGGATTCCCACTTCAGCAGTTCACCAAAGCTCACCGGAATTTCGTTAAGTTTCTAGTGAAGTCAATGCAACACCGTCTCCTTCTCCTTCAACAACCAAGGACCTGACAAAGCCCTCTGAACTCTTTGCGACCTCCACTTCAAGCAGCCAAACGGCCAGAGCAGCACTGGAACCCCGGCAAGGTGCCTCTACAAATCCTGTTAAGGCCCCAATAAGCATTGTTCCTTGCTCAGAAAGCCTTGGCACTTTCTAGAAAGGTTTGCAATCATGCTGTGAAGCTTCACTCGTCCATAAGCTTGCTAGAAAAATCCTTAAAGACCTGACCCTACAAGTTTTGGCCAGAAAATGCTCGTCGAAAAATCCTCATCAGAAAGCTTTGACTGTCTCTCTGTAAAACGCTTTCTATTGTTTTACCCTTTGGTAAAACAGTAAATTGCGGTTTCTCCCCTTTTTATACCCCGTAATATCGAGAATTGCCCTCGGCAAACTCAGAATGATGCTCCAGTCCTTAGCTCTTGATGGTGATAAGACCATGCCGGTGCAGGCTAAGCGCGAGACCCGAAGCATCATCATCACGTGCCTCGTCAAGACTTGTGTTGCGTGGCTCATTAGAAGGCTAGTTCTGTTTGCCCCATCAAGACTTTTATCGAGCTCCTCGACCATGAGAATATCGCCGCACATCTCATCCAGAGATTATCTTTGTGCGTCTCGTCCAGGGGTCATCATCGAGCGTGTCTCATCTAAAGATCATTCCCGCATGGAGCATTAGGGCCTACTGCCTTGTGCTTCACTAAGGGACCTAACGCATCACCTAGGCTGACTAATGCATGTTCCACTTCACCATTGGTGCCACACGCATGCCTTAGCACTCCCATCAGGACCATCATCCCTCATCTTCAGGAACTTCATTCCCTGCATGCCAATCTCACTCCTCGGTGAGCCCAGTCTCCGGTCAGGACTCTATCCCCCCACGGAGTCACATCCCCTCACCGCTACCGCCAATTCATTTTGCACGACCTTAAACTACACTGCCACGGTCCATGTTTCACTACCTTAAACTGCACTACTACGGTCTTTGCTGCACGACCTTAAACTGCACTGCCTCAGTCCATGCTGCATGACCCTAAATTGTACAGCCATAGTCCTTGTCACATGACTCAAAACTGTACGACCATAGTCCGAACTATATGACCTTAAACTATAGCGGAGGTCTAGTTGCACACCCTCAAACTGTAAAGACCTTGTCACATGACTTTAAACTTACAACCACGGTATGTGCTGCATGACCTTAAACTGCACTGCCACGGTCCGTGCTAGACGACCTTAAACTGCACTACCCCGGTCCATGCTGCATAACCCTAAACTACACAACCATAGTCCTCGTCCCATGACTCAAAACTGTACGACCATGGTCCAAACTATATGACCTTAAACTATAGCGGAGGTCTAGTTGCACGACCTTAAACTGCAAAGTCCTTGTCACATGACTTTAAACTTACGATCACGATCCATGTTGCATAACCCTAAACTGCACAGCCATAGCCCTTGTCACATGACTCAAAATTGTATGACCATGGTCCGAACTATATGACCTTAAACTATAGCGGAGGTCTAGTTGCACGACCTCAAACTGCAAAGTCCTTGTCACATGACTTTAAACTTACGACCATGGTCCAACTATGCGACCTTAAACCATAGTGCACTTTCTGGCCGCATGACGATAAAAGGCTTAACACCATGGTCCAAACTATCAAACCCCAAACTGTAGCAGAGGTCTAGTTGCACGACCACAAACTGCATGGTTCTAGCTATATGACTTTAAACTACATAGTCATGGTCTGAGCTACAAGACCCTAAAACAATAACGCATTGTAGTCCATACGTATAACTCCAACTAGACCCCCAGTGGAGTTATATGTATACAAGGGTCGTTCTCACCTTGTCATCTTCAGAGAGTTAAGGCCATTCTTACCCCTTCAACCCACGGTGAGGTTCATCTATGCTTTGGCCCGTCAGAGTTCCATGCACACTGATATTCATTATCCCCATGGAGTCACACTTTCCCTCTTAATCCTCAATGAAGCCTCTCCCATTTACTACTTCTCGTAGGGTGACCACCTTCATCTACATCTCTTCACATGTGTATAGACTTAACTACCTTTATTCCCAAGGAGTCAGATTGCTATCCACATACCTACCCCCCCATGCATCCCTACTAACATGGCGATTCTTACTAAGTCCATACTGCATGACCCTAAACTACATAGCCATGGTCGAAACTATATGACCTTAAACTATAGCGGAGGTCTAGTTGCATGACCTTAAACTGCACAGTCCTGGTTGCATGACCTAAAACTGCATAACTACTGTCCAAGATATATGACCTTAAACCATTGTGCGTGTCTTAGCCGCATGACATTAAACTGCCTTGCCCAGGTCTAAGAGGAGCGACCTTAAAACATGCCCCCGTTAATCGCACACCCCTGCCACGTGTATTTTCGTGCATGCTATCTCTAACCGACCCATTTGTGTGCATGTACCCTCTTCTTCTCCCCAAATAGCCTACTTAGGCACACATGCCCTCTACCTGCATTTCCACACATGGCTTCCCTAGCCGGCCCATTCTTGTGCATGAGCCACCTTCACCATCTTTCATCATCCCCCAGTGAGTCTTACCCATGCTCACCAAAAGGAAAGCCATTTTGGCACCCATATTCTCCGTCAGCTAGTGGGTCACCACCTTTTACCTACCATCTAATCAACGCTCCACAGGCAGCTTCATGGCATCCTCCCAAGTGAGTCAAAGTCATCACTAGACTCACTCTGCAGCCTCTACAGACTGCCATTCCTTACTGCTACGGTCCAGCTGTATGACCCTAAACTATAGTGTGCGTCCTGGCTACAAGATGTTAAAAGGATTTGCATAGGTCTCGAAGGCCCAACCTCAATGTCATGGTGATCAACGAGCCGAATGATGCCTAAGCAGAGTGTCTGAATAAGTTTGAGGTGATGATGCAGTCCATTCTCAAAAAGATGGATCACTTGGAGGCCTCCATGTTCCTTGCTTCTCCTCCTCACCATGAGGCCAACTCCCAGCCTGGAGAAGACACAATTCTCAAGTAAACTCCCCCACCAGTCTCCCAAGATAGCTCTGCTCCCTAAACAGTCTCGCAAGCTAATATAGATGCCATGGTGGCCCACAGTCTCAAGAATAGGGTCCCGAGTATGTAAGAGGTGCCACTTTACCAAAATTTGTACCCCTTGTATATCGACCAGGCGTCGTTTCCCCCAAACTATAAAAAAGGGAAGCTCCCCTTGTTCAATGGTACTATATCCTTGCACCAGCATACCGCTCACTTCCAAGCAGCTTGTCGAGAGACAGAAACTGATGGGCGACTCCTCCTTCGTCAATTCGTCACGACTCTCGAAGGGCTATCCTTCCAATGGTATGCTTAACTGCCTCAAAACTCGGTACACACATGGCAAGAAATGGAGTAGTTGTTTTACAAATGCTTCTATAAAGTCTAGAGGAACGTCGAAACCATCGAGCTCCTCACTCTAACTCAATACCTTGGGGAGCCAGTCGATAAGTTCATCACCCGATGGAGAGAGTTGGCAACCTATCATGCCACTCCCATGACTGAAAAAGAAGCAGTCTAGTCCTGCATAAGAAATATGCTACCTGGGATCACCCTGCATGTTGATGCCTCCAACCCACCCTTCATGTCAGAGCTCATCTCTAAAGTGGTTCGTATAAAAGGTCTGTCCAGCACCATGGTGGATCTCATCAGCAATCCTCTAGGTCCTGAAACGACTGGGGCAATACTAGTTCTCGCTCCAACAATTGGGGCAATCAAGAAAAAGCGGTGATTATGCGGCCGTCACCGTGACTGATACTAAGAAAGCTGCCCCTCAGACCTTGGACCTCTCTAAGGCTCTGACACCTCAAGCTGGAGGCAAACAGTAATAGTCCTAAAACAGGGTCCCGCCTCCTAAGAATATTAATCGAAGTGACTACTAGATCGAGCACCAGAACAAGGTGTACCCCTTCGAGAAGGAGTGGGTTCCTGCTTTGCATCGATTACTACTAGAGCAAAACATGATCCAGTTGCCGAAGGCCAAGACCCCAGAACAAGCTAGATAGAAGACACACGAGAGGTACTGTGCCTTTCACAAGAAAGTAAGCCACCCCACTCAAGAGTGTTATATGATCAAAAACATTATGGAAGCCCTTATTAACAAGGGCCCGATAAAGCTCGAAGAGTTAATTCGAGGCAACTGAGGCCTCCCACATAGTGACAATTCAAGAGGATGACGAATCACCTATCGTCTTTCATGCAATATTCTCCATAATGCTCGAAGAAAGACTTATCACGTCGAAGCTGACATGGCAGCCCAAATTCCTGCCCCCAGGAACTGAGACCCTTTGGTGCCCGTATCATTCGATACGAGGCCATGACCTGAGTGTATGCACTGGTTTCCACGAGCTCTTGGCAAAGAAGATGCAGCAGTGCCAAGACATTAGTGGTAACCCAGAGGGACATCCTCAAGTCCCTGTTCCACCAGCACAAGAAGACCTCCAGACACAAGCCCAACAAAGTGAGCTAGACCCTCTGCAGGCCCTCTTTGAGGCGATGCTCCAATAGGGTCTCGTCACTCCCTAACCCGTCAGACAACCTAGGAATCTTGCCCAGGGCACAGAAAATCTCTAGTGCCTATATCACCAGGTATGGGGCCATGAGCTGACGGAATACTCGAGGTTCGAAGCTGTAATCACGGAGAAGGTACAGAAAGGCCACATAGTTTGTGTTGTCCTCCCAGAACGTTTCCAAGTCACTACTCCCATCCATGAGGAAGTCACACTGCAGGTCCCTTACGAGAATACCTCCGACCCTTCAGAACCCTCGACTTCTCAGCCATGGAAAGTCTACCATTGACGAAGTAAGCTCAAGTCCCTGAAGTGTGAGACAGTCCACCAAGCCAGGGTTACTCATCAGCCCGATAGGACGGTCCAAACACCCCCCAAGGGGTCAAAAAAGAGACGAGAACCTAGGTCAGCTCGCCGAAGGAATCATATTCCTCTTCCACCAGTCGAGGAAGAATTTCTCAGGCCCCTTCCTCCACTGCCAACCTTACAGGACTTCATCCCAGGCTCAGCTTGCCTCATCCCTTCGTCCAATCACATGGACATCGCTGAGTCATCAATTGCTCGGGACTCGTCCAATACGGGTGACAACACTAACAGCACCCCACAACGATCAAATCCAGGGCAAGACCTAAAATACCGCCTACAGACATCCAATTCTAGTGATGATATAAAAATCTACCCCAAACCAAACTCTGATTCTTCTCCTCCCACCTCTTCTATTTCTTTCGCAGGTGCAGCTCGACAGTGCCAAAACTTCAACGCTCTAAACAGAGAGCTTGGAGGAACCAACATCAACAAGTCGCAGTGAAAACACCTAAGAAAGATGCTAGCCCATCTGACTGCATTCTTAACCGTTGTCGATGCCCTAGCGGCCCAAGCCAAGACCGAGCATTCTTCAAGCTCTTATTCTAAGGAGGCCTCTCATACGGTGCAGATCTTGGAAGTACCATCCAGCATTGGACAAATAAGCCTAAGATCAGGGAAGAAGTTACAGGCCACACCTCAAAAGCTCAAAGTCCTTAAGTTTCCGGATTCTTCACATTTCCCTAAGACTCAACCTCAAACCTCTAAATAATACAAATTCCTATTATTTCTCCATTAACCCAGACTGCACCGATTGAACAACAAAGTCAACCAGTGTCACAAACCAAAACTCAACAAACACCTGCTCTTAAACCTACCCTACCACCCAAACCAGTGGCTGGATCAGAAACATAGAATGCCTATGAGGATAAGGTGAAATATGATGTAGTCGGGCACTTGAGAAAGCTTTCAGCCCTTCCAAGTATCTATGACGCCCTTATGTTGTCCCGAGACTATCGTATGGCTCTGGTTCAAGCTCTTTATATCCCAGAGGTGTACAAGATTGAAGTGGAGCCTATTGAGGTGAACTCAGCCATCCTGAGTACGTGCTTGTTAATTACCTTTTCCAAAGATGACTTCCAGTTGGAAGGCAAATTTCACAATCGCCCCCTCTTCGTGAATTGTGAATTACACGCCTGCCCTATCAACCGGAATATGCTTGATGGAGGTTAAGCAGTCAATCTGATCCCAAGAAGGATCCTCACCCGATTGAGATTAGGATTTGACAACCTCACTCCTACTCACATCACTATGCAAGGGTTCAACCAATCGAGAGAGAAGCTAGTTGGCATAGTACGCCCTTGCCTCCGCCACCGTTATGGCCTCGTAACTCATCGGGTTCTCACTGGCATTTCCTCTCCTCATTGAGAACTCACTCCTACTCGCCAGAGGCCCCTTCCCCTTCTTTTCCCTCTCTTCCACTGGAAACCAAAGTTAACGGAAAAATGCCCTGAAACCCCTGAGAGCCCTCGGTGACCTCTCAGTTTCCTCTTCTCTTACTTTTGTTGGTTCCCCATGACTCACCGGTATATCATTATGTCCCCGATGAGCCCATTGTTGTGCTTCCTCTAACCACAAAACAACAGGAAGATCATTGGAACTTTGGCAGAGTATCACTGCGACCCTCGTAGTTTCGCCAGAAGTCCACTAAGAAGTCCCTGCAACATTGAAAATAGCTTCAATGGCTATTGTTCCTCACCGAAAAAGACTCGGTGAAGCCCTGAGAATCCCTGTTCCCTACTAAGAAGGTCCCAGCACTCTCTGAAAACATCTGCAAGCACGTCGCGAAGGTTCCTGACTTGCTCAAGCTCGTTGAAAATCTCCTTAAGGCCTATGTACTGCGGGTCTTGACTTGAAACTCTTGTCAAGAAACTCTTTGACAGAAGCTTCGGCTCTCTCTCTCTAAAAACTTCCTTCACTATTTTTTCTTTTCGTAGAAAAGTAAAATGGTTTTTTCCCCCCTTTATACTCAATAGTGCCATAAGGTGCCACTCACAAAGTTCGAAATGATGCTCCAGTCCTTGTCTTCAAACGACGATAGGTCCAGGTCGGGGCGGGTCAAGACCGAGGCCCGAATGCAAGCCATTGCCCCCTGTGCCTAATGAGCCCGTTGCTGTCGCTATGCCCTATCACCGCACGCTCCATAGAGAGGCTATCGCTGCGTGCTTCGTCAGGGAGCTATCGCCATGAACCTCATCAGGAGCTATCACCGCGCGCTCCATCAAGGGGGCCTCGCACTTCATAAGAGGCTATCGTTGTGCGCACATCACCTAGGTCTAACGCCGCGTGCGTCATCCAAAACTTAACGTCGTGCACATGCCATGGCACTACCATTTGGGCCATAATTTTGCATCCTTAGGGAGTTTGTTCCCAACACCTCAGTCCTCACTCGTCAGGGAGTCGAGTCTCCAATTACGGCTCTATTCCTCATGGAGTCACATTCCCTTGCCACAAAAAATGATCTAAGTGCATGACCTTAAACTGTATGGTCCAAACTATAT
Organism: Amborella trichopoda; assembly: GCF_054954075.1. Lineage (NCBI taxonomy): Eukaryota > Viridiplantae > Streptophyta > Magnoliopsida > Amborellales > Amborellaceae > Amborella > Amborella trichopoda. Next base: position 26,747,433 of record NC_142344.1, read on the forward strand.
GACCTTAACTTGTAGCGAAGGTCTAGAGGCACAACCTTAAACTACATGGTCCTAGTTGCATGACTTTAAACTGTGCAACTGTGGTCCAAGCAATATGACCTTAAACCATAGTGCACATCCTGGCTGCATGACGTTAAAAGGCTTAACACCATGGTCCAAACTACGTGACCTTAAATTGTTGCGAAGATCAAATTGCACAACTTTAAACTGCATGGTTTTAGTTGCAGAATTTAAACTGCATGGCCATGGTTCGAGCTGCAAGACCTTAAAACTGTAACGCATGGCATGACAAAAAGTCGATGTGCATGACTTTAAGCTATGGACACCATTATCCCCAATGGGGTTACACCTGTGCTCCGACTGTCATTCTAGTGGAGCTACATGCAAGCCACCCTTCCTCATTCCCAGTAGGAGTCACATCCTTATTGCAACCCATTATCCTCAGGGAGTTAGAGTCATTCTTATCTTTTCAATCCTCAGCAGGGTTGCATCTGTGCTCTTGCCTGTCGTTCTTAGAGGAGTTATACACATGTGATTGCCCATTATCCCTGTGGAGTCATGATTACCCCTTTAACCCCTGTGGGTCAGTCGCACACGAAGCTATCCTATCCTCAGGAGTCGAGTTACTTTTCATGACCCATGGAGTACCATCTTTAACCTAAGGGAGTCATATTTGTTCCTTAATCCCCAATGAAGTCTGCTTCTCCATCAAAACCCCTTGTTATTTTATCCCCAAGGAGTCAAAAGACCTATCCACCATGGAGTATCACTTACATGGAAACCCACCTAAATGGTCTAGATGCACGATCCTAAACTGCATGGTCCAAACTATGTAACCTTAAACTATAGCGGAGGTCTAGTTACACGACCTTAAACTGCATGGTCCTAGTTGCAAGACTTTCAACTGTATAGCCATGGTCAAAGCTATTTGACATTAAACCATAATGCACATCCTGACCGCTTGACATTAAACTACTTTGCACAGGTCCAGGAGGCATGACCTTAAAGACGCCCCCACACACGCACACACACCCTTTACATGTATTTTCATGCACGTCTTCCCAAACTGACCCGTTTGTATGTCCACCTTCATTACTTCCCTAGTAAATCCATATCCCTTCATTACCATCTTTCACCATTCCCCAGTAAGTCTTACCTGTGCTCACAAAATGGTGAACCATTCTGCCATCCATACTCGCTGTCAGCTAGTGGGTCACCACTTTTCACACATCATTCATACATCATCCCTATTCATTAGGAAGCCTCGTGCCATCTTCCCAAAGTGAGTCAAAACCACCACCATACTCACTCCATGGCCTTCACAAACTGCCATTCATCACCACCACGGTCCAGCTATATGACCCTAAACTGTAGTGCACATCCAAGCCACGTGACGTTAAAAGGCTTTACATAGGTCTCGAAGGCATGACCTTAAACACACCTTCAGACAAAAAAAAAAGAGAAAATAATGGGCATGGTCTATACCTGGATAAGGGGACGCTATGAGTAAAAATGATGGACGAGCATGGTCATGAAACCATGAGTAAGAGAGTTCCGTGAAAATAAAACCCGAGCACGGTGAAAACCCGAAAGGGCGCCGTGAGTAAAAACGGATGAAAAGGATGGACATGACCGCAAGGTCATGGGTCAAAGGTGAAAACCTGAAAAGGACACTTGGACCAACAAAATGCAGGTTGATGCAGCATCATAGTCTCGACCGGCACCCAAATGCTAAACAGACGTAATGTTGTTCACACAAAATCCTCAGCTGCCAGCATCCAATCACAAAACAAAAAGGCTGACCCGGGAGTGAGACCTCATAAGATCTCTCCCACTTCAACACCAAAAGCAATACGAGTCCCTGATGGTGGGTGTGATGAACGATAAATCCCTCAAAAATAAAAACGAGTCCCTGAGGGGTGCGGGTGATGAACAATAAATCCCTCAAAAAATGCTAATGACACTCAACGAAGGCAAGAAATTGACAAAGCTAGGGCAGAACCTGCCATAGACTTAGGGTGATGCCTCGCCATGAGGCCGCCTCGCCAAAATCCCTCCCTAGCTGACAGGCCTAGACTTTCAAGACAAGCGAACAAAAAGCCCCCCACTATACGCGGCAAGAATGGGGCCCATAGAGGTACCCTGATTGTCCAAAGAAAACTTGGTGTAGCAGCAAACAACGACAACTGAAGGTTCATAGCACTTGGCCGCCAGTTAGGCCTGATTCTGACCAACGAGGTCCACACAAAATCCTCAGTTATTAGAATCGTAAAAAGTTCCTTGAGGGTGAGGACTTCAACATATCCCTCAAAATCTCTTCTCCCCCTAAAGTCTCCATGGATGGGCCTGTACATTGCATCCAAATGTCTGAGCATCCTAGTTCAACTAGGAAGAAAAAAGAAATAAAGCCAGAGGAAAATTTTTGAATGTTATATTTCTCTCTTCTCTCAAAGCACAACATTCGGTGGGGCATGCTGGTTGAAGAAATTTTTCAACACCATGGGTCCCTAATGCAGAATAAAATAGAGAAGCCGGTCAATAAAGCCTGACAAACAGTGGAAATTTTGACAGTGTCAGAATGAGTCCAGAACTGGTCAAGATCTTCGTAAGGACTCCAAAAAGTCTCTTGCCAAGTTCGTTACATTTCGATAGGTCTAAGGCAGTGCAGACTGAGAAACAGTTTCGGTAGAATTAGCCTCTAGCACCCTGAAGCAGACCTTGTAGCTAGAGCTCTCTTTTTGGCGAGTCAAATAGCTGTGGGACAACCACCATTGGATCTGGCACAGTTGCAAACCCCAAGGTAAAATTTTATCTTAAACGGACACTCCAAGAAAAAGTTATGGGCAAAAGAACATAACAGAAGGAGCCGCACACTATTCCCTTGTGGCCACCCTGCAAGTAATCACCATCAAAGCGACAATCATGAATAGTGACTTGCGACACCCATATCTCACTCGTCCAAGAATGGATCATGCTCAAAATTTGTGAGCTTGTTCATCTTGTCAAGACGAGTGTTTTGATATGTGGTACACCCCATGACGGCACCCCAGCGCGAAGAAAAGTAAGAGAGAAGTTGCAAACCCGTGAAGAAAGTTGCATAAAAATCAACAGCGACACACCTCACTCGAGTGGCCAAATTGCGACGCTCGCAAACCCGATCAATGCAAGACCAATTCCATCATGTGCATAAGGTCTAGGGTATCTCTTGTCCAAAACCCATGCATGATGAACGGTCGGATTTTACACATGAAGCCAATATATTGACTGTAAACTCCAGCACCAGAATTTTAAATTAGGGCAAAAACTCAAAAGTTGTAAAATCTTCGCCTAGGCACGAAATTGAGTTGCGTTTATTGCCACGCGATTGTGACGGCATGCGTGTTTATGATGCAAACCTGACAGATCTTCGGATGTTGAAGATCTCTCGGATCTGACAACTTAAACTAATGAAAATGGAATAATAGAGACGGTGGGACAAATCGAATTCAGATCTGAGCCTAGATCTGCCTGAAAACAAGTTGATCTATTCTTAGATCTATGGCAGAGCCAGCATGATCCAGGACATTACAAAATACATTGTTAAATAAACAAACATATCAAAATAAAGTGAAAACAATAAAAGAAAAAGAGATAAAATGGAAGAAAGATACCGAGCTGGCTCGGGACTCCAGAGCCTTCTGGGTCTCTCCCGCATCAGAACCAATCCTCCTTTGTCTCTCTAATCCAGATATTAACCAGCAAGTTTATTCAGTATAGGGTGGTTGTGCCCTATAGATGGTTGTCGTTGTCTTAAATCTATGCTCTCTCGGTCTTAAGGGTTGAGGTTCCACGGGGTTGGGGGTTTCTTGAAACTATCCCTAGGGTTTCTCATTTCTCTGAGTTTTTTATCTATATCCTTAATCGTTCTCTCTCTATCCCAGGCTCTCTCTCTCTCTCTCTCTCTCTCTCTCTCTCTCTCTCTCTCTCTCTCTCTCTCTCTCTCTCTCTCTCTCTCGCCTGTCAAATGACCACAAAAAGAGGCCTTATAGAGGTCAAAACTCGTTGGTAAAGATAAGCACGCGTAACAAACAAATCGTGGTCAAAAGGTGAGAATTCTGAGGGTCACGGATATGAGCGACACAAGCCGTGTTGCCTAGGAGACACGTAGTGTCGCCCCAAAAATAGGGTAAAATTCATAAAGGCAAAACAAATAGGTTCGAGGCAAAATGGTTTGAGCGACATGGGCCATGTCGCCCAAATCTGGGTGACACTTGCTGTATCGCCTAAACCAAATGGTCTCCAAATTGAAAATTTTTTTTCAGGCATTTTCCTTAGCCTCTTGTGAAGCTATTAGAAAACATTTGGGTCAAAATGGATTTTTTTACTATTTTTAATGATTATTTTCGTAAAACAGGGCATTTTCAAGAATCTGGGTTAAAACAGGGCTTTGGAGGGTTTTGGGCAAGCAGACTAGTTTCAGGTCACAAGATAGGCTATGTGAACTATGGATTTGGATTTACTTGGTTACGTGTGATCCTACAGGCTCAGGAAACCATAGAATTTATCAGTTTTAAAATGGGGTGTCTACAGATGCCCCTCTTTGGCATTCCCTGTCCTTCAGGGGATAGGCGAGTGGCAAAGAAGTAGACACTTTGGCGTTCCCTCTCCTTCGAGGGGCAAGTGAACATCAAAGATAGAGCAGACATTTTAAATTTCGTCCTGAAGTCATTTGGTTAGGGAGCACACCTACTATCCCTTCAAGTCATTGCGCTCACCGAGCTCACCCACCTAGGGCATTTTTCCTCCTAGGGTTTTCAACGTGAGATGTTGATGAGTTACACAAGCTTGAAACTCGAGTTGGATTTTTTGGTAATGCCACTTAACTTCAGGGGCTTTCACAATCTGAATTTTTGTTAACCCTGGCATTTTTTTTTATCTCCTTAGGATTTGCTAAGGCTGTCTATAGGGAAAGGCCTTCTATAAGTAAAGACTTGTCTGACCGAATCTGTTGTGAGATACGAGGAAGCTACACGACAAACGTGATAATCATCATGTACGGGTGTCCAAGCTCCTTCAAATTTTAAAAGTCTTTTAGCAATTTTGAAAGTAGGGGGAGATTTGAAATAGAACGTGGAGTAGGGACATGTAACGATTTTAACAAAGAAATTAAAGTTTTGGAAAACACAAGACATATAGTGAAAATTTTGAAATAGGAAAGATTTTGAAAAACAAGGTTGGTTAGTAATTTTAACTCCTGCAACCATAGATCCCTCTATGTAGTTTCATGCAGCGATGGACTATACACTCGACCCTTTTACGTCAATATGAGGATAGACAGAATACACCCGACCCGTTTACGTCATATAGGGATAGATGTTTTTCAATGAGCAGGGTGGTTGTGCTCAGAACACACCCGACCTTTTGCGTCATACAGGGCTAGACGGTACCTGCCTCGACTCTTTTACGTTGCACGAGTTTGATGTTGAACTGGATACACCCGACCTTTTACGTCGTATGGGGATAAATGTTTCTTCAGGGTGGTTATACCCTAGATACACCTGACCTTTTGCATCATATGGGGCTAGACGTTACCTATCTTAGCTCTTTTACGTCGCATGATTTTGACGTTTTTCCTATCTCGGCTCTTTTACGTCGCACGAGTTTGATGTTTTTCCTGTCTCAGCTCTTTTACATCGCACGAGTTTGACGTTTTTCTATTGAACAGGGTGGTTGTGGCCTGGATTGGACTTTGGTTGGCAGTATAGGCTTATGCCACCAAGGAGCGATTTCCATTTTATTTTATTTTTTTTGAAAATTTTATTTTTGAAAAATTGGTTGGCAGTTTAGGCTCATGCCACCAAGGAGCATTGTCTTTTTTCTTTTCTTTTCTGAGTTTTTGAAATTTTTATTTTTTTTGGGAAAATTGGTTGGAAGGTTAGGCTCATTCCATCAATGAGCACTTGAAAATTTTGAAAAATTAATTAAAATGTTTGAAAATTTTGAAAAATTTGTTGCCAGTTTAGGCTCGTGCCACCGAGGAGAGATTGAGATTTTTTAAACTTAATGAAATTGTTTTAAAATGGTCGTAAAAACATATGAAAACACCAAGAACCATACCAGAAGACCCTAAAGTCAAGTGGGGGCATGTTCGAGAAAAACGTTTTGGACGACATAGGTAGTGTCGCCCCGGCGACACGGGTGGTGTCGCTCATATAAAAAAAAAATTTCTATATTTTTATTAAGTAAAACATGGGGGAATAAAAAAACAGAAAATTTTTGGCAAAAATATATGGGAGACACCAATGGTGTCACCTAGGCGACCCGAGGCTTGTCGCCCTCACAGGCTGGGTGACATGGATGGTGTTGCCCAAAATATTTTTTTATTTTTTATTTTTTATTTTTTTATTTTTTATTTTTTATTTTTTATTTTTTATTTTTTATTTTTTATTTTTATTTTTTTAACAAAGGGATGAAATAGGGTTTTTTTTAAAAAAAATGTGTGGGCGACATAGGTGGTGTCACCCAAGTCTGAGTACAGAATTGGGTGACACGGGGTAGTTGCATAGATCTTCGACCCTCAAAATGTTTTTTATGATTTTTCTTGGTTTTAGGGTTATCTAAACCTGCTGTTTGCCGAAATGGATAACTATAAGAAGCGTTTTGTGTTGGGTTTCTTTTATTTTTTTAAAAATCATCCCCCTCCCATTCTTCTCTAATATTTCAAACTCAATTTTCATCCTCTCACCTTCATCCTCTCCCTCCTTCATCATCTTCCCTCTATTTTTACAGGATTTTATTGCACCCATCCTTAGGCTTTCATGGCTCCTAAGAAGGACAACGCGATCTCCAAGGGTAAGGGGAAGTTTTTTGAGCGGGTTGTCAACGGAAGAGAGGAGGAGGATTCCCGCCTTTTTCCTAGAGTTAAGTAGTTCCTTGAAGGTCTGCCTGCTTATATCTCGCAAGGCCTTCGACTGGGTGATGTTCCCCTACATTGCAATGGATTTCCTTTCATCGGACCCTAGTTCCGAGATTGGTTTCTTTCAGCTAGGCAGCGACCCGAGCTCATGGCCCTTCTAGCTTCAATTGCCTTGTGAACTTTCCACTCCTTGAGGCTGTTGCTGAGAAGTTCAACTATCAGATGAACACTTTCTTTCTTCCTACAGGCGAGACAACGCCCATTTTGGAGGAAGTTGTCAGAATTTCTGGCCTGAACTTAGCAGAGAATGCATATCAACCCTCCACTTCCACTGATGACCATTCTATCATGGGCACGGGACTGCTTATTCTTCACATAGTCAGTGGGTTGATATGGAGTTGCTGGTCTGAAATTGCGAGCAATCTCGAGCTGCTGAACAGATCCTTGTTTTTCTTTTTGTGCTGTTGGGCTCTATTCTCTTTCCGAGTGGTCATAAGACGGTTCGCAGTTCCCTTATTCCCGTAGTCCATGCCTTCTGAGAATGAGCAGGTTACACCATTGTTTCGACTATGTTGGAGGGCATATATCGGGGTCTTCACGACCGGGTCACGCGAGGTGACCGATTTATTGAGGGCATTATCATGATTTTGCAGGTCTATTTTTTAACATAATTTTATTTTATTTTGCCCTTGGAACTCAGTTTTTTGTCTGGTTTTTGGTTCTGGAACTCATGTTTTTGCAACAAAAATTTACTAGAAAAAAGCTCGGCTTTATTCGAGAGGGTCCCAGTTGGGCGACACGGCCTGTGTCGCCCAAGTCTGGGCGACACGCATAGTGTCGCCTAGTCTGGGCTGGGCGCCCAAACCAATTTTCCCCAGATCATTATGGGGTTTCAGACTTTTATTATGTGACCTTTAGGGACGCTTTGGCCTCCTTTTTTTTGTGGATTTGGACTTACAAACACATCGTTGTTGTCCACCCTCCTCAATCAACTACAGTTGTATTTGCTACTCTGGGACTAGCATATGTCAATGACACCACTCGACCCCGAGATGTCAATTATTATCGCAAGATTCTTGACGAGTTGTCGTCATTTGATTGGGTGATCAGGGGTCTTGAAAATGTTTCCCTATTGCTGTCTGCTATGGGGCGTTCATGTCTTGTTCTAGCAGGGCAGCACTTCACAGAGGGGTATTTCCCTCAAAGGGTTCTTCGCCAGTTTTGGCATACTCAGAATTATACTTCTTCAGGAGTGGTGATTGATTGTCGCCCTATCTTTCTGCTTCGACAACACTCTTCCACTCTTCTGGTCAAGGAGGGTGTCATGGAAGGGGAAGAAGTCTTCTTCTAGTAAGAGGTTAGCTAAGCAAGACAAGCCCACAAGTACTTCCAACTATGATTCTTGGTGGGAACATGCCTGCCCTCCTCCACTATGCCCCATATCTTCGAGACTCCATGGCGAATCTTCTGTTCCTACTTAGAATCTCGTGCTCATCGAGAATATGGTGCCTCTTGTTCAAATAAACGAATAAAATCCAATGAGGACACATGTGACATCAACTTGGAAGAGGTTGAAGTCGAATTGGCTCAATGGGTTGCCTTTGTGGCGGAACTCAAGAAGGATGTTGATCCAAAGTCAAAGACTGCAGAGCCAAAATATTTTATTTTCTTTATTTCTTTCTTAGCATGAGTAAGTTGATCTCATTATCAGCGTTATTTTTCTGTATTTTTTTTTTTTTTTTTTTTTTTGAAGTATGTTAAGACAATAGGAATTTGGGTCTAGGACCAAGTTTATTGGCGTGAATGCCTGTAATAAGCCCATTTTAATGGATGAATAAAATAAGAGTTTTGAGATACCCAAAATTTTGTTTTCTGTTCCACTTGATCTCTTTTTTTCTTTTCTTTTTTTCATTGCCCCTGTTAGAGGTCTTTTAACTTGTACATGTTCAATTGATTTACCGAGCATAACAGGATACTCTCTTTGCACACGTCTTTCAAACTGAATTTTTACAAACTCAGCCCCTTAATTGTAGGGTTTTTGCCTCGAATTTCCATCTATTGGGTCGTCATATACACACACATAGATGAGCTTGCCTCATTTTGCCTCAGGGGACCTAGTCGAGAGAAAAACGCTCACAAACTGGCCAATTTTGTCATCGACGAGGTTCACCCATTTCCTATATGTAGTAGTTGGTAGTTATACTCACATAACCATGGAATGCCTGACTAGTTCAAAGCCTTCATAACAGGCATAGAAAGTTGGCTTTGAGAACGAGGCTAGGTTGACTAACAGTTTAACCTCTTGTAGTTATGGAGGAAGTCCTTTCTAACAAGAGCTTTGCTTTTGAAAATGGATGATTTAAAAGTCAAATTGCAAAAGTACTCATAAAAGGGACGAGCCTTACAGTTTGCCACCTGTGGCTCCTTTGGTGGTCATTTTCTTTATCAAGTTTTACCCAAGGATGATGAGAGGATTTTCTTGTGGGATTGTGAGAACTCAAAAATCTTGAAGTTGTCCGTTTACGTTTGGAACTTTTATCCTGTGCTTTGTGGATCCATAAAGAGTTCTCTGGATTCTAGCCGGACTTCCATCTTGGAGAGGTCTCGATGTTATCTCAGGGTTCGTCAAAGTCAATTCGGTCTTCCATTCATGTTACCCTTCCACATCTTTCTGAGTTGGTTATGTTGGGAACCTGCGGGGTTTAGGAGGAGTCTTCATCCTCAGAGTCTGCCTGTGCAGTATTGTTGGAATTTGCAAGTACTTGTTTATACTTGAGTGCTTTGAATCGAAGGCTCCTTTTTGGAATTTTTTTTATTCTTTTTACCCATAATGCCATATCAGGTTTTCACCACGTCCATTTTTTTTATGTTCTTTCCTTTTTCCGTTGTGATGCCTTTTCAGGTTTTCGCCATACTTTTGAGCCCGTTATGGGTAGTATTTTCTGAGATGCATCGCATTAATGGGGTCGTTGAGTTCATACCCCTCTTGGTTTTTGATCTTGTAAGAATTACCTGCATGCACTCGGGTAACCACGAATGATCCCTTCCAATTAGGTTTGAAACTGCCTAAAGGTTGTGGATTTGCAGGAGAGTGGAAGATTTTCTTGAGTACCGTATCCCCTTCTTTGAACTGTCGAGGAACAACTTTTCTTTGGTATGCCCTCTCGATCCTACATTGATAAGCAACATTATTTTGTGTCGCTCATAGTCGTATTTCATCCAAATTAACGAGAGCAGCGATTTGTACTTCGATCTTTTGTCCCTCATCTAAATTTCTATGAATGAGTGCTTAGAGAGATGGTATCTCAAATTCAATGGGTAGCACTACTTCCATACCATACACCAATGAGTATGGGGTCATGTCAATAAGAGTCTTCTCAGTTGTCCGGTAGGCCCATAGGGCGTCGTTTAGTTTTTCGTGCCAATCTTTGCCACCTTCTATTATTCTGTCTATTATTTTAGAGAAGTCCTTTTTTTTGTGGCCTCTGCTTATCCATTTCCTTAAGGGTAGTAAGGTGTGGATAATTTCTGCGTTATCTTAAACTTTTTACACACCTTTTCATTTATGAAATTGGATTCATAGTCGGTAATGATTTACTCAGGAACACCAAATCTGAATACAATATTGTTATTTATGAAACAGGCAACATGTTGTCCTTCTATTTTGACAAATGATGCGGCCTGTACCCATTTTGTGAAGTACTCTGTAGCCATTAATATAAAACGGTGGCCGTTTGAGGCTTTTGATGATATCATTCCGATGATATCAAGATCCCACATGGCAAAGCGCCATACGAGTCGTGTTGAGTTGAGTGGTGCGGACGGCGGCGCATGGATGAGGTCTCCTTGAAGTTGACATTTGGGACACTTCTTGACGAACTTCCAACAATCTTCAGCCATGGTGGCCCAGTAATAGCCTTTGGCGCCTGATTTTCTGAGATAAGGGCGGCTGCCCCAGAATGGCCTCCTTCATTGTATAACTATGTCAGTACTTGGTCGATTTCTAGCTGATCGAGACACCGTAGAATGATGCCATCGAAGGATTTCTTGAATAGGAGGTCATCTCTTACCAAGAATCCCATCAAAAACCTTCGAAGGGCTTCTTTATCCTTTTTGGTGGCTCCTTCGGAGTATAACCCATCTTTTAGTAGGGATAAAACATAGTGGAGTGGAACAATGGTTTTTCCTTAACTAGTGCATCTGAAGCCACGAGAGACACTTTCCCATCGTTCTCATTTTCTTGCTCTATTTCATTTTTGATCCTTGGTGGGGAAGGGTCATGTTTGTTCCTGATGTAGAATGAGAGGGTGGTGATTTCTGGGAGAATATCAACTATTGAGGCAAAGGTTGCAAGGGTGTCGACGAACTGATTATTTTTCCTAGTTACATGCTAAAAGATGATTTTCTTAAAATATGGGATCATCTTTTCCACCTTTTCTTGATAAGGTTTAAGTTTTTCTTCTTTCACCTTCCAAATCCCTTGAACTTGGTTTATGATGAGTAAGGAGTCACCAATCACTCGTATTTGCTGGATTTTCATTCCCATGGCATTCTCGAGCCCAGGTATCAAGGCTTCATATTCAGCAATGTTATTGGTACATGGAAAATTCAATCTGATGGCTGTTGGCATTAAAATCTTCTCGAGTGAGCATAATATGTCTCCTATACCTGACCCGTACTCATTCTTTGCACCGTCAAAGTATAGCTCCCAAATTGAGTCCTCAATTGTGAAGAGGTACCCATCAGGGAGATCCGTGTTGACAGGAGTGTTATCTGGTAGTGCGTGTTTAGCTAAGTGATATGCAATGGCTTGTCCTTTAATCGATTTTTGAGTAACATATTCGATCTCGAACTCACTCAATAGCATTCACTACTTTGCCAAATGCTCATTAAGGATTGGTCTCTCCAATAGGTACTTGAGTGGGTCTATTTTTTGGATGAGCTTGACTGTATGAGATAAGACAATGTCTTAACTTCTGCATAGACCACACAAGTGATAAGCAATGCTTCCCCACATTCGTGTATCTTGTCTCATAGTCGACCATGGTTTTGCTGATGTAGTATATCGTTTGTTCTTTTCCATGGTCATCGTACCATCCTAACATTGCCCCCATGGTCTTGTCTTTCATAGATATGTATAGGAATAGGGGTTTATTTGGATTAGGAGGACTAAGGATGGGAAGTTTGGTGAGGTACTCCTTGATTTGGTCGAATGCTATGATGAATTTCATCATATTAGTGTGGAGCCATTCATTCAGACCATAGTTACCAAGAGCGCCCATGTGGGGTCCACTTCTACCCCCGAATCGAGATCCCGTGCACTGATCGGATCTCGATTCCAGATGCTTCCTTGCATATTAGGATCTCATACCCAAAGTTATGGGAATTGGATTCTTATTATTTGGGATCAAGTTCCCTAGCAAGTGGGATCCAAATCCGCATGCGCAAGATCATGGCTCTAATATCACTCCGAGCCACGATTTCATCATACCAAGAACCAAGTATCCTATGAGCGAGCTACTCTTACAAAGTTTATTTTATTCATTTATAGTATTCGATTTTCCTCAAATCATCTAGCAATTGCTATATGGTTCCCACAATTTTAACTTAAAGCAATCAACCTAGTGTGTTATTTTGAGCCTTTTGACTGAGGGAGGAATGTACAATATGCTTGTGAATGAGCACAATACATGTGCTCAATCGTCGATTACAAACTTAGTTGAAATGGGAAATCTAGCCCATCATTAAGTGTCAATAGTATAGACTTGAGAAGGGTAATTCTTGCCTCAGCATTGAGTGCCAATTTAGAGAAGGTATTGTATAATTAAGGGGTAGCTATGCATAGTATACCACAAGACAGTTTTTTACTGAATTTGATGTGAAATCATGCTCCAATGCATCACAATAAGGTTTTTCACTGAATTCGGTATGAAATAATGCTCCAATGCACCCTAATACTGATATTTGCTGAAATTGGTATGAAATAGTGCTCCAATGACAAAAAATTCAAAAGAAATCTCAATGCCATGATTTTTTATTACATTGATGCCTTGGAACCACGTATTTGCAAAGAGTTAAACATGATATCTAATGGAACTCGCTCTTAGTTTGCAATATACGGAAGTAGTGAACTCCAGAAAACCTCGATCCTAAGGAAGGCACAATGTGATCCCTTTTGGTTGGGAACCTGCTCCTATCCTGATAGTACTGTGCTCCGCTCTCTATAAGTCATGAAACTCACTCCCATCCCCAGGCCATGTACGGAGTTCGCTTTGCTGCCCATGGAACTTTGAGTTAGACTCACTCCGTGCTCTCGTTTCTGTTCCTGTAACTTCTCACTTTTCTGCTCTCGGTAACTTTGATTCAGACTCTTAATTTTTAATCAAGTCCTATGATAGAGCTACTGTGCATCAGAAAATGATGTTAGTAATGGATTTTATGACGAGGCGGTATTTCTTACCAACAATTGTGAAATAACAATGATATAAATAAAGTTGTAAGATACCAAATAAGAAAGTTAAATTAACTAATTGAGTTATGCTAGTCCATTTGCCTCATTTCATCCTCACCTCACATTCACGAGTAGCCCATACGTTTTCTGGTGTGAGTTTGAAAAACAGTTAAAAAATGTTACATTATCAGGCTTGCATTGCTTTTCTTCATCCTTTCTAAATCTCCTGCACTGCCATATGTACTGAAGGTGCCGTCGAAAAGTGGGTTATCTTGAATAACCCAGAAATTATAACTATCTCAATATCAAGCATCTATTTCAGATCGTCCTTTACTCCATCTGTTGACAAGATAGCTAAGTGATACAATTGGGTTTCACACCATCCATTTTCATCATGCAGAAAATACCCTCCGATGCATTCAATGTTTCAAGATTAGCAGTAACAAAGGAACTCTTGCTCAGGTACCTGATATTTATTTATATCTACAGATAAGATTTTAACAGCATTGATAGTCACATATTGTGATGCACATGCAGTGTTTAAAAAATCGAACCAAAACGGTTAACCGAATATGGGTATGGAAGAGGTTTAACAAGCCTAACCAGTAAATCGGCCGATTCAATTGCTCTAGCCGGGCAAGTCTTGGGCGGTAAAAAAAGTGTTGAGAAAAAATAAAAACTACAAAAAAAATCCACTGAAATATACAAAACATATAAAGAATGATTAAAACAAAACACATTCAAATGAAGTTGAAAATTAATGGAAAAAATGGATTTTAACCCATTTTATATTTTCCAAGGGCTATTTTAAAAAAATTTCTAAAAAAGATGGAAAAATATAAGAGCAAGTATTAATGACCAAAGAAATTTTTAAGTTTTACCATAATGTAAATAATATTTTAAAATGTATTACAACTCAAATTCTTTATTTTTGAGAATTTATATACATTTTTTAAATTTGTTTTTCAAAAATACCGGTTCATCACCCTAACCATCCAAAACCGGAACCGGCCACTGGCCGGTTCCATTCTAACCGGGCGATTAGTGGTTAGATCAGGCAATTTTGTAAAGAATATGAACATGCATTCTCATGTACCATTTTTACTTTTGCTATTTTGTGTCAGTTTTACATCTTTATTCCTGGAGCTGTAATCAACAATTGATTTTGTCATTTGCTAAATTGGAAATTTAGTTGGGAGACTTTGTGTTGAGAATGAGAGTCTGGTCAATAAATTGCCAACTAGGGAGCTGTGAAATGCACGTGAGTTAGAACTAGGAAATGAAATATAATTGCTTTCAAGGAAGAAACAACTTTTGAGGTTTATAAACGTCTAGTTCTAGGTGTTACTCTTTGTTCTATGGACAAAGAGTAGGCGTTCTTTGGGTAGATTTTAGGGTTAAGCATCATCATGTCCATTGTTATTATGATTGTCTATCCTATGGAATATTTCCAATCATTGTTTGCTAATTTACTGCACATATGTGTTCCAAATCAAAAAACAATTGTCTTCTTTTCTGACGATAGTATTTTGTAAATATTTTTCTCGTTGCAGTTTTTAATAGTGATTACTCAAATACTGGATTGAGAGTTGATTAACATAATGGATGGAGATGCATTTTTATAAAACAAAGAAAGAAAAACAAAAAAGGGTGGAGATACCTTGAATAAAGAGTTTCATGTTTGGTTAATGACGAACTATTGTTGTGCGTAGTAAGTAGTATTGAGCTTTATAACTCACTTTATAAGAGGATCTTGCGTTTGCTTTCCAAGCATATGTTGCTGAAAAAGAAGGGTTACTAATTTATAAGATGACAGAGCATAAAAGACAAATTTGTGAGGGATACAATGTGATGTTACCAAAAGCTGACAACCGTTTACTCTACTGCTGCCTGGTGGATTGGCAATGCCATGTGAATTATATGTTTCAGGTAATTTCTTTTCCCTGAGCCTTAGAGTTACCATTGAATGTAAATTTTTCCAATAAATGTACGATTCTTATTGAATATTTTCTCTCTTTTTCTCCGTATCTTTAAAATTTAGCAGGTTTTGTTCTATATTTGTTGTGGCTTCTTGGTAGCAAGGCTAAATAAGTTCAATATCTAGGTTTCTTGTGGTGGATTACGTGAAAGCTCAAGATCTGGGCCATTTTTGTTTTTTGCTATGTCAACACAAAAGAATACACTAATAAGGAAAGTAAATATGTCATAAAAACTAAGAGCCTCCTAATGAAGGATTGCTATTGTCAGGCCTAAATTGCCTAAACCAGATACTACACCGATAACTCAAAACCTATGCAAGTTTAGCCATCATGTTCTGCTCATAGAAATTCCTTGTAAAATTTGGCACGGATCCTATCCATTTGTTACTCGGACGCCATGTCTTAGCGAGGCATTTGATACTATATTGCTCCTTTGATACACATGATTTGAAATTTAGACCATACTGGCATGAGTTTCCCAAAATATAGTTGTTGGATCACGCTCAACCTAGCTATGTATTATGAAAGATATAATCCCTAGCAAAGTGTGCTTTCTAGTAACAGGAAACTGGTCTTCCATGTGTGTCAATAATCGCCACATTGAGTTCCTTTCCCAGCCAATGTCTAGCTCTCAAACATTAATTGCCACCTGTTTGTCCCTAGGTTCCATATGTGGGGTAAGCAAGAAGGACATGATCCATGCCACCTTATCATCTTGGCAAAATAGTTTGCTAAATAGTCGAGTCCAAACTGCTCTTTGCTCAAGCAAGTTTGTTGCATTGTAGATGGTGTGGGTACTGACCTAATTTCAGATCAGGTCTCCATTATTGGTTTAATAATGGTTATCTTTAGGCGTTATTATCGATATCGAAATATAAAGTATGAAGCTACTCATAGGTATAGTCTCTCTCTCTCTCTACTAATTCGTTGATGGTTCTTCTACGTAAGGGTTGACCATTGGGCCCTTATGTAGACATAAATTCAACCAAAAGAACTTGAAACCAATATATTTTAAAGAATGTAGAACCGGATATAATATTGGCATTAGATTTAATGCTAATCGATCTGTATCCAGGAAAATCATTATTCTTTCAAGAGACATAAGATATTGAATTACATTGGAAATACTAGTGTACTCGTGTTTTATTTTGAAATTTCAGTTAGATTATATTTCCTCCTTTTTATATATATATATATATATATATATATATATATATATATATATATATATATATATATATATATATATATATCTCTCTGTATATATATATATATATATATATATATATATATAGTATGTAGAATAGTAGTTAACAACACCTTAACCGACAAGTTTTAGTGAGCATGGTGAAGTTCGATTGATAGTTTTCCATATTTTTTGGTTTATTTTTTCTTTTATGACAGCAAAAAATATATACAGGGAGACACTAGCAAAAATTGGAGACAAGAAGCAATAGAAATGGGAAATTGAACATCGTTTCAACTGCTTTCAACAACTTAATTGGTATTTCCTCTTAGAGTGACTTAGTAAAATTTCCAATTTTTTTGTCAAGCTTTAGCAAGAAAATTATGTCATAAATCTTCTGATTTTAGGGTGGGTGGGGAGGGGGGGGGAGAATGGGAAATAGCTAAAAAGAGGAGAAAAAGAAAACCTACATTGTTTTCTTGTTTTACACACATAGAGAGATGTCATCATAATAATATCCTATCATTTTTTCTTCAAATAACAAACAAGCTTATTGACATGGATATAAAACTATGTCTACATAAACGTCAATGTTTGCATGTAATAAACAATGTTACTCACATATATAAAACTATGACTACATATACATGCATGCTTGCATGCAAATTTATTATCAATTTATCACACCCACAAAATAGTTATGAAATTTATCCTATATATTGTTTGGCTTGAACAGTTCTTTGCCCAGCATGTTAATAGGTTTGAATAATCCTCGTATCCTCCCTCATCATCTTGACATCTGCATGAAGCTCAACCATTCACATAGCAATAGATACCTTCACATCTCCACTTCGTGTAGGTTGGGTTTTTCTTCTTTCCATGCTATTCAGTTGTGATTTTTCTCATTTCTATAATGCTTAGGTGTGATTTTCCTCATTTTGACTTCGAAAATACCCCCAAATTCTCTTGGATCTAATGATTGAGTTCAAATCTTCAATCTCATCCTCGTTCGCCATCATAAGAAGTGATAAAAAAAGCAATAGGTGATGAATCAATAAAACGCTGAAGCCTTTGGCTGTTTTCTTGTTTTACACACAATAGAGAGATGTCATCATTCTAATATACTAACATTTTTTCTTTGTAAAACAAACAAGCTTAGTAACATGCATATGAAACTATAACTACTGATACGTGCATGTTTGCATGCAAATTTACTATCAATTTATCACACCCACAAAATAGCTACAAAATTTGCCCAATATATTGTTTGATTTGAACAATTTTTTACCCCGCATGTCATTAGGCTTGAATAGTCCTCATATCTTTCCTCATCATCTTCACATCTGCATGAAGCTCAACCATTCACATAACATTACATACCTTTACATCTCATCTTCATGTAGGTTAGATTTTTCTCATTTCCATGCTGTTCAGTTGAGATTTTTCTCATTTCCATAGTACTTAGGTGTGATTTGCCCCATTTCAACATTGAAAATACCACCCAATCTTCTAGGATCAAAGGATTAAAGTTTGGATCTTCAATCTCATCCTCATTCGCCATTAGAAGTGACAAAATTATTGTTTTCTTCTCTTGTTAGCAAACTAAAAGGATCAGTTTTATCCAAAACCTAAGAAAACAGGGATTGTTCTCTTAAGAATAATCAAAATCTCGATTCAACAAGGGCTTTTGGTAGAAATAGTCTATTGATATAGATCTCTACATGATGTGCCCAGTCCTGAGCAAAAGAATGGAAAAGGAAAAGGGTGGGCTGATGGGATTTGTGTTTTTCTCCTTACAAAGAACGAATAAAAAGGATGAGAATTAACTTATTAAAAATAAGCAATGGGAGATGAATCAATAAAAAGATGAAGCCTTTGGATGTGAGAGAGATGGCTGCAAGTTGTATGAGAGAGAGATGGCATTCTCTATTTAAAATGTGGGACGATGAGTTACTTAACCCACCAATTTAGCTGACCATGGTTAACTAAAACTGGCATTTATTAATTACTTTTAGATATTCCTCCTAATTTATTCTTGACATGCCCATCTCTTTATTTTAGTATTTGTTCCCTCATTTGGTTTAATCTTGGCATGCTTGTCTTTATCCATTATTAATGCCCTATGGAAAAAACTAACTCTACATTGTCAAATTTTAGCAATGTTGACTTACAACTAGGATACAGCCAAACTTTCTATAGTCTCTCTAAATGCATTGAGACATAAGTGAGTTCTAATTGAAAATAGCATTATCTTCTAATTTGTATTAATCCTCATTCCTGACTGATGCATTCTTTGCATATGTGATATGTTTCTCATAATAACATTGATTGTTTACTAAAATAGTCTAGCGGTGCCATTTATTTACATTAGGACATTCAAACTTTGTCTGTTTTACTTAATGCGTTTTCGAGATGCCCAAATTTTTACTTAACATTGATTTGGAGAAAAATATCTTTTGAATAATCAATCCACATCTCCCTAAAATTTTTGTTAAGCATGCTCGATTGCCCGTCTTCTAGTTTGTAATGTCAAAAAAGCATTGTCATTTTTAAGTAAATAGCATTTTTAAGTAAATGATGCATTTTCTAAAAGGCCTAGGCTTTATGAAAACAAAGTAAAGCCTCATCTCGAATCCTTTTCCAGAAAGCACTTTGGGCATTGGAAATCTCCACAATGGCTCTAAAATCAATTTTCAATAACGACTATAAATTTTGGAGCTAAAAAAATGGTACAGATCCTACGGATCAGTGAATGCTTATTTTTAGGGAAAAATAGATGGTCTAGAAAATGTGTTACAATTTTTGGCTTGAAATCTTAATTTTTTCACAACCGTAATAGTCAAAGCCGAAATTATGGATATGAAATTTTTCCAACATTGTAACTACAATTTTCGAAGAGTTTTGAGGTGAGGCTTTATTTAATTTGATAGGACTATGATCCTATCAAAACATTTTATTTGAGTAAAGTGATATTTTGACATGAAAACAACATTTATTTATTGGAAACTATCATTTATATGGTCTTTTAGACACGATATAAAGTCAACATTTTCAAATAAAAATATCATTTATATAGTCAAACCACCATAAAAGATCAATAGTGGTGTTAAATCAACTATTTTACTTATAAAGTGGCTACTTTTTAAAATGGATACCTCTCCAAGGATTTTGTTAACAATGCTTAAAAATGCCCTTCTTTGAGGATTGTAACCCCAATCTATCATGGCTCTTCAAGTAAATTGATGTATTTAAATTATTTGATCCAAATGGCATAAATACATTTTCAAAACTGGAATATCAATCTACATTGAAAACAATTTTATTCCAGATTTGGAATTTGGAACAAGTAGCTTCATTTTTTAGTTTAGCCCCTCTTAAGTCAATTGAGTCCAAAGATATGAATACCCTTGCCTTTTTTTAGGTTCCAAACTCAAAACATGATTTTTTAAGGAAACTTCGAGATCGAATTCAAGAAAATGACATTTGGTTCATTTGGCTTTACTCACTTATGTTGCCAAATTACCAAAATACAATATCTTGTTCAGAGTTCTAAATATAGAAAGAGGCACTTGGGTATTTTCATTAAAATAATTGAGGAGGTTCCCAAATTTTAAGAAGTAACCACTTGTTGGTAATTTACTTCATATTATTAACCAATCTAACCTTATTTTTTTTGATGTGGCATGACCATTCTATTCCCTTTGGTAGTATTTATGAATGTTAAATGTGGTGGCTTAAATCTAATGCAAACAGGGTAATTTTGACAAAAAAATGAGTATTTAATTCCAACTTCGTCCTTGCTGGAAAGGAATAAGAGCCATTTTCATTTCTCCAACAAAAACCTCCAAATAATTAACAACATAATTTAAGGACATTTTGTCATTACTAAACAACCAAGGGTGGCTTTCTAAGAAGTGAAGGGCTAGAGAAATCACTTATGGAAAACCGGATTTTTGGCTCAGCTAATGTTAATGAGCTTTAGTGGCCTAAATTAATGATAGTTAACTAATTCATAATAGAATAAATGCTAGCTAGATAAAAAATATCTAAAAACATGGGAAACATTTAATGACATTAAACATGCAACATTAAGTTTATACCCAGGGCTTTAAAATTGAAAAGCTTTAAACATGCAACATTAAGTTCATACCCAGGGCTTTAAAATGGCGGTGATTTGAACGAATTTGAACAAATTCTACTAGGTCAAAAACTTGACTCAAAACGATTGAAAGTTGCTACAATTTTCTTGCATCAGTGGGTAATGATGTACCCACACATTTCGGGGCGTAACTCAAATTTTACGAGAAATCTCAAAATTATCAAAACATACAACTTCAAGCTTATTCACTGATCTTTCAAATGGTAGAAGTTTGAAGATGTTTGGACACCGTTTAGTTGGCAAAAATTACGGCACAAAAAGGGTCACAGTTGTTGGAATTAACCACAACTGTGAGCAGTGATATTCCCCAACATTTTGGAGCATATATTTTGATCCATACAAAATTTTAAAAATAAGAAAGGAAAACTTAAAATAGACTTGCATATCTTTCATTAAAAACCAATTTGGACCCATTTGGGTGCCGTTTGGTCGTCGAAATATTAAGGCAAAGACCCTCAGTTGCTGGAAAAATCCCTTATCCTACGATTTAACAAGCTATCCACATGATACACACCATTTCACAAGCCTAATACAAAACCCAACACAAGCCTTATTCCTGTCAAGCAATTTAAGCAAGTTTTACAAGGAAATGACTCTATAAATTTATCAAGTTCATTACTTAATGCTCAATCACTCATTCAACCCCTTTATATTCATTTTTTTTTATACACCTCATTCTATCATCTTGCTCTTCATAGCAACTTAAATTTAGATCTTATGACGTGAAATGATGCACGACACTAAACCCACTTACCTGGTGTTCACAGTGTCCTAAACTCTCCCACTCGCGGCCACCTCGAGCTCTAAGCAATGGCTTCTCCAAGGCGTTAACTCCCACTGGTTCTAGAGAGAGAAAGTGCAAAAGAAAAGTGAGGGGAACCGTGGTTAAAAGAGGAGGGGAGAGCCCTTAAGTACTCAGGGTAGGTGAAGGTCATTGTATCTGACGTGTACGGCTTTGATAGACGCAGTGCTGACACGTACGGCATGGACAAGTGCGGCGCTGGCAGCGGTCACATCTTTTCCCCTTCTCTACCTTCATGTGTGGCGATACTCCAGTTCATGCGCGGCAATGCTCCAAATGCCACTACACTCGCAGCGATGCTCAAATTTTCACTCGCGGCGATGCCTTTTTGCACGCGGCATTGCTCTTCCTTCTCTCTCTTCATAGCCGGCCTTAGGTCTGTTCTACAGACGGTGTTGCTCATCCCTATCTTCATGCGCGGTGTTGACGTTTCACATGCGGCGTTGACTTTTGACGCACGGCACAGATTCTCTCTCTCTCTTCTTCATTTCACAGACGGCGCTGGGTCATAGACGACGCTGAGCTATTATTCACGTGCGACAATGCTCCAAACGGTGCTAGGCCTCTGTTTCACCCTTCACTGCTGTGCGCATCTCAGGACTGGAGAAAATTATGGTCCTTTCATCATCTCTCCCTTAAAAGGATTTTGTCCCCAAAATCACATTCGTGTCAATAAAAAAGGTGGGGGTATTTCTCACTAATTCGTCCTCCCGTTCCTACGTTTATTCCTCTCTTGAGTGATATTGTCATTGTACTCGGACCAGACGAATTTCTTTATTGCATAACACTTGTATTCTCCGGTCAAATATCCCAATTGGCCATTCAACATGGGTCAACTCCTCCTTGAGTGGGATTGGATTGTATTCCAAAACATGCAATGTGTTAAGTTGATATTTCCTCAGCAATGATACATGAAAGACATTGTGAATATTAGCCAGTTCAGGTGGCAGGGAAAGTCGGTACGCCATGTTCCCAACTCTTTTCAAAATTTAGAAAGGCCCAATATAATGCGGGCTCAACTTTTCCTTTTTGCCAAATCTCGTAATACCCTTGGCCAGTGATATCTTCAGGAAGACCTGATCACCTACTTTAAATTCGAGGTCTCTCCTGTGATTATTGGCATAACTCTTTTGTAGACTTTGGGTTGTCTTGAACTGCTCTCTAATTAAGGCAATCTTCTCAGAAGTTATCTGAACTACTTCGGGCCCCAGTAATTTCCTTTCGCCCACCTCATCTCTGATGATGGGTGATCTACACTTCCTCCCGTATAGGGCCTCATATGGTGCCATCTGGATGCTAGCTTGGAAGTTATTGTTGTAGGCAAACTCTATCAGGGGAAGATGGTTCTTTCAGCTTAGTTAATCAGTCCACAATGACCCAGATACTATCATGTCCAACATTTGATCTGGACAATCCAAAAAAAAATCCATTGTGATGTGTTCCAACTTCCACTCTGGTATGGACAAGAGCTGCAACAGTCCAGTGGGTTTCTGATGTTCCACCTTCACTTGCTGACACGTCAACCACCTAACTACAAACAGAGCCATATCCCTATTCATGTTGTTCTGCCATAAGGTCTTTTTCAAATCCTGGTACATCTTTGTACTCCTAGGGTATACCATGTAGCGGGAGTGGTGTGCTTCCTCTAGAACAACCATTTTTATACTCTTGTCATTAGGGACATATGCTCGATCCTTAAACCTTAACAAATCATCACCACTCATAGAGAAATCCTCTTTTCCACCCATCTTCTATTCTTCTAGAATCTTTACAAGCTAAGGATCTCCCTTTTGAGCCACTCGGATTCATTGAAATAATTGAGGCTCCATCCTCAGACAGGAAAGCATTCCTCCCTCCTCATTGAGGGGCCAAGGTGGGTACCACTCTACCCGCTCCTCTAACAATCTCATCTCTCGAAACATCAGATATGCCACTGAGACCACAACTTTCCTGCTTAGGGCATCTGCTGTTACGTTAGTCTTGCATGGGTAGTAATCAATTGTACAGTCATAATCGTTCAATAAGTCTACCCATCTTCTTTGCCTCATATTCAACTCTTTTTGGGAAAATAGGTACTTGAGGCTCTTGTGATCCGTGACACTTTCAATCGGGTCCCATAGAGATAATGCCTCTAGATCTTTAACGTAAATACTATGGCTGCAAGCTCCAAGTCACGCATTGGATAGTTATATTCTTACGGATTCAACTGTTTGGAGGCATAAGCAATGACCTTCCCTCATTGCAATGAGTACACACCCAAGCCCTTTGTGAGAAGCATCGGTGTAAATCACAAAATCCTCATTTCCATCAGGTAAGGTCAGTATCGCAACTGTGGTTAGTCTTTTCTTAAGTTCCTGGAATCTTCTCTCACAGTCCTCTGACCCCCCAAATCTTACATTCTTCTAGGTCAACCGAGTAAGGGGAAGCACAATCTTTGAGAATCCCTTTATAAAGCGCATGTAGTATCCTGCTAACCTCAGAAAACCACGAACTTCGGTCACATTTGTTTTGCTTTCCCATTTAATTACAACTTCAATCTTAGAGGGGTCAACCATGATTCTATGTTTAGAAATAATATGCCCAAGGAAAGCCACATTGGGGAGCAAAACGTGCTCTTACTCCACTTAGCATACAATCTCTCCGATTTCAATGTTTGCAAGACAATTCTTAGATGTTGTTCATGCAGTTCTCGACTCTCTGAATATACCAAGATATTATCGATAAAGGCCACTACAAAGTCATCTAGGAAGGGTTATTCATCAAATCCTTGAACACCGTGGGGGCATTTGTTAACCCCGAACGGCATCACAAGAAACTCATAATGACCGTATCGAGTTCTGAAAGCAGTCTTCAGTATGTTTCCCTCCTTGACTCACAACTGGTGATAACCAGACCGAAGATCAATCTTCGAAAACACTTGGTCCCCCCTGGAGCTGGTAAAAAAGATCATCAGTTCTAGGCAGGGGATACTTGTTCTTCATTGCTACTTGGTTCAACTGCCTATAGTCAATACATAGCCTCAGGGACCCATCCTTCTTCTTTACAAATAGGATCGGTGCACCCCAGGGTGACACACTGGGTCAGACGAATCCTTTATCTAATAATTCTTACAACTGTTCTTTCAACTCCTTCAACTCTGCTGAAGCCATTCTATATGGAGCTTTAGAAATGGGAACAGTGTTAAGGACTACATCTATCTCAAATTCAATTTCTCTCACTGGAGGTAGGAATGGTAACTCTTCAGGGAATACCTCAGGGTATACTCTTACTACTGGTATCCCTTCTAGTTGGGACTGAACATCCCAATTCTCTACTACATAAGCTAGATATCCCTCACATCTCTTAGCCAGGAGGCGAGAGGCCTAAAGAGCAGAAATAAAGTGCAGAGGTGGAGTATCCCTAGTGCCCTTAGAGTGTAGTTTATTTTGGTCTGGGCGTTTAAAGGTCACCGTCTTTTCAAGGAAATTGACGGTGGCACAGTGTGCATACAACCAATCCATGACCAAAATAACATCAAAATCCTGAATATCTAGAACGATCAAGTTCACAGGCAAGTAACACCCATCAATTGTGGCTCCACATTGTCTATACACTCTATCAGTTTCCATAGAATCCCCCACAAGAGTGCATATAATTAGAGTATAATCAAGACATGCAAGCTCAACATTATAGCAAGCAAAATGGGGTGCAATAAAAGAGTGTGAGGAACCAAGGTCAATTAAGGCTCTAGATTTAACAACACAAATAGAGAACGTACTTCTGATCACCAAGGTGGACACCTTAGCTTCTTGTTTGGTGAGGGAAAACACTCATCCTTGTGCCTCTGGTCGGTCCTCTGCCTTTGTCATAGGGCAATCCTTAACCCAATGGCGGGGCTTGCCACATATGAGAAACACGTTCCGTTTCCTGTAGCATTCAATGGTACTGAGGTTGTCTTTTCCATAATGAGAGCATACCGGGCATCGATCACTTTCCATATTACCTGGGTGATTCTTCTAGGTCCTCTGATTAAGCTGGTAGGGCTTTCCCCTAATATCCCTCCTCAGAAATTGTCGAGGCTACTTTCAAAACCTCCCCGTCGGCATAACCTTCATCTTTCATTCCTTCCTCGATCTATGGTCCTTGCAGTCCCTTTCAATCTTTAAAGTGAGGTCTACCAATGGGGCGTTAGCCTTCAGGTTGGGCGACAGTACTCTTCCTCTAATATCCGGCCGAAGGCCCCTCTCAAATTTGGCTTCCTTTCGTGGCTCGGTGTTAATAATGTGAGGCACGTACCTAGATAGGTCCGCAAATTTAGTGGCATATTGTTCAACTGTCACACTCCCTTGCTGGAGTTCAATAAACTCTACTTCTTTCCTCTCCCTGGCAGACTCTGGGAAGTATTTCTCATCAAACACCACCAATAAGTTTCCCCATGTGGCCTTGGTTCCTGACTCCCTCCAGGATTGCTTAACCGAGTCCCACCAATGTTCCGCCTCTCCTTCCATCATGAAGGCTCCTAATCTGACTTTCTACTCATCCGAGCAATGCAACACTTCTAGGATCATTTCTATCTGTTTCTTCTACCTCTTAGCTTTTTCTACTTCTCCTTGCCCCAAAAAGGTTGGGGGTGTCAGCCTTCTAAACCTCTCTATAAGGCTACTGTCATTCTGCTACGAGGTAGGCTGAGCTGGCATTGACTATTTCATCATCTGGGTTACTTCACCCAGAGTTCTATAAATTTCACCGAGCATCTCGGTTTCTCAATGTTGGAGCTCACATTGTTGGCACAAGCCCTCGGCATCTTCAACCTAGCACAGGAGCACCTAGTCACTAATCTATTCTAAAACTATTCCAAGGACTCTTTAAAACCCCTTAGGCCAAGAATCTTATCATGGTGGCTCTGATACTATATCTGTCATGACCCTACCCCCGACCCCCATTCTGTACTCAACAGAGGATGACGGGGTACAGATTCATGATCTCTATGTAGCGTACGTCACTCAGGTCAGAGTGAACTCAACGCTTTAGTAATGCGATAAATGGAGCAAACCATGGAAAATAACTAAATCAATAATTCTAAAAACAGATGAATATTTAAAACTTGGAGAATCCATACATCATTAAAAGGACATTATAGAAAGTTCTTCCAAAAATATTACACTTGAGTTTGGGGCACCAGAGCCCAAAAGTACATACATTCCGAAATAAACAACTAATTGCCCAATTATATACAAGATCTGGACTTCCTCACAAGCAGAAAGACTTCAGCTCCTAACTGCAACACACGAACTTCTGGCCCTCGACTTGGCACATTCAATCTACAAGTGGGGAGATGCAGGGGGATGAGCTAGAAAGCCCAGTAAGTAGATCTAGGTATTATGCATCATTAATGAGTCCATTCATGTATCATAAGCAATTCTTCCAATTATAGGAGGTCATCAAGCAATAGTTATGTATCTTAGAAATAAGATCAATATATCAATTACGTCATCATATCCAAATGTCAGGCATCATTCAATCATTACAATCATCAGCATTCACAATCACTATCATAATGTTACCCACCCATTCCTTAGTTCACCTACTCCCAAAGTAGAGGCCCTATCTATCAGGTTAAGCCAATCCCATTGCTTAGGACCTCTACCATCTTGTAGAAGGAGGGCAATGACAAGTGGGTGAATCCACTTCGTAATGCCCTCGTACTCACACACACGGTCCCCAACGTGCATTGGGGCTTTCGATATGCACTTACCTTGCAAGGCGTTAGTCGTTAATCTCATCTCAGTAAATCTCGGGGGTGCGACCCTCCCATTTCACATTCCCCTAACTGCATCTTATCATTCAGCAAGTTAGGGGATATAACCGGCATCACTTTCCTCAGTATAGCAATCCTCACTACCGATGAGTGCCCCATCACGTAACGAGCAGTACCAGTAAAACAGTATCTGCTACCGATGGATGCCCCAACACGTAGCGACTAGTACAAGTGAAATAATGGCCATTATCACAGTATTACCATAGAACAGGGCCCACTACTAATGTTTGTCCAATTACGTAGTGGTCATTATTATGGCCTCTTATAGTGCTCAAGCATCTAATTTCATTCATGCTAAATCAGGGCATTATAACAGATAAAACAAATTTTCATCATGCAAGAACGAAGTCTTATTCAGAATCATACAGCATTCACAAAACATTATAACATTTATGATGGAGCATCCATTGGATAAGCTATCACAAGGCATTTACATTTAGATGTCAACTATAGCGATTTGACACTTATCATGTAACATTCATCATAGAATAATCACATTAGTTTTGCACTTATCCATTTATAACATAGCACATATTTGCGTAGCACCAACCACATAACACTATGGCATTCGCATGAAAAACATTGCATACTACTCAAATTTATCACTTATCAAAGACGTTACATAGCTACTTGAATAGTTTAATGAGTAATTCCGAGAAAGGTGGCAGAAAACGAGCATAACACAAATTTTGTGAGGTGCAACCATGACATAGCCCTCTACTCGGGGGTGTAATTCCCCAATCTAGGGGGATTTTTGAAAAACTTTAAACATGCAACATTAAGTTCATAACCAGGGCTTTAAACTGGTGGTGATTTGAAGGAATTTGAACAACTTCTACTAGGTCAAAAACTCGGCTCAAAACGATTGAAAGTTGCTAAAAGTTTCCTGCAACAGTGGGTGTGATGTACCCATACATTTTAGGGCGTAACTTGAATTTTACGGGCAATCTAAAAATTATCAAAACATGCAACTTCAAGCTTATTCACTGATCTTTCAAATGGTAGCAGTTTGAAGACGTTTGGACAACTTTGGTTGGCAAAAAGTGCGGCACAAAAAGGGTCACAGTTGCTGGAATTAACCGCACTGTGGGCAATGATAGGCCCCAACATTTTGGAACATATCTTTTAATCCATACAAAATTTTAACATAATAAGAGAGGAAAACAAAAATAGACTTGCATATCTTTCATTCAAAACTGATTTGGACCCATTTGGGCACCGTTTGGTCGTCGAAAATCCCAAGGCAAAGACCCTCACAGTTGCGGGAAAAATCCCTTATTTCACAATTTAACAAGTTATCCACATGATATACACCATTTCACAAGCCAAAAAGAAACCCAGCAAAAGCCTTATTCATGTCAAGCAATTTAAGCAAGTTTTACAAGGAAGCTACTTTATAAATTTATCAAGTTCATTACTCAATGCTCAATCACTCATTCAACCCCTTTATATTCATTTATTTTCATATACCTCATTCCATCATCTTGCTCTTCATAGCAACTTAAATTTAGATCCTATGAAGTGAAATGATGCACGGTACTAAACCCACTTACCTGGTGTTCACAGTGTTTTCAAATCTCCCACTCGCGGGCCACCTCGAGCTCTAAGCAATGGCTTCTCCAAGGCGTCAAGTACTCAGGGTAGGTGAAGGTTATTGTAGCTGACATGTTCGGCTCTGACAGATGCGGCTTTACACGTGCAGTACGGACAAGTGCGGTATTGGTAGCGTTCCCCCTTCTCTGACAATACTCCAGTTCACACGTGGCGATGCACCAAATGGCACTACACTGGCGGCGATGCTCAAATTTTCACTCGCCGCAATGCCTTTTTGGATGCGGTACTGCTCTTCCTTCTCTCTCTTCACAGTCGGCATTAGGCCTCTTCTACTAACGGTGATGCTCATCCTATCTTCACGCACGACGCTGATTCTCTCTCTCTCTTCTTCATTTCCCAAATAGCGCTAGGTCACAGACGGCGTTGAGCTCTTATACACGCGCGACGATACTTCAAACGGTGCTAGGCCTCTGTTTCACCCTCCATCGTTGTGCACATCTCTGGACTGAGAGAATATTGTGGTCCTTACAGATGTTCTTTTTTAATAGGACTATTAAAGTGCAATCCATGTGCAGTTTAAGATTCCAAATGGTAGTCGAATATGCACAGGATAATTCCAATGGTTAATTATGAATTATTTTCATGCTAGGGAAAATACGGTTCCAGTGGTTAAAAATGGAACAAAATAGTATCAAAACTTTCTTGTTTATAGTTTTTTATAATCAAGGCTATATGCCAATACTTTCTATATCCATGACTATTTAATAACAATCTTCAAGCATAATGATCAGAGTAAAGTATAAAATGTGAAGCTACTTCCTAGTCTAGGATCTCTACCGATCTCTGATGCTTCTACAATAGGAACCACTATAGGGCCCTTTTGGCAACCATAGATCCAGCCGAAAGACCTTGAAACCTAAATAACTACTAGAATGTAAAACCATATGTGTTTTTGGCAATACATTTTTTTCTAATTTATCTATATCTGGGAAAACCATTGTTCCAAGAAGAGACATGATAGTGAAGTTCTTTGAAAATGCCTTTGTTATATTAGGTTTATTGTAGAACGTTGAGCTTGATCTTCATTTTTTTTCTTCCTTTTGGTTGTTGTTTAACAGTAGCACACAAACTCGAATGTAGTATTCAAACTTTGGATGGTAGTAATGCAATCGTCAAACCCAAGACTGGTTTCACCTTTATTCAAGAAAATATATCATTTAATTTCTTGAATTTTCACAAGTTTGATTGTGATGAAGATGGATTGATGATTATCGTTCTTTTTTTTTAAATTTTCTTTTTTCATTTTGTGGCAAGAAAAAAATATTGGATACAATGAGACACCGGTAAAAGCTGAGGACAAACAAGTAATGGAATTGTAAAAGTGCACGTCATTGTAGTTGCTTTCAAAAAATAATTGAGTATTTCCTATTACAATGACATAGGTTATCAAAATTTCTACTTTTTGTCAAGGTTTAGTAAAATTAAATCGTATCATATTACTACTGATTTAAAAAGAAAACATGCATTGTTTTCTTCTTCCACATACATAGAGCGATGTTATTAGAATAATATAGTATTATGTTTTCTAGAATATTGATGAACTTACTCGTGTGTATATAAAACCATGTCCATAGATGCATGCATGCCTACACGCAAATTTAATGTCACCCACATAATATCTATAAGTTTGTCTCATACATTGTTTGGCTTGAACAATTATTTGCGCTGCATAGACCTCATTTCCATTGGAGGATGGTTCACCTCAGCTTCTCTCTGAGTGGCGAATGCCCATTATAATTATTTGCCCTGTAAATAATCAGGCTTGAAACAACCCTCAAAACTTCACTAATCTTTTTTATTGCTCACTTTGCTTGTTGCAGCTCGGATTTTATTTTTCGATATCCTTTTGCGTTATTAGTTTAGTGGTGGGAATAGTACTTGAAATGTGGTGTTGCTTACATCAACTACTAACCACTCGATCCCAAGCCTGATTCTGAACATACCACTCTATTTTATACTCATCTTCAAGCCATGTAGGTGGGATTTTCTCATTTCCATATTGTTTGGGTGTGATTTTCTCCATTCCAATATCACAAATTCCATCATACTCTCCATGCTTGAAGAATTGATGTTCGGATCTTCAATCTCATCCTCTTCAGCCAATAGATGACAAGAAAATATTCTAGTCTTCTCTTGTTAACGAATTAATCAAAAACTATTTTAGCTAGAGACACCTAAGAGAACAAGTGTTAGGTCAATAATTTTCTCTCCAAAACCATACTCTGGTTTGTCTTTTAGTAGTAAGGAGACCCTATGGACTACTTGGGCTTTTGGTAGAAATATTCTATTGATATAGACTATACATGATGCGCCCATGACTATGCAAAAGACTATTGGACATCAAACTGGTAGGATACAGGTAAAAGTTATGTCAATCAAGAAATAGCCTTTGGACTTGGGCTGGATTTGTTTTAATTCAACAAAGAAGGAACTGAGGGGATGAGAAAGAACTACTCAAGAAAAAGAAAACGGGATGTGGTTAAACCTGTAGAAGACTTGAGATGTGAAGGAAATAGTCGCAAGGGATTGGGTGTGGGACAAACATGCCCTTTTATATTTATATTAGTGAAAGTTGGGTTAGTTTACTTAATAAATGACCAACAGTAGGTAGCTATGATTCACTAACTACCTTTGGATAAGACGCTCTCTCCATTTTTAGCATTTATGCTCTCCTTTTCTTTAATCTTGGCAAGCTTGTCCTTATTCAGTATTAATGCCATCTCTATTTGCCCCTGTATGACAAATCCAGTCTGTATGGTCAAAATTTGGTGGTGTCATTAATAGGGGTGTATTTGGGTCTGGTCTGTGTCCGGCCAGACCCAAAGTCACCGGACTCAGACCCAAACCCAAAAATGTAATGTGGGACTCAGACCCAGACCCTGACTTGACCTGACTAAAAAATTAAAACATCTATATATTTAAATATATTTCATAAACTGGGACCCAAAAACATAATGTGGGATTGGAAATTGGCAGCTGGATCTGATCTTGATCGGACCTGGACCTAGATCCAGACTCGAATAGTGTTCAGGTCCAAGGTTTGGACCCTCTCTTGACACACCGAGTCCAAAAATTGGACCCGTACCTCGTACCTAGTCGGGTTCAGTTCTATTGCCACCCCTAATCTTTGACATACAATTAAAATATAGGCAAATTTTGTGCATTGTATTCTAAGGCATTTGGACATGTCAGCCTTTACTTGCAACAACATTGATTTTCTTTTTTAAATGCTTGCTCATGTGTTCTTGGTGTTTATCTCCTAATGGCATTGATTTCTTTGCTAAAATTGCTTGGAAAATGTTTCTATACTTCTCCTACAACATAGAAGATCTATGGTTCCTCTACCATCTAGCCGTCCAATTTGATCACGTGAGTCGCTCACCATTTGATCTTAGATCCAATAGCACAGAATATTTAATTTTTAATTGTTTTTATACAAATTTTATGTTTATGAAATTTCGTATGTACCATATTCTCATTGGGGCACACATACTAAAAAATAGTAAAATAATTTTCTGTTAAAATAATGTCCAAAATACCCTTTGAATATTTTAGGAGTATTTTGGTTATTTTATTTTATCCAAAATATTTTTTTATATTTTTAAAAATTGTGAGTTTAATAGATGATTGGACAATCAAAATTTGGTGTCAAAATAATTTATATAAAAAAAATTAAAAATAAAATAGTGTAGAGACCTAACATTGTGATTGGAGCAATCGTAGCCCTCTATTGAGAATAGATGGTTGGATAAGGAGAAGTAGATAAGTTTTTTGTTGTGGGGGAAGTATACCTATTCTCTTTACTTACTGGGAATGGTTTCTATACTTCCCCTACAACATAGAAGATCTATGCTTCCCCTACCATCCAACCAGCCAATTTTGATCAAGAGAGACACTCACCATTTCATCTAAGATCCAACGCCTTAGACTATTGTATTTTTAATTTTTTTTACACAAATTGTATTTCATACGTGCTATGTTATCATTGGGGCATAACTAAAATAAAC
Source organism: Amborella trichopoda (assembly GCF_054954075.1). Lineage (NCBI taxonomy): Eukaryota > Viridiplantae > Streptophyta > Magnoliopsida > Amborellales > Amborellaceae > Amborella > Amborella trichopoda. The sequence continues at coordinate 26,780,323 of NC_142344.1, forward strand.
ATTAAAATTAGTTTTTCGATAACATATATTGATCAAAATACCCCATGAATCTTTCAGGTATATTTTGGTCATTTTATTTTATTGATAATATTTTTTTTATATTTTTTAAAAGTTGGAGTCTAAGAGAGGATTTGACGCCCAAAATTTGGTGTCAAAATATTTTGTAAGGTCAAATTCAGACACGAGCTACATCTCGATGATACGCTCGTTTTGACATATGACACGCTTCATGGCGTGGCTCGAAACAGGGAAATTTCTAGAGAGGAGATGCGTTCGAAACATGAAAATTCATATTTTAAAACGAAGAACATTCAATTCTTTGAAGTGCTACAATTTGATTAATATTTTAAAAACTTTCCATCTGAATACCTCCAAGTTTGATTAAAAATACTTAAATTTCTTTCTTCTATATTTGTAATCTCAAACAAACTCATCATTTCCAGTGAGTAAAACTATGACTCAGCTACGTGGCTCGGCATATGGACGAGCTAAGTAACTGAGACCGAGTCTGAGTTAATCAGTGTCGAGTGAAGCCTGATCAAGCAAAAAAGTCTTAAAAAAAAAAAAAAATCTAAAAAATAGGAAATTTTTTTTTAAAGAAAATTATATAAAACACGTCAAAATGATGTTAAAATTTTTTTTTTTTTTTTTTTGAAAAATCTATTTGGGATGTGGATGGGGGGTTATTTTAGAAATAATCCAAAAAGAAGGAAATTGTAAAAATAAGTATTCATGGCCAAAAAGCGTTCCAATATTTGCCAAAATGATTGAAAATATTAAAAAATATATTGTTTTGTTCTTTGGATTCAAATCTTGAACTTATATTTTTCACTAAAAATAATCTTAATGAAGGTATAGAATTTGGAATAACCACAAGAATTCTTGGTTAGCCCTTTTTAGATGATTGAGTTCAAAAATGAAGATACCCCCGCTTATTCTTGGTTCCAAAAACCAAGAGCACAATGTTTTGATTGAATAATATGCTATGAGTTTGGAATTTAAAACAAGAAACATTATTTAGGTTATTTAACTAGGGTAACTTATGTGGCCGAATTATCAAAAATCTCGTCAATTGTTAGAGTTTGTTAACTCGAGCATTTTTGTAAAATATTTAAGGAATGGCCAAAGTGAAATAATTCTTAACTCTTAACCAATAGCCACTGGTTCAAATTTTGAGTGATTTAACCATTTGATACAGTTCGACTATTTTATCTTCTTCCAACAATATTTATGTCTTTTACCTGCGGTGGTCCACCATAAATTCTTCAAATCGTAATGTTCAGAAGGTAAATTTTGTACTAAAAACCCTAATAATTTTTTCCCAACTTTCCCATTGTCCCTCCCATCAAGAGCAAAATAGTCTTTGTTTATTCTTCTGCACTCCAATTAACATGTAACATACTTTTAGGATATTTTGATCATTATTTTTTGAAAGTGAAGGATATTTTGAGCATTGTTGAAAGTGAAGGGTGCCAAGGGGAGAAAACATTTATGGCAATAAGGTCTCAGCTTAACCACCCTTAACAAGCATTAATGACACCAAGTTAATCATGGTTAAATTAGCTCACACCCAATTTTTAACTTTCTGGTCAAGGTCGGGATGGGTTGGCCCAGACCCGACTGGACCTGGACCAAGACCGAACCCAAAAATAAATAAAAATATATTTAAATATTATGTTAAATATGTACATGTCTTATTTAAAACAAAAATTTTATATATAGTTGCATCCTAAAAATGTAGAATTAAAGGTGCACCTCAAAAATTCATCATAAAAAGCTGTTGGGATGATGGAAAACCCTGTAATTGTGCATCTTAATATCGAAATGTATGAATATGGAAAGAAAAAGAGGTTTCGAATTCATGAAATAGTGTCTTGCAACACATTATCAGAACCATTCATTTTCAAGGTTTTCTTGTGTATAGAGATCTTTTTAATTTGAATTTATTTAGAGTTTAAAATTTTATAATTACTTATGAAAATAGATTATTAAACCATCCTAAGAATTTTTTACATTAAAATTACATTTATGATCAAATTTAGAGGTGCGCCTTAATTGGATTGTTCAAGGTTGCAACCTATGCAAACCGCACCCTTATTTAAATATTACAACTAGTTACTAAAATATTGGTTAAATATTATCAAAAATTATACATTATATATTATTTAAATAATAATACTATTCGGGTCAAGTATACATAGACCCGGATCTAGATCCGAATAGTGTTCAAGACCCATATTTAGACCTGGACCCTACCTGCCAGGTCTAATTTTTGGACCCATGCTCGAAAATGGGTCAGGTCCAGTCATCGGGTCCCAGGTCGGGTTCAAATCCATTGCCCGGTGCTTTCAGGAGGATTCTCTTACCCTCTTTAAAAAAAAGTATCATCACTCTCTCTCTCCCCATTTTCTTCTCTCTTTTCAATAGTGAATCTAAAGCTCCAAACCGAAGGCAAGTGCAAGTTGTTCTATACATTTCCTTTTATTTCTCTATTACCTTGCTCTCTGTATAGTTTTGTTTCCCCTCTCTCTCTCTCTCTCCAATCTTTCATGATTACTCAAAGAAAGTTACTCATTTAATCCAGATGAAAGTTTCACTAATCCTATTGAAGATTATTTCAACTAATTTTCATAAACAAACTACCGTAATGAAATCAAACACGATGATGAAAACATTATTTCATGGGAGTATACCCCAAACACCCACCCTTTCTAATATATTTTTTGGGAAAAAATGACCCAAACTGCCCTTAGGACCTTCTTTATGCACAAAAAAGGGCCCAAGATCTAGGCAATCACCTAGGCCACCTGGGCGTGCACCTCGGTACTGGCGCCCAAGGATGGCCCCCTAGGCATGGACGTGCAACTTAGGGCCCTTGAGTGCCTAGGTGCTTGGCGGCCAGTTTTAAAAAATTGACATGATAGAAAGCAAAGCTCGCCCTTTCTCTCTCTAAAGTAGGGTTGATTTTACTTCTCTTCCTCTCTCTAAGATAGGGCTGATTGAACTCTCTTGTTATCTCTATGATACGGGAGCCTCTATCTGAAATGTAAAGGCCTATTGAGCTCACCCCCTCTCTAAACCAGCCCAAGACGAGGTGTGCGGCCTAAGTCCCTTTGAGCGCCTAGGCATTGGGCGGCTTGTTTTTAAACTACGCATATAATAGAAAGTTGAGCTCTCAATTTCTCTCTGTAAAATAGGGTGGATTTTACGTCCCTTTCTCTCACCAAGATAGGGCTGGTTGAGCTCTCCCATTATCTTTCTAATACAGCAGTCTCTCTCTCAAATGAGGGGCTTGTTGAACTCACCCCCTCTCTAAAACCACACACACTCTCTCTCTTCCCCCAAGCCACAATAGAAAGCTGATCTATCTTTTCTCTAAAATAAGGTATGTTGAAAAAACCACATCTCTCTTTCTAAAAAAGGAAAATTTGAGATCTTCCTTTGTTTCTCTAATATTGAGCTCTCTCGTTCTCTCTCTAGAACCACTCTCTCCCTCTTTATCTATGTCGTGGTGTGGAGCTAGCAATCGAGGTCACCACTATGACTCTTTATACTTTATGTGGTCTCCATTTGGGGTGCTCGCCATTTCCTTTGATTTCTTCATAGGAAGAGGTTTTTGAAATGGTGGAGCATGCTTTAAGGGGGAAAACCTTAGATGAAACAACTATGTAAGTTATAGGGGTATAAAAGTTATCAAGCAAAGTGTAGGCTCCCTAACTCTACTATTGTAGTTAGAGAGCTTTGGTACTTTTTGTTCTCATTGTTATCTCCTCATCTTTTTTCACTCTGGTGCTCTCTCTCCCCATCATAACCTGGCTCTATCTTTGATTCTTTTCTCATGATTTCCTTGCTTTTTTTGGTGCTTTCTCACTCATCATTTCTTTCTCTCTCATAATTTCTCCCTCCTAATTTCCTTGCTCTCTTTGGAACTTTCACCCTCCTCCGTTATCCCTCAAAAAAAAAACAATCAGAAAAAAAAGAAGACAACCTCTTTCACCCTAATTGCTGATTTACTGAATTAACCAGTTTTAATGCCAAAACTCTTTAACTCTTTAGCTCTCACAAACTTGGAAATTTCAGTCTTCAAATTTTAAAAAAAATTTTCAAACCCAAAAAAATTGTTGATTAAAATAAAAACATAAAAACTTAAGGATTTACGGGAAGTTTCTCAAATGGTCCTCATGCCAACCCTTTACCCATTTTGAGGGGAGAGAAAGACTTTTTTTTTTTGGGTAATTTAATACCGCGTTGGAGGAATGGAACTGAAGACATCATATTGTGCCAACCCACCACTTTGACCACCTAGTCTTGAGCACACTAGGAAAAGAAATTTTTCCCCGATCCTAATGCATGTTTGTGCCCTTTGAAAGGGGCTTGGGGGCGAGCACTTGGCGCTTGGTGCTTGGCAGCACCTAAGTTGACTAGTCTCATTCCTAGGGGTCCACTGCCTATGGTGAGTTGCCTAGGATTCCCCTGCCTAGTCAATCAATGTTGTTGGCTTTTAATACACTGAATAGGACTAGACCTATTAGAAAGAAGGTTTCCCTATTAGAAGAACTGCTTTTAAAGGTGACATGACCATTCTTACAAATATTCGCATTGTATTAGAGTGAGCTACATGGTTCTTATATACGATATAATAATCATGATAGAAGGATGAAATATTCATAATTAATTCCCCAATATAGATACTATACTCCGTACAGATATGATTTGGATTCCAGACTACGTCTTATAGCTTTGTAATCTTAAATATATCTTGTACATTTAATGTATGTCTAAATAAATGGCCTTGTTAATATTGGTAATACATAGTCAGGGAACATTTTATGATCTTTGATACTTGAATAAACTTTGATATGATGTAAACCAGGCGATTACCTGCATGTGAAGTTAACCTAACCGATCGGGATATTATTTTTTTGCGCATATTTGCAGATTTTTTAATTACTCCTTGTGGCAACTTTTGTATTATCCAAAATATCATGTACAACTGTTTTAAATTCTTGGCACATGTAAACGATGTGAGCAAGCAAGATCATTACACTATGAATTGTCTTATCTGAGCTTGCGGTAACTATGGGCCGATGAAGAAATGTAAAAGTGGTATGATGAATTTCATCATATTGGTGTCGAGCCATTCATTCAGACCATAGTTACCGGGAGCGCCTATGTGAGGGTCCGTTTCTACCCTCGAATCGCGATCCCAGCACTGAGTGACCGAATCTCGATTCCAGATGCTTCCTTGCATATTTGGATCTCGCATCCGGAGTTATGGGACCTAGATTCTTATTATTTGGGATCGAGTTCCCTAACAAGTAGGAACCAAATCCACATGCTCAAGATCATGGCTCTAATATCACTTGGAACCATAATTCCATCATACAAGGAACCGAGTATCTTATACCATGGGAGCGAGCTACTCCTACAAAGTTTATTTTATTTGTTTATAGTATTCGGTTTTCCTCACATCATCTAGCAATTGCTACATGGTTTTTAATGTTAACCTAAAGCAATCAACCTAGTGTGGTATTTTGAGTCTTTTGACTGAAGGAGGAATGTACAATATGCTTGTGAAGGAGCACAATACATGTGCTCAATCATCGATTACAAACTAAGAGTTTGAAAATAGTGCTCAATCATCGATTACTATGATTCTGACTCTTAATTTTTAATCAAGTCTTATGATAGAGGTATTATACATCAGAAAATGATGTTAGTAATGGATTTTATGAGGAGGTGGTATTTCTCACCAACAATTGTGAAAAGTAATGATATACGTAAAGTTGTTAGATACCAAAAAAAGAAAGTTAAATTAACTACTTGAGTTATGCTTGTCCATTTGCCTCATTTCATCTTCACCTCACATTCACGAGCAGCCCATACTTTTTTTAGTGTGAGATTGAACAATAATTGAAAAATGTTATATTATTGGGCTTGCATTGCTTTTCTTCATCATTAAAAACATCTTCATCATTTCCAAATCTCCAGCACTGCCATAAGCACTGAAGATGCTGATGAAAAGTGGGTTATCCTGAATAACCCAGAATTACCCAACTATCTCAATATCATGCATCTATGTTAGATCCTCCTTTACTCTATCCATTGACAAGATAGTTAAGTGATACAATTGGGTTTCACACCCTGCATTTTCATCATGCAGAAAATACCCTCTATTGCATTCAAAGTTTCAAGATTAGCAGTAATAAATACACTCTTGCTCAGGTACCTTTATATCAATTTATATCTACTGATAATATTTTAAGCGCATTGATAGTCACATACAGTGATGCACAAGCAGTGTTTCCAAAATCTAATCGGAACAGTGAATAAGATACGGGCCTGAAAGCGGTTTAACTTGCCTAACCGGTAAACTGACAGATTCAACCTCTCTAACTGTGCAAGTCCTGGGCGGTAAAAAAAGTGTTGGAAAAAATAAAAAAATACAAAAAAAAACTACTAAAATATGAAAAATATATAAAGAATGACTTAAACAAAACACATTCAAATGAAGTTGAAAATTAATGAAAAAAATGGATTTTAACCCATTTTATATTTTCCAAGGTATATTTTTAAATTTTTTTAAAAAAGATGGGAAAATCTAAAAGTGAGTATTGATGACCAAAATAATTTTTATTCTTTACAATAATGTAAAGAATATTTAAAAATGCATTACAAATCAAAATTTTTATTTTTTAGAATTTATATACATTTTTTTTGTTATTATTTTTAAAATACCGATTGATCACCCTAACCGCCCAAAACCGGAACCAGCCACTGGCCGGTTCCGATCTAACCAAGCGATTAACAGTTGGATCGGGCGATTTTGCGATCAATGTACACATGCATTCTCATGTACCAATGTACACATGCATTCTCATGTACCATGTTTTACTTTTGCTATTTTGTGTCAGTTTTATGTCTTTTTTCAGGGAGCTATAATCAATAGTTGATTTTGTCATTTGCCAAATTGGAAATTTTGTTGGGAGACTTTGTGCTTAGAATGAGAGTCTGGTCCACAAATTGCCAAGTAGAGAGCGGTGAAATGCATGTCAGTTAGAACTAAGAAATGAAATATAACTGTTTTCAAGGAAGAAACAATTTTTGGGATTTATAAATGTCTAGTTCTAGGTATTATTCTTTGTTCCATGGACAAAGAGTAGGAGTTCTCAGGGTAGCTTTTAAGGTTAAGCATCATCACGATCACCATTGTTAATATAACTGTCTACCCTATGGAATATTTCCAATCATTGTTTGTTGATTTACTGTACACTAGAATTTTTGAGAAGAAAATGGAAGCATAGGTTCCAATTTTATGTGTTCCAAATCAAAAAAAAATTGTCCGCTTTTCTTTCTCGATATTATTTTGTATATGTTTTTCTCGTTGTATTTTTTTAATAGTGGTTACTCAAATACTGGATTGAGAGTTGATTAATATAATGGATGGAGATACAGTTTTATAAAAATAAAAATAAAATAAAATAAAAAGAAATACGTGGAGATACCTTGAATCAAGAGTTTCACGTTTGGTTAATGACGAACTATTTTTATGGGTAGTGAGTAGTATAGAGCTTTATTACTCACTTTATAAGAGGATCTTGAGTTTGCTTTCCAGCATATGTTGCTAAAAAAGAAGGATTGCTAATTTATAAGATGACAGAGCATAGAGGACAATTTTGTGAGGGATACAATGTGCTATTACCAAAAGCTGACAACCTTTTACTCTACTGCTGCCTGCTTGGTGGATTAACAATGCAATGTGAATTTTACGTTTTAGATAATTTCTTTTCCCTGAGCCTTTGAGTTACCCTTGAATGTAAAATTTCCCAATTAATGTATGATTCTTATTAAATATTTTCTCTCTCTTTCTCTGTATCTTTAAAATTTTGCAGGTTTTGTTCTATATTTGTTGTGGCTTCTTGGTAGCAAGGCTAAATAAGTTCCATTTCTACGTTTCTTGTGGTGGATTACGTGAAAGCTCAGGATCTCGGCCATTTTTGTTTTTTGAAGTGTGAACACAAAAGAATACACTAATAAGGAAAGTACATATGTCATAAAAACTAAGAGACTCCTAATGAAGAATTGCTATTGTCAGACCTAAATTGCCTAAACTCACTACACCGATGACTCAAAACCTATACAAGTTTAGCCCATCATGTTCTGCTCATAGAAATTCCTTGTAAAAGTTGGCACTGATCCTATGCATGTTTTATTGGGATGCCATGTCTTGGCGAGGCATTCGAGACTATATTGCTCCTCTGGTACACATGATTTGAAATTTATACCACACCAGCATGAGTTTCCCAAAAAATAGTTGTTGGATCACGTCCAACCTAATTATGTATTATGAAATATGTAAGCCCTAGCAAAGTGTGCCTTCTAGTAACAAGAAACTGGTCTTCCATGTATGTCAATAATCTCCACTTTGAGATCCTTTCCTAACCAATGTCAAACAAAAGTCTCAAACATTAGTTGCTACATGTATCTCCCTAGATTTCATATGTGGGGTAAGCAAGAAGGACATGATCCATGCCACCTGGTCATCTTGGCAAAATAGTTTGCTAAATAGTTGAGTACAAACTGATTTTTGCTCAAACAAGTTTGGTGCATCGTATAGGGTGTGGGTGCTGACCTAATTCCAGATTAGGACTCCATTATCGGTTTAATAATGGTTATCTTTAGGCATTATTATCAACATCAAAAAATAAAATATGAAGCAACTCCTAGGTACAGTCTCTCTCTCTCTACTAATTAGTCGATGGTTCTTCTACATATGGGTAGACCATTGGGCCCGTATGCAGACATAAATTCAACCAAAAGAGCTTGGAACCAATATATTTTCAAGAATGTAGAATCAAATATAGTATTGGCATTAGATTGAATGCTAACCGATATGTATCCAGGAAAATCATTATTCTTTCAAGAGACAAGATATTGAATTACATTGGGAATACCTATGTACTCGTGATTTCTTTTAAAATTTCAGCTAGATTATATTTCTTCCTTTAAAAGCTCTCTCTCTCTCTCTCTCTCTATATATATATATATATATATATATTTCTCTTTATTTAGTGGCAAGATACGAACTTCGAATGTAGTATCACCGTTAACAACACCTTAACCGACAAGTTTTAGTGAGTGTGGTGAAGTTGGATTGATGAATTTCCATCTTTCTTAGTTTTTTATATTTTTTGATAGCAAAAAAGATATTGTTTGCAAGGAGACACCAGCAAAAGCTGAAAACACGAAGCAACAAAAATGGTAAATTGCAGATCATTTCAACTGCTTTCAACAACTAAATTGGTATTTCCTCTTAAAGTGTCTTCGCAAAATTTCCTATTTTTTTGTCAAGCTTTAGCAAAAGCAAATTATGTCAATGCATGTAACAAACAAGGTTACTAACATGCATATAAAACTATGACTACATATACATGCATGCTTGCATGCAAATTTATTGTCAATTGATCACACCACAAAATAACTATGAAATTTATCCAATATATTGTTTGGCTTGGACAGTTCTTTGCCCAACATGTTATTAGGTTTGAACAATCCTCGCAACTTTCCTCACAATCTTCACATCTGCATGAAGCTCATCCATTCATATAGCACACCAAACCTTCACATCTCCACTTCGTGTAGGTTGGGTTTTTCTTCTTTTCATGATGTCCAGTTGTGATTTTTCTCATTTCCATACATCTTAGGTGTGATTTGTCCCATTTCAACATAAAAAACCAAATTCTCTTGGAGCAATTGATTGAAGTTCAAATCTTCAATCTCATCCTCGTTCCCCATCATAAGAAGTGAAAAAAAAAGCAATGGGAGATGAATCAATGAAACACTGAAGCCTTTGGCTGTTTTCTTGTTTTACACACAATAGAGAGATGTCATCATTCTAATATACTAACATTTTTCCTTGCATAACAAACAACCTTACTAACATGCATATAAAACTATGACTATAGATACATGCATGTTTGCATGCAAATTTATTATCAATTTATCACACCCTCAAAACAGCTATAAAATTTGCCCAATATATTGTCTGATTTGAACAATTATTTACCCTGCATGTTATTAGGCTTGAACAGTCCTCACATCTTTCCTCATCATCTTCACATGAGCAAGAAGCTCAACCGTTCACCTTGTGTTAAATACCTTCACATCTCATCTTCATGTAGGTTGGGTTTTTCTCATTTCTTTGTTGTTCAGTTGTGATTTTTCTCATTTCCAAATTGCTTCAGTGTGATTTGCCCCATTTCATTATCGAAAGTACCACCAAATCCTCTAGGATCAAAGGATTAAAGTTCGGATCTTCAATCTCATCTTCATTCGCCATTAGAAGAACTGACAAACTTCTCGTCTTCTTCTCTTGTAAGCGAACTAATAGGATCGGTTTGATTCAAGACCTAACCAAATAGGGATTGTTCTCTTAAGAATAATTACAACCTCTGAATAACCAGGGCTTTTGGTAGAAATATTCTATTGATATAGGACTCTACATGATGTGCCTTCTCCTGAGCAAAAGAATGGAAAAGGAAAAGGGTTGACTGATGGGATTTGGGTTTTTTCTCCTTAAAAGGAAGGAATAAAAAGGATGGGAAATAACTCATTAAAAATAAGCAATGGGAGATGAATAAATGAAAAGCTGAAGCCTTTGGATGTAAGAGAGATGACTGGAAGTTGTATGAGAAAGAGATGACATTCTCTATTTAACATGTTGGACGATGAGTTACTTAACCCACCAAACCAAGGTTAACTAATATTGGCATTTATTAATTACTTTTGGATAAGACCCTCCTAGTTTATTCTTGGCACACCCATCTCTTTTTTTTAGTATTTATGCCCTCCTTTTGTTTAATCTTGACATGCTTGTCTTTATCCACTATTAATTCCATCATTGTAATTTAGTAATTTGCCACTTTGGAAGAAACAAAATCTACATTGTCAAATTTTAGTAGTGTTGACTTACAACTATTATACAGCCAAACTTTGTATATTCTCTCTAAATGCATTGGGACATAAGTAAGTTCTTTTAATTTGTACTAATCCCCACTCCTTACTGATGCATTCTTGAAATATGTGATATTTTTTTCATAACAACATTGATTGTTAACTAAAATAGTCTAGCGATTCTACTTATTTATGTTAGGACATTCAAACTTTGTCTGCTTTTTTTAATGCATTTTGGAGATGCCTGAATTTCTACTTAACATTGCTTTGGGGGAAAATATCTTTCAAATAATCAATCCACAACTCCCTAAAAATTTTGTTAAAAATGTTCGAATGCCCGTCTTCTAGGTTAGTAATGTCAAAAAAGCATGGTCATTTTTAAGTACATGGCTTTTTTAAGTAAATGATGCATTTTCTATAAGACCTAGACTTTAGGAAAACAAAGTAAAGCCTCATCTCTAATCCTTCTCCAAAGGGCATAGGAAATCTCCACAATGGCTCTAAAATCAACTTTCAATACTGATTATAAAATATAGAGCTAAAAAAATGGTACAGATCTTACGGACCTGTGAATGCTTATTTTAGGGAAAAAGGAATGGTCTAGATAATGTATTACAATATACACTACTTTTTGGCTTAAAATCCTAATTTTTTCATAACCATAATCGTCAAGGCTGAAATTATGGATTTGAATTTTTTTCAACATGATAACTGCAAATTTTTAAGAGTTTTGAGGTAAGGCTTACTTAATTTAATAGGGCTATGGTCCTATCAAAGCATTTTATTTAAGTTAAATGATATTTTGACATGAAAACAACATTTATTGATTAGAAAATATCATTTATATGGTCTTTCAGACACGATATAAAGTCAATAGTTTCAAATAAAAATATCATTTATATGGTCAAACCACCATGAAATATCAATGGTGGTGTTAAATCAACTATTTTACTTATAAAATGGTTACTTTTTTAAATGGATACCTCTCCAAGAATTTTGTTAACAATGCTTAAAATTGGCCTTCTTCAAGGATTGTAACCCCAATCTATCATGGCTCTTCAAGTAAATTGATGTACTTAAGTTTTTTGAGCCAAATAACAAATACATTTTCAAAATAGGAATATCAATTTGTACTGAAAACAACTTTATTCCAGATTTGGAATTTGGAACAAGTAGCTTTATTGTTTTTGTTTAGCCCCTCTTAAGTCAACTGAGTCCAAAGATATGAATACCCCAGCTTTTTTCTAGGTTCCAAACTCAAAACATGATTTTTTGAGGAAACTTCGAGTTCGGATTTAGGAACAAGCAATGGCATTTGATTCATTTGGCTTGACTAAATTATGTTTCCAAATTACCAAAATATAATATATTGTTCAGAGTTCTAAATACAGAAAGAGGAACTTGGGTATTTTCATTAAAATAATTGAGGATGTTCTCAAATTTTAAGAAGTAACCACTTGTTGGTAATTTAGTTGATATTGTTAACCAGTCTAACCTTATTGATTTTTTGATGTAGCTTGACCATTCTATTACCTTTGGTAGTATTTATGTATGTTACATGTGGTGGCTCTAATCTAATGCAAGCAAGGTAATTTTGTCCAAAAATTGAGTATTTAATTCCAACATTGTCCTTGCTAGAAAAGAATAGTAGCCATTTTCATTTCTCAGACAAAAACCTCCAAATAATTAACTACATAGTTTAAGGACATTTTGCTCTTCACTAAACAACCAAGGGTGGCTTTTTAAGAAGTGAAGGGCAAGAGAAATCACTTATGGAAAACCGGATTTTTGGCTTAGCTACTGTTAATGAGCTTTAGTGATCTAAATTAATGATAATTATCAAACTCATAATTGAATAAATACTAGCTAGATAAAAAATATCTAAAAATATGAGAAATATTAAATGATGATTGAAATGGCATTAACAATCTGTCATCTAGAGTTTTCTTACTGTGAAGTTTACTATGTAAAAATCTCAAAAAACAACTAACTAAAAGGACCACTTAATGGCCGTTAAATATTTTATAGATGAATAAGGTTTTAATGAGTGATGTGGCTCAATTTTTTGTATGCAACCCCCTCCAGAATCCATCTTAGATGTGTATTTTTCATCTAATATTTAGGGTTTGAGAATCTCAACCACAGTAAAATAAATTTTAAAAATTTACAATGATAATCTTTTGTTGTATATTTGTCAACACTATTTATTTTAGGTTTTGGTAGGGCCATCACTTTTTGAAATCTATCTTAAAGATAGATTTTGATATGTTGGGGGATGTAGACGTTAAACTATGCCCCTGACAAATACCTTCCCTTTATGGATACATACAAGTACTGCATACATGAGAGGGCAAGAACTATAAAATGGGACGTTTAAACAAACAAATAAATGCAGTATCGCAACATCAAGGGACCAAAGGGATTTGGATGTGCTTTTTAAACAGGACTATAAAAGTACAATAAATGTGCACCTTAAGATTCTAATAGGTAGTCAAATTTATCAACAAAGTTAAGAAGTTTTGTTTTGAGTTCGTGCAGGCAAAGGACAATTCCAATGGTTAATTATGAATTATTTTCATGGTAGGAAAAATACGGTTCTAGTGGTTAAAAATGGAATAAAATAGTATCAAAACTTTTTTGTCTATAGTTTTTGATAATCAAGGCTATAGTGCTAGTACTTTCAATATCCATGACGATGTAATGGTAATCTTCAAGCATATTTATTGGACTAAAATACAAAATGTGAAGCTACTTCCTAGTCTAGGATCTCTACCGATCTCTGATGCTTCTACAATAGGGCCTATTTTAGGGTCCTTTCTGCAACCATATATTCAACCAAAATAGCCTGAAAACCTAAATAACTTCTAGAATGTAAAGCCTTACATGATTTTGGCATTACATTTTTTTCTAATTGATCTCTATCCAGGAAAATAATTGTTCTAACAAGAGTCATGATAGTGAAGTTCTTTGAAAATGCCTTTGTAATCTTGGGTTTGTTGTAGAACGTTGAGCTTGATCAACATTTTTCTTCTTCTTTTTGGTTGTTGTTAAACGACAGTATACGAACTAGGATACAGTATTTGAACTTTGGATGGTAGTATTGCAATCGTCAACCACTCAACAATCAAGCCCAACATTGGTTCCACCTATATTCATGAAAATATCATTTAATTTCTTGAATGTTCACAAGTTTGATTGTCGTGAAGATGGATTGGTGATTCTTGTTCTTTTTGTTTTTTTTTTTCTTTTTTCATTTTGTGGCAGGGAAAAAATGATGGATACAATGAGACACTGGTAAAAGCTGAGGGCACAAGTAATGGAATTGTAAAAGTGCACATCATTGTAGTTGCTTTCAAAAAATAACTAGGTAATACCTCTTACAATGACATAGATTATCAAAAATTTATTCTTTTTGTCAAGCTTTCAAAAAATAAAATTGTATCATATAATTGCTGATTTAAAAAAAAAACATGCATTTTTTTCTTCTTTCACATACACAGAGCGATGTTATTAGAAAGATATAGTATCGCTTTTTCAAGAAAATTCATGAACTTACTCGCATGTATATAAAACCATGCCCATAAAGGCATGCATGTATACACGCAAATTTATTGTGACCCATGTAATATCAATAAGTTTGTCGCATATATTGTTTGGATTGAACAATTATTTGCCCCGTATAGTCCTCATTGCACTTGGAGGATGGTTTACCCCAGCTTCTCTCTGAGTGGCGAATGCACATTATAATTATTTTCCCTGTATATAATTAGGCTTAAAACAATTCTCAAAACTTCACTAGTCTTGTTTATTGCTCACTTTGCTTGTTGCAGATCGGATTTTATTTTTGGGGATCTTTTTGCATTATTAGTTTAGTAGTAGGAATAGTACTTGAAATGTAGCATTGCTTATGTCAACTGCTAACCACTCAATCCCTAGCCTGATTCTGAACATACCACATCATCATCTTTACATCAGCATGAAGCTCATTCTTACACATCTCCACTCCATTATATACACATCTTTATACCATGTAGATGGGATTTTTCTCATTTCCATACTGTTTGGGTGTGACTTTCTCCATTCCAATATCACAAATTCCATCATACTCTCCATGCTCGAAGAATTGATGTTCGGATCTTCAATCTAATCCTCTTCAGCCATTAGAAGAAGAGATAATATTCTAGTCTTCTCTTGTTAACGAATTAATCAAAAACTGTTTTTGCTAGAGACACCTAAGAAAATAGGAACTAGTTCAATAATTTTCTCTCCAAAACCATACTTTGGGTTGTCTTTTAGTAGTAAGGAAACCCTATGGACTACTTGGGCTTTTGGTAGAAATATTCTATTGATAAAGATTTATACATGATGTGCCCAGGACTGAGAAAAAGACTACTGGACATCAAACTGGTAGGATATAGGAAAAAGATATGTCAATCAAGCAATAGCCTTGGACTTTGGCAGGATTTGTTTTAATTCAACAAAGAAGGAACTAAGGGGATGAGAAAGAACTACTCAAGAAAAAGAAAACAGGATGGAGTTAAACCTCTAAGAAGCCTTGGGATGTGAGGGAGATAGTTGCAAGTGGTTAGGTATGGGATAGAGTTGCCCTTCTGTATTTATATTAGTGAAGGTTGGGTTACTTTACCTAATAAATTACTAACCATATGTTGCTATGATTCACTAACCACCTTTGGATAAGACCGTCTCTCCTTTTTTGTCCTTTATGCTCTCTTTTTCTTTAATATTGGCAAGCTTGTCCTATTCAATATTAATGCCTTCTCTATTTGCCCCTTTATGACAATTCCAGCCTGTATGCTCAAAATTTGGTGGTGTCTTTGATAGGGGTGGCAATGGTTCCGGTTTGTATCCAGATAGATCCAAAGTCACAGGGCTTAGACCCTAACCCAAAAATATAATGTGGGACTCATACTAGGACTCAGACCCGACCCAATCAAAAAATTAAAATATCTATATATTTAATTATATTTTATAAACTGGGAATTAAAATATAATGTTGGACTGGAAATTGGCACCTGGATCTGATCTTGATTAGACCTGGACCTAGATTCGGACCCGAATAGCATTCGGGTCCAAGATTTGGGCCCGAACGCTATGGATTGATCATTTAGTAGTGAAGAAACTTTATGGAAAAGTTGGGCTTCTGGTAGAAATATTCTATTGATAGAGTTCTGTTGAAGCTGAAATATGGCCCCACTAAGTGTATGGCTCTTGATAGAGCATATTGGCGGATCAGGATTCGTATAGCCAATGCTAAATAGTTTGGAAAAGGCTCTACGATGATGATCTAGATTTGTACATGATGTGCCTAGGATTGAGCAAGACTACTGACATCAAACAAATAAAATATAGGGAAAGGATATGTCAATCAAGAATTAGCCTTTAAGACTTGGATATATTTGTTCAACAAAGAAGGAACTAAGGGGATGAGAAAGAACTACTCAAGAAAAAGAAAAATTAGAATGGGGGTAAACCTCTAAGAAGCCTTGAGATGTGAGGGAGATAATTCCAAGGGGCTGGGTGTGGGGTATAGATGCCCTTCAGTAATTATATTAGTAAAGGTTGGGTTACTTCACCCAATGAATGACTAACTATAGTTAGCTATGCTTCATTAATAACCATTGGATAAGATCAAGTGGAAAGCAATATTTGAATTGCCTCCTCCATTACTCTTGGCACACCTCTCTCTATATTTTTAGTATTTATTCTCTCCTTTTCTTTAATCTTGGCAAGATTATCCTTATCCAGTATCAATGCCTTCTCTATTAGCCCCTATATGACAAATCCAGCATATATGTTCAAACTTTAGTAGTGTCATTGATAGGGGTGGCAATGGGTTGGGTGGGAGTTTGGCTGGACCAAAGTCACTAGACTTAGACCCAAATCTGAAAATATAATGTGGGACTCAGACTCAAGCCCAGACCTAGACCCAACCCAAAAATTAAAATATCTATATATGTAAATATATTTCATAAATTGGGACCCTAAAATATAATGTGGTACTAGAGATTGGAACCCAAACCCAATCTTGATTGGACCTAGACATGGGTCCGAACCCGACATGCTGGTCCAAAAGTTGGACATGTACATGGACCCCGGATGGGACTGGGTCCATTGCCACCCCTATTCATTTACTTACACTTAAGGTATATTCAAACTTTGTACAATGTCTCAAAATGAATTGGACTTGTCAGCCTTTACTTAAAATAGCATTGCTATTTTTTTTGTACTAGTGCTTGTTCATGTATCCTTGACCTTTGTGTTCTTTTATCTCATAATGGCATTGATTTTTGTACTAAAAGCGTCTCGTTGTGCCATTCATTTACCAACATTAGAATAACCCATCTTTGTCCGTCTTTCTTAATGCATTATGGGGAGATATTTTTGCTTTAGAAACTTATTTCTGGGAAAGTATCATTTAAGATGGTCAAACTTTCACACAAAAAAAACCAAAAACAAAAAAAAGAAAAAGAAAATAAAAATCAATGAGGTCGCTAAATCAACTATTTTGCCAATAAAGTGGTTAATATTTAAAAATGTTTCCATCTGAATACCCCCAAGTGTGATTAAAAATACTTAAATTGCTTTCTTCTGTGTTTGTAATCTCAAACAAACTCATCATTTCCAGTGAGTAAAACTATTAAAAATACTTAAATTGCTTTCTTCTGTGTTTGTAATCTCAAACAAACTCATCATTTCCGGTGAGTAAAACTATGACTCGGCTACGTGGCTCGGCCTATGGTCAAGCTAAGTAACTTAGGCCGAGTCCGAGTTTATTGGGGTCGAGCGAAGTCTGGTCAAGCCAAAAAGTGTTAAAAAAATAAACAATCTAAAAAATAGGAAAAATTTCTTTAAAGTAAAATTATATAAAACATGTCAAAATGAAGTTAAAAATGTAGTAAAATTTCTTTTTTTTTTGAAAAATCAATTTGGAATGGGGTAGTTACTATAGAAATAATCCAAAAAGAAGGAAATTGTAAGAATAAGTATTCATGGCCAAAACACTGTCCAATCTTTGCCAAAATGCTATAAAATATTTAAAAATATATTGTTTTGATCTTTGGATTCAAAACTTGAAGCTATATTTTTCATTAAAAATAATGTTAATGAAGATATAGAATTTGGAATAAGCACGATAATTTTGGTTAGCCCTTTTTAGTCACTTGAGTTCAAAAATGAAGATGCCTCCGCTTTTTCTTGGTTTCAAAAAACCAGGAGCACCATTTTTTGATGAAATAATAGGCTATGAGTTTTGAATTTAAAACAAGCAATATGATTTAGGTTATTTAACTCAAGTAACTTTTATGGCTGAATTATAAAAAATCTCCTCATTTGTTAGAGTTTGGTAACTCGGGCATTTTTAAAAAATATTTAAGGATTACCTAAGTGAAATAATTCTTAACTATCAACCAACAACCACTTGTTCAAATTTTGTTTGATTTAACCATTTGATGCGGTTCGACCATTTTATTGCCTTCCAATAATATTTCTGTATTTTACGTGCAGTAGCCCGCCATAGATTCTTCAAATCCTAATGCTCAGAGGGTAAATTTTGTACTAAACCCCTATAATATTTTCCCAACTTTGCCATTATCCCTCCCATCAAGAGCAAAATAGTGTTTCTTTATTTCTTCACCACTCCAATTATAACATACTTTAAGGATATTTTGATCATTATTTTTTGACAGTGAAGGATATTTTGGGTATTGTTGAAATTATAACATACTTTAAGGATATTTTGATCATTATTTTTTGACAGTGAAGGATATTTTGGGCATTGTTGAAAGTGAAGGGTGCCGAGGGAAAAAAACAACTACGGCAATAAGGCCTCAGCTTAACCACCATTAACAAGCATTAAAGAGACCAATTTAATCATGGTTAAATTACCCAATTTTTTACTTTCTGGTCGAGGTCTAGATGGGTCGGCCCAGACCCGACTCAACCGGGACCGAGACCCAATCCAAAAATAAATAAAAATATATTTAAATCCTATGTTAAATGTGTACATGTGTTATTTAAAAGAAAAATTTTATATAAGGCCGCAATCTTAAAATGTAAAAATAAATGTACACCTCAAAAATCCATCATAAAAAGTTGTTAGGATGTTGGAAAACACTCGAATTGTTCATCTTAATATCGAGATGTATGAATATGAAAAGAAAAAGAGATTTCAAGTTCGCAAAATAGTGTATCTTGCAACACATTGTCAGAACCATTCATTTTCAAGGTTTTTTTGTGTTTATAGACCTACTTCATTTAAATTTTTTTAGGGTTTGAAATTTTATACTTAAATATAAAAATAGATTCTCAAACTATTAATAATTTTTTACATTAAAATTACATTTATGATAAAATTTAGAGGTGTGCCTTAATTGGATTGTTCAAGGTTGCAACCTATGCAAATGGCACCCTTATTTAATTATTACAACTAGTTACTAAAATATGGGTTAAATATTAATAAAAATTATACAATATATATTATTTAAATAATAATACTATTCGGGTCAAGTATACATAGACCCTGATCCGGATCCAAATAGTGTTCTCGTCCCATATTTGGACCTGGACCCTACCTGCCAGGTCTACGTTTTTTTGGATCCATGCTCAGACACGAAGTCGGGTCCAGTCATCAAGTCCCGGTCGGGTCCAAATCCATTGCCCCCTTGCTTTCAGGTGGATTCTCTTACCCTCTCTAAAACAAAGTCTCATCACTCCCTCTCTCACAATTTTCTTCTCTCTTTTCAATGGTGAGTCTAAAGATTCAAACCGAAGGCAAGTGCAAGTTGTTCCATACATTTCCTTTTATTTCTCTTTTACCAAGCTCTCTGTTTTTTGTTTCCTCCCTCTCTCCAACATTTCATGATTACTCAGAGAAAGCTACTCATATAATAATCCAGATGAAAGTTTCACTAATCCTATTTAAGTTTATTTCAACTAATTTTCATAAAAAAACTACCCTAAGGAAGTCAAACACGATGCTGAATACAACATTATTTCATGTAGTATCAATTTTTTGTTTGACTTTTTGTTGAAATTTGGAACATAGTTAAAGTATTAGCAATTGAGATTTTTGCCATCGAGGCACACATAAATTTTGAACATGTTCTTATATTATAGTAAAGATGGATCCTTGATGCGTTGGGGAACACAGTTGTTGAAATGTATCCTCTGAGGCTCTGACACATCAGTACTTCTCCTTTATAGATAAGTACTAAGCAGTGTTTAAATTTCTAAAAAACAAGGGACATAAGTGTATAACTATTGGTAAACAAAAAAGAACAAATAAAAACATAAAGGTTACAACCTTAAACTATAGAAAAAAGGCATGCCTCAAAAATGCATTGTAAAAAGTTGTTTTGACGGTGAAAGCCCCTCTAATTGATCAGCTCGAGCTTGACATGTACAGATGTGGAAAACAAAGTTTAAAAAACAAAAAAGGGTACATCTTGTAATAAATTATTTAGACTGTCTATTCTCAAGATTTTCATCTGATTGTAGATCTACTTGAGATTGACCATTTTCTGAATTTTAGTTTCATAATTAGATGTAAAATAGTTTTTCAAATCATCATTGATGTTTATAGCACCAGAATTATATCTTTTGATAAGCTTAGGAGGAGCACCTTAATTGGATTGTTTAACATTGACACCTTATACAAACACACCCAATATACAAAGAGACACTTAAACTAATATTAGGGCACCATAAAGGTTTGAATGTGCTTTTTTTGTTCAAAAGATAGTAAAAAGTCTACAAGGATAAGTCATAGTGGTGTTCAAAAGCTTAAATTTGGTACCCTGCCTAGAATTGGCTTGCGTTTCTAAGCCCAATAGTTACTGACAAAAAACAATGGAGAGTTTTTCACTTTTCATTGCTGAAAATAAATAAAAAATAGTTTTATTTATCTTAGCATTAGGTAGATATTCATCATATTTATCTTTCATATTTTGCAATCAAGTCTCACTTTTTGAGAGTTTAAAATGTGCTTTATTTTTATTTATATTTTACAATCAGATCTCACTTTTCAAGAGCTTATAATGTGTTTTAACTTTCTTTTTCTTTTATAGATAGGTTAAGTTAAATTTTGGTATATCCGTACATTTCACCATCACAATATTGAGAAAATAATTCAATAATAGCAAATAACCAGAATACCCCTATATTATTCAGAGGTATTTCAATAATTTTATTTATTTTACATTAATTTAAAAACATCTTTTATGTGTTTGAAGATGAGAAGGGTTAATATGTCAAATTTAAACTTAATCTGATGTATTAAAAAAGAGATAATACTAAAATAACACTATATATTTTCAAACAAATGCAATTTAAGTGTAAAACATGAAATATATAGGACTATTACTTAATTTTCAACATAAGAACAATTTTCTAAAAATTCTCTGGAAAATAAAATGAATTTGTGCAACGAAAATATTCCAATGAATACCTCCTCAATTATTAACCGGATCTAGCACTTTACGAACCCAATGGCTAAAAGTGATTGCAATCGCTTTGTACTAAAAATAAATGGTCCTATAACATATAATATTTTTGAAAGTTATTCATCAAGATCATCTAGGTTTAGTGTTTAGAAACGCAAATGTTTAGATTGCTCACCATATAAACCAAAGATGTCTTGTATTTTTTATTTACTTTTGACAGACTGGAGGTTGGGGTCATAGGTACAGTACCTTTTTGAGCCTTAGTTAAAGGTTATGACCTTCATTCTCACTAATATATTAAAAAAACTGACAATTTCCAAAATGGATACGGGATGTAATTCAAATAGATTTTTCCAGTAATCTCTTTCTATGGATCCAAACCGCCCCTAATGTTAATTAATGAAGTTTAATGTTTAGTTATGAATTTCCTTATGGTTTTTTATTCTTGCATACAAAGTAAAAATTAATAGATCCAAGGCGCAAGGAACAATCCATGTCCTTTTATTGCAATGAAACTTTTTTTTTTTAATTATTATCCCTAAAATAATTACTTTTTAAAGTTTTTGATGGACAGCTTAAATCCTATATTAATGCTCCAACACTCCCTATACAGTCATCTTCAATGCCCATGTCGAAGAAGTAGGAGAACTGTGGACTGAACAAGCAATACCCACATGGCGGTTTTACCAGCGATACATATCTTTGGCTTCAACTTCATAATCCGGTTATCTTTCTAATTGTAAATCATGATTTCTCCATCTTCGGAACTCTTCAAAATCCTGCAGCAATGGCCAATAAGAAATCTCTTTCTCCGTAGAACCATCTGTCCATCTTCTTCGATCTCTTCTTCTTTCCCTTATCTAGACAGGCACAATTTACTCAAAGAAAGTTTCTGGAAAATTTTTCAGCCCACTGAAACTAGACTTTTGTTCTTTTTCCCTTTTTGAGAATTCTTCTTTTTTGTGGAGAATTTATCTGCACAAAAGAGTCAAAGTTTTATGTGCCCCAATTAATCAAATAATCTGTAAGAAGTAAGAAGAGAACACCTCAAAGAGGAAGGCAAACTCCAATTTATGTTGTTCGCAAATATGGACCGCAACACTTTATTTATAACACCC
Source organism: Amborella trichopoda (assembly GCF_054954075.1). Classification (NCBI taxonomy): domain Eukaryota; kingdom Viridiplantae; phylum Streptophyta; class Magnoliopsida; order Amborellales; family Amborellaceae; genus Amborella; species Amborella trichopoda. Next base: position 26,802,854 of record NC_142344.1, read on the forward strand.
TGTAGAACAAATATTCTAGAAACTAATAATTCTAGTTCTACTAGGAACATAACTAGATTTGTAATTTGTGAATTCTAGAAACCAAAAATTCTACGTTGTAAAGTAAGTGCAATTATGATTTGTAATTTAAGTCACTTATAGGATTTGCTTCTTTCATTTCATTTATTTAATCGTAGGGGTCAAAATGAAAGGTCAACACTTGATTTTTGTAAATTATTTAATGTTTTTATTTAAATTTAAGGCATTTGAAAAATAATGTACATTAAAGTCATAGTTACTAATAGATAAGGTTTGTTTGCACGTAAAAGATAAAAGTTAACTCATCAAATGATTTTATTGGATTTCAAAATTTAACCATTTAAAAAATATTTTCTAGCCATAAGTTATTGGTAGGGATATCTCCTTATATCATCATAAATAAGATTTACATGCATATCGGACTAGGATTACATTACTTTTATAAATAATAAAATAAGTCTATTCAATTTCTTAATTTTTTGAATTTTCTATCTATGAATTTTATTTTTAATGAAAATACAATTTTATACTAAGGGATTTGAACAATATTCTCTCTGGATAAAGTAGTAATTTTTGTTCACCAGAAATCTTGATTTTCATTTTGTTAATATTATTACCCCATAATAATAAAATAGCATCCTTCCCAAGTAGCCCACATGGGAGATTAAGGTAAATCACGTGAATTTTGTGTATTGTGGTTTATGGGTTATGGTCCGTAGAGAGTTGAATTTGGATTTTACTTTTTTTATATTATTTTTCTAAATTTATTACATGGTAAATTTTTCTTGCTGCAATTATCTTTCTTGATATCTAACTTCAAGTTGGTTATAGATGTCGAATTTGTTATGCCAAAATAGTTCTTACTCCTGGGGGAATATATTGTCCATCTACTCCCTAGAGCAAAACACATACCAGAAAAATCTTTTGGATCACCAAATTTGGGGATATAATCTCTAGAGCCTGGTGATTTACTTCAAAAAAAAACAAAAAATTAACTCTTAGTTTCTACATGCCTAAATTTATTTTTTTAACTTTATGACAATTCCAAGCCATCTAATTTGACACCTCATGGCTAGAAGTGAAATGTCACAACTAATAATGATTTTGTAATAATGATAAATAGCGTCAAGGCACACAATCCCTTTGGATTTTAGTGGATTGGGGGTGTGCTATCGTGAGAGAACCTATTTTCCTTCTAGAGACGAGAAGGACAAAAATTATGTACACAATCTATAGCGGCACACAATCTCTCTCTCTCTCTCCCCCTCTTGATGGCCTCTACTTTAAACATAGAGAACAAAATTCAGGTCAGATGCATTTGCCTCATCTTTACACACGTCAATGACCCCAACTACGCTCTCTCTCACTCTATTCACTCGAGCTTTCTTTATTCAAACCCTTTTTTAAACAACACATGAACCCAACATCTTCCCTAAAAGCATCTAGGGTTTACCTCTCAAGCAAGTCGCCCTAACTTCCTCAACCAATTCTTCTGGTTTAAAACTGAGCATTTAACTATAACTTTTGATTCAATACAAATCACTGATGTGCCTCCTGACAGCCTCCATGGCTGCTATTTTACTCCCTCGCCGCTTCTTCTTGGAAGGGTGCATGCTCATTGGGGATTTGTTTTAAATCCATGGGCTTTCTATCTGAAGGAGCGTGTTCTTATAACTATTTTTGCAAATTCAATTGTTGAATCTTTTGTTGCTATACATATTGTGAGTGCAGTGAAGGTATTTTTTAAGGAGACCCTCTCATTTTTTCATGGCCATGACATTGCCGGTGAGTTATGGTTTTCTGTCTTACATTTTCTTTCTTTTTCCTTATCTGATTTTAAATTGCTAAAATGGGTATTTATAGGTGTGTGTATGTGTTTTTTTTCTCCTTTTCTCCGAAAAATAGGGTTTTTCCTTGTCACTATTTTACCTTTTATATTGATGGTATAATATGATCATATGGTCTTCACAACTCCATTGCCTAAGTTGAACCGTAATAGAAGCACTTAGTCTACGTCACACCTTAATTAAATGAACAATTGAACTAAATAAATTGTTCAACTATCCCATTTGAATTGAATAAACCCCATGGTCATGATTAGGGATGGCAATCAAGTCAGGCCTGAGGCCAACAACAAAGGCTCGGACTGATCTGTGTCCAGGAAAGCCATTGTTCTAACAAAAGACATGATAGTGAAGTTCTTTGAAAATGCCTTTGTAATCTTGGGTTTGTTGTAGAAGATTGAGCTTGATCATCACTTTTATTCTTCTTTTTTGTTGTTGTTTAACGGCAGCATACGAACTCGGATGCAGTATTTGAACATTGGATGGTAGTAATGCAATAGTCAACCACTAAACAATCAAGCCCAAGACTGGTTCCCCCTTTATTCAAGAACATATATCATTTAGTTTCTTGGATTTTCACAAATTTGATTGTGGTGATTATAGATTGATGATTATCGCTCTTTTTTTTTAATTTGCTTTTTTCATTTTGTGGTAAGAAAAAAATGTTGGATACAATGAGACACCGGTAAAAGCTGAGGACAACAAGTAATGGAATTGTAAAAGTGAACGTCATTGTAGTTGCTTTCAAAAAATTACTAGGTATTTCCTCTTACAATGACATAGATTAGTAAAATTTCTTCCTTTTGTCAAGCTTTAGGAAAATTAAATTGTATCATATAACTACTTATTTAAAAAGAAAACATGCATTGTTTTCTTCTTTCACATAGACAGAGCGATGTTATTAGAGGAATATAGTAACACTTTTTCTAGAATATGATGAACTTACTCGCATGTATATAAAACCATGCCCATAGATGCATGCATGCATACACGAAAATTATTGTCACCCACGTAATATCTATAAGTTTGTCGCATATATTGTTTGGCTTGAACAATTATAAGCCCTGCAGAGTCCTCATTGCACTTGGATGATGGTTCACTTCAGCTTCTCTCTGAGTGGCGAATGCACATTATAATTATTGGCCTAGTATATAATCAGGCTTGAAACAATCCTCAAAACTTCACTAATCTTGTTTATTGCTCACTTTGCTTGTTGCAGATCGGATTTTATTTTCCGAGATCCTTTTGCATTAATAGTTTGGTGGTAGGAATAGTACTTGAAATGTAGCGTTACTTATGTCAACCTCTACCATTCAATCCCAAGCCTGATTTTGAACATGCCACTCATCATCTTTACATCCACATGAAGCTCATTCTTACACATCCCTACTCCATTATATACACATCTTCACGTCATGTAGGTGGGATTTTTCTCATTTCTATACTACTTGGGTGTGACGTTCTCTATTCCAATATCACAAATTCCTTCATACTCTCCATGCTCGAAGAACTGATGTTCGGATCTTCAATCTCATCCTCGTCGGCCATTAGAAGAAAAGATAATATTCTAGTCTTCTCTTGTTAAAGAATTAATAAAAAACTGCTTTTGCTAGACACCTAAGAAAACAAGAGCTAGTTCAATAATTTTCTCTCCAAAACCATACTTTGGGTTGTCTTTTAGTAGTAAGGAAACCCTATGAACTACTTGGGCTTTTGGTAGAAATATTCTATTGATCAAGATTTATACATGATGTGCCCAGGACTGAGCAAAAGGCTACTGGACATTAAATTGGTAGGATATAGGGAAATGATATGGCAATCAAGCAATATAGCCTTTGGACTTTGGCTGGATTTGTTTTAATTCAATAAAAAAAGAACTAAAGGGATGAGAATGAACAACTCAAGAAAAAAAAAAGGATGTGGTTAAACCTGTTAGAAGCCTTGGAATGTGAGGGAGATAATTGCAAGGGATTGGGTATGGGATAGAGATGCCCTTTTGTATCTATATAAGTGAAGGTTGCGCTACTTTACCTAATAAATGACTAACCATATATAGCTATGATTCACTAACCACCTTGGGATATGACCCTCTCTCCATTTTTAACATTTACGCTCTCCTTTTCTTTAATCTTGGCAAGCTTGTTCTTATCCAGTATTAATGCCTTCTCTATTTATCTTAGATCCAATGCCTTAGACTATTTAATTTTTAATTTTGTTTACACAAATTTTATTTGGTACGTGCTATGTTATCAGTGGGGCATAGCTAAAATAAATATTAAAAATAGTTTTTCGATCAAATATATTGATCAAATTAGCCCTTGAATATTTTAGGGGTATTTTGGTCATTTTTATTGGTAATATTTAATTTATATTTGTTTTGTTAATAGTAAGAGTTTAAGAGAGGATTTGAAACCCAAAATTTGGTGTCAAAATTATTTGTAAGCTCAAATTCAGACATGAGCTGGATCTCGATGATATGCTTGTTTTGACAAATGACACGCGTCATGGCGTGGCCCAAAACGGGAGAATTTTTAAAACGAAGATGCGTTCGAAACATGAAAATTCAGATTTTAAAACGAAGAACATTCAATTCTTTGAGAGGCCATGACTCAAGATCCTGATGTCGGATCGTCGCATGGGTCCGTTGCAACCGTGCCTCGCAGTGCTACAATTTGACTAATATATAAAAATGTTTCCATCTGAATACCCCCAAGTTTGATTAAAAATACGTAAATTGCTATCTTCTATGTTTGTAATCTCAAACAAACTCGTCATTTCCAGTGAGTAAAACTATGGCTCCGCTACGTTGCTCGACCTATGGATAAGCTAAGTAACTCAGACCGAGTCCAAGTTAATCGGTGTCGAGCGAAGTCCGGTCAATCCAAAAAGTGTTAAAAAATTTTAAAATCTAGAAAATAAATTTTTTTTGTTTAAAGTAAAATTATATAAAATACGTCAAAGTGAGGTAAAAAAATGTCGTGAAATTTTTTTTTTGAAAACATCTATTTGGGATGGGGGGTTATTTTAGAAATAATCAAAAAAGAAGAAATTATAAAAATAAGTATTCAAGGGCCAAAACACTTTCCAATCTTTGCCAAAATGATAGAAAATATTAAAAAATATATTGTTTTGATCTTTGGATTCAAATCTTGAACCTATATTTTTCACTAAAAATAACCTTAATGAAGGTATAGAATTTGGAATAAGCACAATAATTTTGGTTAGCCCTTTTTCGCCGCTTGAGTTCAAAAATGAAGATGCCGCCCCCTTATTCTTAGTTCCACAAAAACCAGGAGCACAATTTTTTGATGAAATAATATGCTAGGAGTTTGGAATTTGAAAAAGCAACATTATTTAGGTTTTTTAACTCGAGTAACGTATGTGGCCGAATTATAAAAAATCTCGTCATTTGTTAGAGTTTGGTAACTCGGGCATTTTTATAAAATATTTAAGGATTTAACTAAGTGAAATAATCTTAACTCTTAACCAATAACCACTTGTTCAAATTTTGATTGATTTAACCATTTGATGCGGTTCGACCATTTTATTGTTTTCCAACAATATTTCTGTCTTTTACCTGCTGTGGCCCACTATAAATTCTTCAAATCCTAATTCTCAGAGCGTAAATTTTGTACTGAACCCCTATAATTTTTTCCAACTTTGCCATTGTCCCTCCCATCAAGGGCAAAATAGACTTTGTTTATTTCTTCAGCACTCCAATTAAACATGTAACATACTTTAAGGATATTTTGATCATTATTTTTTGAAAGTGAAGGATATTTTGAGCACCGTTGAAAGTGAAGGGTGCCAAGGGGAGAAAACATTTATGGCATTAATGCCTCACCTTAACCACCATTAACAAGCATTAATGACACCAAGTTAATCATGGTTAAATTAGCTCACAAACAATTTTTAACTTTCTAGTTGGGGTTAGGATGGGTCGGCGCAGACCCGACTGGACTTGCACCCAGACCCAACCCAAAAGTAAATAAAAATATATTTAACTATTATTGTAAATATGTACATGTGTTATTTAAAAGAAATTTTTTATATAAGGTTGCAACCCTAAAATGTAGAATTAAAGGTGCACCATAAAAATCCATCATAAAAAGTTGTTAGGATGTTAGAAAACTCTGTAATTGTTCATCTTAATATCGTGATGTATGAATGTGAAAAGAAAAAGAGATTTCGAGTTCGCAAAATAATGTATCTTGCAACACATTATCAGAACCATTCATTTTCAAGGTTTTTTTTGTGTTTATAGATCTTTTTAATTTGAATTCTTTTAGAGTTTAAATTTTATAATTAAATATGAAAATAGATTCTCAAACCATCCTAATAATTTTTTACATTAAAATTACATTTATGATAAAATTTAGAGTTGCGCCTTAATTGGATTGTTCAAGGTTGCAACCTATGCAAACCGCACCCTTATTTAAATATTACAACTAGTTACTAAAATATTGGTTAAATATTATTAAAAATTATACATTATATGTTATTTAAATAATAATGCTATTTGGGTCATGGATACATAGACCCGGATCCGGATCCGAACAGTATTCGTGTCCCTTACTTAGACCAGGAACTTACCTACCAAGTCTAATTTTTGGACCCATGCTCTAACACGAGTCGGGTCTAGACACCAGGTCCCGGGTTGGGTCCAAATCCATTGCCCCCTGCTTTCAGGGAGGTGCTTTTACCCTCTCTAAAAGAAAGTCTCATCACTCTCTCTCTCCCCATTTTCTTTTCTCTTTCAATGGTGAGTCTAAAGCTCCAAACCGAAGGCAAGTGCAAGTTGTTCCATACATTTCCTTTTATTTCTCCATTACCTTGCTCTCTATATATTTTTGTTTCCTCTCTCTCATTCTCTCTCCAATCTTTGACGACTACTCAAAGAAAGCTACTCATTTAATCCAGATGAAAGTTTCACTAATCCTATTTAAGTTTATTTCAACTAATTTTCATAAGCAAACTACGGTAAGGAAATCAAACACATTGATGAAAACATTATTTCATGGGGTATCAATTTTTTGTTTGACTTTTTTGTTTAAATTTGGAACATAGTTAAAGTATTAGCAATTGAGATTTTGGCCATAGAGGCACACATAAATTTTTAAATCACTTATAGAATTTGTTACTTTCATTTCATTTCATTTATTTAATCGTAGCGGTCGAAATGAAAGGTCATGACTTAGTTCTGGAAATTATTTATTTTTTATTTAAATTTAATGCATTTGAAAACTAAATTACATTAACGTCATAGTTACTAATAGATAAGGTTTGTTTGCACGTAAAAGATAAAAATTAACTTATCAAATGATTTTTTTGGATTTCAAAATTTAACCATTTAAAAAATATTTTCTAACGATAAGTGATTGATAGGGATATCTCCTTATATCATCATATATAAGATTTACATACGTATAGGACTAGGATTAAATTACTTTTATAAATAATAAAGTAAGTCTATGTAACTTTTTAATTTTTTGAATTTTCTAACTAAGAATTTTATTTTTAATGAAAATACAATTTTATACTAAGGGAGTTGAAAAATATTCTCTCCGTATAAAGTAGTAATTTTTGTTCACCAAAAATCTTGATTTTCATTTTGTTAATATTATTATCTCATAATAATAAAATACAATTCTTCCCAAGTAGCCCACAAGGCAGATTAAGGTAAACCACGTGAATTTTGTGGGTTGTGGGTTTTGGGTTATGGTCCGTAGAGAGTTGTAAGTTTGCATGGTAATTTTTTCTTGGTGCGATTATGTTTTCTGAGATCTAACTTCAAGTTGGTTAGAGATATCGAACTTGTTATGCCAAAATATTTCATACTCGTGAGGGAATATATTATCCATCTACCAGAGCAAAACATATACAAGAAAAATCTTTTGGATCACCAAATTTGGGGATTTAATCTCTAAAGCCCTGTGACCAACCTCAAAGAAAAACACAAAAAATAGACTCTTATTTTCTACATGCCTAATTTTTTTTTTTAACTTTAGGACAATTTCAAAGCTACCTACTTTGACACCTAATAGCTACAAGTGAATTGTCACAACGGATAATGATCTTGTAATATTGATAAACAGCGTCAAGGCACAAAATCCCTTGTCACTATTTTACCTTTCATATTGGTGGTATAATATGATCATATGGTCATCACAACTCCATTGCTTAAGTTAAACCGTAATAGAAGCACTTAGTCTACTTCACACCTTAATTAAATGAACAATTAAATTAAATAAATTGTTCATCTATCCCATTTATTTGAAAGTGATAAACCCCATGGTCATGATTAGGGCTGCGAGGTCAGGCATGCAGCCAACAAGCTAGACTCGGCCTGGGCTTTTTGGCTGAAACAATTATCAGTCTACGCCTGGGTCATCCTTGGCCTGCCAAGAAATCTTATGTAATATTCGCTTTTTCATATATTAGCAGTAAAACGGGCTTCGTAAGTTTTCACCCACATATTTTTTCCTCAGGTGAAAATGATATATTCTCAAAAATTTATTGTTACAGAGAGATTCAAAGCCATATTCTTTGTTCAACTCTTGCGCTCTATCAAAAGACAAAAAGGTTTTAAGAAAGTGTTTTATGATGTAAATTTGAGGTTCTTCATGTTAACAAGGAAGTTGTCGAAAGTAGGTTCCAATATGATAGCAAATGCTTGAATTCTTGTACTGAATCTATTAAGAGAAGGTCAGGTTATCAAATATTGAGCGTCTCGTTGTACGTAGAAATATAAATACAGTGTTGGGATTTTGTGGGGCTAAATTACAATACAATGAGTAAACATTAAAAATTGGGCCATCAAATATGAGGGATGATTTGATTATTGTATAAATAAAGATTTTTTTCCTTTTTTTTCTCTTGCTTCTTTCTTTTTTTCTTTTTTTTTTTTGTTTATAACTTTTGTTCTCAATGGCACCCTCTGTAAGGTACAACTTTATAAATTACATGTGAGAAAAGCCTCAGGATGGAACTTCTATATAAAATTTAAGACATTAATAAAGAACTTGCATCAAATGAAATGATTTCGATGCGGTGACCTAAAGGCTGCAACTACTGGGTGTGTGGCCATTAAAGGCCTTATGAGTGCTTGTACATGAATTTATTGATATAGTGGAACCTGAACTCAGTGAAAGTATGGTCCTATGTAGACCATACTAAGCAAACGATGTTTACTGATACTAGACTGTGCTTAATGTGCTAGGTCAGTTTGGTTGGGAAAAACCCAAGGTACCTGGGCATAGAATTATAATCGATGAGGGCTTAGTCGATTAGTCCTTGATGAGGTCGAAGTATGCCCAGATAAAAGCTGAGGGACTGTGTAACCCTTGTGTGTGATGGAGGCTTTAAGAGACAGAGCCAAAACTTTTCATTTGTATCATCACACGATATGCACATTGATAGCCATTTTCGGGAACGCGAACCACCTTTCAAGGGTGAAGCGTGTGCATATGCAAGAGATACCACTTGTGCACTATTGAGCAATGGATTGCATCAGGTCAGGATGACCTAAGTTTCATCTCCAGTGGGAACTAAAATCCATATAGTGGGACTGCGTCCCTTTGCCTATTGGCTAGACTCTGACGACCCACTAAGGATCCCCTTCATGGAATGTGGGTCATGGGCAATGTTAGGTTAGTTTAATAAAGCATGTGTGGTCCATAGTCCGCAGTTGGAGATGAAGTGCCCTAGTGCATATTGATTCCTAGACCATATAGATATTTTCCCATTTAAAGTATTAAATTTTATCTATTTTAATAATATATGATTTTTAGTATTGTTAGTTGAATTTTTTTTAAATCTCTAAATATTTTGTTTATCAAATTTGGATAAATAAAAACATATATATTGATTTTATAATGATTTAAATATTCAAATAATGATTTATATTTTTCTAAAAATAAAAAATAATATAATTATATAGGAGGCCAAATAGGACTTTTGGGGCCACCATAGCAAATTAGGTGGGGCCTATTAGGTGCCACAATGGGTGGCACACCCCACCTAGGATAGTTTCTATTTTGTGAGATCAAGCTCTAAAGTTTGAGATATAAGTTTGTATTGTTTCAAGAAAGCTTAAGCCTTGAGGAAATTTTGAATGAAATTTTGGTATGTATGAGAGGGTTTATGCATAAAATAAGAAAAGGTAATATTATAATATATTATTTCTTATTTGAATTAATTGATAGAAAAATGGTTTAGGAAGTGAGATATAATGGTTCTAACAACTTCCATAGGATGTTGATGACCCATCTATGGAATGGAGAGCTCATATCCCTTACCCCACAAGTCACCCAAGATCAATGGTGCATATTCAATCTCATATGAGTGGTTCTAGCACATTCCATAAGATGTTGATGGCCCATCCATGGAATGGAGAGCTCATCTCTCTCACCTTATAAGTCACCCATGATCAATGGTACATATTCATTCTTATATGAGTGGCAAGTCAAGGAAAACTCCAAAAAACCCTAGATTTGTTCAAGCACTATAGAAAGGGATGGACCCTATCCAAACACTATATCTCGTAGACTTAAAATCTTTGTTCTCTTTCCCATAAAAAAATGGGGGGAATGTCCCATCTCTTGAGATTCTCTCTCTCTCTCTCTCTCTCTCTCTCTCTTGACAAAGTAGGGGGCACACTCCACTCAAGGAAAATCCCTCTCTATTTGGAAACCTTCTCTCTCCCTCAAGATAACCAAAAAGAGGCACGCCCTGCTCTCTCATCATTGAAATCTTTCTCATGGTGGTTGTCTAATCTCCTCTCTCTTTTATCTCACATTAGGGTAAGGAGTTTAGGGTTTTGATAGAAAAGAGTAGCTATCTCTCAAACTAGGTTATCAAAGGGGTTCACCTATTTTTGTGATCCAAAGGGTTCATGTTCCATTGGTGTTGCCTGTCCAAAACTTACTTTTCCGATTGAGATTGAAGGTTAACTATTAGATCCCATGCCACTGGAACGTGGTGACTCAGTGTGGTGTGTAAAAAGCCTGCTTGAGGTAATCTCCAGTACCCTCTTTTGTTTTTTACTTATTTACTTATTGCTTTTTTTATTCCCAAGCATTGGTCGTGTCTTTTCTTTGTTATTGAATGATAGGTTTTGAATGACTTAAAGTTCTTGAGATCCCATTGTATTTTTTTTTTTTTCGAAGTTATTATATTTTAAAATGGCTACTTGTGAATGATTTAGGCCATGAAGAATAAGAAAAAAATTGAAACAGAAAGAAAAATTTATTAAATACTCCGGCTAGATCACACGAGTCCTTCTATCTACATCACTAGTGCAACTTGACAATGTTATTATTGCTTAATGAAAAATAATTTAACATATCTCAACATAAGGTACTCATTTCTTCATGAAGAAATATATTATACTCCTTGCGTGGTTCACAAATCGATCATTTATGTAGGCAAGCTGCCATTCAATAAGAAAATTTCAACCATCAATCATGTATAGATATAGTAGAATAATGATACGTAAAATATTTGGTCAGTTTAAGGGTGCATTGGAATAGTATTTGGTTTCTCATTTTGGGAACCTTAGGGACATGACCAATGTTTTAGAAAATGCTAGTCGGTCGGCTCAGCACCTAGGCCGGAGCCCAGAACCTCAGGCATCCCGAGGTGAAAATATCTTAGGAATTGCATATACTGGCTATGCGAACGCACATATATGTAGATATTTATGTTAATTTTGTATTTTTTGCATTTTTATGTCCTTCAACTATATTTTTCATATAAATAAAGAAGCATGAATGTTAAAGCACATTCAAAACTTCAAATCATTGAAAATTTTGTGAAAAAGCATAAACAAGTCCATAGTGCATTAGTCTCCAACTCTCCAATCTGTACTCCATAATAACATCCATTCATGATATACAATTACACAGGATCAATGCTCTTCAAGTCCATAGTGTATTAGTCTCCCATTCTCCAATCTGTGCCCCATAGTAATATCCATTCAAGATATAAAATTACATACAATCAATGTTCTTCAGTGTTTTTGATGTCGGTCGAGCTAGAACTCTCGATAAAAATCTTCTAATACCTTCACTCATACCCTAAAAAAAATCCACGAATAAAGGGTAACCTCTTGAATGCTTCTTCAAACCTCATATATATATATATATATATATATATATAGATATATATATATATATATATATATATATATATGGGCAATGATTTCATGCAACCATTGTATAGTAATATGATGCAACAACTTTAACAAACCATCTTTTGGCCATTTGTTTGATCCAAATTTTAAAATATACACTCTTTTCATTCTAATGAACAATCATAAAAAATTGAAAACACAAACTAGAAGTATTTTTTTAGCCCAATTAGCATCGACCGTTCATTTTGGTGCGATGCTTAGATCTAGGCTTTAAAAGGATTTGTACATTTCCATTTTTTTTGGACAGCTTTAGTATCATTAGATGAACAATTTTTCTTCTTAAAAAAAATGATTTTGAGTTCATTAAGGCTAAGATCTTGAAATTCACAAAATAAATGGTCTACATTCGTTTTTGCAAGGGACTCACTTTGTCCATATCCAGGGTTCAAATTGAACTTTTTCTCTTTAGGGAATTGATTATTGAGATGAAGAGAGTGTGTACAAAATTTGGGGTCATACAAATACCACAAACATGATTTTCTAGAAGTGTCGTTGCATTATACTATGATTCAGTACGCCCACTAGTTGACCGCTACAGTAAACACCAATGGCCCAGATTGAATCTAGGCCAATCTGATGGTCACGACCTCTTTTTGTGTTTGAAATTTAATTATTTTTTAGAAATCCAAATCACTTGAAATTTTATGTGTATGTTCTTCTCATTAAGGCGCACCTAATAAAAATATAAAAAATAATCCGTAAAATAGAATTAACCACAATACCCCCGAAACCTTACATGGGTATTTTGGTCAATTTGTTTGATATAAAATATTTTTTTTATATTTTTTGAAGATTCACCAATTTTTTATGTACACACGCTCTAAATTTCAAATCATTCCGATTTGTAGAAAGCTAAGCTTTCCCTTTCTCTCTCTAAAATAGGGTAGATTTTACTTCTCTTCGTCTCTCCAAGATAGGGCTGATTGAGCTCTCCTGTTATCTCTATGATATGATACAGGAGCCCTTCTCCTCAAATGCAGGGGCCTATTGAGCTCATCCCCTCTCTAAACAAGCCCAAGACTAGGTGTGCAGCCCAAGACAATGTGTGCGGCCTAAGCCCCTTTGGGTGCCTAGGTGTTGGGAGGTTTGTTTTTAAACAATGCACATGATAGAAAGCTGCGCTCTCAATTTCTCTTTGTAAAATAGGGTAGATTTTGTGTCCCTTCCTCTTGCCAAAATAGGTCTGGTTGAGCTCTCCCATTATCTTTATAATAAAAAAGTCACTCTCTCAAATGACGGGCCTATTTAGCTCACCCTCTCTCCAAAAGCACACGCTCTCTCTCCCCCTGAAACCACAGTAGAAAGCTGATCTATCCTTTCTCTAAAATAAGATTTGTGGAACAAACCACATCTCTCTTTGCAAAAAAAAAAAATTTGAGATCTTCCTTTGTTTCTCTAATATTGAGCTTGCTCATTCTCTCTCTCTAGAACCACTCTGTCCCTCTTTATCTTTGTCGTGGTGTGGAGCTGGCAATTGAGGTCACCACTGTGACTCTTCCTACTTTATGTGGTCTCCATTTGGGGTGCTCGCCATTTCCTATGAATTCTTCATAGGAAGAGGTTTATGAAATAGTGGAGCATGCTTTAAGGGAGAAAACCGTAAGTGAAACGACTATGTAAGTTGTAGGTGTCTAAGAGTTATCAAACAAAGTATAGGCTCACTAACTCTACTATTGTAGTTAAAGAGCTTTGGTACTTTTTGTTCTCATTGTTATCTCCTCATCTTTTTTCACTCTGCTCTCTGTCTCTCTCCTCATCATAACCTTGCTCCATCTTTGATTCTTTTCTCATGATTTCGTTGCTTTTATTGGTGCTTTCTCTGTCATCACTTCTTTCTCTCTCATAATTTCTCTCTCCTCATAATTTCCTTGCTCTCTTAGGTACTTTTTGCCTCCTCCCTTACCCCACAAAAAAAAGCAATAAGAAAAAAAATAAGACAACGTCAATTACCCTAATTACAAATTCACCGAATTAACGAGTGTTGATAACAAAACTCTTTAACTCTTTAGGTCTCACAAACTTGGAAATTTCATACTTCAAGTTTTAAAATTTTGTTCAAACCGAAAAAAAAATTTGATTAAAATAAAAAATAAAAACCTAGAGGTTTCCGGAAGTTTCTCAAATGGTCCTCATGCGAACCCCTTACCCCTTTTGAGGGAGGAGAAAGACTCTTTTTTTCTTTGGGTAATTCAATGGGGATTAGTTCCCTACCACATTGTAGGAATGGAACTGAAGATGTCATGTCGTGCCAACCCACCACTTGACCACCTAGCCTTGAGTCCATCCCTAGGAAAAAGAATTTTTCCGCCCACCTAATGTATGTTTTTTCCCTCCGATAGGTGCTTGGGGGCGAGCGCTTGGTGCTTGGTGGCACTTAGGCTGACTAGTCTCTGGCCTAGGGGTCCACTGCCTATGGTGAGTTGCCTAGGATTCCCCTGCCTAGTCGGTCATTGTGGCTGACTTTTAATACACTGAATGGTACTAGACCTACTAGAAAGAAGGTTTCCCTATTAGAAGAAATGCTTTCAAAGGTGACAAGACCATTTTTGCAAATATTCGCATTGCGTTAGAGTGAGCCACATGGTCCTCATATATGATATAATAATCATGGTAGAAGGAAGAAATATTCATAAGAAATTGCCCAAAATAGAAACTATACTCCTTGCAGATACTATTTAGAGTCCAGACTACATCTTATACCTTTGTAATCTTAAATATGTCCTGTAAATTTAATATCTGTGTGAACAAATTGTCCTTTTAATATTGGTAATACATAGTCAGGGAACATTTTATGATATTTGACACATGAATAAACTTTGATATGATGTAAACCACAAGAATTCCTGCATGTGATGTTCATCTCACTGATCAGGATATTATTTTATTGCGCATATTTGCAGTTTTTTGAACTACTCCTTGCGGCAACTTTTGTATCATCCCAAATATCACGTCCAACTTATTTAAATGCTTGACTCATGTAAAAGACATGAGCGAGCAAATATGGAGATCTTCCAAAGCATGCTTCTTGAAGGACTCAAACGAACAGTTAATGTCGACACCACTTTTGGGTGCTTATGTCCTTAGTGATTATACTGACGAAGCGTTTCTGTAATTGATGAAATGAACACATGTATGTAGTTCTCATCAGGTATTGATTTAAAATGTGCCAATCTAATCTTATCAGTGGGGTCTTTGAGGAAATTCCCTATTATTTGGTTGCACCTCGGGGAGGAAGATCAGAATTAGAGATTGATAGAAAAGCAAGGATATGGGTGAGCAGGAAACAAAAAATTTCTATTCTAGTTCTACGCTTTTATATGGTTCGAATCTAAGAGAAATTCTATCTATTATTTAATTGGCTTCTAAAGCCTCATAAATTTGGAGCACTTCTTCGTACCGTACTCGACCTTTGGATCAATGTCCCATCCACACACTGTTCTTACAATTGTATGATTGATGCATATGTCAAGGCAGGATGTCAAAAATATGGAAAAGTCTCTTATTGCGTACAAGATCTTTACACTATGAACTCTCTTATCAGGGTTTGCGGTAACTATGGACCGATGAAGAAATGTAGAAGTTGTATGATGAATTTCATCATATTGGTGTCGAGCCATTATTCTGACCATAATTACCGGGAGCACCCATGTTGGAGTCTGCTCCTACCCTCGAATCACGATCTTGCACATTGAGTGACCAGATCTCAATTCCAGATGTTTCCTTGCATATTTGGATATCGTACCTGGAGTTATGGGAATTGGATTCTTTTATTTGGGATCGGGTTTTCTAGCAAATGGGACGCATGCGCAAGATCATGGCTCTAATATAACTTGGAACCACGATTCCATCATACCAGGAACCGAGTATCCTATGATGGGAGCAACCTACGCCTACAAAGTTTATTTTATTCAATTATAGTATTCGGTTTTCCTCAAATCATCTAATAATTGCTATATGGTTCCCAGAATTTTATCCTAAAGCAGTCAACCTCGTGTGCTGTTTTGATTCTTTTGACTGAGGGAGGAATGTACAATATGCTTGTGAATGAGCGCAATACATGTGCTCAATCGTCGATTACAAACTTAGTCGAAATGGGAAATCTAGCACATCATTGAGTGTCAATAGTGTAGACTTGAGAAGGAAAAATCTTGCCCAACATCGAGTGCCAGTTTAGAGAAGGTATTGTATAATTAAGGGGTAGCTGTGCACAGTATACCACAAGAATGTTGTTTACTGAATTTGTTGTGAAATCATACTCCAATGCATCACAGTAAGGTTTTTCACTAAATTCGGTATGAAATCATGCTCCAATGTAGTCAAAAATACTGATGTTTGCTGAATTTGACGTGAAAAATTCAAAGGCAGTCTCAATGCCATGATTTTTTATTACATTGATTCCTTGGAACCACGGATTTGCAAAGTGTTAAACATGATATCTAATGGAACTCGCTCCCATTTTACAATATATAGAAAAAGTGAACTCTGAAAACCTCGATCCTAAGAAAGGCGCAATGTGATCCCTTTTGATAGGGAACCCACTCCCGTCCTGATAGCAATGTGTTCCGCTCCCTATAAGTCATGCAACTCACTCTTATCCGAAGGCCATGTATGAAGCTCGCTCTGCTGCCCAGGGAACTTCAAGCTAGATTCACTCCGCGCTCTCGTTTCTACTCCTGGAACATCTCACGTTTTTGTCCTCGGTTACTATGATTCAGACGATTAAGTTTTAATCAAGTCGTATGATAGAGCTACTATGAATCAAAAAATGATGTTAGTGATGGATTTTATGAGGAGGCGGTCTTTCTCACCAACAATTGTGGAATAACAATGATATAAATAAAGTTGTAAGATTCCAAAAAAAAAAGTTAAATTAACTACTCGAGTTATGCTTGTCCATTTGCCTCATTTCCTCTTCACCTCTCATTCACGGGCAGCGCGTACTTTTTCGGGTGTTACATTATTGGGCTTGCATTGCTTTTCTTCATCATTAAAAACATCTTCATCATTTCCAAATCTCCAGCACTGCCATATGCACTTAAGATGATGTTGAAAAGTGGGTTATCCTGAATAACCCCGAATTACCCATCTATCACAATATCATGCATGTATTTCAGATCCTCCATTACTCTATCCATTGAAAAGATAGCTAAGTGATACAACTGGGTTTCACACCATCCATTTTCATCATGCAAAAAATACCCTCCGTTGCATTCAATGTTTCATGATTAGAAGTAATAAAAGAATCTTGCTCAGGTACCTTTATATCTATTTATATCTACCGTTAAGATTTTAAGCACATTGAGAGTCACATACAGCGATGCACATGCAGTGTTCGCAAAATTGAACCGAAACGGTTAACTGGATATGGGCCTAGAAGCAGTTTAACCAGCATAACCGGTAAACCGGCCAATTCAACAGCTCTAACCGGGCAAGTCCCAGACGGTAAAAAAGGTGTTAAAAAAAAAAAAAAAAATCTACTAAAATATGAAGAACATATAAAGAATGATTAAAACAAAAAACATTCAAATGAAGTTAAAAATTAATGAAAAAATTGGATTTTAACCCCTTTTATATTTTCTAGAGGCTCTTTTTAAAATTTTCTAAAAAAGATGGGAAAATATAAAAGTGAGTATTAATGACCAAATTTTTTTTTAATCTTTAAAATAATGTAAAGAATATTTAAAAATCATTACATTTCAAATTATTTACTATTAAGAATTTATATATATATTTTTTTAATTTTTAACTTTTTCTAAAATACCGGTTGATCACCCTATCAGGCCAAAACCTGAACCGGCCACTAGCCGGTTCTGTCACACCCCAAGTTCACTAACACTCTTGAGGTGCGACAGGCCATTTTTATACTATCTATATATAGAACAAATTTAAAATTCCTACTTGTATATTTGTATTGCATCAAATAATTCAAATTTAAAATTCCTACTTGTATATTTGTATTGCATCAAATAATGTAATTTTAATCTATACAAAATCGGTTCACAACTGGTATTAATATGAAGGCCTGATATTTTTCTATTTCTAAGAGTTTGTACAAAGTCTACTCCTAACAAATATTAACAGGAAAGTCCATACAAAAGTTTTCCAACTGTACAAAGTACATTTTCAACTTATGTCAACATGAAGATTTTACAATTTTGATAGAACCAAAAGTTACAAAAATATTTGATCTTGATTATCATTTCTACCAAGCTACTCCTGCTGCATGATAAGATTGACATTACTCGAAAAAGGATTCATAACAGTTTGATGAGCTTGACTAGTCAATAAGTGATCATCATGGTCCTAAAAATAATCATAGTTGGAAGATATAACTATTTTCTAAAGAATGTATATTAAAAATAACCTAAAGAGGAACTTTGAGCAAAAACATTTATGAAATAACAATTTCACATTCAGAAATGCACAATTAAACATAATCCAAATGATGAAAATGCATATCTACATTTTAACAGAAATGCGTCATTTAAAAGATTTCATAAAATGCCTTACTGGCGTCCCAAGTAAGTCACCTATATACCCCACCAGTGCCCTGGATGGGTCCAAATAATCCCAGTAGGTCCAATCGTACCTCAACGGCGTACCAGATGAGTCCAAACAATCCCTACTGGCATAACCAGATAGGTCCAAACAATTCCTGCGGGTCCGATCATATCTCACTGACGTCCCGGATGAGTCCAAATATCCCACCAGCGTCTTGGATGAGCCCAAAATAATACCTCAAGGTCCAATCATACCTCACCGGCGTACCGGATGAATCCAAATACCCCACCAGTGTCCTGGATGGATCCAAATATACTTAAGTTATCTCTGAATTTCTTTTAACCTCATAAAGCATCAACATCATATATGCAAAGTATCATTGAAATCATTAATAGGAATTCGCTTGAAGCAGAAGTTAAGCAATCACTTTCATTGAAATATATGTAAGTAATCAGTCAAATATTTTGGCACTAATTTATGAAAGTTAACAGTTCTGAAGAACATTCTTGAAATCTAACATGATAATAGTCCAGTATCAATAGAAGAAATAGTCCAGTATCAATAGAAGAACCCTTATAGGAATCCAAAATTAAATACGTAATTATCACAATTTATGGAATTGACAATTCATAAATAATCATTTCACAGACAATGCTACAATCAAGTGCAGAAATATCAGTTTTTCGAATAATGATAAAGTCATTTGCCCATGCATTTTATAGTACCTAAATATTAAAAAACAGTAGAAGGAAAATTCACAATTTTACTAAAAAGATTATTTTCAAGGCATTGAGGGTCACGTACGCAAAAAATTTAAAAAATAAAGATGATGGACTGAAAGATCACTATTTTTAAAACAAACTACTTTTTAGGAGGATGATGTCACTTACCTTTATATGTCACGAGATGTGTTTCTATTGCCAGAGCAAAATTGGGATTACTGGCTTTCGGCTACAGGTATGGACAAATAGATTAATGAGTTTATATAGAAAGAAGAAATATAGATATAACATATGTTCATAAAGGTAATAGAATCAAAATTCTATTACTACTATTTTTATAAAATAATGTGATTTTTTTGGGAATATTGTAGTTATGAATATATCAAAAATATAAGGAAAGGTATGATTTAAATTTTTTTAGTATAAGGTTGTGATATTATCTATCATTTTATCCATACTCTAATTTATAACACAGGGTCTCTACATCATCACAATTTTATATACTATCTTTAATAGAATTATTATAATTTAGTGGAATAAAGATATTATAATATTAATATGGGAACGGAAGAGAGAGAATGGTGAGTATAAAAATTCGTTTTTATATGAGAGAAGAAGATAGAAAGAGAATGAAAAACTAATAAATAGAATATTATAAAGTAATGATTGATGATATGAATATTATTAATGAGAATAATGATACTATAATTAATATTATGAGAGGGGAAGAGAGAAAAAATAAAATTCGTTTAACTATATTCTTTATATGAGAGGGGTAAAGAGAGAGAATAGATAATAAAATATAATGAGGTGATGATAACATAATTAGAGAGAATAATGATATTATCATTATCAATATCATGAGAGGGGAAGAGAAAATAATGATTATGAGAGAGTAATAATAATAAAAAAGAATAAGAGGGAGAGAGAGAGACGACTCACGTTGAAGAGACAAAAGAGGTACTTGTTTGATGAGCTTGATAATAAGCTCATGAGGAGGAGGAAGCCTTTTTTACAATGAGGAAGAACCCTTTTTGCTTGTGACACATGTTCAATCATGTGTCTTTTTTTATTTTATTTTATTTTATTTTTTAAACCACCTCATGTCTTTTGTGTCACCTTTCATTCTTTTTTATGCGACATATCATTCCTTTATGCCACTCCATATTAATGATAGACACCTCATTTGGGTACTATTTTATTGTTTCTCTTAAACCTTTTGATGCAAAATCGTATGGAATGAAAGGCATGGTCCCATGGCATACTTTTAACATCATGGTCCATACTTTATATTTTATTTTCAAATTTCATTATATTTATCATTGTTATTTAGTATTGTTATTTATTATTATTGTTATTAGTTATTATTATTATTATTATTAATATTACTATTATTATTATTATTTATTACTATTATTATTTTATTATTATTATTATTATTATTATTTTCTAATTTAAAAAATTTTGGGTCATCACAGGTTCTGATCTAAGCGGACGGTTAGCAGTTGGATCGGACAATTTTGCGAACAATGTGCACATGCATTCTCATGTACCATGGTTTACTTTTGTTATTTTGTGTCAACTTTACATCTTTATTCGTGGAGCTGTAATCAACAGTTGATTTTGTCATTTGCCAAACGAGAAATTTAGTGGGAAGATTTTGTGCTTAGAATGAGATTCTGGTCAATAAATTGCCAAATAGGGAGCTGTGAAATGTACGTGAGTTAGAACTAAGAAATGAAATATAATTACATTCAAAGAAGAGACGGCTTTTGAGATTTGTAAATGTCTAGTTCTAAGTGTTACTCTTTGTTCCATGGACAAAGAGCAGACATTCTCTGGGTAGATTTTAGGGTTAAGCATCATCACAAGCACCATTGCTATTATGATTGTCTATCCTATGGAATATTTCCAATCATTGTTTGCTGACTTACTACACACTGATAATTTTGAGAAGAAAATGGAAACATAGGTTCCAATTTTATCAGTTCCAAATAAAAAAACTGTCTGTTTTTCTTTCCCTGTAGTATTATATATTTTTTTTTCTCGATGAATTTTTTTAATTGTGATTACTCAAATACTGGATTGAGAGTTGCTTAATATAATGGATGGGATACATTTTTATAAAACCAAAAAAGAAAAAAAAAAAAAATGGGTAGAGATACCTTGAATCAAGAGTTTCCTGTTTGGATAATGATGAACTGTTGTTATGGGTAGTGAGTAGTATAGAGCTTTATAGCTCACTTTATAAGAGCAAGGTTAATGACAAACTACTATTGCTTTCCCAGCATACATTGCTGAAAAAGAAGGGCTATGATTTAATAAGATGACAGAGGATAGAGGACAAATTTGTGAAGGATACAATGTGATGCTACCAAAAGCTGACAACCCTTTACTCTACTGCTGCCTGGTGGATTGGCAATGCAATGTGAATTATATGTTTCAAGTAATTTCTTTTCCTTGAGCCTTTAAGCTACAATTGAATGTAAAATTTCGCAATTAATGTGTGATTCTTATTAAATATTTTCTCTCTTTTTCTCTGTATCTTTAAAATTTCGTAGGTTCTGTTCTATATTTGTTGGGGCTTCTTGGAAGCAAGGCTAAATAAGTTCCCTATCTTGGTTTCTCGTGGTGGATTACGTGAAAGCTAAGGATCTGGGCCATTTTTGTTTTTTGCTGTGTCAACACAAAAGAATACACTAATAAGGAAAGTAAATATGTCATAAAAACTAAAAGCCTCCTAATGAAGGATTGCTATTTGTCATGCTTAAATTGTATAAACCAGACACTACACCGATGACTCAAAACCTATAAAAGTTTATCCCATCATGTTCTTCCCATAGAAATTCCTTGTAAAGGTTGGCACTGATCCTGTCCATGTTTTACTTGGATGCCAGGTCTTGGTGAGGCATTCCAGATTATATTGCTCCTCTACTACACATGATTTGAAATTTGACCATACCGGCATGAGTTTCCCAAAAAATAGTTGTTGGATCACCTTCAACATAGTTATGCATTATGAAATATGTAAGCCCCAGCAAAGTGTGCCTTTTAGTAATATGAAACTGCTCTTCTATGTGTGTCAATAATAGCCACTTAGAGTTCCTTTCCCAACCAATGTCTAACAAAAGTCTCCAACATTAGTTACTATCTGCACCTCCCTAGATTCCAGATGTGGGGTAAGGAAAATGATCCATACCACCTTGTCATTTTGGCAAAATAGTTTGCTAAATAGTTGAGTCCAAATTGCTTTTTACACAAGCAAGTTTGGTGCATTGTAGATTGTGTGGGTGCTGACCTAATTTTAAATCAAGACTCCATTATTGTTTAATAATAGTTATCTTTAGGCGTTATTATCAACATCAAAATATAAAATATGAAGGTACTACCAGGTATAGTTTCTCTCTCTCTCCTAATTCATTGATGGTTCTTCTACGTAAGGGTCAACCATTGGGCCCTTATGCAGACATAAATTCATCCAGAAGAGCTTGGAACCAATATATTTCCAAGAATGTAGAACCAGATATAGTATTGGCATTAGATTTAATGCTAACCGATCTGTGTCCAGGAAAATCAATATTCTTTCAAGAGACATAAGATATTGAATTACATTGGGAATACCTGTGTACTCATGTTTTCTTTTGAAATTTCAGCTAGATTATATTTCATCCTTTATAAGTTATCTCTCTCTCTCACTCTTTCTCTCCCTCGCTCCCTCTCTGTATAAATATATAGGAAAAGTCTTCCCGATGTCTATAGGTGAAAATTAACAATGATTTTGCCTACCCTCATCATCGTCCAAAATTCATCGTATGGTCACGATTGTCTAGTAGTATTTTATTTTTTAGTTTTTTCTACAAAACGGAATGATTTGAAATTTGGAGCATGTGTACATGTAAGTGAGACGCACCTAATAAAAATATATAAAAAAATAATTAGTAAAATAAAATTGACCAAAATACCCCTAAAACTTTTCCTGAGTATTTTGGTCAATTTATTTCTTGTAAAATATTTTTGTAGATTCTCCTTTTTTTTTTATGAACAGGCATTTCAAATTTTAGATAATTCCGACTTGTAGAAAAATAATGAAAGATAAAACACTACCAAACAATTGTGCCCGTGCGATGAACTTTGGATGGTGATGAGGTAAGGCGAAATCACTCTTCATTTTCATTTATAGATTTTTTGTAGTATCTTTCATATATATATATATATATATATATATATATATATATATATATATATATATATATATATATATATATAGATATATATATCTTTCTCTCTATTTAGTGGTAGGATTCGAACTTTGAATGTAGTCTCGCAGTTAACGACACCTTAACCGACAAGTTTGCGTGTATGTATTGAACTTGGATTGAGGATTTTCTATCTTTTTTGGTTTCCTTTTTTTTTTTTTTTTTTCTAAATAGCAAGAAAGATATTGTTTGCAAGGAAACACTAGCAAAAGCTGAAGACAAGAAGCAACAGAAATGGGAAATTGCACATCATTTCAACTGCTTTCAACAACTAAATGGGTATTTCTCCCTAGAGTGACTTAGCCAAATTTCCTATTTTTTTGTTAAGCTTTAGCAAAAGCAAATTATGTCATAAAACTTCAGATTTAGGAAAAGGGGGGTGGGGGGGGGGGGGGGGAGAATAAACAAAAAAGAGGAGAAAAAAATGTTTTTTTATTGTTTTGCACACACATAGAGAGATGTCATCATAGTAAAATCCTATCATTTTTTCCTTGAATAACAAACAAACATACTAACATGGATATAAAACTATGACTACAAAAACGTCAATGTTTGCATGCAACAAACAAGGTTACAGACATGCATATAAAACTATGACTACATATACCAAACAAGGTTATAGACATGCATATAAAACTATGACTATATATACGTGCATGTTTGCATGCAAATGTATTATCAATTTATCACACCCACAAAATAGCTATGAAATTTATCCAATACATTGTTTAGGTTGAACAGTTCTTTGCCCAACATGTTATTAGGTTTGCACAATCCTCACATCTTCCCTCATCATCTTCACATCTGCATGAAGTTCAACCATTCACATAGCACTACAGACCGTCACATCTCCACTTCGTATAGGTTGGGTTTTTTCTCATTTCCATACTGCTTAGGTGTGATTTTCCTCATTTCAACTTCGAAAAATACCACCAAATTCTCTTGGATCAAATGATTGAAGTTCAAATCTTCAATCTCATACTCGTTCGCCATCATAAGAAGTGACAAAAAAGCAATGGGAGATGAATCAATGAAACACTGAAGCCTTTGGCTGTTTTCTTGTTTTACATACAATAGAGAGATGTCATCATTTTAAAATACTAACATTTTTTCCTTGCATAACAAACAAGCTTACTAACATGTAGATAAAACTATGATAACAGATACTTGCATGTTTGCATGCAAATTTATTATCAATTTATCACACCCCACAAAATAGATATAAAATTTGCCCAATATATTGTTTGATTTGAAAAATTCTTTGCCCTGCATGTTATTAAGCTTGAGCAGTCCTCATATCCTTCTTCACATCTTCATGAAGCTGAACCATTCACATAGCATTACATACCTTCACATGTCATCTTCATGTAGGTTGGATTTTTCTCATTTCCATGCTGCTCAGTTGTGATTTTTCTCATTTGCATATTGTTTAGGTGTGATTTTCCCCATTTCAACATCAAAAATATCACCCAATCCTCTAGGATCAAAGGATTAAAGTTCGGATCTTCAATCTCATCCTCATTAACCATTAGAACAAGTGACACAATTATAGTCTTCTTCTCTTGTTAGCAAACTAGTAGGATCAATTTGATCCAAGACCTAAGTGAACATGAATTGTTCTCTTAAGAATAATTAAAACCTCTAGACAACCAGGACTTTTGGTAGAAATATTCTATTGATATAGATCTCTACATGATGTGCCCAGTCCTGAGCAAAAGAATAGAAAAGGAAAATGGTGGGCTAATGGCATTTGGGTTTTTTCTCCTTACAAAGAAGGAATAAAAAGGATAGGAAATAACTTACTAAAAATAACCAATGGGAGATGAATCAATGAAAAGTTGTTGCCATTGGATGTGAGAGAGACGACTGCAAGTTGCAAGTGAGAGAGATGGCAATCTCTATTTAAAATGTTGGACGATGAGTTACTTAACCCACCAATTTGGCTGACCATGGTTAACTAACATTGTTATTCATTAATTACTTTTGGATAAGACCCTCTTAGTTTATTCTTGGTACACCCATCTCTTTTTTTACTTTTTATACCCTCCTTTTCTTTAATCTTGGTATGCTTGTCTCTATCTAGTATTAATGCCCTCATTGTAATTTAAAAATTTGCCACTATGGAAGAAACTAACTCTACATTATCAAATTTTAATAGTGTAGACTTACAACTAGGATACAACCAAACTTTGTATAGTCTCTCTAAATGCATTGGGACATAAGTGAGTTCTTAATTAAAATAGCATTATCTTTTAATTTGTATTAATCATCATAACTCACTGATGCATTCTTGACATATGTGTATTTTTCTCATAATAATATTGATTGTTTACTAAAATAGTCTTGCGGTGCCACTTATTTACGTTAGGACATTGAAACTTAGTCTGTTTTTCTTAATCCATTTTGGAGATGCCTTAATTTTTACTTAACATTGATTTGGAGAAAAATATCTTTTAAATAATCAATCCACAACTCACTAAAGATTTTGTTCAAAAAGCTCGAATGCCCATTCTCTAGGTTTGTCACATCAAAAAAGCGTGGTCATTTTTAAGTAAATGGCATTTTTAAGTAAATAAGGCCTAGGCTTTATGAAAACAAACTAAATCCCCATCTTGAATCCTTATCCAGAAAGCACTTTGGGCATAGGAAATCTCCACAATGGCTCTAAAATCAATTTTCAATACCGACTATAAAATTTGGAGCTCCAAAAATGGTACAGATCTTACGGATCGGTGAATGCTTATTTTTAGGGAGAAATGGATGGTCTAGATAATGTGCTACAATATACGCTATTTTTTGGCTTGAAATCCTAATTTTTTTCACAACCGTAATTTTTTACTAAACCACAATAATTTTTGTACTAAACCCCTCTAATTCTTTTTCCTAACATTGCTGTTGTCCCTCCCATCAAGGACAAGGCAAAATAGTCTTTGTTTATTCTTCAGCACTCTAATTAACATGTAGCATACTTTTAAAGATATTTTGATCATTAGTTTTTGAAAGTTAAAGACATTTTAAACATTGTTGAAAGTGAAAGGTGCCGAGGAGAGAAACCAATTACGACAATAAAGCCTCAGCTTAACCACCAAGCATTAATGACACCAGTTAATTATGGTTGAATTAGTTGATACCCAGTTTTAAACTTTCTAGTTGGGGTCGAGATGGGTCGGCCTGGACCCCATTGGACCTGGACCCAAACCTAGCCCAAAAATAAATAAAAATATATTTAAATATTATGTTAAATTTATACATGTGCTATTTAAAGGAAATTTTTCATATAAGGCTGCAACTTTAAAATGTAGAATTAAAGGTGCACCTCAAAAATCCATCATAGAAAGTTGTTGGGATGTTGGAAAACCCTTTAATTATTCATCTTAATATCGAGATGTATGAATATTAAAAGAAAAAGAGATTTTGATATTGTGAATAGTGTATCTTGCAACATATTATCAAAACCATTCATTTCCTAGGTTTTTCTGTGTTTATAGATCTATTTAATTAAAAGATTTTTAGAGTTTAAAAATTTATACTTAAATATGACAATAGATTCTCAAACTATCCCAAACATTTTTTACATTAAAATTACATTTATGATAAAATTTAGAGCTGCGCCTTAATTGGATTGTTCAAGGTTGCAACCTTATGCAAACCACACCCTTATTTAAATACAACGACTAGTTGTTAAATATTATTAAAAAATTATAAATAATAATACTATTCGAGTGAAGTCTACATAGACTTGGATCCGGATTCGAATAGTGTTTGCGTGGATCGCATATTTGGACCCAAACCCTACCTGCGAGGTCTAATTTTTGGATCCATGCTCGGACACAGGTCGGGTCCAGTCGTAAGGCCCTGGGTCGGGTCCAAATCCATTGCTGCCTGCTTTGAGGAGGATTCTCTTACCCTCTCTAAAAACAGTCTCATATCTCACTCTCTCCATTTTCTTCTCTCTTTTCAATGGTGAGTCTAAAGCTCCAAACCGAAGGCAAGTGCAAGTTGTTCCCTATATTTCCTTTTATTTCGTTCTATGTTTTTTTTGTTTCATCTCAATCTCTCTCCGATCTTTCGTGATTACCTACAAAAAGCTACTCATTTAATCCAGATGAAAGTTCCACTGAACCTATTTAAGTTTATTTCAACTAATTTTCATAAACAAACTACCCTAAGGAAATCAAACACGAAGCTGAAAATATTATTTCATGGGAGTATCAATTTTTTGTTTGACTTTTTTGTTGAAATTTGGAATATAGTTAAACTATTAGCAATTGAGATTTTGGTCATAGAGGCACACATATTTTTATCATCTTCTTATCCTATAGTAAAGATGGATCCTTGATGAGTTGGGAACAGTTGAAATGTATCCTCTGTGGTTTTGACACATCAATACTTCTCCTTCATAGATAAATACTAGACAGTGTTTAGATTTCTAAAAAAACCAAGGGATATAAGTGCATAACTCTTAGTACACAAAAAAGAGCAAATAAAAACATAAAAAGTTTGTAACAGGTTGCAACCTTAAACTGCATACCTAAAAAATGCATGGTAAAAAGTAGTTTTGATGGTGAAAACCCCTCTAATTGATCAGCTCGACCTTGACATATACAGATGTGGAAAACAAAATTTAAAATACAAAAAAGGGTACATCTTGTAATAAATTATTTAAACTGTTTATTCTCAAGATTTTTATTTGATAATAGACTACTCGAGATTGACCGTATTTTGAGTTTTAAATTTCCTAATTAAGTAGTTTTTCAAATCATCATTGAAGTTTATAATACCGAAATTATATCTTTCGATAAGCTTTGGAAGAGCATCTTAATTGGATTGTTTAAGGTTGACACCTTATACAAACACACCCAATATAAAATGAGACCTTTAGACTAATAGTAGGGCACCATAAGGGTTTGAATGTGCATTTTTGTTCAAAAGAATGTAAAAAGTCTACAAGGATAAGCCGTATTGGTGGTCAAAAACTTAAATTTGGTACCCTGCCTAGACTTGGCTGCCTTGATGAACCAAAAAGTTATACAAAAATCAAGCAGAGTTTTTTGACTTTTCCTAAGTGAAAATAAAGACAAAATATTTCTATCTTAGTGATAGGCAGATATTTATTGTATTTATCTTTCATAGTTTGCAATCAAGTCTCACTTTTTGAGAGCTTAAAATGTGTTTTATTTCTTTCTATATTTTACAATCAAGTCTCACTTTTTTGAGAGCTTAAATTTTGTGTTTTAATTTTTTTTCTTTTATATATGGGTTAAGTTAAAATTTGGTATATCCGTACATTTCACCATCACAATATTGAGAAAATAATTCAATAATAGTAAATAACCAGAACACCCCTATATTATTCAGAGGTATTTTAATAATTTTATTTATTTTACATTAAGTTTTAAGAAAATTATGTGTCGGAAGATGAGAAGTAGTAACACGTCAAATTTATGCTTAATCTGATGTATTAAAAAAGAGATAATAGTAAAATAACACTATATACTTTCAATCAAATGAAATTTGAGTGTAAGAGATGAAGTATGTAGGACTATTTTTTAGTTTTCAACAAAAGAACAAGTTTTCTAAACATTCTCCTGAAAATAAATAGAATTTATGCCACAATAATATTCCAATGAATGCCTCCTCAATTACCAACCAGATCTAGCATTTTAAGAACCCAATGGCTAAAAGTAATTGTGATCTCTTTGTAATAAAAATAAATGGTCTAATAACATATAATATTTTTTTTAAGTTATTCATCAAGATCATCTAGGTTTAGCATTAGGAACCCAAATGTTTAGATTGCCCACCATATAAACCAAAGATGTCTTGTATTTTGTATTTACTTTTGAGAATAGAGTACGGGTCATAGGTATAGTACCTCTTGAGCCTTAGTTAAAAGGTTACGACCTCCCTTCTCACTCACACATTAAAAAATTTGACTATTTCCAAAGTGGGTAAGGGCTGTAATCCAAAGAGATTTTTCCAGTAATCTTTTTCTATGGATCCAAACAGCCCCTAACCTAATTGTTAATTCATGGAGTTTAATGTTTACTTATGGATTTCCTTGCAGTTTCTTATGCTTGCATACAAGCAATTGCTTGCTTCACACTTCAAATCTATTCCTAGTTCCATTGTCGTGCTACTGTAATTGGCACAATGCTAGTCAATAATGGGATAAGAAATAAGGGTTAAAAAAAAGAAGACCAAATGACGTGATACAAAGTAGAAATTAACAGATCCAAGGCGCAAGGAACAATTCCTATTGTGTCCTTTTATTGCAATGAAACTTTTTTTTTCTTTAAGTCGTAATTCCTTAAATAATTAATTTTTAATATTTTTTTATGGATAGCTTAAATCCTATATTAAAGCCCCTAGGCCTCCTTTGCAGAAGTCTTCAAAGCCCCTGTCGAAGAAGAAGGAGAAACTCTGGACTGATCAAGCAATATGCATGTAGTGGTTTTACCAGCGATACAGATCTTTGCCTTCAACTCCTTAATCAGTTACCTTTCTCATGGTAAAGTATGATTTCTCCATCGTCAGTACTCTTCAAAATCCTACAGCACTGGCCAATAAGAATTCTCTTTCTCCAGAGAACCATCTTTCCATCTTCTTCTCTCGCTCTTCTGCCTTTCCCTTTCCGGAAAAGCATAGAAATTTTTTTAAAATTTTTCAGTCCACTTAAACTAGACTTCTTCTTCCTTTTCCCTTTTTGAGAATTCTTCTTCTTTTGTGGAGAAATTATCTGTGCTTCACAAAAGCACCTAAGTTTTATGTGCCCCAATTTAATCAAGTAATCCGTAAGAAGCAAGAAGAGAACTTCTCAAAGAAGAAGGCAAACTCCAATTTACGTTGTTCGCAAATATGGACTGTAACTCTCTATTTATAATACCTGGTAATAAGAACTGATATTCTAGAAACCAATAATTCTACTTCTAATAGGACATAGAACTAGATTTGTAATTTATGAAATCTAGAAACTAAGAATTCTACATTGTAAAATGAGTGCAATTATGATTTGTAATTTAAGTCACTAACAGGATTTGCTTCTTTCATTTCATTTATTTAATCCTAGGGGTCGAAATGAAAGGTCATTACTTAATTTTTGCAAAGCATTTAATTTTTTAATTTAAATTCAAGGCATTTGAAAATTAATTTACATTTATGTCATAGTTACTAATAGATAAGGTTTGTTATCCCGTAAAAGATAAAAATTAACTTATCAAATGATTTCTTTGGATTTCAAAATTTAACCATTTAAAAATATTTTCTAGCGATAAGTGATTGGTAGGGATATCTCCTTATATCATCATAAATGAGATTTACATGCGTATAGGACTAGGATTAAATTACTTTTACAAATAATAAAATAAGTCTATGTAACTTCTTAATTTTTGGAGATTTCTACCTGTGAATTTAATTTTAATGAAAATACACTTTTATACTAAGGGATTTGAACCATCTTATCTCTGGATAAAGTAGTAATTTTTGTTCACCGGAAATCTTGATTTTCATTTTGTTAATATTATTATCCCATAATAATAAAATAGCATCCTTCCCAAGTAGCCCACATGGCAGATTAATGTAAACCACATGAATTTTGTGTGTTATTGTTTTTGGGTTATAGTCCGTAGAGAGTTGTTAGTTTGGATTTTATTTTATTTTATATTATTTTTTCAAATTAATTACATAGTAAACATTTCTTGGAGCAAAATTATCTTTCTTGAGATCTAACTTCAAGTTCGTTAGAGATGTCGAATTTGTTATGCCAAAATATTTAATATTTTTTTTCCCTTCTCTCAGAAAAATGGGGTTTCTCCATGTCACTATTTTACCTTTTATATTGGTGGTCTAATATGATCAATCATCACAACTCCATTGCCTAAGTTGAACCGAAATAGAAGCACTTAAGGCTACCTCGCACCTTAATTAAGAAAATGTTTTATGATGTAAATTTGAGGTTCTTCATGTTAACTAGGAAGTTGTTGAAAGTAGGTTCCAATATGGTAGCAAATGCTTGAATGCTTGTACTGAACTATTAAGAGAAGGTCAGGTTAACAAATATTGAGCCTCTCATTGTACGAAGAAATATAAATACACTGTTGGGATTTTATGGTGAGTAAACATTAAAAATTAGGCCCTGAAGTATGAGGGATGATTTGATTATTGTATAAATAAAGATTTTCTTCTTCTTCTTCTTCCTTTTTTTTTTATTTATTTTTATTTATTCTGCAACTTTTGTTCTTGGTAGTACCCTCTATAAAGTACAACTTTATAAATTACATGAGAGAAAAGCCTCGGGATGGAACTTCTATATAAAATTTAAGACATAAATAGAGAACTTGCATAAAACGAAATGATTTCAATGCGGTGACCTATAAAGGCTTCAACTGTTGGCTGTGTGTAGCCATTAAAGGCCTTATGAGTGCTTGTACATGAATTTATTGATATAGTGGAACATGAACTCAGTGGGAGTGTGGTCCTGTGTGGACCATACTAAGCAAACGATATTTGCTGATATTGGACTGTGCTAGGTCAGTCTAAATGGGAAAAACCCAACGTACCTGGGTATAGAAATATAACCAATGAGGGTTTTGTGGGTTACCCTTTGATGAGGTCGGAGTATGCCCGAATGAGAACCGATGGACTGTGTGACCCTTGTGTGTGATGGAGGCCTTCAGAGACAGGGCCAAAGCCTATTTTTTGTATCATCATACTGCATGCACATTGATAGTTTTTTTCGGGAAAGCAAACCACCTTTCAGGGTGAAGCGTGTGCATGTGCGAGAGATACCACCTGTACACCATTGAGCAATGTATTTGCATTAGGTCAGGATGACCTAGGTTTCATCTCCATGGGGACCTGAAGTCCATATACTGGGACTGCAACCCCTTGCCAATTGGCTACACTCTGTTGACCCACTAATGATCCCTTACAAGGAATGTGGGTCATGGGAAATGCTGGGTTGGTTTGAAAAAACATGTGTGGTCCGTAGTCCATAGTAGAAGATGAAATGCCCTAGTGCATATTGATTCCTAGAGCATATAGATCACTTTTCTATCAAAGTATTTAATTTTGTCTATTTTAATAATTGTTAGTTGAATTTTTTTAAATCTCTAAATATTTTATTTATCAAATTTGGATTTATAGAAACATAGATATTGATTTTATTATGATTTAAATATTCAAATAATGTTTTCAATTTTTTAATTATAAAAATTAATATAATTACATGGGAGGCCCAATAGGACTTTTGGGCCCACCATAGCATATTAGGTGGGCCCCATTAGGTGCCACAAGGGGTGGCACGCCCCACCTAGGATAGTTTATATTTTGTGAGATCAACCTCTCAAGTTTGACAGATAAGTTTGTGTTGTTTTTAAAAATGCTTAAGCCTTGAGGAAAGTTTGAATGAAATTTTGGAAAGTAAGAGAAGGCTTACGCATAAAATAAGAAAGGATAATATTATTATCCATTAATTTCTTATTTGAATTAATTGATGGGAAAATAGTTTAGGAAGTGAGATATAATGGTTCAAGCACCTTCCATTGGATGTTGATGGTCCATCTATGGAATAAAAAGCTCATATCTCTCACCTCACAAGTCACCCAAGAACAATGGTGCATATTCATTATCATATGAGTGGTTCTAGCAACTTCCATAGGATGTTGATGGCCCATCTATGGAATGGAGAGCTCATATTTCTCACCCCACTAGTCACCCAAGATCAATGGTACATATTCAATCTCATATGAGCGGCAAGCTAAGGAAAACTCTAAGAAACCCTAGATTTGTTCAAGCACAATAAAAAAGGATGCACCCTACCCAATATTCTCTACACCATATCTCTTACACCTAAAATCTCTCTTCTCTCTCCCATATAAAAATGGGGGGAAATCCCCACTGAAGGAAAATCCCTCTCTCTTTGGAAACCTTCTCTCTCGTTCAAGATAACCAAAATGCCCCACTCTCTGATCTAGGGTGGCAGAGATCTCTAAAAAGGGTGGCAGAGATCTCTCTCATGGTGGTTCTCTCATCTCTTCTATCTCTTATCTCACATTGGGGTTAGGTGTTTAGGGTTTTGATAGAAAAGAGAAGCTCTCTCTCAAACTAGGTTATCAAAGGGGTTTACGTAGGGTTTAAGTTTTTGTGATCAAAGGGCTTATGTTCTATTCGTGTGGCTTGTCCAAAACTTATTTTTTTGATTGAGATTGAAGATTGACCATTAGGTCCCATGCCACCGGAACGTGGTGACTCGGTGTGGGGTGTAAAAAGCTTGGTTTAGGTAATCTCTGCCACCCTTTTTAGTTTTTCACTTATTTACTTATTGTTTTATTCATTCCCAAGCATTGGTTGTGTCTTGTCTTTGTTATTGAAAGATAGGTTTTGAATGGCTTAAAGTTTTTGAGATCTTATTGTATTTTTTTTTTGAAGTTATTATATTTTAAAAGGACTATTTGTGTGTGATTTAGGCCATGAAGAAAAAAAAAATTGAAAAAGAAAGAAAAATATTATTTTATACTCCAGCTAGATTACACAAGTCCTTCTATCAACAACACTAGTGCAACTTGACAACATTATTATTGCTTAATGAAAATTAATGTCACATATCTCAACATAAGGTACTCATTTCTTCATGGAGAAATATATTATGCTCTTTGCATGTAAAACATATGTCGTTCACAAATCAATCATTTATGTAGGCATGATGCCATCTCAATAAGAAAATTTCAAACACCAATCATGTATAGATAGAGTAGAATAATGATAGGCAAAACATTTGGTTAGTTTAGGGGTACATTGGAATAATATCTGCCGTTTCTCATTTTGGGAACATTAGGGACATGACAGTGTTTTAGAAAATGCTAGTCGGCCGGCTCAGCATCTAGGCCGGAGCCCAGAACCTCAAGCATTTTGATGTGAAAATGTCTTAGGAATTGCATATACGGGCTATAAGAACACACATATATTTGATATTTATGTTATTTTGTATTTTTTTGCATTTATATTTTTTCCAATTATCTTTTTTTATATAAATATATTAGCATGAATGTCAAAACACATTCGAAACTTCAAATTATTGAAAATTTAGTGAAAAAGCGTAAACAAATCAATAGTGTATTAGTCTCCAACTCTTCAATCTGTACTCCATAGTAACATTCATTCATGATATACAGTTACACACGATCAACGTTCTTTTGTGTTTTTGATGTCGGTCGAGCTAGAACTCCCGATAAAGTTCTTCTAATACCTTCACTAGCAACCTAAAAGTATTCCACGACTAAAGGGTAAGCTCTTGGATGCTTCTACAAACCTCATATATATATATATATATATATCGTAATGATACTGTGAGATCCTCCCACACCCATGTGAGTAAGATCCTAAAGGATCACCATTAAATTTTGACACAGATGTCTAGAACACCATTCACCCAAGTCCCACGCCCATGTCATAACGTTTCTAGAGATCTGTGTCAAAATTTAATAGTGATCCTTTGGGGTCCTACTCACATGAGTGTGAGAGGGTCTCATAGTGTTATTACTCATATATATATATATAGTTTAGATTCAAACTAATTTGTAAAATGAATCAATTTAGGGTATCTACAGGGTTTAAATCTATTTTTTTTTTTTCACTTTGGAGATTTAGAATACCCCAAACTCAATTTCTAGTATATTTTTGGGTCAAAATGACCCAAATTGCCCTTAGGACCTTCTTTATATGCAAAAAAAGGGCCCAGGATCTAGGCACTCACCTAGGCCACTTGGGCGGGCATGTCGGTATTGGCGCCCAAGGATGGCCGCCTAAGCATAGGTGTTTGACCTAGGGCCCTTGGGGCACCTAGACGCTTGGCGGTTAGTTTTAAAAAATGGACAAGTAGAGAGCTAAGATCTCCCTTTCTTTCTCTAAAATAGGGTAGATGTAACTTCTTTTCCTCTCTCCAAGATGGGGTCGATTGAGTTCTCTTGTTATCTCTATGATACAGGAGCGTTTCTCTCAAATGCAGGTGCCTATTGAGCTCACCCCCTCTCTAAACCTGCTCAGGACTAGGTGTGTGGCCTAAGGCCCTTTGGGCGGCTTGTTTTAAACAATGCACATGATAGAAAGCTGAGCTCTCAATTCTCTTTGTAAAACAGGGTAGATTTTGAGTCCCTTCCTCTCACTAAGATAGGGCTGGTTGAGATCCCCCTTTATCATTCTAATACAGGAGTCTCTCTCTCAAATGAGGGGCCTGTTGAGCTCACCCTCTCTCTAAATCCACGCACTCTCTCTTTCCCCCCCCAAACCACAATTGAAAGTGGATCTATCCTTTCTCTAAAATAAGGTACGTTCAAAAAACCACATCTCTCTTTCCAAAAAAGGAAAATTTGAGATCTTCATTTGTTTCTTTAATATTTGAGGTTGCTCATTTCTCTCTAGTACCACTCTCTCCCTCTTTATCTGTGTCGTGGTGTGGAGCTAGCAATCGAGGTCACCACTGCGATTCTTCATATTTTATATGATCTCCATTTGAGGTGCTCTCCATTTCCTCTGAATTCTTCATAGGAAGAGGTTTCTGAAATAGTGGAGCATGCTTTAAGGGAGAAAATCATAGATGAATGAACTATGTAAGTTGTAGGTGTATAAGAGTTATCAAACAAAGTGTACGCTTGCTAACTCTACTATTGTAGTTAAACACCTTTGGTACTTTTTTTTTCTCATTGTTATCGCCTCATCGTTTTTCACTTTGGTGCTCTCTGTTTGTCAACATAACCTTGCACCATCTTTGATTATTTTCTCATGTTTTTGTTGCTTTCTTTGGTGTTTTCTCTCTCATCTCTTCTTTCTCTCTTATAATTTCTCTCTTCTCATAATTTCCTTGCTCTCTTTGGTACTTTCTCCCTCCTCCTTTACCCCCCAAACAAAGAAAAAAGAAAAAACAAGAAGACAACCTCTTTCACCCTAATTGCAGATTCATCAAATTAACGAGTTTTAATGCCAAAACTCTTCAACTCTTTAGGTCTCACAAACTTGGAAATTTCAGACTTCAAGTTTGAAAAAATTATTTCAAATAAAGAAAAAGTTTTGATTAAAATAAAAACATAAAAATTTAAAGATTTATAGAAGTTTCTCTAATGGTCCTCATGCCCTTACCCCTTTTTAAGGGGGGAGAAAGATTTTTTTTTTTGGGTAATTCAATGGGGATTAGTTCCCATTGTAGGAATGGAACTTAAGACGTCATGTGCCAACCCACCACCTTGATCACCGAGCCTTGACCCTGTCCTTAGGAAAAAGAATTTTTCCTTCAGCCTAATGCATGTTTTTTCCCTCTGAAAGGGGCTTGGGGGCAAGCGCTTGTCACTTGGCGGCACTTAGGCAGTCTAGTCTTTGGCCTAGGGGTCCACTGCCTATGGTGAGTTTCCTAGGATTCCCCTGCCTAGTCAGTCATTGTGGCTGGCTTTTAATACACTGAATGGGAGTAGACCTATTAAAAAGAACGTTTACCTATTAGAAGAAATGCTTTTAAAGGTGACAAGACCACTCTTGCAAATATTCGCATTGCGTTAGAGTGAGGCACGTGGTTCTCATATACAATATAATAATCATGGTAGAAGGAGGAAATATTCATAATTAACTACCCAATAAAGAAACTATACTCCTTACGGATACGATTCAGACTCTAGACTATGTCTTATACCTTTGTAATCTAAAATATATCTTGTACATTTAATGTCTGTGTGAACAAATAGTCTTGTTAATATTGGTAATACATAGTCAAGGAACATTATATGATCTTTGAATAAACTTTGATATGTTGGAAACCAGGCGATTTCATGCATGTGAAGTTCACCTCACTGATCAGGATATTATTTTATTGCGCATATTTGCATTTTCTTATATTACTCCTAGTGGCAACTTTTGTATCATCCCAAATATCATGTACAACTTTTTAAAATGATTGGCACATGTAAACGACACGAGCCAGGAAATATATAGATCTTCCAAAGCACGCTTCTTGAAGGACTCAAACCAATAGTTAATGTCGACACCACTTTTGGGTGCTTCTCTCCCAATCTAATCTTATTAGTGGGGTCTTTGAGGAAATGCCCAATTATTTGGTTGCACTTAACATTGTTACTTACAATTGTATAATTGATGCATATGTCAAGGCAGATTGTAAAAAATATGGAAAAGTCTCTTATTGCGTACAAGATCTTTACACTATAAATGGTCTTATTTGGGCTTGCATAACTATGGACCGATGAAGAAATGTAGAACTGGTATGATGAATTTCATCATATTGGTGTCGAGCCATTCATTCAGACCATAGTTACCAGGGGCGCCCATGTGGGGTTCACTTCTACCCTTGAATCGTGATCCCATGCACTGAGTGACCGGATCTCAATTCCAGACACTTCATTGCATATTTGAATCTCATACCCGAAGTGATGGAAACTGGATTCTTATTATTTGGGATCAAGTTCCCTAGCAAGTGGGATCCAAATCCGCATGAGTTAGATTATGGCTCTAATATCACTCCCAACCACGATTCCATCATACCAAGAACTGAGTATCCTATACCATGGGAACGAACTACTCTTACAATGTTTATTTTATTCGTTTATAGTATTCGGTTTTCCTCAAATCATCTAGCAATTGCTATATGGTTCCCATAATTTTGACTTAAAGCAATCAACCTAGTGTGTTGTTTTGAGTCTTTTGACGGAGAGAGAAATGTACAATATGCTTGTGAATGAGCACAATACATGTGATCAATCGTCGATTAAAAACTTAGTCGAAATGGGAAATCTAGCCCGTCATTAAGTGTCAATAGTATAGACTTGAGAAGGGTAAATCTTGCCCCAGCATTGAGTGCCAATTTAGAGAAGGTATTGTATAATTAAGGGGTAGCTATGCACAGTATACCACAAGAATATCGTTTACTAAACTTGATGTGAAATCATGCTCCAATGCATAATAATAAGGTTTTTCCTTAATTCGGTATGAAATCATGCTCCAATGCACCCTAATATTGATGTGTGCTGAAATTGATATGAACTAATTCTCCAATGACATAAAAACTTCAAAGGCACTCTCAATGCCATGATTTTTATTACATTGATGCCTTGGAACGGTGGATTTGCAAAGAGTTAAATATGATATCTAATGGAACTTGCTTCCAGTTTGCAATTTACAGAAGTAGTGAACTGCAGAAACCTCGATCCTAAAAAAGGCACAATGTAATCCTTTTTGGTAGGGAACCCGCTCCCGTCCTGATAGCAATGTGCTCTACTCCCTATAAGTCATGAAACTCACTCCCATCCCCAGGCCATGTACGAAGTTCACTTTGCTGCCCAGGGAACTTCGAGTAAGACTCACTCCGCGCTCTCGTTTCTGTTCCTAGAACTTCTCATGTTTCTGTTCTCGGTAACTTTGATTCAGACTCTTAATTTTTAATCAAGTCCTATGATAGAGCTACTATGCATCGAAAAATGATGTTAGTAATGGATTTTATGAGGAGGCAGTATTTCTCACCAACAATGGTGAAATAACAATGATATAAATAAAGTTCTAAGATACCAAACAAGAAAGTTAAAATAACTACTTGAGTTATGCTGGTCCATTTGCCTCATTTCATCTTCACCTCACATTCACGAGCAGCCCATACATTTTCTGGGGTGAGTTTGAAAAACAGTTAAAAAATGTTACATTATCGAGCTTGCATTGCTTTTCTTCATCATTTCCAAATCTCCTGCACTGCCATAGGCACTAAAGGTGCCGTTGAAAAGTAGGTTATCCTAAATATCCCAAAATTACCCAACTATCTCAATATCGTGCATCTATTTCATATCCTCTTTTACTCTATCCATTGACAAGATAGCTAAGTGATACAATCGAGTTTCACATCATCCATTTTCATCATGCAGAAAATACCCTCCGTTGCATTCAATGTTTCAAGATTAGCAGTAATAAAGGAACTCTTGCTCAGGTACCTTTATATCTATTTATATCTAATAAGCGCATTGATATTCACATACAATGCACATGCAGTGTTCGCAAAATCGAACCAGAACGGTTAACTGGATATGGGCGTGGAAGAGGTTTAACAGGCCTAACCGTTAAACCAACCGATTCAACCACTCTAGCTGGGCAAGTCTTAGGTGATAAAAAAAGTGTTGAAAAAAATTAGAAAACTACAAAAAACATCCAGTGAAATATGAAAAACATAGAAAGAATTATTAAAAAAAAAAACATTCAAATGAAATTGAAGATTAATGAAAAAAATAGATTTTAACCCATTTTATATTTTCCAAGGGCTATTTTAAAAAATTGCTAAAAAAGATGGGAAAATATAAGAGCGAGTATTAATGGCCAAAGCAATTTTTAATTTTTACCATAATGTAAAGAATATTTAAAAATGCATTACAAATCAAATTCTTTATTTTTGACAATTTATATACATTTTTTACTTTTTATTTTTAAATACCTGTTCATCACCCTAACCGTCCAAAACCGGAACCGGCCAGTGGCCGGTTCCGTTCTAACCGGGCGGTTAGCGGTTAGATCGGGCGATTTTGCAAGCAATATGAACATGCATTCTCATGTACCATGTTTTACTTTTTCTATTTTGTGTCAGTTTTACATCTTTATTTATGGAGCTGCAATCAACAGTTGATTTTGTCAATTGCTAAATTGGAAATTTAGTTGGGAGACTTTATGTTGAGAATGAGAGTCTGGTCAATAAATTGCCAAGTAGGGAACTGTGAAATGCATGTGAGTTAGAACTAGGAAATGAAATATAATTGTTTTCAAGGAAGAAACAACTTTTGAGATTTATAAATGTCTATTTCTAGGAGTTACTCTTTGTTCCATGGACAAAGAGTAGGCTTTCTCTTGGTAGATTTTAGGGTTAAGCATCATCACGACCATTGTTATTATGATTGTGTATCCTATGGAATATTTCCAATCGTTGTTTGCTGATTTACTACATACTGGCAATTACAAGAAGAAAATGGAAGCATAGGTTCCAATATGATGTGTTCCAAATCAAAAAAAATTTGTCTACTTTTCTGTCCCGATATTATTTTGTATATATTTTTCTTGTTGCAGTTTTTAATAGCGATTACTCAAATACTAGATGGAGATACATTTTTATAAAACCAAAAAAACTAAAAAAAAAACAAAGAAAGGGTGGAGATACCTTGTAGAAAGAGTTTCGTGTTTGGTTAATGACGAACTATTGTTATGGGTAGTAAGTAGTATTGAGCTTTATAACTCACTTTATAAGAGGATCTTTCATTTGCTTTCCAAGCATGTGTTGCTAAAAAAGAAGGGTTACTAATTTATATGATGACAGAGCATAAAGGACAAATTGGTAAGGGATATTACCAAAAGCGGACAACCCTTTACTCTACTGCTGCCTTGTGGATTGGCAATGTAATATGAATTATATGTTTCAGGTAATTTCTTTTCCTTGAGCCTTAGAGTTACCATTGAATGTAAAATTTTCCAATTAATGTATGACACTTATTAAATATTTTCTCTCTTTTTCTCTATATCTTTAAACTTTTGCAGGTTTTGTTCTATACTTGTTGTGGCTTCTTGGTAGCAAGGCTAAATAAGTTCCATATCTAGGTTTATTGCGGTGGATTACATGAAAGCTCAGGATCTGGGCCATTTTTTGTTTTTTGCTGTGTCAACACAAAAGAATACACTAATAAGTGAAGTAAATATGTCATTAAAAACTAAGAGCCTCCTAATGAAGGATTGCTATTGTCAGGCCAAAATTGCCTAAACTAGACACTACACCGATAACTCAAGACCTATGCAAGTTTAGCCATCATGTTCTTCTCATAGAAATTCATTGTAAAATTTGGCACGGATCCTATCCATGTTTTACTAGGACGCCATGTCTTGGCGAGGCATTTGAGACTATATTACACCTCTGATACACATGATTTGAAATTTAGCCCATACTGACATGAGTTTCCCAAAATATAGTTGTTGGATCACGCTCGACCTAGTTATATATTATGAAATATATAAACCCCAGCAAAGTTTGCCTTCTAGTAATAGGAAACTGGCCTTCCATGTGTGTCAATAATCGCCACTTTGAGTTCCTTTCCCAACCAATGTCTAACAAAAGTTTTAAATATTAGTTGCTACCTGTATGTCTCTCGGTTCCATATGTGGGTAAGCAAGAAGGGCATGATCCATGCCACCTTGTCATCTTGGCAAAATAGCTTGCTAAATAGTTGAGTCCACACTGCTTTTGCTCAAGCAAGTTTGTTGCTTTGTAGATGGTGCCAGATCAGGACTCTATTATTGGTTTAATAATGGTTATCTTTAGGCATTATTATCGATATCAAAATATAAAGTACGAAGCTACTCCCAGGTATAGTCTCTCTCTCTCTCTCTCTCTCTCTCTACTAATCGCTGATGGTTCTTCTACATAAGGGTCAAACATTAGGCCCTTATGCAGACATAAATTCAACCAAAAGAGCTTGATACCAACATATTTTGAAGAATGTAGAACCAGATATAGTATTGGCATTAGATATAATGCTTACTGATCCGTATCCAGGAAAATCATTATTCTTTCAAGAGATATAAGATATTGAATTACATTGGGAATACTAGTGTACTC
Organism: Amborella trichopoda; assembly: GCF_054954075.1. NCBI lineage: Eukaryota > Viridiplantae > Streptophyta > Magnoliopsida > Amborellales > Amborellaceae > Amborella > Amborella trichopoda. The sequence goes on from NC_142344.1 coordinate 26,845,012, forward strand.
TTGTTTTCTTTTTAAATTTCAGTTAGATTATATTTCCTCTCTTTTTCTCTCTCTCTCTCTCTCTCTCTCTCTCTCTCTCTATATATATATATATATATATATATATATATATATATATATATATATATATATATATATATATATATATATATATATATATATATATATATAGGAAAAGTCTTTCCAACGCCTATAGGTGAAAATGAATAATGATTTCACCTACCCTCATCACCGTCTAAATTTCATCATGCGGTCATGATTGTGTGGTAGTGTTTTATTTTTCATATTTTTTCTACAAATTGGAATGATCTAAAATTTTTAAGGTATATACATCTTACTGAGGTTCATCTAATAAAAATATGAAAAACATTATCCGTAAAATATTAGTTGACCAAAATATCCCCAAAACTTTTTGAGGGTATTTTGGTCAATATTTTTCATGTAAAATATTTTTTTTTTAATTTTGAAAGATTCCCCTATTTTTTTTTAATACATGCTCTAAATTTCATGTCATTCCGATTAGTACAAAAAAAATGAAAAATTAAACACTACTGAACAATCGTGACCGCGCGTTGAACATTAGACGGTGATGGGGGTAGGCGAAATCACTGTTCATTTCACCTATAGGCGTTGCGTAGTGTTTTTCATATATATATATATATATATATATATATATATATCTTTCTTTCTATTTAATGACAGGATTCGAACTTCGAATGTAGAATTGCAGTTAACACCACCTTAACCGACAAGTTTTAGTGAGCGTGGTGTAGTTCGATTGATAGTTTTCCATATTTTTTGGTTTATTTTTTCTTTCATGACAACAAAAAAGATATTGTTTGTAAGGAGACACTAGCAAAAAGTGAAGACTAGATGCAACAGAAATGGTAAATTGAACATCATTTCAACTGGCTTTCAACAACTTAATGCTTATTTTCTCTTAGAGTGACTTAGCAAAATTTCCTATTTTTTTGTCAAGCTTTAGCAAGAAAATTAAGTCATAAATCTTCTGATTTTTAGGGTGGGTGTGGGTGAGGGAGAGGGGGGGGGGGGGGGAGGTGTGTGTGGGGAGGGGAAATAAACCAAAAAGAAGAGAAAAAGAAAACCTACATTGTTTTCTTTATTTACACACATAGAGAGATGTCATCATAATAATATCCTATCATTCTTTCCTTGAATAACAAACAAGCTTATTGACATGGATATGAAACTATGTCTACAGATACGTTAATGTTTGCATGTAATAAACAATGATACTGACATATATATAAAACTATGACTACATATACATGCATTCTTGCATGCAAATTTGTTATCAATTTATTATAGCCACAAAATAGTTATGAAATTTATCCAATATATTGTTTGGCTTGAACAATTCTTTGCCAAGCATGTTATTAGGTTTAAACAATCCTCACATATTCCCTCATCATCTTGACTTTTGCATGAAGCTCAACCATTCACATAGCAATAGATACCTTCACATCTCCACTTCGTGTAGGTTGGGTCTTTCTTCTTTCCATGCTGTTCAGTTGTGATTTTTCTTATTTCCATACTGCTTAGGTGTGATTTTCCTCATTTCAACTTCGAAAATACCACCAAACTCTCTTGGATCAAATATTGAGTTCAAATCTTCAATCTCACCCTCGTTCGCCATCATAAGAAGTGACAAAAAAAGCAATGGGTGATGAATCAATGAAATGCTGAAGCCTTTGGTTGTTTTCTTGTTTTACACACAATAGAGATGTCATCATTCTAATATACGAACATTTTTTCCTTGTGAAACACTCAACCTTAGTAACATGCATCTAAAACTATAACTACAAATACATGCATGTTTGCATGCAAATTTATTATCAATTTACAAAATTTGCCCAATATATTGTTTGATTTGAACAATTCTTTACCCCGCATGTTATTAGGCTTGAACAGTCCTCACATCTTTCCTCATCATCTTCACATCTGTGTGAAGCTCAACCATTCACATTGCATTACATAACTTCACATCTCATCTTCATGTAGGTTGGAGTTTTCTCATTTTCATGCTGTTCAGTTGTGATTTTTCTCATTCCCATAGTACTTAGGTGTGGTTTGCCCCATTTCAACATCGAAAATACCACCCAATCCTCTAGGATCAAAGGATTAAAGTTCGGATCTTCAATCTCATCCTCATTTGCCACTGGAAGAAGTGAAAAAAATCTAGTTTTCTTCTCTTGTTAGCGAACTAATAGGATCAGTTTGATCAAAGACCTAAGAGAACAAGGATTGTTCTCTTATGAATAATCAAAACCTCGATTCAACAAGGGCTTTTGGTAGAAATATTTTGTTGATATCAATCATGACATAATGTGCCTAGTCCTGAGAAAAAGAATGGAAAAGGAAAAGGCTGGGCTGATGGGATTTGTGTTTTTCTCCTTACAAAGAAGGAATAAAAAGGATGGGAATTAACTTACTAAAAATAAGCAATGGGAGATGAATTATTGAAAAGATGAAGCTTATGGATGTGAGAGAGATCGCTGCAAGTTTGATGAGAGAGAGATGACATTCTCTATTTAAAATGTGGAATGATGAGTTACTTAACCCACCAATTTGGCTGACCATGGTTAACTAACACTGTCATTTATTAATTACTTTTGGATATTCCTCTTAGTTTATTCTTGGCACGCCCATCTCTTTTTTTTAGCAGTGTTGACTTACAACTAGTATACAACCAAACTTTGTATAATCTTTCTAAATGCATTGGGACATAAGTGAGTTCTAACTGAAAATAGCATTATCTTTTAATTTGTATTAATCCTCATTCCTCACTGATGCATTCTTGACATATGGGATATTTTTCTCATAATAACATTGATTGTTTACTAAAATAGTCTAGCAGAGCTACGTATTTACGTTAGGACATTCAAACTTTGTATGTTTTTCTTAATGCGTTTTGGAGATGCCCAAATTTTTACTTAACATTGATTTGGGGAAAAATATCTTTTAAATAATCAATCCACTACTCCCTAAAACTTTTGTTAAAAAATGCTCGAATGCACGTCTTCTAGGTTTAAGGAGGTTCCCAAATTTTAAGAAGTAACCACTTGTTGGTAATTTGATGTGGCTTGACCATTCTATTGCCTTTGGTAGTATTTATGAATATTAAATGTGGTGGCTCAAATCTAATGCAAAAAGGTAATTTTGACAAAAAAATGAGTATTTAATTCCAACTTTATCCTTGCTAGAAAGGAATAATAGCCATTTTCATTTCTCCAACAAAAACCTCCAAATAATTAACAACATAGTTTACGGAATTTTGACCCAACATTGTGGGGCATATCTTTTGATCCACACAAAATTTTAACATAGTACACGAGGCAAACTTAAAATAGACATGCATATCTTTAATTCAAAACTGATTTGGACCCATTTGGACATTGTTTGGTCACCGAAAATCCTAAGGCAAAGACCCTCACAGTTGCTGGAAAAATCCTTTATCCCACGATTTAACAAGCTATCCACATGAGACATACCATTTCACAAGCCTTATTCCTCTCAAGCAATTTAAACAAGTTTTACACGGAAATTACTCTATAAATTTATCAAGTTCATTACTCTATGATCAATCACTCTTTCAACCCCTTTATATTCATTTATTTTCATACACCGCATTCTATCATCTTGCTCTTCATAGCAACTTAAATTTAGATCCTATGAAGTGAAATGATGCACGACACTAAACCCACTTATTTAGTGTTCACAGTGTCTTCAAATCTCCCACTTGCGGGCCACCTCGAGCTCTAAACAATGGCTTGTTCAAGGCGTTAACTCCCACTGGTTCTAGAGAGAGAAGTGCAAGGGAAAAGTGAGGGGAACCGTGGTTAAAAGGGGAGGGGAGAGGGCTTAAGTACTCAGGTAGGTGAAGGTCAGTGTAGCTGACGTGTATGGCTCTGACAGGTGCGGCGCTGACACATACGACATGGACAAGTGCGACGCTGGCAGCACACACATCTTTCCCCCTTCTCTGCCTTCACACGAGGCGATGCTCCAAACTGCGCTACACTCGCGGCAATGCCTTTTTGCACGTGGCATTGCTATTCCTTCTCTCTCTTCACAGCCGGCGTTAGGCCTCTTCCACAAGCAGTGATGCTCATCCTTATCTTCACGCGCGGCACTGACTTTTCACACTCGACGTTGACTTTTCACATTCAGTGTTGATTCTCTCTCTCTCTCTTCTTCATTTCACAGACGGTGTTGGGTCACAGATGACAATAAGCTCTTATACATGCGCGACGATGCTCCAAATGGCGTGGATCTTTGGACTGGGAGAAACTTATGGTCCTTACATTATCTCTCCCTTAAAAGGATTTTGTCCCCAAAGTCACATTCGTGTCAATAAAAAAGTGTGGGGGTATTTCTCACGAATTTCTTCCTCCTGTTCCCATGTGGATTCCTCTCTTGAGTGATACTGCCATTGTACTCGGACCAGGGGAATTTCTTTATTGCGTAACACTTGTATTCTTCGGTCTAATATCCCAATTGTCCATTCAACATAGGTCAACTCCTCCCTAAGTGGAATTGGATTGTATTCCAAAACATGGGATGGGTCAGGTTGATATTTTCTCAGCAATGATACATGAAAGACATTGTGAATATTGGCTAGTTCAGGTGGCAGGGCAAGTCAATACTCCATGTTCCCAACTCTTTCCCGAATTTTGAAAGGCCCAATATAACGCAGGCTAACTTTCCCTCTTTGCCAAATCTCGTAATAATCTTGGCCAGTGATATCTTCAAGAAGACCTAATCACCTACTTCAAATTCGAGGTCTCTCATGCGATTATCGGCATAAATCTTTTGCCAACTTTGGGTCGTCTTGAGCCACTCTCTAATTAGGGCAATCTTCTCTGAAGTTACCTGGACTATTTCGGGCCCCAGTAATTTCCTCTAGCCCACCTCATCCCAGCAGATGGGCAATCTACGCTTCCATCAGGGGCAGATGGTCCTCCCACCTTCCTTTAAAATCAGTGACACACGCCCTTGACATATCTTCCGGTGTTTGAATGGTCCTTTCTGACTGCCCATCTGTCTGGGGATGAAAGGTGGTGCTGAAGGTAAGTTCGTTCCGCAAAGCTGATTATAGGCTAGCCTAGAATCTAGAGGTAAACCTAGGTATAAGTTGTGCGGACCAGTAAGAAATGATTGACCTTAGTTAATCGGTCAACAATGACCCAAATACTATCATGTCCAGCTTTTGACCAGGGCAATCCAGAATCAAAATCCATTGTGATGTGTTCCCACTTTCACTTTGGTATAGGTAAGGGCTGCAACAGTCCGGCGAGTTTCTGATGTTTGACCTTCACTTGCTGACATGTCAAGCACCTAGCGACAAAAATTGCCAAATGCCTCTTCATGTTGGTCCACCAGGAGGCCTTTTTCAAATCCGAGTACATCTTTGTACTCCCAGGGTGTACCGTGTAGCAGGAGTGGTGTGCTTCCTCTAAAACAACCCTTTTTATACTCTCGTCATTAGGGAGACATACTCGGTCCTTAAACCTTAACAAAACATCACCACTCATAGAGAAATCCTCTTTTCCACCCATCTTCTGTTCTTTTAGAATCTTTACAAGCTAAGGATCTCCCTTTTGAGCCACTCGGATTCATTGAAATAATTGAGGCTCCGTTCTCAGACACGAAAGCATTCCTCCCTCCTCACTGAGGGGCCAAGATGGGTGCCATTCTACCACAACCTCTATTAATCTCATCTCTGGAACCATCAGATACGCCACTAAGACCACAGCTTTCTTGCTTAGGGCATCTGCAACTACGTTAGTCTTGCCTCAGTGGTAATCAATTGTATAGTCATAATCGTTCAATAGTCCACCCATCTTCTTTGCCTCATATTCAACTCCTTTTGGGAAAATAGGTACTTGAGGCTCTGGTGATCCATGAACATTTTAAATCGGGTCCCATAGAGATAGTGCCTCCAAATCTTTAATGCAAACACTACGGCTGCAAGCTCCAAGTCATGCATTGGATAGTTCTGTTCATACGGTTTCAACTATTTGGAGGCATAAGCAATGACCTTCCCTCTTTGCATGAGTACATACCCGAACCCTTTATGAGAAGCATCGGTGTAAATAAAAAAATCCTCATTTCCATCAAGCAAGGTCTGTGTCGCGGCTGTGGTTAGTCTTTTCTTAAGTTGCTGGAAGCTTCTCTCACACGACCACGCTATCTTTGAGAATCCCTCTATAAAGTGCATGTAGTATCCTGCTAACCTCAGAAAGCTACGAACTTCGGTCACATTTGTTGGTCTTTCCCATTTAAGTCCAACTTCAATCTTAGAGGGGTCGACCATGATTCCATTTTTAGGAATAATGTGCCCAAGGAAGGCCACACTGAGGAGCCAAAACTCGCTCTTGCTCCACTTAGCATACAATCTCTCCGATTTCAAAGTTTGCAAGACAATTCTTAGATGTTGTCCATGCAGTTCCCAACTCTCTGAATATACCAAGATATCGTTAATAAAGGCCACAACAAATTCATCTAAGAAGGGTTATTCATCAAATCCTTGAACACAAGGGGGGCATTTGTTAACCCGAACGGCATCACAAGAAACTCATAGTGACTGTATCGAGTTCTGAAAGCGGTCTTTGGGATGTTTCCCTCCTTGACCCACAACTGGTGATAACCCGACCGAAGATCAATCTTTGAAAACACTTGGCCCCCCTGGAGCTGGTAAAAAAGATCATCAATTTTAGGCAGGGGATACTTGTTCTTCACTGTTACTTGGTTCAACTGCCTATAGTCAATACACAGCCTCAGGGACCCATCCTTCTTCTTCACAAATAGTATCGGTGCACCCTAGGGTGACACACTGGGTTGGACGAATCTTTTATCTAATAATTCTTGCAACTGTTTTTTCAACTCCTTCAACTCTGCTGGAGCCATTCTATACGGAGCTTTAGAAATGGGAACAGTGACAGGGACTACATCTATCTCAAATTCAATTTCTCTCACTGGAGGTAGGGATGTTAACTCTTCTAGGAATACCTCAGGATATACTCTTACTACTAGTATCCCTTCTAGCTGGGACTGAATATCCAAATTCTCTACTACATAGTCTAAATATCCCTCGCATCTCTGAGCCAGGAGGCGAGAGGCCTGAGAGTAGAAATAAAGTATAAAGGTGGAGTATCCCTAGTGCCCTTAGAGTGTAGTTTATTTTAGTCAGGGCGTCTAAAGGTCACCGTCTTTTCAAGGAAATTGACGGTGGCATGCTGTGTATACAATCAATCCATGACTAGAATAACATCAAAATCTTGAATATCTAAAACGATCAAGTCCACAGGTAGGTAACACCCATCACACTGTCTATACACTCTATCAGTTTCCATAGAATCCCTCATAGGAGTGCATACTACTAGAGTATAATCAAGACATGCAGGCTCGACATTTAGATAACAAACAAAATGGGGTGCAATCAAAGACTAAGAGGAATGGTAAATTAAGGCTCTAACTTTAACAACACAAATAGAGAGCTTACTTCTGATCACCGAGGTGGACGCCTTAGCTTCTTGTATGGTGAGGGCAAACACTCGTTCTTGTGCCTCTGGTCGGTCCTCTGTCTTTATCATAGGGCAATCCTTAACTCAATTGTCGGGCTTGCCACATATGAGGCACACGTCCGCTTCCTGTAGCATTTGTGGTAGTGTGGTTGTCTTTTCCACAATGGGAGAATATCGGGCGTCGATCACTTTCCATATTGCCCGGGTGATTCTTCTAGGCCCTCTGATTAAGCTGGTAGGGCTTTCCTCTAATATCCCTCCTCATAAATTTTTGAGGCTTCTTTCAAAACCTCCCCTGTGGCACAACCTTCATCTTTCATTCCTTCCTCGATCTATGGTCCTCGCAGTCCCTTTCAATCTTTAAGGCAAGGTCGACCAATGGGGCATAAGTCTTCAGGTTGCGCGACAATACTCTTCCTCTAATATCCGTCCAAAGGCCCCTCTCAAATTTGGCTTCCTTTCGGGCCTCGGTGTTAATAATGTGAGCCACGTATCTAGACAGTTCCACAAATTTAGCGGCATTTTGTTCAACTCTCACACTCCCTTGCTGGAGTTCAATAAACTCTACTTCTTTCCTCTCCCTGACGGAGTCTGGGAAGTATTTTTCATCAAACACTGCCAAGAAGTTTTCCCATGTGGCTTCGGTTCTTGACTCCCTCCAGGATTGCTTAACCGAGTCCCACCAATGTTCTGCCTCTCCTTCCAGCATGAAGGCTCCTAATCTGACTTTCTGCTCATCCGAGCAATGAAACACTTCTAGGATCATTTCTATTGGTTTCTTCTACCTCTCAGCTTTTTCTACTCCTCCTTGCCCCAAAAAGGTTAGAGGCGTCGGCCTTCTAAACCTCTCTATAAGGCTACTGTCATTTTGTTACGAGGTAGGGGTAGACTGAGCTGGCATTGACTCTTTCATAATTTAGGTCATTGTCCCTAGAGCTCTATAAAACTCACCGAGCATCTCGGTGTTCTCATTTCTGAAGCTCGCATTGTTAGCACAAGCCCTCGGCATCTTCAACTTAGCATAGGAGCACCCAGTCACTAATCAATCCTAAAACTATTCCAAGGACTCTTCTAAAACCCCTTAGGCCAAGAATCAAATCCTGGCGGCTCTGATATCATATATGTCACGACCCTGCCCCCGACCCCCATTCTGTACTCGACGGAGGTTGACTGAGTGCAGATTCATGATCTTTATGTAGCGTATGTCACTCAGGTCAGAGTGAACTCAACGCTTTAATAATGCGGTAAACAGAGCAAACCATGGAAAATTCTAAGTACAAATGAATATTTAAAACTTGGAGAATCCATACATCATTAAAAGGACATTATAGAAAGTTCTTCCAAAAATATTACACTTGAGTCTGGGGCACCAGAGCCCAAAAGTACATACATTCCGAAATAAACAAAATACAGGGCTAACTGCCCAATTACATACAAGATCTGGACTTCCTCTCAAGCAGAAAGGACTTCAGCTCCCAACTGCAACACACGAACTTCTGGTCCTCGACTTGGCACTATCAATCTACAAGTGGGGAGATGCAGGGGGATGAGCTAGAAAGTCCAGTAAGTAGATCTAGGTGTTATGCATCATTAATGAGTCCATTCATCTATCATAAACAATTCTTCCAATTATAAGAGGTCATCAAGCAATAGTCATGTATATTAGAAATCAGATCAATATATCAATTACGACATCATATCCAAATGTCAGGTATCATTCAATCATTACAATCATCAGGATTCACAATCACTATCCAAATATTATCCACTCACTCCGTAGTTCACCTACTCCCAAAGTAGAGGCCTTATCCATCAGGCTAAGCCAATCCTATTGCTTAGGATCTCTACCATCTCGCAGGAGGGAGGGCAATGATAAGTGGGGAATCCATTTCGTAATGCCCTCGTACTCACACACACGGTCCCCAGCATGCATTGGGGCTTTCGATAGGCACTTACCTTGTAAGGCATCAGCCGTTAGTCTCATCTCAGTAATCTCGCGGGGTGTGACCCTCCCATTTCACTTTCCCTTAACTGCATCCTATCATTCAGCAAAACTGGCATCACTTTTGTCAATATAGTAATCCTCACTACTGATGAGTGCCCCATCACGTAGCGAGCAGTACCAGTAAAACAGTATCCACTACCGATGGATGCCCCATCACGTAGCGACCAGTATCAATGAAATAATGGCTAGTATAACAGTATTACCATAGAATAGGGCCCACTACCAATGGCTGTACCATTGCATAGTGGTCATTATTATGGCCTCTTATCGTGCACAAGCATTTAATTTTATTCATGCTAAATTAGTGCATTATAACAGATAAATCAAATTTTCATCATGCAAGAACGAAGTCAAGTTGGTATCAAATCGATCGCCATACCGAGTCCTATAAGAAAACAATAATCTTTAGATCAAAGGGGCATCAGAAATACCTCGGATCATCCATGAAAGATCATGCAAGTTCTAGGGCAGCACAGGGATGGTTTTGGAATTTTACAAAAGGGAAAATCTATCATTTTGCACCCTATTTTCTAATTTCTTTTAATTCAGTTAAACCTTAATTTCCAGCAATTAGGTTTAATTTTGATTAATCGACCCATGTTTGGGCACAATTCTATATGTACCACATACCATCATTAGACACAAAGGGGCTTGAAACCCTTCACCGAAGAGAAGTTTTACTTAATAGAATTCCCTTTCGTTCTCATTGTTGGGTCACGTTTGGAGAGAGGGAGTGAGGAGAGAGAAGCTTTTGGACCAGTACCCCTAGTCTCAGAGTAAATTTTCTCTCTCTTCTTTCTTTCTTCTTCTCCTTCTTCGTTTGAGCCTCCCTCAGAGGCCATGCACGGCAGTGGCAAAGCCGTGCATGCCTCTTTCTTTTTCTGTTTTTGTTTCTTTTTCCCCTTCCTGTAGCTTTAGGTAGCACATGGCGATGGCAGCGCCATGTGTGAGCTCCTTTCCCCCTTCTGTTCGTTCATCTCTATCTTTCAACGAGGCTTGCAAACGGCACTGCTCATCACCGACCGCAAATGTGACCTCGACATCTCAGTGAAGAGCACAGACGGTGAAACTTACTGTCGCCCATAGGGGTCTCCCCCTATTGTGTGCATATCATAGACGACGATGCCAATCGCTACCCACGAGAGGTCACGGCAACACCTATCGCCGTCCGCGAGCTTCCTTCGTGCGCTAGGTGCCTATCGTCATCCGTGAGCTTCCTTTGCACGTTAGGTGCCTATCGCCATCCGCGAGCTTCCTTTGAGCGTTTGGTGCCTATCGTCGTCCGCAAGCTTCCTTCACGTGCTCGGTGCCAATTGTCGTCTGCGAGCTTCCTTTGCACGCTCGTGCCAATCACTGTTCGCGAGCCTCTTTCGTGCACTCTATACTTATCGCAGTCCATAGGTTCCTCTTGTGTCCCATGCCTATCGTCGTGCGCCTTGGCAAGAACTGTCTCTGCGTGCCTCACAAATGGTTATCGCCGTGCGCTTCACAAGAGGCTATCGCCGCCCACGCAGGGGTGTGTTGCCTTCTCGTGTTGCCAGCAACGATTCCTAGCACCACCCGTAATTCACTACTCGCCCTTTAGCTTTGAGCAGTGGTGCCAAGCATCGTCCAAGGGCCGTGATACTACTACTCCACGGTTATGGGTGGTGACGCTTAGCGCCGTCGGGATCCCATCTCTTCGCCTTCTCATGCAATCCCTTCTCACTTGACCGAGGGTGGACTTAGTCTAGTATTACCATAGTGGTCTGGTTGTCAAGCAGCATTGCCGTCGTGCTGGTCCCGAGTACCATGCCCGTTTTGGTTTTGAGTAGTAGTGTCGGTGTACCGTCCAAAGTACGTGCCTGTCTTGCTACCACTCCAAGTTGGTCATTGCACTGATCAAGCTATCACGCTAGTCTAGTCCCCTTTTTGAGTACCCTCTTCTTTTCTCTTCTCATTCAATCCTTCCACTTCATCATTTTAACTTCCCACATTCTTTGCCATACGAATATGCATTGCCCTAAGACATGGGTGGGTCTTTCGACCCTCTTCTCTTGAAAATTAACCATGTTAGTGTCGTGCAGAAAACAAGGTGATCGCAGGTCAAGAGAGGCGATTCCCGAACCAACTAAAACAGATGGGCGGCTTTCTTCATGACTTAAGAGGGCGCCCACGCGAGCCAGCCCGAGTAAGTCCCGAACCACCTTAAATTCCTCTCTCATTGGTTGGTATACCTGCCCTTGCTCTTGAGCAAAGTTCTTGAGAGAGCGATCTCAAGTCTCGGGTTCCCTAGAAACCTGAGATACGTACCGCCAAATCATCGAGATCCGAAGGGTGAGATCGATGCACCTAACCAGTATCCATTTTAAAAAGTAACCACTTTATAAGTAAAATGTTGATTTAATACCACCGTTGATCTTTCATGGTGGTTTGACCATATAAATGATATTTTTATTTGAAAATGTTTACTTTATATCATGTCTGAAAGACCATATAAATGATATTTTCTAATAAATAAATGTTGTTTTCATGTCAAAATAACATTTCACTCAAATAAATGTTTTGATAGGACCATAGGCCTATCAAATTAAGTAAATCCGCACCTCAAAACTCTAAGAAAATTGCAGTTATGATGGAGCATTTTCAAATCCATAATTTCAGCCTTGACCAATATGGTTGTGAAATAAAATAGGATTTCATGCCAAAAAATAGTGTATATTGTAATACATCTAGACCATCCATTTTTCCCTAAAAATAAGCATTCACAAATCCGTAAGATCTGTACCATTTTTAGAGCTCCAAATTTTATAATTGGTATTTAAAATTGATTTTAGAGCCATTGTGGAGATTTCTTATACCCAAAGTGCTTTCTGGACAAGGATTCGAGATGAGACTTTACTTTGTTTTCATAAAGCCTAGGCCTTATAGAAAATGCATCATTCAGTTAAAAATGACCATGCTTCTTTGACGTTACAAACCTAGAAGATGCGGACTCAAGCAATTTTTAGGGAGTTGTGGATTGAGTATTTAAAAGACATTTTCCCCGAATCAATGTTAAGTAAAAATTCGGGCATCTCCAAAATACATTAAGAAAAACATACGAAGTTTGAATGTCCTAACCTAAATAATTGCCACCGTTGGACTATTTTAGTAAACAATCAATGTTATTATGAGAAAAATATCACATATGTCAAGAATGCATCCGTGAAGAATGCGGATAAATACAAATTAAAAGACAACGCTACTTTCAGTAAGAACTCACTTATGTCCACAATGCATTTAAAGAGACTATACAAAGTTTGGATGTATCCTAGTTGTAAGTCTACACTACTAAAATTTGACAATCTAGATTTAGTTTCTTCCATAGTGGAAAATTACTAAATTACAATGATGGCATTAATACTAGATAAAGACAAGCATACCAAGACTAAACAAAAGGAGGGCACAAATACTAAAAAAAGAGATGGGTGTGCCAAGAATAAACTAGGAGGGTCTTATCCAAAAGTAATTAATGAATGACAATGTTAGTTAACCATGGTCAGCCAAATTGGTGGGTTAAGTAACTCATCGTCCAACATTTTAAATAGAGAATGCCATCTCTCTCTCATTCAACTTGCAGTCGTCTCTCTCATATCCAAAGGCTTCAACTTTTCATTGATTCTTCTCCCATTGCTTATTTTTAGTGAGTTATTTCCCATCTTTTTTTTTCCTTCTTTGTAAAGAGAAAAAACCAAAATCCCATCAGTCCACCATGTTCCTTTTCCATTCTTTTGCTCAGAACAGGTAACATTATGTAGAGATCCATATCAATAGAATATTTCTACTAAAAGCCCTGGTTGTCTAGAGGTTTTAATTATTCTTAAGAGAACAATCCCTGTTCGGTTAAGGCTTGGATCAAACTGATCCTATTAGTTTGCTAACAAGCGAAGAAGACTAGAATTTTGTCAGTTCTTCTAATGGTGAATGAGGATGAGATTGAAGATCCGAACATTAATCCTTTGATCCTAGATAATTTGATCGTATTTTCGATGTTGAAATGGGGCAAAGCACACCTCAACATGGAAATGAGAAAAATCTCAACTGAACAACAAGGAATTGAGAAAAACCCAACCTACATGAAGATGAGATGTAAAGGTATGTAATGCTATGTGAATGGTTGAGCTTCATACACATTCGAAGATGATGAGGAAAGCTGTGAGGACTGTTCAAGCCTAATAACATACAGGGTAAAGAAATGTTCAAATCAAACAATATATTAGGCAAATTTTATAGCTATTTTGTGGGTGTGATAAATTGATAATAAATTTGCATGCAAACATATATGTATCTGTAGTCATAGTTTTATATGCATGTTAGTAAGTTTGTTTGTTATGCAAGGAAAAATGTTAGTATATTAGAATGATGATATCTCTCTATTGTGTATAAAACAAGAAAACAGCCAAAGGCTTCAGCGTTTCATTGTTTCATCTCCCATTGCTTTTTTTGTCACTTCTTATGATGGCGAACGAGGATGACATTGAAGATTTGAACTTCAATCATTTGATCCAAGAGAATTTGGTGGCAGTTTTGAAGTTGAAATGAGGAAAATCACAACTAAGCAGTATGGAAATGCGAAAAATCACAACTAAACGGCATGGAAAGAAGAAAAACCCAAACCTACATGAAGTAGATATGTGAAGGTATGTAGTGCCATGTCAATGATTGAGCTTCATGCAGATGTGAAGATGATGAGGGAAGATGCAGGGATTGTTCAAACCTAATAACATGCTAGATAAAGAACTATTCAAGCCAAACAATATATTGGATAAATTTGATGGCTATTTTGTGGGTGTGACAGATTGATAATAAATTTGCATGCAAGCATGCATGTATATGTACTCATAGTTTTATATGCATGTCAGTAACCTTGTTTGTTACATGTAAACATTGACGTATCTGTAGTCCTAGTTTTATATCCATGTCAGTAAGCTTGTTTGTTATTCAAGGAAACAATGATAGGATATTATTATGATGACATCTCTCTATGTGTGAAAACAAGAAAACCATGTAGGCTTTCTTTTTCTCTTCTTTTTTATATACTCCCCCAACTACCCCCCCCAATCAGAAGTTTTATGACATAATTTGCTTTTGCTAAAGCTTGACAGAAAAATAGGAAACTTTGCTAGGTCACTTTAAGAGGAAATACCCATTTAGTTGTTGAAAGCAGTTGAAATAATGTGCAATTTCCCATTTTTGTTGCTTCTTGTCTTCAACTTTCGCTGGTGTCTCTTTGCAAATAATATCTTTTTTACAGTCAGAAAAGAAAAAAGAAACCAAAAAAAAAGGAAAACCATCAAAATCCAAGTTCACCACATTCACTAAAACTTGTCGGCTAAGGTGTTGTTAACTGCGATACTACATTCAAAGTTCTAATCCTGCCACTAAATAGAGAGAAAGATATATATATATATATATACACACACACATAGAGGGAGAGAGAAAGAGAGAGAGAGGGGGAGAGAGAGAGAGAGAGAGAGAGAGAGAGAGAACTTATGACGGAGGAAATATAATCTACCAAAAATTTCAAAAGAAAACATGAAACATCTTATGCCTGTTGAAAGAATTATGATTTTCTTAGATACAAATCAGTCAGCATTAAATCAAATTCCAATACTATATACGGCTCTACATTCTTGAAAATATATTGGTTTCAAGCTCTTTTTATTGAATTTATATCTGCATAAGATCCCAATGGTCTACCCTTATGTAGAACAACCGTCAACGAATTAATAGAGAGAGAGAAACTATACTTGAGAGTAGCTTCATATTTTATATTTTGATGTTGATAATAATGCCTAAAGATAACCATTATTAAACAAATAATGGAGTCCTTATTTGGAATTAGGTCAGCACCCACACCATCTACAATGCACCAAACTTGCTTGAGCAAAAAGCAGTTTGGACTCAACTACTTAGCAAACTATTTTGCCAAGATGACAAGGTGGCATGGATCATGTCCTTCTTGCTTACCCCACATATTTAATATAGGGAGATAAAGGTAGCAACTAGTGTTTGAGACTTTTGCTAGACATTGGTTGGGAAAAGAACTCAAAGTGGCGATTATTGACACACAGAAAACTAGTTTCCTGTTACTACAAGGCACACTTTGTTAGGGCTTACATATTTCATAATATATAACTAGGTTGAACGTGATCCAACATCTATTTTTTGGGAAACTCATGCCGGTATGGTCTAAATTTCAAATCATATGTACCAGAGAAGCATTGTAGTCTCGAATGCCTCGTCATGACATGGCATCCCAGTAAAATATGGATAGGATCACTGCCAACTTTTACAAGGAATTTCTATGGGAAGAACATGATGGGCTAAACTTGTATAGGTTTTGAGTCATTGGTGTAGTGTTTGGTTTAGGCAATTTAGGCCTGACAATAGCAATCCCTCATTAGGAGTCTCTTAGTTTTTATGACATATTTACTTTCTTTATTGGGGTACTATTTTGCACAGCAAAAAACAAAAATGGCCAAGATCCTGAGCTTTCGTGTAATCCACCACAAGAAACCTAGAAATGGAACTTATTTAGCCTTGCTACCATGAAGCCACAAAAATATAGAACAAAACCTGTGAAATTTAAAAGATACAGAGAAAGGGAGAGAAAACATTTAATAAGAATCATACATTAATTGGGAAATTTTACAGTCAATGGTAACTCAAAGGCTCAGGGAAAAGAAATTACCTAAAACATATAACTCATATTGCATTGCCAATCCACCAGGCAGCAGGAAAGGGTTGTCAGCTTTTGGTAACATCACATTATATCCCTCACAAATTTTTCCTTTATGCTCCATCATCTTATAAATTAGTAACCCTTTTTTTTCAAAAAGATATGCTGGAAAGCAAACACAAAATCCTTTTATAAAGTGAGTTATGAAGCTCTATACTACTCACTAACCATAACAATAATTCATCATTAACCAAACAGGAAACTCTTCATTCAATAGCTCCACCCATTTCTTGGTTTTTCTTTTCTTTTTTTGAAATAAAAATGTATCTCCATCCATTATATTAATCAACTCTCAATCTAGTATTTGAGTAATCAATATTAAGAAAATGCAACAAAAAAACTATATACAAAATAATACCGAGAAAGAAAAACAGACAAATTTTTTGATTTGGAACACATAAAATTGGAACCTATGCAGTATGTAGTTAATCCACAAACAATGATTGGAAATGTCCCATAGGATAGACAATCATAATAACAATGGTGGTCGTGATGATACTTAACCCTAAAAGCTACCCAAAGAACACCTACTCTTTGTCCATGGAATAAATGTAACACCAAGAGCTAGACATTTACAAATCTCAAAAATTGTTTCTTCCTTGAAAGCAATTATATTTCATTTCTTAGTTATAACTAACGTACTTTTCACAACTCCCTGCTTGGCAATTTATGAACCAGACTCTCATTCTAAGCACAAAGTCTCCCAACTAAATTTCCAATTTAGCAAATGACAAAATCAACTGTTAATTACAGCTCAAATGAAGATGTAAAACCGACACAAAATACCAAAAGAAAGACATGGTACATGAGAATGCATGTTCACATTATTTGTAAAATCACCCGGTTTTGAGCGGTTAGGGTGATCAATCGGTATTTTAAAAAAATAAATAAAAAAATGTATATAAATTCTCAAAAATAAAGAATTTTATTTGTAATGCATTTTTAAATATTCCTTACATTGTGGTAAATATTAAAAAAAAATTTGGTCATTAATACTCATTTTTATATTTTTCCATCTTTTTTAGAAAATTTTTAAAATAGCCCTTGGAAAATATAAATTGTGCTAAAATCCATTGTCTTTTCATTAATTGTCAACTCCATTGTTTTCATTAATTTTCAACATTCATATGTATTTCATATTTTAGTGGACTTTTTTTTTTTTTTTTTTTTTTCCAACACTTTTTTTTTCGGCCCGGGACTTCTCCTCTTAGTGCGGTTGAATCTGTTGGTTTACTGAATAGGCAGGTTAATTTGCTTCCAGGCCCATATCCAGTTAACCGTTTCTGTTAAATTTTGGAAACAATGCATGTGCAACACTGTATGTGACTATCAATTCGCTTAAAATCTTATCTGTAGATATAAATAGATATAAAGCAACCTGAGCAAGAGTTCCTTTATTGCTGCTAATCTTGAAACTTTGAATGCAACAGAGGGTATTTTCTACATGATGAAAATGCATAGTGTGAAACCCAATAACAGAATAAAGTCCACTACATGCTTGACAAAGAGCCGTGCTGCCTCTTCCGCAGTGCAGTTCCATGGGCCCGCTATGAAGGTTGCATACTTTGATAATCGGTCCACCACGAACAGGTAGAAATCCCGGAGGAAGTCTTTCCTTGAATGTTGACATTACGTCTTCTCACATTGACCAACCCCTTCCGTGAGAATTCTTCCATTCCAGAACCACTCATTCCCTCATCCACATTTAAATCAAGACTTCCCTGTGATAAGACCATTGAGTGGAGTCTTTACCTTCTTCCATAGAGAAGTTGTATCACTTAGCTATCTTGTCAATGGATAGAGTAAATAAGGATCTGAAATAGATGCATGATATTGAGATCGTTGGGTAATTCTGGGTTATTTAGGATAACCCACTTGTCAACGACAGCTTCAGTGCATATGGCAGTGCTGGAGATTTGGAAACGATGGAGATGTTTTTAATGATGAAGAAAAGCAATGCAAGCCCGATAATGTAACATTTTTCAACTGTATTTCAAACTCACACCAGAAAAACTATCGGTTGCTCGTGAATGTGAGGTGATGATGAAATGAGGCAAATGGACAAGCAAAACTGAAGAGCGAGCTCCATACATGGCTTGGGGATGGGAATGAGTTTCATCACTTATAGGGAGCAGAGCACATTGCTATATGGACGGGAGCGGGTTCCCTACCAAAAGGGATCACATTGTGCCTTTCTTAGGATCGAGGTTTATGGAGTTCACTATTTCCTTATATTGCAAACTGGGAGCGAGTTCCATTAAATATCATGTTTAATGTTTTACAAATCCATGGTTCCAAGGTATCAATGTAATAAAATATCATGGCATTGAGATTGCCTTTGATTTTTTATATCATTGGAACATAATTTCATACCAAATTAAGCAAACATCAATATTAGGGTGCATTGGAGCATGATTTCATATCGAATTTAGTAAAAAAGCTTAATGTGATGCATTGGAGCATGATTTCACATCAAATTCAGTAAACAACATTCTTGTGGTATACTGTGCATAGCTACCCCTTAATTATACAATACCTTCTCTAAATTGGCACTCGATGCTGGGCAAGATTTACCCTTCTCAAGTCTCTACTATTGACACTCAATGATGGCCTAGATTTTCCATTTCGACTAAGTTTGTAATAGACGATTGAGCACATGTGTTGTACTCATTCACAAGCATATTGTACATTCCTCCCAGAGTCAAAAGACTCAAAGCACCACACTAGGTTGATTGCTTTAGGTTAAAATTCTAGGAACTATATAGCAATTGCTGGATGATGTGAGGAAAGCCGCATAGTATAAACAAATAAAATAAACTTTGTAGGAGTAGCTCGCTCCAATGGTATAGGATACTCGGTTCTAGGTATGATGGAATCGTAGTTCCAAGTGATATTAGAGCCATGATCTTGCCCATGCGGATTTGGTTCCCACTTGTTAGGGAACTCGATCCCAAATAATAAGAATCTAGTTCCCATAACTCCGGGTACGAGATCCAAATATGCAAGGAAGCATCTAGAATCGAGATCGGTCACTCAGTGCACGTGATCGTGATTCGAGGGTAGACGTGGACCCCCACATGGGCACTCCCCGTAACTATGGTACAAGACGTAGTTTGGAATCTAAATTGTATCCGTAAGTAATATAGTTTCTATATTGGGCAATTAATAATGAATATTTCTTCCTTCTACCATGATTATTATATCATATATGAGAACCATGTGGCTCACTCTAACACAATGCAACTATTTGCAAGAATGGTCTTGTCACCTTTAAAAGCATTCTTCTACTAAGGAAACCTTCTTTTAAATAGGTCTTGTCCTATTTAGTGTATTAAAAGCCAGCCACAATGACTGACTAGGCAGAAGAATCCTAGGCACCTCACCATAGGAAGTGAACACTTAAGCCAGAGACTAGTCAGCCTATGTGCCGCCGAGGGCCAACCACTCGCCCACAAGCCCTATCGGAGGGCAAAAACATGCATTTGGCTGGGGGCAAAGTTCTTTTTCCGAGGGATGAGCTCAAGGCTAGGTGGTCAAAGTGGTGGGTTGGCAGAACATGACGTCCTCAGTTCCATTCGTAGAACGCAGTAGGGAACTAATCCCCATTGAATTACCCAAAAAAAAAAAAATATTTCTCCCCCCTCAAAAAGGGGTAAGGGGTTGGCATGAGGACCATTTGAGAAGCTTCTGTAAATCTCTAAGTTTTTATGTTTTTATTTTCATCAAAAAAAAAATTGGGTTTGAAACAAAATTTTTAGACTTGAAGTCTAAAATTTCGAAGTTTGTGAAACCTAAAAATTAAAAGAGTTTTGGCATCAAAACTCATTAATTCAGTGAATCTGCAATTAGGGTAAAAGAGGTTGTCTTCATTTTTTTTCTTATTGCTTTTTTTTGGGGGGTAAGGGAGGAGGGAGAAAGTACCAAATAGAACAAGGAAAATTATGAGGAGAAAGAAATTATAAGAGAGAAAGAAGTAATGAGAGAAAAAGTACCAAAGAAAGCAAGGAAATCATGAGAAAAGAATCGAAGATAGAGCAAGGTTATGATGGGGAGAGAGAGTGCACCAGAGTGAAAAAGGAGATAACAATGAGAACAAAAAGTACCAAAGATCTTTAACTATAATGGTAGAGTTAGGGAGCCTACACTTTGTTTGATAACTCTTATACATATATAACTTACATAGTTGTTTCATCTATGGTTTTCTCCCTTAAAGCATGCTCCACTATTTCAGAAACCTCTTCCTATGAAGAATTCAGTGAAAATGGAGAGCACCCAAATGGAGACAACATAAAGTACAAAGAGTCACAGTGGTGACCTCGATTACCAGCTCCACACCACGACACAAATAAAGAGGGAGAGAGTGGTTCTAGAGAGAGAAAATGAGCGAGCTCAATATTAGAGAAACAAAGGAAGATCTCAAATTTTCCTCTCTTGGAAAGAGAGATGTGGTTTTCTCAATATAAAGAAAAGATAGATCATTTTTCTATTGTGGTTTGGGGGGGAGAGAGAGTGTGTGGTAGGATAAGCTCAATAGGCCCCTCATTTGAGAGAGAGACTCCTCTATTAGAAAGATAATGGAAGAGCTCAACCAGCCCTATCTTGGTGAGAGGAAGGGACACAAAATCTACCGTATATTACAGAGAAAAATTGAGAGCTCAGCTTTCTATCAAACAAGCCGCCCAAAGGGGCTTAGGCTGCACACCTAGTCCTGTACTGGTTTAGAGAGGGGGTGAGCTCATTAGGCCGCTGCATTTGAGAGAGAGGCTCCTGTATCATAGAGATAACAAGAGAGCTTAATCAGCCCTATCTTGCAGAGAGAAGAGAAGTAAAATCTACCCTATTTTAGAGGGAGAAAGGGAGAGCTTAGCTTTATATCATACCCCTTTCTTAAAATTGACCACCAAGCGCCAAGGCCCCCAAAGTGCCCTAGGTCGCACACCTAAGCTTAGGCGGCAATTCTTGGGCACCAAGATCGAGGTGCCCGCCCAAGTGGGCTAGGTGAGTGCCTAGAGCCTGGGCCCTTTTTAATGCATATAAAGAAGGTCTTAAGGGTAGTTTGGGTCATTTTGACCCAAAAAATATACTAGAAAGGGTGTTTGAGGTATTTTAAACCTCCAAAGTGAAATAAAAAATTAAATTTAAACCCTTACAAACACCTTAAATTGATTAATTTTACAATTTTGTTTGAATCAATATATATATATATATATATCCAAAGCTTACCCTTTATTCATGGAATTGTTTTAGGGTGCTAGTGAAGGTATTAGAAGATTTCTATCGGGAGTTCTAACTTGACCGACATCAAAAACACTGATGAACATTGATTGTGTGTAATTGTATAACATGAATGGATGTTACTGTGGATTACAGATTGGAGAGATGGAGATTAATACACTATGGACTTGTTCATGCTTTTTCACTAAATTTTTAATGATTTGAAGTTTCAATTGTACTTTAACATTCATGCTTATATATTTATATGAAAAGAGATAGTTGGAAGACATATAAATTCAAAAAAATACAAAATAAACATAAATATCTACATATAAGTGCATTCGTATAGCCCACATATGCAATTACTAATACATTTTCACCTCATGATGCCTAAAGTTCTGGGCTCCGGCTTTGGTGCTGACCTGGCTAACTAGTATTTTCTAAAGTATTATTCATGTCCCTAAGGTTCCCAAAATGAGAAACGACAAATACTATTCTAATGTACCCTTAGATTGACCAAATGTTTTGCCTATCATTATTCTACTATATCTATACATGATTGGTGGTTGAAATTTTCTTATTGAGATAGCAGCTTGCCTACATAAATGATAGATGGGTGAACCACATAGTTTGTGCCAGCAAACAACAAAATAAATATCTCCATGAAGAAATGAGTACCTTATCTTGAGATATGTGACATTATTTTTCATTAAGCAGTCAAGTTGCACTAGTGTTGTTGATAGAAGGATTAGTGTGATCTAGCCAAAGTGTATAAGATTTTATTTTATTTTTCAATTTTTTTCTTTTCTTGGCCTAAATCACTCACAAATAGATCTTTTAAAATTTCATAACTTTGGCAAAAAAATACAATAGGATCTCAAGAACTTTAAGCCATTCAAAACCTATCTTTCAATAGCAAAGAAAAGACACGACCAATGCTTGGGAATAAAGAAAACAATAACTAAATAAGTAAAAAACAAAAGAGAGTGTCGGAGATTACCTCAGCTGGGCTTTTTGCACCTCACATTGAGTCACCACGTTCCGGTGCCATGGAATCTAATAGTCAACCTTCAATGTTTAATCAGAAAAGCAAGTTTTGGATAAGCCACACCAATGAAATATGAATCCCTTTGATTACAAAAACTCATACCTTAAGTGAACCGCCTTTGATAACCTAGTTTGAGAGATAGCTTCTCTTTTCTATCAAAACCTTAAACACCTAACTGCAATGTGAGATAAGAGATAGAAGAGATGAGAGAACCACCATGAGAGAGATATCAATGATGAGAGAGTGGAGCGTCCCCTTTTTGGTTATCTTGAGGTAGAGAGAAGGTTTCCAAAGAGAGAGACAGATTTTCCTTGAGTGGGATGTACCCCCTACTTTGGTCGAGAGAGAGAGAGAGAGAGAGAGAGAGAGAGAGAGAGAGAATCTCAATAGATGGGGCGTTCCCCACTTTATTATATGGGAGAGGGAACGGAGATTTTAGGTGTAAAAGATGTGGTGTAGAGAATATTGAGTAGGGTCCATACCTTTTTATAGTGTTTGAGCAAATCTAGGGTTCCTTAGGATTTTTCATGGTTTGCCACTCATATAAGATTCAATATATATCGTTCATCATGGGTTACTTGTGCGGTGAGAGATTTGAGCTCTCCATTTCATAGATGAGCCATCAACATCCTATGGAAGGTGCTGGAACTATTATATGTCACTTCGTAAACCATTTTCCCATTAATTAATTAAAATAAGATATTAATATATGATAATATTATCTTTTCTTATTTTATGCATGAGCCTTCTCATATATACCAAAATTTCCTTCAAAATTTCTTCAAGACTCAAGTTTTCTTAAAACAACACAAACTTACCTCTCAAACTTTAGAGCTTGATCTCATAAAATAAAAATTATCCTAGGTGGGGCGTGCCACCTATTGTGACACTTAATTATATTATTTTTTATTTTTTAAAAAATATCAAATCATTATTTGAATATTTAACTCATTATAAAATCAATATCCCGGTTTTTATAAATCCAAATTTGATAAATAAAATATTTAGAGATTTAAAAAAATTCAAATAATAATTCTAAAATTCTTATATTATTAAAATAGATAAAACTAAATACTTTGATGGGAAAATGATATATATGGTCTAGGAATCAATATGCACTAGGGCACACACGCTTTATCGAACCGACCCAGTATTGCCCATGACCCACAATCCATGCAGGGGATCATTAGTGGGTTACTAGAGTCTAGCCTATGGGCAAGAGGTTGCAGTCTCAGTATATGGATTTCAGGTCCCCCTGGAGATGAAACCTAGGTCATCCTGACCTGATGCAATCCATTGCTCAATAGTGCACAAGAGGTATCTCTCGCACATGCACAAGCTGCACCCCGAAAGGTGGTTCGCTTTTGCCCAGTCTCTGAAGGCCTCCATCGTTCGCAAGGGTCACACAGTCCCTCGGCTCTCTTCCGGGCATACTTCAACCTTATCAAGGGCTAACCCACTAAACCCTCAACAGTTATATTTCTATGCGCTGGTACCTTGGGTTTTTCCCATTTAGACTAACGTAACACATTAAGTACAGTTCAGTATCAGCAAACATCGTTTGCTTAGTACGGTTCACACAGGACCACACTCCCACTGAGTTCATGACCCACTATATAAATAAATTCATGTACAAGCACTCATAAGGACTTTAATGGCCATAATCATCCAACAAATGCAGCCTCGAGGTCACCGCATCGAAATCCTTTTGCTTTATGCAAGTTATCTATTTATGTCTTAAATTTTATATAGAAGTTACGTCCTGAGGCTTTTCTCTCATGTAATTTATAAAGCTGTACTTTATAGAGGGTACTACCAAGAACAAAAGTTGCAGAAAAAAAAGTAAAACTAAAAAATAAAAAAATAAGAGAAATCCTTATTTATACAATAATCAAATCATCCCTCATACTTGAGGACCCAATTTTTAACGTTTGCTAAATGTATTCTAATTTAGCCCCACAAAGTCCCAACAGTGTATTTATGTTTATTCGTTCAATGAGAGGCTCAATATTTTGTTAACCTGGCCTTCTCTTAATAGATTCAGTACAAGGATTCAAGCATTTGCTATCATATTGGAACTTACCTTCAACAACTTCCTAGTTAACATGAAGAACCTCAAATTTACATCATACACCATTTTCTTAAAACCTTTTTGTCTTTTGATAGAGCACAAGAATTAAACAAAGAATATGGCTTTGAATCTCTCTGCATCAATAAAGTTTTGAGAATATATCATTTTCACCTAAGGAAAAAATACGTGGGTTAAAACTTGCGAAGCCTGTTTTACTGCTAATCTGTGCAAAAGTGAATATTACCTAAGATTTCTAGGCGGGCCAAGGATGACCCAGGAGCAGACTGATAATTGTTTCGGCCAGTGAGCCCAGTCCAAGCCTAGGTTGTTGACCGCAGGCTTGACCTGGTTGGCAGCCGTAATCATCACCATGGGGTTTATTCAATTCAAAAGGGATAGTTGAACAATTTATTTAATTTCAATTGTTCATTTAATTAAGGTGTGAGGGTGTGAGGGAGACTAAGTGCTACTATTACGGTTCAACTTAGGCAATGGAGTTGTGATGATCATATGATCATATTATACCACCAATTTAAAAGGTAAAATAGTGACAAGGAAAAACCCCATTTTCCTGGGATAAGGGGAAAAACAACACATACACATACTTATAAATACCCATTTTAGCAATTTAAAAGCAGATAAGGAAAAAGTAAGAAAATGTAAGAAAGAAAACCCTAACTCACCTGAGCCATAAAAAAACGAGAGGGTCTCCTTATAAAATATCTTCACTGCACTCACAATATGTATAGCAACAACAAATTCAACACCTGAATTTGCAAAAATAGTTATAAGAACACGGTCCTTCAGATAGAAAGCCCATGGATTAGCGGCGAGTGGGTAAAATAGCAGCCATGGAGGCTGTCGGGAGGCACATCAACGATTCGTGTTGAAACAAAAGTTATAGTTAAATGCTCAGTTTTAAACCAGAAGAATCGGTTAAGGAAGTTAGAGCGATTTGCTTGAGAGGTAAACCCTAGATGCTTTTAGGGAAGATGTTGGGTTCATGTGCTATTAAAAAAAAGAGTTTGAATAAAGAAAGCTCGAGTGAATAGAGTGAGAGAGAGTAGTTGGGGTCATTGACGTGCGTAAAGATGAGGCAAATGCATCTAACCTGAATTCTTTTCTCTATGTTTAGAGTAGAGGCCATCAGGAGGGAGAGAGAGAGAGACAGATTGTGTGCCTTTAGGCTATATATTGTGTACGTAATTTTTGTCCTTATCGTCTCTAGAGGAAAAATATGGTTAAGATGTCTCTCACGACAGCAATCTCCCAATCCACTAAAAATCCAAAGGGACTGCGTGCGGTAATACTATTTATCATTATTACATGATCATTACTAGTTGTGTCAAATTAGATGGTTTGGAATTGTCATAAAGTTCAAAAAAAAAATTAGGCATGTGGAATATAAAAATTCATTTTTTGTTTTTTCTTTGAGGTAAGTCCTGGAGCTCTAGAGATTATATCCCCAAATTTGGTGATCCAAAAGATTTTTTTGGTATGTGTTTTGCTCTAGGGAGTAGATGGACGATATATTCCCCCTGGAGTATGAACTATTTTGGCATAACAAATTCGACATCTCTAACCAACTTGAAGTTAGATCTCAAGAAGGATAATCACAGCAAGAAAAATTTACCATGTAATAAAGTTAGAAAAATAATATAAAAAAACCAAACTAACAACTCTCTACGGACCATAACCCAAAAACGACAACACACAAAATTCACTGTTTACCTTAATCTCCCATGTGGGCTACTTGGGAAGGATGCTATTTTATGGTTATGGGATAATGATATTAACAAAATGAAAATCAAGATTTCAGGTGAACAAAAATTACTACTTTATCCAGAGAGAATATTGTTCAAATCCCTTAGTATAAAATTGTATTTTCATTAAAAAGAAAATTCATAGATAGAAAATTCAAAAAATTAAGAACTTGTATAGACTTATTTTATTATTTATAAAAGTAATTTAATCCTAGTCCAATACGCATGTAAATCTTATTTATGATGATATAAGGAGATATCCCTACCAATAACTTATCGCTATAAAAAAGTATCACTAGAAAATATTTTTTAAAAGATTAAATTTTGAAATCCAATAAATTCATTTGATAAGTTAATTTTTATCTTTTACGTGCAAACAAACCTTATCTATTAGTAACTATGACGTTAATGTAAATTATTTTTCAATTGCCTTAAATTTAAATTAAAAAATTAAATAAATTACAAAAATTAAGTCATTATCTTTCATTTTGACCCCTACAATTAAATAAATGAAATGAAAGAAGCAAATCCTGTAAGTGACTTACAAATCATAGATGCACTCATTTTACAACGTGGAATTCTTGGTTTCTAGAATTAACAAATTACAAATCTAGTTCTGCTTCCTAGTAGAAGTAGAATTATTGATTTCTAGAATATCAGTTCTACCAGATGTTATAAATAGAGAGTTGCAGTCCATATTTGCGAACAACATAAATTGGAGTTTGCCTTCCTCTTTGAGGTGTTCTCCTTACTTCTTCCAGATTATTTGATTAAATGGGGCGCATAAAATTTAGATGCTTTTGTGAAACACAGATAAATTCTCTATAAAAGAAGAAGAATTCTCAAAAAGGGAAAAAGAAGAAGAAGCCTAGTTTCAGTGGACTGAAAATTTTTTAAAAATTTGCTTAGAGTAAATTGCTTTTTTCAAGATAAGGAAAGGAAGAAGAGAGAGAAGAAGATGGAAAGATGGTTCTACAGAGAAAGATAATTCTTATTGGCCAGCGTTGCAGGATTTTGAAGAGTACCGAGGATGGAAAAACCATGCTTTACCATGAGAAAGGTAACCGGATTATGGAATTGAAGCCAAAGATCTGTATCGCTGGTAAACTGATACATGCGTATTGCTTGATCAGTCCACAGTTCTCCTACTTCTTCGACATTGGCTTTGAAGACGTCTGTAGAGGGGGCCTTGGGGCACTAATATAGAATTTAAGCTATCCATCAAAAAATTAAAAAGTAATTATTTTAGGGATTTTGATTTTTTTTAAAAAAAGTTTCATTGCAATAAAAGGACACAATATGGATTGTTCCCTGCGCATTGGATCTATTAATTTCTACTTCGTATGCAAGCATAAAAAACCACAAGGAAATTCATGACTAAACATTAAACTTCATGAATTAACAATTAGGGGAGGTTTGGATCCATAGAAAGCGATTACTGGAAAAATCTATTTGAATTACAACTCGTACCCATTTTGGAAATAGTCAATTTTTTTAATATGTTAGTGAGAATGGAGGTCATAACCTTTAACTAAGTCTCAAAAAGTACTGTACCTATGACCCCAACTCAATTCTCAAAAGTAAATAAAAAATACAAAACATCTTTGGTTTATATGGTGAGCAATCTAAACATTTGGGTTCCTAAACACTAAAAGTAAATGATCTTGATGAATAACTTTAAAAAATATTGTATGCTAAGGGACCATTTATTTTTAGTATAAAGAGATCAAAATCAATTTTAGCCATTGAGTTCTTAAAGTGCTAGATTCGGTTAATAATTGAGGAGGCATTCATTGGAATATTTTTGTAGTACAAATTCATTTTATTTTCAGGAGAATTATTAGAAAACTTGTTCTTAGGTTGAAAATTAAGAAATAGTCCCATATATTTCATGTTTCACACTCAAATTTCATATGTTTGCAAGTATATAGTGTTATTTTATTATTATCTCTTTTTTAATACTTCAGATTAAGTTTAAATTTGACGTGTTACACTTCTCATCTTCAAACGCATAACAATTGTTTTTAAATTAATGTAAAGTAAATAAAATTATTAAAATACCTCAAAATAATATAGGGGTATTCTGGTTATTTGCTATTATTGAATTATTTTCTCAATATTGTAATGGTGAAATGTACGGATATACCATATTTTAACTTAACCTATATATAAAAGAAAAAGAAAGTTGAAAAACATTATAAGCTCTCGAAAAGTGAGACCTGATTGTAAAATATAAATACAAATAAAACACATTTTAAACTCTCAAAAAGTGAGACTTGATTGCAAAATATGAAAGATAAATATAATAAATATCTACCTACCGCTAAGACAAAAAAAAATATTTTTTCTTTATTTGGCAATGAAAAGTGAAAAACTCTCCAATGTTTTTTGTAAATAACTATTTAGCTGGGCAAGGTAAGCCACTCCTAGCAGGGTACCAAATTTAAGCTTTTGAACACCAATATGGTTTATCGTTGTAGACTTTTTACTGTCTTTTGAACAAAAAAGCACATTCAAACCTTTATGGTGCCCTAATATTAGTTTAAATGTCTCATTTTATATTGGGTGTGTTTGTATAAGGTGTTAACGTTAAACAATCCAATTAAGGTGCTCCTCTGAAGCTTATCGAAAGACATAATTTTGGTGCTATAAACATCAATGATGATTTGAAAAACTATTTTACATCTAATTATGAAATTTAAAACTCAGAAAATGGTCAATCTCGAGTAGATCTACAATCAGATGAAAATCTTCATAGTAGAGAGTCTAAATAAATTATTACAAAATGTACCTTTTTTTGTTTTTTAAACTTAATTTTCCACATCTGTACATGTCAAGCTTCAGCTGATCAATTAGAGCGGTTTTCACTTTCAAAACAACTTTTTACAATGCATTTTTAAGGTTTGCCTTTTTTCTATAGTTTAAGGTTGCAACCTTTATGTTTTTATTTGCTCTTTTTTTATTACCAATAGTTATGCACTTATGTCCCTTGTTTTTTAGAAATTTAAACACTGCTTAGTACTTATCTATAATGGAGAAGTATTGATGTGTCAGAGCGTCAGAGGATACATTTCACCTACTGTGTTCTCCAACGCATCAAGGATACATCTTTACTATAGTATAAGAACATGTTAAAAATTTATGTGTGCCTCTATGACCAAATTCTCAATTGCTAATACTTTCACCAAAAAAGTCAAACAAAAAATTGATACTCCCATGAAATTTTCAGCATCGAGTTTGACTTCCGTAGGGTAGTTTCTCTATGAAAATTAGTTGAATAAATTTAAATAGGATTAGTGAAACTTTCATTTGGATTAAATGAGTAGCTTTCTCTGAGTAATCATGAAATATTGGAGAGAGAGAGAGGAAACAAAAAGCATGGAGCTTGGTAATAGAGAAATAAAAGAAAATGTATGGAAAAACTTGCACTTGCTTTCGGTTTGGAGCTTTAAACTCACCGTTGAAAAGAGAGAATAAAATTGTGAGAGAGGGAGTGATGAGACTTTGTTTTAGAGAGGGTAAGAGAATCCACCCGAAAGCAGGGGACAATGGATTTGGACCCGACCCGGGATCTGATGACTGGACCCGACCCGTGTCTGAGCATGGGTCCAAAAAAAATTAGACCTGGCAAGTAGGTTCCAGGTCCAAATATGGGACGCGAACACTACTTGGATCCGGATCCAGGCCTATGTATTCTTGACCCGAATAGTATTATTATTTAAATAATATATATTGTATAATTTTTAATAATACTTGATCAATATTTTAGAAACTAGTTATAATATTTAAATAAGGGTGTCGTTTGCATAGGTTGCAACCTTTAACAATCCAATTAAGGCGCACCTCTAAATTTTATCATAAATGTAATTTTAATGTAAAAAATTCTTAATGGTTTGAGAATCTAACTTCATATTTAATTATAAAATTTTAAACTCTAAAAAAATTCAAATTAAATAGGTCTATAAACACAAAAAAACCTTGAAAATGAATGGTTCTGACAATGTCTTGCAACATACATTATTTTGCGAACTCGAAATCTCTTTTTCTTTTCATATTCATACATCTCGATATTAAGATGGACAATAAGAATGTATTCCAACATCTTAACAACCTTTTATGAAAGATTTTTGAGGTGTACCTTTAATTTTACATTTTTAAATATTAACCACTTTATTGGCAAAATAGTTGATTTAGCCACCTCATTGATTTTTATTTTCTTTTTTCTTTTTCTTTTTTTGGTTTTTGGTTTTTCTTTGTGTGGAAGTTTGACCATCTTAAATGATACTTTCCCATAAATAAGTTTCTAAAGTAAAAATATCTCCCCATAATGCATTAAGAAAGACAGGCAAAGATGGGTTATTCTAATGTAGGTAAATAAATAGCATGGCTAGACACTTTTAGTACAAAAATCAAATCCATTATGAGATAAAAGAACACAAAGGTCAAGGATACATGAACAAGCACTAGTAAAAAAAAAAAAATCAATGATATTTTAAGTGAAGGCTGACCTGTCCAATTCATTTGGAGACATTGTACAAAGTTTGGATATACCTTAATTGTAAGTCAATGAGTAGTGGTGGCAATGGACCCAGTCCCGTATGGGGTCCATGTACTAGTCGAATTTTTGGACCAGCGTGTCTGGTTCGGATCCATGTCCTGGTTTGATCAGGATTGGGTTTGGGTCCCAGTTCCCAGTCCCACATTATATTTTAGGGTCCCAATTTATGAAATATATTTACATATATAGATATTTTAATTTTTTGGTCTGGTCTAGGTCTGGGCTTGAGTCTGAGTCCCAAATTATATTTTCAGATCTGGGTGTAAGTCCAGTGACTTTGGGTCCAGCCAAACTCCCACCCGACCCATTGCCACGCTTGTCAATGACACTACTAAATTTTGAGCATATATGTTGGATCTGACATATGGGGGCAAATAGAGAAGGTATTGATACTGGATAACGATAATCTTGCCAAGATTAAAGAAAAGGAGAGAATAAGTACTAAAATTTGAGAGGGGTGTGCCAAGAGTAAAGGAGGAGGCAATTCAAATATTGCTTTCCACCTGGTCGTATCCAATGGTTATTAGTGAAGCGTAGCTAACTATAGCTAGTCATTCATTCGGTGAAGTAACCCAACCTTCACTAATATGCCCCACACCCAACTAATTATCTCCATCCCCTCTCAAGGCTTCTTAGAGGTTTACCCCCATTCTATTTCTTTTTTCTTCTTGAGTAGTTGTTTCTCATCCCCTCAAGTCCTTCTTTGTTGACTTGAAACAAATATATCCAAGTCTTAAAGGCTAATTCTTGATTAACATATCCTTTCCCTATATCTTATTAGTTTAATGTTAGTAGTCTTGCTCAATCCTGGGCACATCATGAACAAATCTCTTTCATCATCATAGAGCCTTTTCTAAACTATTTAGCATTGGCTATACAAATCCTGATCCACCAATATGCTCTATCAAGAGTCAGACACTTAGTGGGGCCATATTTCAGCTTCAACAGTACTCTCTATCAATAGAATATATCTACCAGAAGCCCAAGTTTTCCATAGAGTTTCTTCACTACTTAAAGATCAATCCGATGTATGGTTTTGGAGAGAGAGTTATTGAACTAGCCCTTGTTTTCTTATTCTCTCCAATAAAAACAGTTTTTGATTAATTCGTTAACAAGAGAAGAGGCCAAAATTTTATCACTTCTGATGAAGAAGATGACTAGAATTTTATCTCTACTTTTAATGGCGGACGAGGACGAGATCGAAGATCCAAACTTCAATTCTTCGAGTTTGTAGAGTTTGATGAAATTTAGGACATTAGAAAGGAGAAAATCACTCCCAATCAATATGGACATGAGAAAAATCCCACCTACACGGTGTTCACTTTTCTCATGACCAAAGAACACCCAAAAGAAGATCTTCATGAGATGATACAAGCCTTGTTCCACTTCAACAACACCATGACTTTTTGTTGTAGTTCATCAGAGGACATGAGACAATTCCAAGATCTTTATCTGGTTGGAAGAGAAGGAACATCATGTAACTTGTTTTTGCTGCACATCTGAAGCGAAATCCAAAGCCATGAAGGTTTCGGTTGAGGGAGATGCATCCATGGATGTTTCTTATGATAGTTCAGAAGAGAGAGTAAAACCTATTTCAGTTGATCCTTTGAATTCAAAAGAACCAAAAGCTTCTTTATCAGGTATGGAATCCGAATTCGAATTTGTTATAGCGTCCAGCTCTAATGAAGAAATGGACTCCCAGCCCTTTGTGGATTGTTCTCTTTTAGAAGAGAAAGATCCTCAATTTGAATCAATGGATGTTTATCAGGAGGTGGCCGTAAAATATTCCCAGGGTATTTTTGTCATTATTTATACAAAAAGTTATTTTTAATATGTTTTTATACGTGTGCCCCAATGAGAATATAGTACATATCAAATTTCATAATCAGAAAATTTGTATAAAAACAATTATAAATTAAATACTCTGAGACGTCGGATCTAAGATCAAACGGTGAGTCACGCACTTGATCAAAATTGGACGGCATGCCGGTAGAGGAAGCATAGATCTTCTATGTTGTAGGAGAAGTATAGAAACATTTTCCAAACAATTTTAGTAAGGAAATCAATGCCATTATGAGATAAACGGTCACAAATGTCAAGAATACATGGACAAGCACTAGTACAAAAAAAAAAAAAAATGTTGTTTTAAGTAAAGGCTAACATGTCCCAATGCCTTTGAATACAATCTACAAATTTTGGCTATATTTTAAGTGTATCTCAATGAGTAGGGCTGGCAATGGCACTAGACTCGACTAGGGTCCAAGTACGTATCAAAGTTTTGGACCCGGTGTGTCAAGGTTCAAATCTTGGACCAGAACGCTATTTGGGTCCAGATCTAGGTCTAGGTCCGATCAAGATCGAATCCAGATGCCAATTTCCAGTCCCACATTATATTTTTGGTTCCCAGTTTATGAAATATATTTAAATATATAGATATTTTAATTTTTTGATTGGGTCGGCTCTTGGTCCAAGTCTGAGTCCCACATTATATTTTTTGGTCAAGGTCTAAGCACAGTGACTTTAGGTCTAGACGGACACTAACTGGACCCATTGCCACCCCTATCAATGACACCTCCAAATTTTGAGCATACAGGCTATAATTGTCAAAAAGGGACAAATAGAGAAGGCAATAATACTGGATAAGCACAAGCTTGCCAAGATTAAAGAAAAGGAAAGAATAAAAGCTAAAAAGGAGAGA
Organism: Amborella trichopoda; assembly: GCF_054954075.1. NCBI lineage: Eukaryota > Viridiplantae > Streptophyta > Magnoliopsida > Amborellales > Amborellaceae > Amborella > Amborella trichopoda. The sequence continues at coordinate 26,878,679 of NC_142344.1, forward strand.
GGGTCTTATCCAAAGATGGTTAGTAAATCATAGCTACATATGGTTAGTCATTTATTAGGTAAAGTAACTCAACCTTCACTAATTATAAATACAAAAAGGCAACTCTATCCAACAACTAACCCCGTGCAACTATCTCCCTCACATCACAAGGCTTTTTAGAGGTTTAACCCCATCCTGTTTTCTTTTTCTTGAGTAGTTCATACTCATCCCCTTAGTTCCTTCTTTGTTGAATTAAAACAAATCCAGCCAAAGTCCAAAGGCTATTGCTTGATTGACATATCTTTTCCCTATATCCTACCAGTTTGATGTCCAGTAGTCTTTTGCTCAGTCCTGGGCACATCATGTATAAATCTTTATCAATAGAATATTTCTACCAAATGCCCAAGTAGTCCAAGGGTTTCCTTACTATTAAAAGAAAACCCCAAAGTATGGTTTTGGAGAGAAAATTATTGAACTAGAGCTCTTGTTTTCTTCGGTGTCTCTAGCAAAAACAGTTTTTGATTAATTCGGTAACAAGAGAAGACTAGAATATTATCTTTTCTTCTAATGGCTAACGAGGATGAGATTGAAAACCCTAACATCAATTCTTCGAGCATGGTGATATTGGAATGGAGAAAGTCACACCCAAACAGGCTTGGGATTGAGTAGTTACCAGTTGACATAAGCAACGCTACATTTCAACTACTATTCCTACCACTAAACTAATAATACAAAAGGATCCCAGAACATAAAATCCGATCTGTAAAAAGCAAAGTGAGCAATAAACAAGATTAGTGAAGTTTTGAGGATTGTTTAAAGCCTGATTATATACAAGGCAAATAATTATAATGTGCATTCGCCACTCAGAGAAAAGCTGGGGTAAACCATCCTCCAAGTGCTATGCAGGGCAAATATTGTTCAAGCCAAACAATATATGTGACAAACTTATAGATATTACGTGGGTCACAATAAATTTATGTGTATGTATGCATGCATTTATGGGCATGGTTTTATATACATGCGAGTAAGTTCATCAATATTCTAGAAAAAGCGATACTATACTATTCTAAAGCCATCGCTCTGTGTATGTGAAAGAAGAAAACAATCCATGTTTTCTTTTTAAATCAGTAATTATATGATACAATTTTATTTTCAGAAAGTTTGACAAAAAGAAGAAATTTTGATAATCTATGTCATTGTAAGAGGAAATACCCAATTATTTTTTGAAAGCAACTACAGTGATGTGCGGTACTTATATGTATCGATAAAGGAAAAGTATTTGTCAGGGTCAAAGTTTAACAACTACATCCCCCAACACATCCAAATCTATATTTAAGATAGATTTCAAAAAGTGATGGCCCTAGCAAACCCTAAAATAAGTAGTGTTGACAAATATACAACAAAAGATTGTCATTCTAAATTTTAAAAATTTATTTTACTGTGGTTGAGATTCTCAACCCCTAAATATTGGATCAAAAATACATATCTAAGATGGATTCTGGAGGGGGTTGCATACAAAAATTTGAGCCACATCACTCATCAGAACCTTATTCATCTGTAAAATGTTTAAGGGCCATTAAGTGGTACTTTTAGTAAGTTGTTTATGAGATTTTTACTTAGTAAACTTCACAGTAAGAAAACTGTAGACAACGGATTGTTAATGCCATTTCAATCATCATTTAATGTTTCTCATTTTTTTTTGATATTTTTTATCTAGCTAGTGTTTTTTCATTTATGAGTTAGATAACTATAATTAATTTAGATCACTAAAGCTCATTAACAATAGCTAAGCAAAAAATCCGGTTTTCCATAAGTGCTTACTCTCTCCCTTCACTTCTTAGAAAGCCACCCTTAGCTGTTTAGTAATGAGCAACATGTCCTTAAACTATGAAGTTAATTATTTGGAGGTTATTGTCTGAGAAATGAAAATGGCTATTATTCTTTTCTAGCAAGGACGAAGTTGGAATTAAATACTCATTTTTTGGACAAAATTACCTTGTCTGCATTAGATTAGAGCCACCACATGTAACATACATAAATACTACCAAAGGCAATAGAATGGTCAAGCCACATCAAAAAATCAATTAGGCTAGACTGGTTAATAATATCAACTAAATTACCAACAAATGGTTACTTTTTAAAATTTGGGAACATCCTCAATTATTTTAATGAAAATACCCAAGTTCCTCTTTTTGTATTTAGAACTTTGAACAAGATATTACATTTTGGTAATTTGGAAACAAAAGTTAATCAAGCCAAATGAACCAAATGCCATTGCTTGTACATTTTGGTAATTTGGAAACAAAAGTTAATCAAGCCAAATGAACCAAATGCCATTGCTTGTTCCTGAATCCGAACTTGAAGTTTCCTCAAAAAATCATGTTTTGAGTTTGGAACCTAGGAAAAAGCAAGGGTATTCATATCTTTGGACTCAGTTGACATAAGAGGGGCTAAACTAAAAAAATGAAGTTGTTTGTTCCAAATTCCAAATCTAGAATAAAATTGTTTTCAGTGCAGATTGATATTCCTGTTTTGAAAATGTATTTATGTCATTTGGCTCAAATTACTTAAATACATCAATTTACTTGAAGAACCACGATAGTTTGGGGTTACAATCCTCAAAGAAAGGCAATTTTAAGCATTGTTAACAAAATTCTTGGAGAGTTAACCATTTTAAAAAGTAACCATTTTATAAGTAAAATAGTTGTTTTAACACAACCATTGATCTTTCATGGTGGTTTGACCATATAAATGATATTTTTATTTAAAACTATTGACTTTATATCGTGTTTGAAAGACCATATAACTGATATTTTTTAATAAATAAATGTTGTTTTCATGTCAAAATATCATTTTACTAAAATAAAATGCTTTGATAGGACTATTGCCCTATCAAATTAAGTAAAGCCTCACCTCAAAACTCTTCCTAAATTGCTGTTATCATGTTGAAAAAAATTTCAAATCCATAATATCAGCCTTGACCATTATGGTTGTGAAAAAATTAGGATTTCAAGCCAAAAAATAGTGTATATTGTAACATCTAGACCATCCCTTTTTCCCTAAAAATAAGCATTCACTGATCCTTAAGATCTGTTCCATTTTTTGAGCTCCAAATTTTATAATCGGTATTGAAAATTGATTTTAGAACCATTATGGAGATTTCCTATGCCCTATGGACAAGGATTCGAGATGAGGATTTACTTTGTTGTCCTAAAGCCTAGGCCTTATAGAAAACGCATCATTTACTTAAAAATGCCATTTACTTGAAATGACCTTGGATTTTTGACGTTACAAACCTAGAAGACGGGCATTTGAACATTTTTAACAAAAATTTTAGGGAGTTGTGGACCTATTATTTAAAATATATTTTCCCCCAAATCAATGTTAAGTAAAAATTCGGGCATCTCCAAAATGCATTAAGAAAAATAGATAGTTTGAATGTCCTAAAATAAATAAGTAGAATCACATGACTATTTTAATAAACAATCAATGTTATTGTGAGAAAAATATATCACATATGTCAAGAATGCATGATTAAGGAATGAGGATTAGTACAAATCAAAAGATAATGCTATTTTCAGTAAAAACTCACTTATGTCCCGATGCATTCAGAGAGATTAGACAAAGTTTGGTTGTATAATAGTTGTAAGTAACCACTACTAAAATTTGACAATAAAATTTGACAATGTAGAGTTAGTTTCTTCCATAGTGGCAAATTAGTGAATTACAATGACGACATTAATACTGGATAAAGACAAGCATGCCAGGATTAAACAAAAGGAGGGCATAAATACTAAAAAAAAGAGATGGGTGTGCCAAGAAAAAACTAGGAGGGTCTTATCCAAAAGTAATAAATGAATGACAATGTTGGTTAACCATGGTCAGCCAAATTGGTGGGTTAAATAACTCATCGTCCAACATTTAAAATAGAGAATGCCATCTCTCTCTCATACAACTTACAATCGTCTCTCTCATATCCAAAGGCTTTAGCTTTTCATTGATTCGTCTCTCATTGCTTATTTTTAGTGAGTTATTTACCATCCTTTTTATTCCTTCTTTGTAAGAAGAAAAAACCCAAATCCTATCAGTCCACCCTTTTCCTTTTCCAATCTTTGCTCAGAACAAGGCACATCATGTAGAGATCTATATCAATAGAATATTTCTACCAAAAGCCCTGGTGGTCCAGAGGTTTTAATTATTCTTAAAAGAACAATCCCTGTTCGGATAGGTCTTGGATCAAACTAATGCTATTTGTTCGCTAACAAGAGAAGAAGACGCGAATTTTGTCAGTTCTTCTAATGGCGAATGAAGATGAGATTCAAGATCTGAATTTTAATCCTTTGATCCTAGAGGATTTGCTGGTACTTTCGATGTTGAAATGGGGCAAGTCACACCAAAGCAATATGGAAATGAGAAATATCAGAACTGAACAGCAAGGAAATGAGAAAAACCCAACCTACAGGAGGATGAGATGTGAAGGTATGTAATGCTATGTGAATGGTTGAGCTTCTTGCACATGTAAAGATCATGGGGAAAGATGTGAGGACTGTTCCTAATAACATGTAGGGTAACGAATTGTTTAAATCAGATAATATATTGGGCAAATTTCATAGCTGTTTTTTGGGTGTGATAAATTGATCATAAATTTGCATGCCGACATGCACGTATCTGTAATCATGGTTTTATATGCATGTTAATAAGCTTGTTTGCTATGCACGGAAAAATATTAGTATATTAGAATGATGATATCTCTCTATTGTGTGTAAAACAAGAAAACAGCCAAAGGCTTCTGCATTTCATTGATTCATCTCCCATTGCTTTTTTTTTCACTTCTTATGATGGCGAACGAGGATGAAATTGAAGATTTGAACTTCAATCAATTGATCCAAGAGAATTTGGTGGTATTTTTGATGTTGCAATGGGGCAAATCATATCTAAGCAGTATGGAAATGAGAAAAATCACAACTGGACAACATGGAAAGAAGAAAAACCCAACCTACACGAAGTGGAGATGTGAAGGTTTGGAATGTTATATGAATAGTTGAGCTTCATGTAGATGTGAAGATGATGAGGGAAGATGCGAGGATTGTTCAAACCTAATAACATGCTGGGCAAAGAACAGTGTAAGCCAAACAATATATTGGAAAAATTTCATAGCTATTTTGTGGTGTGATCAATTAATAATAAATTTGCATGCAAGCATGCACATATATGTAGTCATAGTTTTATATACATGTCAGTAACCTTGTTTGTTATATGCAGACATTGACAAAATTTGCTTTTGCTAAAGCTTGACAAAAAAATAGGAAATTTTGCTAAGTCCCTTTAAGAGAAAATACCCATTTAGGTGGTGAAAGCAATTGAAATGATGTGCAATTTCCCATTTCTGTTGCTTCGTGTCTTCAGCTTTTGCTGGTGTCTCCTTACAAACAATATCTTTTTTGCTATCAGAAAATTAAAAAAAAACCAACAAAGATTGAAATCCATCAATCCAACTTCACCACACTCACTAAAACTTGTCGGTTAAGGTATTGTTAATGGTGATACTACATTCAAAGTTCGAATCCTGCCACTAAATAGAGAGAGAGAGAGAGAGAGAGAGAGAGAGAGAGAGAACTTTAAAAGGAGGAAATATAATCTAGCTGAAATTTAAAAAGAAAACATGAGTACACAGGTATTCCTAATGTAATTCAGTATCTTATGTCTCTTGAAGGAATAATGATTTTCTTGGATAAAGATCGGTTAGTATTCAATCTAATGCTAATACTATATACGGTTCTACATTCTTGAAAATATATTGGTTTTAAGCTCTCTTGGTTGAATTTATGTCTGCATAAGGGCTCACTGGTCTACCCTTATGTAAAAGAACCATCAACAAATTAGTAGAGAGAGAGAGACTGTACCTGGGAGTGGCTTCATATTTTATATTTTGATGTTGATAATAACTCCTAAAGATACCCATTATCAAACCAATAATGGAGTCCTGATCTGGAATTAGGTGAGCACTCACACCATTTACAATGCACCAAACTTGCTTGAGCAAAAATCAGTCTAGACTCAACTATTTAGCAAACCATTTTACCAAGATGACAAGGTGGAATGGATCATGTCCTTGGTTACCCCACTTATGGAATCTAAGGAGATACAGGTAGCAGCTAATGTTTGAGACTTTTGTTAGACATTGGTTGGGAAAGGATCTCAAAATGGCGATTATTGACACACATGGAAGACCAGTTTCCTGTTATAGAAGGCACACTTTGCTAGGGCTTACATATTTCATAATACATAACTAGGTTGGACGTGATCCAACAACTATTTTTTGAAAAACTCATTCTGGTATGGTCTAAATTTCAAATCATGTGTACCAGGGGAGCAATATAATCTCGAATGCCTCGCCAAGACATGGCATCCCAATAAAACATGGATAGGACCAATGCCAACTTTTACAAGGAATTTTTATGGGAAGAAACTTGTATAGGTTTTGAGTCATCGGCGTAGTGTCTAGTTTAGGCAATTTAGGTCTGACAATAGCTATTCTTCATTAGGAGGCTCTTAGTTTTTATGACATATTTACTTTCCTTATTAGAGTATTCTTTTTTATTGACACATTCAAAAAAAAAAATGGCCAAGATCCTGAGCTTTCACGTAATCCATCACAAGAAACCTAGAAATGGAACTTATTTAGCCTTGCTACCAAGAAGCCACAACAAATATAGAACAAAACCTGCGAAATTTTAAAGATACAGGGAAAGAGAGAGAAGATATTTAATAAGAATCCTACATTAATTGGGAAATTTTACATTCAATGGCAACTCAAAGGCTCGAGGAAAGAAATTTTCTGAAACATAAAATTCACATTGCATTGCTAATCCACCAGGAAGTAGTAGAGTAAAGGGTTGTCAGCTTTTGGTAATAGCACATTGTATCCCTCACAAAATTGTCCTTTATGCTCTGTCATCTTATAAATTAGTAACCCTTCTTTTTTAGCAAGATATGCTGGAAAGCAAACACAAGGTCCTCTTATAAAGTGAATTATAAAGCTCTATACTACTTCCTCCCCATAACAATAGTTCGTCATTAACCAAACAGGAAACTCATGATTCAAGATATCTCCACCTATTTCTTTTTATTTTATTTTATTTTTTTGTTTTATAAAACTGTATCTCCATCCATTATATTAATCAACTCTCAATCCAGTATTTGAGTAATCACTATTAAAAAAATGTAACTGGAAAATAAATACAAAATAATATCGAGAAAGAAAAGCAGACAATTTTTTTTTGATTTGGAACACATAAAATTGGAACCTATGCTTCCATTTTCTTCTCAAAATTGCCAGTGTACAGTAAATTAGTAAACAATGATTGGAAATATTCCATAGGATAGACAATCATATCAACAATGGTGATCGTGATGAAGCTTAACCCTAAAAGCTACCCAGAGAACACCTACTCTTTGTCCATGGAACAAAGAGTAACACCTAGAACTAGACATTTATAAATCCCAAAAGCTGTTTCTTCCATGAAAGAAATTATATTTCATTTCTTAATTCTAACTCACATGCATTTCACAGCTCCTTACATTTCAATTTATGGACCAGACTCTCATTCTAAGCACAAAGTCTACCCAAAAAATTTCCAATTTGGCAAATGACAAAATCAACTGTTGATTACAGTTCCATGAATAACGATGTAAAACTGACACAAAATAGAAAAAGTAAAACATGGTACATGAGAATGCATGTGCACATTGATTGCAAAATCGCCTGATCCAACTGCTAAATGCTTGGTTAGATCAGAACCAGCTAGTGGCTGGTTCCGGTTTTGGGCGGTTAGGGTGATCAACTGGCATATTAAATTTTTTTTTTAAAAAAAATGACATAAATTCTCAAAAATATAAAACTGTTTTTTAAAAAATGACGTAGTTAGAATGGTTGAATCTGCCAGTTTACCGGTTAGGCTGGTTAAACCGCTTTCAGGCCCATATCTGGTTCACTGTTACGATTTGATTTTGGAAACATTGCATGTGCATCACTGTATGTGACTATCAATGCACTTAAAATATTATCTATAGATATACATCAACATAAAGGTACCTGAGCAAGAGTTCATTTATTACTGCTACTCTTGAAACTTTGAATGCAGCGGCGAGTATTTTCTGCATGATGAAAATGCATGGTGTGAAACCCAATTGTCTCACTTAGCTATCTTGTCAATGGATGGAGTAAAGGAGCATATGAAATAAATGCATAATATTGAGATAGTTGGGTAATTCTTGGTTATTCAGGATAACCCACTTTTTATCGGCATCTTCAGCGCATATGGCAGTGTTGGAAATTTGGAAACGATGAAGCTGTTTTTAATGATGAAGAAAAGCTATGCAAGCCCGATAATGTAACATTTTTCAACTGTTGTTCAAACTCACACCAGAAAAAGTATGGGCTGCTCGTGAAGGTGAGATGAGGATGAAATGAGGCAAATGGACAAGCATAACTCCAGTACTTAATTTAACTTTTCACAATTGTTGGTGAGAAATACCACCTCCTCATAAAATCCATTACGAACATCATTTTATGATGCATAGTACCTCTATCATAAGACTTGATTAAAAATTAAGAGTCAGAATCATAGTAACAGTGAACAAAAATGTGAAAAGTTCCAGGATTAGTAATGAGAGCACGGAGTTAGTCTAGCTCGAAGTTCCCTGGGCAGCAAAGAGAGCACTGTACATGGCCTAGGGATGGGAGTGAGTTTCCTGACTTATAGGGAGCGGAGCACATTACTACCTAGACGAGAGCGGGTTTCCTTCCAAAAGGGACCACATTGTACCTTTCTTAGGATCGAGGTTTATGGAAATTCACTATTTCCATATATTGCAAACAGGGAGCGAGTTCCATTGGATATTATGTTTAACTTTTTGCAAATCCAACGTTCCAAGGTATCAATGTAATAAAAAACCATGGCATTGAGATTGCCTTTGAAATTTTGATGTTATTGGAGCATGATTTCACACCAAATTTTGATGAAATTTTGATGAAATTTTGATGAAATTGGAACATGATGTTATTGGAACATGATTTCATACCTAATTTAGTACAAACCTTATGATGATGAGCATGATTTCACATCAAAATGTTCCCTGACTATGTAGTACCAATTTTAACATGGCCATTTGTTCACATCGACATTAAATGTACAAGATATATTTAAGATTGCAAAGCTATAAGGCGTAGTCTGGAATTTAAATACTATCCATAAGGAGTATAGTATCTATATTGGGCAATTAATTATGAATATTTCTTTCTTCTACCATGATTATTATATCGTATATAAGAACCATGTAGCTCACTCTAATACAATGCGAATATTTGTAAGAATGGTCTTTTAAAAACATTTCTTCCAATAGGGAAACCTTCTTTCTAATAGGTCTAGTGCAATTCAGTGTATTAAAAGCCAGCCACAATGATTAACTAGGCAGAGGGATCCTGGGCAACTCACCATAGGCAGTGGACCCCTACGCTTGAGACTAGTCAGCCTAAGTGCGGCTATGTATTAAGCACTTGCCCCCAAGCCCTTATCAGAGGGCACAAACATGCATTAGGCTGGGGGAAAAATTCCTTTTCTTAGGGATGGGCTCAAGGCCAGGTGGTCAAGGTGGTGGGTTGGCACAACATGACGTCTTCAGTTCCACTCCTACAACGCAATAGAGAACTAATCCCCATTGAATATCCTGAAAAAAAACAAGTTTTTCTCCACCATCAAAAAGGGGTAATGGGGATGACATGAGGACCATTTGATAAACTTTTGTAAAACTCTATGTTTTTATGCTTTTATTTTAATCAAAAATATTTTTGGGTTTGAAACAAATTTTTTAAACTTGAAGTCTGAAATTTCCAAGTTTGTTAGACCTAAAGAGTTAAAGAGTTTTGGAATCAAAACTCGTTAATTCAATGAATCTGCAATTAGGGTGAAAGAGGTTGTCTTCTTTTTTTTTTTTCTTATTGCTCTTTCTTTGGGGGGTAAGGGAGGAGGGAGAAAGAACCAAAGAGAGCAAGGAAATTAGGAGGGAGAAATTATGAGAGAGAAAGAAGTGATGAGTGAGAAAACACCAAAGAAAGCAAGGAAATCATGAGAAAAGAATCAAAGATAGAGCAAGGTTATAACAGGGAGACAAAGAGCACCAGAGTGAAAAATGATGAGGAAATAACAATGAGAACAAATAGCACCAAAGCTCTGTAACTACAATAGTAGAGTTAGGGAGCCTACACTTCGTTTGATAACTCTTATACCCCTACAACTTACATAGTTGTTTCATCTATGGTTTTCTCCCTTAAAGTATGCTCCACTATTTTAGAAACCTCTTCCTATGAAAAATTGAAAGGAAATGATGAGCACCCCAAATGGAGACCACATAAAGTATGAAGAGTCATAGTGGTGACCTTGATTGCTAGCTCCACACCACGATTCAGATAAAGAGGGAGAGAGTGGTTCTAGAGAGAGAATGAGAGAGCTCAATATTTGAGAAACAAAGGAAGATCTCAAATTTTCCTTGTTTAGAAAGAGAGATGTGGTTTTTTCAACATACCTTATTTTAAAGAAAGGATAGATCAGCTTTCTATTGTGGTTTGGGGGGAGAGACAGAGTGTGTGGCATTAGAGAGAGGGTGAGTTCAACAAGCCCCTCATTTGAGAGAGAGACAGCTGCATTAGAAAGATAATGGGAGAGCTCAACCAGCCCTATCTTGGCGAGAGGAAGGGACGCAAAATCCACCCTATTTTACAGAGAGAAATTGAGAGCTCAGCTTTCTATTATATGCATAGTTTATAAACAAGCCGCCCAACGCCTAGGTGCCCAAAGCTCCTTAGGCCGCACCCCTAGTCTTGGGCTGGTTTAGAGAGGAGGTGAGCACAATAGGCCATTGCATTTGAGACAGCGGCTCCTGTATCATAAAGATAACAGGGGAGCTCAATCAGCCCTATCTTGGAGAGAGGAAGAGAAGTAAAATCTACCTTATTTTAGAGAGAGAAAGGGAGAGCTTTACTTTCTTTCATGTCAATTTTTTAAAACTGGCCACCAAGCAACTAGGCACTCAAGTGCCCTAGGTCTCACGCCTAGGCTTAGGGGGCCATCCTTGGGCGCCAGTACCGAGGTGCACGCCCAGGTGGCCTAGGTGATTGCCTAGAGCTTGGGTCCATTTTTGTGCATATAAAGATGGTCCTAAGGGCTGTTTGGGTTTTTTCCCAAAAAATATACTAGAAAAGGTGTTTAAGGTATTCTAAATGTCCTAAGTGAATAAAAAATTAAATTTGAACCCTACAAACACCCTAAATTGATTCATTTTACAAATTTGTTTGAATTGAATATATATATATATATATATATATATATATATATATATATCCAAAAGCTTACCCTTTATTCATGGAATTTTTTTAGGGTCCTAGTGAAGGTATTAGATGATTTTTGTCGGGAGTTCTAGCTCGACCGACATCAAAAACACTGAAGAACATTGATCGTGTGTAATTGTTTATCATGAATGAATGTTACTATGGAGTACAGATTGGAGAGTTGGAGACTAATACACTAAATTTTCAATGATTTGAAGTTTCGAATGTGCTTTAACATTCATGCGTATATATTTATATGAAAAACGATAGTTGGCAGACAAATAAATTAAAAAAAAATACAAAATAAACATAAATATCTACATATATGTGCGTTCATATAGCCTGTATATGCAATTCCTAAGGCATTTTCACCTCAGGTTGCCTGACGCTCTGGGCTCTGACCTAGGTGCTAAGCCTGCCAACTAGAATTTTTTGAAACATTGGTCATGTCCCTAAGGTTCCCAAAATGAGAAATGACAGATACTATTCCAATGAACCTTTAGACCGACCAAATGTTTTGCCTATCATTATTCTACTATATCTATACATGATTGGTGGTTGAAATTTTCTTATTGCGATGGCGGCTTGCCTACATATATGATCTATTTGGGAACCACATAGGTTGTGCACGCAAAGAGCATAAAATATTTCTCCATGAAGAAATGAGTACCTTATCTTGAGGTATGTGACATTATTCTTCATTAAGCAATAATAACATTGTCAAGTTGCACTAGTGTTGTTGATAGAAGGACTCATCAGATCTAGCTAGAGTATATAATAATTTTTTCCTTTCTTTTTCAATTTTTTTATTTCCTTCATGACCTAAATCACTCACGAGTAGTCCTTTTAAAATATAATAACTTGAAAAAAAAATACAATAGGATCTCAAGAACTTTAAGCCACTCAAAGCCTATCTTTCAATAACAAAGAAAAGACACGACTAATGCTTGGGAATAAAGAAAACAATCAGTAAATAAGTAGAAAACAAAAAAGGGTGCCTGACATTACCTCAACCGGGGGTGCCCGACATTACCTCAACCGGGCTTTTGACACCCCACATCGAGTCGCCACATTCTGGTGGCGTGAGATCTAATAGTCAACCTTCAATCTCAATCGCGAAAGCATGTTTTGGATAAGCCTCACCAATGGAACATGAACCCCTTTGATCACAAAAACACAAACCATATTATAGCCATGATCTTGTGCATGCGGATTTGGTTCCCACTTGCTAGGGAACTCGATCCCAAACAATAAGAATCTAGTTCCCATAACTCCGGTAATGAGATCCAACTCTGCAAGGAAGCATATGGAATCAAGATCTAGTCACTCTGTGCACAGGATCGCGATTCTGGGGTAGACGTGGACCCCCACATGGGCGCTCACCATAACTATGGTATAAGACTTACTTTGGAATCTAAATCGTATTGGTAAGTAATATAGTTTCTATATTGGGCTATTAATTATGAATATTTCTTCCTTCTACCGTGATTATTAGATCATATATGAGAACCATGTGGCTCACTCTAACACAATTCGACTATTTGCAAGAATGGTCATGTCACCTTTAAAAGCATTTCTTCTAATAAGGAAACCTTCTTTTAAATAGGTCTAGTCCTATTTAGTGTATAAAAAGTCAGCCACAATGACCGATTAGGCAGAGGAATCCTAGGCACCTCACCATAGGCAGTGGACCCTTAGGCCAGAGACTAGTCAGCCTAAGTGCCGCCAAGCGCCAAGCGCTCCCCCACAAGCCCCTATCGGAGGGCACAAACAGGCATTAGGCTGGAAGAAAAATTCTTTTTCCGAGGGATGAGCTCAAGGATAGGTGGTCAAGGTGGTGGGTTGGCACAACAAGACGTCCTCAGTTCTATTCCTGCAACGCGGCAGGGAACTAATCCCCATTGAATTGCCCAAAAAAAAAAAAAAATTCTCCCCCCTCAAAAAGGGGTAAGGGGTTGGCATGAGGACCATTTGAGAAACTTCCGTAAATCTCATGGTTTTTATGTTTTTATTTTCGTCCAAAAATATTTTGCGTTTGAAACAAAATTTTCAAACCTGAAGTCTGACATTTCCAGGTATGTGAGACCTAAAAAGTTAAAGAGTTTTGACATCAAAACTCGTTAATTCAGGGAATCTGCAAATAGGAGGTTGTCTTTTTTTTTTTTCTTATTGCTTTTTCTTTTGGGGGTAAGGGAGGAGGGAGAAAGTACCATAGAGAACAAGGAAATTATGAGAGAGAAAAAAGTAACGAGAGAAAAAGTACCAAACGAAGCAAGAAAATCATGAGAAAAGAATCAAAGATAGAGCAAGGTTATGATGGGGAGAGAGAGAGCACCAGAGTGAAAAAAGATGAGGAGAAAACAATGAGAATAAAAAATACCAAAGCTCTTTAACTATAATAGTAGAGTTAGGGAACCTACACTTTGTTTGATAACTCTTATACACATATAACTTGCATAGTTGTTTCATCTATGGTTTTCTCCTTTAAAGCATGCTCCACTATTTCAGAAACCTCTTCCTATGAAGAATTCAGAGGAAATGGAGAGCACCCCAAATGGAGACAACATAGAGTACAAAGAGTCACAGTGGTGACCTCGATTGCCAGCTCCACACCACGACACAAATAAAGAGGGAGAGAGTGGTTCTAGAGAGGGAGAATGAGTGAGCTCAATACTAGATGAACAAATGAAGATCCCAAATTTTCCGTTTTTTGAAAGAGAGATATGGTTTTCTCAACATACCTTATTTTATAAAAAGGATAGATAAGCTTTCTATTGTGGTTTAGGGGGGAAGAGAGAGTGTTGGTTTTAGAGAGAGGGTAAGCGCAATAGGCCCCTCATTTCAGAGAGAGACTCCTCTATTAGAAAGATAATGGGAGAGCTCAACCAGCCCTATCTTGGTGAGAGGAAGGGACACAAAATCTACCCTATTTTACGGAGAGAAATTGAGAGCTCAGCTTTCTATTCATATGCATTGTTTAAATACAAGCCACCCAACGCCTAGGTGCCCAAAGGGCCTTAAGCTGCACACCTAGTCCTGTGCTGGTTTGGAGATGGGGTGAGCTCAATAGGCTCCTGAATTTGAGAGAGAGGATCTTGTATCATAGAGATAATAAGAGAGCTCAATCAGCCCTATATAAGAGAGAGAAGAGAAGTAAAATCTACCCTATTTTATAGAGAGAGGGAGAGCTAAGCTTTCTATCAAGTCCTTTTCTTAAAACTGACCGGCAAGCACCTAGGCGCCCAAAGGGCCTTTGGTTGCACACCTAGGCCTAAGCGGCCATTTTTGGGTGCCAAGACCGAGGTGCCCGCCCAAGTGGCCTAGGTGAGTGCCTAGAGCCTGGGCCCTTTTTTGTGCATATACAGAAGGTCCTAAGGGCAGTTTGGGTCATTTTGACCCAAAAAATATACTAGAAAGGATGTTTGGGGTATTTTAAACCTCCAAAGTGAAATAAAAAATTAAACTTAAACCCTACAAACACCCTATATTGATTCATTTTACAATTTTGTTTGAATCGAAATATTATATATATATCCAAAGCCTACCATTTATTCATGGAATTTTTTTAGGGTGCTAGTGAAGGTATTAGAAGATTTTTATCGAGAGTTCTAGCTCGACCGACATAAAAAATACTGAAGAACATTGATCGTGTGCAATTGTATATCATGAATGGAGGTTACTGTGGAGTACAGATTGGAGAGTTGGAGACTAATACAATATGGACTTGTTTATGCTTTTTCACTAAATTTTCAATGATTTGAAGTTTCAAATGTGCTTTAACATTCATGCTTATATATTAATATGGAAAGAGATAGTTGGAAGACATATAAATGCAAAAAAATACAAAATTAACATAAATATATAAGTGTTTTCGTAAAGCCCACATATGCAATTCCTAAAACATTTTCACCTCATGATGCCTAAAGTTCTGGGCTCCCACCTAGGTGCTGACCCAAGCGACTAGTATTTTCTGAAATAATAGTCATGTCCCTAAGGTTCCCAAAATGTGAAACGATAGATACTATTCTAATATACCTTTAGACTGACCAAATGTTTTGCCTATCATTATTCTACTATATCTATACATGATTAGTTGTTGAAATTTTCTTACTGAGATATCAGCTCACCTACATAAATGATCGATTTGTGAACCACATAGGTTGTGCAAGCAAACATCATAATATATATCTCCATGAAGAAATGAGTACCTTATCTTGAGATATGTGACATTATTTTTCATTAAGCAATCAAGTTGCACTAGTGTTGTTGATAGAAGGACTCGTGTGATTTAGCCAGAGTATATAATAAATGTTTTCTTTTTTTTCTTCAATTTTTTTCTTTCCTTCATGGCCTAAATCACTCACAAGTAGATCTTTTAAAATATGATAACTTTGGAAAAACAAAATACAATAGGATCTCAAGAGCTTTAAGCCATTCAAAACCTCTCTTTCAATAGCAAAGAAAAGACACAATTCATGCTTGGGAATAAAGAAAACAATAACTTAATAAGTAAAAAACAAAAGAGAGTGTCGGAGATTACCTCAACTAGGCTTTTTACACCCCACATTGAGTCTCCAAGTTCAGGTAGAGTGGGATCTAATAGTCAAACTTCAATCTCAATCAGAAAAACAAGTTTTAGATAAGCCACAATACTGGAATATGAACCCCTTTGATCACAAAAACTCTAACCCTAAGTGAACCTCTTTGATAACCTAGTTTGAGAGATAGCTTTTCTTTACTATCAAAACCCTAAACACCTAACCACAATGTTAGATAAGAGATAGAAGAGATGAGAGAACCACCATGAGAGAGATCTCAATGATGAGAGAGTGGGGCGCCCCCTTTTTGGTTATCTTGAGGGAGAGAGAATGTTTCCAAAGAGAGAGAGGGATTTTCCTTGAGTAGGATGTGCCCCCTACTTTGGTCAAGCGAGAGAGAGAGAGAGAGAATCTCAACGGATGGGGCGTTCCCCCTTTTATTCTATAGGAGAGGGAGGAGAGATTTTAGGTGTAAGAGATATGGTATAGAGAATATTAAGTAGGGTCCATCCCTTTTTATAGTATTTGAAAAAATCTAGAGTTCCTTACGGTGTTTCATGGCTTGCCACTCATATGAGATTCAATATGTACCATTGATCTTGGGTTATATGTGGGGTGAGAGATATGAGCTCTTCATTCCATAGATGAGCCATCAACATCCTATGGAAGGTGCTAGAACCATTATTTATCACTTCCTAAACCATTTTCCCATCAATTAATTAAAATAAGAAATTAATATATGATAATATTATCTTTTCTTATTTTATGCATAAGCCTTCTCATACATACTAAAATTTCATTCAAAATTTCTTCAAGGCTCAAGTTTTCTTAAACAACACAAACATATCTCTCAAAATTTAGAGCTTGATCTTACAAAATAAAAATTATCCTAGGTGGGGTGTGCCACCTATTGTGACACCTAATTATATTATTTTTTATTTTTAGAAAAACATAAAATCATTATTTGAATAATAAACTCATTATAGAATCAATATCCTGGTTTTTATAAATCCAAATTTGATAAATAAAATATTTAGATATTTAAAAAAATTCAAACAACAATTCTAAAATTCTTATATTATTAAAATAGACAAAATTAAATACTTTGATGGGAAAATGATATATATGGTCTAAGAATCAATATGCACTAGGGCATTTCATCTCTTACTGTGGACTACAGACCACACATGCTTTATCAAACCGACCCAGCATTGCTCATGATCCACAATCCATGCAGGGGATCATTAGTGGGTCACAAGAGTCTAGCCAATGGGCAAGGGGTCGCAGTCTCAGTATCTAGATTTCAAGTCCCCCTGGAGATGAAACCTAGGTCATTCTGACCTGATGCAATTCATTGCTCAATGGTGCACATGTAGTATCTCTAGTACATGTGCACGCTTTACCCTGAAAGGTAGTTCGCTTTCCCGCAAATGGTTATCAATGTGAATACCGTGTGATGGTACATATTCCGACCTCATCAAGGGCTAACCCACTAAACCCTCAACAATTATATTTCTATGCCCAAGTACCTTAGGTTTTCCCATTTAGACTAACGTAACATATTAAGTACTGTCCAGTATCAACAAACATCATTTTCTTAGTACGGTCCACACAGGATCACACTCCCACTGAGTTCATGGCTCACTAGATCACACTCCCACTGAGTTCATGTACAAGTACTCATACGGCCTTTAATGGCTATACACATCCAACAGCTGCAGCCTTTAGGTCACCGCATCGAAATCATTTCGTTTTATGCATGTTATCCATTTATGCCTTAAATTTTATATAGAAGTTACATCCCGAGTCTTTTCTCTCATGTAATTTATAAAGTTGTACTTTATAGAAGGTATTACCAAGAACAAAAGTTGCAGAGTAAAAAATAAAACTAAAAAATAGTAAAAAATCAAAAATATAAAAGGAAGAGAAATCCTTATTTATAAAATAATGAAATCATCCCTCATACTTAAGGGCCCAATTTAATGTTTACTCAGAGTATTCTAATTTAGCCCCACAAAATCCCAACAGTGTATTTATGTTTATTCGTACAATGAGAGACTCAATATTTGTTAACCTGGCCATCTCTTAATAGATTCAGTACAAGCATTCAAGCATTTGCTATCATATTGGAACCTACTTTCAACAACTTCCTAGTTAACATGAAGAACCTCAAATTTACATCATAAACCATTTTCTTAAAATCTTTTTGTCTTTTGATAGAGCACATGAGTTAAACAAAGAATATGGCTTTGAATCTCTCTGCATCAATAAATTTTTGAGAATATACTATTTTCACCTAAGGAAAAAATACGTGGGTTAAAACCGTGAAGCTTGTTTTACTGCTAATCAATGCAAAAGTGAATATTACATAAGATTTCTAGGCTGGCCAAGGATGACCCTGGAGCAAACTGATAATTGTTTCGGCCAGTAAGCCCAGTCCGAGCCTAGGTTGTTGGCCGCAGGCCTGACCTAGTTGGCAGCCCTAATCATGACCATGGGGTTTATTCATTTCAAATGGGATAGTTGAACAAGTTATTTACTTTCAATTGTTCATTTAATTAAGGTGTGAGGGAGACTACATGCTTCTATTACGGTTCAACTTAGGCAATGGAGTCGTGATGACCATATGATCATATTATACCACCAATATAAAAGATAAAATGGTGACAAGGAAAAGCCCCATTTTCTTGAGAGAAGGGGAAAAACAATACATACACACCTATAAATACCCATTTCAGCAATTTAAAAGCAGATAAGGAAAAAGTAAGAAAATGTACGAAGGAAAACCCTAACTTACCTGCATCGTCATGGCCATGAAAAAACGATAGGGTCTCCTTATAAAATATCTTCACTACACACACAATATGTATAGCAACAACAGATTCAACACCTGAATTTGCAAAAAAGTTATAAGAACAGGCTATTCCAAATCCACTAAAAATCCAAAGGGATTGTGTGTCTTAACACTATTTATCATTATTGCAAGATCATTACCCTTGAAACCTCCCTCCTTCCCCTTTCCTCTGTCTCATTCCCTTCCCTTCAGTTCTCTCTCTCTCTATCTCTAGCCTGATAACCATGTAAGTAATCCCACTGCTTTTTACTCAGTGCAGGTGAAAAGTTTACTACTAGTTATATAATTCCCAAGCCCTACATTTATTCCTCTTCTCTCAAAGTTGCATGTTAAGGAAATGCGGTACATAGTGAGTAATTTCATACAAGGTGTTCATCTTATATTGTACGAGTATGGTGAAAAACCCTCTAGAGAAGGTTGTTCTTACGCTGAAATACTCATAAATCGATTATCTCGAGCTCCAGATTCATAGACATGAAAAAAAAAGGGATTTTTAGTTCCAAAAAGTTCATCTTCGAACACATTATCTGAACCGTCCATTTTCAAGATTTTCAAGTGTGTATAGATCTACTTGCTCACCATTTCTAGATTTTTAATTTTCATAATTAGGGACAACAATAGATTTTTGTATCATCTAAAGGCTTTGCGGCACTGAAACTGCATTTTTGGCATGATTTTGTGGTGCACCTTACTTCAATAGTATAAGGTTGGCACCTTATACAAACCTCACCCATAATTAAGTGTCTCGCTTTCTTTATAAATTTCTCTAGCTGAGCTTATGTCTAGGCATGAATAATTGGGAAGTTTACCATACTATGCCTTGTAATTAGCTGTATTTCGAAGATAGTTTTCATATTTTAATTTTATGTTCGTTTCTTTTTCTCAAAACAAAACTATTATTTCCAAACAGCTTATTGTGAGGAATCAAAGCTGTATGGAATTATTAGTTCGAAAAATGCATAAGGAATCAAAGTGATCCGAAGTTATTAATTCCGAACCACTCATTCTAAGCATTCAATTGTGGTTCGAACTAATAGTTCTAAATTGATCTGTATAAGAAATCAAAGTGGTGTGAAACCAGTCATGAATCTAGAAAATTACAAATTAGAAATCATGAATCTAGAAAAAACGAAAAAAAAATAGAATTTCTTTTATGCAACTGGTAGTCTCATATAGCTTCTATTTTGTGTTTACGTCTCACTTTTCTATATTTTTATTGCCAAAAAAATCCTCAAGTTCGATATCCAATGACTGAACTTTTTTTCTTTCTCCTTTTCACCGAAAGTCCTATTGAAAATTGAATGTTCGAATCAATGTTGTGTCACTAGGTCGGTTCGCACCTCTAATGTCTAAAGTCTCTCTATATATATATATATATATAACTAACGGTTCAGACCTCCAAATTCTGAGTCCAGACACTTTTAAGTCTTCTTTTAATATATGCTCCAGGTTTGGACATGGGATGTCTAAACCTAGCTCACACCAAACTGGTTTAGTTAAAAACAAATTGGTTTCGACATCCATTTGAACCGGTCTTTCAATCAAAAGTAAAGGACCCTAGTGTGGATCTTCAAAATGGGGAATTTTGAAAATAAAAATAAATTTAAAAATTGGGATTTGAAGGCAAAATATAAATTCTTGGAATATAAAATGGAATTTTGAGTACTAGAAATGGTCCCAAACGCCTTTTGAATTATTCATTTCAATTCTTTAAATGTCAGTGGCACTGCACTATTTTTTAGGCTCCAATTTCTTGGATCTAAGCCAAAAATGAATTTACACATATTTGAGATGTGTTTTTTACTCTTGAAGGCGGATGCATAATACATCCACTTCATGAAATGTCCACAGATTCTACAGTAGTTTTGTATTTTTAGTCCATACCTTAAAGCTGATCAATTTTAAATACACCTCTTGAGTTTAGATTTGATCAAAATCATAGTGCATGAGAGACATCTTAACCATATTTTACCTCTAGAGACGATAAGGACAAAAATTACGTACACAATATATAGCCTCAAGGCAAACAATCTCTCTCTCTCCCTCCCTCCTGATGGCCTCTACTCTAAACATAGAGAAGAGAATTCAGGTCAGATGCATTTGCCGCATCTTTACGCACGTCAATGACCCCAACTACTCTCTCTCTCACTCTATTCACTTGAGCTTTTTTTATTGAAACCCTTTTTTCTAACAGCACATGAGCCAACATCTTCCCTAAAAGCATCTAGGGTGCCTCATCTTTACGCACGTCGATGACCCCAACTACTCTCTCTCTCACTTGAGCTTTCTTTATTCAAACCCTTTTTTCTAACAGCACATGAACCCAACATCTTCCCTATAAGCATCTAGGGAAGACGTCTATAGAGGGGGCCTCGGGGCACTAATATAGGATTTAAGCTATCCATCAAAACATTAAAGAGTAATTATTTTAGGGATTATAATTTTTTTTAAAAAAATTCATTGCAATAAAAGGACACAATATGGATTGTTCCTTGCGCCTTGGATCTATTAATTTCTACTTCGTATGCAAGCATAAAAAACAACAAGGAAATTCATAACTAAACGTTAAACTTCATGAATTAACAATTAGGGGAGGTTTGGATTCATAGAAAGTGATTACTGGAAAAATCTATTTGGATTACAATCCGTACCCAATTTGGAAATAGTCATTTTTTATTAATATGTTAGTGAGAATGGAGCTCATAACCTTTAACTAAGGCTCAAAAGGTACTGTACCTATGACTCCAACCCTATTCTCAAAAGTAAATAAAAATTACAAAACATCTTTGGTTTATATGGTGAGCAATTTAAACATGTGGGTTCCTAAACACTAAACCTAGATAATCTTGATGAATAACTTTAAAAAATATTGTATGCTATGGGACCATTTATTTTTAGTACAAAGATATCACAATCACTTTTAGCCATTGGGTTCTTAAAGTGCTAGATCCAGTTAATACTCGAGGAGGGATTCATTGGAATATTTCTGTAGCACAAATTCATTTTATTTTCAGGATAATTTTTAGAAAACTTGTTCTTATGTTGAAAATTAAGAAATAGTCCCATATTTTTCATGTTTTACACTCAAATTTCATTTGTTTGAAAGTATATAGTGTTATTTTATTATTATCTCTTTTTTAATACATCATATTAAGTTTAAATTTGACGTGATAACACTTTTCATCTTCAAACACATAAAAATTGTTTTTAAATAAATGTAAAATAAATAAAATTATTAAAATACCTCAGAATAATATAGGGGTATTCTGGTTATTTGCTATTATTGAATTATTTTCTCAATATTGTGATGGTGAAATGTACGGATATACCAAATTTTAACTTAACCTATATATGAAAGAAAAAGAAAGTTAAAAAACATTATAAGCTCTCGAAAAGTGAGACCTGATTGTAACATATAAATAAAAATAAAACACATTTTAAATGCTCAAAAAGTGAGACTTGATTGCAAAATATGAAAGATAAATATAATAAATATCTACCTACCGCTAAGATAAATAACAGTATTTTGAAAAACTCTCCATTGTTTTTTGTAAATAACTATTTGGCTTGGCAAGGCAAGCCAATTCTAGGCAGGGTACCAAATTTAAGCTTTTGAACACCAATATGGCTTAGCCTTGTAGACTTTTTACTGTCTTTTGAACAAAAAAGCACATTCAAACCTTTATGGTGCCCTAATATTAGTTTAAATGTCTCATTTTATGTTGGGTGTGTTTGTATAAGGTGTCAACGTTAAACAATCCAATTAAGGTGCTCCTATGAAGCTTATTGAAAGATATAATTTTGGTGCTATAAACATCAATGATGATTTGAAAAACTATTTTATATCTAATTAGGAAATTTAAAACTCAGAAAATGGTCAATCTCGAGTAGATCTATAATTAGATGAAAATCTTGATAATAGACAGTCTAAATAATCTATTACAAGATATATCGTTTTTGTTTTTTAAACTTTATTTTCCACATCTGTACATGTCAAACTTGAGCTGATCAATTAGAGGGCTTTTAACCCTGAAAACAACTTTTTACAAAGCATTTTTGACGCATGCCATTTTTCAATAGTTTTAAGTTGCAACCTTTATGTTTTTATTAACTCTTTTTTCTTTACCAATAGTTATGCACTTATGTCCCTTGTTTTTTAGAATTTAAACACTGCTTAGTACTTATCTATAAAGGAGAAGTATTGATGTGTCAGAGCCTCGGAGGATACATTTCAACAACTGTGTTCTCCAACACATCAAGGATCCATCTTTACTATAGTATAAGAACATGTTAAAAATTTATGTGTACCTCTATGGCCAAAATCGCAATTGCTAATACTTTAACTATGTTCCAAATTTCACCAAAAAATTCAATCAAAAAATTGATACTCCCATGAAATAATGTTGTTTTCAGCATCGTGTTTGACTTCCTTAGGGTAGTTTTTTTATGAAAATTAGTTGAAATAAACTTAAATAGGATTAGTGAAACTTTCATCTGGATTAAATGAGTAGCTTTCTCTGAGTATTCATGAAATATTGGAGAGACAAAGAGAGAGAGAGAGAGAGGAAACAAAAAAACATGGAGCTTCGTAATAGAGAAATAAAAGGAAATGAATGGAAAAACTTGCACTTGCGTTCAGTTTGGAGCTTTTGACTCACCATTGAAAAGAGAAAAGAAAATATTGAGAGAGGGAGTGATAAGACTTTGTTTTAGAGAGGGTAAAAGAATCCACCTGAAAGCAGGGGGCAATGGATTTGGACCCGACCCGGGATCCGATGACTGGACCTAACCTGTGTCTGAGCATGGGTCCAAAAAAAATTAGACCTGGCAAATACGGTCCAGGTCCAAGTATGGGAAGCAAACACTATTTGGATCCGGATCTGGGCCTATGTATTCTTGACCCGAATACTATTATTATTTAAATAATATATATTATATAATTTTTAATAATATTTGACCAATATTTTAAAAACTAGTTATAGTATTTAAATGAGGGCAATCCTTAGCACAATGGCCAGGCTTGCCACATATGAGGCACACGTTCTGCTTCCTGTAGCATTTGCGGTAGTGTGGTTGTCTTTTCCACAATGAGAGCATACTGGGCATCGATCACTTTCCATATTGCCCGGGTGATTCTTCTGAGCCCTCTGATTAAGCTGGTAGAGCCTTCCTCTAATATGCCTCCTTAAAAATTGTTGAGGCTTCTTTCAAAACCTCCCCAGCGGCACAACCTTCATCTTTCATTCCTTCCTCTATCTATGGTCCTCATAGTCGCTTTCAATCTTTAAGGCAAGGTCTACTAATGGGGCGTAAGCCTTCAGGTTGGGTGACAATACTCTTCCTCTAATATCCGTCCGAAGGCCACTCTCAAATTTGGCTTCCTTTAGGGCCTCGGTGTTAATAATGTGAGGCGCATACCTAGGCAGTTCCAAAAATTTAGCGGCATATTGTTCAACTCTCACACTCCCTTGTTGGAGTTCAATAAACTCTACTTCTTTCCTCACCCTGACGGAGTTTGGGAAGTATTTCTCGTCAAACACTGTGAAGAAGTTTTCCCATGTGGCTTCTGTTCCTGACTCCCTCCAGGATTTCTTAACCGAGTCCCACCAACGTTCCGCCTCTCCTTCCAACATGAAGGCTTCTAATCTGACTTTCTGCTCATTCGAGCAATGCAACACTTCTAGGATCATTTCTATCTGTTTCTTCTACCTCTCAGCTTTTTCTACTCCTCCTTGCCCTAAAAAGCTTAGGGGCATCGGCCTGTTAAACCTCTCTCTAAGGCTACTTGTCATTTTGCTACGAGGTAGGGTTAGACTGAGCTGGCATTGACTCTTTCATCATTGGGGTCATTGCCCCTAGAGCTCTATAAAACTCACCGACCATCTCGATGTTCTCATTCCTAGAGCTCGCATTGTTGGCACGAGTCTTCGGCATCTTCAACTTAGCACAGGAGCACCCAGTCACTAATCAATCCTAAAACCATTCCAAGGACTCTTCTAAAACCCCCTAGGCCAAGAATCCTATCCTGGCGGCTCTGATACCATATATGTCACGACCCTGCCCTCGACCCCCATTCCGTACTCGATAGAGGATGATCGGGTGCAGATTCATGATCTGTATGTAGCGTACGTCACTCAGGTCGGAGTGAATTCAACGCTTTAATAATGTGGTAAACGGAACAAACCATGGAAAATAAAAATCAATAATTCTAAGTACAAATGAATATTTAAAATTTGAAGAATCCATACATCATTACAAGGACATTATAGAAAGTTCTTCCAAAAATATTACACTTGAGTCTGGGGGCACCAGAGCCCAAAAGTACATACATTTCGAAATACACAAAATACAGCGCTAACTGCCCAATTACATACAAGATCTGAACTTCCTCTTAAGCAGAAAGGACTTCAGCTCCCAACTCCAACACACGAACTTCTGGCCCTCGACTTGGCACTATGAATCTACAAGTGGGGAGATGCAGGGGGATGAGCTAGAAAGTCCAGTAAGTAGATCTAGGTGTTAGGCATCATTAATGAGTCCATTCATATATCATAAGCAATTCTTCCAATTATAAGAGGTCATCAAGCAATAGTCATGCATCTTAGAAATCAGATCAATATATCAATTATGACATCATATCCAAATGTTAGGTATCATTCAATCATTAGAATCATCAACATTCACAATCACCATCCAAATATTACCCACTCACTCTTTAGTTCACCTACTCCCAAAGTAGAGGCCCTATCCATCAGGATAAGCCAATCCTATTGCTTAGGACCTCTACCATCCACAGGAGGGAGGGCAATGATAAGTGGGTGAATCAACTTCGTAATACCCTCATAGTCACACACACGGTCCCCAGCACACATTGGGGCATTTGATAGGCACTTACCTTGCAAGGCGTCAGTTGTTAGTCACATCTCAGTAATCTCGGGGGGTGCGACCCTCCCATTTGACTTTCCCCTCACTGCATCTTATCATTCAGCGAAGCTGGTGTCACTTTCGTCAATATAGCAATCGTCACTACCGATGAGTGCCCCATCACGTAGCGAGCAGTACCAATAAAACAATATCCACTAATGATGGATGCCCCATCATGTAGCGACCAGTACTAGTGAAATAATGGCCAGTATCACAGTATTACCATAGAATAGGGCCCACTACCAATGGTTGTCCCATTGCGTAGTGGTCATTATTATGGCCTCTTATCGTGCTCAAGCATTTAATTTCATTCATGCTAAATCAGTGCATTATAACAGATAAATCAAATTTTCATCATGCAAGAACGAAGTCTTACTCAGAAACATCTAGCATTCACAAAACATTATAAGATTTATTATGGAGCATCCATTGCATGAGCTATCACAAGGCATTTACCATTCGACGTTAACCATAGCGATTCGACACTTATCATGTAACATTCATCATAGAATAATCACATTAGTTTTGCACTTATCCATTTATTACATAGCACATATTTGCATAGCACCATCCACAAAACACTATGGCATTCGCATGAAAAACATCGCATACTACTCAGATTTATCACTTATCAAAGATGTTACATAGCTACTTGAATAGCTTAATGAGTAATTCCGAGAGGTGGCAGAAAACGAGCATAATACAAATTTTGTGAGATGCAACTGTGACATACCCCTCTACTCGGGGGCGTAATTCCCCAATCTAGGGGGATTTTTGAAAAACTTTAAACATGCAACATTAAGTTCATACTCAGGGCTTTAAAATGGCGGTGATTTAGAGGAATTTGTAAAACTTCTAATAGGTCAAAACCTTGGCTCAAAACGATTGAAAGCTGCTAGAATTTTACTGCAACAATGGTAGCGATGTATCCACACATTTCAAGGCGTAACTCAAGTTTTACGAGAAACCTAAAAATTATCAAAACATGCAACTTCAAGCTTATTCAATTATCTTTTAAATGGTAGAAGTTTGAAGGCATTTGGACACCATTTGGTAGGCCAAAAGTGCGGCACAAAAAGGGACATAGTTGCTAGAATTAACAGCAACTGTAGGCAGTGATATGCCCCAATATTTTGGGGCATATCTTTTGATCCATACAAAATTTTAAATGGTAAATGAGGAAAACTTAAAATAGACATATATATCTTTCATTCAAGACAAATTTGGACATATTTGGGCACCGTTTGGTCGCTGAAAATCACAAAGCAAAGACCCTCACAGTTGCTGGAAAAATCCCTTATCCCACGATTTAACAAGCTATCCACATGATACACACCTTTCACAAGCCAAAAACAAAACCAAGAAAAAGCCTTGTTCAGGTAAATCAATTTAAGTTTTACAAGAAAACTACTCTTTAAATTTATCAAGTTCATTACTCAATGCTCAATCACTCATTCAACCCCTTTATATTCATTTATTTTCATATACCTCATTCTATAATCTTGCTCTTCATAGGAACTTAAATTTAGATCTTATGGAGTGAAATGATGCACGACACTAAACCCACTTACCTAGTGTTCACAGTGTCTTCAAATCTCCCACTCGCAAGCCACCTTGAGCTCCAAGCAATGGCTTCTCCAAGGCGTTACTCCCACTGGTTTTAGAGAGAGAAAGTGCAAGGGAAAAGTGAGGGGAACTATGGTTAAAAGGGGAGGGGAGAGGGCTTAAGTACTCAGGGTAGGTGTAGGTCACTGTAGCTGACGTGTTCGGCTCTGACAGGTGCAGCTTTACACGTATGGCACGGACAAGTGTGGCACTGGCAGCGGTCACATCTTTCCCCCTTCTTTGCTTTCACGTGCGGCAATACTTCAGTTCACACGCGGTGATGCTCCAAATGGTGCTACACTCGCAGCGATGCTCAAATTTTCACTTGCGGCGATGCCTTTTTGCACGCGGCATTGCTCTTCCTTCTCTCTCTTCACAGCTGGCTTTAGGCCTCTTCCACAGGCGGTGATGCTCATCCGTATCTTCACCCGCAGTGCTGACTTTTCATGTGACGCTGGTTCTCTCTCTCTCTTCTTCATTTCACAAACGACGTTGGGTCACAGACGGTGCTGAGCTCTTATACACGCGCGGTGATGCTTCAAACGGCGCTAGGCTTCTGTTTGACCCTTCATCGCTGTGCGCATATTTGGACTGGGAGAAAATTATGGTCCTTATAGACTGTGCTTTTTTAATAGGACTATTAAAGTGCAATCAATGTGCACCTTAAGATTCCAATAGGTAGTCAAATAGGTAAAGGACAATTCCAATGGTTAATTATGAATTATTTTCATGCTAGGGAAAATACGGTTCCAGTGCTTAAAAATGGAATAAAAGAGTATCAAAACTTTATTCTCTATAGTTTTTGATAGTCACGGCTATATGACAATGCTTTCTATATCCATGACTATTTAATGGTAATCTTCAAGCATAATTGTCAGAGTAAAATATAAAATGTGAAGCTACTTCATAGTTAGGATCTCTATCGATCTTTGATACTTCTACAATAGGATCCACTATAGGGCCCTTTCGGCAACCATAAATCCAGCTGAAAGAGCTTGAAACCTAAATAACTTCTAGAATGTAAAACCATATGTATTTTTGGCAGTACATTTTTTTCTAATTTATCAGTATCCAGGAAAAACATTGTTCTAAGAAGAGACATGATAGTGAAGTTCTTTGAAAATGCTTATGTAATATTGGGTTTGTTGTACAACGTTGAGCTTGATCATCATTTTTCTTCTTCTTTTTGGTTGTTGTTTAACAGCAGCATACGAACTCGGATGCAGTATTCGAACTTTGGATGGTAGTAATGCAACCGTCAACCACTAAACAGTGAAGCCCAAGACTGGTTCGACCTTTATTCAAGAAAGTATATCATTTAATTTCTAGAATTTTCACAAGTTTGATGGTGGTGAAGATGGATTGATGATTATCGGCCTTTTTTTTTTTATTTTCTTTTTTCATTTTGTGGCAAGGAAAGAATGTTGGATACAATGAGACACCGGTAAAAGTTGAGGAAAACAAGTAATGGAATTGTAAAAGTGCACATCATTCTAATTGCTTTCAAAAAATAACTGGGTATTTCCTATTACAATAACATAGGTTATCAAATTTTCTTCTTTTTGTCAAGCTTTAGTAAAATTAAATCGTATCATATCACTACTGATTTAAAACATGCATTGTTTTCTTCTTTCACATACACCGAGCGATGTTATTTGAATAATATAGTATTACGTTTGCTAGAATATTGATGAACTTACTTGCATGTATATAAAACCATGCCCATAGATGCATGCATGCATACATGCAAATTTATTGTCACCCACGTAATATTTATAAGTTTGTCGCATATATTGTTTGGCTTGAACAATTATTTGCGTTGCATAGTCCTCATTGCACTTGGAGGATGGTTCACTTCAACTACTCTCTGAGTGGCGAATGCACATTATAATTATTTGCCCTGAAAATAATTAGCTTGAAACAATCCTCAAAACTTCACTAATCTTGTTTATTGCTCACTTTGCTTGTTGCAAATCAGATTTATTTTTTGAGATCCTATTGCATTATTAGTTCATCCGTAGGAATAGTACTTGAAAGGTAGCCTTGCTTATGTCAACTGCTAACCACTCAATCCCAAGTCTGATTCTTAACATAACACTCTATTATATACACATCTTCACACCGTTTAGGTGGGATTTTCTCATTTCCATACTGTTTGGGTGTGACTTTCTCTATTCCAATATCACAAATTCCATCATACTCTCCATGCTCAAAAAATTGATGTTCGGATCTTCAATCTCATCCTTGTCAGCCTATAGAAGAAAAGAAAATATTCTAGTCTTCTCTTGTTAACGAATTAATCAAAAACTGTTTTTGCTAGAGACACTTAAGAAAACTAGTGTTAGTTCAATAATTTTCTCTCCAAAACCATACTCTGGGTTGTCTTTTAGTAGTAAGGAAACCCTATGGACGACTTGGGCTTTTGGTAGAAATATTCTATTGATATTGATTTATACATGATGCGCCTATGACTGAGCAAAAGATTATTGGACATCAAACTAGTAGGATACAGGGAAAAGTTATGTCAATCAAGCAACAACCTTTGGACTTTGGCTGTATTTGTTTTAATTCAACAAAGAAGGAACTAAAGGGATGAGAAAGAACTACTCAAGAAAAAAAAAACAGGATGTAGTTAAAACTGTAGAAGCCTTGAGATGTGAGGGAGATAGTTGCTAGGGATTCGGTGTAGGACAAACATGCCCTTTTGTATTTATATTAGTGAAACTTGGGTTACTTTACCTAACAAATGACCAACCGTAGATAGCTATGATTCACTAACCACCTTTGGATAAGACGCTCTCTTCATTTTTAGCATTTATTCTCTCCTTTTCTATAATCTTGGCAAGCTTGTCCTTATCCAGTATTAATGCCTTCTCTATTTGCCCCTATATGATAAATCCAGTCTGTATACTCCAAATTTGGTGGTGTCATTAATAGGGGTGGCAATTGGTCTGGTCAGTGACCGGCTAGACCCAAAGTCACCAGACTTAGACCCAGACCCAAAAATGTAATGTGGGACTCAGACCCAGAACGGAACCTGACCCAACCAAAAAATTAAAACATATATATATTTAAATATTTTTCATAAACTGGGACCCAAAAATATAATGTGGGACTAGAAATTGGCAGCTGGATCCGATCTTGATCATATCTAGACCTAGATCGGGACTCGAATAGTGTTCGGGTCCAAGGTTTGGACCTGGTCCTGACACACCGGGTCCAAAAATTGGACCCGTATCTAGACCCTAGTCGGGTCCAGTTCCATTGCTAACCCTACTCATTGACATACAATTAAAATATAGCCAAATTTTGTACATTGTATTCTAAGGCATTGGGACATGTCAGCCTTTACTTAAAACAACATTGATTTTCTTTTTTAAGTGCTTGTTCATGTATTCTTAGTGTTTATTTGATAATGGCATTGATTTCTTTGCTAAAATTGTTTGGGAAAGGTTTCTCTACTTCTCCTATAACATAGAAGATCTATGGTTCCTCTACCATCTAGCCTTCCAATTTGATCAAGTGAGTCACTCACCGTTTGATCTTAGATTCGATGGCACAGAGTATTTAATTTTTAATTGTTTTTATACAAATTTTATGTTTATGAAATTTGGTATGTACCATATTCTCATTGGGGCACACCTACTAAAAAATATTAAAATTAATTTTATGTTAAAATAAGGACCAAAATACCCTTTGAATATTTTAGGGGTATTTTGGTTATTTTATTTTATTCATAATATTTTTTTCTATTTTTAACAAGTACGAGTTTAATAGAGGATTGGATGCCCAAAATTTGGTGTCAATATAATTTATATAGAAAAACTAAAAATAAAATAGTGTAGAGCCATAACATTGTGGTTGGAGCAATCGTAGCCCTCCATTCAGAATGGATGGTTGGATAAGGGGAAGTATATAAGTTTTATGTTGTGGGGGAAGTATAGGAAACCTGCCCAAATTATCTAGCCGTTCCCTTTACTTACTGGGAATAGTTTCTATATTTACCCTATCTATACTTCCCCTACAACAAAGAAGATATTTGTTTCCCCTACCATCCAACCAGGCAATTTTGATCAAGAGAGACACTCACTGTTTGATCTAAGATCCAACGCCTTAGAATATTTTATTTTAAAAATTTTTTTAAACAAATTGTATTTGGTATGTGCTATGTTATCATTTGGGCACAACTAAAATAAATATTAAAATTAGTTTTTTGATAAAATATATTGATCAAAATACCCCATGAATCTTTCAAGTATATTTTGGTCATTTTATTTTATTGGTATAACTTTTTTATATTTTTTAAAAGTGAAATTTTAAGAGAGGATTTGACGTCCAAAATTTGGTGTCAAAATATTTTGTAAGGTCAAATTTAGACACGAGCTAGATCTCGATGATACGCTCGTTTTGACATATGACACGCATCATGGCGTTGCCCGAAACGAGGAAATTTCTAGAGAGAAGATGCGTTCGAAACATGAAAATTCATATTTTAAAACGAAGAACGTTCAATTATTTGAAAATTCATATTTTAAATTCATATTTGATAAACCAAAGAGGTCTTGTATTTTTTATTTACTTTTAAGAATAGGGTTGGCCTCATAGGTACAGTAGCTCTTGAGCCTTAGTTAAAGGTTATGACCTCCATTCTCACTAACACATTAAAAAAATTGACTATTTCGAAAATGGGTAGGAACTGTAATCCAAATAGATTTTTCCAGTAATCTCTTTCTATGGATCCAGACAGCCCCTAATTGTTAATTCATGAAGTTTAATGTGTAGTTATGAATTTCCTTGTGGTTTTTTATGCTTGCAAACAAGCAATTGCTTGCTTTCACAGTTCAAATATATTCCCAGTTCCATTGTCATTCTACTGTAATTGGCACAATGCTTGTCAATAGTGTGATAAGAAATAAAGGTTAAAAACAAGAAGACCAAATGATGTGATACAAAGTAGAAATTAAAGGATCTAAGGTGCAAGGAACAATCCATATTGTGTCATTTTATTACAATGAAACTTTTTCTTTTTTTAAATCATAATCCCTAAAATAATTACTCTTTAATGTTTTTGATGGATAGCTCAAATCCCATGTTAAAGCCCTGAGGTCCCCTCTTCAGAAGTCTTCAAAGCCCATGTCGAAGAAGTAGGAGAAACTGTGGATTGAT
The DNA here is from genome assembly GCF_054954075.1 of Amborella trichopoda. NCBI lineage: Eukaryota > Viridiplantae > Streptophyta > Magnoliopsida > Amborellales > Amborellaceae > Amborella > Amborella trichopoda. Next base: position 26,911,131 of record NC_142344.1, read on the forward strand.
TTCTCCATCTTCCGTACTCTTCAAAAATCCTACAGCACAGACCAATAAGAATTCTCTTTCACCATATAACCATATTTTCGTCTTCTTCTCTCTCTTCTTCGCTTCCCTTTCTAGAAAGGCAAAATTTACTTATAGAAAGATTTTAAAATTTTTCAGCCCACTGAAACTAGACTTCTTCTTCTTTTTCCCTTTTTGAGAATGCTAATTCTTTTGTAGAGAATTTATTTGTGTTTCACAAAAGCATCTAAGTTTTATGTGCCTCATTTAATCAAATAATCAGTAAGAAGCAAGAAGAGAACACCTCAAATCAAAAGGCAAACTCCAATTTATGTTGTTCGCAAATGTGGCCTGCAACTCTCTATTTATAACACCGGGTAGAACTGATATTCTAGAAAAAAATAATTCTACTTATAAAAGGAAACAAAACTAGATTTGTAATTTATGAATTCTAGAAACCAAGAATTCTACGTTGTAAAATAAGTGCAATAATGATTTGTAATTTAAGTCACTTATAAGATTTGCTTTTTGCATTTCATTTAGTTAATCGTAGAAGTTGAAATGAAAGGTCATGACTTAATTTTTGAAATTATTTAATTTGTTTTTATTTAAATTTAAGGTATTTGAAAAATAATTTACATTAACGTCATAGTTTCTAATAGATAAGGTTTGTTTTCACGTAAAAGATAAAAATTAACTTTTCAAATGATTTTTTTGGATTTCGAAATTTAACCATTTAAAGAATATTTTATAGCAATAAGTGATTGGTAGGGATCTCTCCTTATATCATCATAATTAGGATTTACATGTGTATAGGACTAGGATTAAATTACTTTTATAAATAACAAAATAAGCCTATGTAACTTCTTAATTTTTTGAATTTTCTCCCTATTAATTTTATTTTTAATGAAAATATAATTTTATACTAAGGGATTTGAAAAATATTCTCTGGATGAAATAGTAATTTTTGTTCACCAAAAATCTTGATTTTCATTTTGTTAATATTTTCATATTAATAAAATCACATCCTTCCCAAGTAGCCCACATGCTAGATTAAGGTAAACCACATGCATTTTGTGTGTTGTGGTTTTTGGGTTATGGCCCGTAGAGAGTTGTAAGTTTGGATTTTACTTTTTTTATATTATTTTTCCAAATTTATTACATGGTAAAACTTTCTTGGTGCGATTATCTTTCTTGAGATATAGATAGCTTCAAGTTGGTTAGAGATGTCGAATTTGTTATGCCAAAATATTTCATGCACCTGGGGGAATATATTGTCCATCTGCTCTCTAGAGCAAAATATATACGAGAAAAATCTTTTGGATCACCAAATTTGGGGATGTAATCTCTAGAGCCCTATGACCTACCTCAAAGGAAAAAAAAATAATTAACTCTTATTTTCTACATGTCTATTTTTTTTTTGAACTTTATGACAATTTCAAGCTATCTAATTCGACACCTAATGGCTAGAATTGAATGGTCACAACTTGTAATAATCTTGTAATAATGATAAATAGCGTCAAGAAACACAATCCCTTTGGATTTTTAGTGGATTCGGAGTATGCTATCGCGAGAGACAGCTTAAACATATTTTCCCTCTAGAGACGATAAGGACAAAAATTATGTACATAATCTAGACTCAAGGCAAAGAGAATCTCTCTGCTTTCTTTATTCAAACCCTTTTTTTTAACAACACAATAACCCAACATCTTCCCTAAAAGCATTTAGGGTTTACCTCTCAAGCAAGTGGCCGTAACTTCCTCAACCGATTCTTCTGATTTAAAACTGAGCATTTAACTATGACTTTTGTTTCAACACGAATTGCTGATGTGCGCCCCAACATCCTTCATGGCTGGTATTTTAGCCACTCGCCGCTTCTTCTTGGAAGGATGCCTGCACATTGGGCATTCGCTATCAATCCATGGACATTCTATGTAAGGAGCGTGTTCTTATAACTATTTTTGTAAATTCAGTTGCTGAATCTGTTTTCGCTATACGAGTGCAGTGAAGATACTTTATAAGGAGATCCTCTCGTTTTTTCATGGCCATGACAATGCAGGTGAGTTAGGGTCTTCTTTCTTACATTTTCTTACTTTTCCCTTATCTGCTTTTAAATTGCTAAAATGGGTATTTATAGGTGTGTGTATGTGTTTTTCCCCTTCTCTCAGGAGAATGGGGTTTTTCCTTGTTACTATTTTACCTTTTATCTTGGTATAATATGATCAGTCATCACTACTCCATTGCCTAAGTTGAACCGTAATAGAAGCACTTAAGTCTATCTCACACCATAATTAAATGAACAATTGAAATTATATAAATTGTTAATCTATCCCATTTATTTGAAAGTGATAAACCCCATGGTCAGGATTAGGACTACCAATTAAGGCGTGCCTGCAGCCAACAAGCTAGGCTCGGACTGGGCTTACTGGCTGAAACAATTATCAGTCTGCGCCTTAGTCATCCATGGCCCGCCAAGAAATCTTATGTAATATTCACTTTTTCATATATTAGCAGGAAAACGGGCTTCGCAAGTTTTAACCCACGTAATTTTTCCGTAGGTGAAAATGATATTTTCTCAAAAAATTATTGTTACAGAGAGATTCAAAGCCATATTCTTGGTTTAACTCTTGTGCTCTATCAAAAGATAAAAAGGTTTTAACAAAATGTTTCATGATGTAAATTTGAGGTTCTTCACGTTAACTAGGAAGTTGTTGAAAGTAGGTTCCAATATGATAGCAAATGCTTGAATGCTCGTACTGAACTATTAAGAGAAGGTCAGGTTAACAAATATTGAGCCTCTCATTGTACGAAGAAATATAAATACACTATTGGGATTTTGTGGGGGCTAAATTAGAATACACTGAGTAAACATTAAAAATTGGGCCCTCAAGTATGAGGGATGATTTGATTATTGTATAAATAAAGATTTTTCTTCTTCTTCTTTTTTTTTTTGTATTTTTTTATTTTCTATTCTACAAATTTTGTTAATGTGGTTAATGTACTAGGTCAATTTAAATGGGAAAAACCCAAGGTACCTAGGTATAGAAATATAACCGATGAGGGTTTAGTGGGTTAGCCCTTAATGAGGTCCGAGTATACCCGGATGAGAGCCGAGGGATTGTGTGACCCTTGTGTGTGATGGATGCCTTCAGAGAGAGGGCCAAAGCCTATTATTTGTACCATGGCATGGCATGCATATTGATAGCAGTTTTCGGGAACACAAGCCACCTTTCAAGGTGAATCGTGCTCATGTGCCAGAGATACCACCTGTGCACCATTGAGTAATGGATTGCATAAGGTCAAGATAACCTAGGTTTTATCTCCAGAAGGATCTGAAATCCATATACTGGGACTGCGATCCCTACCCATTGTCTTGACTCTGGTAACCCACTAATGATCCCTTGCATAGACTTTGGTCATGGGCAATACTGGGTCGGTTTGATAAAACATGTGTGGTCCGTAATCCGCAGTAGGAGATGAAGTGCCCTAGTGCATATTGATTCCTAAACCATATAGATCATTTTCCAATCAAAGTATTTAATTTTGTCTATTTTAATAATATAATATTTTTAGATATGCTATTTGAATTTTTTTAAATCTCTAAATATTTTATTTATCAAATTCAGATTTATAAAAATAGAGATATTGATTTGATAATAAATATTCAAATAATGATTTTATGTTTTTCTAAAAATAAAAAAAAATATAATTACATGGGAGGCCCAATAGGACTTTTGGGCCGACCATAGCAATTTAGGTGGGGCCAATTAGGTGCGACAATGGGTGGCATGCCCCACCTAGGATAGTTTCTATTTTGTGAGATAAAGCTCTAAAGTTTGACAGATAAGTTTGTGTTGTTTTAAAAAAGCTTAAGCCTTGAGGAAATTTTGAATGAAATTTTGGTACGTATGAGAAGGCTTACGCATAAAATAAGAAAGGATAATATTATCACGTATTAATTTCTTATTTAATTAATTGATGGGAAAATAGTCTAGGAAGTGAGATATAATGGTTCTAGCTCTTTCCATAGGATGTTGATGGCCCATCTATGGAATAGAGAGCTCATATATCTCATCCCACAAGTCACCCAAGATCAATGGTGCATATTCCTTCTCATATGGGTGGTTCTAGCACCTGTCATAGGATGTTGATGGCCCATCTATAGAATGAAGAGCTCATATCTCTCACCCCACAAATCAACCAAGATCAATGGTACATATTCAATCTCCTTTGAGTGGCAAGCGAAAGAAAAACCTAAGAAACCCTAGATTTGTTCAAGTACTATAAAAAGGGATGCACCCTACCCAATATTCTCTACACTATATTTCTTACACCTAAAATCTCTCTTCTCTCTCCCCTAGAAAAAAGGGGGGAATGCCCCATCTCTTGAGATTCTCTCTCTCTCTCTCTCTTGATCAAAGTCGGGGGCACACCCCACAAGGAAAATGCCTCTCTCTCTTTGGAAACCTTCTCTCTCCATCAAGATAACCAAAAAGGGGCACACCCCACTCTCTTATCTTTGAGATTTCTCTTATGGTGGTTATCTCATCTCTTCTATCTCTTATCTCACCAGAACGTGGTGACTCGGTGTGAGGTGTAAAAGCTTGGTTGAGGTAATCTCTGGCACCCTCTTTTGTTTTCTACTTATTTACTTATTGTTTTCTTTATTCTCAAGCATTAGTCGTGTCTTTTCTTTGTTATTGAAAGATAGGCCTTGAATGGCTTAATATTCTTGAGATCCTATTGTATTTTTTTTTGACGTTATTATATTTTAAAAGGACTACTTGTGAGTGATTTAGGTCAGGAAGGAAAGAAAAAAAATGAAAAAGAAAGAAAAAATATATTATATACTCTGGCTAGATCTGACGAGTCCTTCTATCAACAACACTACTGCAACTTCACAACGTTATTGTTGCTTAATGAAAAATAATGTCACATATCTCAAGATAAGGTACTCATTTCTTCATGGAGAAATATTTTATGCTCTTTGCATGAACAACTTATGTGGTTCCCAAATAGATCATATATGTAGGCAAGCTGCCATCTCAATAAGAAAATTTCAACCACCAATCATGTATAAATATAGTAGAATAATGATAGGCAAAACATTTGGTCAGTCTAAGGGTTCATTAGGATAGTATCTATCGTTTCTCATTTTGAGAACCTTATGGACATGACCAATGTTTCAGAAAATGCTAGTTGGCAGGCTCAGCACCTAGGCCGAAGCCCAGAACGTCAGGCATCTTGAGGTGAAAATGTCCAAGGAATTGCATATACAGGCTATATGAACGCACATATATGTAGATATTTATGGTTATTTTGTATTTTATTTGCATTTATTTGTCTTCCAACTATCTTTTTTCATATAAATATATAAGCATGAATGTTAAAGCACATTCGAAACTTCAAATCATTGAAAATTTAGTGAAAAAGCATAAACAAATAGGTAGTGCACTAGTCTCCAACTTTCCAATCTGTACTCCATAGTAACATCCATTCATCATAAACAATTACACACGATCAATGTTCTTCAGTGTTTTTGATGTCGGTCGAGCTAGAACTCCCGACAAAAATCTTCTAATACCTTCACTAGGACATTAAAAAAATTCCATGAATAAAGGGTACGCTTTTGGATATATATATATTTATATATATATATATATATATATATATATATATATATATATATATATATATAAATAAAAATAAATAAATAAATATATATATATATATATATATATATATTCAATTCCAACAAATTTTTAAAATGAATCAATTTAAGGTGTTTGTGGCGTTCAAATTTAGTTTTTTATTTCACTTAGGACATTTAGAATACCCCAAACACCCTTTCTAGTATATGTTTTGAGAAAAAATGACCCAAACTGCCCTTAGGACCTTCTTTATATGAAAAAAAATGGGCCCAAGCTCTAGGCAATCACCTAGGCCACCAGAGCATGCACCTCAGTACTAGCACCCAAGGATGGCCCCCTAGGCCTAGGCGTGCGACCTAGGGCACTTGAGTGCCCAGGTGCTTGGGGGCTAGTTTTAAAAAATTGACATGATAGAAAGTAAAGCTCTCCCTTTCTCTCTCTAAAATTGGGTAGATTTTACTTGTCTTCCTCTCTCCAAGATAGGGCTGATTGAGCTCTCCTGTTATCTCTATGACACAGGAGCCTCTGTCTCAAATGCAAAGGCCTATTGAGCTCACCCCCTCTCTAAACCAGCCAAAAACTAGGTGTGCGGCCTAAGGTCCTTTGGGCGCCTAGGCATTGGGCGGCTTGTTTTAAAACTATGCATATAATAGAAAGCTGAGCTCTCAATTTCTCGTTGTAAAATAAGGTGGATTTTGTGTTCCTTCATCTCACCAAGATAGGGCTGGTTGAGCGCTCCCGTTATCTTTCTAATACAACAGTCTCTCTCTCAAATAAGGGGCTTGTTGAACTCACCCTCTCTCTAATGCCACACACTCTCTCTCTCCCCCCAAACCACAATAGAAAGCTGATCAATCATTTCTTTAAAATAAGGTATGTTAAAAAAACCACATCTCTCTTTCTAAAAAAGGAAAATTTGAGATCTTCCTTTGTTCCTCTAATATTGAGTTCTCTCATTCTCTCTTTCTAGAACCACTCTCTCCCTCTTTATCTGTGTCGTGGTGTGGAGCTGGCAATCGAGGTCACCACTATGACTCTTCATACTTTATGTGGTCTTTATTTGGGGTGCTCGCCATTTCCTCCGAATTCTTCATAGGAAGAGGTTTCTGAAATAGTGGAGCATGCTTTAAAGGAGAAAACCATAGATGAAACAACTATGTAAGTTGTAGGGGTATAAGAGTTATCAAACAAAGTGTCGGCTCCCTAACTCTACTATTGTAGTTAAAGAGCTTTGGTACTTTTTGTTCTCATTGTTATCTCCTCATCTTTTTTCACTCTGGTGCTCTCTCTTTCCCCATCATAACCTTGCTCTATCTTTGATTCTTTTCTCATGATTTCCTTGCTTCTTTGGTGTTTCTCGCTCATCACTTCTTTCTCTCTCATAATTTCTCCCTCCTCCTAATTTCTTTGCTCTCTTTGGTACTTTCTCCCTCCTCCCTTACCCCTAAAAAATAAAACAATAAGAAAACAAAAAAAGGACATCCTCTTTCACCCTAATTGCAGATTCACTGAATTAACAAGTTTGATGCAAAAAGTCTTTAACTCTTTTGGTCTCACAAACTTGGAAATTTAAGACTTCAAGTTTAAAACATTTGTTTCAAACCCCAAATTTTTTTTGATGAAAATAAAAACATAATAACCTAGAGATTTACAGAAGTTTCTCAAATGGTCCTCATGCCAACCCCATACCCCTTTTTGATGGGGGAGAAAGACTTGGTTTTTTTGGGTAATTCAATGGGGATTACTTCCCTACCGCATTGTAAGAATAGAACTGAAGACGTCATGTTGTGCCAACCCACCACCTTGATCACCTAGCCTTGAGCCCATCCTTAGGAAAAGGAATTTTTCCCCCAGCCTAATGCATGTTTGTGCCCTCCGATAGGGGCTTGGGGGCGAGCGCTTGGTGCTTGGCGACACTTAGGCTGACTAGTCTAGCCTAGGGGTCCACTGCCTATGGTGAGTTGCCTAGGATTCCCCAGCCTAGTCGATCATTGTGGCTGGCTTTTAATATACTGAATTGGACTAGACCTATTAGAAAGAAGGTTTCCCTATTAGAAGAAATGCTTTTGAAGGTGACAAGACCATTCTTACAAATATTTGCATTGTGTTAGAGTGAGCTACATGGTTCTTATATATGATATAATAATCATGGTAGAAGGAAAAAATATTCATAATTAATTTCCCAATATAGATACTATGCTCCTTACGAATACGATTTAGATTCCAGACTACGTCCTATAGCTTTGTAATCTTAAATATATCTTGTACATTTAATGTCTGTGTGAACAAATGGTCTTGTTAATATTGGTAATACATAGTCAGGGAACATTTTATGATCTTTGATACTTGAATAAACTTTAATATGATGTAAACCAGGCGATTACCTGCACGTGAAGTTCACCTCACTGATCACGATATTATTTTATTACGCATATTTGCAGATTTTTGAATTAGTCCTTGTGGCAACTTTTGTATTATCCCAAATATCATGTACAAATTTTTTAAATTCTTGGCACATGTGAACGACGTGAGCACGCTTGTTGAAGGTCTCAAACCAACAGTTAATGTCGACACCACTTTTGGGTACTTATATCCTTGGTGATTATACTTACGAAGCATTTTTGTAATTCATGAAATGACCACATGTATGTAGTTCTCATCAGCCATTACTTTAAACTATCCCAATCTAATCTTATCAGCGGGGTCTTTGAGGAAATGCTTTACTATTTGGTTGCACTGGATTCTTGTTATTTGGGGTCGAGTTCCCTGGCAAGTGGGAACCAAATCCACATGCGCAAGATCATGGCTCTAATATCATTTGGAACCATGATTCCATCATAAGGAACGAAGTATCTATACATGGGAGCGAGCTACTCCTACAAAGTTTATTTTATTTGTTTATAGTATTAGGTTTTCCTCACATTAGCAATTGCTATATGGTTCCCAGAATGTTAACCTAAAGCAATCAACCTAGTGTGGTGTTTTGAGTCTTTTGACTGAAGGAGGAAAATACAATATGCTTGTGAAGGTGCACAATACATGTGCTCAATCGCCGATTACAAACTTAGTCGAAATGGGAAATCTAGCCCATCATTGACTGTCAATAGTATAGACTTGAGAAGGGTAAATCTTTCCCAGAATCGTGTGCCAATTTTGAGAAGGTATTGTATAATTAAGGGGTAGTTGTGCACAGTATACCACAAGAATGTTGTTTACTGAATTTGATGTAAAATCATGCTCCAATGCATCATAATAAGGTTTTTACTAAATTAGGTATGAAATCATGTTCCAATGCACCCTAATACTGATGTTTGCTGAATTTGGTATTAAATCATGCTCCAAGAACATCAAAATTTCAAAGACAATCTCAATGCCATGATTTTTTCATACATTGATACCTTGGATTGTGGATTTACAAAAAGTTCAATATTACATCCAATGGAACTCGCTCCCAGTTTTCAATATACGGAAATAGTGAACTCCAGAAACCTCGATCCTAAGAAAGGTACAATGTGATCCTTTTTGGTAGGAAACCCGCTCTCGTCCAGATAGCATTGTGCTCTGCTCCCTATAAGTCTGGAAACTCACTCCCATCCCCAGGCCATGTACGGAGCTCGCTTTGCTGCCCAGGGAACTTCGAGCTAGGCTAATCCGTGCTCTCGTTACCAATCCTGGAACTTTCACGTTTTTGTTCATGGTCACTATGATTAAACTTTTAATTTTTAATCAAGTCTTACGATAGAGGTACTATGCATTAGAAAATGATGTTAGTAATGGATTTCATGAGGACATGGTATTTCTCACCAACAATTGTGAAAAGTAATGATATACATAAAGTTGTTAGATACCAAAAAAGAAAGTTAAATTAACTACTTGATTTATGCTTGTCCATTTGCGTCATTTCATCTTCACTTCACATTCACGAGCAGCCAATACTTTTTCTGGTGTGAGTTTGAACAACAGTTGAAAAATGTTACATTATCGGGCTTGCATTGCATTTCTTCATCACTAAAAACATCTTCATCGTTTCCAAATCTCCAGCGCTTCCATATGCATTGAAGATGCCGATGAAAAGTGGGTTATCCTGAATAACCCAAAATTACCCAACTATCTCAATATCATGCATTTATTTCAGATCCTCCTTTACTCTATCCATTGACAAGATAACTAAGTGATACAATTGGGTTTCACACCATGCATTTTCATCATGCAGAAAATACCCTCTGTTGCATTCAAAGTTTCAAGAGTAGCAGTAATAAATGAACTCTTACTCAGGTACCTTTATATAGATTTATACCTACAGATAATATTTTAAGTGCATTGATAGTCACATACAGTGATGCACATGCAGTGTTTCCAAAATCGAATCGGAACGGTGAACCAGATATGGGCCTGAGAGAAGTTGCACCGGCCTAACCGGTAAACCGGCAGATTTAATTGTTCTAACTACGCAAGTCCCAGGCGGTATAAAAAGTATTTGAAAAAAATAAAAAAATACAAAAAAAATCTACTAAAATATGAAAAATATGTAAATAATGAATTAAACAAAACACATTAAATGAAGTTGAAAATTAACGAAAAATATGGATTTTAACCCATTTTATATTTTCCAAGTTCTATTTTTAAAATTATGGGAAACTATAGAAGTGAGTATTAATGACCAAAACAGTTTTTACTCTTTACCATAATGTAAAGAATATTTAAAATGCATTACAAATCAAAATTTTTATTTTTGAAAATTTTTATACATTTTTTTTAATATTTGTTTTTTAAAATACCGGTTGATTACCCTAACTGCCCAAAACCGGAACCAGCCACTAGTCGGTTCTGATATTACCGAGAGGTTAGCGGTTGGATCGAGCAATTTTGCAATCAATGTGCACCTGCATTCTCATGTACCATGTTTTACTTTTGCTATTTTGTGTCAGTTTTACATCGTTATTCATGGAGCTGTAATCAACAGTTGATTTTGTCATTTGCCAAATTGGAAATTTTGTTGGGAGACTTTGTGCTGCTTTCAAGGAAGAAACAACTTTTGGGATTTTTAAATGTCTAGTTCTAGGTGTTACTCTTTGTTCCATGGACAAAGAGTAGGTGTTCTCTGGGTAGCTTTTATAGTTAAGCATCATCACGATCACCATTGTCTATCGTATGGAATATTTCTAATATGATTGTCTATCGTATGGAATATTTCTAATGATTGTTTGCTGATTTACTGTACACTGGCAAGTTTGAGAAGAAAATAGAAGCATAGGTTCCAATTTTATGTGTTCCAAATCAAAAAAAAATTGTCAGCTTTCCTTTCCCTGTATTATTTTGTATAAATTTTTCTCATTGTATTTTCTTAATAGTGATTACTCAAATACTGGATTGAGAGTTGATTAATACAATGGATGGAGATACAGTTTTATAAAAAAATAAAAAAATAAAATAAAAAGAAATGGGTGGGGATACCTTGACTCAAGAGTTTCCTATTTGGTTAATGACGAACTATTGTTATGGGTACTAAGTAGTATAGAGTTGTATTACTTTATAAGAGGATATTGCATTTGCTTTTCAGCATATGTTGCTAAATCAGAAGGGTTACTAATTTATAAGATGGCAGAGCATAAAGGACAATTTTGTGAGGGATACAATGTGCTATTACCAAAAGCTGACAACCCTTTACTCTACTGCTGCCTGATGGATTAGCAATGCAATGTGAATTTTATATTTCAAATAATTTCTTTTCCCTGAGCCTTTGAGTTACCATTGAATGTAAAATTTCCCAATTAATATTGATTCTTATTAAATATTTTTTCTCTCTTTCTTTGTATCTTTAAAATTTCGTAGGTTTTGTTCTATATTTGTTGTGGCTTCTTGGTAGCAAGGATAAATAAGTTCCATTTCTAGGTTTCTTGTGGTGGATTACGTGAAAGCTTAGGATCTCGGCCATTTTTGTTTTTTGACGTGTCAAGACAAAAGAATACACTACTAAGGAAAGTAAATATGCCATAAAAACTAAGAGCCTCCTAATGAAGAATTGCTATTGTCAGACCTAAATTGCCTAAACTAGACACTACACCAATGACTCAAAACCTATGCAAGTTTAGCCCATCATGTTCTTCCCATAGAAATTCCTTGTAAAAGTTGGCACTGGTCCTATCCATGTTTTATTGGGATGCCATATCTTGGCCAGGCATTCGAGACTATATTGCTCCTCTAGTACACATGATTTGAAATTTAGACCATACCAGCATGAGTATCCGAAAAAATAGGTGTCGGATCACGTCCAACCTAGTTATGTATTATGAAATATGTAAGCCCTAGCAAAGTGTGCCTTCTAGTAACAGGAAACTGGTTTTCCATGTGTGTCAATAATCGCCACTTTGAGATCCTTTCCCAACCAATGTCTAACAAAAGTCTCAAACATTAGTTCCTACCTGTATCTCCCTAGATTCCATATGTGGGGTAAGCAAGAAGGACATGATCCATGCCACCTTGTCATCTTGGCTAAATAGTTTGCTAAATAATTGAGTCCAAACTGATTTTTGCTCAAGCAAGTTTGGTGCATTGTAGATGGTATGGGTGCTCACCTAATTTCAGATCAGGACTAAATTATTGGTTTAATAATGGTTATCTTTAGGCGTTATTATCAACATCAAAATATAAAATACGGAGCTACTCCCAGGTACAGTCTCTCTCTCTCTACTAATTTGTTGATGGTTCTTCTACATAATGGTAGACCATTGGGCCCTTATGCAGACATAAATTCAACCAAAAGATCTTGAAACCAATATATTTTCAAGAATGTAGAACCGTATATAGTGTTGGAATTAGATTGAATGCTAACCGATCTGTGTCCAGGAAACTCATTATTCTTTCAAGAGACATAAGATACCGAGTTACATTGGGAGTACCTGTGTACTCATGTTTTCGTTTTAGATTTCAACTAGATTATATTTCCTCCTTTAAAAGTTCTCTCTCTCTCTCTCTCTCTATATATATATATATATATATATATAAGTGGCAGAATTCGAACTTCGAACATAGTATCACTGTTAACAACACCTTAACCGACAAGTTTTTTTGAGTGTGGTGAAGTTGGATTGATGGATTTCTATATTTCTTTGCTTTTTTTTATTTTCTGATAGCAAAAAAGATACTGTTTGGAAGGAGACAGCAGCAAAAGCTGAAGACTTGAAGCAACAGAAATGGGAAATTGCACATCCTTTCAACTGCTTTGAACAACTAAATGGGTATTTCCTCTTAAAGTTACTTAGCAAAATTTCCTATTTGTTTGTCAGACTTTAGCAAAAGCAATCTGCATGTAACAAACAAGGTTACTGACATGCATATAAAACTATGACTACATATACGTGCATACTTGCATGCAAATTTGTTGTCAATTGATCACACCACAAAATAGCTATTGGTAGAAATATTCTATTGATATAGATCTCTACATGATGTGCCTTGTCCTGAGCAAAAGAATGGAAAATGAAAAGGGTGGACTGATGGGATTTGGGTTTTTTCTCCTTACAAAGAAGGAATAAAAAGGATGGGAAATAACTCACTAAAAATAAGCAATGGGAGAGGAATCAATGAAAAGCTGAAGCCTTTGGATGTGAGAGAGACGACTGCAAGTCGTATGAGAGAGAGATGGCATTCTCTATTTAAAATGTTGGACGATGAGTTACTTACCCCACCAATGTGGTTGACCATGGTTAACTAACATTGTCATTCATTAATTACTTTTGGATAAGAACCTAGTTTATTCTTGGCACACCCATCTCTTTTTTTTAGTATTTTTGCCTTCCTTTTGTTTAATCTTGGCATGCTTGTCTTTATCCAGTATTAATGCCGTCATTGTAATCTAGTAATTTGCCACTATGGAAGAAACTAACTCTACATTGTCAAATTTTATTGTCAAATTTTGATTTGTACTAATCCTCATTCCTTACTGATGCATTCTTGACATATGTGATATTTTTCTCATAATAACATTGATTGGTTACTAAAATAGTCTAGCGATTCTACTTATTTATATTAGGACATTCAAACTTTGTCTGTTTTTTTTACTGCATTTTGGAGATGCCTGAATTTTTACTTAACATCGATTTGGGGGAAAATATCTTTTAAATAATCGATCCACAACTCCCTAAAAATTTTGTGAAAAATGTTCGAATGCTCGTCTTCTAGGTTTGTAACGTCAAAAAAGCATGGTCTTTTTTAAGTAAATGATGCATTTTCTATAAGGCCTAAGCTTTAGGGAAACAAAGTAAAGCCTCATCTCGAATCCTTGTCCATAGGGCATAGGAAATCTCCACAATGGCTCTAAAATCAATTTTCAATACCGATTATAAAATTTGGGGCTCAAAAAATGGTACAGATCTTATGGATTTGTGAATGCTTATGTTTAGAGAAAAAGGGATGATCTAGATAATGTGTTACAATATACACTATTTTTTTACTTGAAATCCTAATTTTTTCACAGCCATAATGATCAAGGCCGAAATTATGGATTTGAATTTTTTTTCAACATGATAACTGCAATTTTTGAAGAGTTGAGGTGAGGCTTTACTTAAGTTGATAGGGCTATGGTCCTATCAAAGCATTTTATTTTAGTAAAATGATATTTTGACATGAAAAAAACATTTATTTATTTGAAAATATCATTTATATGGTCTTTCAGACGCGATATAAAGTCAATAGTTCCAAATAAGAAAGGTTGGTATTGCAAAATGGACCTTTTTTACTATAAAGACACGGTCGGTGCTAGGCATCGCCGACTGGGTTGGAAAGAGAAGTGAGAGCAAGGTGCAGTCGATGCTAGGCTTCGCTGACTTTATTAGAAAGAGAAGAGAGAGAAGATGATATTGGTGTTAGGTTTCAAAAGAAGAGAAAGAAGAGGCAGTCGGTGTTAGGCTTTCCCGACTATATTAGACAGAGAAGAGAGAGAAGATGCAGTGGGCGCTAGATTTCGCTGATTGTGCCAAAAGAAGAGATGAGATAGAGATGAAAAAGAGGACAGAATGAGAGATAGAGATAAGAAAGAAGAGAGAGAAAGAGAGATAGAGATGAAAAAGAGCAGAGAGAAAGTGAGATAGAGAAGAATAGGAGGAGAGAGAAAGGGAGAGATAAAGAAGAGCAAGAGGAGAGAGAACGAGGAGATAGAGATGAGAAGAAGAGAGAGAAATGAGGAAAGAGAGGAGGAGAGAGAAAATTACCTTATCGAGAGTACCAATCCTTTTCTTCTCTCTCCTCTCTCTCTCTCTCCAAGATGAACCCACGAGCTTAAGCAAAAACGAACTCTTTATTGAATCTTTAAGAATGAACCCAAGGCTGTTTTACAATTTGGCTTTACATGCTTATATAGAATAGGGCCCAAAGATGGGTGGACACTACAAAACTACCTAGAGTTGAAGATAATTACAATTTAATTAAATTAAAAAATATTCTAAAAATGGGTACAAAAAGACTGTTTTGCCCCTGCCTAATAATTTATGGAATTCTAGAACAGTCCCTACTATTGCTCGAGAACTTGCATGATCTTTCATGATTGATCCGAAGTTGTTCTAATGCCCATTTGATCGATAGATGATAATTTTCTTATAGGGCTCGGCATGGCGATCGATTAGATACCAATTTCGAGCCATGAATCATGTCTGTAAGGCATTATCATGAGACTTGAAACTTGCTTGAATCTTGAAAACTTCAGATCGATAATGTGCTCATTCCTTGATGTTTTTATTTTGTTTCTTCAGTGAATCACACTAAGCATGTCGTCACGATCAGGTTGAAACAAGCGCGACTCGATTTCGTGTTCGGATGAAGATTTTGTCGTCTTGTGTTTTTTACCGGAATCTTCAAATTCAGTGGCTGGAATTTATAGCAGCTCTGATGCTTCCGTATGTGAAATCCAATTGTTCATCGTACACGAGGTTCGAACCAGAGATAGCCACAGACCTCACGCACATAATGCAATTGGTTTCTTGCTGATTGGGTAAGTGAGTGTCGTGATTTAGCCACCGAAGTGTCGCACGCTGCTGGTGAATTTTTTGCAACTTTTCTTCACGGATCAACAAATTTCCACTAGTTTTTCTCCCTGCTGGGGCATTGTCACATGGCGTACCACATATCGAATCGCTCGTTTTGACGAGACGAACATGCTCACAAAATTTGATCACTGTTCGACTCTAAACGTGTGAGATATGGGTCCCGAAAGTTACTGCCCATGATTGTAAAAACAGCCACCTTTAATGGTGTTTTGGTGTAAGGTGGCAGTGGTCCCAAAACAATTTGATGCACCAAAAATATAGTTCTAGTTACGGGGACCACTTTAGGGTATTAGAGGCCAATTCTTCTGAAATTGTTTCTTTGTGTTCATTGCCTTAGACATGTCTAATCATGATGAGACTTGGAAAAATGGATTTTTGGAGTACTGATGAAGATATTGACCAATTCTGGAGCCACTCTGAGAATGTCGAAATTTCTACTATTTTGTAGGCTTTATTGACTTGCTTCCTCTTTATTCCACATCAGGGACCAAGGTACTAAAAAATGCGTTCAAATAATCTGCCCCACCGAATGTTGCACTTCAAGAGAAGCAAGAAGGACAACATTCGAAAAATATCCTTCGGCTTCTTCTTCCTTGTCACAGAACCACATGAACGCCAAAAAGATTCACGCAATGGTGCAACTAGGATGCTCAGACGTAGGGATGCATTTTTCGTGGATGCATTTTTCGTGGCTCTATTCATGGAGAAAGTAGGGGGAAAAGAGAATTTTTTTTAGAGATCTTATAGAAGTCCTCACCCTCGTGTGGACTACTTATGATTCTGAAGCTGAGGATTTTGTTCGGACCACGTCAGTCAGAATCAGGCCCATTTGGCAATTTAGTGCTATGTCGAAGGGCCTTGTTCCCATTTGGTCTAGGTTTGTGTATATCCTCTGATGTTGAGCCACATTTCGAGGATTACGTGAATGGTATGCTGAAAGGCCTTACGCCTGCGCCGTCTGCTCGTGCATCAGTCATTCCTTAGTGAGTAGGGTACCTCAATTTATCGAGGTGACCAGCTCTGGGTACAACCACCCCTACCCACCGCTCTGCAGCTTCGACAATCATCTGATTGCTGCTCCAAACTCATGACTAACCAATTATTCCTTGACTAATAGGGTACCTCAGTTTATTAAGGTGACCAACTTTGGGTACAACCACTCCTACCCACTGCTTTGCAGCTATGACAATCATTTGATTGCCGCTCCAAAGTCATGGTTGACTTAGCTTCTTTGAGGCATCTTCAACATCTTGGAAGTATGTTGGTGACCTCATGAGAGTGATGCTCTTTGTCATGAGACTTGTCTTGCCTTCTTGGTAAATCTTCTGTCCTTTGAGTCCTTTCTGGTGAATGGACTCAGTCAAAATTTTTTCCTTGAAGCTTGTATTTTTGGACCCTAGTATGTGTCACCAAGTATTTTTTTTCTTTTTGAGTGAGGTTTGAAGCCGCCTACTGAGGTAAGTGCTGCATCAACCTGTTTATTAGTCCAAGCATCCTTTTTGGATTTTCACTTGAACTTGGGAAGCGGTGCCGTAGAGATGGCTTTCACAAACTTCATTTTATTTGGGGCTCTTGCAACCATGACCTTTCGGCCATGTCCACTCTTTTCATCCATTTTTACTCACGATGCCCTTTTAGGTATTCAGCTTGCCCGGTTTTTATTCACGAAACTCTTTTTATCATTGTTTCGTGACCTTGCCAGCCCATCATTTTTACTCATGTTGTTCCCTTATTAAGGTATACAGAATGCCCGTTATATCATCACTTTTTTTTTGTGAGGGCATGTTTAAGGTCATGCCCTCGAGACTTGTGCGATGCCTTTTAATGTCATGCGGCCAGGATGTGCACTATAATTTAAGGTCATACAGTTGGACCATAATAAGGATGGATAGTAGTCTGTAGGGGCCATGAAGTGAGTATGGTAGTGGTTTAGCTCACTGTTGGGGAGATGGCACGAGGCTACTTGTGAAAGATGGATGATGTAGGAAAGGAAGATGGAAAGTGGTGACCCACTAGCTTATTATGAGTATAGGTGGCGAGATGGTTCCCCATTTTGTGAGCGCTGGTAAGACTCACTGAGTATTGATGTAGGATGATGAAATGAATGGACTCACTGGGGAGTTAGTAATAGTGGTGTGTGTATGTGGGGCCAGTTTATGGCCATACCTCCTGGACCTGTGCAAAGTAGTTTATTGTCGTGCGACCAGAACGCATACTATGGTTTTATGGTCGTATAGCTTGGACCGTGGTTACGCAATTTAGAGTCATGCAACTAGGACCATGCAGTTTAAGGTCATGCAACTAGACCTCCGCTACAGTTTAAGGTCATATAGTTTGGACCATGGTTATGCAGTTTAGAGTCATGCAACTAGGACTGTGCAGTTTAAGGTCGTGCAACAAGACCTCCACTACAGTTTAAGGCCATATAGTTTGGACCATGGTTATGCAGTTTAGAGTCATGCAACTAGGACCATGTAGTTTAAGGTCATGCAATAAGACCTCCGCTACAGTTTAAGGTCATACAAAGTTTAGAGTCATGCAACTAGGACCGTGCAATTTAAGGTCGTGCAATCAGACCTCCACTTCGATCACATGGCTGGTGCTGCGTTATTAAAAACATAGCCTGTACTGAGGGTGGCCCGTGCTATCCTTTGAACATGTCGACGCTGGGTTATCGAGCACACGACCAACATTAGGGCTGTTGAAACCCAGCCGGTGCTATGTCACTTCGACCGCATAGTCGGCACTGGGTGCAGATTGGTACTCGGGCCGTAGTCCAAGCCCGACCCGGCCTTGATGAGGCAGTAAATGAAACTTTTCTCGGGCTTCAGTTCAAAACCCGACCCGATCCAGCCCGTTTGTTGGGATTTTATAGGCAGCGATGAGAGTTGCCTCGGGCCTCGGGTCAAAGCTCGACTCTGCTCCTAGTCGATTGGCTTTCCTTTGATGCTACTGGGATTCTTAGTTTCTGAGGGGCATTTGAGGGTAGTGTTGGCTATATAAGGGGGTAAGACCCCATGTCCTTCACCTTTCACTAAACATTAAAAACTTAAACAAATTTTTTAATAGTGAGCAGAGGATTTTCAAGAGAAAGCTATGGCTAGCAAAGGGATTCTGACAAGAGATCAAGTGTTCCACCCAGCCTTACAGGGAAGGTTTCGCCAAGATCGCCAAGGGATTGTCTAAATAGTAAGAGTTGCAAGAGTCTCTCGTTTTAGCACAACAAGTTTTTCGAGAAGCAGGAGAACTTCGACTGTGATCTTCAAGGGTAGCAGTGGCGGGAAGTGCATCAAGATGCATTTCCGCAGGTTTTGGGAATTTTCGGGGAGCTTAGGGGTTTCCCGGTGACTTAGGGAAAGTTGCAGAGGGTTTGTAATGGGGTTTTGTTTACTTCTTGACCAAGATGCAGGCAGGGAAAAGTCTCTTAGCGAGTTTCTGACCATGTAGGAGAAGTCCCAGCGAGACATCGAAGGTCAAGGGAAATGGAGCAGTCGCTAAAGGTGGACCATTGCAGGAGGTGGACGGTTTGCCACTGGAAATCATGCAACCGTTTTTGAGAAGCGATGGGATTTTGGCCTTGAAAACGAGGAGTTTCAGGAGGCAAACAGTCATGACCGAGCCGACGCTGGCAGAAGCATGGCAAACACTGACACAGCCGGC
The DNA here is from genome assembly GCF_054954075.1 of Amborella trichopoda. Classification (NCBI taxonomy): domain Eukaryota; kingdom Viridiplantae; phylum Streptophyta; class Magnoliopsida; order Amborellales; family Amborellaceae; genus Amborella; species Amborella trichopoda. The sequence goes on from NC_142344.1 coordinate 26,930,479, forward strand.
GCTGACACAACCGGTGTTGACACAGCCTGCGCTGATGGTTATAAGCATAACCGGTGATGATACGGTCGGCGTTGATCCTCAAGAAAGGTAGCCGACACTAAGAGTTGGGAGCACAACCACCGCTGGCCTTTGGGAGACACAGCCAACGCTAGCTTCAGACGGTGCCCCTCAGCACATGTGGCACATTGTGACACTCACAGTGCTGCTCGAATGTGGTAGTAAGTTACAAGCTGGAATTGCGGTGCTTGGCAAAGAGCTACGTACGGTGATGTTCATGCATGACACTGTCATGGGTCTGCAAAGGGTGGTGAATGATGGTAAGGCATGGCATGTAATACCTGTTGCAAGCCAAGCCCTCCAGCACAATAGTGAAGTCCATGTTGGGTCCCTTGGCCCACTTGTCATGTAAATTAACCATGTGTGTATGATTGTAGAAATAGGAGAGTACAGGTCAAGGGAGGCGATTTCGAACCAATTGTAGGACTTGCAAGTTTGCCCGAGTGAGTCACGGACTCAGATGAGGTGTGTTTCGTCGCACATCAAATTCCTCTCTCACGATTGGTGTACCTGCCTTGTTTCTTAACAAGGTTCTCGAGAGAGCGGTCTTAAGTCTTGGGTTCTCCTTGAAACTCGAGACACGTGCCACTAGGTCATCCCAACTCGAGGGCGAGATCGAGGCATCTAACCACAAACGAGCAAAGAAAAGAAAGTGGGGAAATGAGAAATCTTGCTCGATGACATGAACTATCGTCCAAGAAATAAAAGAAAGAGAGAGAAAGATCCACACAGGATAGAAAGAAGGAAGAAAGAAAGCTTCGCTCGGCAACGTTCACTTCGGTGCGAGACAGAAAGAAGAGAGAAGAAAGAGAGGGTCGTGCTCGGCAGCATTCACTGCCATGCGAGATAGAGAGGAAAGAGAAGAGAGAGGGTCATGCTCTGTAGTGTTCACTGCCATGCAAGATAGAGAGAAAAGAGAAGAGAGAGAAGGTCACACTCGACAGTGCTCACTATCATGCGAGACTGAGAGGAAAGAGGGAGAAAGTTATGCTCGATAGTATTTATTACTTTGCATGATAGAAGAAAGAACGTGAAGAGAGAGAAAAGGAAAGGAGAAGAGGGAGCAAGGAAAGAAGAAGAGAGAGAAAGGAAAAAATAAGAAAGAGATTGAAAGCAGAAGAGAGAGAAAGGAAAGATGAAGAAATAGAAGAAGGAAAGAAAGAGAGAAAGGAAAGAAGTAGAAGATGACAGAGAAAGTCATGTTCGATAGTATTCACTATCATGCACGATAAAAGAAGGAAATAAGAGAGACATAAAAGAGAGAGAAGAGAGAATGAAGATAGAGAAAGAAGATTGAGAAAGGAGAGAGAGAGAGAGAAGAGATAAGAGAGAGAAAAGAGGAAGAAGAGAGAGAAGAGAGAGAAAAGAGAAAGAAGAGAGAAAGAAGAGAGAGAAAGAAGAGATAGAGAAGAAAGAGAAAGAAGAGAGAGGAGAGAGAAAGTTACCTAAGGGTACCCATCAAAGTTTTATCTCTCCTCTCTCCGAGACGTGACCCAAAACATCATGTAAAAAGGATTTCTTTATTGATCAAAAAGGGTCTTTTACATGTAGATGGTGTTTTCTTATCGGTGGATGGTTAAAACTTAAACTAATTGATGGAAAATAACAACTAAATAATTTAAAGATGGGTGAATGGCCATTACATGAATATCTTCTTCCTCTTTTCTCTCTCTTCTCTCTTCTTTCTCTCTCTTCTTTCTCTATCTTCTTCCTCTATCTTCATTCTCTCTTCTCTCTCTTCTCCTAGATGACGGTTTCTAAATTGGGAAACTTTAGTCGAAGTTTGGATTCTGGTGGCCGGAATTACAACTACTTTGTCCATCACGTGCGAGGTTCGGCTCAGATGAAGCTGGTTAGATGCCTCAATCTCTCCTCTGGTCGTGATGACCTGATGGCAAGTGTCACGGGTTTCAACGAGAACCTGGGACTTTAGATCGCTTTCTCAAGAACCTTGTTAAGAAACAAGGGCAGGTACACCAACCGGTGAGAGAAGAATTTAATGTGAGGAGGAATACACCTCACCTGTCGTGACTCACTCGGGCTGACTCGTGTGGGCACCCTCTTAGATCATGATAGAAAGCCCCCCAGTCCTACAACTGGTTCGAAATCGCTTCCCTTGACCTGTACTCTCTTGTGTCTGCGATCACAAACACAAGGTTAATTTACATGACAAGTGGGCCAAGACACCCCACCTTGTCTTTGGGTGAATGCACACATATGTGAATATTCAAAAGAAAAAAGGGAATAAATGAGACGAAGATTAGGGTGATAAAAGGAGAAGGGAGAAATAGAATAAATGAAAGAGAAGAGAAGAAAAACTCATTTGACCAAATGGCTAGCCCGACACAGTGGCTCGACCAGTATGGTGATTGACCTGGTGTGGTATCAGGATAGGCACGACAACTCAGATCAGCATGACGACAATGCTACTCGATGACCGAACCAACCCTAAACAGCCAGGCACGATAGCGAGTCTGACGTGGCAGCAAGACGGGCATGGTAACTCAAACTGGCACGATGGCAATACTGCTCGATGACAAGACTACCATGATAGTGCTAGACTTAACATGTCCCTTGGTCAAACGAGCGAGGAAGAAGAAGAAGAGAGAAGAAAGATAGCGAGAAAAGAGAAGAGAGGAAATAGTAAGAGATGAATAGTGAGAGAGAAGAAAGATTAAAAGCAGAGAAAAAAAGAGAGAAAAGAGAAGAGAGAGAGAAGAAGAAAAGAAGAAGAAGAATAAAAGAGAAGAGAAGAGAGAAGAAGAGGGAGAAATAGAAAAGAAGAAGAAGAGAAGAGAAGAGATGAAAGAAGAAGAGAGACGAAAAGGAGAGAAGAGAGATAACAGAAAAGGAGAAGAGGAGAAGAGAACAGAAGAAAGCAGAGGAAGGAGAAGAGAAGAATGGAGAGAGAGAAGAGAAGGGAGAGGAGGGAAGGAGAAGAGAGGAGAGAAAAAGAGATAGAGAAGTAAAGAAGAGGAGAGAGAAGAAGAAAGATAAGAGAGAAGAAAGAAGAGTGAGAGAGAAGAGAGAAGAAAGAAATAGGAAGAGAGAAGAATAAGAGAGAGAAAAGTGAAGAAAGAAGAGAGAAGAGAGAAAAAGAAGAGAGAAGAGAGAAGAAAGAAGAGAGAGAAGAGAGAAGAGAGTGGAGAGAAAAGAGAGAAAAAAGAGAGTTGAAGAATAAGAAACATGGATGGCAATGAGGTGCTGCCGTCTATAATAAAGGAGAGAGAAAAGGGAAAGAAGCATGGACGGTGATGGGGTTCTACCGTTCATGTCATAAGAGAGAGAAAGGGTAAAGGAGCATGAACAATAATGAGGTTTTTCCATCCATGACAGAGGAGAAAAAGGGAAAGAAGCATGGGCAGTGATGAGGTTCCGCCATCCATGACAGGGGAGAGAGAAAGGGGGAAAGAGAGAAGGAACAAGGACACTGATAGGTTGTGTTGTCCATGAGAGGAGAAAGAGTAAGAGAGAACATGAACGACGATGGGGTCCCACGGTCCATGACAGTGTGAGAGAACATGGACAGCGATAGGGTTCCACCGTCCATCATAAGAGAGAAGGTAAGAGAGAATATGGGTGACGGTAAGCTCTGTTGTTCATGACAGGAGAGAGAAAAGAAAAGACATGTGCAACGATAGACATCAATGTACATGTTAGAAGGGCCTCAAACAAGGCCCAGTCTGCCACTTGAGAAAGGGCCCAGTTCAATGTCCTTGACAGAGAATAGGGAAAGGAATGTTGCGCTCAGCGATGAGCATCACCGTGCGCAACTTGGGAAGAAGGAAGTCAAACAGAGGCCCGACCCATCACTTGGGTCAAGGCTCGACTCAATGTGCGTGTTCTAAGAGGAAGAGAACATCATGCTCGGTGATAGGCAGCGCCATGCACGATTAACGAAGGAGAGAGAAAGGAAAGAATAAAGAGAGAAGGGAAAGACAGAGAAGGATCAGGAAAGAGAGTGTAGAAAGAAGGGAAAGCGCGTGTGCACCCCTTGACGAAGCATCACAGGTGACTTTAGAGTCAGCCCGGGCTCAAACAAGTGGTCTGGCCTTAGGAGGCCGAGAACTGTGAGTAGGTGTCTGTAAGGGAACAGGTGGGAGCCTGTCCCTTACAGGGTGAGCTAGTGTGTGCTGAGAGGGCGGACGAAGGGATCAGCTCCCATGCTCTCAGGTTGGCGCAGCAACAGCATTGTCCCGGGTGGTGGGATGCACATGCATGATGTGTACAAGACTTGGCCCGAGGAGATCAGATCCTGAACACTGACTTGAGGCAGTACCAGGGTTGCCCCAAGATGTGGCTTGAGTGGACGACCCACAAGCCTTACTATGTGTGCGAGTGATGGAGGCCTCAGGGTCTCCTCCCCCATGTGTTGAGTCTCTAAATCTAGAGACCCAAGGTGATGGAGGAATGTTGGGGGTACCCTTGTGAGGATCCACAGGAGCGACGATAATTTTCTTACCTTTTGCAGCTAGGGACTGGGTAGCCTTTCAGCATATCTAGGCAATACGACAAGTAAGTGGCTTGTCTGTGACGGGGTGCAGACTGTGAGTGGTAGCAAATGTGCTACAAATGCAAGGAGATTTGGTGGGGGTTCCACCATAGCTAGGAGATGGGGAGTTAGGGACCTTTAAGTCCATTCTTATACTTATCCAGGTCAAGACCTGGGAGCTAGACACTGGGTCTTTTCTCAAAAGGAAAGTTGGGAACAGAGTTCGAGGAACTTATTCCTGGCGAAGCTCATGAATGCGGGGATGAGAAAATCCCCAAACCAAATGAATGGGAAAAAACCAAGAAGCCAAGTGTGTGCAGTACAGAAAAAGAATGGAGAGACTAGCCAAACAAGGAAGATCTGACGATGGGGTAATGTGTCCCCAGTGGAGTCACCGAGCTCGTTAGATGCCTCGATCTCGCCCTTCTAGTCGGGATGACCTGGTGGCAAGTGTCGCAGGATTCAAGGAGAAGCCGAGACTTGAGACCGCTCTCTCGGAAACCTTGTTCAGAAATAAGGGTCGGTACACCTACCGGTGACAGAGGAATTTAATGTGAGGCAGGACACACCTCACCTGGGTCTGTCAATCACTTGGGCTGACTCTTGTGGGCATCCTCTTAGATCATGACAAAAAGCCCCCCAGTCCTACAACTGATTCGAAATCACCTCCCTTGACCTGTACTCTTCTGTTTCTTTGATCACACACACATGGTTAATTTACCTTGTCTTTAAGCAAATGCACACAAGTGTGCACATTCAAAAGAAGAAAGGAAAGAAATGAGATGCTGACTGGGTGATAAAAGGAGAACGGAGAAATAGAATAGAGGAAAGAGAAGAGAAGAAAAAGTCATTTGATCGAGTGGCTAGCCTGACACAATGGCTAGACCAGTATGGTGATTGACCTGACGTGGTACCAAGATGGGCACAGTAACTCAGACCGACATGGCAACAATACTACTGTATGATAGAACCAATCCCAAGCATCATGACACGATGGCGAGTCTAATGTGGCAGTAAGACGGGCACGGTAACTCAGACCGACACGACGGCAATACTGCTCAATGATGAAACTACTATGATAGTGCTAGACTTAACATGTCCCTTGGTCAAACGAGAGAAGAAGAAGAAAGAAGAGAGAGAAAAAAGGGAGGGAGAAAAGTGAAGAGATGAAAGAGTAAGAGAAGGATCATGAGAGAGGAAAAAGAAGAAATGCAGAGAAAGAAAGAGAGAAAAGTGAAGAGAGATAAAATAAGAGAGAAGAAGAAGAGAAGAGGAGAGAGAAAAAGAATAAAAGAGAAGAGAAGAGAGAAGAAGAGAGAGAAATAGAGAAGAAGAATAAGAATAAGAGAAGAGAAGAGAAGAAATGAAAGAAGAAGAGAGACGAAAAGGAGAGAAGATAGATAAGAGAAAAGGAGAAGAGAAGAGAAGAAAAAAGAGGAAGAAGAAGAGACGAATGGAGAGAGAGAAGAGAAGGGAGAAGAGGAGAGAAGAAGAGGCAGAGAAGAAGAGGCAGAGAAGAAAAGAAGAGGAAAAGAAGAGTGAGAGAGAGGAGAGAAGAAAGAGAAGAAAAAGAAGAAAGAAGAGAGAAAATAGAAGAAAGAAGAGAGAGAAGAGAGAAGAAAGAAGAGAGACCAGAGAGAAAAAAGAAAAGAGAGTGACAAGAGAGAAAAAAGAAGAAAGAGAAGAGAGAAGAAAGAAGAGAGAGAAGAGAGAAGAAAGAGTGGAGACAGAGAAGAGAAAAAAGAAAGATGAAAAATAAGAAACATGGATGGCGATGAGGTTCCGCTGTCCATAATAGAGGAGAGAGGAAATGGATAGAAGCATGGACGACGATGGGGTTCTGCTGTCCATGTCATATGAGAGAGAAAGGATAAAGGAGCATGGACAACAATGAGGTTCTGTCGTTCATGACAGAGGAGAGAGAAAGGGAAAAGAAGCATTAACGGCGATGAGGTTCCATTATCCATGATAGGGGAGAGAGAAATGAGAAAGGAGAGAAGGAACATAGACGACGATAGGTTCCGTCATCCATAAGAGGAGAGAGATAATAAGAGAGAACATGGACGGTGATGGGGTCCCACCATCCATGACGGAGTGTGAGAGAACATGGACGACGATAGGGTGCTGCCGTCGATGACAGAAGAGAGAGGGTAAGAGAGAACATGGATGGAGATTGGCTTAGCCGTTCATGATAAGAGAGAGAAAAGACAAGACACATGTGGTGATAGACATCGCTGTCCGTATCAAAAGGGCCTCAGGCACGGCCCAACTCGCCATTTAGGAAAGGGCCTAGTGCAATGTACTTGTCGGAGAATAGGGAAATGAATATTGTGAGCGGTGATGAGCATCACCATGCACAACATGGGGAGATAAAACTCAGACAGAGGCCCGACTCGCTACTCAGGTTAAGGCTCGGATCGCTGTGCGTGTTCCAAGAGGAAGAGAATGTCATGCTTGACAATAGGCACCGCAGGTCATGATGGATCAGGAAAGAGAGTGAGGAAAGTAGGGAAAGTAGAGAGAGATAAAGAAAGAGAAGATTAAGAAAGAGAGAGAAAGGAATAAGAAAGATAAGGGATGAGAGAGGAAAGAGAGCAGAGAGAAAAGAAGAAAGAAAGGGAAGAGAGACATGCATGGCGATGCTTACTACCAGGCATGTTTGAGGTAGAGAGGAGAGAGATAAAGAAAAGAAGAAAATGAGAGAAAGAGAGAAGGAAAGATATGCACAACGATGCTTACTGGTGTGCATGTTTGAGATAGAGAAGAGAGAGACAGAGAAAAGAGAGACGTAGAGAAAAAGAGACTGAGACGTGCACGACCATGCTCACTGTCGTGCATGTCGAGAGAGCAGAGTGAAAGGGAGCAGAAGAAGAAGAAGAGAGAGAAAGAAAGAAGAGGAGAAAGAAAAGAGAGAAATAAGAGAAGAGAGAAGGCTACCTTCATCGAGGGGCACCAAAATTTTCTTCTCTCTCCTTTCTCTCTTCTAGATGTGGCCCTCAATCTCAAAGCTTAACTCTCAATTTTTATTCATCCAATTAAAGGTCCACTACAATGGGGTTTAACATGTATTTATAAGGTTGGGCCCAAAACATGGGTAGATGTCTAAAATCCACCTAAATTGATGAAAAATACAATTTCTTTGAATTAAAATAATATCTAAAAATGGGTACAAAATGACGATTTTGACCCTATCCCACAATACATGAAATTCCAAAACAGTCCCTATCACAGTCATGGAATGTGTGCAATTTTCCTAGGCCGATTCTGGGTTGCTCCAGTGCTCGTTTGGCAAAAATATAATCATTTTTTTGTTAGGCTCGGCATGACGATTGATTTGGTGCCAACTTCGAACCACGGATCATGTTTTAAGGCCACAATTATGTGACTTGAAAATTGTATGAATCTTGAAAAACTGATCCATAGCCCGCTTGTTTCTTGGTGTATTTCCTTGGCTTCATCACTGAATTGTACTGATCATAACATCACGATCTCATTGCGACATGCAATGCAGTTGCTCTCAGGTTGATCGGGTATACGAGCCCTGTGATATGGCCGCTCGAGTGGGTGTGCTATTGTTGATTTTCCTGCAACCTCGATCATGAAATGTCATCTTCTCTCTAGCTTTTCTCCCTGCTCGGATATCGTCACAAGACGTGCCACATATCAAAATGCTCATCTTGACGAGACGAAGGTGCTCCTAAAATTTGAGCACGATCTGACTCGTAACGAGGGAGATATGACTTTAGAAAGTTACTGATCGTGACTGTGAAATCAAGTCTCCTTTAATGGAGACTGGTGCGGGAGGGCGCACGGGAATAGCATGTGGCCTCTCCTTTTTCAGTCTTTTGCCTATAACTTTATCTTGAAACATCCGTTTAGGCTGAAACTTTAACCCTAGAGGTTTTTGATAGTGCCAGATCTAATGGCGGTGGTCCCATAGCCCGCTGATGCTCTAAAAATAGGGTTCCAGTTATAGAATCCATTTTATGGTGTCGAAGACTGAATTTTCCAAAACTAGTTCCTTGTCTGTACTACTTAGACATGTCTAATTGTAACAAAACATGACAAGTGGCCTTTTAAAATGCTTAGGAAAATTTTCACCCACTCTAGGCTTATTACGAGACTATCAGAAATTCCACTGCAAATCAGAGCTTTATTGACCGGCTTCTCTTGTATTCCGCATCGGGGACCCAAGGTATTGAAAAACATGTTCAAACATAAGCCTCTAACCTTATGCTCGTAATGGGTCTGGTTTGAGGTTGATCTGATGCGTAAGCGTCGCGAGATGGCCATTTGATCGAGGAGACGTGCTGTTGGAAATGTCCTGCTACTCTGGAAGTTTTTTGACGAAACTCTCTGCTCAATTTCTCTCAACTCGGGCCATGTTATCATGCATGCTGCATATCAAATATATTGGGTCGACTAGACGAACATGGGGTCCGATTGACCTCAAACTACCCCGTGAGAAAGATATACGAGTCTAGTAAAATGTTCTTTTTTGCCTATTGTTGAAATTCTTTATGAAAATGAAGTTATGTTTCAAAATGAGAGAGTATATCACTATTGACTGTTTTCTTGGATTTTCGATTGATGCTGCTGTTGGCACTGGTTTTAACTAACCAAACGAAGTCCATTTTTTGCCAAACCATAGTCATTTGAAACATCTTTGAATGGGCTACAATTTTCATAAGAAAATATTTTTAAATTGTTTATAGGTTGAAAGTTATTCTTCAACTTATGAAGGTATGTCACTGTGGGCAGTATTGATAAAATTCAAAAAGATCACCCTATTTGGTATGAACCTTTGAACCACTAAATGGAATCCAAATTCTTTCAAATTAACCTTATTAGAAAGATATACGTCTTGGCGTAAACTTTGATTTTGAAACCGCCACAAGTTACCTCACAATTTGAAAGTTAGAATGATATGAAGTAGGGTACCTTGCTGTCCACTGTACATAGCAAGGTGCAGCTAGTTAACCATCATCTCTTGGAACCTTTAAGAGGTCAAATGCGGCCCATTTGTCTTCAAACCACTTCCATTTGAAAGGTAGGAGTTTCTAGTGCAAAAATTAGTTCTAGAACGGTCTTTAACTTCCAAAGTTATGAACATGTTTTGACCAGATGTCTTTGCCTAAAATTGTAGGAAATGTGATAACGACACTAATATTCCATGACTTTGATAATGTTATCATTTAATGTTGATACTGATATAATATGGATCTGAGCAATGTGATACTGATACTGTTTGATTCTACTATATGAATACAGATTTCTGTCCACTACGCAATGGGTTCTCCATTGATAGTGGAAACTGTGATTATGTCATATTGATGTTGTTATATGGCTTCATTGCTACGCAATGGGTCCTCCATTGGTAGCGAATATTCTAATCGTGTTATATGAGAACTGATATTCTGTGATTTCTGACGACTACGCAATGGGTCCTCCATTGATAATGGATATTCTAATTCTGTAACATGAATTCTGTTATATGTGATTTCCGGCCACTACGCAATGGGTCCTCCATTGGTAATGAATATACTGACTTTATGACCGCTACGCAATGGGTCCTCTAATGGTAGTCGAGTATTTTGTACTTAGATTCCTATGATAGGAGTGCAGTCAAGATGTAACTGTAAATAACCGAGAGGCTCACGCCCCTCAAATTTTCATAGGCACTACGCATTAGATCCTCCAATGGTAGTGTAACGCCCTCTCGCTTAAGACACAATTGATGGTCGGGTCTTGCAAGGCCTCAGCCTATCGAAAATCTCAAAGCACGCTAGGGATGTGTGAGTGAGTGAGGATATTATGAAGTGGGCCACCCACTTGTCATTATCCTCCCTCCTGAATGAGGTTAGAAGTCTCAAGTTACAGGATTGGCTTAGCCTGATCGATGTGGCTTTTACTTCAGGAGTAAATTAATCTATTCTGCTTATCTGATTTCTGTATTCTGTAAGACTATCTGATGGTAATTGGTAGATGCCATTTTGAGGATGAGTAATGCTCTGTTAACTGATTCTTACTCTCGTTATATAGCATTCATGTGCACTCTGATATGTGACAACACTCTGTAAGATAAATGCGATTTCGAATGAACTATGGGCATGTTATCATGTATATATATATACTAGTAGTCAGGAACGCAAGGGTAGTGATCTGCTTACTGGGCTTTTAGCCCATTCCATCTTAATCTCATAACTGTAGAGTGAAGGGTGGCAGCAGCTGTACCAAAGGTGGGTGGCAATTTGAGGGCTTGAAGCTCAAAATTAAGAAGTTTAAGAAGCCATCTTCCGAGGACATTCACAATTTGTTTTGGTGATTTCAGCAGCATGATACTTCATTTTGTGTATTTTGGGCTAGTAGTGCCTCTAAGAAAATGTAAAGACTTTTGATATTGAATGAATGAAATGGTTGTACCTTTTCTTTGATTCATGTTTAATGAATGGATTTATTCTAGTATTCTTTTTGTGGTTTGCTCTCGATTCCGTGTTTTTATGTGTTGAGCCACTCCCACCTGAGGGACATTCATGACCTCCGGTCCTGATCCCACGCTCTATAGCCATCTGGCAGGGGTCAGGGAATGGGGTTGTGACAGAGAGGAGGCAGTTGCACTCATTTTGCACCAAGTTTAGGCTGATTCTCTTCTGGTTTGCTTTTTTGCCTAATTTGGGAGGTCAGCGAAAAGAGGGATGCCGCCAACCTGGCAGGTTTACTTCTTTTATGACCTGGGGACTTATATTCATCGGACCTTAGATTAAATGCAAGAGTAATACCAGTTTGCAGCTCTTTGCGAGGTGGTTGCATTGAACTCATCTCCTCAGTGATCTGATGCTTGGATGTTGAGTTGTGCTTCACTGGATTCAAGGCTTCTTCTTCTTCTTAAGTCCTGGTTTTTTGGTTTTGCAAGCACCTTCTTTTCGGGAGAAGTTTGACTCCAGGTCACGCCACAGTGGATGCCTTAGGTCAAAATGATGAGGCTAGCGTGATTTAGACATATCTGAATCTGGGTCCTTCCTGGTTTCAGTGGAAGGCACCATGGGTTCTCGAAGCTCCTCTTGAAACACGATGTCGCAGTCTCCATGGTTGGGATTGGTTCGGTTAGCTGCACCATGCCAGTGTGAAACCCACCTGCTGCGAGGCCGTGTGGGTGTAACTCCTTTGAGGTGGTCCGATTGAGCCCAAATTTGGTCCATGAGAGCTTTTCGACATTCTAAATGCAATGGTGGTGGTCTGGCATAGTTTTGAAGTTGCTAGCATAGGGCTAAAGTCGTAAGGTCCTTCATTAGTGCGTTGGCATGATACCTAGGTCATAAGTTTCGAAGCTTTATTTTACGACACAACTTCGGCTTGCTGGTGTCTTGTGTACCCGCAAGACCAGGTTGTTGCTGGCTTTCTCCTTGTTCACTTGAGAGTTGTAAGTACTTTAAAAAATTGCGTACAACAATGGGAGCTTGGGGAACATGAGTTTCCAAGGTTTCATGATTAAGAGCATGCACTAGCTCAACTATCTTATGTAATAAGGCTTCGAATTCTTGAGAAACCTTTTGAGGTGGAGGTGGTTTGTTATCTATGAGCACTTCACCATTTCTTATAATATCATCTAAGATGGCTCAGAATCACCAACAATGGAATAGGTTATGTCCCTTCATCTGATGATATTGGCACAAAACATCTTTACACTCCTCCTTCAAGTATTTTGTCTTCTTAAGCAAGCAAGGTGTAATCATCTCCTAGTATACAACTATATAAAAAATGATGGGAAACATGTCAAGGGACAGTTCATCCATGGGGATGCTCCGAGGCTGTTCCTCTTGAACTATGATCCTGTGCGATGCCTCCATTGTTTCACCTGCCTTTTTGAACTCATGTGATTGAACTTTCTCTTCTTCCTTCTTACTGCAAGAAGTAAGAGGTGCCTTGGTGGCATTTTTAGGGGTCATTGGATTAGGTGGTTCACGAGTTCAGACTGGTACATTGATAATAATTCGTCTTCAACTGTGAACTCTTGTATAAATGTCTTGAAATGAGAACACTGAGATATCTCATTGCCCCACACTTAGGGGAATGGACACTAGATATTTTCAATTCCCTGAACCAAATGTTTGGGTTGTCCTGATGAGAGCAGGGTAATCAACCCTTGTAACGCCATCATAGCGAAAAGGTTGGGTATAAGGTCAGATGGCACTTCTTCTGATTGCAAAGTCTGCACTCGTTCTTCTTCAACGGTGACCACATGTGAAGCTTGGGCAGTCTCAAAAGATTTTCTAATACAGTCTAAATGAATTTTTCCTCTCTGAATCAAGACTTCAATGTGGTCCTTAAAATTGAAGTAGTCTTGCACAAGATGACTCAGCATCCGATGATAGGCACACTAATTCATGTGATTAGTAAGTCCCATCTGATCTGGTCTTTTAGACTCATGAAGAACTATCGTACCTCGTTCCAACATCATTTTTAACAAGACTGGTACCCAAGCTTTGCAAAAGTTATACTGCTTGTTCAACCTTTGCTCAAATTGATTAAATTGGTACAACTTTGGTGGTAGAGGTACCTGTTATAGGCCTAAGGTTGGAACTACCATTGCTGGGGTTCCCCTGGACCCCTGAATGACATTATTCCCTGCAAAGTATCCAATGTATTAAAAGGTTTATAGGCAGTAGGAGTTTTGGGAAGAATGGGTGTGGCGGTAACCACTGCACTGACTGTGTCTATTTGCTAACTAGTTAAAGAGTTAAACTTGTTAGTAGTGAAATTTTTGCTTTGACCTCCCCTTGAGGTCCGAGACTGAGTTCCACCATGGTGCTTAAGTAAGCTTTCAATCTTTGTTATCTTTGAAATCACGACCACACTAGACCTAACATTGAGTTATAAAAAGGAAAATTTATTAAAATATCCTTTGGGACATGAACTATTCAAAATGTTACCTGTTTAACTCTATTCCAACTCAAGACAATGTGCTTTTTCATTGGTATTTTGAAATTCTTTGATAATATTATTTAATTTTATTGGATCATGCTCTTATCTTCATTGCAATGGTAACCCATGGACAAGATATACCATGAAGACTAGGTTCTCTAATACAAAGAAGCAATAACCCTATTCCCAATCGAATTTGGATGAGAAAGTAGTGGGATTAGATGCTTCAACTTAAAGAGATATTTCTTTCTTCATGTTTCTAATACAGGTTTGTACAACATTGATCTTAGGCATGGGGTTACTCTGATACACTGCAATATCCCTCCATCTCTGGATGTATTCATTTTTTGGTTCATTCACCCTTTGAGTCATAATGATTAGAGCTTGAACTTCTCGTTCGACTTTGTAAAAGCATTTATAAAACAACTATTCCATTTCTTCCCAAGAGTGAAAAGAATCCAGAGGAAAATGTGCATACCATTTAAAGGCAGGCCCGACTAGTGTCTCCACAAACTATTGAAGAAGCAATCTGGGATCAGAAGCTAACTCTTGACATGTTGACACGAAGTGTGCCACATGTTGATGGTTGAGCCAGTAACATCAAAGATAGGCAGTCTTTCTTTTTGGTAATCTGAGGGAAAAGGAACTTGGTCAATGAAGGGTGGGTAAGGCTGCTTATAGTGAGCATTTTCATAGGTCTTTGTGAGTTGTAAGCCCTGAATGCTTCGATTGATCATGTTTGTCTTTCAAGGTAACCACCGGGGAGATAACTTGAGAAGTTCCATTTGGTTGGCCATCAGGAAAGACTAAGGGAATGGAGTGGTTAGATCCCTCGATCTCCCCTTAGGTCGGGATGACTTAGTGGCATAGCTCCGGGTTCGAGATGGACCCGAGACCTAATACCGCTCTCTCGTGAACCAACCAGTGAGATAGGAATTGAGTCGTGAATGGGACTTAACCCACGTGGGTCTGTGACACGCTCGGGCTAACTCGCATGGGCGCCCTCTTAGATCACGTAGAATGGCCTATGGCCGGTTCAGAATCATCTCCCTTGGCTTATTTTTCCTTCTTGCAAGCACACACACACATTAGAATACATACAAGTGGGTCTGAGGACCCCACCTTGTCATAGGGTGAGCGCACAAATGTGTGTAAAAAGGAAAAGGATGACGGCTAGTATGTCTTTCAACTAGTCCTTCAAAAACAACATGATCAAAGAGAAATAAAAGTAGAGAAGGTTGGTCTATTTTTCACACAGATCCTTCAAATACAAGAAACAAGAACATTAATAGAGAAAAGAGAAAATATGAAAAGAGAGAGTAAAAGGAAGGAAGGACATGAACGGCAGCTTGACTGCCATCTGTGTAGAGAGAAGAGAAAGAAAGAGAGCAAGAAGGTGAGTGAACACGGATGGCGGCTTGACTGCCGTCTGTGTAGAGAGAAAAGATTTGTGAACCACATAGGTTGTGCATGCAAACAGAAAAATATATATCTCCATGAAGAAATGAGTACCTTATCTAGAGCTATGTAACATTATTTTATATTAAGCAGTCAAGTTGCACTAGTGTTGTTGATAGAAGGACTCGTGTCATCTAGCCAGAGTATATAAGAAAAAAAAAAAAAAAATTTTCAGTTTTTTTCTTTTCTTCATGGCCTAAATCACTCACAAGTATATCTTTTAAAATATAATAACTTTGGAAAAAAAATACAATAGGATCTCAAGAACTTTAAGCCATTCAAAACCTATCTTTCAGTAGCAAAGAAAAGACATGACCAATGCTTGGGAATAAAGAAAACAATAACTAAATAAGTAAAAAACAAAAGAGCGTGTCGGAGATTACCTCAGCTAGGTTTTTTACACCTCACACTAAGTCGCCACGATCCGGTGGCGTGGGATCTAATAGTCAACCTTCAATCGCAATCAGAAAAGCAAGTTTTGAATAAGCCACACCAATGGAATATGAACCCCTTTGATCACAAAAACTCAAACCTTAGGTGAACCCCCTTTGATAACCTAGTTTGAGAGATAGCTTCTCGTTTCTATCAAAACCCGAAACACCAAATCGCAATGTGAGAAACAAGATAGAAGAGATGAGAGAACCACCATGAGAGAGATATCAATGATGAGAGTGTGGGGCGTCCCCTTTTTGGTTATCTTGAGGGAGAGAGAAGGTTTCCAAAGAGAGAGGGATTTTCCTTGAGTGGGATGTGCCCCTACTTTGGTCAAGAGAGAGAGAGAGAGAGAGAATCTCAATAAATGGGGCGTTCCCCCCTTTATTATATGGGAGAGAGAAGAGAGATTTTAGGTGCAAGAGATATGGTGTAGAGAATATTGAGTAGGGTCCATCCCTTTTTATAATGTTTGAACAAATCTAGGGTTCCTTAGGATTTTCCATGGTTTGCCACTCATATAAGATTCAATATGTACCATTAATCTTGGGTTGCTTGCGGGGTGAGAGAGATGAGCTCTCCATTCCATAGATGAGCCATCAACATCCTATGGAAGGTGCTGGAACCATTATATCTCACTTCCTAAACCGTTTTCCCATCAATTAATTAAAATAAGGAATTAATATATGATAATAGTATCTTTTCTTTTTTTATGCATAAGCCTTTTCATGCATACCAAAATTTCATTCAAAATTTCTTCAAGGCTCAAGTTTTCTTAAAACAACACAAACTTATCTCTCAAACTTTAGAGCTTGATCTCACAAAATAAAAATTATCCTAGGTGGGGCGAGCCACCTATTGTGACACCTAATTATATTACTTTTTACGTTTTAAAAAATATAAAATCATTATTTAAATATTTAACTCATTATAAAATCATTATCCCAGTTTTTATAAATCAAAATTTGATAAATAAAATATTTAGAGATTTAAAAAAATTCAAATAATAATTCTAAAATTATTATATTATTAAAATAGATCAAATTAAATACTTTGATGGGAAAATGATATATATGGTCTAAGAATCAATATGCACTAGGGCACTTCATCTTCTACTGTGAACTACAGACCACCGATCCAGCATTGCCCATGACCCACAATCCATGTAGGGGATCATTAGTGGGTCACTAGAGTCTAGCCCATGGGCAAGGGGTCACAGTCTTAGTATATGGATTTCAGGTCCCCCTAGAGATGAAACCTAGGTCATCCTGACCTGATGCAATCCATTGCTCCATAGTGTACATGTGGTATCTCTTGCACATGCACACGTTTCACCCTGAAAGGTGGTTCGCTTTTGCCCAGTCTCTGAAGGCTTCCATCATACACAAGGGTCACCGCATCGAAATCATTCCGTTTTATTCAAGTTATCTATTTATGTCTTAAATTTTATATAGAAATTATATCCTGAGGCTTTTCTCTCATGTAATTTATAAAGTTGTACTTTATAGAGGGTACTACCAAGAACAAAAGTTGCAGAATAAAAAATAAAACTGAAAAATAATAAAAAATAAAAAAATAAGGGAAATCCTTATTTATACAATAATCAAATCATCCCTCATACTTGAGGGCCCAATTTTTAATGTTTACTTAGGGTATTCTAATTTAGCCCAACAAAATCCCAACA
Source organism: Amborella trichopoda (assembly GCF_054954075.1). Lineage (NCBI taxonomy): Eukaryota > Viridiplantae > Streptophyta > Magnoliopsida > Amborellales > Amborellaceae > Amborella > Amborella trichopoda. Next base: position 26,947,524 of record NC_142344.1, read on the forward strand.
GTGTATTTATGTTTATTCATTCAATGAGAGGCTCAATATTTTGTTAACCTGGCCTTCTCTTAATAGATTCAGTACAAGCATTCGAGCATTTGCTATCGTATTGGAACTTACCTTCAACAACTTCCTAGTTAACATGAAGAACCTCAATTTACATCATAAACCATTTTCTTAAAACCTTTTTGTCTTTTCATAGAGCACAAGAATTAAACAAAGAATATGGCTTTGAATCTCCCTGCATCAATAAAGTTATGAGAATATATCATTTTCACCTAAGGAAAAAATACGTGGGTTAAAACTTGCGAAGCCTGTTTTACTGCTAATCTATGCAAAAATGAATATTACATAAGATTTCTAGGCGGGCCAAGGATGACCCAGGAGCAAACTGATAATTATTTCGGCCAGTAAGCCCAGTCCAAGCCTAGGTTGTTGGCCGCAGGCTTGACCTGATTGGCACCCCTAATCATGACCATGGGGTTTATTCAATTCAAATGGGATAGTTGAACAATTTATTTAATTTCAATTGTTCATTTAATTAAGGTGTGAGGGTTTGAGGGAGACTAAGTGCTTCTATTACGGTTCAACTTAGGCAATGGAGTTGTGTGACCATATGATCATATTATACCACCAATATAAAAGGTAAAATAATGACAAGGAAAAACCCCATTTTCCTGAGAGAAGGGGAAAAACAACACATTGATACACCTATAAATACCCATTTTAGCAATTTAAAAGCAGATAAGAAAAAGTAAGAAAAATGTAAGAAAGAAAACCCTAACTCACCTGCATTGTCCTGGCCATAAAAAAACAAGAGGGTCTCCCTATAAAATATCTTCACTGCACTCACAATATGTATAGAAACAACAAATTCAACACCTGAATTTGCAAAAATAGTTATAAGAATACGCTCGTTCAGATAGAAAGCCCATGGATTAGCGGCGAGTGGGTAAAATAGCAGCCATGGAGGCTGTCGAGAGGCACATCAGCGATTGTTGAAACAAAAGTTATAGTTAAATGCTTAGTTTTAAACCAGAAGAATCGGTTAAGGAAGTTAGAGCGACTTGCTTGAGAGGTAAACCCTAGATGCTTTTAGTGAAGATGTTGGGTTCATGTGCTATTAAAACAACGGGTATGAATAAAGAAAGGTCGAGTGAATAGAGTGAGAGAGAGAGTAGTTGGGGTCATTGACGTGCGTAAAGATGAGGCAAATGCATCTAACCTAAATTCTCTTCTCTATGTTTAGAGTAGAGGCCATCAGGAGGGAGAGAGAGAGAGACAGATTGTGTGCCTTTAGGCTATATATTGTGTATGTTATTTTTGTCCTTATCGTCTCTAGAGGGAAAATATGGTTAAGATGTCTCTCACGATAGCAATCTCCCAATCCACTAAAAATCGAAAGGGATTGTGTGCAGCAACACTATTTATCATTATTACATGATCATTACTAGTTGTGACAATTCACTTCTAGCCATTAGGTGTCAAATTAGATGGTTTGGAATTGTCATAAAGTTAAAAAAAAAAAGTAGGCATGTGGAAACTAAGAGTTAATTTTTTGTTTTTTTTTTTGAGGTAAGTCACTGGGCTCTAGAGATTATATCCCCAAATTTGGTGATCCAAAAGATTTTTTTGGTATGTATTTTGCTCTAGGGAGTAGATGGACAATATATTCCCCTTGGAGTAGGAACTATTTTGGCATAACAAATTCGACATCTCTAACCAACTTGAATTAGATCTCAAAAAAGATAATCACAGCAAGAAAAATTTACCATGTAATAAAGTTAGAAAAATAATATAAAAAACCAAACTAGCAACTCTCTACGGACCATAACCCAAAACGACAACACACAAAATTCACTGTTTACCTTAATCTCCCATGTGGGCTACTTGGGAAGGATGCTATTTTATTGTTATGGGATAATAATATTAACAAAATGAAAATCAAGATTTCAGGTGAACAAAAATTACTACTTTATCCAGAGAGAATATTGTTCAAATCCCTTAGTATAAAATTGTATTTTCATTAAAAATAAAATTTATAGATAGAAAATTCAAAAAATTAAGAACTTGCATAGACTTATTTTATTATTTATAAAAGTAATTTAATCCTAGTCCAATACGCATGTAAATTTTATTTATGATGATATAAGGAGATACCCCTACCAATAACTAATCGCTATAAAAAAGTATCACTAGAAAATATTTTTTAAATGGTTAAATTTTGAAATCCAATAAATCCATTTGATAAGTTAATTTTTATCTTTTACGTGCAAACAAACCTTATCTATTAGTAACTATGACGTTAATGTAAATTACTTTTCAAATGACTTAAATTTGTATTAAAAAATTACAAAAATTAAGTCATAACCTTTCATTTCGACCCCTACAATTAAATAAATGAAATGAAATAAGCAAATCCTGTAAGTGACGTACAAATCATAATTGCACTCATTTTACAACGTGGAATTCTTGGTTTCTAGAATTCGCAAATTACAAATCTAGTTATGTTTCCTAGTAGAAGTAGAATTATTGATTCTAAAATACTAGTTCTACCAGGTGTTATAAATAGAGAGTTGCAGTCCATATTTGCGAACAACATAAATTGGAGTTTGCCTTCCTCTTTGAGGTGTTCTCTTCTTACTTCTTCCAGATTATTTGATTAAATGGGGCGCATAAAATTTAGATGCTTCTGTGAAACACAGATAAATTCTCTACAAAAGAAGAAGAATTCTCAAAAACGGCAAAGAAGAAGAAGGCTAGTTTCAGTGGACTGAAAAACTTTAAAAAAATTTCTTTGAGTAAATTGTGTTTTTCAAGATAAGGAAGAAGAGAGAGAATAAGATGGAAAGATGGTTCTACAGAGAGAGAATTCTTATTGGCCAGCGTTGTAGGATTTTTGTAGTACAAATTCATTTTATTTTCAGGAGAATTTTTAGAAAACTTGTTCTTATGTTGAAAATTAAGAAATAGTCCCATATATTTCATGTTTTACACTCAAATTTCATTTGTTTGAAAGTATATAGTGTTGTTTTATTATTATCTCTTTTTTAATACATCAGATTAAGTTTAAATTTGACGTGTTAACACTTCTCATCTTCAAACACATAAAAATTGTTTTCAAATTAATGTAAAATAAAAAAAATTATTAAAATACCTCTGAATAATATAGGGGTATTCTGGTTATTTGCTATTATTGAATTATTTTCTCAATATTGCAATGGTGAAATGTCCGAATATACCAAATTTTAACTTAACGTATATATAAAAGAAAAAGAAAGTTGAAAAATATTATAAGCTCTCGAAAAGTGAGACTTGAGTGTAAAATATAAATGCAAATAAAACACATTTTAAACTCTCAAAAAGTGATACTTGATTGCAAAATATGAAAGATAAATATAATAAATATCTACCTCTAAGATAAATAAAAATATTTTTTCTTTATTTTTGGCAATGAAAAGTGAAAAACTGTTCATTGTTTTTTGTAAATAACTATTTGGCTTGGCAAGGCAAGCCAATTCTAGCAGGGTACCAAATTTAAGCTTTTGAACACCAATATGGCTTATCCTTAAAGACTTTTTACTGTCGTTTGAACAAAAAAGCACATTCAAACCTTTAGGGTGCCCTAATATAAGTTTAAATGTCGCATTTTATATTGGGTGTGTTTGTACAAGGCGTCAACGTTAAACAATCCAATTAAGGTGCTCCTCTGAAGCTTATCAAATGATATAATTTTGGTGCTATAAACATCAATGATGATTTGAAAAACTATTTTACATCTAATTATGAAATTGAAAACTTAGAAAATGGTCAATCTCGAGTAGATCTACAATCAGATGAAAATCTTGAGAATAGGGAGTCTAAATAATTTTTTACAAGATGTACCCTTCTTTGTTTTTTTAAACTTTGTTTTCCACATCTATACATGTCGAGCTTCAGCTGATCAATTAGAGCGGTTTTCACCTTCAAAACAACTTTTTACAATGCATTTTTGAGGCATGCCTTTTTTCTGTAGTTTAAGGTTGCAACTTTTATGTTTTTATTTGCTCCTTTTTTATTACCAATAGTTATGCACTTATGTCCCTTGTTTTTAGAAATTTAAACCCTGCTTAGTACTTATCTATAATGGAGAAGTATTGATGTGTTAGAGCCTCAGAGGATACATTTCACCAACTGTGTTTTCGAACGCATCAAGGATCCATCTTTACTATAGTATAAGAACATGTTAAAAATTTATGTGTGCCTCTATGGCCAAATTCTCAATTGCTAATACTTTCACGACTTTCACCAAAAAAGTCAAACAAAAAATTGATACTCCCATGAAATAATGTTGTTTTCAGCATCGTGTTTGACTTCCTTAGATTAGTTTTTCTATGAAAATTAGTTGAATAAACTTAAATAGGATTAGTGAAACTTTCATCTGGATTAAATGAGTAGCTTTCTCTGAGTAATCATAACACATTGAAGAGATAGAGAGAGAGAGAGGAAGCAAAAAACATGGAGCTTGGTAATAGAGAAATAAAAGGAAATGTATGGAAAAACTTGCACTGGCCTTCGGTTTGGAGCTTTAAACTAAACATTGAAAAGAGAGAAGAAAATTGTGAGAGAGGGAGTGATGAGACTTTGTTTTAGAGAGGGTAAGAGAATCCACCTAAAAGCAGGGAGCAATGGATTTGGACCCGCCCCGAAACCTGATGACTGGACCCGACCCGTGTCTGAGCATGGGACCAAAAAAAATTAGACTGGCAGGTAGGGTTCAGGTCCAAATATGGGATGCAAACACTACTTGGATCCAGATCCAGGCCTATGTATTCTTGATCCAAATAGTATTATTATTTAAATAATATATATTGTATAATTTTTAATAATAATTTATCAATATTTTAGAAACTAGTTATAATAATTAAATAAGGGTGTCGTTTGGATAGGTTGCAACCTTTAACAATCCAATTAAGGCGCACCTCTAAATTTTATCATAAATGTAATTTTAATGTAAAAAATTCTTAATGGTTTGAGAATCTATTTTCATATTTAATTATAAAATTTTAAACTCTAAAAAAATTCAAATTAAATAGGTCTATAAACACAAAAAAAACCTTGAAAATGAATGGTTCTGACAATGTCTTGCAATATACAGTATTTTGCGAACTCGAAATCTTTTTTTCTTTTCATATTCATACATCGCGATATTAAGATGAACAATTAGAGTATTTTCCAACATCCTAACAACTTTTTATGATAGATTTTTGCGGTGTACCTTTAATTTTACATTTTAAGGTTGCAGCCTTATATAAAATTTTTGTTTTAAATAACACATGTACATATTTAATATAATATTTAATTATATTTTTATTTAGTTTTGGGTTGGATCTGGGTCCTTGTCCTGTCAGGTCCGGGTCCGACCCATTCCGACCTCGACCAGAAAGCTAAAAATTGGGTGTGAGCTAATTTAACCATGATTAAATTGCTGTCATTAATGCTTGTTAATGGTGGTTAAGCTGAGGCCTTATTGCCATAATTGTTTTCTCCCCTCGGCACCCTTCACTTTCAACAATGCCCAAAATATCCATCACTTTCAAAAAATAATGATCAAAATATCCTGAAAGTATGTTATAATTGGAGTGCTGAAGAAATAAAGAAACACTATCTTGCCCTTGATGGGAGGGACAATGGCAAAGTTGGGAAAACATTATTGGAGTTGAGTACAAAATTTACCCTCTGAGCATTGGGATTTGAAGAATTTATGGCAGGCCACCGCACATAAAATACAGAAATATTGTTGGAAGACAATAAAATGGTCGAACCGCATCAAATCGTTAAATCAAAGAAAATTTGAACAAGTGGTTATTGGTTAAGAGTTAAGAATTATTTCGCTTAGTTAAATCCTTAAATGTTTTATAAAAATGCCTGAGTTACCAAACTCTAACAAATGAGGAGATTTTTTATAATTCAGCCACATAAGTTACTCGAGTTAAATAACCTTAATAATGTTGCTTGTTTTAAATTCCAAACTCATAGCATATTATTTCATCAAAAAATTGTGCTCCTGGTTTTTTGGAACCGAGAATCAGCGGAGGCATCTTCATTTTTTAACTCAAGCGACTAAAAAGGGCTAACCAAAATTATCGTGCTTATTCCAAATTCTATATCTTCATTAACATTATTTTTAGTGAAAAATATAAGTTCAAGATTTGAATCCAAACATCAAAACAATATATTTTTAAATATTTTCTATCATTTTGTCATAGTTTGGAAAGTGTTCGGGCCGTGAATACTTATTTTTACAATTTCCTTCTTTTTGGGATTATTTCTATAATAACCACCCTATCCCAAATAGATTTTTTCAAAAAAAAAAATTCACTACATTTTTAACCCCATTTTGACGTGTTTTATATAATTTTACTTTAAAGAAATGTTTCCTATTTTTTAGATTCTTCCTTTTTTTAACACTTTTTGGCTTGACCAAAATTCGCCCGACCCCAATTAACTCGGACTCGGCCTGAGTTACTTAGCTCGACCATAGGCCGAGCCAGGTAGCCGAGTCATAGTTTTACTCACTGGAAATGATGAGTTTGTTTGAGATTACAAACATAGAAGAAAGCAATTTAAGTATTTTAATAACATTTGGGGGTATACAGAAGGAAACATTTTTAAATATTAACCACTTTATTGGCAAAATAGTTGATTTAGCCACCTCATTGATTTCTTTTTTCTTTTTTCTTTTTCGTTTTTTGGTTTTTGTTTCTTTTTGTGTGGAAGTTTGACCATCTTAAATGATCCTTTCCCATTAATAAGTCTCTAAAGTAAAAGGATCTCCCCATAATGTATTAAGAAAGACAGATAAATATGGGTTATTCTAATATAGGTAAATAAATGGTATGGCTAGACACTTTTAGTACAAAATTCAATGCCATTATGAGATAAAAGAACACAAAGGTCAATGACACATGAACAAGCACTAGTACAAAAAAAAAATCAAAGCTATTTTAAGTAAAGGCTGACATGCCCAATTCATTTGGAGACATTGTACAAAGTTTGGATATACCTTAATTGTAAGTCAATGAGTAGGGGTGGCAATGGACCCAGTCCCGTCTGGGGTCCATGTACAGGTCCAATTTTATGACTAGCATGTCAGGTTCGGATCCATGTCTTAGTCCGATCAGGATTGGGTTTGGGTACTAGTTCCCAGTCCCACATTATATATTAGGGTCCCAATTTATAAAATATATTTACATATATAGATATTTTAGTTTTTTGATTGGGTCTATGTCCAGGCCTGAGTTTGAGTCCCAGATTACATTTTCAGATCTAGGTCTAAGTCCAGCGACTTTGGGTCCAGCCAAACTCAAACCCGACCCATTGCCATACTTGTCAATGACTCTACTAAATTTTGAGCATATATGCTGGATTTGTCATATGGGGGCAAATAGAGAAGGCATTGATACTGGATAATGATAATCTTGCCAAGATTAAAGAAAAGGAGAGAATAAATGCTAAAATAGAGAGAGGCGTGCCAAGAGTAAAGGAGGAGGCAATTCAAATATTGCTTTCCACTTGGTCTTATCCAATGGTTATTAATGAAGCATAGCTAACTATAGTTAGTCATTCATTCGGTGAAGTAACCCAACCTTCACTAATATAAATACTGCAGGGCATATATGCCCCACACCCAACCCCTTGCAATTATCTCCATCACATCTCGAGGCTTCTTAGAGGTTTACCCCCATTCAAATTTTTTTTTTTCTTGAGTAGTTCTTTCTCATCCCCTCTGTTCCTTCTTTGTTGACTTGAAACAAATATATCCAAGTCTTAAAGGCTAATTCTTGATTGACATATCCTTTCCCTATATCTTATTTGTTTAATGTTAGTAGTCTTGCTCAATCCTAGGCACATCATGTACAAATCTATATCATCATCGTAGAGCCTTTTCTAAACTATTTAGCATGGGCTATATGAATCCTGATCCTCCAATATGCTCTATCAAGAGCCATACACTTAGTGGGGCCATATTTCAGCTTCAATAGAATATTTCTACCAGAAGCCCAAGTTTTCCATAGAGTTTCTTCACTACTAAAAGATCAATCCAATGTATGGTTTATAAGAGAGAGTAATTGAACTAGCCCTTGTTTTCTTATTCTCTCCAATAAAAACAGTTTTTGATTAATTCGTTAACAAGAGAAGAGGCCAAAATTTTTTCACTTTTGATGAAGAAGATGACTAGAGTTTTATCTCTACTTCTAATGGCGGATGAGGACGAGATTGAAGATCCGAGCTTCAATTCTTCGAGCTTGGAGATTTTGATGAAATTTAGGACATTAGAATGGAGAAAATCACTCCCAAACAATATGGAAATGAGAAAAATTCCACCTACACGGTGAACACCCAAAAGAAGATCTTCATGAGATGATACAACATATATTTTAAAACCCATTACGCCTTCATCCACTTCAACAACACCATGACTTTTTGTTGTACTTCACCAGAGGACATGAGACAATTCCAAAATCTTTATCTGGTTGGAAGAGAAGGAACATCATGTACCTTGTTTTTTGTTTCGCATCTGAAGTGAAACCCAAAGCCATAAAGGTTTCGGTTGAGAGAGATGCATCCACGGATGTTTCTTGTGATAGTTCAGAAGAGAGAGTAAAACCTATTTCAATTGATCCTTTGAATTCAAAAGAGACAAAAGATTCTTTATCAGGTATGGAATCCGAATTCGAATTTGTTATAGCATCCAGCTCTAATGAAGAAATGGACTCTCAGCCCTTTGTGGATTGTTCTCTTTCAGAAGAGAGAGATCCTCAATTTGAATCAATGGATGTTTATCAGGAGGTGGCCTTAAAATATTCACAGAGTATTTTTGTCATTATTTTAACAAAAAGTTATTTTTAATAATTTTTTGTAGGTGTGCCCCAGTGAGAATATGGTACATATCAAATTTCATAATCAGAAAATTTGTATAAAAATAATTATAAATTAAATACTCTGAGACGTCGGATTTAAGATCAAACGGTGAGTGACACACTTGGTCAAAATTGGACGGCATGCTGGTAGGGGAAGCATAGATCTTCTATGTTGTAAGAGAAGTATAGAAAGATTTCCCAAACAATTTTAGTAAAGAAATCAATGCCATTATGAGATAAACAGTCACAAATGTGAAGAATACATGGACAAGCACTAGTACAAAAAAGAAAATAAATGTTGTTTTACCAATGCCTTTGAATACAATCTACAAATTTTGGCTATATTTTAATTGTATGTCTATGAGTAGGGGTGGCAATGGAACTAGACTCGACTAGGGTCCAAGTACGTGTCAATTGTTTGGACCCGGTGTGTCAAGGTCCAAATCATGGACCTGAACGCTATTTGGGTCCAGATCTAGGTTCAGGTCCGATCAAGATTGGATCCAGATGCCAATTTTCAGTCCCACATTATATTTTTGGTTCCCAGTTTATGAAATATATTGAAATTTATAGATATTTTAATTTTTTTATTGGGTCGGGTCCGAGTCCATGTCTGAGTCCCACATTATATTTTTGGGTCAGGGTCTAAACCCCGTGACTTTAGGTCTGGCCGGACACCGACCAGACCCATTGCCACCCCTATCAATGACACCACCAAATTTTGAGCATATAGGTTGTAATTGTCAAAAAGGGGCAAATAGAGAAGGCATTAATACTGGATAAGGACAAGCTTTCCAAGATTAAAAAAAAGGAGAGCATAAAGGCTAAAAAAAGGAGAGAGGGTCTTATCCAAAGATGGTTAGTAAATCATAGCTACATATGGTTAGTCATTTATTAGGTAAAGTAACCCAACCTTCACTAATTATAAATTCAAAAGGGCAACTCTATCCCACACCTAAGCCCTTGCAACTATCTCCGTCACATCTCAAGGCTTCATAAAGGTTTAACCCCATCCTGTTTTCTTTTTCTTGAGTAGTTCTTATGCATCCCCTTAGTTCCTTCTTTGTTGAATTAAAACAAATCCAGCCATAGTCCAAAGGCTATTGCTTGATTGACATATCTTTTCCCTATATCCTACCAGTTTGATGTCCAGTAGTCTTCTGCTCATTCTTGGGCACATCATGTATAAATCTTTATCAATAGAATATTTCTACCAAAAGCCCAAGTAGTCCAAGGGTTTCCTTACTATTAAAAGACAACCCAAAGTATGGTTTTGGAGAGAAAATTATTGAACTAGCTCTTGTTTTCTTAGGTGTCTTTAGCAAAAACAGTTTTGGATTAATTCGTTAACAAGAGAAGACTAGAATATTATCCTTTCTTCTAATGGCTGACGAGGATGAGATTGAAAATCTTAACATTAATTCTTCGGGCATGGTGAGTATGATGGAAATTGTGATATTGGAATGGAGAAAGTCACACCCAAACAGGCTTGGGATTGAGTGGTTAGCAGTTTACATAAGCAACGTTACATTTCAAGTACTATTCCTACCACTAAACTAATAATGCAAAAGGATCTCAGAATATAAAATCCGATCTGCAACAAGCAAAGTGAGCAATAAACAAGATAAGTGAAGTTTTGAGGATTGTTTTAAACCTTATTATATACAAGGTAAATAATTATAATGTGCATTCACCACTCAGAGAGAAGCTGGGGTAAACCATCCTCCAAGTGCAATGAGGATTATGCAGGGCAAATAATTGTTCAAGCTAAATAATATATGTGACAAACTTATAGATACTACGTGGGTCACAATAAATTTGTTTGTATGCATGCATGCAATTATGGACATGGTTTTATATACATACGAGTAAGTTTATCAATATTCTAGAAAAAGCGATACAATATTATTCTAAGAACATCACTCTGTGTATGTGAAAGAAGAAAACAATGCATGTTTTCTTTTTAAATCAGTAGTTATTTGATGCAATTTTATTTTCCGAAAGCTTGACAAAAAGAAGAAATTTTGATAATCTTTGTCATTATAAGAGGAAATACCTAGTAATTTTTTGAAAGCAACTATAGTGATGTGAACTTTTACAATTCCATTACTTGTTGTGCTCAGCTTTTATCAGTGTCTCATTGTCTCCAACAGTTTTTCCCTGCAACAAAATGAAAAAAAAAATTAAAAAAAAAAAGAACAATAATCATCAATCCATCTTCACGACAATCAAACTTGTGAAAACTCAAGAAATTACATGACATTTTCATGAATAAAGGTGGAACCAATCTTGGGCTTGATTATTTAGTGGCTGACGATTGCAATACTACCATCCAAAGTTCAAATACTATATCCTAGTTTGTACACTGCCATTTAACAACAACCAAAAAGAAGAAGAAAAATGATGATCAACCTCAACGTTCTACAAGAAACCCAAGATTACAAAGGTATTTTCAAAGAACTTCACTATCATGTCTCTCGTTAGAACAATAATTTTCCTAGATACAGATCAATTAGAAAAATGCCAAAAACACATATGGTTTTACATTCTTGAAGTTATTTAGGTTTCAGGCTCTTTCGACTGGATCTATGGTTGCCGAAAGGGTCCTATAGTGGACCCTATTGTAGAAGCATCAGAGATCGGTAGAGATCCTAGACTAGGAAGTAGCTTCACATTTTATATTTTACTCCAATAATTATGCTTGAAGATTACCATTACGTAGTCATGGATATAGAAAGAACTAGCATATGATTATCAAAAACTATAGACAAGAAAGCTTTGATACTATTTTATTCTATTTTTAACCACTAGAACTGTATTTTCCCTAGCATGAAAATAATTCATAATTAGCCATTGGAATTGTCCTTTGCCTGCACGAACTCAAAACAAAACTTCTTAACTCTGTTGACAAATTTGACTACCTATTAGAATCTTAACGTGCACGTTGATTGCACTTTTATAGTCCTGTTTAAAAAGCACATCCAAATCCCTTTGGTCCCTTGATGTTGCAGTACTGCTTATATTTGTTTATTTAATCCTCCCATTTTATAGTTCTTGCCCTATCATGTGTGCGGTACTTGTATGTATCCATAAACGAAAAGTATTTGTCAGGGCATAGTTTAACAACTACATCCCCCAGCACATCAAAATCTATCTTTAAGATAGATTTAAAAAAGTGATGGCCCTACCAAAACCTAAAATAAATAGTGTTGACAAATATACAACAAAACATTGTCATTCTAAATTTTAAGAATTTATTTTACTGTTGTTGAGATTCTCAGCCCCTAAATATTGGATAAAAAATACATATTTAAGATGGATTTTGGAGGGGGTTGCATACAAAAATCGGAGCCACATCACTCAACAGAACCTTATTCATCTATAAAATGTTTAAGGGCCATTAAGTGGTACTTTTAGTATAGTTGTTTTTTGAGATTTTTACTTATTAAACTTCACAGTAAGAAAACTGTAAACGACTGATTGTTAATGCCATTTCAATCATCATTTATTGTTTCTCATTTTTTTAGATATTTTTAATCTAGCTAGTGTTTATTCAATTATGAGTTAGATAACTATCATTAATTTAGATCACTAAAGCTCATTAACAGTAGCTAAGCCAACAATCCGGTTTTCCATAAGTGATTTCTCTCGCCCTTCACTTCTTAGAAAGCCACCCTTGGCTGTTTAGTAATGAGCAAAATGTCCTTAAACTATGTAGTTGATTATTTGGAGGTTTGTGTCCGAGAAATGAAAATGACTATTATTTTTTTCTAGCAAGGACGAAGTTGGAATTAAATACTCATTTTTTGGAGAAAATTACTTTGTCTGCATTAGAGTAGAGCCACCACAAGTAACATACATAAATACTACCAAAGGCAATAGAATGGTCAAGCCACATCAAAAAAATCAATAAGGCTAGCCTGGTTAATAATATCAACTAAATTACCAACAAGTGGTTACTTCTTAAAATTTGGGAACATCCTCAATTATTTTATTGAAAATACCCAAGTGCCTGTTTCTGTATTTAGAACTCTGAACAAGATATTATATTTTGGTAATTTGGAAACAAAAGTTAGTCAAGCCAAATGAACCAAATGCCATTGCTTGCTCCTGAATCCGAACTCGAAGTTTCCTCAAGAAATCATGTTTTGAGTTTGGAACCTAGAAAAAAGCATGGGTATTCATATCTTTGGACTCAGTTGACATAAGAGGGGCTAAACAAAAAAACTGAAGCTGATCGTTCCAAATTCCAAATCTAGAATAAAATTGTTTTCAGTGCAGATTGATATTTTTGGCTCAAATAACTTAAATACATCAATTTACTTGAAGAGCCATGGTAGATTGGGGTTACAATCCTCGAAGAAGGGCAATTTTAAGCATTGTTAACAACATTCTTGGAGGGGTAACCATTTTAAAAAGTAATCATTTTATAAGTAAAATAGTTGATTTAACACCACCATTGATCTTTTATGGTGGTTTGACCATATAAATGATATTTTCTAATAAATAAATGTTGTTTTCATGTCAAAATATCATTTTACTAAAATAAAATGCCTTGATAGGACCATAGCCCTATCAAATTAAGTAAAGCCTCACCTCAAAACTCTTCTAAAATTGCAGTTGTCATGCTGAAAAAAATTAAAATCCATAATTTCGGCCTTGACCATTATGGTTGTGAAAAATTAGGAATTCAAGCCAAAAAATAGTGTATATTGTAACACATTATCTGGACTATCCCTTTTACCCTAAAAATAAGCATTCACAGATCCGTAAGATCTGTACCATTTTTGCCCTCAAAATTTTAAAATCGGTATTGAAAATTGATTTTAGAGCCATTGTGGAGATGCCCTCTGGACAAGGATTCGAGATGAGGCGTTACTTTGTTTTCCTAAAGTCTAGGCCTTATAGAAAATGCATCATTTACTTAAAAATGCCATTTACTTAAAAATTACCATGCTTTTTTGACGTTACAAACCTAGAAGATGAGCATTCGAACATTTTTAACAAAATTTTTAGGGAGTTGCGGATCAATTATTTGAAAGATATTTTCCCCCAAATCATTGTTAAGTAAAAATTCGGGCATCTCCAAAATGCATTAAGAAAAACAGACAGTTTGAATATCCTAACATAAGTAAGTAGAATCACTAGACTATTTTAGTAAACAATCAATGTTATTGTGAGAAAAATATATCACATATGTCAAGAATGCATCAATAATGAATGAGGATTAGTACAAATCAAAAGATAATGCTATTTTCAATAAGAACTGACTTATTTCCCGATGCATTTGGAGAGATTATACAAAGTTTGGTTGTATAATAGTTGTAAGTCAACACTACTAAAATTTGACAATGTAGAGTTAGATTCTTCCATAGTGGTAAATTACTAAATTACAATGACGGCATTAATACTGAATAAAGACAAGCATGCCAAGTTTAAACAAACAGAGGGCATAAATACTAAAAAAAAGAGATGCGTGTGCCAAGAATAAACTAGGAGGGTCTTATCCAAAAGTAATTAATGAATGACAATGTTAGTTAACCATGGTTATCCAAATTGGTGGGTTAAGTAACTCATCGCCCAACATTTTAAATAGAGAATGCCATCTCTCTCTCATACAACTTGCAATCGTCTCTCTCATATCCAAAGGCTTTAGCTTTTCATTGATTCATCTCTCATTGCTTATTTTTAGTGATATATTTACCATCCTTTTTATTCCTTCTTTGTAAGGAGAAAAAACCCAAATCCTATCGGTCCACCCTTTTCCTTTTCCATTCTTTTGCTCAGGACAGGGCACCTCATGTAGAGATCTATATCAATAGAATATTTCTATCAAAGCCCTGGTGGTTCAGAGGTTTTAATTATTCTTAAGAGAACAATCCCTGTTCGGTTAGGTCTTGGATCAAACTGATGCTATTAGTTCGCTAACAAGAGAAGAAGACGAGAATTTTGTCAGTTCTTCTAATGACGAATGAAGATGAGATTGAAGATCTGAACTTTAATCCTTTGATCCTAGAGGATTTGGTGGTACTTTTGAAGTTGAAACGAGGCAAGTCACACCTAAGCTATATGGAAATGAGAAATATCACAACTGAACAGCAAGGAAATGAGGAAAACCCAACCTACATGAAGATGAGATGTGAAGGTATGTAATGCTATGTGAACAGATGAGCTTCTTGCACATGTGAAGATCATGGCAAAAGTTGTGAGGACTGTTCAAGCCTAATAACATGCAGGGTAACGAATTGTTTAAATCAGATAATATATTGGGAAAATTTCATAGTTGTTTTTTGGGTGTGATAACTTGATAATAAATTTGCATGCCAACATGCACGTATCTGTAATCATGGTTTTATATGCATGTTAGTAATCTTGTTTGCTATGCAAGGAAAAATATTGGTATATTAGAATGATGACATCTCTCTATTGTGTGTAAAACAAGAAAACAGCCAAAGGCTTCAGCATTTCATTGATTCATCTGCCATTGCTTCTTTTTTCACTTCTTATGATGGCGAACGAGGATGAGATTGAAGATTTGAACTTCAATCAATTGATCCAAGAGAATTTGGTGGTATTTTCGATGTTGAAATGGGGAAAATCATACCTAAGCAGTTTGGAAATGAGAAAAATCACAACTGGACAGCATGGAACGAAGAAAAACCCAACGTACACGAAGTGGAGATGTGAAGGTTTGGAATGTTATATGAATGGTTGAGCTTCATGCAGATGCGAAGATGATGAGGGAAGATGCGAGGATTGTTCAAACCTAATAACATGCTGGGCAAAAAACATTCCAAGCCAAACAATAGATTGGATAAATTTCATAGCTATTTTGTGGTGTGATCAATTAATAATAAATTTGCATGCAAGCATGCACATATATGTAGTCATAGTTTTATATGAATGTCAGTAACCTTGTTTGTTACATGCAGTCATTGAAAAAATTTGCTTTTGCTAAAGCTTAACAAAAAAATCGGAAATTTTGCTAAGTCACTTTAAGAGGAAATACGCATTTAGTTGTTGAAAGCAATTGAAATGATGTGCAATTTCCCATTTCAGTTGCTTCTTGTCTTCAGCTTTGCTGGTGTCTCCTTACAAACAATATCTTTTTTGCTATCAGAAAGTAAAAAAAAACCAAGAAACATTGAAATCCATCAATCCAACTTCACCACACTCACTAAAACTTGTCGGTTAAGGTGTTGTTAACAGCGATACTACATTCGAAGTTCGAATCCTGCCACTAAATAGAAAGAGAGAGAGATAGAGAGAGAGAACTTTTAAAGGAGGAAACATAATTTAGCTGAAATTTAAAAACAAAACATGAGTACACAGGTATTCCCAATGTAATACAGTATCTTATGTCTCTTGAAAGAATAATGATTTTCCTGGATACAGATCGGTTAGTATTCAATCTAATGCCAATTCTATATACGGTTCTACATTCTTGAAAATATATTGGTTTTAAGCTCTTTCTGTTGAATTTATGTCTGCATAGGGGCTCAATGGTCTACCCTTAAGTAGAAGAACCATCAACAAATTAGTAGAGAGAGAGAGACTGTACCTGGGAGTAGCTTCATATTTTATATTTTGATGTCGATAATAACGCCTAAAGATAACCATTATCAAACCAATAATGGAGTTTTGATCTAGAATTAGGTGAGCACTCACACCATCTACAATGCACCAAACTTGTTTGAGCAAAAATCAGTTTGGACTCAACTATTTAGCAAACTATTTTGAAGACAAGGTGGCATGGATCATGTCCTTCTTGCTTACCCCACATATGGAATCTAGGGAGATACAGGTAGCAGCTAATGTTTGAGACTTTTGTTAGACATTGGTTGGGAAAGGATCTCAAAGTGGCGATTATTGACACACATGGAAGATCAGTTTCCTGTTACTAGAAGGCACACTTTGCTAGGGCTTACATATTCCATAATACATAACTAGGTTGGACGTGATCCAACAACTATTTTTTGGAAAACTCATGCTGGAATGGTCTAAATTTCAAATCATGTGTACCAGAGGAGCAATAGAGTCTCGAATGCCTCGCCAAGACATGGCATCCCGATAAAACATGGATAGGACCAGTGCCAACTTTTACAAGGAATTTATATGGGAAGAAACTTGTATAGGTTTTGAGTCATCGGTGTAGTGTCTAGTTTAGGCAATTTAGGTATGACAATAGCAATTCTTCATTAGGAGGCTCTTAGTTTTTATGACATATTTACTTTCCTTATTAGTGTATTCTTTTGTATTGACACATTAAAAAAAACAAATGGCCGAGATCCTGAGCTTTCACGTAATCCACCACAAGAAACCTAGAAATGGAACTTATTTAGCCATGCTACCAAGAAGCCACAACAAATATAGAACAAAACCTGCGAAATTTTAAAGATACAGAGAAAGAGAGAGAAGATATTTAATAAGAATCATACATTAATTGGGAAATTTTACATTCAATGGTAACTCAAAGGCTCAGGGAAAAGAAATTTTCTGAAACATAAAATTCACATTGCATTGCTAATCCACCAGGCAGCAATAGTGTAAAGGATTGTCAACTTTTGGTAATAGCACATTGTATCCCTCACAAAATTGTCCTTTATGCTCTGTCATCTTATAAATTAG
This sequence comes from Amborella trichopoda, assembly GCF_054954075.1. Classification (NCBI taxonomy): domain Eukaryota; kingdom Viridiplantae; phylum Streptophyta; class Magnoliopsida; order Amborellales; family Amborellaceae; genus Amborella; species Amborella trichopoda. Next base: position 26,965,046 of record NC_142344.1, read on the forward strand.
TAACCCTTCTTTTTCAACAACATATGCTGGAAAGAAAACGCAAGATCCTCTTATAAAGTGAGTTATAAAGCTCTATACTACTTCCTCCCCACAACAATAGTTCGTCATTAACCAAACAGGAAACTCATAATTCAGATATCTCCACCTATTTCTTTTTATTTTATTTAATTTTTTTGTTTAATAAAACTGCATCTCCATCCATTATATTAATCAACTCTCAATCCAGTATTTGAGTAATCACTATTAAAAAAATACAACGAGAAAAATATATACAAAATAATACCAAGAAAGAAAACCAGACAATTTTATTTTTATTTGGAGCACATAAAAATGAAACCTATGCTTCTATTTTCTTCTCAAAATTGCCAGTGTACAATAAATCAACAAACAATGATTGGAAATATTCCATAGGATACACAAGCATATTAACAATGGTGATCGTGATGAAGCTTAACCCTAAAAGCTACCCAGAGAACACCTACTCTTTGTCCATGGAACAAAGAGTAACACCTAGAGCTAGACATTTATAAATCCCAAAAGCTTTTTCTTCCATGAAAGAAAATATATTTCATTTCTTAGTTCTAACTCACATGCATTTCACAACTCCCTACATGGCAATTTATGGACCAGACTCTCATTCTAAGCACAAAGTCTCCCAACAAAATTTCCAAGTTGGCAAATGACAAAATCAATTGTTGATTACAGCTCCATGTATAACGATGTAAAACTAACACAAAATAGAAAAAGTAAAACATGGTACATAAGAATGCATGTGTACATTGAGTGCAAAATTGCCAGATCCAACTGCTAACCGCACGGTTAGATCGGAACAGGCTAGTGGCTCATTCCAGTTTTGGGCTGTTACAGTGATCAACCAGTATTTTAAAACAAAAATTTTAAAAAAATTACATAAATTCTCAAAAATAAAAAATTTGATTTGTAATGCATTTTTAAATATTCTTTACATTATGGTAAAGAGTAAAAAATTGTTTTAGTCATTATACTCACTTTTAATGTTTTTTGTTTAAATCATTCTTTATCTATTTTTCATATTTTAGTAGATTTTTGTTTTATTTTTTTATTTTTTTCCACCAATTTTTTTACCGCCCGGGACTTGCATAGTTAGAACGGTTGAATCTACCGGTTTACCGGTTAGGCTGGTTAAACCGCTTTCAGGCCCATTTTTTGTTCACCGTTTCGATTTGATTTTGGAAACACTGCATGTTCACCACTGTATGTGACTATCAATGCACTTTAAATATTATCTGTAGATATAAATCAATATAAAGGTACCTGAGCAAGAGTTCATTTATTACTGCTACTCTTGAAACTTTTGAATGCAATGGAGGGTATTTTCTACATGATGAAAACGCATGGTGTGAAACCCAATTGTATAACTTAGCTATCTTGTCAATGGATAGAGTAAAGGAGGATTTGAAATAAATGCATGATATTGAGATAGTTGGGTAATTCTGGGTTATTCAGGATAACCCACTTTTCATCGGCATCTTCAGTGCATATGGCAGTGCTGCAGATTTGGAAACGATGAAGATGTTTTTAATGAAGAAGAAAATCAATGCAAGCCCGATAGTGTAACATATTTCAACTGTGGCTCAAACTCACATCAGAAAAAGTATGGGCTGCTCGTGAATGTGAGATGAAGATGAAATGAGGCAAATGGACAACCATAACTCAAGTAGTTAATTTAACTTTCTTTTTTGGTATCTAATAATTTTATGTATATCATTAATTTTCACAATTGTTGGTGAGAAATACCACCTCCTCATAAAATCCATTTCGAACATCATTTTCTGATGCATAGTACCTCTATCATAAGACTTGATTAAAAATTAAGAAGAGTCTGAATCATAGTAACTGCGAACAAAAATGTGAAAAGTTCCAGGATTGGTAATGAGAGCACGGAGTTAGTCTAGCTCGAAGTTCCCTGGGCAGCAAAGAGAGTTCTGTACATGGCCTAGGGTTGGGAGTGAGTTTCCTGACTTATAGGGAGTGGAGCACATTACTATCTAGACGGGAGCGGGTTTCCTACCAAAAGAGATCACATTGCAGCTTTCTTAGGACCGAGGTTTCTGGAAATTCACTATTTTCGTATACTGCAAACTGGGAGCGAGTTCCATTGGATTTTATGTTTAACTTTTTGTAAATCCATGGTTCCAAGGTATCAATGTAATAAAAAACCATGGCATTGAGATTGCCTTTGAAATTTTGATGTTATTGGAGCATGATTTCATACCAAATTCAGCAGACATCAGTATTAGGGTGCATTGGAACATGATTTCGTAACTAATTTAGTAAAAACCTTATTATGATGAGCATGATTTCACATCAAAATGTTCCCTGACTATGTATTACCAATTTTAACAAGGCCATTTGTTCACACAGACATTAAATGTACAAGATATATTTAAGATTACAAAGCTATAAGACATAGTCTGGAATCTAAATCGTATCCGTAAGGAGTATAGTATCTATATTGGGCAATTAATTATGAATATTTCTTCCTTCTACCATGATTATTATATCGTATATAAGAACCATGTAGCTCACTCTAATACAATGCGAATATTTGTAAGAATGGTCTTTGTCACCTTTAAAAGCATTTCTTCCAATAGGGAAACCTTCTTTCTAATAGGTCTAGTCCAATTCAGTGTATTAAAAGCCAACCACAATGATTGACTAGGCAGGGGAATCCTAGGCAACTCACCATAGGTAGTGGACCCCTAGGCTTGAGACTAGTCGGCCTAAGTGCCGCCAAGTATTAAGCGCTTGCCCCCAAGCCCTTATCGGAGGGCACAAACATGCATTATGCTGGGGAAAAATTCCTTTTCCTAGGGATGGGCTCAAGGCTAGGTGGTCAAGGTGGCGTCTTCTGTTCCACTCGTACAACGCAATAGAGAACTAATCCCCATTGAATTATCCTAAAAACACAAGTCTTTCTCCACCATCAGAAAGGAGTAATGGGGTTGGCATGAGGACCATTTGAGAAACTTTTGTAAATCTCTAGGTTTTTATATTTTTATTTTAATCAAAAATGTTTTTGAGTTTGTAACAAATTTTTTAGACTTGAAGTCTGAAATTTCCATGTTTGTGAGACCTAAAAAGTTAAAGAGTTTGGCATCAAAACTCTTTAATTAAGTGAATCTGCAATTAGGGTTAAAGAGGTTGTCTTCTTGTTTTTTTTTTGTTATTGCTTTTTTTTTGGGGGGTAAGAGAGTTGGAGACTAATACACTATCGACTTATTTATGATTTTTCACTAAATTTTCAATGATTTGAAGTTTTGAATGTGCTTTAACATTCATGCTTATATAGTTATGTGAAAAACGATAGTTGGAAGACAAATAAATTAAAAAACAATAAAAAATAAACATAAATATCTACATATATGTGCGTTCATATAGCCTGTATATGCAATTCTAAGGCATTTTCACCTCAGGATGCCTGATGTTCTGGGCTCCGGCCTAGGTGCTGAGCCTGCCAACTAGCATTTTCTGAAACATTGGGCGTGTCCCTAAGGTTCCCAAAATGAGAAACGACAGATACTATTCCAATGAACCTTTAGACCGACCAAATGTTTTGCCTATCATTATTCTTCTATATCTATACATGATTGGTGGTTGAAATTTTCTTATTGAGATGGCAGCTTGCCTACATATATGATCTATTTGGTAACCACATAGGTTGTGCATGCAAAGAGCATAAAATATTTCCCCGTCAAGAAATGAGTACCTTATCTTGAGATATGTGACATTATTTTTCATTAAGCAATAATAACGTTGTCAAGTTGCACTAGTGTTGTTGACAGAAGGACTCGTCAGATCTAGCCAGAGTATATAATAATTTTTTCCTTTCTTTTTCAAATTTTTTCTTTTCTTCATGACCTAAATCACTCACAAGTAGTCCTTTTAAAATATAATAACTTCAAAAAAAAATACAATAGGATCTCAAGAACTTTAAGCCATTCAAAGCCTATCTTTCAATAACAAAGAAAAGACACGACCAATGCTTGGGAATAAAGAAAACAATTAGTAATTAAGTAGAAAACAAAATAGGGTATTACTTCAACCGGGCTTTTTACACCCCACACTGAGTCACCACATTTCGGTGGTGTGGGATCTAATAGTCAACCTTCAATCTCAATCGGGAAAGCAAGTTTTGGATAAGCCACACCAATGGAACATGAACCCCTTTGATGACAAAAACTCAAACCACATTAGAGCCATGATCTTGTTCATGCGGATTTGGTTGCCACTTGCTAGGGAACTCGATCCCAAACAATAAGAATCCAGTTCCCATAACTCCGGATATGAGATCCAAATATGCAAGGAAGCATCTGGAATCGAGATCCAGTCACTCTGTGCACGGGATCGCGATTCGGGGGTAGACGTGGACCCCCACGTGGGCGCTCCCCGTAACTATGGTCTAAGACGTAGTTTGGAATCTAAATCATATCCGTAAGTAATATAGTTTCTATATTGGGCTATTAATTATGAATATTTCTTCCTTCTACCATGATTATTATATCGTATATGAGAACCATGTGGCTCACTCTAACACAATGCGACTATTTGCAAGAATGGTCTTGTCACCTTTAAAAGCATTTCTTCTAATAAGGAACCTTCTTTTAAATAGGTATAGTCCTATTTAGTGTATTAAAAGTCAACCACAATGACCGACTCGACAGAGGAATCCTAAGCACCTCACCCTTAGGCCAGAGACTAGTCAGCCTAATTGCGGCCAAGAGCCACGCTCTCGCCCACAAGCGCCTATCGGAGGGCACACACATGCATTAGGCTGGTGGAAAAATTCTCTTTCCGAGGGATGAGCTCAAGGATAAGTGGTCAAGGTGGTGGGTTGGCACAACATGACGTCCTCAGTTCTATTCCTACAACGCGGTAGGAAACTAATCCCAATTGAATTACTAAAACACAAAAAAATCTTTCTCCCCCCTCAAAAAGGGGTAAGGGGTTGGCATGAGGACCATTTGAGAAACTTCTGTAAATCTCTAGGTTTTTATGTTTTTATTTTCGTCCAAAAAATTTTCAAACTTGAAGTCTGACATTCCAAGTTTGTGAGACCTAAAACGTTAAAGAGTTTTGGCATCAAAACTCGTTAATTCAGTGAATCTGCAAATAGCGTGAAAGAGGTCGTCTTCTTTTTTTTTCTTATTGCTTTTTTTTGGGGGGGTAAGGGAGGAGGGAGAAAGTACCATAGAGAATAAAGAAATTATGAGGAGAGAAAAATTATGAGAGAGAAAAAAGTAATGAGAGAAAAAGTACCAAAAAAAGCAAGGAAATCATGAGAAAAGAATCAAAGATAGAGCAAGGTTATGATGGGGAAGGAGAGAGCACCAGAGTGAAAAAAGATGAGGAGAAAACAATGAGAATAAAAAATACTAAAGCTCTGTAACTATAATAGTAGAGTAAGGGAGCCTACACTTTGTTTGATAACTCTTATACACATATAACTTGCATAGTTGTTTCATATTTGGTTTTCTCCCTTAAAGCATGCTCCACTATTTCAGAAACCTATTCCTAGGAAGAATTCAGAGGAAATGGAGAGCACCTCAAATGAAGACAACATAAAGTACAAAGAGTCACAGTGGTGACCTCGCTTGCCAGCTCCACACCACGACACAAATAAAGAGGGAGAGAGTGGTTCTAGAGAGAGACAATGAGCGAGCTCAATATTAGAGAAACAAAGGAAGATCTCAAATTTTCTTTTTTTTGAAAGAGAGATGTTGTTTTTTCAACATACCTTATTTTATAGAAAGGATAGATCAGGTTTCTATTGTGGTTTGGGGGGAGAGACAGAGTGTGTGGCTTTAGAGAGACGGTGAGTTCAACAAGCCCCTCATTTGAGAGAGAGACAGTTGTATTAGAAAGATAATGGGAGAGCTCAACCAGCCCTATCTTGGTGAGAGGAAGGGACGCAAAATCCACCCTATTTTACAGAAAGAAATTGAGAGCTCAGCTTTCTATCATATGCATTGTTTAAATACAAGCCGCCCAACGGCTAGGCACTCAAAGGGCCTTAAGCTGCACACCTAGTCCTGTGCTGGTTTAGAGATTAGGTGAGCTCAATAGGCTCCTGCATTTGAGAGAAAGGCTCCTGCATTTGAGAGAGAGGCTCATGTATCATAGAGATAACAAGAGAACTCAATCAGCCCTATCTTGGAGAGAGAAGAGAAGTAAAATCTACCCTACTTTATAGAGAGAGGGAGAGCTTAACTTTCTATCAAGTCCTTTTCTCAAAACTGACCGCCAAGCACCTAGGCGCCCAAAGGGCCCTTGGTCGCACACCTAGGCCTAGGCGGTCATTCTTGGGTGCCAAAACCGAGGTGCCCTCCCAAGTGGCCTAGGTGAGTGCCTAGATCCCTGGGCCCTGTTTTGTGCATATCAAGAAGGTCCTAAAGGCAGTTTCGATCATTTTGACCCAAAAAATATATTAGAAAGGATGTTTGGGGTATTTTAAACCTCCAAAGTGAAATAAAAATTAAATTTAAACCCTACAAACACCCTATATTGATTCATTTTACAATTTTGTTTGAATTGAAATAAATAAATATATATATATATATATATATATATATATATATATATATATATATATATATATATATCCAAAAGCCTAACATTTATTCATGGAATTTTTTTAGGGTGCTAGTGAAGGCATTAGAATATTTTTATCGGGAGTTCTAGCTCGACTGACATCAAAATACTGAAGAACATTGATCATGTGTAATTGTATATCATGAATGGATGTTACTGTGGAGTACAGATTGGAGAGTTGGAGACTAGTACACTATGGACTTGTTTATGCTTTTTCACTAAATTTTCAATGATTTAAAGTTTCAAATGTGCTTTAACGTTCATGTTTATATATTAATATGAAAAGAGATAATTGGAAGATTTATAAATGCAAAAAAATACAAAATTAACGTAAATATATAAGTGCTTTCGTAAAGCCCACATATGCAATCCCTAAACATTTTCACCTCATGATGCCTAAAGTTCGAGGCTCCAGCCTAAGTCCTGACCCGAGCGACTAGTATTTTATGAAATATTAGTCATGTCCCTAAGGTTCCCAAAATGAGAAACGACAGATACTATTCTAATGCACCCTTAGACTGACCAAATGTTTTGCCTATCGTTATTCTACTATATCTATACATGATTGGTTGTTGAAATTCTTATTGAGATAGCAGCTTGCCTACATAAATGATCGATTTGTGAACCACATAGGTTGTGCAAGAAAACATCATAATATATATCTCCATGAAGAAATGACTACCTTATCGTGAGATATGTGACATTATTTTTCATTAGGCACTCAAGTTGCACTAGTGTTGTTAATAGAAAGACTCATGTGATCTAGCCAGAGTATATAATAAATGTTTTCTTTTTTTCTTCAATTTTTTTCTTTTCTTCATGGCCTAAATCACTCACAAGTAGACCTTTTAAAATATAATAACTTTGGAAAAAAAAAATACAATAGGATCTCAAGAACTTTAAGCCATTCAAAACCTATCTTTCAATAGCAAAGAATAGACACAATCAACGCTTGGGAATAAAGAAAACAATAACTAAATAAGTAAAAAACAAAAGAGAGTGTCGGAGATTACTTCAACTAGGCTTTTTACACCTCACATTGAGTCACCACGTTCCGGTGGCGTGGGACTAAAACATAAAATTCACATTGAATTGCTAATCCACCAGGCTGCAGTAGAGTAAAGCGTTGTCAGCTTTTGGTAATAACACATTGTATCCCTCACAAATTTGTCCTTTATGCTTTGTCATCTTATAAATTAGTAACCCTTCTTTTTTAGCAACATATGCTGGAAAGGAAACACAAGATCCTCTTATAAAGTGAGTTATAAAGCTCTATACTACTCAACAATAGTTCGTCATTAACCAAATAGGAAACTCTTAATTCAATGCATCTCCACCTATTTCTTTTTATTTTATTTTATTTTTTTTGTTTTAAAAAACTGTATCTCCATCCCTTATATTAATCAACTCTCAATCCAGTATTTGTGTAATCACTATTAAAAAAGTACAACGAGAAAAATAGATACGAAATAATACCGGGAAAGAAAAGCAGACAATTTTTTGATTTGGGACACATAAAATTGGAACCTATGCTTCCATTTTCTTCTCAAAATTGCTAATGTACAGTAAATCAGAAAACAATGATTGGAAATATTCCATAGGATAGACAATCATATTAATAATGGTGATCGTGATGATGCCTAACCCTAAAAGCTACACTGAGAAGATCAACTCTTTGTCCAAGGAACAAAGAGTAACACTTAGAACTAGACATTTATAAATCCCAAAAGCTGTTTCTTCCTTGAAAGTAATTATATTTCATTTCTTAGTTCTAACTCACATGCATTTCACAGCTCCCTACTTGGCAATTTATGGACCAGACTCTCATTCTAAGCACAGAGTCTCCCAATAAAATTTCCAATTTGGCAAATGACAAAATCAACTGTTGATTACAACTCCATGTATAACGATGTAAAACAGACACAAAATAGCAAAAGTAAAACATGATACATGAGAATGCATGTGCACATTGATTGCAAAATCGCCTGATCCAACTGTTAACCTCTTGGTTAGATAGGAACCGGCCGGTGGCTGGTTCCGGTTTTGGGCGGTTAGAGTGATCAACCGGTATTTTAAAAAAGCTTTTTTAAAAAAATGTATATAAATTCTCAAACATAAAAAATTTGATTTGTAATGCATTTTTAAATATTCTTTACATTATGGCAGAGAGTAAAAGTTGTTTTGGTCATTAATACTCACTTTTATATTTTTCCATCTGTTTTGGAGAATTTTAAAAATAGACCTTGGAAAGTATAAAATGGGTTAAAATCAATTTTTTTCATTAATTTTCAACTTCATTTTAATTTTTTTTGTTTAAGCCCTTCTTTATATATTTTTCATATTTTAGCATTTTCTTTTTTGTATTTTTTATTTTTTTCCAAGACTTTTTTTACCGCCCGGGCCTTACATAGTTAGAATGGTTGAATCTGTCGGTTTACCTGTTAGGCCGGTTAAACCGATTTCTGACCCATATCTGCTATCTGGATAGGAACGGGTTTCCTACCAAAAGGGATCACATTGTACCTTTCTTAGGATCGAGGTTTCTGGAGTTCACTATTTCCGTATATTGCAAACTGGAAGCAAGTTCCATTGGATATTATGTTTAACTTTTTGCAAATCCACGGTTCCAAGGTATCAATGTAATAAAATATCATGGCATTGAGATTGCCTTAGAAATTTTGATGTTATTAGAGCATGATTTCATACCAAATTTAGCAGACATCAGTATTAGGGTGCATTGGAACATTATTTCATCACTAATTTAGTAAAAAACCTTATTATGAAGCATTGGAGCATGATTTCACATCAAATTCAGTAAACAACATTCTTGTGGTATACTTTGCACAACTACCCCTTAATTATACAATAACTTTTCGAAATTGGCACACGATGCTAGGAAAGATTTACCCTTCTCAAGTCTATACTATTGACACTCAATGATGGGCTAGATTTCCTATTTTGACTAAGTTTGTAATCAACGATTGAGCACATGTATTGTGCACCTTCACAAGCATATTGTACCTTCCTCCTTCAGTCAAAAGACTCAAAACCCCACACTAGGTTGATTGCTTTAGATTAACATTCTGGGAACCATATAGCAATTGCTAGATGATGTGATGAAAACCTAATACTATAAACAAATAAAATAAACTTTATAGGAGACATGTGGATTTGGTTCCCACATGCTAGGGAACTCGATCCCAAATAATAAGAATCCAGTTTCCATAACTCCGGGTGCGAGATCCAAATATGCAAGGAAGCATCTAGAATCGAGCTCTGGTCATTTAGTGCGCGGGATCACGATTCGGGGGTAGAAACTGACCCCCACATGGGTGCTCTCGGTAATTATGGTCTGAATGAGTGGCTCGACACCAATATGATGAAATTAATAATATCGCTTTTACATTTCTTCATCGGCCATAGTTACCGCAAGCCCAGATAAGACAATTCAAAGTGTAATGATCTTGTATGCAGTAAGACATTTTCCATGATTTTTACATCCGCCCTTGACATATGCATCAATTATATAATTGTAAGTAACAATGTAAAGTGCAACCAAATAATAAAGCATTTCCTCAAAGACCCTAATGATAAGATTAGATTGGGACAGTTTAAAGTAATAGCTGATGAGAACTACATACATGTGTTCATTTCATGAATTACAGAAATGCTTTGTTAGTACAATCACCAAGGACATAAGCACCCAAAAGTCGTGTCGACATTAACTGTTGGTTTGAGACCTTCAATAAGCATGCTTTGGAAGATCTATATATTTGCTCGCTCATGTCGTTTACATGTGCCATGAATTTAAAAAAGTTGTACATGATATTTTGGATAATACAAAAGTTGTCACAAGGAGTAATTCAAAAATCTGCAAATATACGCAATAAAATAATATCCTGATCAGTGAGGTGAGTTTCACATGTAGGTCATCACCTGGTTTACATCATATCAAAGTTTATTCAAGTGTCAAAGATCATAAAATGTTCCCTGACTATGTATTAACAATATTAACAAGACCATTTGTTCGCACAGACATTAAATGTACAAGATATATTTAAGATTTCAAAGCTATAAGATGTAGTCTGGAATCTAAATCGTATCCGTAAGGAGTATAGTATCTATATTGGGCAATTAATTATGAATATTTCTTCCTTCTACCATGATTATTATATCGTATATAAGAACCATGTAGCTCACTCAAACACAATGCGAATATTTGTAAGAATGGTCTTGTCACCTTCAAAAGCATTTCTTTTAATAGGGAAACCTCCTATCTAGTAGTTCTAGTCCAATTAAGTGTATTATTTTTAGATCTGGGTCTAAGACCAGTGACTTTGGGTTCAGCCAAACTCCCACCCCGCCCATTGCGACACCTGCCAATGACACTACTAAATTTTGATCATATACACTGGATTTGTCATATGGGGGAAAATAAAGAAGGCATTGATACAGGATAACGATAATCTTACCAAGATTAAAGAAAAGGAGAGAATAAATACTAAAAATAGAGAGAGGTGTGCCACGAGTAAAGGAGGAGGCAATTCAAATATTGCATTCCACTTGGTCTTATCCAATGGTTTTTAGTGAAGCATTGCTAACTACAGTTAGTCATTCATAGGGTGAAGTAACCCAACCTGCACTAATATAAATACTGCAGGGCATCTATACCTTACACCCAACCTCTTGCAATTATCTCCCTCACATCTCAAGGCTTCTTAGAGGTTCTAATTTTTTGTTTCTCGAGTAGTTCTTTCTCATCCCCTTAGTTCCTCCTTTGTTGACTTGAAACAAATATATCCAAGTCTTAAAGGCTAATTCTTGATTGACATATCCTTTCCCTATATCTTATTTGTTTAATGTCAGTAGTCTTGCTCAATTCTAGGCACATAATGTACAAATCTATATCATCACCGTAGAGCTTTTTCTAAACTATTTAGCATTGGCTATACGAATCCTGATTTGCCAATATGCTCTATCAAGAGCCACACACTGAGTGGGGCTATATTTCAGCTTCAACAGAACTCTGTCAATAGAATATTTTCACTAGAAGCCCATGTTTTCCATAGAGTTTCTTCACTACTAAAAGATCAATCCAATGTATGGTTTTGGAGAGAGAGTTATTGAACTAGCCCTTGTTTTCTTATTCTCTCCGACAAAAATAGTTTTTGATTAATTCGTTAACAAGAGAAGAGGCAAAAATTTTATCACTTCTGATGAAGAAGATGACTAGAATTTTATCTCTACTTCTAATGGAGGACGAGAATGAGATTGAGGATCCGAACTTCAGTTCTTCGAGTTTGGAGAGTTTGATGAAATTTAGGACATTGGAATGGAGAAAATCATTCCCAAACAATATGGAAATGAGAAAAATCCCACCTACACGATGTTCACTCTTCTCATGACCAAGGAACACCCAAAAGAAGATCTTCATGAGCTGATAAAACATATATTTCAGAACCCATTGTGCCTTCTTCTACTACCACAACACCATGAATTTTTGTTGTAGTTCTCCAGAGGACATGAGACAATTTCAAGATCTTTTTCTGGTGGGAAGAGAAGGAACATCATGTACCTTGTTTTTGCTGCGCATCTGAAGAGAAACCCAAAGCCATGAAGGTTTCGGTTGAGAGAGACGCATCCATGGATGTTTCTTATGATAGTTTAGAAGAAAGAGTAAAACCGATTTCAGTTGATCCTTTGAGTTCAAAAGAAACAAAAGCTTCTTTATCAGGTATGGAACAGGAATTTGAATTTGTTATAGCGTCCAGCTCTAATGAAGAAATGGACTCCTAGCCCTTTGTGGATTGTTATCTTTCAGAAGAGAAAGATCCTCAATTGGAATCAATGGATGTTTATCAGGAGGTGGCAATACGCTCTGAGATGGCTTTCTTGCTATCAAGAACATCTAGGTCTCTATTGACATCAGGAGGTAGTAAGGCTTCGTCCACTAGACAACAAGATAAACCCAAGTTCTTGCATGATCATCAGTAAATAAAGGGCACGGGTAGACAATTTGGGTAGGCTTCCTATACTTCCCCCACAACATAAAACTTATATACTTCCCCTTATCCAACCATCCATTCTGAATGGAGGGTTACGATTTCTCCAATCACAATGTTATGTCTCTACACTATTTTATTTTTAGTTTTTTGATATAAATTATTTTGACACCAAATTTTGGGCATCCAATCCTCTATTGAACTTGCACTTGTTAAAAATATATAAAACAAAATATTCTGAATAAAATAAAATAACCAAAATACCGATACAATATTCATAGGGTATTTTTGTCATTATTTTAACAAGAAATTATTTTTAATATTTTTTTGTAGGTGTGCCCCAATGAGAATATGGTACATATCAAATTTCATAATCAGAAAATTTGTATAAAAATAATGAAAAATTAAATACTCTGAGACGTCGGATCTAAGATCAATCGGTGAGTGACGCAGTTGATCAAAATTGGACGGCATGCGGGTAATGGAAGCATAGATTTTCTATATTGTAGGAGACATATAGAAACCTTTCCCAAACAATTTTAGCAAATAAATCAATGCCATTATGAATAAACGGTAAAAAAAGTCTAGAATACATGAACAAGAACTAGTACAAAAACGAAAATCAATGTTGTTTTAAGTAAAGGCGAACATGTCCTAATGCCTTTGAATACAATGTACAAAATTTGGCTATATTTTAATTGTATGTCAATGAGTAAGGGTGGCAATGGAACTAGACTCGACTAGGGTCCAAGTACGTGTCCAATTTTTTGACCCAGTGTGTCAAGGTCTAAATCTTGGGCCCGAATGCTATTTGGGTCGGGATCTAGGTCCAGGTCCGATCAAGATCGGCTCCAGGTGCCAATTTCTAGTCCCACATTATATTTTTGGTTCCCAGTTTATGAAATATATGTAAATAAATAGATATTTTAATTTTTTATTGGGTCGGGTCCGGGTCCGAGTTTGAGTCCCACATTATATTTTTGGGTTAGGGTTTAAGCCCGGTGACTTTAGGTCTGACCGGACATCGACTGGACCCATTGCCACCCCTATCAATGACACCACCAAATTTTGAGCATACAGGCTGTAATTGTCAAAAAGGAGCAAATAGAGAAAGCATTAATACTGGATAAGGACAAGCTTGCCAAGATTAAAGAAAAGGAGAGCATAAAGGCTAAAAAAGGAGAGAGAGTCTTATCCAAAGGTGGTTAGTGAATCATAGCTACATATGGTTAGTCATTTATTAGGGAAAGTAACCCAACCTTCACTAATATAAATACAAAAGGGCTACTCTATCCCACACTTAACCCCTTGCAACTATCTCCCTCACATCTCAAGACTTCTTAGAGGTTTAACCGCATCATGTTTTCTTTTTCTTGAGTAGTTCTTTCTCATCCCCTTAGTTTAGTTCTTTCTCATCCCCTTAATTCCTTTGTTATTGAATTATAACAAATCTAGCCAAAGTCCAAAGGCTATTGCTTGATTGGCATATCTTTTCCTTATATCCTACCAGTTTGATATCTAGTAGTCGTTTGCTCAGTCCTGGGCACATCATGTATAAATCTTTATCAATAGAATATTTCTACCAAAAGCCCAAGTAGTCCATAGTGTTTCCTTACTACTAAAAGACAACCCAAAGTACGGTTTTGGAGAGAAAATTATTGAACTAGCTCTTGTTTTCTTTGGTTTCTCTAGCAAAAACAGTTTTTGATTAATTCGTTAACAAGGGAAGACTAGAATATTATCTTTTCTTCTAATGGCTGACGAGGATGAGATTGAAGATCCTAACATCAATACTTCGAGCATGGTGAGTATGATGGAATTTGTGATATCGGAATGAAGAAAGTCACACCCAAACAGGCTTGGGTTCGAGTGGTTAGCAGTTGACATAAGCAATGCTACATTTCAAGTACTATTTCTACCACTAAACTAATAATGCAAAAGGATCCCGAAAAATAAAATCCAATCTGCAACAAGCAAAGTGAGCAATAAACAAGATTAGTAAAGTTTCGAGGATTGTTTTAAGCCTGAATATATACAAGGCAAATAATTATAATGTGCTGCCACTCAGAGAGAAGCTGGGGTAAACCATCCTCCAAATGCAATGGGGATTATGCAAGGCAAATAGTTGTTCAAGCTAAACAATATATGTGACACACTTATAGATATTACGTGGGCCACAATAAATTTGTGTATATGCATGCATGCATTGCATGGTTTTATATACATGCAAGTAAGTTCATCAATATTCTAGAAAAAGCGATACTATATTGTTCTAATAACATCACTCTGTGTATGTGAAAGAAGAAAACAATGCATGTTTTCTTTTTAAATCAATAGTTATATGATACAATTTTATTTTTCGAAAGCTTGACAAAAAGGAGAAATTTTGATAATCTATGTCATTGTAAGAGGAAATACTCAATTATTTTACAATTCCATTACTTGTTGTCCTCAGCTTTTACCAGTGTCTCATTGTAACCAACATATTTTCCTTACCACAAAATGAAAAAAGAAAATTAAAAGACAAAGAAGAATAATCATCAATCCATCTTCACGATAATCAAACTTGGGAAAGTTCAAGAAATTAAATGATATTTTCATGAATAATGGTGGAACCAATCTCAGGCTTGATTGTTTGGTGGTTGACCATTGCAATACTACCATCCAAAGTTCAAATACTATATCCTAGTTCGTATACTGTCGTTTAACAACAACCAAAAAGAAGAAGAAAAATGATGATCAAGCACAACGTTCTACAAGAAACCCAAGACTACAAAGGTATTTTCAAAGAACTTCACTATCATGTCTCTTGTTAGTGAGCAAGGGTCACAGTCTCAGTATATGGATATCAGGTCCCCCTGGAGATGAAACCTAGGTCCTCCTGACCTAATGCAATCCATTGCTCAATGGTGCACATGTGATATCTCTCGCATATACACACGCTTCACCCTGAAAAGTGGTTCGCTTCCCTGCAAACAACTATCAATGTGAATGTTGTGTGATGGTACAAATAATAAGCTTTTTTTCATACACAAGGGTCACACAGTCCCTCGGCTCTCATCCGGGCATACGCCGACCTCATCAAGGGCTAACTCACAAAACCCTCAACAGTTATATTTCTATGCCCAAGTACCTTGGGCTTTGCCCATTTAGACTAACGTAGCACATTAAGTACCAACAATCAGGGAAACAAAAATGCAGTGATCAGCGCGGTCGTCACTGTGGCTGACACTAAGAGTGAAGCTCCTCAAACCCTGGACCTTTCCAAGGCACAAACATCTCCGGCCAAGGGCAAGCAGCAGTCCTACAATCAGGTCACGCTCCTAAAAATTCTATGCGAAATGACTTTTGGATCCAGCACCAAAATAAAGTTTACCCCTTCGACAAGGAGTGGACTCCTGTACTGCTTCGACTGATGCTAGAACAAAATATGATCCAGCTGCTGACAGCCAATACCGAAGAGTCAGCTGGGCAGGAGACAAATGAAAAGTATTGCACCTATCAATGGAGAGTAGGCCACCCCACTTACGATTGCTATAAGCTCAATGACACCATCGAAACCCTTATCAACAAGTGTTAAATAAAGCTCGAAGACTTGAAGAAAGCATTCGAGGCAACTGAGGCTTCTCACATAGTCACAATAATGCTTGAAAAAGGCCTCATCACTGCCAAGCCAACAAGGTAGCCAAGTTCATGGCTCCAGGAACCGAGAACCTCTAGAGCACATATCACCAGATACAAGGTCATGATGTCAGCGAGTGCATCGGCTTCCATAAGCTTCTAGCAAAGAAGATACGGTAGTGTCAGGAAGTTCAAGGCAACCTAGGAGGACGCCCTCAAGTCCCTCTTCCGCCTGTGCATGAAGACCTCCTGGAGTCATCCCAGGGAAACGCGGGACCAGACCCTCAGCAGGCCCTCTTCAAGGCGATGCTCCAACAGGGCTTCGTCACTCCCAAGCCTGCCAGGCAGCCTAAGCAGCTTGCTCAGGGCACGAAAAAACTCTGGTTCCCTTATCACTAATTATGGGGTAACGAGCAAACAGAGTGCGGAGGATTTGAAGCTATAGTCGTGGAGAAAGTCTAGCAAGGCCACATCGTTTGTGCCATCCTTCCGGAACACTTTCAAGCCGTCACCCCCGTTTAAGAGGAGGCCACACGACAAGCCCTTCATGAGCATGCACGAGAACCTTCGAACACCATGACCTCTCTCCCGTGGGAAGTCTACCATGGGTGAAGGAGACTCAAATCCCTGAAGCGTGAAGCGGTCCATCAAGCTAAGACTACTCACTAGCCAGCGAGGACAGTCCAAACACCCCCTCAGGGATCCAGAAGGAGACAGCGAGCACTAAGGTCAGCCCGTTGAAGGAATCCCATTCCTTAACCACCAGTCAAGGAAGAATTTCTCAGGCCTCTCCCCCCAATTCCGACCTTGCAGGACTTCATCCCAAGTGCAGCTTGCCGCATCCTTTCGTCCAATCAGGCGGACATCCTCAACCCACCAGCAGCTCGGGATTCCTCTAATCTGGATGAAGACGCTAAAAGTACCCCACAACGGTCAAAGCGAGAGTAAGACCTAAAATACCCCCTGCACACGTCCAATTCTGACGACAACGTAAAAAGTTGCTTGGAATTTTCTAACTCTTCTTATCCTCCCTTCTCTATTTTCTCCACAGGTGCAACTCGATGGTGCCCAGACTTCGACACTCTAAAAAGAGAGTTCGGAGGCACCAGCCTCACCCAACCACAACAAGAACACCTCAAAGAGATGCTGACCCAAGCAGCAGGAGTCTCGACAGTAGTCGACGCCTTGTCCTCCCTAGCCAAACTCGAGTCATTCTCAAGTTCCCACTTCCATGAGGCCTGCCACATGATTCAAGTGCATGAAGCATCCATCTCGGGGCAAGCATCAGGTTACCCCATCCATGAGACCATGGACTCGTCGTTCGAAGCTGACCCTTTAACCACCTGGACCAGCCAGAGACCGGCCCTCTCCAACACTCAGCCCCTCCTAGAAGCCGAGATGCCAGGATCATGGGTTTTTGCACTCGAGGTCAATGAAAATCCTTGTGAATCCCTTAATGAGGAACTTTAGGAAGCTCCAGAAGAGTGGGAAGAAGGCGATCAGCCCACGGCTGATGAGCTCGAAGAGATCAAACTGGGGGATGAGGCTGACCTGAGGCCAACTTTCATCTCAACAAAGATGTCCCCAGAGGAGAAAGGAAATTATATTTTCCTCGTCCGAGTAAATCGAGACGTCTTCACCTGACATTATCATGAGTTGCTCGGCATAGAACCTCAAATTGCTTTCCATTGACTTGGCATTGATCCATTCATCAAACCCATAAAGCAGAAATCAAGAAGGTTTAGACTCGACCTCGAGATACAAATCGACACTGAAGTGAATAAACTCAAACAGGCTGGATTTATATGTGAAGTCAAATACCCAAGATGGTTGGCAAATGTCATCCCAATCAAGAAGAAAAATGGTCAAATCAGGGTCTGTATTGACTTTCACAATTTGAACACCGCCTGCCTCAAGGATGACTTCCCCCTGCCGTTCACCGAGATGCTTGTTGACTCCACGGCTCATTGCCAGATCTTTTCCTTTATGGATGGATATTCTGGTTACAATCAAATCAGGATGGCGCATGATGATGAGGAGGCCACTGCGGTCCTGACCCCCAAAGGTGTCTTTTGCTACACTGTGATGCCTTTAAGTTAAAGAATGTCGGTGCCACGTACCAGCGAGCCATGACGACCTTCTTCAAGGACATGATCCACAAGGAGGTCGAGTGCTATGAGGATGACTTGGTGGTGAAGTCTGAAACAAAGGATACTCACATACAAGACCTTAAAAAGGTCTTTGAACGGCTGTGGTGTCTCCAACTGAAGATCAACCCTTTGAAATGCGCCTTTGGCATACGCTTAGGAAAGTTATTAGGGTTCATTGTGAGGTACTGTGGACTGGAGATCGAGTGAGTCAAAATCAAGACAAGTCAGGACATGCGATGCTTACAACCCTCCATGAACTGTGGTCTCTCAAAGGACAGCTCACCTACATTCAAAGGTTCATCTCAAACCTTTCAGGACGTTGCAGACCCTTTTCACACCTCCTGAAGAAGGACACTCCTTTCATATGGGATGAAGCGTGCCAAGCTGCGCTGAATGACAGTAAGCAGTACTTGTTGAACCCACCCGTACTCTCCACTCCAGGGTTAAGAAGGATTCTTATCCTTTATGTGACCGCCCTTGATGAATCACTCGGGGCACTCCTAGTGCAAAATAATGATGGAGGGAAAGATACAATGCTCTACTATCTCAGCCACATAATGCAAGGAGCCGAAAAGAATTACCCTCATAGCGAAAAGATGTGCTTAGCCTTGATATTTGCAGTACAGACGGTCCGCCACTACTTGCTCAATCACGAGGTCAAGTTAATCTCCAAGGCCGGCCTGGTCAAGTTCCTCATGACCCAACAGTGCTTGTCAGAACCTTTGGCCAAGTGGGCATTATTGCTGATGAAGTTCGACATCACGTATGTACCACAGAAGGCGATCAAAGGTCAAGCCCTAGCAGATTTCCTTGTAGCTCACCCAGTCCCTTCGGAATCTCTCATGTCAAGTGACCTCCCAGATAAAGAAGTTTTCTATACAGTGTTGTCTCAGCCGTGCGAATTTTACTTTGACGGAGCATTCCAAACTGAGAGAGGGGGCGCTAGAGTTATGTTTTTAACTCCCAATGGCAGAATGATCCCTCTATCCTTCTCGCTTGTAGAGACGGTTTCTCATAACGAAGCAAAGTATCAAGCCCTCATAATCGGGCTGGAGATCACCGAAGAGATAAATCTGGAGCACCTAAACACCTTCGACTACTCCGAGCTAGTCATCCGGCAGCTTAAAGGGGTTTATGATGTAAGGAAGGATAGTCTCAAGCCTTGTCATGACACGGCCAAACCTTAGATGGCCCGGTTGGATGATTTCTCCTTAAGTCACATCCCTAGAAGGCTAACCTCATCAAGGCCCACTCTAGTCTGGGTAACCGAATGGAGACACATTGACTTGAGAACTGAAGTTGACGCAGATAAGGAGAGGGATGTCTTCCCTGAATGCCCGCCTTACCCATTCGAGGCACTTCTCGTGGCCAAAGATGCCATTGAGGCAGAGCAAGAGATGCCCAAGGTAAAGAATCTAAGGTCAAGAACCAGGAGCCCGAATATTTCGACCCGATGTGTGCACAGGTTGAACAAGTCAAAGACTGGAGAGAGCCAATCATGAACTTCATAATGCATGGAGGGCTACCTCAGGATCGGGTGAAACGCAACGGCATATGACAGATGTCTACCCAGTACACCCATCTCAACGGGGACATTCTCTTTCATCGGTCGTTTGACGAAATTCTCCTCAAATGCGTCATTACACAGGAAGCAAGCAAAGTACTCGAAGAAGTGCACTCGGGTATCTACGGGCAGCATCAGTCCAGCCCTAAGCTCTACAAGTGCATATGCTGACTCGGCTATTGTTCGCCTCCAATGGTGGCTGACGCCCAAAACTATGCTAAGAGATGCCAGGTGTGCCAGATTCACTCGGGCCTCATTCATCAACCCCCGGAGCCTCTTCACCCTACAGTGACATCGTGGCCCTGTTCCCAGTGGGGAATGGATATTGTAGGCAATTGACCCTCCTTCTGCCTTGGGTCATGCCTTCATTGTAGCAGCGACATATTATTTTCCAAGTGGGCTGAAGCGGTCCCACTCAAGCAGGTTCCAGGGACTGCGGTAGCCAACTTCATGCATCACCACATCATCTAGAGATTCGGGGTTCCAGACTGAATATTTTTTTATAGTGGCCCCCAGTTCAGAAGCCATCATGTTGATCGCCTAGCCAACCAGTTCTACTTCGAGTGGAAGTACTCGATTATGTAAGTGGAAGTGCTCGACTATGTACTACCCTTGAGCCAATGGTCTGGCTGAGGCATTCAACAAAACTCTATGTGGGATACCTCGAAAGTCAGTTTTGAACTCAAAGAAGAATTGGCATAGAAGCTACCTCAAGCTTTGTGGGCCTATCGCACCACCACCCGGAATGCTACCAATTCCACTCCTTATTCCCTGGTATATGGAAGCGAGGCTATCTTACCCCTCGAGGTTCAAATGCCCTCACTCCGTGTCGCTATACATCAGGGAGAGACTGAAGATGAGAGAGTCAAGCTCCATTACCAAGAGTTGGATTCCCTTGACAAAAAGAGACTAAAGGTCATGCAGAACCTCGAATGAACAAAGATCCTTTGACAAGTCTATCAAGGGAAGTTCATTTCTTTATTGCATCCGGAAAAATTACAAAATAGAGTCAAAAGCCCATTACTAAGGAGCTTACAAAGATTTTGCATCTGAGGAAAAGAGGACGGTTACAGGCCAAAAAGAAATGCTCTCCTCATGAAGAAGAAGAAATCCACTGAAGAAATTCTCTCCTCATGAAGAAAAAGGAAAAGCACCAAAGAGGATGATTACAAGCAAAAAA
The DNA here is from genome assembly GCF_054954075.1 of Amborella trichopoda. Taxonomy (NCBI): domain Eukaryota; kingdom Viridiplantae; phylum Streptophyta; class Magnoliopsida; order Amborellales; family Amborellaceae; genus Amborella; species Amborella trichopoda. The sequence continues at coordinate 26,986,193 of NC_142344.1, forward strand.
GAAGAAGCCAGCCACTCCCGAGTCAGCTTCAATTCATTTGATAAGGCATGGCAAGCTGCCAAGGGACTGCCCATGATGAAACAACATGGACTTCATGGTTGTGCTGGAGGACTTGGCTTCCAACAGACCGCGGCAGCAGGGCTTCCTCGTTTTCCTTCTAAAGTCCTCAAATGCCAGTATCTAATCAACAACATAAATTGGCTCATCAAGGAGTGAGAGCTGAATAAGATCTGCCACATTTGAACATCTACAACAACAAGAGTCCTTGAGAGTGGGGACGATGACCAAAAGATCCCTCTAGAACACCAAAGACCATCACGAAGGCAAGAAACTGACGAAGTCAAGGTCTAACCTGCAACAAGCTTCAGGGTATTCCTCACCAAATCCCCTAGCCTACATGGGATCAGACTTTCGAGATAGGCCAGAAGCTCTCGACTAGACCCTGTAAGACGGGAACTACAGAGATACCCTGAGCATCAAAAGAAAACGTGGTGTAGCAGCGAACAATGCCGACCAAAAGGTTCTTAGCACTTGGCCTCCACGTAGGCCTGATTCTGTCTGAGGAGGTCCATACAAAGGCATCACGCTTCAAAATCGTAGATAGTCCCTTCAGGAAGAGGACTTCGCCAAGATCCCATAGGCTTGATTCTATCTGCGGAGGTCCCTACAAAGGCCTCACGCTTCAGTATCACAAATAGTCCCTCGAGGGTGAGGACATCAACAAGATCCCTCAAACGTCTCGAATGATTACACTTCTCGATTCTCTCTAAGCACAACATTTGGCGTGGCATGCTATGGGAAGATATTTTTCATCATCATGGGGCCCCTGCTCAATAAACGCCTAGCAAACAGTGGAAATTTTGATAATCTCATAATAGCCACAGAACTGACCAAGATCTCATGAGGTCTCTCAAAAGTCTCTTGCCAAGTTTCGTCGCATTTCGACATGTCTAAGGCGGTACAGATTGAGAAACAGTTCCGAAAAAATCAGCCTATAGCCCCCTGAAATAGATACTATAGCTAGAGCTAGATTCTCGGTATCTCAATTGTTGTAGGACCACCACCATTAGATCCGGCACGGCTGAAAACCCCCAGGGGTCAAATTTCAACTCGAATGGACACTCTAGGAAGAAGTTGTAGGCAAAAGAGATCAATAGGAGGAGCCGCAGTCTATTCCCGTGCGGTCACCTTACATCTCTACACCATTGAAGGATAGTCATGAGCAGTGGCTTTTGACTCTCATATCTCACCCGTCTCAAGTAAGATCGTACTCAAATTTTGTGAGCATGTTCGTCGCATTAAGACGAGCGATTAGATATGTGGCACGCCCCGTGACGATACCCGAGCACGAAGAAAAGCTAGAGAGAAGTTGCCAATCCGTGAAGAAAGTGCAGGAAATTTGGCAGCGTCGTGCCTCCCTCGAGTATCCGAATCTCGCCGCTCGAGAGCCCAATTGATGCGAGACCAATTCTATCGTGTGCATAAGGTCTCGAGCCATCTCTGACCTGAACCCCGTACATGATGAACGGCCAGATTCCACACACGAAGCTGACGAAACCACTGCAAATTTCGTCTCCAAAATTATAGATTCCGGCAAAAATTTTAAGGTTACAAAATCTTCATTCGGGCACAGAATCGGGCTGTGTTTATTGCCCCATGATCGTAACGGCATGCTCAGTGTGATTTAGCAAAGAAATCATCGAAAAACATCAAGTAAAGAGCACATTATCAATCAGATGTTTCAAGATCCATTAAAATTTCAAGTCACATGATCGTGCACTAAAAACATGATCAACCGGGCATCGAAACGACCCCAGATCATCCATGAAAAATCATGCACGTTTTAAGGCAACACATGGACTATTATGGAATTCAAAAAATTGTACGAAAGGGGCAAATATTTCATTTTTCACCCTATTTTCTAATTTTTTTTAATTTATTTTAATCCTAATTTTCAAAATTAGGGTTACGTTTGATCATCCACCCATGTTTGGGGCAAATTCTATATATACGTACCATCATTGTACGCACCAAAGGACTCAATCCCTCACAAAAGAGAGAGATTTTACTTTATATAGTTTCTCTTTCTTACCATTCTTGGGTCACGTTTGAAAAGAGAAAGTAAGAAACTTTTGATCGATACCCCTAGGCTTGAGGTAGATCTTCTCTCTTCCTTTTCTTTTCTTCTCTTCTTTTTCTTTCTACTCCTCTCTTTCTTCTTCTCCGTCTGAGTTCCTCGCAGAAGCCTTGTGCGGTAGTGGCAGTGTCATGCATGCCCCTCCCGTGGTCTCATAGGACGTGCATGGTGAAGGCAGTACCATGCTCGAGTCTTCTTCCCCTTTTGTTTGTCCCAGTGAGGCCTTCAGAAAGCGCTACTCATCGTCATTTGTAGATGTAGCTTTGACGTCTCAATGATGAGCCCAGACAGTGCAACTCATTGCCGTCAGCAGGGGTATTCCCCTGTTGCGCGCCTATTGCTGACGGCGATACCTATTACCACTCATTAGAGGCCTCGACAACACTTGTCACCATCCACAAGATTCCTTCACAGACTCGGTGCCCATCACCGTCCGTGAGCTTCCTCCGCATGTTCAGTGCTCATCGCTGTCCCCCTTGCATCCCACACACAAATGGCTATTACCGCACACTTCACAAATGGCTATAGTCACGCGCACCATGAGAGGCTATCACCGCCCGCGCAGGGACGTGTTACCTTCTTATGTTGCCAATGACGATGTCTAGCGCCGTCTATAGTCCTCTACTCACCCTCTAACTGTGAGTAGTAGTGTCTAACGCCGTTTCAGGGCCGTGATACTGCTACTCCATAGTCATGGGTGGCAACGCCTAGCGTCGTCGGGACCATATCCCCTCCGCCGTCTCACTCTCTTTCTTTTCGCTCTCTTTCCTTCTCTTCACTCATTTCTCTCCTCACTTGATTGAGGTGGACCTAACCTAGCATCGCCACATCGGTCTCGGTTTCGAGTAGTATTGCTGCAGTGTTAGTCCTGAGTATCATACCCATCTTGTTACCACTCTGAGTCGGTCACTGTCCGGCTATCAAGCTAGTCTCATTCCTTCATCAATTTTTCTTATTTTTTCTACCTTTGCTCGAAACTTCCACTTCATCACTCTAACCCCGCTCATTCTTAGCCACACAGATGTGCAATGGTCTAAGACAAGGGTGGGTCTCTTCGACCTACTTGTCTTGCAATTTAACCATAGTAGTATTGTACAGAAAAATAAGGAGATTACAGGTCAAGAGAGGCGATTCCAACCAGCTAAAGTAGCTAGAGGGATTTACGACATGATCTAAGAGGTACCCACGCGAGCCAGCCCGAATAAGTCCCGAATCCACCTTAAACTCCTCTCTCATCGGTTGGTAAACTTACCCGTGCCCTTGAGCAAGGTTTTGAGAGAGCGATCTCAAATCTCGGGTTCGTTAAAAACCCGAGATACGTGCTGCCAAATCATCTAAATCCGAAAGGCGAGATCGTGGCACCTAACCAGTAAGGTGCCGCTATGTGAGTACTGCCGAACCCTAATTGAAGATTGATACCAGTATGTCAATTGGTTGTGGTTGATCTATTGAGATCGCTTGTAGCTAAATGATTTGATCGATGTGTGTCAACCTGTTAATGTTTGCATGATTGGATTGATATGATATCTGTTTTGTTGGTGCACGACACTCTATGTATTGCTGTGGAATATCAAGTATAAGACTATGTGATGTTAGGGATAAGACTATAAACAGTTGTATGGGACAATAGTGGATGAGAGGGTTCCCGATTATGGGATTCCATAAGTATGATTTTGGGGAAAAAATCCTTTTAAGGGGTGGATGTTGTAAGGACCCCAGTTCTTCTAGACTAAAAACGCTCATAGCAATAGTGATAAGTGAAGGAATCACATGCCCGGCGCAAAGGAAGGAGGCGTACTGACGCTAGTGTAAGGGGTAACGCCGTGCAAGAATAGGAGGAAGCGCCTGACATGAAAGAGAGGGAAGGTCGTGCGTAAAAGAGCATCTTCGCGAGGGTAGCACTGTTTGGAGCATCACCACAAGTATAGTGCTGTCTGGAGCATCGTCGCGGGTGTAGCGCCGTCTGGAGCATCAACGTGATTGTAACGCCATCTGGAGCATCGTCGGGAGGGTAGTGTTGTTTAGAGCATCACCATGAGGGTAGCACCGTCTAGCGCATCGCTACGAGGGTAGCGCAGTCTAGAGCATCGCCTTGAGTGTAGCACTGTCTGGAGCATCACCGCAGGTGTAGCACTGTCTGGAGCATCCCCGCGAGTGTAGCTCCGTCTGGAGCATCGCCGCCCATGAAGCAAGCATAGCGCCGTGAGTGAAAAGTGATGAGGTGACTGCTGCCGTACCTGCCGGCGTCGCGTCAGTCAGAGCCATATGTGTCAGTGTCCTACTTGTTAGTGCCATGCATGACAACCACGTGGTTTCGACCTACCCCGGATACTTAAAGCCCTCTCTCCTTCCATCTCACTGCCATTTTTGCCCTCATACTCTCTCTCTAGATCCCAAGGTTAGAGTTCTTTTCTGCTGCCATTGGGACGCCATTGCTTGAGTGGCCTGCGAGTTAGAGTTGTGGAGGCACTGTGAGCGTAAGGGTAAGTGGGTCTAGCTTCTTCGCATCAATAGGTTTTAGGGATTGATTTTGAGCATGAGTAGTGGGTAAGCATGCAAGTTTGAATGGGGTAGATGGGATTGGAAATGCTAGATTTGTGCCTCTAATGCCATGGTTGTTTGAGCTATGAAAATGAACTTGTTAGCTGTAAAAATTTGTATCGTAGTTCTCTTGTGTGACTAGTGTATATGAATATGGTTGTGCATCAACAATTGTCTTGGGTTTTGAATTTCTAAGTGTTCTTTGAGGTACGTCAAGCTTGAGAATAAGATTTTCTAGGATTGTGACTATTCTTGCATCGCATTTTTCAATGACCAAATGATGTTCAAACGAGCCTAAACTGCTTTTAAAGGGAAAATATGCTTGTATATTTTAATCGTGCTTTTTACACCATTTCAAAAGTTGTATGGATTAAGAAATACACCCCAAAATATGGGAGTGTGTCACTGCCACGTTGCAGGAATTTCAGCTACTGTCGCCTACTTTGCACCAAGCTTTTGGCCCACTAAACGACTTCCAAATGTTTTCAAACCTCCTCCATTTGAAATATCTCTGAGTAAGATTAAGGTTTTATGTCAAACTTGTTTTGAAATTCCCCATAAATTGGGAGATATGCCCCGAAATGTAAGGGTATGTCACTGCCATCAGTTGTATGAAACCCTAGCAACTGTCATGTGTTTGGTGTCAAGCCTTTGATCTGTTAAACGATTTTCAAATGCCTCCAACCCACTTCCATTTGAGATATATATGAGTGATGTCAAAGTTGTATGCTCAAATCATTTTGAAAACTTTCGTAGATTGAGACTTATGCCTCCGAGGAAGGGGGTACGTCACTTTTACTCACCACCAACATTTTCAGCTTTGTGCCTGTCCTGAGAAATAACTTGTTTTATGCTAAAACCCTAACCAAATGTGTTCAAATCACTTTATATGAATCATGAGTGAGTCTATTTCAAAATTGGTTTTAATACCACACGAGAACCCTCCACGGTTTGATAATGACACCCTTTTTCTATGAGAATACCTTGATGGTGATATTGTACACTCTTTTGAATGAACTGCTCACTGACCGACAAAGTGAAATGTGTTACAAGTGATACTTGCTAAGCATAATGTTATGAGATACTTTCATATGATGAGGGTTGCATGTTTTAGGTAATGATGTTATGTGAACAATGCTATGCGACCATGCACTAAGCGAAAATTTAACAAATACCAGTGCACTACGATAGACTATCAATATGAATGTTGATGTGACAAGTGTCATAAATGCTGATTGATGAGTGTAAGTGCCACTTGGTAGTGCTATCATTATGAATTTTTCATGTTAAGTGTTTTAGTGGTCATGACAGCTATATAATTGTGATCAAGACTCAAACTATGCTTGATGAGACTGGAATTATCTGTCCAAAGTACTGACTAAGTATGGGAAAATTTAATGCTCAATCATGTTATGGTACCATGATATACTATGATACTGACCACTACGCAATGGGCCACCCATTGGTAATGGGAACTATTTTGTTCTGATATGGTGATAATGGCCGCTACGTAATGGAATACCCATTTATAGCGTAACTGATTCGAATAACATTATGAGAACCCTTGGCAGGCTTTGCGCATATTGCATAGCCAAGATTGAGATTAGGGGATGCCTGCTTTGAGGGTATTGCAGGGCCAGCCTATGTGACTGATGCCAGTGTGCATGCTTTCTGCGTATCGCATGGCCCAGATTGAGATTGAGGGGTGCCTTCTTTGAGAGTATTACAGGGCCTATTCATGTGAATGGTGGGATTAGTGTTATGAGAATCCTCAGCATGCGTTGTGCATATCGCATGGCCCAGATTGAGTTGAGAGGTGGTTGCTTCGAGAGTATTGCAGGGCCTACTTATGTGACCAATGCCAGTGAGGTGCATGCTTTGGGCGTATTTCATGGCCTGACCATCTGTTTATCGTGAAATGGGAATGAGCTATTTGATAAAGAAAGAGTATACTCTGTTAAGACAAGAACATCTACTGTGAAATGTGTTCTATTATAGATGAATGAATGATAACATGAAGTGCATGATTGTTATGTATCATGATGGTATTCAATAAGGAAAGCTTTTCTGAAATGTTACTCCTTATGCTTTTTGTTATTTGCACTATGAATGTGAATGTTAATTATTGTATTAATAGAATGAGAATTCTAATGATGCGTGTGATTAATGCACTGATGAGATTTTTTATTTATTTGATAGTAATTCTATGTTAGATTTATTGATGATACTTAGTATCTGGACTTACTTACAAAGCTGTATAGCTCATTCTATTATTATTTCTACCATCTTTGTAGAGCAAGAGTCACAGGTGGAAGACGTGGCTTACTGGAAGCAGTTGACAGTTGAGATCCGAAGCTGACGAAGACACTCTCTCCCTTCGTATGCCTTAGTGGGTAGTTTGGCCTTGGTTATTGTTTATTGTGGATCACACGTACTATTGGGCCTTGATGCCCCAAACTGAGATGAAATGTTTTTTTGGAAGAAATTTCTTATAGTGGATTTTTGGTGCATTGGAATTCCATTTCTAGATGTTCTTATGCCTTTTAGAATCATTGTTTTTAATTTCTTACCATGGTTTCCTTTGTTTACCGCGTTAATATAGCGATGAGTGCACTCCGACCTGAGTGGCATTTGCTACCTCTAGATCACGAGCCCACACCCGGTCACCCTCCTTTGAGTATGGCAAGGGGGTTGGGGGAGGGGTTCTGATAGATGATGAGAGAAATCTCTTTCCCGAGTGCCCGCCTTATCCATTTGGGGCACTTATGTCTGCCAAAGATGTCATTAAAGCCGAGTAGAAAATGGAGCCGAAAATCCAGAACCAGAGTTCTGCGATCCAATGTGTGCAGAAATTGAGCAGGTGGAAGATTGGAGAGAGCCAATTGTTAATTTCATAAAGCACGGTAGACTACCTGAAGATCGTACCGAGCGTAATAATGTGCATTGGATGTCTACCAAGTCCCGGGGGCCGCAGTTGCTAATTTTGTGCGGCATCATATCATATACCAATTTGGAGTGCCTGATTGGATTATATCAAACAATGGCCCTCAGTTCAAGAGTCATCTTATTGATCGCTTAGTTAACCAGTTCTGTTTCAAGTGGAAGTACTCGACTATGTACCACCCTCGGGCGAATGGTTTAGCTGAGACTTTCAATAAGACTTTGTACAGTGTTTTAATGAAGTTAGTATCAAATACGAAGTTTGTACAGTGTTTTAATGAAGTTAGTATCAAATACTTTGTACAGTGCTTCCTGAAGCATTGTGGGCGTATCGCACCACCAATCAAACTGCTACCGACTCCACTCCTTATTTCTGGTTTATGGAGGTGAAGCAGTCTTACCCCTCGAGATGCAATTGCCCTCACTTCCTGTCGCCATACAACAGGGCCGGACGGAAGACGAGCGGATCAAACTTAAGTATCAAGAATTAGACGCACTCGATGAAAAGAGGCTAGAGGCTCAGCAGAATCTCGAACTCAACCAGGGGAGAATGAAGAGAGTGTTTGACAAGTTAGTCAAAATCTGCTCATTCACCCGTAGGGATCTGGTTCTAGCTATCAAGAGGCCGATCGTTATGTATGGGCATCGTAAAGGGAAGTTTGAACCTAAGTGGAAGGCCCTTTCATAGTCAAGAATGTCTCTCCAAATGAGGCTTATATATTGGCACATCATTATGGAGGAGAAGCAATGGCCCCCATCAAGGGGCGATATCTACAGGAGTATTATCCCTGATGCTACTCAAAAATCTCAATGAGCACGGCAAAAGAAAGAAAGAATTAAAGGAAAGAGAAAGGGAAGAAAAGAAAAGGAGGCAAGGGACAAAAGCAAAAACTTTCCTTTTATTACAGTAACAGGAATTACAAGTTACAATCAGAAACCCATTATTAGGGAGGTTACAAGGATATATTATCAACTAGCGTTGCTCTTGAATAGGACGATTGACCCCATCATTGATCTTGCATCTGAAGAAAAGAGGACAACTGACCCCAGTATCGCTTTTGCTAGTTAGGTGCCTCGATCTCACCCTCTGGGTCGGATTGACTTGATGGCTTGGTTCCGGGTTCGAGATGGAACGGGACCTGAGATCGCCCTCTCGAGAACCACGTAAAGAAGACGCAGGCAGGAGTACCAACTAGAGATGGAGGAATTGGGCTCGTGAGGCAGGACTTACCTCACATGGGTTTATGACACACTCGGGCTGGCTCGCGTGGGTACCCTCTTAGATCACGTTGGACAGCCCCCCTGGCCTATGGCCGGTTTGGAATCGCATCCCTTGACTTGTTTCTCCTTTCCTGCAAACACACACACACAATTAAAAGTACAGACGAGTGGGGCATAGGTCCCCACCTTGTTACAAGGTGAAGTGAAAGTGAGAGAAGAAGTTTGATCGGGTGGCTAGGCTGGCACAGTGGCTAGACCACTATGGTGATTGATTTGATATGGTAGCAAGACGGGCACGGTAACTCAGACTGGCATAGTAGTAGTACTACTCGACGACAGAATCAACACCAACCACCCTGGCATAATGGCTCAAGGTTCAGCCTACCCTCTCGTCAAAGAAGTAAATAAGAGAAAGAGGGGAGGTGAAGACTAGCTTGACTCTCGCTAGGTCTTCCAAAAAGAGACGAAGGTGAAAATAAGAGTGATGGTGAAATAAGAGTGATAGAAAATGAGATTAAATGAAAATGAAAGAGATCAATTAAAATAAAATTAAAAAATAGAATTAGGATTAAAATAGAAAATAAAAGCAATAAATTAAAAAAAATGAAGTAAAGGAAAATAAAATAAAACGGATAAAAAAAATGAAATAAAAAAAGATCGGTAAATAAAATAAGAGTGGTAAATGAAATAAAGTAAAATAAATAATTAAAATAAAATAAGATGAGGTAATGGGAATAAATAAAAGGGATAAATAAAATAAAATAAATGAGGTAAATAAAATAAATAAAATGAAAATAAGCTGAGGGAACATAAAATAAAATAAATAAAATAAAATAAAATATATTAAATTAAACTAGGGTGAGGTAAATAGGATGGGTGAGGTTAAGTGGAATAAAATAATAATACAAAGGTTTAGGTGATCAAGGGAGAAGGGGTTTATTTGGATGAGAGAGAAAGAGGGAAAAGTATCGGGTTTTACATGAATGAAAGGAAGGCGTGCTGGGTTTGCTTTTAGTTAGGTTGAATGAAATAAGGTGAGAGAGTGGTGAAACATATTCCTACAACGAAAAGAAAAAAAAAGGCGAAACTAACGCAATCCTACAACGAAAGGAAAAAGACGAAAAAGAAGAAAAGGGAAAGTGGGTTTCGTTCATGGGTTTTTGCCTTGTGGGTTTCTACAAAGAGAAAGTGCAGGGGATGGAAACCACAGGAGAGTAGAGGGCAGCAAGTAAAGGTGGAAGGGAGAGAATGGGGGTCAAGCGAAGGTTGCAGCTGGTGGAGGAGAAGACTCGGTGGAGTGAGGAGAGCTGAGGCTGTGAGTGGCAGAGATGGCGATTCAGCTTCTGCCTGGAACAGCAGGCTGAGAGGAAGGAGGCTGAGAAAGAGGGCGGCAATGGCAGATATGGTGTCGCCTGGTTCATGCGGGTGAAGTGAAGGTTGAGATGGGAGCAAAAGAGGGACAGGGACAGCCAACGGTAGGTGGCGGAGATGACTGAGATTGGGCGAAGAATGGTGGAATTGGGTGACAGATAGGTGGCTTCAACAGAGGTGGGGGGCAGCAGCTTAGATGGGGCGGTGAGATAGAGGTGAGAAAGTTGTCGTTGGCGGAGCAGCAAGGTGAAGGAAATTACAGGTGGTGGATGTGGCGATTGAGAGAAGTGGAGATGGAGGAAGAGTCGGATGGGCTGCAGGCGGAGGATGGAAGAGAATAGCGGTGAAAGAATTGCAAGAATGGAGTATGGCAGTAATTGGGGAGGAGAGTGGGAGATCTTGGGTTAAGAGCAGATGGAAAGGTTACGTGAATAGGTGGGTGGTTATTGTGGTGAAAGATGGTTGAGGGCAGAGAGCTAGAGAGAGAGAAAGCAGTGGCAGAAGTGGGGACGGTGATGCTGGCAGCCGAAAGAGCAGGGGCTGAGGTGCAGCTGAGCGAGAGCGAGAGCGAGAGCGAGAAAGGAATGGTGTAGCAGGGATTTGCAGCCAGCTCCAGTTGTGGTGTGGAGTTTACGCACGGCGGTGGGTGGTTGCTTCCACACACGGTGTTGGGTGGTAGTAGGGGGGAGGACCGGTTGTCGAGGGCGTCGGGGTTTGTTGCGCGCACGGCGATAGGTAAGAAAGAGCTTAGGGAATGGTAATAGTGGGAGACCACATAACGTGAGTGGAAAAATGGGTACGTTAGGGTTCACCAAAAAGGGTGATGCGAGTGAATTCCAAAAAAGAAGAAAAAAGGAAACAGATAAGACTACCAGAAAAAGAAGGGACATGTAAGCTCGAGGGTGCCCAGGAAGAAAATAGTCCTGAAGGAGATAAGAGAAAAAGAAAAGAGGAAAATAGTAGTCATGATGGACGACAAATAAGGAGTGCGAAAGGCTATGGTCGTGAGGGACCACAAGGAGGATAGAAGAGAGAGATCGTGGTCAAGCAAGACCACAAGAGGAAACGAAAAAAAGAGAATGAGAAAAAGTGAAACACGGACAACGGCGATGGGGTTCCGCGAGAGAGAAAGAGAAAGAGAAAGAGAGCAGATAAGCCCAGGGTAATGACCCAAAAGTTTATCTCTCCTTCCTCTCTCTCAATATATGACCCAACAATGAAAAAGATGGAAATTTTATTAAGCAAAATAGGGTCCTTTGTATAATGATAGTACGTGATATATATATCTTTTGCCCAAACATGGGTGGATTGATCAAAATTAAACCTAATTGTTGAATATTAATATTTAATTGAATTAAAAAAAATTGATACAAAATGACTGTTTTGCCCCTATCTAAATATACATGGAATTCTAAAGCTATCTCTGCTGCTGCCCTAAGATGTATGTGATCTTCCATGGTCAATCCGGGGTTATCCTGGTGCCCGTTTGTCCAAAGATGATTATTTTCTTGTAGGGCTCTGACGATCGATTTGATACCAACGTCGAGCCATGGATCATGTTTTTAAGCTACGATCATGCGACTTAAAATTTTGATGAATCGTGCAAATTTTGGATCGATAGTGCTCTCATTTCTTGATGTTTTTTCTTGATTTCTTCACTGGAACACACTAAGTATGCTGTCACGATTGTGTTGCAACGAAGGCAGCTCGATTCCGTGCCCGGACGAAGATTTTGTAGTCTTGAGTTTTTTACCGAAATCTGGAATTCCAGCACTGGAATTTATAGTTGCTTTCATACCTTCATGTGCGAAATCCGACAGTTCATCATGTACGGGGTTCGGACCAGAGATAGCCCTAGACCTTACGCACACAATGCAATTGGTTTCACGTTGATTCGATGCTTGAGTGTCGTGATTTGGCCACTCGAGAGAGGCGTCACTGTTGATTTTCCTGGAACTTTTTTCATAGATCAGCAACTTCTCTCTAGCTTTTCTCCGTGCTCGACTGTCATCAACTGGCGTGCCACATATCAAAACGCTTGTCTTGATGAGATGAATATGCTCAGAAAATTTGAGCATCATCCGACTTGAGACGAGTAAGATATGGACCTCGAAAATCACTACCCGAGGTTACAAAAATAGTCACCTTTAACGATGCTTTAGTGCAGGGAGGCCACACAAGAAAAGTGTGCGACCTACCCTTTTTTGGTATTTTACCCATAATTTTATCTTGCAGTGCGCCCGATTAAGTCGAAAATTCACCCCTAAGGGTTTTCGACCTTGCCGATTCCAATGATGGTGGTCCCCACAACATTTTGAGACATCGAAAATAGAGCTCTAGTTACAGGGGACCCTTTTAGCGTGTTAATGACGAAACTATTTTTCAATCTGCACTGATTTAGACATGTCGGAATGATACGAAACATGGCAGGAGACTTTTTGGAATCCTTATGAATATCTTGACCAGTTCTATGACCATTTTGAGACTGTCAAAATTTCCATTGTTTTGTAGGGCTTTATTGATTAGCATCTTCCTTTTATTTCGCATTGAGGACCCATGGTGCTGAAAAATGTGTTCAAACAGCATGCCCCGCAGATTGTTGTGCTTCAAGAGAAGCAAGAAGGACAAAATTTGGAAAATTTCTTTCGTCTTTATTTCTTTTTTCTTCCTGGCCACAGGACAATGTGAACGAGGAGAAATCTACGCAATGTTGTAACTAGGATGCTCAGACGTTTGGATGCAATGTACAGGTCCATCCATGGAGACTTTGGGGGAGAAGAGATTTTGAGGGATATTTTGTTCATCGTCCTCACCCTCAAGGACTCTTTTTTATTTTGAGGGATCTTTTGTTCATCGTCCTCACCCTCAGGGACTCTTTTTTATTTTGAGGGATCTTTCGGTCATCGTCCTCACCATCGGGGACTCTTTTTGTTTTTGGATGGATCTTTCGATCATCATCCTCATCCTCAATGGCTCTTTTTGTTTGGAGAGATCTTTCGGTCATCGTCCTCACCCTCAATGACACCTTTTTACTTTAAGGGATCTTTCGGTCATCGTCCTCACTCTTAAAAACACTTTTTTTATTTTGAGGGATCTTTCGATCATCGTCCTCACCCTCGGGGACTCTTTTTTTTTTGTGTGGGATCATTTGGTTATTGTCCTCACCCTCAATGACTCTTTTTGTTTTTGGAGTTTGGGAGGTCTTGTGAGGCTTTCACTCCCGGGTCAGCCCTCTTGTATTGTGATTGGATCCTAGCTGAGGATTTTGTGTGGGCCTCATTAGCCAGAATTACGCCTATTTGGCAATTATCAGTCTAAGTGCCATTTGCGGGTTTTCACCTGAGCTGGAGAAGTGGCGCCGTAAAGATGGTTTTCACCAACCTCATTTATTTTTGGGCTCTTTAACCCATGTCCTTGCGGCCATGTCTACCCTTTTCATTCGTTTTTACTAATAGCGTCCTTTCGAGTTTTCACCTTGCCCAGGACTTTTTTCTTCTCACAGAACTCTCTTACTCATGGTTTGTGACCATGCCCGTCTATCATTTTTACTCATGGAATTCCCTTATCCAAGTATACACCATGCCAGTTATTTTCTTTTTTTTTGTGAAGGCATGTTTATAGTCATACACTGGGGACTTGTGCGAAGCCTTTTAATTTCATGCGGCCAGGACGTGCACTACAATTTAAGGTCATATCGCTTGAACCGTGGTGGTGATGGATGGCGGCCAAGCTAAGGAGTGAGCATGGTGGTGATTATACTCACTTTGGGGAAATGGGAGATGGATAGTGGTGACCCACTAGCGGACGGCGAATATGGTAGAGTGGTTCACCATTTCGTGGGCATGGGTGAAATTCATTGGGGAATGATGGATGATGGTAATGAAGTGAATGGACTCATTGAGGAAGCAATGAAGGAGTTGCGCGCACATGAACATGTCGGTTAGGGAAGGCGTGTGTGAAGATGCACGTAAAGGGCGTGTGCACGTGTGGGGCATATTTAAGGTCATGCCTCCTAGACCTGGGCAAAACAGTTTAATGTCATGCGGCCAAGACGTGCACTATGGTTTAAGGTCATATAGCTTGGATCGTGGTTAGGTAGTTTAAAGTCATGCAACTAGGACTATGCAGTTTAAGGTCAACTACAGTTTAAGGTCATATAGTTTGGACCATGCAGTTTAGGGTCGTGCACCTAGACCATTTAGGTGGGTTGCCATGTAAGCAAAGCTCCTTGGGGGATAAGTTTGTGGATAGCAATCTGACTCCTTGAGGAAAAAATAGTTAAGGCATACACAAGCAGAGAGCTTTAGATGAAGATGGTGGCCCAAAACAAAAGAAAACGTCATTGGGTATTAAGATGGCACGCGTGACTCCATGTGGCGAGGTATGAGGCTTCATGTAACTCTACTGGGAATGACAGGCCCGAGCATAGATGCAACCCCACTGGGGATAGTGGTAGAACACACCTGGCGGTAACGTGGTCTAGCATAAGGGCACGCATGACAAGAAGTGGGGTCATGGAAAGTTAAGGTGTATGATGGAGGCTTAAGGGGGTTATGAATGATGTGACTCAACTGGACAAATGGAGGCCAAGAGAGTCTTGAGGTAATGGTGATGTGTGGAATGGGTGGTGAAAGCATCCTATCAGGTGTAAGCGGTATACGGTTGAGAGTGCGATATGCCTCTTTGAGATATTGCTTTGTAGAGGCGGGCGCATGCCTTGACGATTGCATGCTCTGCTTCAAAACCTCACAGTCAGAACTGTGGTACACCTCTTTAATATATGGCTTTGTAGAGGCATCGCGAACCTTGACGGTTACATGCACTGCTTCGAAGCCTCACAGCTGAAACTGTGGTACACCTCTTTGTGAAATGGCTTTGTAGAGGCGGTCTCATGCCTTGACAGTTGCATGCTCTGCTTTGAAGCCTCACAACTGGAACTGTGGTTCACCTCTTTGTGATATGGCTTTGCAGAGGCAGTCACATGCCTTAATGGTTGCATGCTCTGCTTTGAAACCTCACAATCGAAACTGTGGTACACCTCTTTGAGATATGGATTTGTAAAAGGGAGCGCATGCTTTGGAGTGCATGCTCTGATTCGAAGCCTCACAGTTGGAACTGTGGTACACCTCTTTCTGATATGGCTTTGTAGAGGTGGTCGCATGCCTTGACGGTTGCATGCTCTACTTCGAAACCTCACAGTCAAAACTGTGTTACACCTCTTTGTGATATGGCATTGTACAAGAGGTCACATGCCTCGACGATTGCATGCTCTGCTTTGAGACCTCGCAGTCGGAACTGTGGTACACCTCTTTGTGATATGGCTTTGTAGAGGCGGGCGTATGCTTTGAAGTGCACGCTATGCTTCGAAGCCTCACAGTTGCAACTGAGGTACACCTTGATTTGGGAGGAAACATCGGAATGGTGGTATCCTTTCACTGGGGGCTTATGAAAAAGGATGTAGCAGAGGATGTGTAGGAGGGTGTCATGCAATAACCCCATAGAGTCGTGTAAGCACATGAACAAGTTTATAGTCATGTGAATGGACTAAATGTCGCACAGTTTAATGTTTGCTACAGGGACGGAAGACATTTTCACTCGTATTGACCCATAAAGTAAGATCAACATGCCCGTTATTTGAGAGTGAGTGCTCCGAAGGGTTTTCACTAGAGCCCCTTTATTTCGACACTCTTGCCCATAATGCTCTTGTGGGTTTTCACTATGCCCATCTTTTTCTTTCTCTTTTTTTTTTCTTCTTGATTTTTTGGACATATTTTTCCCATGTTGGCCTTTGGGGTGCATACCATGTTCGTCATTTTTTTTTTGAAAAGGCGTGTTTAAGGTCATGCTACTGTGATTAGAGGGAATGTTTAAGGTCTTGCCTCCGAGAGCGTATGTTGTGCAGTTTAACGTCATGCCACTAGGACGTGTGCTATAGTTTTAGGGTCATATAGCTTGAACCATGCCTATGTAGTTTAAGGTCATGCTACTAGGACCATGCGGTTTAAGGTCGTGCAACTAAACCTTTGGACCATGCAGTTTAAGGTCATGCATCTAGACCATTGTGTGGCATTGGATCACCTGTGGAATCATTTTACTAATTCAATCTCCCCATTGTTTATGAGATTCTGGATAATTTCTCCAATGTAAATACACACCTCAGTCTTGTGACAGAGTAACCTTTGATATTGGCAATAATTTGGCTCGTCTTCTCTCCCAACTTCCTTCGGTCTTTTCGATGCAGGACGATCAATCACTCCCTTTGATAAGAGAGTTTCCAACAACGTGGGGATCATAGACATTCGAAAGGAATAACTCTTGTGTCGAAAATAATTGATTTTGTTCTTGGGGATGTCGAGTCTTTGATCTCCTTGTGACTATAGAGTCTGATCAACATAAGCTGGGGGAGATTTCTGGTAGTGACTGGGATTTTCTACTGCTGAGGTACCACATCTTTTTGATGCTTTGGCTATCAATCGTTTTACTAGTCCTCCATTCCCAATCCGAAGAAAGGATGGAGAAGGGACTGGTAATGAGGGAGGCGAGGGTGGGAGTAATTCATCAATTGATGGCCCTATTTCGTTGTCTAGCAGCGGTGCTTGAGAGACGGTAAATGAGGTTTGGTGCCCCGAGGGAGTATGCTCAAGCTTATGTGACTTCAACACCACTTGACGCAAGGTTATTAACGTTTCGGCTTTCAACCTCATCTCGTCCTGCAACTGCCTCAATGTGGGCTTAAACTGCACGACCTCATCTTCATGGGCTTTCAATAATTCACTGACTGCTCCGGTTTCACCCTTAGCCATTCTTGAGG